>NC_133647.1:197118272-198497339 GCF_009905375.1 Apium graveolens
TATTTCTATTACTTAAAAACAGATTGTTCTCTTTAATCCTACTATTTTCTTTAGCAAGAGATTTAAGAGACACACGCAAATGATACAATTCAGTAGACATGTCATTAAAAGCATCATTGCACTCTTCTTTAGTAAGTTGTGTTACATCAGTAGTGATTACCTGAGTTGTTACCTGATTGCTTGATGAACTAACTTCATTTTCCTCAGAATCAGCCATGAGAGCTAAGTTGACATACTCCACATCTTCATTCTCTTCCTCTCCATCAGCTGCCCAATCTTTTTCTTGAGTAATGAAAGCCCTTTCCTTTTGCTTGAGCAGATCAAAATATTTCTTCTTGTAATCTACTTGGTCAAATTTCTTCTTTTCAGAAGTTGGCTTTCTGCACTCACTTGCAAAGTGTCCACTTATACCACAATTGAAACACTTGAACTTTGATTTGTCCACCATGTTCTTATGAGGTTTAGTGGCTCTAGTGTTTTTCTTAAACTTCATCTTTGCAAATCTCCTGGACAGAAATGCAAGATGCTCATCAACACTATCAGAGTCATCTTGACTGGAGTTGTCTTCATTCTCAGCAACTTGCTCTTTTCCTTTGCTTGATTCCTGATATCTTGTACCATCTTTGGAGTTTGATGTAGATCTCACAGTTTCTTGTCTGCATTCCCTCTCATTTTCAGCTACCAATGCAAGTGAACTTCCTTTCTTTCTCCCCTTCTCCAATACCTCATCCTGTTCCAACTCTAGTTCATAAGTCTTCAAGATTCCATATAATCTTTCAAGAGTGAAGTCCTTATAATCCTGAGAGTTTCTTAAGGAGACAGTCATGGGTTTCCATTCCTCTGGCAAGGATCTTAAGAATTTAAGATTTGAATCCTTCACCTGGTACACTCTACCATACAGCTTCAATCCATTCAACAGCTTTTGGAATCTGTTAAATGTGTCATTTAAAGATTCATTTTCTTCAAAATGAAAATACTCATACTGTTGAATGAGAAGCTGCATCTTGTTCTCTTTTACTTGTTCTGTACCTTCACACAGCAGCTGAACTGTGTCCCAAACCTCTTTGGCAGTTGAGCAATTTATCACATTATCAAACATATCCTTGTCAAGACCATTAAACAAAATGTTCATAGCCTTCTTATCCTTGTGGACTTCTTCTGTGTCTTCCATTGTCCATTCTGCTCTAGGTTTTGGAATGGATTGACCAACAGCAATTGTGGCCGTAGCAACTGTGGCTACTTTGTGGGGAATGTGAGGACCATTCTCAATACAGTTTACATAACCTTCATCTTGGGAGAGTAGATGAAGGTGCATTTTCACCTTCCAGTGGTGATAACTGTCTCTGTCAAGAACTGGGATTTTTACTCCAATATCCTTCTTACTCATCTTTGTTAGATTCCAAGATCTTTAAACTCTTTGTTTGTCAAGAGCCTGCTCTGATACCAATTGTTATTTCTAGAGAACTAACAATGAGATTTACAGAAGGGGGGTTGAATGTAAATCTCAAAACTTTTTCAAGTTTTGAGCAGTTTATAAAGACTGTGTGTTCAAGATGAACAAGTGTGTGAATTGCTTTAAGCTGATACAGACATATATATATTCAAACACAAATGTAAAGAACACAATAAACCTTTAAAAACTTTTCTGGTGGATTTGTTGTTCCACCAGAGATGGTATTTCAGAAATTCTGTGATCTAAGAATTTGATCACAGCTGCATCCTAGTACAAACTAGATAATTTTTCTCTCAAGATTTTTCTAAACAGTTCTGGAAAAATTCTTATCTAATTACTAGCTACTACTTGGTTTATATATTACCAAGTTTACAAGTGAAGACATGGATATATAAAATAATAAAGTAAGATCTCCACTTGTTTCTTCTCCAGTTCACTCCAGTACTTTGTTGACTTAATGACTCTTTATACTAGAGTAGAACGGCTGCTTTTTCTGATGTTCCTGAAATTAGGCTGCCACATTTCAGTTATCTCTGTTCACCCACGTGCCTCTGTTTGTAGGTACAACTACCACTTATCAACGGTTAATCAACAGAACATCCGTTGAAGCTTTCATCCGTTGATTCACTCATCCGTTGAAGGATGTTATCCGTTGAAGCTTTAGAGACATCCGTTGAAGCTTAGCTTCTCATCCGTTGAAGGTCTTTAAATCATCCGTTGATACCACTTAATTTATACAAAATTACAAGGCATGAAATATTTACAATTGGCCTTCCTATCTGCATATCTTCTAGTAGTCAACATGACTCATAGTTTCTCTCAACTTCTAAGAATTACATCTTAAATACAGAGACTGAAATATGCTACAACACTAGACTTATTTCTAAGTAAAGCTACACCATCAACGGATAGCCAAAGTGGTCTTATCCGTTGAGGCTACAGACACTGAATTTCTACTTAAGTGTTTTGTTAAACATATCATCAAACTAATGCACATATATTCCTAACATAAACAATTGGAAGAGACATGCCAAAAAGGAAAGTGTAAACAAATGGGAGGGACAAAAGGAGTATATAATTGTAAATACTAAAATATATTTTATTATTTCTTGACTACGTGAGTGAGCACTTCACTATTTAATTATTTATTGCATTCTTTACCGATTAATATTTTTTGTATATAAACTGTGTAAGTTAGTGTAGTAAAGCGGGTAAACACGAGTATATTAGTTCGAAGTTAGTGTCATCAAATTGATACACAAATGCAAATTCGGATCGGGTTCGGATTTAAGATCTGGTACACGAAAGTATACAAAATATTTATACACGACACGGAACGTTGTCAGATATAAAATAAAATTATGCTGTAATTAAACTTATGATCAGAATTATCCAATTATAAGAAGAAGCCTCCCGCGTACAACAAAGCCGATCATACGCGTTGGTCATTAGCCGGCTGCAATTGCACAAGTTAGGGCTTCTGTGTTAAATAGACAACGTCAAAAAAAACACTAAATGCATCACTGCATCAGCATATGGAAGAAAATCAAAGACCAGTACGACTTATTAATCTACAATATGTAATTGCCAACATGGCTACAAAGCTACTTAAACATTTTATTCTCGTAAAATGATAGATTTACAGTGTGTTTACTCTATTTCAAAAAAAAAAATTGTTAATAGAAATCGAGTATACTTATTTAGAAATATATCTTTATACCGCTATATCAAATTATTATTTGTTTTGTGAGTGTCATTTAATACTGAGACATTTTATTTAATTTTAAACATAATTATTGAATTATTTATGAAGTTTATTTTAACAAATTAAATATAAATTTAAATTTAAATATAATAAATTAACAAATCATTACATTATTTATTAATCATTTTTAAGTTTAAAAATATGTTTTAAACCGTTTTGAATAAATTAAATTCTACAAATTCCTATATTTTTAAAAAATTACTAAAAATAGAATCGCATATATATAGGCTAGCACTCATATATGTATAAGTCACGACTATAAAGAGTTGGTGTACGATCCAGTTGAATTCTAAATCATAATTTCACCTATTTTTTTCCAAAAAAAAAATACTTCAACTCAATTTGAATTCGAAATATGACCTATTTTATGAAAAATATATTTGTTATCTAGCTATGTGAACCAACTCATTGTGTAGATTTAGTCCATTTAAATTACGAGTCCAGCGGAGATATCATATCAATATGGCGAAAGGCTCTTAACGTCTTATATCAATAAAATATATTTGATATTTTTTATAAGATCAATTCTATTTTAAGTTTACGCGCACCCTGTATGTATTATTTAACAATTGTTAACTACACATCTTCGTCATTAATACAACAACCTTATACTAACCCTTTAGTACGAGATCACTGAAACCAAAGACATTTTCGATTCCAATACAACAAGTTTCAATTACCTTACACCCATAAGTATCAGACCTACACAAATTATAATTACTATCGACATATCTTAAACTCAAATATCATATATACCAAAAATATTTATCTAGTGCGGGAGGATTTTCGAAATATATTAAGAATGTGATGAGTGCAATAAGAGCAAATGTATGATTACGCCGAATACTGCATAGTCACGCTATTGAGAATATATGATAGTATGCGCACGCCGCTGGATTGCTTGAACATGCCAAAGCCGGAAAATATAACAGTAGTTTTTGTGGATCAAGAAGGGAGATATCACATGTTCATGCTTCATGATGTATGATCATACTCTTTCAATTATTATGTGTTTTTAATTAAGATTTATTCTTATTTATTTTAGGATTTTATATCCCTATATAAACAGTTTTATGATATAATGTATTGGTAATTCTTTTATTGAAAATCAAAATCCTTAGGAGTTTTCTCTTATTCCTTCTTGTTGATTTAAGAAACCCATGTGAATTTTAGACTTGTCTTGTGCATTCAAGATTTTTAAAAATTTCTCGTGTTAGAGTCCTTGCGAGTCTTAACGCTTGCTTTTATTACACTTTTGTGATGCGTCAGTTGGTATCAGTGTTGGGATTAAACCCAATAGGTAGTATGGTCTTGGTGATAGAAAACATAATTGAATTGGGTAATAATTGTATGGGTAGACAATTATTATCATAATTGAGTTGGGTAATAATTGTATGTGTTGACAATTATTATTATAATGAGAATGGGTAATAATTGTATGGTAGACAATTATTATTGTAATCAGATTAGGTATGTCTTGTTGGCTAAGTTTGTGATGGCTATATATACATAGTCATGTTATTGTTTTGATGTATGTTTGAGTATTGTGTGACTTAAGTATCGCTTGAGTGAATACCGTTTGGTGAGATTGATTGTACAATTGATAATTGTTTTGATTAATAATACAAGTTGGGACGTGGGTTTTTCCGCGTCATATATTGAGTGTGTGTTTTGCATTGTTTGTTTGGTTCTATACTTGTGTGTGTTCCCCCTAACAATTGGTATCAAGAGCCAAGGTTCATGATGGAGAAGGTTGGGGGATTTGAAATTGAATTGTTTAATGGAAGAAACAATTTTACCTTGTGGCAAAGTACGGTAAAAGATCTGTTAATTCAACGAGGGTTATATGCGACTCTCGGAGGGAAGAAGCCTACTGAAGTTGATGATACAAAGTGGGGAGACATGAAGTTACGTGCGGCATCAACGATCCGGTTGACCCTTGCACCGGAAATCAAGTATGATGTTCTCGAAGAGGACAATCCCAAGAATTTATGGGAGAAGTTAACGAAGACTTATCACTCAAAGTCTTTGGCCAACAAGCTGTTTCTCAAGAAAGATTTGTTTGGGCTCAAGATGGAAGAAGATGGAGATTTAAGAGATCATCTGAATCGTTTTAATGGCTTAATCAACCAGCTAAATAATTTGGATGAAAAATTAAAGGATGAGGACAAAGCTGTTCTACTACTAGTGTCTCTACCGAAGAAATATAATACTGTGATGACTTCTTTATTGGTTGGGAAAATGAAGTTAGATTTGGATGAGACTATTGTTGTTCTTCTGGAGGCCGGAAGATTGATGAAACAAGAATCGAGTGACACATCTGATGGAAGTGCATTTGTGGTACGTGCGCGTGACACGGAAAATAAGTATGTTAAGAAACATAACCCTAATATCAGGTGTTTTTATTGTGAGGAATTGGGTCATATACAATTTATGTGTCCAAAGGCAAGAGAAGACTTGAGAGAGTTGAAGAAAAATCGAGGGGGTAGTGTTTCGCTTGTAGAAGCTGATGAAGATGTTCTTTTGGTTCAAGAAGAGAAGGGATCAAAAGAAGAATGGGTGCTTGACTCGGGATGTTCTCATCACATATGTGGTAGAAGGGAGTGGTTCTCGTCCTATAAAAAGTGTGAGGGAAAGATTGTAACTTTACCGAATGGTAAAACGGTAAAGATTGCTGGCATTGGTGAGGTAACAATGAAACGTCACAACAGTCGTGTTCAAAAGTTAACTCAAGTAAGATACATACCGGAGTTAAATCGAAATCTGATTTCGTTGGGTAAATTAGTTGATTTGGGATATACTGTTATGATGAAGAACATTATGTTGAAAGTCACTAAAGGAGATTTAGAGATACTCAAAGGTCGAAAAGATAAGAGAAATCTTTTTGTACTAGGAGGGGTTATTGTTCGAGGGGAGGTATTGGGCGATCGACGTCGATGGCTTGATGGTGACCGTTAATTCGGTTGTGCATGAAATCATATTGGGTTGAAGGGGAGGATTGTTGGGGTTAAACCCAATAGGTAGTATGGTCTTGGTGATAGAAAACATAATTGAATTGGGTAATAATTGTATGGGTATATAATTATTATTGTAATCAGATTAGGTATGTCTTGTTGGCTAAGTTTGTGATGGCTATATATACATAGTCATGTTATTGTTTTGATGTATGCTTGAGTATTGTTTGACTTAAGTATCGCTTGAGTGAATACCGTTTGGTGAGATTGATTATATTATTGATAATTGTTTTGATTAATAATACAAGTTGGGACGTGGGTTTTTCCGCGTCATATATTGAGTGTGTGTTTTGTATTGTTTGTTTGGTTCTATACTTGTGTGTGTTCCCCCTAACAATCAGAGCAGGCTATATCCTATCTTTTCGTTAATTTATTTACTATGGAAAAACCAATTATCAAAGAAGATATTCGAGAGGTTACGTCGGTTTTAACCGCGAGTCTGAAGGTTTTCACATATTAATGGGATACGTTGACATTCAAGACGAATAACAATAATAGACAACGTTGAATTGAAAGTGAAGAGCGAAATCGAGTTAATCAATGCGGGAAATGTCATGTTGGTGAGAAATCTGGCTCGAAGTTAAATATAAATAATCAGTCATATAACAATGATTATATGGAAGAGGCTAATAACAATGACATCACTAGTTTGAGGTACATAAATGCTACGATTCTTGATAATTTTGATGTGTATGCATGTCAGTTAGTATCAGATAGACCATATAAACATTATTTGAATTCATATCACAAAAGTAGTGAGAAGTTAAATAAGTTCATTATTGATAATGTGGTATATGATGTGTGTTCATCGGAGAACAATAGTGTCTTTTCATCTTTTATATTTGTTGTTTTTGATTGTACGACAAATAAATTTTAAAAAATCGAATGTGGTTCAGTTTCTGTGTTGGTAATGATTAATCAAGATTGTGATGGATATAATCTAGTATTGTTACAATATATTGATTTTGGCGAGTAGTTCGAGTACAAAGTTCTAGTAAAGCCTTTGCCTTTACCAACACGGCGAGATAAACAATAAGTCGATGTAATTGTTATTTTGGATGAAAAATAAATTGAATCATCCCTCAACTTTAGCTGTTTCATTGTTTGGGTTCCTGAACTAAAAATTCTGTATTTCTGGTCATTGAATTTTTAATTTTTCTGGTTAAAGTCCTTCCATCAGTGAATCAGTAACAGACGTTAGTTTTTGTCGACGTGACACACGTTTTTTCCTGAGTTCTTGAACTGTACAGAGAATCGAAGGCCCGGTTGAAGTTGTTAGTGAGCTCCAAATCACAGTATCTAGTAATCAAACTGGAGGTCACATCAAACTCGACCTAATTCTAATTGCAGATTTTACGATTGGTGTAATTTCAAATTTCTTGTAGCGAAATTGTAACGCTCGTCGAAATTTTTGAATTTTGACCGAAAAATCTTAAATTGAGCCCATTTTTTTTTCGTTGATGCATAAATATAGATATGTTAATCGTGGACCTAATGCTATTTTTATTTAATTTTTTGAGCTATTTTAGGCATTCCCGAATTTTTCTTAATTAAAATTTCCAGGTGATAGGACTTTTCCAAGCAAGATTCTAACGGCCGTAAGAATTTTTTATACGGAGGGACCTAATCAGGAAAATTTTGAAAGTTAACATAATCTTTAATTTAGGGGCCCAAACAATAAAAAAACAATAGTTGAAGGATGATTCAATTTATTTTCCCTAGATTATAACATGATCACGCTGTTAGATTGCATGATCATGTCAAAATGAGTTTTTTGACCCATAGCTTTTGTGGAGGATGTGGAGATTGTTCATGCTCGTGCTTAAGGGCTACTTGCTCACGCTGCTTTTAATTATTATTTATTTTAAATTAGGATATATTTTTATTTCGTTTATGATTTATATCCATATATAAATAGCCTTTACGATGTAAAGTATAATAATCTTTTATTAAAATTAAAATCATAAGGGTTTTTTCTCTTATTTTTGTTGTGAATTCAAGAAAACCCTTATGGATCCAAGGTTTACCTTGTGGATTTAAGATTTTAAAAAATTTATCATGTAAGAGTTCTTATTATGAAAATTAGTATTTACTTATTCTTCGTTTCCGTTTCCGTGCTCCGTCACTATCATTAGAGCAACCATCAAGTTTGAAAAGAAAAAATGTAAATATTGTACAATATTTTATCACTCAATGGTCGAAACAATCATTAGTATAAACTGCTTCGAGTGATATTTTTCGTACGCTTCAAATAAATTATGATTGATTATATATTACAAAATTCGTGCAAACTAAAATTCAAAAATTATACCCTTTGTGTTACGAAACATTTAGCACGGAGTATTATGTTAGTTATAAGGTAATCGTGTGAAATTATTTTGAATTATACTATATCCGAAATTTAAATAATAAATTATATATTAAAAAAGGTTAACTTTTCAACATGATGGACTTTTGCGATGACTTGTTAATTTAAAAATTTCTATGAGGCGCAACAAGTTGTCAAGTTAATGGACCACCGTTATTTTCAGTGTCCGAATATAAATCCATCTCAAAATGTAACTTTGTAACAAAATCATGAGACTTTTCTCTGTCATTTCCAGTTTGCTTGCCCTTTAGCCGACGAGAACGCTAGAGTTTCCGAAACTGTTCTCAAAATGATTCGGAATGCCGAGTTAAATGAATCTAATTGGATTCAAATGCTAACTTAATCATATGTAAATCTTAAATTTTAAAAATGAGGCACTACAAGAATATCTGGTTTTGACAACAGAAAATGCTGTTGTTATGTTATAGATATCCGTTTGTAAAACTCTCTGCCAACGGAATAACAACTAAAATATTCCATTGGAGGAAACGTCGTGGGGAAATCACTGCCAATGGATTTGTTTTCGTTACTAAATTTAACAACGGAATAATAAGAGACTAACATAATTCCTGTTTGAGACCACGACCACATCCCGACCAACTTAGTGACAGATTATTCCGTTAGTACTACTTAGTGACAGATTATTCCGTTATTAAATTAAGTGACAAATTTTCAATGATAAATCCGTTAGTACTATTAGCAACACTATGGAAACGATTAAATTTCCAGAACCGGTGAGTTTGCCAAAATTAGGAGCATATTCCGATAACCCAATTCAACTAAAAACTTATTTCATTAACCCAATTCAACTCAAAACTTATTTCATTGTAATCTCTCTTTGTACATCAGTCATTTAACTTACAAATACTATAACTAACACAAACTAAAATTCCAATACAAACACTTATATTCATAATTTAATTCAATTCGAATTAAGATATAATTTGTGCAACATCTTGAACAAACCCTCAAAAAATTCAAACAACAATTAAAAACAGAGCAATTAACAAAATTCAACAAAAGGGTTGTTTCGCAAACCCTCCTCTTCTTTTTACAGATTGAACTCATTCTCCGCACTTCATCTTCTTCATTTTCTTCATCTTCTCGTCGTTTTTAATCAATCTCTTGCTCTTCTTCATCATCTCTGCGTTGGATTTCGACTCCATAGCTTTCAGTTAAAAGCCAATCTGATGATAGTATATGAGAATATAAGATGAAGGTGAGAGGAGGGGATGGTGAAGGTGGAGAAGTCGAAGTAGGAGGACATAGAAAATTGTAAATCGAAGGTGAGGCGGCCACAACAATTGGTTCTGTTTGTGATGGTTTTAGATATAAATGATAAATGGCTAGGGTTTCTGTTAATGGGCTAATGGGCTGGGCCTTGATTTAATTAAGCCCTTGTTAATTATAATTTTTTTAGTTGTTATGATTTAGATCTTATTTTTTAATTGTTATAATTTTGTTAATTATTAATATTTAAGTAGGTTAGTATTAATAAATATGAGAGACTAAATATATCGGCCAAAAAATAGACGATATATCAAGGTAGGTGGTATTAAATATACAGATTTAATATACGAACGGAATAATAACAGAGTCACTGGACATACCAACGGAATAGTAATAGACATATTTTTAACCGATCTAAAATTACAACGGAATATTAACGGAATGCTCACCAAAAGCAAAGTTGAACGTCCGTTGGCATGTCATTACGTTCTCCGTTGGTATCGTGTGGCGGGAAATTTTGGAGCCTATTTTTCTAACAAAAATATCCGTTAGTAAATATTTGTTAGTAATCCATTACTAATCAGTTAGTATACTGTTAGCCTTCAAAGTTTCTAAGTCCCGTTGGCAATCCGTTGGTAATTATTAACAGATTTGTTTTCGTTACCATTTTTCGTTGGTATAAGTGGGAATTCTTGTAGTGAGGAAACCAATAAATATGCGCTCTTATACTCGACATTGGAAATATTTTGAAATTCAGTTTGAAATTTCTAGAATTGCTATAAGATGAAACTAGGATGAATGTTAAGTATATAAAACAATCTAAAGCAATAAAAAGCAGCAGAATATCCATGATTCGCATCAATACAAAACAAAACTAGTAGTAAAAGTATGCATTAGGACTCGGACCACAAAATGATCTAAAGGGTCACATGAGCTTCACTAAAAAACACATTACAAAATTGGTGGATGCAATTGACTTTGGATAACTTAACTTTGTCTTCCATTACCACCACCATGCAAATGTTCAAAACTCAGCAGCCCTGCTTCTACTTCTCTTGTCCATTTTCTGCAGTGATAACTTAAGTTGCATTCGTTTTTCGAGTTTTTAGAGGCATGGCATTTACGGCTAATGGCCGTATGGCTCTCCCTGCTGCAGGCCACTCTGCAGGGACACTACCTGTGAAGAATCAGGGGCTTGTTAAGTTCTGTAATGGGGAGTTGATGGGGAAGAAGTTGTACTATTCCAAATTTCAACGACGAATTAGTATCGATAATGTTAGGAGGTCTCATACATGCATGGCAGTTGCTACTACTATTGCAGGTGAGGCTAAGGTGAGCCCTTTTTTAGTCTTTTTTTCGTGTTTGTTAGCAAAGTCTGGAATTTTTTTTATCGTAGGAAACCCGCAGCCGCTACCCTTCGGGTGCGTACCGGGTAAACCCCACGGGTTTACGCAATAGCCTGCAAACCTCGTGAACCAAGGTAAACTGCATTTAAGCGACATACTCTGACTCAGGAGGCATAATCGAATATAGTTATCCCCTCTTTAACCAACTGAGTCAACTCTTGCGGACAGGGATGTTTATAAGTTTCATTACTGATTTTTGTTACATTAAATCAAAATTCGACATAAGTCGAATTTTGTAACAATGTCGATCTGAAACAATTGCAAGACATACATAGCTAGTATCAATCCAAGGGTTTGGACACTCTTTTCCTTGTATTAATGAACTTTAATTGCAGAATGTTACATTACATTGTAGCCTGTGCACAAAGTTCCTGAACCATGCAGAGACCGGACTTTCACCAGAATGTTAGTATTATAACGGAAGTAGAAAATATTATATAAACGTAAAAAACGGACACAAATAGGCAGAAGAGAAAAGTTTTATTGATCTTGAGGATACAGATTACAAGCACACGTTTAAGTTATGCCCTAAAGAGTTTATATAATACTCTAATGTTTAGGGCATTCACCGATTCAAGGCATATTCTAACAGTTAGAAAGCACGATAAATAGGGGATAATATTAGAAACTATGTCTAGCCTATTCAGTATTAGCGGTTTTTTCAGTGGTCACAAGTTCGAGGTTCAGAGCATTGATGCTACCTGGCTCTTGTTAGAATATCATAGACTTCGGGAACCCTGCGTTCGTCATTGGTTGTGCACAACCTTGGCTTATTTTCCATAGAGTACCTGTTACATACTGTGCATTTGCTAATTACATAATGCACACAATGGCAAATAGGGTGAGCATGCCGAGCAGCCGATGTTTCAATTATCAATCGACATGGTTAGTGTTAAGATATTGCCTCAAAGACGGGTGCCAAGTGATCCACTCTCGACCCAAATACAGTATAGGTTATCGAGTCAGGGGAAGTGTTAAGATATAATATATGATCCTAATAAGGCCTCCTAACACCCAGTTTTAGGAGGGCTGACAACTAAAGATGGTATTGGAGATCTCGGTTTTGATTTGCTCCAACTCCGAATCCCGACAAGGCACTCCTCCATCTATTGAATCTCCTGGTCCGGGTATTATTCTCGACACAAATTCGGCTGCTACAACTGGCATGGATTTCCGAATTAAGGAATGTCACAGATTATATGTAAGGTATATAAATGTACAAGTTCGCATTTAGTGCCCCCATCACCAGAGAGTCCAATGCCAATTTGATTGTCATCGCGACCATTTGCCCATTTGGTACATTGATCCTTGAATTTAGATGGATAATCCTACATTTGGTACATTGATCCTTGAATGTAGATGGATAATCCTACATTTGTATCCATGTCCATGTACAAAGTAGTTAGTAAAACCTCGGTTTTTTCTGATTTTTTTTCCAAAAGTCTTATGTCTGCATAAGAACCAACTTAACTATTCCATTAGTTGCTACCTAGCTTAAGGAGCACCTTCAATCTGACAGTAACTGTATTATCCTATTTATAGTCTGCCACGACACTGATAAAGATCGGATCATGATCATATATAGTGATTACTCTTGAATAACTTTAATCTATTGTATGCAGTTGAGGGATCTAGAAATGGAGAAAAGAGATCCAAAGACAGTTGTAGCAATAATACTAGGTGGTGGAGCTGGAACTCGTCTTTTCCCCCTCACCAAGCGCCGTGCTAAGCCTGCTGTAAGTCTTCCTGATCTAGATTTTTCTTTATGTTTCTAGGATGAACATTTCAGCTAATGTTAAAAGCATATTTCATATTAGCTCAACCGTACCTTGTTGATTGCAGGTACCTATTGGAGGAGCATATCGGTTAATTGATGTACCCATGAGCAACTGTATCAACAGTGGGATCAATAAGGTTTACATTCTTACTCAGTACAACTCAGCATCACTCAATAGGCATCTCACTCGTGCTTACAACTTTGGCAGTGGGACAACTTTTGGTGATGGCTTTGTTGAGGTTAGTTCAAAACACATTCTAGTTTAAGTGCATATGGAACTTGAATGGCTTCCGCTTAACCAAGTATAAGCATGCAATTATTTTAATGTAGGCTCTTGCAGCAACTCAAACCCCGGGTGAGGCGGGTAAGATGTGGTTCCAGGGTACTGCAGATGCAGTTCGTCAGTTTCATTGGCTTTTTGAGGTATAAATTATGAGTTCTTGATACATTAGCAAATATTGTAAAAATAGGCACATAAGTTTACATGGTTGATAATATCAGTTGCATTCCCTAACTTATCTTGGAAATCAATGTCCTACGAAGACTCTGTAACTCTGCCTCAAATAAATATTCTTACATGTAGGATGCAAGAAGTAAGGATATTGAGGATGTACTAATTCTATCCGGAGACCACTTATACCGGATGGACTACATGAACTTTGTTCAGGTAAAACACAGAATTCAGTTCTCTTTCATCAAGCGTTCACTTCTCCAGAATTTTTATGCAGTAAGATTTATATCCTTTTGTAGAATCATCGAGAAAGTGGTGCAGACATTACTATCTCTTGCCTACCGATGGATGACAGGTAGGCCAATCTCTGTTCAATTCCCCTATATTTTCTTGTCATGTTGTACAAGTTAGATTCTCCCCACCACTTTGAAGAAATTAGTAAATGCATTCGATAAATCTGTTGCAGCCTTTAGACTTGAATTACAACTTACATTATTACATACCATGACTTTTAACTATGTTTACATGTTTCATCAACTGTTAATTCAAATACATGTACTGAGTCTTCTTTCTGTTTCTGTAACAGGCGTGCTTCAGACTTTGGATTAATGAATATCGACAGCAAAGGAAGGGTCCTTTCTTTCAGTGAAAAGCCTAGAGGAGCTGAATTGAAGGCTATGGTAAAGTTTAAAAAAAAAATTGGATATCTTTTTAGACCAATAACTCTTTTTTAGGTTTCATATCAAGCTTGTTAATCCAAATATCAGGCAGTTGACACAACAATACTGGGGCTTCCGCGTGAAGAGGCTGAAAAGAAGCCTTATATTGCTTCCATGGGAGTATATGTCTTCAAGAAGGATATACTTCTAAATCTTTTGAGGTACTCATCTTTCGGAACTGATTTACATGCATGAAATCTTTCACAAAATGACTTCACCTGTTTTCTGATCCGTGCAAGAAACACACACATAAATATATCATTAGAATTTTCAGAAGGGAGAACAATATAAAATGATGTAGTGTGCATTGTTCCGAGTCAGGTGGCGTTTCCCAACTTCAAATGACTTCGGATCAGAAATAATTCCAGCCTCTGTCAAAGAGTTCTACATTAAGGTGAGTAAAATTCTTCAGTGTTTTAATGTAAACAAATTCAAGAATTATGTTTATTCACACTTGGGCTTGTGATCTCAGTATGAGATCATGCACTTAACTTTTCGGGTTTAATATTTAGTTAGTTGTTTCTTAAAACATATCAATTAGCTAATATCATTATGTTTTCAGATATCTTTAAGCCTTAAGAAACACTATTTTGCAGGCTTATTTATTTAATGATTATTGGGAAGACATTGGTACAATCAGATCCTTCTTTGAAGCAAATCTCGCGTTAACTGATCATGTAAGTATCAGGATTGGGTGTTTAAAATAGTCTGAGAAGGATGATTAGAAAGATTTTTTTGTTTGTGATCAACTTATAGGTGATTTTGCATTTCAGCCATCCAAGTTTAGTTTCTATGAAGCAGGCAAGCCAATGTTTACATCAAGGAGAAACTTACCGCCATCAAAGATCGACAACAGCAAGGTTGAGGAATCTAAATTGTCATTTCTACAACTAATAACTAATAACTAATAACTCTATGAGTCAAATATAGATGATTTAGTTGTAAATTCATTAGATATTAGCTTTTGGAAACCAAAGCTGCAGCAACAAGGCAATGAACTTGGTTAACTTGATATTAGTATTTAGTTTTCTGCATTGATTATAAAAAAAAAATTACTATATCATCCCCTAATGACTCAATATGTTTATGCAGATTGTAGATTCAATAGTCTCACACGGTAGTTTTCTAACTGACTGCTTCATTGAGCATAGCGTTGTTGGCATCAGATCCCGGATCAACTCCAATGTCCATTTAAAGGTTTGCTTCAGACTCCAAGTAGTCACACTCTAATTAAACTTACACGAATCACTAAATAACATAATATAAGATTTAGTGCAGTCAGTTCTAGTTTTCTGAATTTTTATTGCCTTCTGCAGTTTATCGAGTAAACTGAACCACATACATTGTGTAATCAGCAATGTGTTTATGCTTTTTGTGTGCTTGATTTCATTGTTTCCGTAAAATTTCAACAGTATCCTTGCTACATTTGTATGTTTTTAAAGAACTTGTACCATAATGATTATTAAACTTGAGCAGGACACAGTGGTGCTTGGTGCTGACTACTACGAAACTGAGTCTGAAGTGGCATCGCTACTGGCAGAGGGAAGAGTCCCTATTGGAATCGGAGAAAATACAAAAATCAGGTACAATAAGTTTATCAACACTTTTTCTGAAAACACCTCTTTGGATTTTTTTTTTTATATGATCGTACTTATTGTTTTCTTCTGACATTTCTATCGCATTGCCAATGCAGAGAGTGCATTATAGACAAGAATGCCAAAATTGGAAAGAATGTTGTTATTGCGAACTCTGAGGTAAACATCTTTAGATAATATATGAAACTGAAGTCAGTTATGTTGTGATGCACCAGAGCTGCAACTCATTTGTGTCATGCACTGAACTAACTGCAGGGCATACAAGAGGCGGACAGAGCTTCAGAGGGATTTTACATTCGATCAGGGATTACAGTCGTACTTAAAAACTCAACGATTGCTGATGGATTGGTAATATAACAAGAACATCTAGAGCTGTACTAAAACTCGGACATGCTGCAAAGAAACGATGATATAATGATATTGAGTTCTGATCATTATTTTCATTCTTTTTGGTGATTCAATTTGCAAAATGAAAAATGAAACGAGAAATATGAGTATTTTCTGTCAATAGCAAGTAACTATGAAATATATATTGAAGATCTTTAGAAATACACAAAGGTCCTTCACTTAGCTTTGTAAAGTACATTTCACTCTCTGTTAAATATATGATCCTATTGAGGTCTTATTCTAACACCTTAAGGTTTTAGATGAGCTGGTTACTCAACATGGTATCAGAGCATGATATCAGAGCTTAGGCTGGTAGGAGGACTAAGGTTCGATTTCCAGAGATTAGGCATGGTTTAGTTGCTTAATTCATGATCATGTAATAGTTAAACTGTAACAATGACTTATCATTGAGATACCTTCATACCCTACAATCCGCTGCAGTCCCTACTCCAATATCCGGTGGTATTTTCGCCTTACGTCCCACTTGTACAATTATCATACACAAATTTCCTACTCGGATATTTATTAAGATTTCAGTCAAAAAAAAATCCCGAACTTAGAACTTAGTGGTATCTTAGCTTTTTAAATCGCAATGAATGAGTCCCTACTCCAATATTTAAGATTCCCGTCAAAATGCTCCAACCCTACAATCCGTGGTGATTTTGCCTTATGTCTTGGAGAATGAGTCCCACTTCTACAATTATCATACACAAATTTTGTCTCGTACTCCGATATTTGTTAAGAATTCCGTCAAAAAAATCTTGGACCTAGAGTGGTATCTTAGCTTTTTAAATCGCAATGAATGAGTCCCACTTCTACAATTATCATACAGAAATTTTGTCTCGTACTCCGATATTTGTTAAGAATTCCGTCAAAAAAATCTTGGACCTAGAGTGGTATCTTAGCCTTTTGAATCGCAATGAATGAGTCCCACTTCTATAATATTGTATACAAATTTTTTGATAAGACACATGAAAGTAGGGCTATTTCAAGGGTCCAAGCTGTTTGAGTCTGTGGCCCAAAAGTATCAGAATTTTCAAATACAGTAAGGTCATAGGTGACCAGGTTCCACATCTCATTTTGTTAAACGAGTATATAGCGAAAAGTCAAATAAAAATACAGGTTTTTGGAATATCCGGGTTAGGAGGGACTCGAACTTGAGCCCTTCAACCTCCTAGAGCTAGAGTTCTGATTTCATGTTAAGTTACATGTTCCGCTGTTAGGAGTTGGGTTCATTGGATCTTCATAACACTTCTACTTTCATGTTTGAATAGTCAGAACAAAAAGATGGTTAGTTAAAAGATTCGATGCATAATGAAAAAAAAAATGGTCGACAGGCAATATAGTCCAAGTAGCTTCATGCAAGCCCCACTCTGCTTATGTTGCTGGGTCACAGACAACAACATCTGCAATATAAGATTTGACGCATGTTTGTAAAGTCACCCTATTTTCGTTTTTTTATTGTCAAGCAGTTACCAAACACAAGTTAATCACTATCATCTGCAATGTAAGTTTATCAAGTCAATCCCGCGTACTGCCCGTGGCCTCAAGTGTGTAGATATCTCTGAGTTCTCTAAACGCATGTTTTTTAACTCACATTGTAACGATAATTTACTCGTTGGCAATGACGGAAGACTGGAGATTTCTATTTGGATATACAAACATTACAGTTAATGGGGTGATTCTCCTCATGATTTTGTTCAATTTGTTGGTACATAAGTTGCAGCAACTTCAAGAGGCGGAATTTGTTAAAAAGAACAAACGGTTCAAGTCACTGTCTACTCGAAAATTGTGTTATCGATTTTCAATTCAAGAGATACAGCGAGCGACGTCTAATTTTGATGAGGATTTGGTGATTGGAGAAGGGGGGTTTGGGAAGGTCTACAAAGGTATTTTTAATCCTGGACCAACTGTGGTTGCTATAAAACGGTTGCAATCTATGTCGAAGCAAGGATCAGTGGAGTTCAGGACAGAGATTGAGATGCTCTCCAAATTTCGACACAGTCATCTAGTGTCTTTGATTGGTTACTGTGATGATGGTTATGAGATGATCCTGGTTTATGAATTCATGCCAGTTGGCACATTAGCTGATCATCTGCATAAAAGGGTGAGACAAGGTGATACTTCTATGCTACCTTTGTCGTGGATTCAACGTCTCAAGATCTGCATCGGAGCAGCACGTGGACTGGATTACCTTCACACTGGTACTAGCACTCAGCACAGAGTGATTCACCGTGATGTGAAGACTACAAACATATTGTTGGATGAAAACTTGGCGGCTAAGATAGGAGACTTCGGATTATCAAAAATAACACCATCTAATCAGGCATCTATATTTGTAAGCAGCCATGTCAAAGGTACATTTGGGTATTTGGATCCATATTATTTCTTGACTCATAGACTCACGATGAAATCTGATGTATATGCATTTGGAGTGGTGCTATGTGAGGTTCTAAGTGGAAGACCAGCAATAGATCTGAGTTTGGACGAGGAGCAACGAGGTTTAGCTGGATGGGCTAAACGCTGTTTCAGAGACGGACTCTTGGACCTCATAATTGATCCAAGAATAAAAGGATTGGCCTTTCATGGTTCCCTAGATGAGTTTGTTAAGATTGCACTTCAGTGTTTAAAAAATGAAATATTTCGGTGTTAGGTTTGCAAAAGAGGACTAATGAGAACAAGAGAATCAACGATAACAAGAGGAATGAGGACTTGCTGAAAAAAGTTGAAGATGTTGCCCAGAGGAAAAGTCTAAAATTACGAGTTTTTACATTAGATGAGTTGAGAAGATCAACAAGATTCTTTGAAACCGGTATGCTGTTGGGTGGGAGAGAGTATGGAAGAGTTTACAAAGGATGGGTTCAGGAGAAGACGTACACCCCGTCTAGGCACGATGTTGGAACAACCATTGCAGTTAAGAGACTCGGGCCTAAAAGATCTCTGGAACATAGCAAATGGGAGGTAAATTGACTTTGAGCTACACTATTGATCTTTATTCTAATATTTCTCAGTCTTGTTTGTGATTATGTGGTTACAGTCAGAGATTAAACTCTTGCAAGAGTATAAGCATCCCAATCTGGTTAAGATCTTGGGATATTGTAAAGAGGATGGGGAATGTTTCATTGTTTACGAGTACATGAAGAGCGGGAGCTTAGATACTCTTCTTTTTGGTAAGCTGCAATTAGTATAAATTTTGGTAAACCATACAAAAATGTAATTTGAGCAGATCAAATGAAGTATTTGCTTCTTGCATCTTGAATTTGCAGATGGTGTGAAGCCACTGTCATGGGCTGTTCGGCTTAAAATATCGATAAGTGCAGCTCGATGCCTAGCTTACTTCCACACATTAGAGAAACCAGTCCTTCATGGCAACATTCAGGCCTCCAACATATTGCTAGATGGGGTACATTGTGATTGTATTAGCTCAAACATACCTTGTTTTCAAATTTGAATGTATTGAATCCATAATGATTGTCATTTACTGTTTCTTGGCTTTCTTGTAGGAATTTAATGCAAAAGTTTCCGGTTGTGGGCTGGCAGAATTTTGCCCAGTAAATAGTGACATATCTGCACCATTCGATTTTAGGGGGAGCTATAGTTCCGGTGCTCCTGAGTGTGTGTTGCTTGGTAAGTTTCTGTTTTGTTAATCTTACTGTAAGCATTTAAAATTATAGCAACTCTTGACCTCCCGCAAGGAGTACAAGAGTTCAACCACTGCACCAGCAGAAACTGACATATATGTCGGTTTCTGCCATTCAAATAGCTACAACTACAAACTCTGAACATAAAATCACTCAAAATGTGATCAGGTGATATGAGTCTAAAGAGCGATGTTTACGGGTTTGGAGTTCTATTGCTGGAACTACTCACAGGCATGCGGGCCTATAACGAGAAAGATGAGTTTTTGATAGACTGGGCAAAGTCTTTCATAGTTGATAGAAGAAAGGTGAAGAGAATTCTAGATCCCTCACTGAAGCCTGATTTCAGAAACATGGCGATGCTGTCAGTTGTATCTTCGCTTATTCTACAATGCATCAGAAACAACCCAAAGAAGAGGCCATCAATGGTAACAGTTTTAGAGACCTTGGAAAAAATTAATATCATGAGAGAGTATAATTTGTACGATAAAAGTGTGTGATTTATGCATGTCCTGAATATAAACTAGATCATGCAATTCAAGAGCCATCTGTAGTCACAAATTTCATTCCAGATTCAAGAATAAATTCAAATATGTACTGTGTTAGAGTATAATTTGGTATTGCTGTTGCTGGCAGCAACAAATTTTCGCTGAAAAGCAGTTAAAAAATTGTTTGGTAAAATTCAAAAACTGTTTTTTGGAAAAGTGTTTTTTTACCTAAAAACTGTTTTTCGGGAAGCAAATGCTGATTTCACCATCAAACCTTATAAAAAACATTATTATTTTTAATTTTTTGCATCAGAACATATACATATCAAAAAAATTACCAAACAGTCATCTGATTTTTACAACATTGTTTTCAACAATACATTTTCTAATAGCAAAACGATTTTTTAACAGTAATCTCAAACAGAGCCTAAGTTAAAAATTAAAGATATTGATCAACCTTTATGCACAATCAACACTCTGTGGAATATTTGTTATCCTAATGTTGTGAGATTGATTGGGCTAGATTTTATAAAGCTAGAAATGAAAATTCAATATAAACTTACCAAATTTCAAATGCAGTAGCTAGTTTTATGATTAACTCTTACTGATTCATAAACATCTTCATGAGTTTCAAATGAAAGCTTTTACATTTTAGAATGAGCAGAGAGAGGTTAGGTGGGATAGTAGTGTACTACTGTAATGTTCATACATATATGCAGATTACTGATTCTTCATCTTCATCAGTTTGATTGTATATGTTCTCTGTATGCAGAAGACTTGATCTTCATACTAATTTACAGTAAAAATTTCATCCAGTTTTACGATTTTCTGTATGTACATGAGTACTCTTTCTTACCTCCAATCATAATCTACAAGACAATTACAACAAAAGCTGTTGCAAAGATTAAACTACAAGTGCAAATAGATAAAACTATTCAGGTGCATTTCCACCTTGAACCCTTTTCTATGCTCTCTCTCAAAAGATCTGATAATTCTGACTTAATTAAGATCTCATGCCTGCCACGGGAATTTAAGTGTTTCTTCTCCTCCATAATGACGATGTATTTGGACCTGGAGGGTTTCCCTTATACTACTGTCCGAGTTCTACAAATTCTGAAGCTTATCTAATTCTTTGACCACCTGGTTTGCATCAGGTCTTATTTTGGGATCAATCGAGAGGCATTTAAGGACGAGGGAAGAAGCTTGTAATGCTGTTCTGACGGTATACTGGCCTTCAATGCGCACGTCCATTACATTTTTAATCTTACGCTTGCTGGTAAGGTGAGGCTTTGCCCAAGAAACAAGGCCCTGTGTCTGTCCTGGAAGGTTCCTGTCATTTACCCTTCGTCCAGTCAAAATTTCTAGGAGAACAATTCCAAAGCTGTAGACGTCGCTCTTCGTTGTTATGTGACCTTCATAAGAAGAGTTTGGCTTATATTAGAAGAGCTAAAAAATGAGAATGGAAAAAAATAATTCAGACAGATTATACAACAGAAAGAAGTATGCGCTTCATAGTGTTAACTGAGAAACATATAATATATGTGCATGGACATCGCTCTCCTACTTTCCCTGCTTGACTCAAGATACGGTAGTTAACCTTGAAGCTTATATTGTTCTCAGCCTATGACATTGATGCAAAGAAATGAACTTTAGATGTTCATGATGATCGCGATCTACTATACTCTTATCTTTAAGGGAGAGGAAGAAGGAGAATGTACAATGTTTTATTTATGTTGTGGTTGTGCAGCTGGTGAGGCCAAGTAACAAGAAGTACAATAAACTTTATCCAGAAAAATAATATCATGTTTGCATTACTGAACCATTTTTGACATCTGATTATGTGGAACAATCACCTGTAACCAAATATTCAGGAGCTACATAACCACAGGTTCCCATAACTCTTGTAGAAACATGGCTTCTTTCATTTTCTGGCCCGTCTTTTGCCATCCCGAAATCAGAGAGCTTTCCTTCATATTTCTATCAATTGATAACAGAACGTTTGTAAGACAAAGTAACTGGGAACACTAGTTGATCTTAATTTTAACATAAATTTGTTCTACTTACAGAATCAATCAAAATATTGGATGTTTTGAAATCACGATGAATCACATTTGCTTCAGGACTGTGAAGATACGCAAGCCCCTTTGCTGCACCAAGAGCAATACTTATGCGAAGATTCCAAGTAAGCAGTTGATCAGGACCCCCTGTTTTATTTACATTTAGTAGCCACATTACAAATCAGTTAATCTATCTGTATTCAGTATTTTATGGAACTTCAAGTCAATTCCAGATTTGGAGATGCATAAAACAGGTAATGGCACTTGATAATAACTGGTACTAGCCACATAGATATCTATAATTTAACTGGTTTAGCCAATAGATACTTAAAATTAATTCTTCTGAAACCCTGGTATCCTAATACAGTTATGATCAAACCTGTAAACTACGGGTCTCATCTCTTGTTTAAATTTAATCACTTCCATAACTTCTATAAACATACTAATAACATCGGTCTAGAAGGGAGCACTTGACTGAATAAGCACTAATGACACTGAGAAACTCACTTCTGAATAGATGATTGTCCAAGCTGCCATGAGGCATGAACTCATATACTAGAAACCGTAGCTCATCTTCTAAGCAGTAACCGATCAATTTCACAAGATTAGGATGACAAAGAGTGCCCAGGCAACTGATTTCTGCCTGTAGTCAAAGAGGTGGCAATATTATTTTAATGCTTACTTAAAATTTGAAAAGTAAAAAGTAAAATCTAGGACACACTGCAGATATTACAAAGTAAATGATTACCAGCCACGCTTCGTATCCTTGATATCCTTCTATTCTTAATCTCTTCACTGCAATAGCCATGCCAGTACCCCATTTTGCGGCAGCAAATGTGTTCTCGTCAATCCAACCCTTAAAAACACTACCAAAACCTCCTTCACCTATCATACTGTCACGACAGAAATTCCTGGTAGCAATCTTAAGATCAATGCACGCGAAACTCTTGAGATTTGATGACTTCAAAACATCATCCTGATTCCAAGGTTTTTGTACATTCGATGTCTTTGCATGTCTTTTGACTGAGTGAGAGAATTGTAAGTCATATAGTACATGCTCGAAACATTGTAATGACAAGTAAAAGGATAAAAATATAATTAATTCTACAAGTTTTTCTCATTATGTCATACATAGAAAACAACACTGCAACTTTTCTCTTGGTAAAACTGCATCTGTTCAGAGAATAATTTTGTTTTTTGAATCGCTTGCAGAGTTGAGAGAGTGTGACAATATAGTTTTAAAGATTAAAATGAGGAGATTATATCTTGGCTTGATGACCTTTCGGCCCCTAAAGTATGGGCCGTTATACCTATCGGCCCCAAAATTATGAAGTCATACCTCTTAACCCTGTAGTATTAGGTATCGTTCCTTTTAGCCCTTTTCGGCAATAAAAGGGCATATCGGCCAATGTTGGAGCTGATAGGTATAACGGCCCATACTTTAGGGGCCGAAAGGTCATTAAGCCTTATATCTTTTTCACAAAATAACAACAAAATGGTTTTTGGAAAATATCCATAGAAACAAGTACAACCAGCAGACATACACATCATCTTCTTTAAAATCTTCAAATCCTCATGGCTAAAATTATTAAGAATATCATATGGACAATGGCATCATTGACTAATTGCCACAACTAGTAATCTTCTTGTGGATAAGTATTGATGCAGAAGGACTTTAGGTTTACCTGAAAACACCCGAGCTGTAACTGAAAGAAGACCACCGATTTTTTTTGTCAATGTTATCTTCTGCTTTTTCCGTTGTGAAACATTAGAAAAATTTACAATCTTTTCTCCTGTAAATTCATGTTGCAGTTGTATTTAGAATTTCTTCCTTCAAGAAAAGAGCAATCTACAATTTCTTCGGTACTGTCTCAATCAAAGAGCAATATGTATCTTTTTTCTTGTAAAGTTATTGTATTCTATTTCAAGATAGGTTGTATGAACATATTGACATATCAAGAGTTTAGGATTACCTGAGAAAGCCTGAGCTGTAACTGAAAGAAGACCGCTGATCCTTTCTGTAAATGTCATTTTCTGCTTTTTGCTATGCCAACCATTAGAATCATTTACAGTCCCTACTCCTGTAAATTCATTTCCTTGGTTGTGGTCAATATTCTTCACCTCAAGCATTGAACAATCTCCTTCTTCCTGGGGATAGTCAGTAGGTAAAATCTCGAACAAAGAATAATCTCTACTCTTAACTTGCATTGCCAATGCAGACTCAAGGCCAACAACAATCTCAGCCATAGTAGGGCGGCGCTTTGGTTGGTATTGTAAACACTTGATGGAAATGTCCACATACGCATTTAAAGAATCGGAGGAAATGTTCACTTTAAGCCTAGGATCAATTATCTGGTCCAAGAATCCCTCTTTGAAGCAGTGCTGTGCCCATCCAGCTAAGTTCATTTGATCTTCATCCCGACTCATATCCAATGCTGGTCTTCCACACAAAACCTCAAATAACACTACACCAAAGGCATAAACATCAGTTTTCCTGGTTAATCTATGAGTTGACACATAATATGGATCAATATAACCAGGTGTGCCCTTGACGCGGGTGCTTACATAAGTACACGTCTGATTTGCTGGACCTATTTTGGACAATCCAAAGTCTGAAATTTTAGCTGCAAAATTCTCATCAAGCAAAATGTTTGTAGTCTTGACATCTCTGTGTATAACTCTGTTCTCAGTGCTTGTACCAGTGTGAAGGTAATCTAGTCCATGTGCTGCTCCAATACAAATCTTGAGACGCTGCTCCCATGACAAAGAAGGCAAAGAACTCTCACCTTTTCTAACCTTTTTATGCAGATGATCAGCAAGGGTTCCGCGAGACATGTAATCATAAACTAAGATCATCTCCTCACAGTCATCGCAATAACCAATGAGAGACACTAAATTGCTATGTTGAAACTGGGAAAGCATCTCAATTTCTGTCTGAAACTCCTTGCTTCCTTGCTTAGAAAGTAATTTCAACCGCTTTATCGCAACATCTCCCTGATTATAATCAATAATCCCTTTATAAACCAATCCAAAACCACCTCTCCCAATCACAAATTCTTCCTGGAAGTCATTAGTAGCGCATTGGATTTCTTTAAGTGAAAATCGACGACATAATTGTCGTACAGACAATGGCAAACGCTCAGTTTTCTCTGCTTCTCGGAGTCCAGTTTTTCGAGCTTCTTGGAGCTTGGTTTGAGCTTGTTGAAGTTGAGTTTGAGCTTCTTTAAGTTTAGTTTGCACTTCTTGAAGCTTGTAAACCAAGATATTCAACAGAGTGATAAGAATCGCAACACCATTCAAGTTGTCTGTCATTGAACCAGAGATTATGAAGAGTAATGGTCAAGTAATGTAAGAGTTAACTAGTGTAAAGGATCAAACTCATTTGATTAACAACAACAACCAAATTCAATAACAAAAATTATGAAAGATTTAGGTGATAAGATGAACTCTTGCTTCAGGAAACACGGGGTTGACCAGCATACTCATAAATTATGCAAGCCGACAGGTGACCTATAGTGCGAACGCGTAAAAATCTAACCAAAATTAAAATTAATCTAAAAACTATAAAAACTTTACTGTTTTTAAAAGTTTTTGAAATTTAAACGGGACATCCAACAAGGATAGTGTAAAGAAATGGGTGGACAGAGATACTGTAAATGGATTGCAAGTTTGAAACCGGTGTTACTCTACTCGTTTGACAACTAAAAGTGCAAAAAACAGTTACTTTATTTCAGTGAGATCAGTAGCTCTTATCTGCAGTCTCAGCATCCGAAAAGATTCTAGCTTCATATCATTAGTCATCACTCTCCAGCTTGCTCCTGAGATCAAGAAGTGATTGATTCTTAGATATCCGTGTGGACCATGTCACTGCCCCGGAACATCACAGAAAGAAATACCACTGTTTTTAAATTGCATTAAATTGATTTCGGTTGCAAAAAAACCGTATTTTTGCAAGAAAATTTGAAAAAATAGTATGTTTGCAAATAAAAAGGTATTTTTGTATTTTTTTAAAAAAAATGAATGTATCCTTAAAAAAAATTAAGTTTGAATATTTTTCAAAAAAGTCCTAAATTTCACTAGCATGTCAAACATTAGTGTGTTCTTTGCAGAAAAATCAAACCAAAAAAATATAAGGAGTACTTTTTATTCTTACTAAAATTAGCTCTATGGCATGGGTTCACAAAAAACCCGGACCCGAAAATCTGACCCGACCCGATCCGGTCAAAACTCGGTCAAGCCCGACCCGGTCAAAGCCCGGTCCCGACCCGGGCTTAGGGCCTTGACGGGCCCTATATTTTTAGGCAAAACCCGGCCCGACCCGGTTAAAAGCCCAAGATTCGGCCCGACCCGACCTGATTAAAAGCCCAAAAAACCCCGGTTAAAACCTGATTATTCTAATATATTTTCTTATATATTTATGAATTCACATTTACTATAAATATAAATAATACTTTAAACACATATATATTTACATATTTGTGATTAATAATATTATTTATATATACTTCATTACAAGAAGATATAATAAATACACTATATATATTTGGATAACAATGATAAAACATATTATTCTATAAACATGTTTATTTTTTGCCGAACTTAAATGTTTTCAACGAAGTAATGTTTTCATAAAATATTCCACGTAAACTAATACATTTTTACGATGATCTAGTTGCTAACATATGTAGTTTTCGGAATCTCTAATAAAACTTGATCCAATTTAAATTAGAAAAAGCCCCGCCGGATCCGATCCGGCCCGAAAAAAAACCCGGTTAGACCCGTCTCGAGAATCCAAACGGGCTCTGACATTTTCGGAAAGCCCGGCCCGACCCGGCCCGGTCAAAGTCAAAGCCCGAAAAGCTCGGCCCAGTCAAAGTCCGGACCTTTTAAGGTCCGGTCAAAACCCGGTCCGGTGGGCCTTTTGTGCATCTCTAGTTTTGGTTCCAAGGCACCCTGAGCCCAGGCTATAGGTCCGCGGTCCGCCCCTGTTCACACGCCTCACCAGGTCATTTCCTACACCTTCTCAATTTAAATTTGATAGACATGCATTATTTTCCTGCTAAGTGCATGTTAATTAGCTTGTAACAAATCGGTGATCTGCTTGTAAATTGTTACTGTCCTGTTAAACTATATTGATAGTTAAATTGTTTAAAGTCTGGTAAAAACTACTCCCTCCATGCCACTGAATTTTTTACATCGGGGAAAGAGGGATCGTGGGATCAGCATGTATTTTAAGACTTCCGTAAATTATGGTTATCTAAATAATTTTAAATATTTTTTTCTTTTAAATAAAAATATAATATTTAGATTTTTATACAGAAATAGAAAAAAAATTAAAATAAATTACAGGACTATATTTATAATAGTCTTAAAATGCGTTCAAGAATGAGTAAAAAATATGTAAAGAATCGGGGTGATGGAGGGAGTAATCACTTGGGTTGTCAGATATACCTTCCTGGAAGGCTCCATTTTGCATAGCTTTGGTCACTTCAGATTTAAACATGTGTTATTGAACTCCCTGTTGCCTAGAAACATAAAGTTCAAATTGTTTCTTGTCCTTGCTGATTGTATTGTTGCTGTTTGTTTTATTCAAATTGCATTTTTGCTATATTGGCTCTTAAATGTTCATGTAATTGTTATTTGTCGATTCACAATGTTGCTAAAATGCATGAGTTGTTATTTCTTTTTGTATGTGTGATGGCTGACCTATAATTTATTTTTATTATTCAGATTTAGGCTAAGAAATTGCAATTTTTACGACACACGTATAGCTTATAGTACGATGATATTATTGAGAATATCCTTTTATAGTACGATTTTCCCTTCGTTTTATTTGTTCCTTCTCAACAATCATGGATATTTTTTTGGAGAAAATGGAGATTAACTTTTTTGTAAATTGTTCGCCAACCTTTTCTTTTCATTCTTGGGATGATTGAGAGATAGATTCTCTGGCATAACAATTTCTTTTAATTTCTTTCGAGTCTCTACTTTTCCCTCTCAGCTTTGAAAAGTCAGCACACAGTTTGTGCAGAGTTGGGTCACAGTTGTCGACTGTGGTGGTCTTAAATTTCCGAGAAATTTCTGAGAAACTTCTGTACTATGATTCTCATTTGTTGTTGAATTGGTCTTCTTAAAAAGTCGAACAAATGATCTTGATGATGTGCACTAATAACATTTCAATCCGTGTTCTAGTCTATTTCTGATCAAAAAGCTTCTCTTACATAGATTCTTATTAGTTTGTCATACAAAGATTCCTTAATTGTGTTCCATTCTATTGTTCTCTGGTCCAATGACAGACAACTCAAGTGGGCTGGTGATCCTCATTACTCTACTGAATATCTTGGTTTACAAGCTCGAGAAACTCAAAGAAGCGCAGCAAACCAGTTGCTTACCTTTGTCTGTACGACAGTTATGTCGTCGGTTTACACTAAAAGAAATGCAGTTGGCAACAAAGAGCTTTCAAAAGGAACTAGTGATCGGAAGAGGAGGGTTTGGAATGGTTTACAGAGGCATCATAGACTCGGGAGAGAGGGTTGTAGCAATCAAGAAGTTAAAAGCTATGTCTAGGCAAGGAAGAAAGGAATTTCAGACAGAGATTGAGATGCTTTCCCAGTTTCGACACAGCCATATAGCCCCTCTTGTTGGTTACTGTGATGAGCGTGAGGAGATGATCCTAGTTTATGAGTATATGCCTTCTGGAACCCTTGCTGATCATCTTCATAAAAGAGTAAAAAATGGTGATACTTCTTTGCCTCCTTTAACATGGGAGCAGCGCCTTAAAATTTGCGTTGGGGCAGCACATGGACTTGATTACCTTCACACTGGCACAAGCATTGAGAACAGGGTTATACACAGAGATGTCAAGACTGCAAACATTTTGCTGGATGAGAAATTGGAAGCCAGAATTTCAGACTTTGGATTGTCCAAAATAGGTCCGGCAAATCAGACGTTTACATATGTAAGCTCCCATGTCAAAGGCACAACCGGTTATCTTGATCCTTATTATGTCTCAAATAACAGACTGACCAGGAAATCTGATGTCTATGCATTTGGTGTCGTCTTATTTGAGGTCTTGTGTGGAAGACGGGCAGTGGATACGAGTCTGGATAAAGAGCAAACAAATTTAGCTGGATGGGCACAACACTGCTTCAAAAAGGGATTCATTGACAAGATAACTGATCCTAATATCAAGGGGGTCATTTCCTCGGATTCCTTAAACGTGTATGTGGACGTTGCTATCAAGTGTTTACATTATCAACCCAAGGACCGTCCTACTATGGCTGAGGTTGTGGTTGGTCTAGAGTCTGCATTGACATTGCAAAGAAAAAAAGCACATTATCCTTTAGTCGAGATAATGCCTGTTCATTTAACTGAAGATATAAATTGTTTAATACCCGAGGTGAAAGATACTCACCAAAGCCAAGTACATGAATATGCAGGAGAAGGGATAAAAAATGTTTCTAATGGTTGGAACCACGGAAAGCAGTCTTCTGTTAGGATAGCATTCAGAAAAAGAATTACTGGCCTGCTTTCAGTTACAGCTCAGGCATTCTCAGGTAAACCTAACCTGTTCACTAATTTTATTTAACCTGTGAAGCCATCTTCCAGTTGGGATCCTAAATAAACTAATTAAGAGAAAACATTGGATTTTGACATTTCAAATGAAGTGAGTTAGCTTTTTATATTTGTCGAATGTGCTTGCATATGTGTATGTGTGTGGTATGCCATTGATATATTTCCTGAAATCAACACGTTATTGGTGAATATTACAACCCATTTGCATTAAAAAATATCTTTCAAACAATGTGAAACTCGAAACCAATTTCACCTTATTTACATGCAAGAGATCCCTAAATGCTATGAACAACAGTACTTCTAGCAATTACTAGCATGATATTATCGAGATACAGCGGTCTACTGTACTTTTTGCTAATTTTTATGCTGTTCTGTCAGTTACGAATAATAAATCAAGGGCCACCAATCATAAAAGATTCTTACCGGTACATCCATCAGTGAGACGGGAATTATTGGACCATAAAAAAGTTCTGCAGTCATCGAAGTTGAAGAGTTTTACCTTCTATGAGCTTACTGTGGCTACCAGGAATTTCCATCCTACCACTCTGATAGGGCGAGGAGGTTTTGGTTCTGTTTTTAAGGGCTGGGTTAATGATAACACATTTGCTGCTGCAGAATGGGGTACTGGACTGGCTATTGCAGTAAAGAGACTAGATGATAGAAGTGTCCAAAGTGACTACGAGTGGTTGGTTAGTATTTAGTATTAACCTTCTCTGAAATTTGAATTGTGTTAGCCTGTCACATTGAGTTTTGTTTATCTTATCTAGAATGTGCTAGTTTATTATTTTGATCTTATGTTCAACTTTCCTTTTTTCTTTTGATAATTAATCACACACGCACATGCCAGAAGACGAACTCGTGACCTCCCGCAAGGGGGGACACGAGCTCCACCACTGCACCAACACTTTGTTGGCCGCTTCTATTCAACTTTCAAGTAAGCTAGCTGAATAACTTTGTGTCACCTCTTTAACTACAGGCAGAAATCAACTTTCTGGGGAATCTTTGTCATCCTAATGTTGTGAGATTGATCGGATACAGTTTAGAAAAGAATCATCGACTTCTAGTATATGATTATATGCCTCATGAGAGCTTAGACAAGCATCTACTAGACAGTGAGTTCTTAATCTAGTAGTTCTGATGCAGTCAATTGTTCCCTACTAGAATCATGTATATGAAATATATAGCACCTCAGAAGGTGCTGAAGTGCTTTAGTAATTAGGGACTAGAAATTGTTACAGTAATGGAACAGAAAATAATGATTTGTAGATGTGAATCTATATCTCGATACACATGTTACCTTTCTTGGTTATAATTGAGTTCAATTGTTGTTGCCTAACACTTGATTTATTGGCATTGAAGTTTGGACAAATGAAGAAAAAAGACGGCCATTGGATTGGCCAATACGCTACAACATCATAAATGGTATAGCTAGAGGGATTCTCTATCTCCACCGGGACTCTAGACCAACAGTTATTCATAGAGATCTGAAAGCTAGCAATATTCTACTCGACTCTGAGATGAATCCAAGAATTTCAGACATTGGACTTGCAAGGATTTTGGGGGAAAGTGAAAGTGAATTAAGCACGTTATGTATTTGTGGCACATAGTAATTAACTAAACCAAACTTTCAAACTCTTTCCTTCCACTAATATGAATTAGCTAACATATTCATTGGGTTTCTGCAGTGGCTACCTGTCTCCAGAGTACGCAATGTGGGGGAAATTCTCAGTTAAATCTGATGTTTATAGCTTTGGCGTAGTACTGCTAGAGATAGTAAGCGGGATAAAAAATTCACTGTTTTATCGTTTAAATTCCCACCCAGCTGACCTTCCAAGTCATGTAAGTGCCCAGATTTTGTTCAAAATTAACTATGGAATGTGTAAATCCTCATTATATTTAAATTTAGAAATCACATTCATTGTATCCACTTATAGGCATGGAGACTCTTTCAACAAGAAAGATATTTGGAACTGCTTTGTGGGACAACCATTGGATCTTGCGATCAATCTGAAATGTCTCGAGCCATTCAAGTTGGGTTATTGTGTGTGCAACCAAGTCCAGAAGACAGGCCAAGCATGTCAATGGTAGTTTCGATGCTGACTAGTGATGTAAAACTGCCTAAGCCAAAACGGCCCGCTTATTCACCAAATTATTTCGATGGGTATAAGAATAGCACTCAAGGATCTTTACCAACGACCGGTGAATTCACTCCTAGGTAGCATACACAGGCAGCTTCTGGTATATCAGACATGTACACTATTAGTCTACTCAATGACATGTGTAATAACAAAGTCATTATTAAAAGATGTGCTTACTGTGGTTTAAAATGGTTTCTAATTTAAGGAAGTATCTCATCAATGACTTTGGATTCAGAGCTGTGCTGTTATTACTAGAGGAAACTAACAGGCTCTTATCATTGTGTTTTCGAGGATGGTGCTATTGCTTCTCACTTGAGCAGATGCAGCGGGCAACATCTAATTTCCACGACGGTTTAATGATCGGAAGGCAGGTTTTGGGAAGGGTTGCAGAGGAACTATTGAGCATTGATCAACTGTGTCTGCCATAAAGCGGTTACAGTCCATGTCCAGTCAAAGACCGCAAGGGTAGCCCTGATAATAGCTGAGCAAGACTTCCGCCTAAGGCTCCCAAAGCTTGAATCCCCAAGGTTTTCAAATTCATCATTTCGATTATTTACAACCTCAGAAGCTCACGAGGAAATCCAAACTCATAGACTCACATAAAGTCCACATTACGATGTTCAGTTATTTCGATAAAAAATATTTCCAAAACCATCTATTACTTGTATGTTTGAAAATATTTGAAAACGTTTTAATATCATAAATCTATATCTTTATCATGCATCTTGTTGTTTGATAACACTTAGTAGCCTCTTAATGGTTATTTTACTTATTCGGTTAGAGGTTTTTATTTTTTAATTGATTATCAAACATGCCGAAAGAAAACAAAACACACTTGTGTATGTTTTTTAGGATAGATGTCTATACCCAGTACCGAAAATCAGTTAATTTGATGAGATGTGTTGGAAATTTGAATGAGCTTTTACACCAACACTTTGATTAACACATGAACAACAGAACTCAAGTACAACTATATATTATATATTTGATTTTACACACTGGTTACGCCAAAGATAACGCCCTTGCATGAAGCTCAAGGTCCCTCGACCGCTTCTCTAGTAAGCTCGCCTTCTTTGTGTTACTATCATTACTACCTTTTAGTAAACCTATCTCTTCTGTTAGTTCAAGGTTTGCCTCATTTAATTGCATAGTCTTGTTTTCTGCAGCATCTGCCCGATTTTCTGCATCATAAATGTTTTCTTTCAAAGACTCGATTGTATAGTCCATTTCCTGAATATGCTTTTGATATTCTTTATTGGATTCGTTTGCTTTCTGCAGTTGTGACATAGATTCTCTCAGTTTTTCTTCGAGAATATCTACCTTTTCCCTTAACGTTATAACTTCAGTACCATTTGTCATAAGATGTGGTTCGCTAATGCTAAGCTTTTGGCCTTTTGTATAAGAATTTCTTTGGCTTTCAACTGTTCTATGCAATCCTGAAGTTTAAGTTTCATCTCCTCTTCTCGTTGAACTGAACCATTGCGATTGAATTGGACAACTTGAAGTCGCCCCACCATTTCCTTTGAAATTCCTATTAGTACCTCTGCTGTATTGCCTGCCTCTGTATAATCCACCCCAAACAACCTCTGTTCTTGTTAAATGTATGATCTTATTCGGGTCTTCCTCTAACACATTAAGGTTTTTGATGAGCTGGTTACTCAACATGGTATCAGAGCTTAGGCTGGCGGGAGAACTAAGGTTCGATTCTCAGCCACCCCCAACATTCTCAGCCACCCCCAACATTCTCACAATTTATTGTGGACACTAAAGGCAATTAATGCCCCAAAGATGGGCGCCGGTGTTCCACTCTTCGACCCATAAATGGGCTTTCGAGTGAGGGAGAGTGTTAAATATATGATCCTATTGGGGTCTTCCTCTAACACCTTAAGGTTTTAGATGAGCTGGTTACTCAACAAAACTTTACATTTCTCTGCAAGTTCCACAGTTTATTGAATCTGCAATTACAACAACCTCCGCTGCTTCTTCCATGAAAGATGATAGCTGCTCGGTTAGTACTGTTAGCTTTTTCTCAAAATCAAGCTCTCGTGCAAGAGACTTTTCCAACATTCTTAAAACATGTCTCTGTTCAGCTGTTTGCATTTGTGGCCTCGCAATTGACCCTTGAGAATCATCTTGCAAACCTGTGTTACTGTTGTATTTCCCTGTTAGAAAGCAAATATCAGAAATAATTTAGCATCATACATCTTCCCTGCTGATACACAATTAATATGTTTCTTTGTTGTCATTATTGCTTAACTTACAATCATTAGAATTCAACGCCAAAGAAGTCATTTGAAACTCTTACGATAATTATGTGTTATGTTCATACCCAGCTGCCAATACTTGAAAACCATGATTTACAGGAAGCTTATTTCTTGAATATAAACCTGTAGGATGAAATATAGAGTACTAATAGTTAATTATAGTAGAAATTTAGGAGTCTGTAATTGTGTTTCCAGGAACCTGGTGATAACAACTAATTATAATTCATGTAGTTCTAAGTATAAATATTGCATTAGATATGGAGACTGCGACTTAGGCTCAAAAGAAGCCTAGAGTGGTCTGAAAAAATGAAAACATTATTAAAACATTTTGAGAAGCGTGTATTCATGAAGCATCTGAAAACGGAAGGCAGGGTAGCAATCTTAGGCCACAGTCTGAGGAAAAAGTGAATAATAAAACAGGGCCTGTTTGGCGACAATCAAATAAGTTGCTTATACTTATAAGCCCGTACGTACTTATTGAGAAGTGTTTGTCGACCCAACTTATAAGTTGGATTTTCAACTTATAAGCTGATAAGTTGAATGTTAGTAACGACATACTTTTTCTCAACTTATTTTGATTTTTTGCCTTTTTATTAACTTTAATTTTAAATAATATATTTTTAAATGTTAATCTAATCTAAAATTCACCAATTAAGATAATTATATTTAAAAATTATTTATTTTGATTTATTTTAGTAAAAAAATCTGACTTATAAGTAAGATTATCCAAACACGTATATAACTTATAATGATTCATCTACTTATCACTTATAAGTCACTTATTTGTTTTAAGTCATAAGTTATTTATTTTAGGATTCCCCAAACAGGCACTAAAAAAACTCATAATTTTGTTGTTGACTAGAGACAAGCAAAAAATCGTTATGATTATACTAAATACAAGTATCAAGCTTGACGCAGACTAAAAAATAAGACAGGAAACTTCTATGATGCATCAACTAACATGTTGAACCTATCGGAAGAAGAATGGAAATAATAAATAAAGGTTAATTCTTTTTCTTTTTCATAGAAATCATTCGTAATTATATCATATTAATTTCCAATATAATTTAGAGAATTTACAAAAAATACTAACTTTTCTAAGTTTTTTTGCGATTTTACTATCTTCTGATTTTTTTTTGCAAAAATACGGAATAAACTAAAATTAACCAAAATCAACGAGATATGCAACTAGTTGAATAAAGTTTTTTTGGTTGATTTGAGGTTGCATGTAGTTGCAGAAACTCGTCAAATGTTACATGCAGTTGATTCCAGTTGCCAAAAAACCGTATTTTTGCAATTTTTTTTGGAAAATAGTATTTTTGCAAATTAAAAAGTATTTTTGCAAATTTTTTTAAAAAATGACAGTATTTTTGCCAAAATGTTTTTAGACATGGGTATTTTTCAAAAAAGCCCTATAATTTATCCTCTATTTTTTTATACAGGCAAATCTAAAGGCTGAGCCCTTAAAGACTTCACCTTTACTATTTCCAGACCTTTGTACTCAACTATATGATGATTTTACAGCTACCGGCATAAGCAGTTGGGGGCCTACAGCTAAAAAAAATAGGTTTAATTAGAGTCAAGAATCTGAGGTTCATGAAGTGGTCAATAGTCCTATTAATGTGGAAGGCCAGGACTTTTATTAACCTATGAATACTAATCCTATATTGGAAGAAGAAACACTACAAGTGCCAGAAAACAGAAACACTCCAAAAGAGGATAGTCAGAGGTCTAAATCCAAGCATCTGGTAACAAAATCCATTAACAACGAGTTTGAAGAAAAAATGTCAAAGGCGTTAGATATCATAATGCAGAGAAGCAATAGACCAACTAATAAAGAATGCATAGAAAAATTAAAAGGTCTAGAATGGTCGGCGGAAAACTCATTGTACCAACTAAAACTTGGAATTTTTTTGTCAGAGTGAAAGTCATAGAGAAGCATGGATGAATCTCGATGACGATGATGCTGAGAGCTGAATTAGAATGATTTCGCGAAAGTTGGGCCTATCCGTTTAGATTTCATTCTACAGGCTACTTAGTTTAATTTTCTTTGGACCTCTATGTTTAGGATTTACTATTAGATTTATTTTAGGATCTTGCTAAACTACTCAGCTTGTTTATTTCTTTGGACCTGTATGTTTAGTTTTTTCGCAAAATTAAATTCTGAATCTTTTTAGTCAATTCACCAGTTTAATTTTATTTATATGCGTGATTGTTGGACATCATAAAATTATATGTATTAATTTCATTTTTGTTTTATAGGTTGAATATAGATATCTATGATATATTGTTCTACATGATGATATATTATTATTTCACTCGACATCAAAAACAAAGGAGACCAAGAAAAAGAGACCTTACTTCTGCTTTCATAGGGCATGCTTCCACATTAAAGTTGTTGAGTGGTTTAGGCACATAATGCCATGATTTGATGTACTTATCTTGGACTGCATATATTCGACTATGTGATCATTTTAGACAAAAGAATTGGTTAAAGGATAGTCGCTATATTACGGTTGAAGAAAAAATGACAATATTTTTATAGTCATTGGACATAATGAACGCTGACAATATTTTTTATAGTCATTGGACATAATGAACGCTTTCGGGTGCTCAAACATGATTTTCAACACTCTTCTCAAACTATTCATAATTGTTTTCATGAGGTATTAAATGGAATGATGGAATTTGCAAAAAAAATTATAGTGCCAACCTCATTTGATCTGAACCCCGATGTTCCACGCAATCTAAAACATTAAGAAGAATTTTTCAGGTAAATAAATATTCTTTATACTACTCCATTGATACGTTATATTTATATATTCATATTTTTATATTACCATTTTTTGTTGATATAGGGAGCGGTTGGTGCACTGGATGGTACACTTGTCCATGCAATTATTCTTAATAATCAACAAACCTGTTACAGAGGAAGAGGAGGAGGTGAATGCTATCAAAATGTCCTTGAAATATCTGATTTTAACATGATTTTTATCTTTGTTTGGGCTGGTTGGGATGGAGTTGCACATGATTAAAGAATTCTAACAGAAGTTGCATTTGATCCGGACGCGGGCTTTCCCTTTCCTCCACCAAGTATGTAATTTTTTGTATACTTATTTTAGAATATACAATTATTATTATTTTTATTATTATTTAATATTCAAACTTATTGCATACAATTACAGACACAAGATGGTTTATGACGCCATTTCGAAATACAAGATATTGGGTAACAGATTTTAATGGTCAGCGTCCTTTAACAAGACAAGAAAAGTTTAATCATGCACATGCATGACTCGGAAATGTTATTGAACAGGCATATAGAGTGTTAAAATCAAGATTCTGATCCTAAAATAAATGTCTCCATATCCTTTTTCCATACAAATAGATATAGTTATAGCTTGTTTTGCGGTCCATAATTTTATTAGGATGGAGAAAATTGATGACACTTTATTTGTTGAATATGACAATGCCGCAAGTTCAGACGATGAAGAAGAGAAAAATAGAATTGAAGGTCAGTTGAATCGAGAACAACATTGTAGACAACAGTGGGGGTCTCAAGGAGTGCAATATATGAATAATCTTTGTGATCAAATCTCAAATCAATTAGAAAGAACGTAGATTTCATTACTAGTTCTTTTTTCTTAAGTACTTGTTTCACGTTGTAATAAATCATTCTAGATATTTTATGACATTTTTTATAATATTACATTTGGACTAGAGATTTAGAATTAATATTTTTTCAGTTCAATCGCTGATCACGTCAATCAGTATTAAATAAACAAGTTTGAGGGTTAAAACAGTAAATATATCATCATTCATATATTTTTACATGATTGTTATCAAACATTATTTTTCCTTCAGTAATTTTTTCATTCTGATTAATTTTTCATTCAGTATATTCAGATAATTTAATGTTTAGTGTGAAGGGGCGAAATGTATAATTTGAGTGTAATTTCTTTTTTTGGCTCAGACAATTTTATATACATTGCACTAGAGATTAAAAATAATATTAAATTATTATTTGCATAAAATTAAATCACATAATTCGTATGAGATACAGATCAAAATATAATAAATAAATGTTGTTAGATTATTTAGTTAAAAAAAATCAAAGTTAAGTGTAATTCTGAAATTCCAACATATAATTTTAGTTATGCACCTAACTATTTCACTTATATAAATCTAACAAGTTATCTCTTACTTATACGATTATTTAAAAGTAAATCGACGATTGGATATACACTAACAAGTAAAAATTAAAGTGAAAACAAAATTTACAAAGAATAAAAGTCAATTCATGTTAGTTGAAATTTATTTATATAAATTTTTAAAATTTGTTATATAATTTTTTATTGAGTACCAAAATTTGGTATTTCTGTGTTTTTATAGAACATGGTTTCACTTATTAGGCACATGGTTTCGCTTATTAGTAAAAACAGGTGATAACCGTGCGAAACACGTGCTCGAGATTAAAAATATCGAATTAGTATTTGTAGAGAATTGAATTCATAATCCGTACGAAACACGGATTAAAATTAATATATTAATATTAAATTGATATTTGCAAAGAATGGTTATGTAGGTAAACGAAATTGAATAAGTTATGAAATTTTTCGGTGTAATTTCTAGTTATGCGTTATTTTAATTGTTATAGAAATCTAACATATTAGTTTTATTTTTTTGTGAAATGAATTGTATATTTATCATATGAACCAAATATTTGTTATTTTAGATAATTTAATATTATTTAATAATTATCTTATAATTAATTCAATATAGTTTATTTAATATTACCTAATTATTGATAAATATTATTTTTCAAATTAAAAGTAAATATATGTTATTATACTTAATTTAATATTACTTAATATAATCCACATACTATCCATAAATTTGTTATTGTTAAAAAATGTTTTTTAACTTAAAAGTAAATAAACGTTGTGATGGAAAGTGACAAAACAATATTTAAATCAATGATTTTCAGTTTAAAGGTTGATGAATGTCATTAAAATCATTTACTATTACTTAATTATTTTTAAAATAAAATTTTCTAATTTAAAAGTAAATTGATGCTAGAATAGACCATAACTAATTAGAAAATAAAGTTTACGGAGAATAGACGTCAATTTGTGTTAGTATTTTACTTAGTAGCTAGTTGTTTTTCAAATTAAAAGTAAATATATGTTATTTTACTTAATTTATTGTAATTTAATGGATCTTAATATAATTCACAAATTCTCTTATTTTTTTTGTTTTATAGAATTAAATAAACGATTGGATGGACACTAACTAATTGAAAAAAAAGTTAAATAGATAATAGAAGTCGATTTGTGTTGAAAACTAAGTTTATAGAGAATATAAGTCAAATTATGTCAGGTGAGTACCAAAATTTGATAATTTGATACTTCGGTACTTTGATACGGAAGAAGTGGTTCGAAATGAGATAAGTAGTCGGTTCGAAATGAGATAAGTAGTCAGTTGAGGATGGCAGATGCAACATACCAGTGTACTTATTTGGGGCTTCCAAACAATATGGGTCGCAACAAAAGTGTCATTCTGGGATATTTGAAGGACAGAGTACGTAAAAGGATTGAAAGTTGGAATGATCAATTGTTTCTTATAAAGAAGGGAAGGAAATTCTTTTGAAGACAGTTGTTTCAAGCGATACCAACATATACTATGAGCATCTTTTTATTATCTATGCAATTGTGTAAGGAGAACGAGCAGCTCATGTGTAATTTCTGGTGGGAGTCGGAGACGAGAATGAGGAAGGGTAATCACTGGGCTAGCTGGGATGTTTTGTTTAAACCAAAAAGCATGGGTGGCATGGGATTCAGGAAATTACATGACTTTAATTTGGTTTTTCTTGTTAACAAGCGTGACGACTGTTAGGGGAAATACACACAAATATATAGGCAAACAAATAATGCAAAATACATACACAATATATGATGTAGAAAAATTCACGTCCCAGCTTATATTATTAATCCAATCAATTATCAATAATACAATCAATCTCTCCAAACGGTATTCACTCAAGCGATACTTAAGTCAAACAATACTCAAGCATACCTCAAAACAATAACATGACTATGTATATATAGCCATCACAAACTTAGCCAACAAGACATACCTAATCTGATTACAATAATAATTGTCTACCCATACAATTAGTATCCATTCCCATTATAATAATAATTGACAACACATACAATTATTACCCAACTCAATTATGACAATAATTATTTACCCATACAATTATTACCCAATCCAATTATGTTTTCTATCACCAAGCTCATACTACTTATTGGGTTTAACCCCAACAACAGCTTCCAAACAATTAAGAGTCCCTGGTTACAAAAAATTTTAAGGCCCGATACTTTCCTAAATGCTCTTTTATAGATGCAGAGTTGGGTAGTAACTCAAGTTTCATCTGGAGGAGTATATGGGCATCTAAAGAGTTGATTAAAAATGGCTCTCGATGGAGGATTGGTTCTGGGGATAAAATCCGAGTGCTAGAAGATGTTTGGCTGCAAGATTCGGAGCATCCGTTTGTCACTAGTAATCATCCTGCTTTACATAATCAGATGGTTAATGGTCTAATGAAAATGGGTCAAAGGAGTGAGATACAGAGATAATCACCGATCTTTTCAATGAGAGGGATCATGAGAGGGATCATGCATTGATTCTTGGGACGCCTCTCAGCTCTAAACATGAAGAATATATCAGATATTAGCATAAGGAAGGAAGCAGTCGTTACTCTGTTAAAAGTGCATTTCGGTTAGTGCAAGAGATGAAAGAAGCCTGGATGTCAAATGCTAATTCTGGTTTCTAAAGATCTCTATGGAATTTAAAAATCCCGCCTAAAGTCAATAACTTTTTATGGCGAGCTTGCAGTGAGTACTTACCTACAAAAGTTGCTTTAAAGATGAAACATCTTCCTATTGCATGGATTTGCCCTTTATGTAACGTTTGTGAGGAAACCACATTACATGGCCTTGTCAATTGTGGCTTTGCTCAGTGGTGCCTAAAAGAGATAGGCGTTGCTAATAATACTGAATAATCATACAAACTTTGCAGGTTGGCTGAAGATGATTGTTAGTGTTTGTGCCCTAGAGACAACACTATGATGTTTTAGTTTAAGACATTTGAATTATTAATGTTTATGTTATATCGATTATTCCCTATATAATTTATTAATTCTTAATATACTGCGATATAAATGTTAGATTAATAAATGTCCTTGGAATATGATATGCAATTCTATATCTCTAAGTACGTGACTTAGAAATGAGATTGTGAGAATAGTATCAATATTCTTAAAGGTCCCTAATCAAGTATTATTATTAAGGGACAATAATAATGCATTAAGACTGGTGTATTTGTTGACTGATGATCATATCTCATTGATCATAGGTATAGTGATACTAAAGTTAAAGACACAGGCATATGTATATGTACATGGTGCTGGACAGACCCAATGTGAGATTCTACATGTTTGTTGTGTCATAAGTAATTCTCACAGTGATAATGATGTAATGGTCCTTAGACCTGAAGTCATTATATTTCTATATGAGAATTAATATACATTAATTCCATTAAAGGTTATCCTTGACCGGGTAATGATAAAGTCGACATTAGGTATATTATGAATCGTATGAGAAATATGAATGATCTAGATGAGATTTAACCCTCCTATTTTAGGAGTGATATTATTGGCCTCTTGTGTGAGCTAGACTATGAAATGCGTGGTCACGCTCAAATGTTGATTTGATATGATAGTCTACTTATTGATCAAGGAAACCTGGATTAAACATTGATGAGGATGACACATTACATGTATCTAAATTAATCTATAATATGTGGTTAAAGGGATTATATTACATTGTACATTATTCACAAAATGTTTAATCGATCACCGATTGAATTATTATTACTTGGGTAACAATGATGTATTACTAGATACCGCTCATTGTTTACGATTTTAAATTAGATTTAAAATTCATTGCCAACATAATAATAACCTATAAGGTCACACACAAAGAATGCTTGAAGGATTATTTAATTTAAATTGGATTGAAATTATATTAAAGTAATTCGAATTATTTATAATATTCATTAAGTATGACTTAATTAATTAGATAAATAATGATATTCAAATCTACTAATATTAATTATGAAATTCAGTTGTTAAATAATTAAGTGTGACTTAATTATTATACAAATAGGAATTTAATTAATAATAACTCCTAATTAGTTAAGAATTATAATTCATTTTTCTACTCTCTATATAATATCTCTTGTGGATGATTTTAAAATAGAAGACTTTAACCTGTTGTGATTCAGAATAAGTTTGATGTGTTGAATGCTGAGGAATTTGTTCGTCCGAGTATTTTAGACAAATCAGGTACAGAGGAGGATGTTGTTTTGGATGGTAAGGAACAGGGAGGCCAACATAATTTGGATGGGATGGGAATAGAGAAGAGTGTGGATATGGGTGAGTTACTTGATGATAGAGTTAAGGAGTATATTTATAGTGGTAGTAAAATATCAGATGCTGAGAAGTTAGCTTTGGAGCATAAGATTGATAAGGCGGAAAAGGACCAAATTAATAGAAAGCATCAGGAAGTGGTTTTGTGTACTACTAATATGGAGCAGGAGTATAGTTTAGTGCAGGATGATACAGATAATTTTATGATGCAGGGTATTTCTATACAGGATAAAGATGGGGAGTTGGATGATTGGATTTCAGAAGAGGATTCTGATGGAGGGAAGCTGGAGATTTGAATTCATTTGGTGCTGGTATCTTTTTTCTGATCTTATGGATAAAATAGCTTGTTGGAATGTTAGAGGGTTTAATCAACCCACTAAAAAGAAAGAAGTAGAGAATTTGATTTTAGATAATAATATTGGTTTGTGTGCTCTTATAGAAACCCATGTGGCGAAATGTCGTGTTAATAATGTGTTTAGTCGTTTATTTAGAGCTTGGGACTGGATGTCGAACTATGAATGCTGTTCGAAGGGTTGTAGAATAGTTGTGGGATGGAATCCAGCTGTGTTTGAGGTTTTAGAGATGTTCTCTACAGACCAGGTAATTCATTGCATTGTTACGGTTGTGGAAAGCAGGATCTCTTTTCATTGTTCCTTTATTTATGCTGCTAACAAGCATGTTAATAGGAGAGAGCTGTGGCATTCTATTAGAGCTTATAGTATGTTGGTTGAATCTTCTCCGTGGATTTTAATGCTATCCTGTATGACTCGGAGATGGTGGGAGGGGTTGGAGATAATGTTGTTGCCACGCAAGAATTCAGGGAGTGTGTGAATTTCATTGAAGTTCAGGATATGGTGTATTCGGGGATTCAATTTACTTGGACGGGTACCCCAAATGGTATAGGAGTTGCTAAGAAGCTGGATAGAGTTTTAGCTAATTCTCACTTTTTCTCAAAATTTCAGGGTGCTTCTGCTAATTTTCTGCCTAGAGGAGTGAGTGACCATAGTCCTGCAGTGGTTTTCCTAAGTCAGGAGGTTAGGAGAATCAAGAGATCTTTCAAATTCAACAACTTCCTGGCTTACCGTGATAATTTTGTGGATCTGGTGGCTGGTGAGTGGAAGAAAAAGATTGTAGGTGTCAAAATGTTCCAGGTGACTAACAAGTTGCACAATCTTAAAAATATTTTTAGAAGCGAATCGTGGAAGGGAGGAGACTTATCAGAGAAAGGGGCTGGGTTGAAATCTCGGTTGTTGGAAGTTCAAAAGCAGCTGGATATTGTGCCGAATGATGATAGATTGAAGTTATTGGAATCTAATCTTTATAGGGAGTACCGTACTTGTAAATTGGAGGAGGAAAGACTGTTTAAACAGAGATAAAAAATTCACTGGCTTAGAGTGGGGATCATAATACTAAATTCTTCCATAAAAGTCTTAAATCTAGGAGGATGAAGAAGGTAGTGTTGGATATCTCTGATGAGGAGGGTCATTTGATTCAGGGGGAGGATTTGCCTTTACATTTTGTGGATTATTACAAAAGGCTGCTCGGGACCAGGGATGTTTGTGATAAATTTGTAGGATTGGAGGAGTATGCTAAGAGGATTGAGGCTTCTGCTGCTTCTGATTTAATCAGGGAAGTTTCTTCTGAGGAAATTAAGGCGGTGATTTTTGCTATGGGTGACGATAAAGCGGCTGGTCCGGATGGTTATTCGGCTTGTTTTTTCAAGAAGGCTTGGGATGTGATTGGGGACGATATTTGTAAGGCTGTGAAAGAGTTTTTCAGGAAGGGTAAGCTTCTTAAAGAGGTTAACGCTACGTTGATAGCTTTAATTCCGAAGGTGGAGCATCCTACTGTTGTTGGGGATTTTAGGCCTATTGCCCTCTGCAATGTTCTGTATAAGATCATTACAAAAATTATTGCGGATAGAATTAAAGGATGTTTGGGGAGTATAGTTGATGATACCCAGAATGCTTTTATTCCTGGTCGTAGGATCAGTGATAACATATTGCTAACGCAGGAGCTTCTTAAGAATTATCATAGAAAGGCAGGGGCCCCAAGATGTGCGATGAAGGTGGACATCAAGAAGGCGTATGATAGTGTGTCGTGGGAATTTTTAATTGATGCCCTTCAATTATTTGGGTTTCCGGATAAGATGGTGGGATGGATTAAGGAGTGTATATCGACGCCTTCTTACTCTATCATTTTAAATGGTCAAATGCATGGGTTTTTTCGAGGGGAGAAAGGTTTGCGACAAGGAGACCCTCTTTCTCCTTACCTTTTCACTTTGGTAATGCAGGTTCTTTCCTTAATGATTAAGAAGCGCATAGTAGAGGAGGGGAATTTTAATTACCACCCTAAATGTGTGAAGCAGGAGATTACACATTTGTGCTTTGCGGATGATCTGTTCTTATTTTGTGCGGCCAAGCCTTATTCCGTTCAGATTTTGAAGGATTCCATGGATGAATTTGGTAGGTGCTCTGGTCTTTGGCCTAACAACGAGAAAAGCAATGTGTTCTTTGGTAATGTTGATGCGGATAGTCGTTTGTTGATTCAGAACATTTTAGATTTTAAGGTTGGTGTTCTTCCTATTAAGTATTTGGGAGTTCCTTTAATTTCAACCAGACTTTGGGTGAGGGATTGCAAGCCGTTAATTCAGAAGGTGAAGGATAGAATCGAGTCTTGGGAGAATAATTGGCTTAACTATGCAGGGAGGGTTCAACTAGCCACGTTTGTGCTTCTGTCCCTTCAGGTGTACTGGGCTTCGATTTTTTTAATCCCTATAACAGTGACAAATCAGGTAGAGAATTTGATTCGGAATTTTATTTGGGGTGGTAAATCTGATGCTAGAGGAAAGGCCAAAGTTGCGTGGAAGGATATTTGTGTGCCGAAGAAGGAAGGAGGGTTGGGTCTTAAGTCGTTGAGGTGTTGGAATAAGGCTTTGATGTCTTACCACATTTGGAATATTATTTCAAATAAGTGTTCTTTATGGGTTAAATGGGTGAATGAGTATAGGATAAAGAAGAGAAGTTTTTGGGATATTCAAGTAGCCTGGGATTCATCTTGGAGTTGGAAGAGTATTCTGGAAGTCAGGGAGGATATTAGGCCTTTTATTAGATCAATTATTGGTAATGGTGAGAACACGAGTTTCTGGTTTGATATATGGTATCTAGATCAGCCTCTGTTTCATTTTTGTAGTCATAGAGAGATAGTGGAGATGGGTTCTCATAAGTATGCGAAAGTGGCTGATTATTTTCGTGATGGTAGTTGGGTGGGGCTTGTGGATATTATTAGGAAATTTCTGGGGCTGAATAATGTGCAGGCTCATTTATCTGAAATTAGTGATAAGGTTGCGTGGATCTCGACTGCTGGTACCCATAAAATGTTTACTGTTCATCAGGTTTGGGATGATTTAAGATCAAGAAGGACTGAAGTGGATTGGTGGAGTCTGGTTTGGTTTTCGAAGTGCATTCCAAAGCACTGTTTTACTCTGTGGCTTGCTTTGAAGAATAGTTTGCTTACTCAAGACAGATTAAAGGTCTGGCAAATTCAGCAAAATACCGTTTGTAGCTTCTACTCGGATTGTAGTGATTCGCGTGATTATTTGTTCTTCTCTTGCGATTTTTGTCATAGAATTATGGTAGCTTTTCAGCAAAAAGGATATTGCTTAGAATATCAGGGTAGTTGGTTGGAGTTTATTCGAGAGACTGCTATGCATTGGAGAGGGCGCTCTTTGCACGTGTTAATTAACAAGCTCGTTTTGACAGCTATTGTCTTTCATATTTGGCAGGAGCGAAACAGGAGATTGTTTCAAAACAAAAGTAAGAATCCCTGGCAGATTATTGCGGATGTAGAGGATGATATTCGTAAGAAGATCCTTGGTTTAACTGTGGTCAGGACACAGAGAGTTCAATTAGAGGTGTTGAATTGGGGCATAGATATTAATTCTTGTTCTCTTTAATTTATGGAGGGAAAAGTATTGTTTTTGATTTTCTGTGGGTTTTTGGTCTGCTTCTTTGTTAGGAAGGTTGATTTAGGAAGTTTCTCAGTGGGTGGTGAGGCTGTGGTTTATGTGTGGGATTTTATTTTTAGAGGTTCCTTCAATCCAAAAGGTGTGGTGGGGATTTGTACAGAGGGTTGGGATGGTTTTATGGTTAGATTGGATTATTATGCTGGTTCGTTCGGCTTTCTCAGGACATGTGTGAGGGTTAGTTCGGGAGTCTGGTTTTTGATTATCTGGAAGTTTATTTTAAGGAGTTTTATTTCTGGTGGCTTGAAGATCTTGCTGGATTTTTGGTTTGGTTTTGTTAGGAGACGCTGTTGGTTTGAATGTCTGTGGTGTAAGAGAATTCAAGCAGGGAGAGAGTGGTTCTTCTCAGGAACTTTTCATGGGGCTGAGTTTGCTGTTTGTAATTTTTGGGAGGGAATTCAGAGCTTTTGCTGCAAGTATTTGGCTGTTGGTCTCTTGGTTGTTATCTAGTGTGAGTGTGTTTGTGGAATGCGTGAGTGTGTGGTGTGTGTGGCTGCGTGTGAGCCTGTGTGTGTTAGTGTGTGTGTGTTTGAGCATGGGTGGAGTCTTGGGGCTGGGTGGGGGTTGTCCTTTCTGGGTAGAGAAGCTAGGTGGTGCTGGTTTCTGTGGGGTGGGTTTGGTTTTATTTTGCTGGTTTGGAGGGGTAGAGGGTGGCATCTGTTGGGGTGGGGTTTTTGGGAGTGGTGTGGGAGGTTATTTCCTTGGTGGGAGGATGGTGGTGAGTGTCTGGAGGGGGTGGGGTTTAAGGGTAGAGTTAGGCTGGGGTCTGCTTTTGTAGTTAGATTTAGGTGGAAGTTTTTGAAAGGAGGGTTGTGTGTATTGGAGCGTAGGAGGTGCTGTAAAGCTGCTGATTTTCTGCAGGTCTGGGAGCTGCTGCTTCTGTTCTGCTGGAATTTTCAGGGCGGGAATCTTTGCATTTCTGCTGCTATGGGTGGTTATACAGGAGGGGGTGGAGTGTGTGGAGTCAGGGAGTTCAAGGAGCATGGTGGGGACTGCAATTCTGGCAGAATCAAGGTGTTCTTGAGTGGGCGAAAGTACTCGGAGTTGCATGTTTGCAGAATTTTGTTGTTGTTTTTATTAGCTCTAGCTGGGTTCTGCTCTCTGGATTTGGAGTTTGCTTCATGGTGTGGTCAAGTATACTGCTGTAGTTTTTATCTCCAGTATAGCAGGGGTAACTCAATTTTGTTGATGCGTGTTTCCTGCTTCGTGGCTTTTGTTGATGCGTGCTTGTTGATGGAGTTGATTATTGCTTTTGGTATTGCATTTCTGGAGGTCTCTGTGGTGTTTTTGTTCTCTGGAAATTTGAATGCCAAGGTTTATTGGGCTGTGTGGCTTTTTCAGTTGGTTTGGGCTTGCGTTTCCCTTCTTTGGGTTGGTTCTATTTTGTGCTTATTGGGCTTGGTTAGATTCTCTTTGCTGGGCTTGTTAGTTGGACTTGGATTGTTTATTTTGTTTCCTTTGATTTCGATGTCTTTGTATTTTATTTTTGATTTTTTTCTTAACTTTCTTTGGAGACTTGTTCCTTAGAAGTTTTGAAAAGGGTCGCCCTTTGTACATTCTCTCCCCTTTTAATTTTATATACGAGGCTTAGACCTCATTTACCCCAAAAAAAAAATAGAAGACTTTTACTAAAACCCTAGCCACCAAGAGAGAAGATGGTGAAGAAAAAGAAGAAACGAGTTTGTGCCAGTACACATCCAATCCTTGAGTTCAAGCATCCGTGTGGATACCGATAGAGCGTAAATCGCGAGGGGGGGATGCGTGGTGATTGAACAATCTTTGAATCTCAATTATTTAACCAATTTGTAAAGTTTCTTAAGGTAAACAATCTGATCTACGAATTAAATATCTGTTTTTCGTATGGATCCTGCGGTGGGTTTCAAAAATTCTGACTTTTCACGTTTTTAATTACTGTTTCCGTTGCGTTTATGTGCTCGAAACCCTTCAATGATTATGGGTCAACACACAAATTCTATGATTCCTAAAATAACAATGCTTTTGTGGTTGGTCTGGAAAGCTAGAGACATGGTGGTCTGGCATGATAGATATCAACATATCGAGGAAGTTGTTAGAACTGCACAGTTTACTCTCGATCAATGGATTGAAGCTGAGAAAAAGAATTTTGTTCCGTTTATTAAAAGTCTTCACACAATGGATGGTAAGGAGCTCTAGACGAAACTAGATCAACAAACAATCGAGATAAATTTGGATGCAGCTCTCTTCGACTCTGATAACAGTGTTGGGTATAGATTCTGTGCTCGAGATCAATATGTAGATTGATAGAAGCCAGGGCGGCGTGTCAACAGGCAAGGACCTCTGCTGAGCTAGCCGAGACAATGACATTCAAGAAAGCGCTGAGCTGGATTAAATCGAAGCAATGGCACAATGTCCTTATGGAAATAGATTGCTTGAAAGTGGTACAATCTCTTCGCAGCTCTTTGACAGTTACATCTCCGTTTCATTTGGTTATTGTAGACTCCAAGCAGCTAATACAAGAAATTGCTAAAGTTGCATTTTATTTTATTAAATGATCAGCAAATATGGTAGCACATTGTTTAGCAAGGCAATTCATATTTCTTTCCGATCATAGTTTTATAGAGGCCAATGCTCCTCCTGAAGTGTTGTATCTCTGTATGAGTGATTTATTAAATTAATGATTGTGTTCTTCTTTTCGTCAAAAAAAAATCTCCGTAGAATTCAACCTACAAATTGTTACACTTTCCTTTTGAGACGTACTATCCAATTATTAACATTTCTTAGAATAACTTATTTTTCTTCACTAATATTAGTCTGTCCACTAACTTACTCATTTTATTCTTATATTTTATTTACCGAGAAAATGCAATTTGTACCAGTAAATAAATCGTACGACCTTGTAATTAGAAATGCATAAAAAAATTGATTCGAAAAGTCTGACCGATCCGATCCGGATAAAAGCACAACCTTGTCCGATCCGGTAAAATCGCGGACATAAAACTGGTCCAGATTTAATTTCGATCCAAACAAAATTACGACCCAATCCGGCCAGATAAAAACCCGAATTTTTTGGTGATTTTTAATTAATGTTCGAATAAAATTTTGAAAAATATATCCTATCCAATTTTATTTTATAAGTGAATATAATTTTTAATAAAAATCTTAAATTTATAATAAACTTTTTCAAGAACTGATATGTTTCACATCTTTTGTTTATATTAAGATCGAATTACTGAGATACAAATTTTAAATTTTATATTTTAAACTATTCTAAGATATAATATAAATAATTTGTTCTAAATTTTAATCAAGAGTTTGTACGTATAAATAAAATTTTAAACTTGCAAATACAATCACACATAAATACAAAAATTGTATGTTATTACTAAAAAAATAAAATAATTTAATATTAAAATTATTTGAAAAAATTATGCGCAACCCACGGGTAGAGCCGGCCAAACGAACGGTTTGGATCGGCCCGCTCGCGATTCGGCTCGCCAGAAATTCGTATAGGTCACCTCATGACGTGCCGATTCGACTCGAAATTAAAATTACGAACCAAGCACGAGTTGATATTCTGGAAACCGTAACTGGCCCGGAACCGGACCGGCCCGGCACGCAGAACACGCCGACGAACTCGAAGGCGCGAACCAGCACGGCTCGGACCGCGGTTAACCTGCTCGGCCCGCGAGTCCTGGCCACGCGCTTCGTCTTTCATTTTGCAACGGTCACCTGCTCGCTCACAGTCACAGAGCGGTCACCTGCTGCGCAACAATGTTCATCCAAAGACTAAATTCTCAACGTTCCTATTAATTTTCAAGCTCAATAAATTCTCTCCTCACTCTCAATCGCTCTTCACTCTTAAACTCTCTCTCGATCTCTCACTTCAATTCTTTTACAACATTAGCAGTCCATATTTATACACTCAGTTCACTATTAATTTTCTCACTTCAGTTCCACATTCACACACACTCAGTCACATATTTTCAGGCGAGGTTTCTTAATTTCCGGCGAGATTTTTTATTTTCCGACGAGTTTTTTAGGCAACATTACAGTTTTCAGGCAACAGCTTCAAGTAAATGGAAGAAGGGAGGGGCACCCAGTCATCCCAAGGCTCGAGTCAAGCCGGTAAGATTTATATATTATGTTTTTGTTTTTGGTAAATGTAATATCCCGTATTTTTTAGAATTAGATCAATAATTGAATAATAGAAAAAAAGGAGATTAAAATTAGATAAGGACTAAGATTTAAAATTAAATTAGACTAATGGGCCTAAAATTTGGATAAGATTCTAATATGGATAACTTGTAGGTTAAGATATAGGATTTTGTATCGTTATAAATTCACCATATTCGTCTTCCTTATTTTTAATATTAAAATTCGTAGGGCTTTTAGGTACAAAAATCAGCAGTCTTGTAAAATTCATATAAAATTCATCGTAAGTCAGAATTCGTTGATTCTGAACTTTTCAGAAAGGTCTTTTTGTTCTCTACAACTTTCGTGTTTTGTATTTTTCAAGATAACATCATTTAGATGGTCAAAAAGGGTAAATTTAGATCTGGCCAGGTTTTGAGGTAAGTTTTCGATTGATCTTGCTAGTGTTTTCAAAATTATCAAAATATGGGCTAAGTGATGATATTTTTGAAAATATTATATGTTACAAGTGTAAGTATTGTTGTATCTCTGTGATGTCTAGATGATAATTCAGAATCTCTGATTTGTGTAATGGTTTGTGAAAAAATCGAATAAGAACTTAGGACCGCAGTCACCGGTTTATAGTGACAGTTTTGTGAAAATTTAGGACCGTTATCACCGAGTTGTAGTGGTCGTGGCATGAATTATTGGTTTTGAATTATTGTTGTTTATATGTTATGTGTATTGTGTTTATAGAATAAGAATAAGAATAAGATGCCAGCTACTGGCAAAGTGTGGCCGTAGATCAAGACTGTGATATTTATAAGAATTATCGTTTCGTTCTGTTTTACTTTGTTCTAATCTGTTATAAAATCTGCTATGTTCTGTTTTAAATTCTGAATTTTAAAATATAAAACTTTGGGTTGACTTTATTTTAGAAAATATTTTACAAAATTATTATTGTTTTGAGAAAAGTCGTTTTATTAAAAATACCCATTATTTTTCAGGTAAATAGTTAGTCAATTTGTACTTGCTGGGCTTTGTAACTCACCCCTTTCAATTTCAGATTTCATCATAAGATTCGAGTTGGAAATCGTTGGAGTTCGAGGACTTGGAATTGGGGCATATTAACTGTTGGACATCCGTTAGCTGCGTTTTTGTAATAGTCATCTTTGTAATATAATTTTTGATTAATAATTGGATTTTGTATTAGTTTTGATTTAGAGTTAATAGTCCAGAAGTGCGGGTTGTTACAGTTGGTATCAAGAGCAGGCTGTCTTTCGGAGTGTATTAGGTATGAGACTAGGACATTCCCTAGGATTCGATCATGTGGACCATAGTTAAGTTTGACCAATAGGAGATTAGGGGGAGTAGAAGTATAGGATTGTTGTGAATTTGGGGACCAAATTCTTTTTAAGGAGAGTAGTATGTAATATCCCGTGTTTTTTAAAATTAGATCAATAATTGAATAATAGAAAAAAAGGAGATTAAAATTAGATAAGGACTAAGATTTAAAATTAAATTAGACTAATGGGCCTAAAATTTGGATCAGATTCTAATATGGATAACTTGTAGGTTAAGATATAGGGTTTTGTATGCAGTCTTGTAAAATTCATATAAAATTCATCGTAAGTCAGAATTCGTAGATTCTGGACTTTTCGGAAAGGTCTTTTCGTTCTCTACAACTTTTGTGTTTTGAATTTTTCAAGATAACATCGTTAAATGGACAAAAAGGGTAAATTCAGATCTGGTCAGGTTTTGAGGTAAGTTTTCGATCGATCTTGCTAGTGTTTTCAAAATTGTGTGATACATGTACATTTTATTATCAAAATATGGGCTAACTGATGATATTTTTGAAAGTATTATGTGTTACAAGTATAAGTATTGTTGTATCTCTGTGATGTCTAGATGATAATTCAGAATCTCTGATTTGTGTCATGGTTTGTGAAAATATAGAATAAGAACTTAGGACCGCTGTCACCGGATTGTAGTGACAGTTTTGTGAAAATTTAGGACAGTTATCACCGGGTTGTAGTGGTCGTGGCACGAATTATTGGTTCTGAATTATTGTTGTTTATATGTTATGTGTATTGTGTCTATAGAATAAGAATAAGAATAAGATGTCAGCTACTGGCAAAGTGTGGCCGTAGATCAAGACTGTGATATTTATAAGAATTATCGTTTCGTTCTGTTTTACTCTGTTCTAATCTGTTATAAAATCTGTTATGTTCTGTTTTAAATTCTGAATTTTAAAATATAAAACTTTGGGTTGGCTTTATTTAAAAAATATTTTATAAAATTATTATTGTTTTGAGAAAAGTCATTTTATTAAAAACACCCATTGTTTTCAGTTAAATAGTTAGTCAATTTGTACTTGCTGGGCTTTGTAGCTCACCCCTTTCAATTTCAGATTTCATCATAAGATTCGAGTTGGAAATTGTTGGAGTTCGAGGACTTGGAATTGGGGCATATTAACTGTTGGACATCCGTTAGCTGCATTTTTGTAATAGTCATCTTTGTAATATAATTTTTGATTAATAATTGGATTTTTTATTAATTTTGATTTAGAGTTAATAGTCCGGAAGTGCGGGTTGTTACAGTTGGTATCAAAAGCAGACTGTCTTTCGGAGTGTATTAGGTATGAGACTAGTACATTCCCTAGGATTCGATCATGTGGACCATAGTTAAGTTTGACCAATAGGAGATTAGGGGGAGTAGAAGTATAGGATTGTTGTGAATTTGGGGACCAAATTCTTTTTAAGGAGGGTAGTATGTAATATCCCGTATTTTTTAAAATTAGATCAATAATTGAATAATAGAAAAAAGGAGATTAAAATTAGATAAGGACTAAGATTTAAAATTAAATTAGACTAATGGGCCTAAAATTTGGATCAGATTCTAATATGGATAACTTGTAGGTTAATATATAGGGTTTTGTATCGTTATAAATACACCATATTCGTCTTCCTTATTTTTAATATTAAAATTCGTAGGGCTTTTAGGCACAAAAATCAGAAGTCTTGTAAAATTCATATAAAATTCATCATAAGTCAGAATTCGTTGATTCTGGACTTTTCGGAAAGGTCTTTTCGTTCTCTACAACTTTCGTGTTTTTATTTTTCAAGATAACGTCGTTTAGATGGTCACAAATGGTAAATTCAGATCTGGTCAGGTTTTGAGGTAAGTTTTCGATCGATCTTTCTAGTGTTTTCAAAATTGTGTGATACATGTATATTTGATTATCAAAATATGGGCTAAGTGATGATATTTTTGAAAATATTATGTGTTACAAGTATATGTATTGTTGTATCTCTGTGATGTCTAGATGATAATTCAGAATCTCTGATTTGTGTAATGGTTTGTGAAAATATCGAATAAGAACTTAGGACCGCAGTCACCGGATTGTAGTGACAGTTTTGTGAAAATTTAGGACCGTTATCACCGGGTTGTAGTGGTCGTGGCATGAATTATTGGTTTTGAATTATTGTTGTTTATATGTTATGTGTATTGTGTGTATCGAATAAGAATAAGAACATGTATCGAAAGTGTTTGTTTCGTATGTCGTATATCGTATCGTATTTTGTTATATGTGTTCATGTTACTTGGACGACTAGTTGGATCGATTGGTCCCTTGCTGGGTTGTATAGCTCATTTTTACAATTTCAGGTTTCGCCTAAGAGTTCGAGTTAGATAGTATTGGAGTTCGAGGATTTAGGTTTGGAGTAGATTGACTTTTGGACTTCCGCTTTTAGATGAGCTTTCGTATTGTAACCTTTGTAATAGAATTTTGGATTAATAATTGTATTTTGTATTAGTCTTTGATTTAGAGTTAATAGTCCGGAAGTGCGGGCTGTTACAGTAAATTTATAAATTTGTGTTTTTTTAAAATATTAAAATCGATTATATGTGTTATTTTGATCTTGTGATTTTATGTATTTTATGATTTTTATGTATTTTATGATTTTCTAAAATATAATTTTTAAAATCGATTATATGTGTTATTTTGAAACAGGAGAACTGAGAATTGTATGTTCGAAGGTTGTGTGTGATTTTCAGAATTTTGTATTTTTTTGATATTTTTATTGAAAATTCAAATACTTTGCTAATCTGTTTTTATTAAAAATTTGCAGGGAGTTCTGGTACTTCGAGACATTCCTCGCATGTTTGGAATTATTTTTCGAGACAAGCAACACCGGACGATCCACAAGAAGAAGAATAATTTGAATAGTTGATAAAATATTTTTGCCATCTATTTTTAAAATTTGTTATGTTTTGTATTTTATTTAAAATGTAAACACGGTTTGTTCCGTTTTTTTAGAGAGGAGTCCTCTCAAATCAATTGTAACATTTTTTAATTAATAAAATTTATAGAGGTACCGTCCTCTTTTCCTTATTAACATGTTAGTTTTATAAATTCGAGAAAAAAACACAAATTTGAAAAGAAAAATTGAAGATAGAAAAAAAAATAGGTTCCTCTTTCTGCACCTTCAGTAATATAGTCACTCATTGCAAAACAAACTTTGTTTTTCAAAAATAACAAATTTGTTTTGATTATTTTATCAAATAAAAATGTTAAAATGTGTTAAAAATCGAAAATGATATTAATTGAACATAATTGAAAATGTTATCTAAATATATAATTTTGATTCTAGCCGTACAAGTTTACATAAATAAAAATATATATTTATCATTTTGTGATTGAATCACAGACACAGTTGACACTTGATAGTTTGTACATGTACATTCATAATAAAAAAAATTAAAGAAACAACTGAGTGGAGTAGGGGACCACTTGCTTTGCTGCCACCAGTTGCCACTTGCACTACCATTTTCTGCCATATAGAAACAGTCAACAAGCACCACAAACTCGTCTGGATTCGCCAATTCGCGGTTAACCGGCTCGTATTCGTGTAATTCGCCTAGCTCGCCTAATTCACGAGCCGATCCCGGATTACCGTTTTATCAAACCGGCACAGCTCGGCCCGGCTCATTCACTTCTACGTGCCGTTCACGAGTTACTTGGTAATTGAATCGTACCGCGGAAACTCGGCACGGCACGGCCGGCCCGATCGTCTGGCCACCTCTATCCACGGGTGGAAACGAGTCTTATCATTTTGAACGAAATTAGGCACGACCGACCCAATTTTTAAAAAAGCCTGAATATGTCTATTATGCCACGTTTTGGCATGACAAATACGCAGGAAGATATCACAACGCTCAGATTAAATCAGATAAAATTGGTAATTACCATATTAACGAAACTTATCCCTAAAGTCTCTTAAGGATAAGCCCAAATTTCACAGAACTGCGTAGGCTTGATCCAATATAAATTGGTACGCAGGCATCTTGGCAAAGGGATCCGATACAACGAGACAAATCGAGACACCTCCCAAGTCCAGCCCCTCTTTTTCATAAACCCTAATCTCACAATTACACACAAATCGCTCTAATATTCCAGTATCCCTCTGATTTCGTGTTGTTACGAAATTCCTCCAACAACATTTGGCGCTAGAAGGAGGGGCCTTTAATTATTCGTGGAGGACTGATAATATTTAAAAAATTATACACACATGATTCCACGCTTTGGGTGAATGACACGGGGGATCGATATGGGCGGCGGCTGTCCTACACGCTGGTGAATGACGTAAGTCCGAATAGGTTAAGGCGGTTGAATAGTATCAAAGTGTTACTCTATGGTCAACCAGGAATGACGGCTACATTAAAATAAAAAAAAGGCAACGGCGCTGATTTCAATTTCGGACCAAAACTCACCGGGGAGTCAACAAGGTCGATGCTTCAACAAAACATTATTACGTACACGGACAAAGGAAAAAATGAGATAAAAGTTTATGGTGGCGGGACCCAATAGCAAGAAATTGCTGATAAATAAAGGAATTGCTCAGGTTATATACCACCGGAAGAAAAACAAAGGAAAAATACCAGCAGCTTGGAGATTGGCGATGATCAATTCGCATGGAGGTGGCTATCACGCGATTCCAAAATCTTAGCAGCCCACTGAAGTCGACGAAAAATAAAGATAAGTTCAATATTAATTTATTTTTATTGTCCGATTTATTTCTGCGTATTAAATATTATGTAATCATGCATTAATATTATGTTTTTGAATATTTTATGCTAACAAATATTTATTATTTAAAATTCGGCGCGGGTGATATTTGTTGTAGTTAAAATTATTGCGCCATTTTAATTTTAGACGACGCGTATATTTTTGAAAATATCGTACGAGATATTTATTTGAGAGAATTGTTGATTTTTAGAAGATCGTACGAACTGCATCTTTTGGAAAAATATATTATATATGCGTGATGCATAATTTTGGGAAAATATTTAAGAAAGAGCATTATTTTTGGGAAAAATAAATATTGCGACAATTTTAAATTGGCATATTTATTATGTTTGAATTGCGTTTAAAATATTTTGCATATATTGTCGCGATAATACATATATGTCGAAAAATATTTTCAAACTTGTGAATGGAAATTGCTATGTTGGGTAGCTGAGACAACCACTTGGAACGATATACACTACCGATTGTGAACTTGTATTGTTGACACCTTACGCCTAGATAGGCAGAAAGATTACAAACGGAAAGATTGAAGGTACGAGCTCACCTTATCTCAAGTATGGAAAGAGATTCAAGGTGCGAGTTCACCTTATCTTAAGTACAGAAAGAGATTGAAGGTCGGGAGTTCCACCTTATCTTTTGCTGAAGGCATGTTTGTTGATTTTGGTGCATTCATATAATACTAGTAGTTCACCTCAATAATACTATTTTACAATCGGCTGTTATATCTATCTTGAAGTGTGTACCAAGGTCCAACTTAACATCATTGTTCGCAATGGATTTATAAATTTGTGCTCGCATAACCACAAACAAGGAAAATATGTGTCTTTTTCGGATCTTGCATGGTCTCGCACGTGCATTTGCATAATTGTTTTGAGCACGAAGGTGCTCTATGTTATGTACTAAACTCTGATTTTTAGTTGTTTCAGCGATCGAAGAATGTTTAGTTCTCCACTGCAGCAAGCTACACTGAAGAACTGGGGGTAGTTGTTATACCACGTTTTGTCATGATAAATACTTTTTAATAATTTTATAATTTATTAATTATTAATTCTGTTTAATAATTAATTGCTTAAGGCCCAAGTTATCCTCTCTCTGAAACGAGAAAAAAATCAATTTCAATAAATCAATAACGGAAAATATCTTTTAATGATATTCTTCAAATCAGGAAGATATCACAACGCTTAGATTAAATCAGATAAAATTGGTAATTACCATATTAACGAAACTTATCCCTAAAGTTTCTTAAGGATAAGCCCAAATTTCACAGAACTGCGTAGACTTGATCCAATATAAATTGGTACGCAGACATCTTGGCTAGGGCTGTCAAAAAAATTCGAAAAATCCGATATTCGTCCGAAAAATCTGCATCCGTATCCGAGAAAAAGCGAATATTATTCGTATCCGAGAAAAAACGTATATTATCCGTATCCGAATTCGGCATATTCGAATCCGAAACTAAATACATATATGATATTTAAATTATATAAATATATAATTATATATAATTTAAAATTTATTTTTTTAGTTTATAGTGTGTGTAAATGTATTAAATAATAAGTTTATACAAATTTTATATAATGTACACATACTTTATACATATATAAATATATTATTTGTATTTAATCATAAAAAATATTCTATTATCATCGTCAAAACGGTAAGGGCAACAAAAAAATTCAAAAAATCTGATATTCGTCCGAAATATCCACGTTCGTATCCGAGAAAAAACGGATATTATCCGTATCCGAAATAAAGCAGATATTATCCGTATTCGAATCCGACGATTGCGGATGCGGATACAGATATAGGCATATCCGTATCCGAATTATCCGTTTGACAGCCCTAATTCTTGGCAAAAGGATCCGATACAACGAGACAAATCGAGACACCTCCCAAGTCCGACCCCTCTTTTTCATAAACCCAAATCTCACAATTACACACAAATGGCTCTAATATTCCAATAACCCTCCGATTTCGTGTTGTTACGAAATTTCTCCAACAACAATGTCCTTTTAAAAATCCGGATTTTTTAAAATCTGGCTCATCCGATATCAATATTTGTGCATATCCAAAGTGTAACATATAGATTTAATATGTGGCTGAGTTGGGCTGAATGGAATATGGGCCAAACAAAAGAAATCAATGGCGCGTTAATGTCTTGGCGCCTTTGTTAGTAAGCCCCCGCTTTGTAATTTTATAGGAATAGGGTGGTAGGGTGGGTTCCTTCGAGAGGGAGAGAAACTCGCTCAGTGACAGTGGGTCAACTCGGAGAACTCGCTCAGTGAGCAGACTCGGGAGAGAATCGTGTGATGACTCGAATTTGTACGAGGAATGAATAGGGTGATTGAGCAACTCAGTGTGTGGACTCGGACTGAGTCGGTTGATTTTCTGGTGCACACCACCTGTTTGAGCAAGTGTCTCAAAGACAAGCGAGGTTGGGTGACTCAAGATGATATATTCAACAAGCTGAAATGGATGAGTTGCTGAGTCGACTCGTTTCTCATCTGGGTTTGCCGATAGTTTGGACTTTGGTGCAGCGGATATAGTGAGAAAGCAATGAGATAAACCGGGAAAAAATACGAGGTTCAATGAGATTTTGAATAATATGTTCTGCGATTTCCTACTCGTAAACTGTACGTGTTTTGCAAATTTTTATTAAAATAATGATGTTTATGCCAGATGAATCACAAAATAATATATCTTGCATTATTTCACGTAATATTTAATAATTACAGAACTTAAATATATTCCACGAGTACACGAAAAATAAGGACTCCATGTAACTTGACTCGTGATATAGATAATGTCCGTTTTAACTAGAACCATGCTTAGTTAGTTAGTTGGAATGTTTTAGTTTTAGTTTTAGTACTAAAATATGAAAAGGACAGAAAAAAGTTGCATGACATGTCTTCAAGATTAAATTAGTTGACTTCTAGGTTTTAGTCTACCCCGCGTTTTGCAAAAGTTGATCGACTTGAGAACTGGTTCTTGTTTTTGTGCTCAGTCACACAAGATTTGTTCTGTACAGAAACCAAGTCTTCTGGATTGTGTTCCATTCTATTTCAGTATTAGCAGCGCGAGAAATTCTTGTTTTAAATTATTTTTTTTTAAAAACTTGTGTTCGAATGACAGAAAATTCTAACGGGATTGTGATTCTCATCACTTTATTGAATGTATTGGTTTATAAGCTCCAGAAACTTCAAGATGCGCAGCAAACGAAAACGAAGCTCGAAGAAGCAGAGAAAACCAAGCTCCAGGAAGCAGAGAAAACAAATGTCCAAGAAGCAGAGAAAAGCGATGGTTTGCCGTTTTCTTTACCAACATTGTGTCGTCGTTTTCCACTTGAAGTCATCCAGTCGGCAACAGATAACTTTTCGGAGGAACTGGTGATTGGAAAAGGTGGCTTCGGGAATGTTTACAAAGGGACGATGGACTTTGGAGAGAGAAAAGTTGCTGTGAAGCGGCGGAAATTAGATTCTAAGCAAGGAGTTGAGGAGTTTCACTCGGAGATTGAGATGCTTTCCAAGATTCAACACTGTAATATAGTCTCCCTTATTGGTTATTGTGCTGACAATGAGGAAATGATCCTAGTTTATGAATATATGCCTCGTCAAACCCTTGCAGATCATTTGTATAAAAGGACCAGAAAAGGTGACAAGTCTTTATCCTCGTTATCATGGGTGCAACGCCTTAAGATTTGCATTGGGGCAGCTCATGGTCTAGGCTACCTTCACACTGGTACAGGCACCGAGAACAGAGTTATACACAGAGATGTGAAGGCTGAAAACATTCTGCTGGATGAGAACCTTGCAGCTAAAGTTTCAGACTTTGGATTGTCCAAAACAGGTCCAGCAAATCAGACATGTACATATGTAAATACTGGTGTCAAAGGCACACACGGTTATCTAGATCCGTACTATGTCTTAGCTCACAGATTGACCAGAAAATCTGATGTCTATGCATTTGGTGTACTATTATTTGAGGTCTTATGTGGAAGACCAGCATTGGATAAGAGTCTGAACGAAGAGCAAATCAAATTAGCTGAATGGGCCCAACACTGCTTCGGAAAGGGACTCCTGGACCAGATAACTGATCCCTATATCAAAGGGGACATATCCTCTGAATCCTTAAATGTGTACGTGACCATTGCGATGAAGTGTTTAAATTTTCAACCCAAGCTCCGTCCAACTATGGCTGAGGTGGTTGTTAGTCTTGAGTCTGCATTGACATTTCAAGAAAAGAGTAAAGAATATACTTTAGTTGAGATAATGCCCGATGATTTTATGGAAGATGAAGATTGTTTAATTCGTGAGAGGAAAGACACTAATCACAAACATGAATATACAGGAAAAGGAAATACAGATTTTTCAAATGGTCTGCATCACAAAAAACAGACTTCTGCTACAAGAACATTCATGAAAAGGGAATATTTAGGAAAAGGAAATATAAAATTTTCAAATGATTGGCATCGCAAAAAGCAGTCTTTTGCCACAAATAGGATCAGTTGTTTCCCTTCAGTTGCTACTTGGATATTCTCAGGTAAAACTAAACTCTTTATTTATCAATTGTTTACTCATATGCTGGGTGGCTGAAGGATTATTAGTGGTTTCAGTTGACTAGCCTGTGAATCCATCTTCCATTTGGAATTTGAAATATCTTTAACCACAAAAAATTATAAAAAAAAGGTAACCATATAAAGGAAATGATTTGGCTCGTTATACTTATAGAAGAAGATTATGTGGATCCTTTGGTTGTATGCCATGGATATATTCGAGAAACTAATCCCTTAGTAACGATGGTAAAGATGATTTACTTATTTGTATTCTAAGATTATCTTAGAACACTCTCCAAACTATGTAAAAGTAGAACAAAAATCTCCCTACTAAAACTCTCCAACAAACTTCTCCCTAGAATTCCCGAAACTTAAGATGAAGATGACAAGATACCAGTCCATAAACACAAGTATTTCTACCAGGAAGAATAATGCTAGAGTAGTATATAGTATATACTCTTGTTGACAACTTACAACAGTAATTTTTTTTTTCTCTTTTTACTTGTCATTATGATATTTTGAGCATTTACTGGAATAATTCTTGTTAATGAGGTTAATTCCCTTTTTCAGTCAACCAAAATGCAAAGACATTACGAAACAGCACGGATGTGCTTCCAAGTACCACACTTGGGATCCAAGAAGAAATTCTGCAGTCATTAAAGTTAAAGAGGTTCACATTCAGTGATCTTAGTGCAGCCACCAGGAAGTTTCATCCTGACAGTGTAATTGGGAGAGGTGGTTTTGGTCCTGTTTTTAGGGGTTGGGTTGATGAAAAAACATTAGTTGCTGCAGATTGGGGCACTGGCCTTGTTATTGCAGTAAAGGAATTATCTTCAACAAGCCGCCAAGGTCACTTGGAGTGGCTGGTTAGTAGTGTTCTTTCTTTCTACTCCTACCGTGCTCTTTTTTTTAAGATATGCAGCAAAAAACACCTCAAGTCTTGGGTGTGAGAACAGATTAATCAGTAGAGTTTAGAGTAGATCTGCCATTAGTCAAACTTACCCTTATGAGCAAATATTATGATTAAGCTTTAAAGGATTATTAAAAGGCTAAATGACCTTTTAGCCCCCTTTTTACCGTTACCGGTATAAGTCGGATGGGCAAAAAAGACATTTACCCTCCGAGTTGTACCGTTATGGGTCAAAAGGTACATTTCTCATAACTTGAGGGTGAAAAAGTACATTTCTTACATATTTATCATATCTATTAGCCCTTAAAATATATTATGGTGTACCTTTTTTTTGCTAAATTACCTTTTAACCCTTAAGGTATAAGAAATGTATCTTCTTTTTTTTTTGCTAATAAGAAATGTACCTTTTAACCCTCAAGATATAAGAAATGTACTTTTTGACCCATAACGGTACAACTCGGAGGAGGGTAAATATTTTTTTTGCCCCTCTTATTTATACCGGTAACGGTAAAAAGGGGGCTAAAGGGTACGAAATCTCATACCTTTGGGTTTAAAAGGTACGAGTTCAAATATTTAGGGTATATTGCTTTATATTTTAAGGGTTAAAAGGTCATTAAGCCTTATCAAAATTCAAAAATATGTCATATTTGTACTAAACTTTAATGAGACAATCAAATAAATCTTAAAATTCTATATTTTGAATTCTAGAAAAATGTAATATTTATATATGATTTAAGAAAATTCAATATTTGGATGAATTTTTTTATTTAACAAATTATAGGATGTCAAATCAATTCTATATGTTCAAATCGTCAACTCAAAAAATATAGTAGGATATTTTTAACTTCATTTATTGTTGTTAATGCATAAGTAATGATGGGTCTTCAATTAATTAAAACTTGATATGATGAAATAAAATAACCTTAAAAATTAATAAATTATTCATCTTTTATATAGTATTTTTATATTAATGCATGGTCCATTACATGCAAGAGATTTTACAAATTTTGTGGATTAATACATGATTTTTTTTATGTAATTATATAGTTGTACAATCTTTTTAATTAAATTTTTAGATCCTTATCAAGCTCAAATTTTGAAATTACATTTCTTTCATTGACAGTAAAACCTAAACTTAAGAACTAATCTAGTAATTTGAGTAATTTTAAATAGGTGCTCAAACTTAGGGGTGTTTTCTTTTTGTAAGGAGGGGTATTATTATTATATGTCAAGAGTATTTGAAATTCAAGTACGCTAGCTGGATAACTCTGTGCCATCTCTTTGACTACAGACAGAAATCAAATGTCTGGTGAAACATTCTCATCCTAATCTTGTGAAATTGATTGGTTACTGCTCAGAAGAGGATCATCGACTTCTTGTATATGAGTTCATACATCGAGGAGATTTTAATAATCATCTATTCAGGAGTGAGTTTCACAATCATATTTCATCTAATCCAGTCAAATAATTCGTTTTAGAAAACCATTATGTATGTGCATAGACAATATCTTTTCCCGATATAGTTGAGTTGTGACATAGCTACTTTCTACTTGATTCAATTTGAAGCAGGGGGGTCTGACATTCAACCGCTCTCTTGGAAACTTCGTATGAGTATGGCACTTGGAGCAGCAAAGGGGCTTGCATATCTTCACAGTCCAGAAGTAAATGTGATTCACCGTGATATCAAATTATCCAACATATTGATTGATTCTGTATGTAGAACAGATGATGGTTAAAATTTACTGTCGACCAGTGTTCCCATAAAAAATACAGTATTCCCTTACGACTTTCTATTACTAGCAGAATTACAATGCAAAGCTCTCTGATTTTGGGTTGGCTAAAGACGGACCAGAACATGAAGAAACCCACGTGTCTACACTTGTTCGCGGAACATTTGGTTATCTAGATCCGCAATATTACCATTCAGGTTACTATTTCACATAAACTTATGTTAAAAAATTTAGCACATTGCAATTATATATCGCACTTTTGGTGGACAGTAGATTGCAATTATCTGGAATCATGCAGGGGGTAGAAAGATGTCACAGCACGCACTCCATTCAGTTTGTAGCTTTCCTGATCCCCAATCTCTTCTGATAAAATAGGCTCTATAACGATGAAAACCGATGTCTATGGCTTTGGAGTTGTCCTCCTGGAAATTTTGACAGGACGAAGAGCAATTGAGCACGACCTTCCAATTGAGCATAGGTCCCTGGTTTCTTGGGCTCACTCCCGCCTCAGCGAAGAGCATGTGATTTCAGATATAATGGATGCAGACATCAAAGGCCAATATACTGTCAGAGCAGCGATAAAAGCTTCTTCCCTCGCACTTAAATGCACCTCACTACGTCGCGAATCAAGACCTGATGCAAAGCAAATCGTAGAAGAATTAGAGCAGCTTCTAGATTTGGTGAACTTGGAGAATATGAACAACCAAGTAAACCCAACAGAGAACGACTTGAGCAAGTCAAGTGCCTCTTCTTCTACAGTTAAGATATAAACCCTTAACATGTCAAGACATACCGAATAGCATGTGCGCTAGACTAGCCCTAATTCATAATTATATTCAGATGGAAGATATTATTAATACTTGAAACTTATCAGCGTATTCTAGGATTTGCTTAAAAAATATATTTAGATAATATTCAATAAGGATCCTGGTCCAGGTCCCGAGCCATGTTCTAGGTAATAGATGGTGTTATGACTGTTAGATCAGTATTTTAGCAGCTAGAATTAAAAAAGATTTTCCAGACGGAATTTACTAAATTTTTGTGGCTCGTTTAACGAGCCTTGATAATTTATTTCCAGATGGACTGTACTAGATTATGGCGGCTCGTTTAACGAGCCATTATAATTTAGCATGGCTCGTTTGGGTCGGGTTTTTACAATGCTCAGCCAGAAACACAAAACAACAATAAAACATTCAAAGGGCGATAAAAGGCCGAATCTTCATTTTATTTGATCCAACAGGTATGATTTTTTTTTTGTTTTAGTGTATGTATATATGTATTCATGTACATTTCTTGGGTAAGATGGGTAGTAAGAGTCTTGTTGCTTGTGTATGTTTGTTGCTTGTATATGCTTGTGTATAGTACAATCTCTCAGCAAGTGGGAAGCATTTTTTAAACACGATATTATTGATTTGCCACAGCCTTCTCAACATGTTTCCCAGCCTCCCGATGTTGGTTTTACTTCCTCCATCAGGCCTTCAAAGATAGCATCACATAAAATGAGGGAGGGCAAGTGGAGCATCAAGAAGAGTTTAGGTATGAATAAGAGGGCTAAAATTAATGAAGACTGGGGATGGGGATCGAAAGAGAAGGTGAATATGCAAAGAGGAATCTCTCCATTAGGGCACTTTTTATCTGAGCGTGCGATGATGAGCCTAGCTCCAGGATCATGGGTTGATGACAGGATTGTCTACATGTATATGGTATTATTTTTAACTTGTTTCACACATTTATCTCATACTTTAGACTATTTGTTTTCATCATGTTTTTTGACATGTTTTTATGTTTTTTTGTCAGGCATTGTTACATCAGCGAGAGCAGGATATACAATATGGGAATATATGGGAAAGGAAGTCAATCTACTACTTCATGGATCCGTATTTTATGGTATTGGGAATGAAACATGTTGAATCCATTAAAACAGCGAAGAAGGGCGATAATGAAGAGAAGAAGGCATGGGATAAAGCACAGCATAACTTTAGTGGTTTTGTCACAGCCACCGTTGGTCCCTCGGCTATCGAGGCTGACTACATCTTCATCCCATGTTGTATACGGGAGGCTCATTGGGTGTTATTCATTTTCTCGGTGAAGTCATTTGAAGTTGTTCTTCTTGATTCAATGAACGACAACCCGGATTATCCTCGGGAAAAAGAAGTTGTGGTATGCCCTTGTCCTTCATTTTACACACAGTACCATGTTTGCTACTGAAATCGTCTTTTATCCCTTTCTTGGCATTGTTTTATATTATCCCCCTTATTGTATAGTTACTAATTTGCAGACATGGTTACTACCAAAATTGTTTGGGAAGCTGTATCCTAACCATGGCATTGAATATGAATGCGTACCATGTCATTTTGTACGTGACAGGCCTACGCAGCAAAACAGCGATGACTGTGGTGTTTTTGTGATGAAATACATGGATTTCATGCTTCAAGGTTATGATATAACGACACTAGAACCTTGGTCACAAGATTTGGTGGAAACGTTCCGGTATCGTATAGCAATGGAGCTTCAAAATGGGAAGGCAAGACAAATATCGAATGACCGTATGCGCAAGCGTCTTCAAAATTTTAACAATGGATGATTTGTAATTGACATTTGGTTTCATAATTACAAGTATATTGGTGCAAATCTTGCTGTTCAAAAGGTCATTAAGCCTTTATATTTTACCTTTGGTTTCGTATTTTACACTCCACTCCTACAGTTCTACTTTATGTTAATTTTTGAAATGCCAGCGAGATTTCTCACTTTTATGAAGTAGTCAGTGCGACGTTCTACCATTACTGAATTTGGTTGCTCGTTAGCCACATCATTCGCAACTACAAAATCAAGTGTTTTTATTTATTACACATTACAAATACAATGAGCATCTACAACTATTTCCAACTGTGCTAGTTGCAATCGTGTTGTGTATGTGTTTTTTGCTGGCAATGTGAATGGATTTGCATGGGTTTTGTTGGTGGCGGTAGGGCAGTGGGAGAGAGAGAGAGAGAGAGAGAGATTTGGAGAGAGAGAGATTAGAGAGCGAATTTTAATCTGCAGTTAAGGAAATTACGTCCAGAGAGAGAGAGATATGATGAGGGAGAGAGACAGGGGACATTGGTGGTGGTGGTGGTGGTGCACCAAGTGCTTGATCAATTGCCTCAAAGATTTTTTTGTTTTTTATAAATAAAATTAGGTATTGAAATTAATAGGTATGGTTGTGGATATTGTTCAGTCTCCTAATTTCTGGCAGCTATAGTGTAAGTTAGTGTAAATTATTATTTTTTCCGTTCACACGAAAATTTACATAAAAAGTGGTGGTTTATGAAATTTATCAAGGTAAACTGCATTTAAGCGACAGCCTCCTCAGCCCTGTGACCAGAATAGTTATCCTGTTTTTAACCAACTGAACCACCTTAGCGGACAATTTGCGGGTACATTTGACTTCTAAAATTTGTAAACCACTGTACTTTATTAAAGAGTCTGGACGCCATCATTGACTTCTTAGACCATCTCTGACTTTTCTCTCTGCTTGCTGGCCTTGCCCTGTATTTGTAAAATATAAGTGATTAGCAAAAAAAATTGGTTTTTTCTGATAACTATTCATTCCTCTGTTGCTGTTAGTATTGATCTTTGTTGCTGTTAGTATTGGTTCTTTTATTGTGCATAATCAAGATTATACATCCTGTGAACTGTGTTCTAGTCTATCTTAAGTATTAGCAGCTCTAGTAGTTCTTGTTTTCGATTAGTTTCCTTGTTTTAACTTGTGTCCTAATGACAGAGACTTCAAATGGCATTGTGATTCTCATCACTTTATTGAATATCTTGGTTTATAAGCTCCAGAAACTCCAAGAAGCGCAGCAAAAGAAAATCAAGCTCGAAGAAGCAGAGAAAACAGATATCCAAGAAACAGAGGAAACCAATAGCTTATCATTTTCTGTACCAGCATTATGTCGTCGTTTTCCGCTTAAAGTCATCCAGTCTGCAACAAACAACTTTTCGGAGGAACTGGTGATTGGCAAAGGTGGATTTGGGAATGTTTATAAAGGGATCATAGGATTTAGACAGAGAAAAGTTGCTATAAAGCGGAGGAAATTAGATTCCAAGCAAGGAACCAAAGAATTTCACTCAGAGATCGAGTTGCTAACCAAGTTTCAGCACATTCATATAGTCTCTCTTGTTGGTTATTGTGATGAGTATGAGGAAATGATTCTAGTTTATGAATATTTGCCTGGTGAAAGCCTTACAGATCATCTCTATAAAAGGGCCCGAAAAGGTAAACCATCTTTGCCTACGTTATCATGGGTGCAGCGCCTCAAGATTGTGACCGGGGCAGCACGTGGATTGGACTACCTTCACACTGGTACAGGAATTGAGAACAGAGTTATACACAGAGATATAAAGACTTCAAACATTTTGCTCGACGAGAATTTAGCAGCTAAAATTTCAGACTTTGGATTGTCCAAAATAGGCCCTGCAAATCAGACGTGTACTTATGTAAGCACCCGCGTCAAAGGGACAACTGGTTATATTGATCCATACTACTTCACAACTCACAGATTAACCAGGAAAACAGATGTCTATGCCTTTGGTGTAGTGTTATTTGAAGTCTTGAGTGGGAGACCGGTAGTGGATACGAGTCTGAATGAAGAGCAGATAAATTTAGCAGAATGGGCACAACATTGCCATAAAGTAGGACACTTGGATAAGATAACTGATCCCAGTATCAAGGGGGACATTTCCTCTGATTCGTTAAACGCATATGTGGATGTTGCTATCAAGTGTTTGCATTCTCAACCCAAGCACCGGCCTACCATGGCTGAGATTGTGGTTGGTCTTGAGTCTGCATTGACATTGCAAGAAAAGAGTACACATTATTCTTTAGTCGAGATTTTACCTAGTGATTCGACCATAGAAGATGAAGATTGTTCAATACCTGAGGTGAAAAGTACCAAACACAAACTTGAACAAAGTAAAGAGATGATGATAAATTCTTCTAATGAATGGCATCGTAAAAAGCAGTCTTCTGCTAGAATGAAAATCATAAGAAGGGTCAGTGGTCTTCTTTCATTTACAGCTCGGATATTCTCAGGTAAGCCTATACTCTTCCTATATCAATGTATATACATATTTCTACTTGATAAAGCAACATTGGTGCTGTTAATTAGTCTGTGAAACCATCGTCTTTGTGGAATCCTCTCCATCTTGCCATGAGGATTTGGCTATTAACAGGAAAATAGTTTTTGCGACTGTTGGTTTTTACCATAGATATGAAAAAGTAACTTGTTATTGGAGGACAGATGATATAATCATTTACTCCTATATCTTAAAATTTGCAGAATTACAAGCCACTTTCTATCTTATTTGTAAGAGATTTTTCGAATTAAATGTAACATTATCAAATTCAACTCTGTCTCCCCCCTCCCTCTCTCTGACAATGATTTGGTATACCACTGATATTTTTGCTCCTTCTACCTGTAAGTATAAGTAGTATAGCATTTACTACCTGATCATGTCTCAAGAGTTTATTTCCCCGCAGTCAATGGAGATGCAAAGACGTCAGGATACAGGAATCATAACAGCTTCTTATCCTTACATCATTGGGTGAGACGGACACCTTCGAACCAGGAAGAAGTTCTTCAGTCATCAAAGTTAAAGCGATTTTCAATAAATGATCTCAATAAAGCTACCAATAATTTCGACAGTGTGTTGGGGGAAGGAGGTTTTGGTCGTGTTTATAAAGGTTGGGTTAAAGAAAATACATTTGCTGCTGCTAAATGGGGGACTGGACTGGGTATTGCAGTCAAGACATTACATGAAAGTAGTAGACAAGGTTACAAGGAGTGGGTGGTAAGTATTTGTTATTTTCACATCTAAGCTTTTTTTCCTGTTAACTTTTGCTCTCTCTTGTTTAAAGTTTCAAGCTGGCTTAATAACTCTGCGCCACCTCTGACAACAGGCAGAAATCCAATTTCTGGGGTTACTTAGTCATCCCAATTTATTGAAATTATTTGGGTACTGCTTAGAAGGTAGACACAAACTTCTAATTTTCGAGTTCATGCCTCAGGGAAGCTTGGCCAACCTTCTCTTCAGGAGTGAGTTTCTTGATATTCTCATCTCTTATCCAGTCAAATACTCCCTACTAGAGGACTATTATATGATATCTAATTTAAAATTTTGAAAGTATACTACGATGTTGCAAAGGAGCTACTCTAACTTTTAGCATTGCAGAAGGTATGCAATTGAAAAAAATTAATTGATTATAAAACCTGTCACTCTGGCATGACACTACTGTTACATTGTAAACAATGTAAAAAATGTGTTACGGTAGTAGTAACATATATGCTTTTGTAGATTTACTGATTTATGATGTGAATACCTGATTCAATTAAAAACAGGAGATTCTCACTTTAAACCACTCTCTTGGAAACACCGTACAAGTATTGCTCTTGGTGCAGCAAAGGGGCTTGCATATCTTCACGGTGCAGAAGCAAATGTGATTTATCGTGATCTCAAAACCTCCAATATATTGATTGATTCTGTATGTGGGACAATTTCATTGTTAAAATTTATCGTCATCTTGTAAATTAGACTTATAATTTGCCTGCCAAATTTTCTTTGACTGATTGACAGGGATACAATGCAAAGCTCTCTGATTTTGGTTTCGCAAAATTTGGGCCTGAAGATGACGAATCCCACGTATCTACAAGAATTGCTGGAACAATTGGTTACTTGGCTCCAGAATATGCAATGAGAGGTTATTTCTTCACATAACCAAATGGTCAAACTGGAAGATGATTATATTTATATATACGTTATTATCGTTTTTTAGCAAAAAAATGTTATAATCTTCCTTGAGAAAGTTTGATCACTCCTCTTTAGTTTCTTCCAGACCGTCTCCCTTGAGGACAATGAGTAGTATAATTTGATTCTTCTTTTAAACATCCTAGGCTGAGAAACTATTAACGCGAACACTTGCCAGCAATTTAATTTCACTTTCCAGCAATTTAATTTCATCCGCATTTAATTTCCAGGTCCTGTTATTGCAGAGTCTTTATCTCAACCTTTTGCTGCACTATTTCTAGGACTACTTAGTTTGTCATTTTGCTGAACTTTCTGTTATGTTATTGCCTGTAAAAGGAACCAATCCTTATCATGTTTAATTGTGTGGACTCTCCGCTATGTATGCAAGAGCACAACAACTTTTAGATCTCGAGTAAGGAATTAAATTATCTGTCTTGTGCTCTCCAGTCTCTTTTTTCTCAACATTGCATTTTATAAGCTCAAATACTCAAGCTTATTAGGAACCAGACTAGGGTTTAAGGCTAGCTTCTGTATCTCTGGTCAATCAAGGGTAGTAGTACACAAATCTCCATGTCCTTGTTGCGCATGTTTTCATATCTCTCACTTAACTTAAAACTAATAAAATGTCACAGATTAGGTGTAAGTTGTAACCCTTAGTCTCACGACAAAGTACGTGGGGGCATTGAGTTCAGTTTATAAGCTTAGGTACCACTACCATCAACTACAACAAAATGGAGGTCTGTAGTAGGTCACTCTACCAGGTTAGTGGGTTAGTGTACTTTACACTTATGTTCGATTCGAATTTGGATACTTTACACTTGTGGCTCCATCATATAGTGGGTCATTGTACTTTACACTTATGTTCAATCTGAATTTGGGTACCTTACAGTGAGCATCTCCAATAGAGGCACCCTTTGGGGATGCCAAACATGTCCAACTCATCATAAATAATAATATTTTATTTATTTCTTCATTTACATCACATTTAGCACCCTTCAAGTTCAATAGTTGGCACCTCATGTGAGGTGCCTAGATAGTCCCCAAACAAATAATATAAAAAGCTATATGTAATATAATGGATATAGACAATTTATACTTTTAATGCAAGTTTTGAGATTTTTCCATTTAGAGAAGGTGCCAATAGGGTGCCAAAAGTTGGCAACTTTTCTTGGCACCCCTTGGGCACCCTTGTAACTCCAATAGGAAGGCACCCAAGAGTGCCATGCCACGTGGGATTTGGCACCCCTCTTGGCACCCCTATTGGAGTTGCTTATGGCTCTTTCAGGTTAGTGAGTCGGTGTACTTTACACTTATGTTCAATTTGAACTCAGGTCTCATAGTAGTCCACTGAACTACCTAGGTTGATTAGTATAATTTATGCTTATGCCGGATTTGAATTCAGGACAGGACCGATTTTTCAAGCAAGACTTGCTACTTTAAAAGTTGTCGTATAGGTATATTTACGGACTCTAATCTTGAATATGTTAGGAGTTGTCCCACATCGTTTGTGGGAGGGGCAGTTTGCTAGAATATAAGCAGTCAGATAACTCCAATTAGAATGAGGCCTTTTGGGAGGTGCCCAAAAACAAATCCATGCGGGCTCGGCCCAAAGCGGACAATATTATACTAATGTGGAGTTAAAGCGAATCCCAGATATACCCAAATCTTTGATTAAGGATCAGGATTCAACCCAGTCTGTCACATTACGGAATACAGATCACACACACTTTTGTATAGTCCACATGCATACCTTTGTTCCTTCTTTATTTTGTAGCTCTCATTAGTGTGAAGCTAATTTAGTTACTATTCTTATGCAGGCTATTTGACAAAGAAAAGCGATATCTATAGCTTTGGAGTTGTTCTCCTAGAAATTTTTACAGGACGAAGTGTAAATGAGAGAAATCTCCTAGAGACAGGACAGGACCTTATTTCTTGGGCAATGCCTTACCTTACCAGCGAGAATGGAATTTTGTATGTTATGGATGCAGACATCAAAGGCCAATATACTCTAAGAGCAGCACTAGCAGCTACTTCCCTTGCAGTCAAATGCATCTCAGCAGATCCTAAATCAAGACCAGAGGCAAACGAGGTGGTGCAAGAATTAGAACAGCTCCAGGATTTGGAAAACTTGGAAAATATCAGAAGTGAAACCCTGCAGAGAGTCTTGTAGCATGGTGGTATAAGAACCTCTCTGGTCCAATATATGCCAGGCGTCTAGATTATTAATGGAAAATTTTGATGTTAATTGAGCTGGAAGTGTGGGATTCACTGATATAAGGATTATGAAGAAATAAGTATTTCATTTTTTTCTGATTTCTATTAGATTTAAATTTGTGTACATTATATAATGTATAATTTGTGGGTACATTTGACTTCTAAAATTTGTAAACCACCACTTTATTAAAGAGTCTGGACGCCATTACTGACTTCTTAGGCCATCTCTGACTTTTCTCTATGCTTGCTGGCCTTGCCCTGTATTTGTAAAATACTCCTTCGGTCCCCGCCGATTGTTATCATTTCTGAGAGAGCGTTTGACATGCATTTTAAGATGAATATAAAGTATAGTTTTATAATTTTTTAAAAAAATTTTCTTTTTCTGAATAAAAATAAAATGTTTAAACTTTTATTCAGATAAAGAAATTTTTTAAAAAAAATTATAGAACTATATTTTCTATTCATCATCTTAAAATGTGTGTCGGACACTCTCTTAGAAACGATAACAATTGGGAGCTACGGAGGGAGTATAAGTAATTAGCAAAAAAAATTGGTTTTTTCTGATAGATATTCATTCCTTTGTTGCTGTTAGTATTGGTCTTTGTTGCTGTTAGTATAGGTTCTTTTATTGTGCTCGATCAAGAAGATACATTCTGTACATAAACTAACTTTTCTGAACTGTGTTCTAGTCTACCTTAAGTATTAGGAGCTCTAGTAGTTCTTGTTTTGGATTAGTTTCCTTGTTTTAACTTGTGTCCTAATGACAGAGACTTCAAATGGCATTGTGATTCTCATCACTTTATTGAATATCTTGGTTTATAAGCTCCAGAAACTCCAAGAAGCGTAGCAAAAGAAAACCAAGCTCGAAGAAGCAGAGAAAACAGATATCCAAGAAACAGAGGAAACCAATAGCTTATCATTTTCTGTACCAGCATTATGTCGTCGTTTTCCGCTTAAAGTCATCCAGTCTGCAACAAACAACTTTTCGGAGGAACTGGTGATTGGCAAAGGTGGATTTGGGAATGTTTATAAAGGGATCATAGGATTTAGACAGAGAAAAGTTGCTATAAAGAGGCGGAAATTAGATTCCAAGCAAGGAACTAAAGAATTTCAGTCAGAGATCGAGTTGCTTACCAAGTTTCAGCACATTCATATAGTCTCTCTTGTTGGTTATTGTGATGAGTATGAGGAAATGATTCTAGTTTATGAATATTTGCCTGGTGAAAGCCTTACAGATCATCTCTATAAAAGGGCCCGAAAAGGTAAACCATCTTTGCCTGCGTTATCATGGGTGCAGCGTCTCAAGATTGTCACGGGGGCAGCACGTGGATTGGACTACCTTCACACTGGTACAGGAATTGAGAACAGAGTTATACACAGAGATATAAAGACTTCAAACATTTTGCTTGACCAGAACTTAGCAGCTAAAATTTCAGACTTTGGATTGTCCAAAATCGGTCCTGCAAATCAGACGTGTACTTATGTGAGCACCCGCGTCAAAGGGACAACTGGTTATATTGATCCATACTACTTCACAACTCACAGATTAACCAGGAAAACGGATGTCTATGCCTTTGGTGTAGTGTTATTTGAAGTCTTGAGTGGGAGACCGGTAGTGGATACGAGTCTGAATGAAGAGCAGATAAATTTAGCAGAATGGGCACAACATTGCCATAAAGTAGGACACTTGGATAAGATAACTGATCCCAGTATCAAGGGGGACATTTCCTCTGATTCGTTAAACGCATATGTGGATGTTGCTATCAAGTGTTTGCATTCTCAACCCAAGCACCGGCCTACCATGGCTGAGATTGTGGTTGGTCTTGAGTCTGCATTGACATTGCAAGAAAAGAGTACACATTATTCTTTAGTCGAGATTTTACCTAGTGATTCGACCATAGAAGATGAAGATTGTTCAATACCTGAGGTGAAAAGTACCAAACACAAACTTGAACAAAGTAAAGAGATGATGATAAATTCTTCTAATGAATGGCATCGTAAAAAGCAGTCTTCTGCTAGAATGAAAATCATAAGAAGGGTCAGTGGTCTTCTTTCATTTACAGCTCGGATATTCTCAGGTAAGCCTATACTCTTCCTATATCAATGTATATACATATTTCTACTTGATAAAGCAACATTGGTGCTGTTAATTAGTCTGTGAAACCATCGTCTTTGTGGAATCCTCTCCATCTTGCCATGAGGATTTGGCTATTAACAGGAAAATAGTTTTTGCGACTGTTGGTTTTTACCATAGATATGAAAAAGTAACTTGTTATTGGAGGACAGATGATATAATCATTTACTCCTATATCTTAAAATTTGCAGAATTACAAGCCACTTTCTATCTTATTTGTAAGAGATTTTTCGAATTAAATGTAACATTATCAAATTCAACTCTGTCTCCCCCCTCCCTCTCTCTGACAATGATTTGGTATACCACTGATATTTTTGCTCCTTCTACCTGTAAGTATAAGTAGTATAGCATTTACTACCTGATCATGTCTCAAGAGTTTATTTCCCCGCAGTCAATGGAGATGCAAAGACGTCAGGATACAGGAATCGTAACAGCTTCTTATCCTTACATCATTGGGTGAGACGGACACCTTCGAACCAGGAAGAAGTTCTTCAGTCATCAAAGTTAAAGCGATTTTCAATAAATGATCTCAATAAAGCTACCAATAATTTCGACAGTGTGTTGGGGGAAGGAGGTTTTGGTCGTGTTTATAAAGGTTGGGTTAAAGAAAATACATTTGCTGCTGCTAAATGGGGGACTGGACTGGGTATTGCAGTCAAGACATTACATGGAAATAGTAAACAAGGTTACAGGGAGTGGTTGGTAAGTATTTATTCTATTCACATCTAAGTGTTTTTTCCTGTTAACTTTTACCCTCTCTAGTTTAAATTTCAAGTAAGCTGGCTTAATAACTCTGTGCCCCCTCTGACTACAGGCAGAAATCCGATTTCTGGGGGAACTTAGTCATCCCAATCTATTGAAATTAATCGGGTACTGCTTAGAAGGTAGAGAAAAACTTCTTCTAATATTCGAGTTCATGCCTCATGGAAGCTTGGACAAGCATCTGTTCAGGAGTGAGTTTCTCAATATTCTCAGCTCTTATCTAGTCAAATACTCCCTACTAGAGGACTATTATATGATACTTAATTTAAAATTTTGAAAGTATACTATGATGTTGCATAGGAGCTACTTTAACTCTTGGCATTGCAGAAGGTATGTATTGATAAAAAAAATTAAATGAGGTATAAAATCTGTTAACTTGGTAAGACTCCAGTGTTACATTCTAAACAATGTTAAATAATGTGGTAAGGTGGTGGTAACATATATAATTTCAAAAGTATCTCCAATTTTAAGCCGAGGCTGTTTACAAAATGTATGCTTTTGTAGCTTAACTGAATTATGATGTCATTACCTGATTCAGATAAAACAGGAGGTTCTCACTTTAAACCACTCTCCTGGAAACATCGTACAAGTATTGCTCTTGGTGCAGCAAAGGGGCTTGCATATCTTCACAGTGCAGAAGCAAATGTGATTTATCGTGATCTCAAAACCGCCAATATATTGATTGATTCTGTATGTGGGACAATTTCATTGTTGAAATTTATCGTCATCTTGTAAATTAGACTTATAATTTGCCTGCCAAATTTTCTTTGACTGATTGACAGGGATACATAGCAAAGCTGTCTGATTTTGGTTTTGCAAAATTTGGGCCTGATGATGATCATACCCACGTATCTACAAGACTTGCTGGAACAATTGGTTACTTAGCTCCGGAATATGCACTGAGAGGTTATTTTTTCACATAATCAAAGAGTCAAACTGGCTGAACATTATATTTATATATATGTTATTATCTACTACTACAACAAATCATGGAGGTCTATAGTAGGTCACTATACCAGGTTAGTGGGTCAGTGTACTTTACACTTATGTTCGACTCGAACTTGGACACTTAACACTTACGGCTCCATCAGGTTAATGGGTTGTTGTACTTTACCCTTATGTTCAATCTGAATTTGGGTACTTTACACTTATGGCTCTACCAGGTTAGTGGGTCAGTGAGCTTTACACTCATGTTCAATTCGAACTCAGGTCTCATAATAGTCCAGTGAACGACCTAGGTTGATTACTGTACTTTGTGCTTATGCTGTATTTGAATTCAGGACAGGCTTGATTTTTCGATTATACTTTACAAGTGTTGTCTAGGTATATTTACGGACTCTAATCTTGAAAATGTTATTTTGCTAATATCAGCTTTGTTACCCACATGATACCTCTCATGGCACAGAACACCTCATTTAAAAAACAGTTCTATCCGTTTAGGCCTGACGATGATGTCATTTAGAAAACAGTTCTATCCGTTGGGGCTTGCTACATTTGGAATAATGTACTTTACGCTTCTGTTTTATTTTGATCTAAGATAGACCCAAATTTGTGATTAAGGATCAGGACTCAACCCAGTCCGTCACATTATGGATCACAGACTCTCTGCTTTAGTATAATCCAAATGCATACCTCTGTTCCTTATTTTGTAGGTCTCATTAGTGTGAAGCCAATCTTGTTACTATTCTTATGCAGGTTATTTAACAAAGAAAAGCGATATCTATTGCTTTGGAGTTGTTCTCCTAGAAATTCTAACAGGACGAAGTGTAAATGAGATAAATCTCCTAGACACAGGACATGACCTTATTTCTTGGGCTATGCCTTACCTTACCAGCGAGAACGGGATCTTGTATGTCATGGATGCAGACATCAAAGGCCAGTATACTGTAAGAGCAGCCGTAGGAGCTTTCTCCCTCGCACTCAAATGTATCTCAGAAGATTCTAAATCAAGACCAGACGCAAACCAGGTGGTACAAGAATTAGAGCAGCTTCAGGATTTGGAGAACTCGGAAATTATCAGAAGTGAAATCCTGCAATGAGTCTTGTAGCATGGTGGTAACCTCTCAAGTCCAATGTATTCCAGGTGTTTAGGTTGTTGATAGGGGTAAAAAATTGATGTGAATACCAGTAACTGGATCAGAGTTGTCTGGTAAACTCTAAAGATAATGAGTTATATATTTATGAATATATTAAAATTAAATTAATTCTCTAATTTCTTTTGTATTAATGAATAATATAAAAAGGATTTGAAAACTTTAAGTTTACTATATTTTTTTTATTATTGCACCTAAATTGTACAAAAATAAATTGGAAAACTCTAATTACATGTTTTTAGAACAGGTTCAAACTCAAACTCTAGATCAGCAGTGGATGTGTTCAACTACCGATGTGTTCAAATGTAGAGGTCAGAGCTACTTTTCAAATATGAAATAATTCAATTAGAAGTTTCAGATGTCCTTTACTTTTACTTTCTTGCATGCTGTAAACATTCTGTCTACGTGGGCTCATCTATACTCTTTATACTCTTTGTTAATAAACGAAACCATGTATAAAATGTTTTAGGTTCTGTAGCCTGTGTCATGGGTTTGAATGTTTGGAATCGTCACATTTGACTTGTCTTAAATTTTTAAGGTTTATAATGTTGCCTGATCTGAGTTCAATACTGACTTGTAGTGTCAGTCAATTACAGGTTGATATTTTTAAAGAGTTGGTACCCTTTACTAATTTCCATGAAGTGAATCTTGTATCATTGTACAGAGAGTGTCCAACTGTTCTTATTCTGGCTGCACTTGTGGTACAAATATTTCGGGGATCAATAATCTGTCCCATTGTCTTCTCTTCAAAGCAGTGTTGTGCCCATCCAGCTAAACCTATTTGTTCTTCCACCATAAATTCATAAACCAAAATCATCTCATTACCTTCATCACAATAACCAATCAAGACACTAGATGGTTGTGTCGGAGCTTTGTGATCATTTGAATCTCCACCAAGAATCACCTTCCCTGATCACTAATTTGTCGTGGAAGTTACATGTTGCTCGCTTCATATCATCAAAGGAGAACCAGTTACCCGATTTTGAATGGTAAGTCCTTTTCCCAATGACTTTACACAGTTGTGAAACCACGATGTTCAGAATCGTAATGAGAACAAGAACTCCATTAACAATGATGCTTGTCTAGCCAAATAGAAATGCTGAATTTTGTGTCATTGCACCAATATTACAACAATAATAGCTATATCAATACAATCTTCAAGTAAATTTATAATCAAAATAAACTGGAATAGAATCTCGAAGAGTTATATGATGTATGTATCAGGAATATTATTCGTTTGACAAACAACACAGGAAGCAGACTGACCAAAGAAAAATTCAACAATTTAAAATAATTCTACAAGTTAAACAAATATGTGGTGCTCTCTTCTCTCGAGAATGTTAAAAATAACAATTTTAATTTTTTGGTGCAAATGGCTGAAAATACTCATTCTGCAAGTATATGGCTGAAAATACTGTTTTGGATACGCATTTGTCATTTGGGTATCCTGTTTTGTACTAGATATCCATTTGTCAAATGAGTATCCAATTTTTTTTTAAGATACGTATTTGACAAATGCGTATCTCAATGGTAATACCCAAACTAAGACTGCGTATTTTTAATAATTTTCTTATATACCCCAAAACGGTATTTTCAACCATGTATTTTGAAAATGAGTATTTTCAGAGCCATTGAACCCCAAAAATGAGTATTTTTAAACGTGACCCTCTCTTCTCTGTCTGGTTTAAAAGTAGGCCCATGACATTCTGTTTTTTCATACTTTTTCTTTTCTCTTTTTTATGCTAATGAAACTTTATTTCATACTTTTTCCTTTTCACATTTTCGAAGTGTGATCAGATAACTTGAGTGATAAGAGTACATTGTGATCGAATAATTAATATAAGTGAAATAATTTCATTGTTGACGTGCCGTGGGTCAATCTAATGATACATGAATAAACTTTTGTTAACCTCCACACAAATTTGATCTTGTGCACTACTTCACTTTACCAAACCAAGTACTATATTCTGTTTATCTTGATTGTTGGGGGTTTTAGCTGTAGTGTTAGTGATTGTACTCTAAATTCAATGACACAAACTTGGGGATTTCTATTTGGATATACAAACATCATTGCAAATGGAGCAATTGTTCTCATTACCATCTTAAGTATCGTGGTTTATAAGTTTCGACAACAACAAGAAGCAGAATTCTTGGCGAAAAAGAACTACCTTTTATCATTGTCTGTTCGACAAATGTGTTACTGCTTCTCTTTCTACGAGATGAAGCAAGCAACATCTAACTTCGACGACACATTAGTGATCGGGAAAGGTGGGTTTGGAAATGTTTACAAAGGGACTCTTGCAGTTGGAGATACACCAACTGCAGTTGCAATAAAACGGTTAAATTCCATGTCAAATCAAGGATCCGCGGAATTCCTGGCAGAGATTCAGATGCTCACAAAACTCCGACACAGCCATCTAGTGTCTTTGATCGGTTATTGCGACGAAGGTTGGGAGATGATTTTGGTTTATGAATTTATGGCTGGCGGAACGCTAGCTGATCATCTGTATAAAAGGGTTAGACAAGGTGATACTTCTCTCCGACCTCTGTCATGGGTTCAACGCCTCAAGATTTGCATTGGAGCAGCACAAGGACTGCATTATCTTCACAGTGGTACAGGCATTCAGCACAGGATTATACACCGGGATGTAAAGGCCACTAACATTTTACTGGATGAGAATTTTGCAGCTAAGATTTCGGACTTTGGACTATCTAAAATAAGTCCAGCAAATCAGGCAACTACATATGTAAGCACTCGTGTGAAAGGCACCTGCGGTTACTTGGATCCCTATTATTATCAAACGCTTAGACTAACATGGAGATCTGATGTGTATTCCTTTGGTGTTGTGTTATTTGAGGTCTTGTGTGGAAGACCAGCCGTGGACCGCACTTTGGAGGAAGAACAAATAGGTTTAGCTGGATGGGCACAACACTGCTTCGGAGAGGAAATAATTGGGAAGATTATTGAACCCCGAATGAAGGAGGAGGCATGTCCTGATTCCTTAGAGTTGTTGGTGAAAGTTGCAATCCAGTGTATAGATATTAGACCAAAACACCGTCCCACTATGGCTGAGGTCTTGGTCTGTCTGGAGTCTGCCTTGGCCTTGCAAACAAAGAGCACAGAATATTATTTACCGGAGATAATACCTAGTCATGATGACCAAGTAGAGAAAGATAGATCAGATTTTGAGGTGGAAAGTGAAAATTACGGAACAGGGAAGGATAATATTGCCAACATTAGGCATCAGAAAAAGCAACCTTATGCTATGCAAAGGTTTGTTGCTTTTCTTTCAGTAACAGCTCAGACCATATCAGGTAAAGTTAAATATATCACAGGAACAGATTTAGAATTGTGCTAAGTCGTTTGATTCTCTCTATAATAACAACTTGTTAGAATTGCGATTTTGTCCTCCTACCCGTCAAAATCTTTCAGGAATATACTATAGGATTCAAGTTTTATGAGCTCATTTTCCTCATTCAGCCAGTAGAGAAGCAAAGACAGCGAGAGACAATGGTGTGCTGACAGCAATCCTCAAGTCATCGAAGTTGAAGAGTTACACATTCAAAGACCTTAATTTAGCTACGAGGAAGTTCAATACTGATGGTGTGTTGGGGACAGGATTTAACCACAGTGTTTATGAGGGTTGGGTCGATGAGAGCACATTTTCGGCTGCAAGATGGGGTACTGGCATGCCTATTGCAGTCAAGAGATTAAGAACAGAATCACGCCAGGTGGACAAGTGGTGGTTGGTTAGTATTAACTTTTCAAAATTTTCTTGGCAAATAAAACTTGGAAAAAGAGTTACAGTAGCATTTCCCTCAACTTAATAGTTTTTGTTTTAGACTTTGTCTTACAGTAGCTAACAGTTTGCCGCCTCTTATACTACAGACAGGAATCAATAATGTAGGGAAACTTTCTCATCCTAATATCGTGAAATTGATTGGATACTGCTGTGATAAGAAACATCGGCTTCAAGTATATGAGTACATGCCTCAGGGAAGCTTAGACACGCATCTCTTCAAGAGTGAGTTTCTCAATCAATTAATTCCTACTGAAGGGCCATAAGTATTATTTTAAAATTTGAAACTATACTATAATATTGAAGAAACATGAAGAAGGAACAGACCACTGAACCACTCTCTTGGAAACTTGTATTTTGTAATCTAAACTGATTTTTAAAGTAGCTACTTGATTCATAACAGGGGATTCTGACTCTCAACCACTCTCTTGGAAACTTCGTATAAGTATTGCTCTTGGAGCAGCGAGGGCGCTTGCATATCTACACAGTCCAGAAACAAATTTGATTCATCGTGATATCAAACCATCCAAAATATTGATTGATTCTGTATGTAGAACCGGTTATGGTTAAAATTTATTGTCAACCAGCGTTGTCTGTAGGTTAAGAACAGTTTTATCTTACAAATTTTCTATTACTGACAGAATTACAACGCAAAGCTCTCTGGGTTTGGGTCGGCTAAGGACGGACCACGACATGAAGAAACCCACGTGACTACACTTGTTCAGGGAACATTTGGTTATGCTGATCCTGAATATTTCATGACAAGTTACAATTTTACTTTAACTAATTTAGCACATTGAGATTATGTTATTATTTTCTTTTTGAAATTGATCACACTTTCTGTGGCGGAAGATTGCAATTATCTCGAGTCAAGCAGGGGGTAGAAAGATGGCAATTATATTATTATTGGTTCCCATTCAAATTTGGTAGCTTTCCTAATCCCTGATCTCTTCTTATGAAGTAGGTCAGGTAACGACGAAAAGTGATGTCTATAGCTTTGGAGTTGTCCTCCTGAACATTTTGACAGGACGAAAGGCAATATTAAGAGCAGAGGAAATGAATCTTGCTTCTTGGGCTCACTCCAAAGAGCATGTGATTTCGGATATAATGGATGCAGATATCAACGGCCAATATACTGCAGGAGAAGCATCAAAAGCTTTTTCCCTCGCGCTTAAATGCACCTCAGAAGATTCCAAATCAAGACCTAATGCAAAGCAAGTAGTAGAAGAACTAGATCAGCTTCTTGCTTCGATAAACCTGGAAAATATTAACAAACCAACAGAGAGCAACTTAAGCAAGTCAACTGCCTCTCCTTCAACAGGCAGGAATTGAAGCCTGCAAAAAGTTAAGATAAATAACTCATTATATATGCAATTAATGTATTCTATTCTTTTCATTTTATAGATTTATTGTACGAAACTTTTATTCTACCTCCTTCAAGAATGCTTTTCTATACCTCAATTAGTTATCATTTTGCTCTGGAGAAACTTGCACTAAAAATTTGCTTGTTACTAATTAAAATTTTATTATATTTATAAGTAAAAGATTCAGTGTTTTGTTTGCATTCACAGCTCGGGCATTATCAGGTAGACTTGAATATAGGCTTTAATCTCATATTGGTTATTGAAGTAAGGCACATGTATCAATATCTTGATGATACATATCGGGATCTCTAATGCACCTCTTTAGTGGCCGATAATGACATTTCCGTTAGTACTAAATGTAAATAGTGTTAAAGAGTATAAGATCATGTTCGGGTTTCCTCTGACACCTTAAGGTTTTGAGTTAAAAGCCTGTTACCAGGAGTTTGTTCAACGTATTGAACAATTCAATCTTTCAAATAAATAATAGTAATAATACGTAACACTAGATGATTTCATTCCATTACTTAAGTAAACTCAATGTCAATGATATTAAAATATAATTACAATGCTGAGGACTTTGAGGAGAATCATTACATTCTAACAATCTTAATACATATAAGAAAAATAAGGTTGTCACAATTGAGTTGCCTATAATAGTTTTTTCAGTTTAGAGTTAAGCAGCCACCAGGTTGTCACACTTCTGGTGTGTTGTTAGCACAGGTTAATCTTATACGAGTTGTTTCTTACAAGTAGTTCTTCATCTTGTTTCGAACTTTGCTTTTGGTGATTTTTTCATCAGACAAATGATACTGGTTCTGTCCCTCAACTCTCTTTTGGTCATATTTCTGGAAGATATTATGCGCGTTTAGTCTCCGCCTGTATTCTGGTGCAATGACACAAAACTGGGGATTTCTATTTGGATATACAAACATTATTGTAAATGGGGTGATATTACTCATCACTATCGTGAATCTTTTGGTTTATAAGTTCCAACAACTTCAAGAAGCAGAATTTGTGGAGCAAACCAACCGGCTTTTATCATCATCTCTTCGAGGACTATGTTATCGGTTCTCACTTGATCAGATGCAGCAAGCGACTTCTAACTTCGACGAAGCATTGGTGGTTGGTAAAGGTGGATTTGGGAAGGTTTACAAAGGTACTCTTGAACTTGGACCAGCTAATGTAGTGGCCATTAAACGATTACAATCCATGTCCAGACAAGGACCAACAGAATTCCGGGCAGAGATCGAGATGCTTTCAAAACTTCGGCACAGCCATCTAGTGTCTTTGATTGGTTATTGTGATGATGGTTATGAGATGATTCTTGTTTATGAATTTATGCCAGGTGGAACGCTAGCTGATCATCTGTATAAAAGGGCCAGGAAAGGCGACAAATCCCAGCCATATCTGTCATGGCTTCAACGCCTCAAGATTTGCATCGGATCAGCAAGAGGCCTGTATTACCTTCACACTGGTACAGGAATTCAACAGAGAGTTATACACCGTGATGTGAAGACCACTAACATTCTTCTGGATGAAAATTGTGCAGCTAAGATTTCAGACTTTGGACTATCTAAAACAAGTCCAGCAAACCAGGCAACCACGTTCTAGATAGTCCATGAGCACTCATGTCAAAGGTACCTTTGGTTATTTGGATCCATATTATTTTTCAACTCGTAGACTAACGTGGAGAGCTGATGTGTATTCCTTCGGTGTGGTGTTATTTGAGGTCTTGTGTGGAAGACCAGCAGTGGATAGAACTCTTGATGGGGATCAAATGTTATTAGCTGGATGGGCACAACACTGCTTCGGAAAGGATATATTGGACCAGATTATTGATCCTAAAATAAAAGGGGAGGTGTGTCCTGATTCTGTAGATGTTTTTGTTAAAGTTGCAATCCAATGTTTACATAGTGGACCAAAACAGCGCCCTACTATGGCTGAGGTTGTGGTTCGTCTCGAGTCTGCCTTAGCATTGCAGGAAAAGAGCATGGAGTATTATTTACCTGAGATAACAATAACTAGTGATTTCAACCAAGAAAACAGAGACTTTTCATTACATGAGGCGGAAAATGGAACTTCTGAGAAGGGTATGTTAGATGTTCGTAACGGTATGCATCAGGAGAAACAGTCTTCCCCTAGAATTACTTTTACAAAAAAAGTTGGTGGTTTTTTTGCTCGGGCATTATCAGGTAAACTTAAAAAATATGTTCAAGTACTAACATGTTAATATACAGAGTAATGGAGGTTGAAATGAGAGTTGTTTTAGAAATGACTTAATATTGAAAGAGAAGAGAAGCACAACTCATATGATTAATTGATTCTGATTCTTTAAGTTGCAGTACAAGTTATTTCGATTTTAGGTGTTTTAGATTTGTTGGAATACTAATATTTCGAGCTTGAGAAAACCGTCTCATAGGAGCTCACAAATCACAAATCAGTGTTGCTATGTGCTAGAGTAATTTTGTTAGTCATTGAGAACTCTGTTCAGAGTTATGACTTGATACTTCTTCTAGTGGATAACTTGCAATTATAATTGTTAAGTGGTATAAGATCTTGTTGGGGCCTTCCTCTAACATCGTAAGGTTTTAGAGCGGCTGGTTACTTAACATGGTATCAGAGATGGCATAAGATGATGTCGGGGCCTTCCTCTGACAACAATAAATATGTTTCTGGTATATTATAAGTACTTCATGTTTTAGGATGTTTTTTCTTTCTTGCAGGCAAGACCTCGAAAAACAGTACTGGTGCACTGTCACTGATAACAAGTTTGAAAGAGTTCATATTAACTGATCTGGAGAGAGCAACAAGTAACTTTGAAGAGGTGTTGGGCGACGGAGGGTCTGGAAAGGTTTATAAAGGTTGGGTCCAGAAGAACAATTATGCCTCCTCTACTCCTGATATCGGGTTGCCCATTGCTGTTAAGAGATTCATTCCAGAGCGTGCACAAGGGCAGATAGAATGGCAGGTACTTCACTTCCTCACTTCCCTAATTACAGGTAACTGTATACATAGCAAACCTGTAATTGTGCTGTAATGAAGCCAAGAACTGGGTACTGAGAGCTCTACCTCTACAGCACTACAACTGACTAAAGATTTTTGAGCATCCATACTGTCTTGTAGGGCTGAACATTCAATCCGCTCAACCGCAAAAACCACCCGTAACGTATCCGCATATAACGGATAACCACAAAATGCGGGTGGTCATGGATGCAATTTTAGATCACCGTTAATTTGCGATTTGGTTACGGATTCATTATTTTAAAAACCGTGAAAATCCGACCGCAACCGCATATATATAAAAAAATAATATATTTTAAAACCTGACCAAGTTTCTTGTATTGATTAAAACTTGACCAAGTTTCACACCAGTTTTTTTGTTTATGATGGTCCTTTAGATTGTTATTAATTTATGTATTTTGAATATTTGGTCCTTAAGATTATATGTGTCGGTTAAGTTTCCGACGCATATAACATGTACAGGCTACGGCTCCCTATAGAAACTGACACAAAAAGTGCGACGCAGAAAAGCATTTCTGACTTAGTGATGGATATGTGTGATTTATATGGCGTCGATTCATTTCTGACCTAGCGATGGATATGTGTGATTTCTATGGCGTCTATTGGACAAAATATAATTTCGTTACTATCTAGTGATGAATATGAGTGATTTCTGTCGTGTCTATTGGACTAAATTTAATTTCGTTAATACAAATCTACATTGTTAGTGCAGATGGAGATAGACCTCTCGAGAGTGTATAGTCATCCGAATTTTGTCAAACTTTTGGGATTTTGCTCGGAAGGCCAGGAGCGTCTTCTTGTTTATGAGTACATGCATAATAGAGATCTGGATCCTCATATTTTTAGTAAGTGAGAAATACCTCCAGAACTTGTTCAATAATTGGGTTTAACGGATGAAATTTGTTTCTTTTGGAACATATATTTTGAAACATGCTTGATGAGTTCTATTATAATTATGGTATTGCTACGGAAGTGCAGAATCGTCAAGTCGAGCAAAGAAAAACATAAGAGAATCACTTCGCTGGGAAGTTCGGCTAAAAATATTGATAGGAATAGCTCGGTGCCTTGCTTTCTTCCACACTGCAAAACAGATAGTCATCTGTCATGATTTCAAGACATCTCGCATCTTGCTCGATGGGGTACTTAGCGTTGTTTTTGACTAATTATTCTACTTGTCAATCATCATAAAGCCGGTCACTGGGCTTTAGTTAGTTCATTAACAGGTTACTTATTTGATGTTTCCAAAATTGATTTTTCCAGAATTTTAATGCAAAACTCTCCCCCCATGGATTGGCAAGATTAACAGTACTATCTAATAGAGACACGGAAGTAACTAGACGTGCTGCTTCGACACTTAGTTATGCAGCTCCTGAATATCTAAACTCTGGTAAGTTTCCTTAATCAAGCTTTTGACCAGAGGCATGGCATAAATATCCTATTTCCAATAAACAAAGTTCAATTTTGCCTCATACTTGCTGGTGTAGATGTGCAGATATACGATTCACTTTGATTAATATCGCATGGACTTTGATAAATATGGCATCTACTTTGATACAGAGTTTTGCATAGACGACATTAAAACATCAACACATTTGCAGGGGTAAGCAGTTTAGAGACGGACGTTTATGCTTTTGGCGTGGTATTTCTGGAAATAATGACAGGTATACGGGCAGATGAAATGCTGCACTTAGCAGACTCTGTTACATACTATAACGACAAAGAGAAGTGTTTGGTAGATTACGCAACTTCCCTGGATACTTATTTGGATCCCTGGTTGGAAGATAGTTTCCCAGGAGGTGCTCGCAGTCAACTGCTTCCTTTCATAGCTTCGCTTATTACTGAATGTGTAGACAGTAGTCCTAGCAACCGACCTTCAATGTTACAACTCTTGGAAAGCTTGGAACGTCTCGCTGTTTCTTGTGAGCAAAACTTTAAAATCTCTTTACAGGAATGAATTCGCCTTGTTTGACATACATGTTCATTTAGTTGCATATTTATATTTGCAATGGAAGAAAATGTGTTATTCTAAAATACTTTTGTTTTGACTATAGAAGGCAGTTGCTTTGCTTCATCAGAGAAATATTTATTTCGTTGTTGCATACAACGACAACCAGCATCACTTCAAAAATAGTCATCTACATTACTTTTATCATCGACACTACTTTTAACATTACAAGAAAACAAGGCTAAATACAACCGCTTAAATACAACCGGGGTCAAATTCAACCACTTTCGGTTAAATTTAAGGGGGGCGGCTAAATTAAACCACATGCGGTCGTATTTATTTACGGTCGTATTTACGCGGTCGAATTTAGCAACAACTACGACCGTATGCGGTCAAAATATTTATGAATGATCCAATCATAAGGATGTCAAGATCTATATATTTTAGTGATATGACAAAAATTTTAGAAAAAAATAAATGAATTTGGTTTGCTATTTTAACAGTCAACTAGTAGTTTGACCAGTACTTTTTACTAGTGTTTAGTCTCATACCGATGTTTCAAATTTTTACAAAATATTTATGAATGATCCAACCATAAGGATGTCAAGATCTATATATTTAAGTGATATAATAAAAAAAAATTAGAAAAAATAACAAATTAATTATAATTTAACATAATTCTAAATTTCACCGCATACTTTTGTGAATGGAATTTATCATAAAATCGATCAAAATCATGATTTCATTTCTTTTTATTAGAATAATGAGTTGTAAAAATAAATTATGATATTATAATATTTTTTAAAAAAAGTTTAGCAAATAACAATATTTTATATATAAATTATCCGAATTTTAATTTTCATAACAGAAAATACGTAATATATGAACTGATTTTATAAATTGACACTCCTAAATTCAATTGACTGCGGTCGTATTTAGCTCGGCCAAGTTAGCGATCCACATGATTTAGATCCAACGTGTCAAATTTAAGCACTAAAAATAATCCAACGGTTTGTATTATTTTTTATACAAAAACTAAAAAACAATATTCGCTTGTCATCATCAAAGCGCCCGCTCTCCTCTCCTTCCTCATCATCTCTCCCCACCGGAAAATGATTAAAGGTGCCGTCTTTACGTTTTTTTCAACGGTTTCTCTCCGCGATTTGATTGATTTGTGTGTGGATTCGTGTGAATTGTGATTGAATTATGTTTTTGTAGGCGGTGGAGATGTCGTCGTCGACGAACGAGAATCGGTCGGCGTCGGAGAAAACCACTCACAGCATGCCACCACCACCATCGGTGGTGGCTTCGTCAGTTCTCAGATTGCATACAATACGCGGACGCACTCCGATTGCTCCGATTGTAAAACAACTTAAATCAGTTTTGTAATGTATTGTTATGTTATAAATTGATTGGATTGGCTCTGCAGATTGATTGATTTGCTAAATTATGAACTGATTTGATTTTCAATATCGAGTTTTACATTTCCGAGTTTGACCGGAATATTTGTCATTTTGATCGGAAAATGGATTTTTTTAAACTCACCGGAATATGAGAATTTTCCGGCGAGTATTTTTTTTTAAAAACTGGTGCTCGTTAAATTTACCGCATTCGGTCGAATTTAGAAATAATATTTTGAACCATATACGGTCGAATTTATAATTTAGGCGGACGTTTCAAAAAATTTCAAAAATTCAATTTTTTTGGGCGGGATTTTCAAATTTTAGGTGAAAAACAAATTCGACCGTTTCGGTCGAATTTAATCGGTCGAATTTAGCCGCATGTATACTAAATACGACCGATTTACTAAATATGACTCGAGCGAATGAGACCGGTCCAAAAACTGGTCGTATTTAGTTAAATACGACTGTTTTCGGTCGTATTTAATAAAATACAACTCATTTTTAATCGGTCGTATTTACCCGTTTTTCTTGTAGTGTAACAAGTACACCACTATTTTTCTCCACAGTAAATTGCAACCAGAATTTATGACCTTGGAATGCAACATAAAATGCAATCGGAAATGCAGTTTAAAACAGTTACACAGTTTACACTAAATTGCAACTTATTATGTAACATCGTATTTTTGCAAATATTTTCAGAGTAAAATAGTATTTTTACAAATCTTTTCAGAATTTAGTAAAATCGCAAATAATTTTACAAAAAAAAAGTATTTTTGGTAAATTCCCTAGATTTAATATACATTTTTTGAATTAAATCTAGAAAAATGACAAAAAATAAAATACATCAATTACAGTTTCCTTTTTGGGATGTCCCATCCAATTATTTACATTTCAAAACTTACCAAAATTAGTGAATGTGGGTCCTACCACTTTCCCACTTTTCCTTCCTTTTCACGTTAATTTTACTCAACTATCTTCCTTTTATACATTAAAAGTGCTCAAACTAAACGTAAAAAATTGGTTGGGACGGAAGGAGTACATATTATTAACCTCTTAACTGTCGAATGACAGACCGTTGACTTGCTCTAGCTCCTCAACCACTTGATATGCAGAGGGTCTTGATTTTGAATCTCTTGAGGTGCATTCCAGTGCGAGGGAAAAAGCTTTTAAAGCTGCACTTTCAGTATATTGGCCTTCAATGTCCTTATCCAAATAGTATTTTTAAAGCTTTTAAAGTTTGTTAGACAAAATAGTATTTTTTTAATAGGAAAACTACTTGATGATAAATTTAAACAATCAACTTATCTTCATACAGAATCTATGAATATGCTGGATGCTGCAATGTCACAATGAATCACATTTATTTCTGGACTGTGAAGATATGCAAGCCCCTTGGCCGTACCAAGAGTAATACATACTCGTTGTTTCCAAGAGAGTGGTCGAAAATATGAACCTCCTGTGTTCAGATTACATCAAGTTAAAAGTAGCCTGATCATAAACTGGCACGCACCAGAAAAACTGATTTACCGTATGTAAATTACGTATACAACCTCAATTTTAATACTGATAATACGTGTAGGAGAAAAAAACTCACTCCCGAATAGATGCGTGTCCAAGCTGCCCCGATGCACGAACTCGTTTACTAGAAGTCTGATGCTGATTTTCATAGCAGTACCCGATCAATTTGATAATATTTGGATGATCAAGTTTCTGTAGAATTTTGATTTGTTCCTGTAGTATGAAACGTGGCAGAGAGTTACTCAGCCAGCTAAAATTGAAATCGTATAAGCAAAAGTAAAAAAGTAGTAAAAAAATGTAAGTTACAAAAAAACTACTGTAGATTTTGAAATGTTGAAACTAACCCCCCACTCCTGACATTCAATTCTAAATCTCTCTACTGCAATAATTAGTCCAGTACCGCATTGTGCTGCAGCAAATGTGTTCTCATGAACCCAGCACTTAAAAACATCACCAGAACCACCATGTACTATCAGACTGTCAGGATCGAGATTCGTACTAACTCTGACTAGCTCATCAAATGAGAACTCCTTCAACTTTGATGGCTGCCGGATGACTGGAAGTACACCTACATCGTCTTTTCTATTGTATACCCATTTTGTTGGCAGAAAATCTACATCATCATCGCTATAGTTTTTCAGCCATATCCATGGCACTTGCAGGTCACCTACACCATCATTGCTATTGTCTTTACATGTTGTTGTTGGCAATAAACCATCATCTCTGTATTTCAGCAACTCTGGCAGTACACCATCATCGTTGCTGGATTCCACCGTCTCTGGCAGTACACCATCATCTTCATCGCCATAGTTTTCCAGCCATGTCCTTGGCACTGGCAGGTCACCTACACCATCATTGCTACTGTCTTCACATGTTGTTGGCAATAAACCATCATCGCTGTATTTCAGCAACTCTGGCAGTACACCATCATCGTAGCTGGATTCCACCGTCTCTGGCAGTACACCATCACTGATATTGTATCGCTTTATCTTTCTATCTCTATTTCCTGAAAGATGTTATAAAACATTATATGACAGGTAAAACTAAGGAGAATATAATTATTATTCTAAGTTCGTCATATAAAAAAAAGGGACAGTACTCTAGCACATCTTTCTTAGGCTGAGCTGCTTCCAATCGTACAAGGAAATTTTGACAAAAATATGGTCTCTATTTATACATAGACTGTTAAGTGTTCAACATATAATAAAAAAAAAATAAAAAAAATCATAGATCTACTACATTTCAAAGCTCCTAATTCCAGTTAACAACATAACGTATGTCGATTTCTGCAATATATATCCCAAAAATGTGTTGTCTGATGAACTTAAATTAAAGTGTACCTGACAGGGCCCAAGCAACAAATCTTTTTATAGCAGAAGATTTCTTTTCCTGATGCTTATTGCTGCCAATATCATCCTTTCTATTTTCGTAATTTTCACTTTCCACCTCAGTATCTGATTTTTCTTCCTCTTCTTGATTATCATCACTAGGTATTATCTCAGGAAGATAATATTCTGTGCTCTTTTCTTGCAAGGCTAAGGCGGACTGGAGAACGACCACAACCTCAGCCATAGTGGGACGGCGTTTTTGTCTAATATCTATACATTGGATTGCAACTTTCACCAACGCCTCTAAGGAATCAGGACATGCCTCCTCCTTAATACGTGAATCAATAATTTGCCCAATCATATCCTCCTCGAAGCAGTTTTGTGCCCATCCCGCTAAACCTATTCGTTCTTCCTCCAGAGTGCAGTCCACTGCTGGTCTTCCACACAAGACCTCGAATAACACAACACCAAAGGAGTAAACATCAGATCTCCATGTAAGTCTAAGTGTTTGATAATAATAGGGATCCAAGTAACCGTAGGTGCCTTTGACACGAGTGCTTACGTATGTAGTTGCCTGATTTGCTGGACTGGTTTTAGATAGTCCAAAGTCCGAAATCTTAGCTGCATAATTCTCATCCAGTAAAATGTTAGTGGTCTTTACATCTCGGTGTATAATTCTGTGCTGAATGCCTGTACCAGTGTGAAGGTAATCCAGTCCACGAGCAGCTCCAATGCAAATCTTGAGGCGTTGAACCCATGACAGACGTGGGAGAGAAGTATCACCTTGTCTAACCCTTTTGTACAGATGATCAGCTAGCGTTCCGCCAGGCATAAATTCATAAACCAAAATCATCTCATAGCCTTCATCACAATAACCGATCAAAGACACTAAATGGCTGTGTCGGAGTCTTGCAAGCATTTGAATCTCCACCAGGAATTCTGTGGATCCTTGATTAGACATGGATTTTAACCGTTTTATTGCAACTACAGTTGGTGTATCTCTAACTGCAAGAGTCCCTCTGTAAACATTTCCAAAACCACCTTTCCCGATCACTAATTTGTCGTGGAAGTTAGATGTTGCTCGCTTCAACTCGTGAAAAGAGAAGCGGTAACACAATTGTTGAAGAGACAATGATATAAGGTAGTTCTTTTTCTCCTTGGCTTTTGCTTCTTCTTGTGGTCGAAACTTATAAACCACTAAATTCAGGATAGTAATGAGAACAAGCACTCCATTAACAATGATGTTTGTATATCCAAATAGAAATGCCAAATTTTGTGTCATCTCACCAAAACTACAACCAGAATAGCTACAGCTATACAATTTTCAAAAATTTATATATGAACCCAGAAGAGTTATACAGGATCAGGAATATTATTCCACTGATCACAACCAAGAACCATCCTATTGCCGCAGGAAAAACGCGGGGTTGACTAACTGAGAAAATATAAACAATTCACCTAATACCATATTTGGGCTCAAACAAATACACAATATACATGCAACTATATATTTAACAAGTTAGATTAATATTATTAGGGTCCTGTTAACAACAGTTTATGTGGATAAAAACTTAATTTTCAACACGTGTCACGTTATAATTTGTAATTTGTGCTCATATTGTGTATACAAGTTATATTTATGAAAGAAATAGTAAATTTTGATAGAAAAAACACATGTATTTAATGCTTAAATATAGCCCTAGGGTTGTGGTTAACATTTCCCATATTATAGGCATGATGATTAATTGTTGAACAAGGTAATTAATCAAATATTTATTTTTAATATTGGAATGCAACAACTATGCATATAATATTCATAGAATCAATTTTTTTATGGCCGTCTCTGCCGTTCACTCTAAAATTCCTTGCGCGGGAGCGTATTTTTTGGTCGAAAAGAAAATCACGGGCAACCATTTTTGGACTCAAACTGGACTAGGGTCAGGTCTCAAACAGGACTAGATGACCCTGCCCACCGAGTCTTCTTCGGGCTGAATCTAGCTCTATGTTAAGTAACCAATTACTCTAAATCTAAATCCTTAAAATATTAAAGATGTCAATTAACCGACCCCTCTAAACTCTTAAAGTTTGATTCCACTTTAAACACTTTCTTTCTGGCTAACTGAACACTTTAGACATATCCTTTTCAACTTTGGTAACTAGTTTCAACTAAATTAGAATTTAGAAATAACAACTAAAAAAGAAGTGCGGATGTATGGTTAGGAACAAGGGTTTGTCGGGGACCATCTTTACTTAGCAACTAGCGTTGTACAAACGAGTTGATATTAACTAGAGTTAAGATTCAACTCTTTGGTCAATAATTTTGATGATTACATTAAAATATTTGTCTAATTGCGTTGAAGAATGGGTCAGAACCATATGATTACTGCTCAAAATAAAGTTGAATCAGCTCCTATTAATTCTCCAGAAATACTCATATTAACTATATACAAGTTCCTATTAATTCTCCAGAAATACTCGTATTAACTATACAAGTTGTTGTATTTCATGATTAATAAATACTTAATGACCTTGTTTAACAACCAATCTACCTGCCCATAATAGTATTATAATCTGTTAATTGTATAGTTTCATGTTTGCATTCGTTTGACTTCACTACATGAAAAAAGGTTAAATTCGACTGGAAAAAATCGGTCGAATTTAGCTTAATTCGAACGCGCGCGGTCGAATTTACCTAATTTCGACCGATTTTGAATCGGTTGTAATAAAGGGAGTCGAATTTAGAAGTTCGGTCGTATTTAACTAAATTCGACCGTCTAATTACGACCTGTTAAATTCAACCGAAAAAATTTGATCGAGGACAGTCAAATTTAAATTTTCGTTTGAAATTTGAAATTCCCACTCAAAAAATGAATTTTTTGAAAAAATTGAAAAGCCCGCCCAAAACTTGAATTCGACCACATCTGATTGAAAATACAATTCTAAATTTAATCGTATTCAGTCTATTTAACTAACACCAATTTAAAAAAAAAAAGTTATTAATCAGAACCCAGTTTCCGGTCATGTGTTCCGGTAACCGCGAACAAGTACTGAACAAGTTTGTTTTGGCATCGAAATGAATTGGTTGCTCTGTTTTTCTGTCCATTTTTATATAATGGTAACATAAAGACAATCAACACAACAACAAACAACAACCCAACAATCAAAACAACAACAAACAACAGACCGAACCCAACCTTGAATCCAGCTAATTTCAAACAAAAACCGGTGACAACTTCGGAAAAACTCAATTTTTAATTGAATCTTAACTAAAAGCAATAATATCAAATTGTAGTTTACAGTCATACAAAGCTATCACAGGTGTAGAGTCCTATAACTCTTCCCTAGGAATAACTTTAACAAAATCTATTCTAAATTACAACATAAATAGATATATGTGCGTAGATAAAAACTGCGAACACCTCGAAAATCAGTTACTCATCTTCAAGCAAAATTTCCAAACAACCAGTTAACTTGGTGAATCGTCCGAGTCAACTCAGTGAGTCGGCCAAGTTGACCCATCTAATTGTGTTGTTTTGGCTCTGATATTCATGTATCTGCCATTTTAGCTTCTTAATCCATCGATTTCTTCTTCATTCTTCATTAATTCTGCACAAAAACACTCAAACGGAAATTAGGGTTATAATAATTTGAACATAAATCTAGTCAAAATATACATATATCTGTGTAATCGTGTGTGTGAATGTTGATTTCGAATCAAACTCAAGTTCTATCGATTAGAACTCAAGTAGATTTGATCGAAAATTATTCGATCTTACCAACCCAGCCAATTTAATGAACGATTCAACAGATATTGCAATTGAATAACTCGAATAGAGTATATAGTATCTGATAAAGAAAGATTAATTGAGATTTGGTTGGAATCATTGATGAACTCGTCGGAAAATAAAAAATATCGGCTGAGTTCTTTAGAGAAAATAAGAGAGAATTGAGACACGGCTGAGAGGCACATACACACAACTGAATTGTAAACCCTATTTTTAATGTATATATTTTGTTTTTGTTTTTAAGAAAGTAATTTTCAAAATGTTTTTCGAATAATATATTATATAAAATATAATTTTGATGCCTTTTATGTGTAAGAATATTTAATTTATATTTAAATAAATTTCTTTTCAGTGCACTTGATCTAACCGTAAGGATGTCAATAGATATATATATTAGTGATATAACCAAAATTTCATATCAATATAATTTTATTTGGTTTGCCAAAGTCAACATGAGTTTGACTAGTACAACTAACTAGTGCTTTTTCCTGAATTTGTGTTTCGATTTTTTTAAAATATTTTTCATTGATCCAACCGTATGAATGTCAATAGATATATATAAATATTAGTAATATAACTAAAGTTTTATATCAATATAATTTTATTTGGTTTGTTATTTTAACAATCAAACATGAGATTGACTGTACAACTAACTAGTGTTTAGTCCTGAATTTGTGTTTCGATTTTTTTAACAATATTTTTCATCGATCCAACTGTAAGGATGTCAATAGATATATATAGTAGTGATATAACTAAAGTTTCATATCAATATAATTTTATTTGGTTTGTCATTTTAACAGTCAAACATCAATTTGACTAGTACAACTAACTAGTGTTTAGTCATGAATTGGTGTTTCGATTTTTTTATAATATTTTTTATCGATCCAACCATATGAATGTCAATAGATGTATATATTAGTGATATAACCAAAGTTTGATATCAATATAATTTTATTTGGTTTGTCATTTTAAAAGTCAAGCATGAGTTTGACTAGTACAACTGACTAGTGTTTCTGAATTTGTGTTTTGATTTTTTTAATAATATTTTTCATCGATCCAACCATAAGGATGTCAATATATATATATATATATATATATATATATATATATATATATTAATTATATAACCAAAGTTTCATATCAATATAATTTTATTTGGTTTGTCATTTTAAAAGTCAAGCATGAGTTTAACTAGTACAACTAACTAATGCTTTGTCCTGGATTTGTGTTTCCATTTTTTCAAAAATATTTTTGATCGATCCAACCATATGGATGTCAATAGATATGTATATTAGTGATATAACCAAAATTTCATATCAAAATAATTTTTTTTGGTTTGCCATTTTAACAGTCAAACATCAGTTTGACTAGTACAACTAACTAGTATTTAATCCTGAATTGGTGTTTTGATTTTTTAAAAAATATTTTTCAGGGATCCAAACATATGGATGTCAATAGATATATATTAGTGATATAATCAAAATTTCATATCAAAATAATTTTATTTGGTTTGCCATTTTAACAGTCAAACATCAGTTTGACTAGTACAATTAACTAGTGTTTAGTCCTAAATTGGTGTTTTGATTTTTAAAAAAAAATATTTTTCAGGGATCCAACCGTATGGATGTCAATAGATATATATATATATATTAGTGATATAATAAAAGTTTTAGATCAAAGTAATTTTATTTTGTTTGTCATTTTAACAGTCAAACATCAGTTTAATTAGTACAATTGACTAGTGTTTAGTCCTGAACTGGTGTTTTATTTTTTTTTTATAAATATTTTTCATCGATCCAACCGTATGGATGACAATATATATATATATATATATATTAGTGATATAACCAAAATTTCATATTGTTAGGTCACACACACTGTAGAAGGGGGTTGAATACAGTGTTTACTACAATCAAATCGAATATAAGAACTCAAGTAATAGAAAACAGATTTTATTCAACACAATAAACTCTGTTACAATATGGAACTGTCCTCTCTCAGTGATGAACAAATTATCACGAGAGCTGTTAGGGTTATATCAAATAATGTTCTCGAGATTGATAACACATATAGTGTAAACCCTATGTCTGTGTTTATATACTACACAATTACAAAATAAGTTCTAATTGATATGGAATATAATTCTGCTTCCTAAAATATATCAATCAGTTATCTTTTCTTCCAAGTATTCTATTCTTCATAGAATTCTTCTCCATGCATATCTCTTCTTGTTTTAGTCTTGATCTTCTTTCCTTTCAATCAGTCTTTCCTTCACTGTTTGTCCTTCCGCACTTAAGTTCTGATATCCATCTTCTGATAATTATCTCCTGATAATTTAAGTACTGATATCCTTAAGTCCTGACTTCCAGTAAATGCTGATTTCAGTTAAGTACAAATATTTCCTATTAGTTAAGATCTGAAAACTAAACATGAAACACATTAGACATGACATTATCAAAAATATCTAACAATCTCCCCCAACTTGTAAATTAGCATAATATACAAGTTCAATTAGATATTTGATGATGTCAAAAACATTAAGTACAAATGCATGAGAATATAACTAGATAACTACAACTTACGGTCCTTAAAGCTATACCAACTTTATCTTCTGTATACACATCAGAACTTGATTAGTTGTAGATCTCGACTTGGCTTCAATTAGTGATCTCTCTGATGTCAGGAGTTGTTCTGAGATAGTTCTTTAACAAACATCTCTCAGCATATTTGAGTTCATCAATCATCCTCCTTTTAGCATCTTTAAGCTCTGCAGTACCTTCACCAGTTTGAAAGATAGCATATCTGAGATCATTAATTTTTGCTTTTCTCAACTCCTGATCTAGTCTGATGATATATGCTTTGTCAGACTCTAAATTGAACTCAAGCCCCTTAATACCAAGATAAGTTTTGATCTCTGCAGTATTAGGCTTCATCTCAACAATATCACCCTTGTGATCTCTGTACTTAGGACAATATGAGCTGTCAGACTTTACAGAGTAGAGCTTCTTCTGCCTTTGAATTTGAGTCTTCAAATAATCTGCAGCACTATCTGTAAATCTGTTCTTCACCTGAAGTAAAAATAATACATGTTCTAGTTCCTCATAATACTTCAGTGGTATATCTCTCTGCCTAATATGGTATACTCTTCCATCTGTCATAAAATATAACATGACATATTCTTTCAGGAATGTATGATAAACCATTTGTACAGATTCCAATAGGTTCAATCTTTCAGGAGTTGCTCCCATACCTGGTTCACTCAAGGAAGTTGGATCATTGGTAGTGTTGTTTACTCTTTTCTCTCTTGAACTACCCAACCCAGATTTATCTTTTGCTTCCTTTCCTATAACAACCCTTGCTTCAAAACCACTTGTTGCAGTATTCAAAGGTTGAGTTTGTTTGGCTTTAGTGAATCCTGGTAGAAGACTTGCAGTAGGTTTAACATGAGCAATGTCAGAGATTAATTTACCTTTAATGTATCTTCTGATATCAAGCCAACTTGAGCTATGTCAGAGGTTGCTTGCTTCACAATCATATCAGAACTTGCTATATCTTGCTTCCGAACAACTTGAGCCATGTCAGAGGTTGTTTGAGATATCTTCTTTGAACCCAGAGTAAGACTAGCATTTTCAACAGAAATTTCTTTATTCTCAGGAGGCACATAAACCTTTACAGGTTCACCAACTTTTTATTTGCCCTTGCACCTTGGATCTATCTCCATTTGTGATTTGGCCTTAATTGCCTTAGGATTTGTCCTTTCTCTTATCACAATGCCTTTAACCTTAGGAAGTTTCTTTTCAACTACAGAAGCTTCAGTTTTGGAGTTGACTTTTTTTAACTTAAGTCTAGCTTCTTCTTCCTTTAGATTCTCAAGGTCCATTCCTGGATTTTCTTTCAGAAATAATCGTCTTGATATTTCTTCATCAAGATCCAAAAGTTCATCAGAACTAATCCTTTTACTAGTATCAGAAGTAATTCTTTTCCAGTATCAGAACTTGTTCTATGTCTTGTAGCTTCAGCTCTTCTTGATGAGAGACTTCTACCTTGACCATGACCTCCACCCATTCCAGAGTTTCCCTGGTCGTCTTTTTCATCATCCTTCCCCTCCAGTGTCTTAACAGTTTTGCATTTGGACTTAATTACCTTCTCCCCCTTTTTGGCATCAGCAGGTAAAAGAAGAGAGACAAGCAATTCCACCGAGGATTGGATTTCATCGAGTTGAGATTGCTGAGAAGCTTGATTTTTCAAAATGTCATCAATCTAAGATTGTTGCTTCTGTTGAGTCTTCTCAATGTAAGCAACTCTGTCAAAGGTAGGTTGGAAAAACATTTTCTTGTCAAGTTTCTTAGTCATTTCTTGCTTGAGCAATTCTTCCTGAATTTTATGCACCTCTGCATGAGTTGTTGAATGTAGACCATAAAGATGTCTAGTACTCAATGCAGTAACTCGAAGCTGTTTCTTGAAATCATCATTAAGTAACATCTCATCAGCTTTTTCCAAGTGCTCAGCAAGAGTTTTCTCATATGGAACAAAAGTGACTGTGTTCCACTCCTTAGTCCACTCCTGTCCTCTAGGAGTTTCACTCCAAGGTACTGGTGCTTCCCTTGTAACAAACTTCTTAACTATTTCAGATTTAAGAACAGTTTGTTGAGGTGCATGTCCTGATGGACCAGCTGCATGATCAGCCTCATTTGTAGCAGTATCACCAGTATCATCAGTATTTGCAGCATCAGAGCTTACAGATTCAGCTTCCTCTGATAAAAGAACAGTATGAGAAGCTATGGAGACTTCAACATCATCCTCTAAGTGCTGATCTGCTTCCAAGTTCTGATCAACAGCCATATTCTGATGCTCACCTATAATCTGATCATCAACGTCTAGATGTAGAGAGGGTGTTTTAGACAATTCTGGAGTATCAGTAGCATCAGGAAGTGGTGTTGTTGATGGATTGAGTGGAGCTGATGGAGCTTCTAAGTAGAGAACCTCAGGCACAACCAGGTTGTTAATATCAATTTCAGCACTTGTGTCTGGGTCTTCAGTAAATACTGGTTCATGTACATGAGACACAGGTGGTGTAGATGCTTTATCTGTAGCAGTAGCTTCAGCAATTTCTGGCTCTTGTGAGATCAAAGATTCCTGATCTCCTTCCTTAGCTGCTGCGTCCTCATCATCTAAAACTGGCCTGTGAGCTCTCTATTTCTTTCTTTTCTTTGAAGATGGAGATTCCTTGGGAGTTTCAGCATAAGACATTCTTCTAAGCCTTTTGAGAAGCTTAGATCCCCCAATTCCAGTATCCTTCTGAGAAGAGACCTTCTCAGCTTCTGTGATAACAGGTTCTGATACAGGAACCTGTTCCTCACTGTCTGACTCATCTCTCAGAACAATTCTCCTTCTCTTCTGTGGTGTCTGAGGTACAGTCTTTGTCCTCTTGGGCTTGGAAGATGAAGGCTTCACATTATGTGCTGATGATGAAGGTTTGAGATGTGTTCTGATAGAGGGTTGAGTAGGTTGAAATGTATGTGTGGTATGTTATGATGGTTGTTTTGGTGTCTGGGATGTGCTGGTGGGTTGTATATCAGGGTAAACAGATCTGTAGGTTAGAGGATCAGCATTTACCAAGATCTATTTTACAGACTGAGGTATCAGTAAGGGTCTAACCACCTTTTTCTTAAGGTCAGCATTTACCAAGTCATTAAAAGCCCGTTTTACAAGTTTAAAGGGTGGAAATAAAGAACTGGCTAGTTGAGGTTCATCAGCACAACAAAAGTTATATATAAGCTGACAGAATCTAGCAAAATATACTACATTTCTATCCCCTGTCATCCTATCCCCTATAAAGCCTAGCACATCACTTGCAAAATTAAAATGAGTTTGGTTAATAATAGCATACCCAATTTGCTGACTCATAATAGGAATGGCATCAAAGTTGGAACACTTATTGCCGAATGCTTTAGTGATGCAGTCGAAGAAAAAGCTCCATTCCTTTATGATATGTGCTCTTTTCAACTGTCCAAGCTTGGCCAAACTCTTCTCATACCCCAAATTTGCCATCAGCTGCTGTAGAACTGGTTCCTCCGCTGTTGAGAAAATGCGGCCTTCTGGTAAATGTAGAGCTTTGCGAACTGCTCCAGGAGTTACCACATGTTCAACATCATTTACTTCAAAAATAATGCTCGGAGTACCAGTAGCACCACCTGTTATGGATTAAAAACTAATATATATAATTGCTGTATTTAGTACTAAGGAATGTGAGCTTCAAGGCTCGTTTTGACTGCTCTTGTGTTTCGTGACTCAATCTGCCTTAACAAGATGCCTACGTACCTTGCTGATTGCCAAGGATCAAGTCAAAAAACGTAGTTCTGATCTGTGGGGTGAGGCCCCTTATATAGATGTTGGGAGTCCTTGAATTGGACTTGGTATAGGAGACTTGGTGGTCAAGTCTCTGAATTAGGATAGACTTAGGAGTCCTAGGGAGTAGGAAGCTGATTCCTTATCCCATGAGGTTCCTTGGAGGCCAATCTACAAGGATTTATATCCTCACTAGGACTTATCTTAATAGCTATTTTTCTCCCTTATTTATAAATTACGAAATTAATAAATAATCAGAGTTTTTGGGCCTTCTTTGTTCCATCAGGCCTGATCTGGTCCATCAGGCCTGATCAACATGTTAACCTTTCTGGTCTGAATGTCATACATCTTCTTATTGGGCCTAGCACCCCATACCTTGTACAATTAATGCAATATTTAATTATACAATCAGGATTTATTTATCCCTATCATTTTCCCCCCAACTTTTGGGAAACATTGATTAGGTTTCGCAGAAGTTAAGTCTATTCATTCCCTTACAGGGTTTCGTTTTTGCGTAAAGTGTGGAGCGACCTACACGTTTACAACGATTTATCTTTTCCTTTAATTCTAGGATTTTTCCTTAATTTCCTGGATTTTTCCCTAAATTTCTTGGATTTATCTTTTACTTCCTGGATTTTTCCCTTAATTTTTGGGATTTATCCTTAATTTTCTGGATTTTTCCTTAAATTTCTGGGATTTATCCTTTATTTTCTGGATTTTTCCCTTAATTTTCTTTTTTTTTCAGATTTCGACCAGGAATCCTATTCGACCAGGATCCTGGTCGAATTAACCTCCATTCAGCCCTGGTCGAAGGCTTTTCGAGGAGAAACCATTCGAGCAAGAATCCTGGTCGAATTTCGGCCATGATTTTTTCTATAATTTTTTTTTTCGACTAGGAATTTTTCCCTTTCGGTCAGGATTCCTGCTTTTTGACCGAATAAACCATCTTTTGTTGCCCAGGTCGATGAAAATTCGGGCAGGGCTCGTTCGACCAGGATTTTCCCTTGGTTTCTAGTCGACAAGGTTTTCAGGTATAGTGTTCTCGATCAGAATCCTGGTCGAGGAATAAAAGGGTCGAGGAATTAATATTTTGACTGAATTAAGCTTTCTCCCAGCCTTGGTCGATGCCCTTTCGACCACAACTCATTCGAGGAGAAATACAGCTCGTGCCTTGATCGAATTGGGTCAAGAATATGTTAATTTTTGTGAATGCATATATTTACTTTGGGCCATACGTCTGAGCTGGACTCTTTTGGGTCCTTGATTTGGGCCTGGATTTTCTTGGGCCAACTTCTTAGTGGGTCTTAATCCTGGGCCCATTTCTTAAATCTGGGTTTTGTTTGTCAACTAATTGGGCCCCTTTTTTTGGGCTGGTTTTATTGGGCTATCCTTTGGGCCCATTGCTTTCAACTGGACTTTGGCTCATGGGCCTATTTTAACCCTATTCCAACATGTTGGGCCTTATCCATGGGCCTTTCTGCCTGGGCTTTTGTATTTGTGAGCCCAAATTCCAAATTCTTCTAGGATTGTACTGGATTCTTCCAGAATCTTCAAAAAAACTCAAGTTTTTTCTCTTGAATTTTCCAGGAATTTCCTGGATAATTCCAGAAGCTTCTTATTTTTGGGCCTGAATGGGCTTTTCTAGGCCAAATTTCCTCTTTTTCCTCCTATATAAAGGTGGGGGGGAGTGTGTTTTCACTCACACTCTTCACTCTTCATTTCATTCATTTCTAAAATTCTCCAACTTCCTCCTCTCTCAACCTTCCTCCCCTAGTTTCCAGCCTCCTTCCTTTCAAAGTTTCCAGGCTTTTCCCAGCTTTACTAATGGCTGACAAGAGTTTCGAGAGGGCGGCCAAGATAGCCTCGGCTTCAAAATGAGGTAAGGATATCGAGATCCGTTCTTCGTATATGTCTTTAATCGATATGATTAACACTAGGGGGATGAATATCCCTCTACTGCACATCTCAATTCTTTTAATCATTGTAATACTTGGCACAATATAGATTTCGATAAACTAAATGCACGTTATAACGTCCTTCCTCCTCTTAGATTAGTTTCAGTCTCTGGTGGTGACCGTACTTGCCATTGGAGACCCGACACTCTCTTTATTTACACAGATGCCCTTAATGCTGGGCTTAGGTTTCCTTTCCACCCTTTTATTCCTCATCTTTTAGCTGATTTAAAAATCAACCCGTGTCAGCTTCCTCCAAACGCCTGGAGGAACATTTTATGTTTTATGGTCTGCTGCCTTAGGGAGGGCTTTCCTCTTTCTGTAGCTGTTTTTATGAAGGTCTTTCAGTGCTATAATAGCTCTTCCAATATTTGTGGTTGGGTCTATGTCAAGCAAAGGCCCAAAAGTAAACACATCTTTAACAGCGCCTCCATTCCTGATAACAACCAAAACTGGAGGAATAGTTTCATTGGGTTACGTTGGGAGAATGGTGACTGGGGCACACTCTTCCGATCTTCCTTTGGGAAGGTCAGTGATGGTAGCCTCAAATTCATTCACTTAACTCCTGAGGAAACTATTATTTATAATGGGCTTACTCAGGACAACGGCACTACTACCAGCTGGACTCTCTTAGAGGAGTTCTCCCTCATTCACGTGGGACTATCCTCTGTTTCTCAACAGGGTATTTTTCTTCCCTTATCATCTTTATTTCATTTCATGCATTATTAACATCACTTATTTTGTTTTTTGCCTTGTTTTGCAGCTGCTAAGGAGATTAACGAGGACAATGTTCCTCCCGTTGAAGAGACTGCTAGGATGAAGAAAGCTCGGCTCGCAGGCCTAGACACCCGGGGAAAGGCGACAGAGCCTATCTTCTTGAGAAAGTACAATGAGCCTATGGAGGAGGCTTCAACTGAAGGAGCTGAGGGCCATAATGCTCCTATCACTGCTGCTGCCCCTGCTGCTGCTGCTACAGGTGCCTTTCAGCCTCTCTGGGGATTCCGCCGATGGGATACCGTGGTTGGTTCCACGAAACATGCTTGGGATTGGTCCTACCATAGCGTGACTCCCAAGGACTTTACTGACGTGGTGGCCACCCCTGACCTTGAGAGGATTAAGCTCATGGGAGCCCAGTCTCTGGCTTCGGTATGCCTTCTCTCTTTTGAACTTAACTTTCATTCTTGTAGCATTTTCTTGCCTTATACTTTGTTGATTGCTTTATTTCAGTCTAACGCCTATTTTCAAGGCGCTGTGAGGCAAGCTGAGTCATGGAAGCGGGCTTCTGATAAGGCCGATAATGCTTTCAGGAGGCAACAGAAGAAGTATGCTACCCTGGAGAAGAAGCTCAAGCGTAAGGAGGAAGAACTTGGGGAGTCTAACGCCGAGCTGGTGGTACTTCGGGCGGAGAAGGATAAAGCTATAGACAACTATCTGGACTCGGAGGAGTTTACCCAGTCCATGAGGATTAGGGACGATTCAGTCTTTCCCGGGTTTTTTAGGACTGGTTGGGATACGGCCCTTGGGACCGTGAACGAGGCTTGTCCTGATATTAACCCGGCGGATTATGTATGCCCTGATGACGAGGCTTTGCTACAGAGGTTTCGTACCCGAGTAGTTGTCTCGGATAATGTTCCTCAGGATCCACTCCTTCCTCCTCCCGAGTCTTCTTCCAGACCTGCTGAGGACGACAGCTCTTCCTCCTCCTCCGAGATAACAGAGACATCCAGCGAGAGCGGAGAGGACGATGATATGGATGCCGAGGGTACCTCAGCTCCTTAGAGCTTTTTCAGCCCTGCGTGGATTATTTTCTTTATCTTATTTTCGAGACTTTATTTATCAAACTTCTTGTAATATTTATCCGATCTATTTTGTTTATCACCTTTTATGCTTGCATCCATGCATTTGGTTTTTATTTGTTAGGCCATAAACATACTTTGAAGAACTCATGAATTTCATAGAATTGTCTGGGATTCGTCCCTTACACAAGTCTTAATAAACTTCGTAATAAAACTAGAACATATAAATCCTAAGCAAGTAAAGCTTCAAGGTGCTTTTTAACCTACTCGTCATCCAGACGAGTGAGAATCGTATCCAGCTGCCCTACACATAGTAAACCTTCAGGTTTTGTGCATGCCAAGTTCTCGGGACTTCAAAACCATCCATAGTCTCTAGCTTGTAGGTTCCTCTACCCTGAACACTCTTGACTCTGTACGGCCCTTCCCAATTCGGGGCAAGCTTCCCTTTTTGTCCTACACCAGATGCTTCTATCTTCCTCAAGACTAGATCGCCTTGTTTGAAAAACCTTTCTTTAACCCTTAAGTTGTAGTAGAATGAAGCTTTTTTCTGATATTCTACTATCTTTGCATGTGCCTCATCTCGCACTTCATCGATTAGATCCAGGGCTAACCTCTGCCCTTCTTCATTTTCTTCTGCATTGAAAGCCTGAATCCTTGGAGAGGAATGTGATATCTCCACTGGAACTACTGCTTCTGCCCCATATGCCAACATGAAGGGAGTTGCTCCTGTCGTGACTCTACAGGTAGTCCTATAGGCCCATAATATGGGAAGTATCTCATCCACCCAATTATTTCTTGACTTCTCGATCCTCTTCTTTAGTCCATCCAGGATTATTCGATTTGCTACTTCCGCTTGCCCATTGGCTTATGGGTGAGCCACAGAGGTGAACCGTAACTCAATTTCATTTTCTTCACAATACTTCTTGAATTCCTCGTTGTTGAATTGTGTTCCATTGTCAGTGACGAGGATACGGGGAATTCCATATCGGCATATAATGTTTTCCCACAGGAATTGTGCAACCTGCTTAGTTGTGATTTTGGCCAAGGGTTTGGCTTCAATCCACTTGGTAAAATAATCAATGGCTACAATCAGAAACTTCCTTTGTGTCGTGGCCATAGGGAAAGGCACTAGAATATCCATCCCCCACATAGCAAAGGGAATAGGCGAGTTGATAGAGGTCAGCATCTCGGGGGGTTGTCTAACAACTGGTGCATGCTTCTGACAGCGATCACACTTTTTCACATATTCTTTGACATCAGTCATCATTTCTGGCCAATAGAAGCCTAAACGGGTTATCTTATGAGCCAAGGCCCTGCCCCCCAAGTGTTGCCCACAAATACCTTCATGCACTTCCTCAAGAGCCAAGCGTGCCTCATCGGGCCTTAGTGCTCGAACAGTTAACTTCCGTGCTTCAGTTGCATCGCTTGGCAACCAACCGGTTTGAATGTGAGCCTTGACGGGATCAATCCATGACGTCCCCAGGCCTATGGGAGCCATAAGCTTAACATCTATGCTTCGTGTCTTCAAAACACGGAAGTACACACTTCCTGAACTTTCTTCTATCTCAGATGAGGAAAACTTAGATAACGCATCTGCCTTAGCATTTTCTTCCCTTGGAATGTGTTCAACATGGCATTCATTAAATTGGGTCATCACAGCCCTTACTAGGCGGACATACTTAGCCATCGTATCATCCCTTGCCTCAAATTCTCCCTTTACCTGAGATATGATCAGTTTCGAGTCTCCACGGACCTTTAAGTTTTTGACTCTAAGTGTCCCAGCTAGGCCAAGGCCAGCTATCAGGGCTTCATATTCTGCCTCATTGTTTGTGGTTGGGAAGTCTAGCTTCATAGCATACTCAATTAAGAACCCATCAGGGCTTTGCAATACCAATCCTGCTCCACTGGAGTTTGTTTTTGATGCTCCATTAAAATAGAGAACCCAATACTCATTCTCCTTATCATCCTTCTCTTTGTCCCCATTATCGACTCCCTTATCTTGCGGTATGGTATCTTCCTGCCCCCCCGACTTCTTGGTTGGGTATGGTACATTCCACCACGAAGTCAGCTAGTGCCTGGGCTTTTATTGCCGTTCGCGGCTTATACTTGAGATCAAACTCTTTCAACTCTATTGCCCACTTAATCAATCTCCCACTTGCCTTGGGACTGTGAATGATATTTCTCAGTGGCTGATTTATTAGCACCTCTATCTGATGAGCCTGAAAGTAAGGACGCAGTTTTCTCGAAGCCATTACCAAGGCTAGAGCAAATTTCTCAATAGTTGAATAATTCAATTCAACACCATGTAGAATTTTGCTGACATAATATACGGGTTTCTGGACTTTCAGCTCCTCCTTAACCAATACCGCGCTCAAGGCGCTCTCTGAAACAGCCAAGTACAAGAATAAAACTTCATTCAAAGATGGTTTGGCCAACAACGGGGCCTGGGCCATATACTTCTTTAACTCTTCGAATGCCTTCTGGTTTTCCTCATTCCATACAAAGTCTTTGATGTTCTTTAGTGACTTGAAGAATGACAAGCACTTGTCTCCTGACTTGGAGATGAATCGTCCTAGCGCAGCGACCCTTCCTGTGAGCTTCTGAACATCCTTGACAGTTTTTGGTGGTTCCATGTCTAGGATTGCCTTTATTTTATCGGGGTTATCCTCAATTGCTCTCTTTGAGACCATCAATCCCAAGAATTTTCCAGATCCTACTCCGAAAGCACACTTCGTAGGATTCAACATCATTTTGTGGTACCTCAGGACCTCAAAAGCTTCCCTCAAATGGGTTATATGATCAGTCTTTACTAGACTCTTGACTAACATGTCATCAACATAGACTTTCATAGTCTTACCAATAAGATCCTTAAAAATTTTATTTACCAACCTTTGATAGGTGGCTCCCGCATTCTTAAGACCAAACGCCATAACAAGATAACAATAAACACCAAAGTCAGTGATAAATGATACCTTTGGAATGTCATCCTTGTGCATCTTAATCTGATTATTTCCGCAAGGCAAAGATACAGATGGATGTATCTATGCAGTGTGTGCCCCCTGTGTGGAAACTAGGGTTTTAGCCTTCTTTCTTCTTGACAAGGCTTTGATAGGTGAATGTGTGGCTTCAGTGTCCCTCCCTCTTTTGTTCTGTGTCCCTGGTTGGGGACTATTTTCAGAGATGCCCAGCAGTGGCATCAATCAAAGTATCAATCCTTGGCAATGAAAAATAGTCTTTAGGGCATGCATCATTCAAATCAATGAAGTCTATACACATCCTCCACTTTTCATTAGCCTTCTTCACCATTACAGGGTTTGCTAACCATTCCGGAAATTGAATCTCCTCAATGAAACCAGCCTCTAAGAGCTTCTCTACTTCCTGCTTTATAGCTTCTTGTCTTTCTGGGGTAAAGTTTCTTTTCTTTTATTTCACTGTCTTCCTACTTGGATCCACGTTTAACTTGTGAGTAATCAGCTCCGGGTCTATGCCTGGCATATCAGCTGCTGACCATGCGAACACATCACTATTTTCTTGCAAAAATTTCACCAACTTCCCTCTAAGGGGCTCCTCTAATGTGGCTCCAATGAAAGTCATCCTCTCAGGATTCTTGGGGTCTAAAGGAATCGAAACCAAGTCTTCTGCTGGCTTTCCTCTCTTCTCATCATTTTCTCGGACATCCATATCTTCAATAGGAAGAACCTGCCCCCCGACTCCATCTGCCCTCAAAGAGGCCACGTAACAGCTTCTAGCCATTTTTTGATCTCCTCTCTCCTCTCCAATCCCATTCCGGGTGGGAAACTTCATAACTGAATGGTAGGAAGAGGGGACTGCCTTGAAGGCATGTATCCCTGTTCTCCCCATGATAGCATTATAAGTTGAACTAGCCTTTACCACCACGAAATCCAACATCTGTGTTGCTTGCCTTGGTTCCGTACCTATGGTGGTTGGCAATTTAATTATCCCTTCCACAGGACATTCTACTCCAGCAAATCCATATATCGGCATGTCGGTTGGTGTCAACTGGGAGTTGTTATACCCCATCCTTAGAAAGGTGTCGCGGAGCAAGATATCCACAGAAGCACCATTATCCACAAGGACCCTCTTAACCGGGCTATTTCCTATTACTGGTGTTATGACCAGCGGGTCGTCATGAGAAAACTTCACACCCTCTAGGTCAGAATCATCAAAAGCCAATGTTACTTCTGTCCTGGCCCTCTTCGGGTTTCTCCAACAATATGCATAACCTCTCTAGTATATGCCTTTCTGGAATTTTTGGACAATCCAGCAGCAGTTGGACCTCCAAAGATCGTGTTTATCACAGGCCCTCGAGGTCGCGGCCCTCCAAAAATTGCATTTATAACCGGGCCTCTAGGCTGGGGGTTTCGCCCCTGATCGTCTTGGTCCCTCCTACGATCCTCAAAGTTCTTCCTTCCATTATTATTCCTGTCCCCTCCTTCTCCAGTGTATTTGTTCAATCTTCCTTTTCGAATGAGGAACTCAATTTCATCTTTCAGCTGCTTACACTCATCGGTGTCGTGACCAACATCTTTGTGAAATCTGCAATATTTGCTTTTGTCTAGCTTGGTAGGATCAGCCTTCAGGGGCTTAGGCCAACGAATATCTCGATCTTTCTCGATTTCCATCAAGATCTGGCTTCTAGGAGCATTCAGCTTAGCGTATTCGGTGAACTTTTGCCCAGGTCCTCCCTTCTTGGGGGTTGAATCAGGGTTTTGCTCGGTTCTAGGATACTTGTCCTTAGCGATATATTCCAGATCAGTTTTTCGCTTCTTGCCTCCAGTGGGCTCATTACTTACTACGGTCTTCCTCATGCTTTCTTCAACTTTGATATACTTCCCTGCCCTCTCCTGAAGCTGCAACATGCTTTTAGGGGCGCGTTTGGCCAAGGACATCTTAAAAAACTCATCCCTAGTTCCTTGTTGCAGCGCTATCATGGCTACCTTATCATCAAGGTCTGGGACTTTTAAAGCCTCCTTTGTGAAACGATTCAGGTAATCTCTCAAGGATTCCTTCGCCCCCTGGACAATGCTCATAAGAGATGCAGAACTTTTCTAATGAACTCTTCCACTGATGAATTGCTTAATAAAAGCCTGGCTTAATTCTCTAAACGACCCAATAGAGTTTGGGGGCAAGCGACTGTACCATCTTTGAGCCATACCCGACAGGGTTTGAGGGAAGGCCCGACACTTTATAGCATCATTCACGGGTTGCAACAGTAGTGCATTAGAGAATGTCCTAACATGATTAGCGGGGTCTCCCGTGCCATCATAGGCTTTGATAGTGGGCATCTTGAATTTCCTTGAGATATGGGCATTCATTATCTCTTCAGTGAAGGGCGGAGTTGGATCATCAGGATCTCCAAGGGGAAGGAGATTGCTTGGATCAGTTCTTGGGACAACAGCCCTTCTCCATACCGGACCATCCAGGTCTATGATAGGAGGAGGATTTCTCCCCCTAGGAGGTATCTGGGGTCTGGTGGCCTGGTGAGCCTCCAAGTCACGCCTCAGCCTTTGGATCTCGACCTCATGAGCCATGATCCTTTCCTGCACTTCTTGGGGATTCGCCCCTTGGGTGCTTCGAGGGCGTTGCCTTCCATCGGCCATCGGCTCTTTGCCAGGACGCCTCCTTCTTGGGGCCACTTCATCATCCGAAGATTCGGAGTCTCTCTCAGTATAAGGACCAGAAAATTCCCGATCCTCGGGGATAGGAGCCAAACCTCGTATATAGGGGGCGATTGCCCTCGTGCTTCACTTCGCCCAGCATGTCCACTTCCTCCAACCTCGGGGTAAAGGGGCATCTCATAAGGGGGGTTAGTAGTAACAACAGTTGAATATTCATACCCGACGGGTCGAGAAGTCACAGGTACATGTACTTGTTGAACTTGAGGATTCGTACCTTGAATAGTCAGGGGAGTCGTCCCTTGTGGCTGAGGTTGAGTTGCTCCTATCTGGGCTTCCCCTTGAGTAGATGCATAAGTTGAGTGGGGAGGAATCTCCACGGTTGACGAAATCACCTGGGTTGTCCCTGATGGTGTTCCTTCCTCCAGAGCTCTAATTGTTCTCCGTGTTCTCGCCATGGTTGTTGTTGTGCCTTCCCACAGACGGCGCCAAATGTTATGGATTAAAAACTAATATATATAATTGCTGTATTTAGTAATAAGGAATGTGAGCTTCAAGGATCGTTTTGACTGCTCTTGTGTTTCGTGACTCAATCTGCCTTAACAAGATGCCTACGTACCTTGCTGATTGCCAAGGATCAAGTCAAAAAACGTAGTTCTGATCTGTGGGGTGAGGCCCCTTATATAGATGTTGGGAGTCCTTGAATTGGACTTGGTATAGGAGACTTGGTGGTCAAGTCTCTGAATTAGGATAGACTTAGGAGTCCTAGGGAGTAGGAAGCTGATTCATTATCCCATGAGGTTCCTTGGAGGCCAATCTACAAGGATTTATATCCTCACTAGGACTTATCTTAATAGCTATTTTTCTCCCTTATTTATTAATTATGAAATTAATAAATAATTAGAGTTTTTGGGCCTTCTTTGTTCCATCAGGCCTGATCAACATGTTAACCTTTCTGGTCTGAATGTCATACATCTTCTTATTGGGCCTAGCATCCCATACCTTGTACAATTAATGCAATATTTAATTATACAATCGGGATTTATTTATCCCTATCACCACCATTATCAAAATGCCCAGTCCGCCAAAACGTCATAACTTGTTGGCTGGATATGAGTTGAGGCTGGGTCAATGCATGCCCAATCTCACTGTTTGCTAGAAGATCTTGCACGAAGTGCAAATCAGATGGAGCTTCATCATGGTTTAAGATTGTAGCATAGTTGTTGGGTACAAACTTGGCTCCATCTATAATCAAATCCTTAGGTGCCATGAGAAAAATTGAGAAATAAGTTTCCCTGTAAGGTGTTTGACAAAATGTCTGTATGAAAAAAAATGTCAGGAGATGAGAGAGAATACAAGTAAAGAAAGAGAGATAAAGTGTGAAAGTAAATAAAAGATTTTACAATCGTCTCTCTCTTTTACTTATACATGGTAGAAAAAGTAACCGTTGGACACATGTCAGACATGCAGCAATAAAGAATAATTAATGGGCACGGGAAAACAATAATCATTACTTATCACATGCAGTTTTTTCAAGGAAAAACCGTTCCACTCACCAAGTAATCCCATTAATTAAGATAATTAAGTTTTAATTTCAAATTTAAACTGTTCCCACTTAAAAAATTATTTTTACTGCGAGACCAATATTCTGTATAAATACACTAAGTGAGAGAATGACCAAAAAAAATAAATCAAGTAAACAGGTACTGCCACGTCAGAATCAGAACTTGATTTGTATCAGATAAAAACGGTCATCTGAATATGGGTGAATCAGGATTTAAACTTATATCAGTATTTCAAACAACTCAGAGACAAAATCTTGCAAAAATATAAAATTTCATTAATATATTGAGAAAATACATTCATGAAATTGAAATTTTAGCACAAAATTACAAGATTGTCCTAAGCTACAAATCTTAACATCAACAGCCTTGGTCCTAAGCTAAGAAGCCTAATGACTAACTCCTTCTGCTGCTGACGAAAAGCACTGCAAGACGGATGATCCGTTCTTGCTGACGAAGAGCACGAAGATGAAGATCGCATTGAACAGTCAACAGATCATTTTAAATGATCTCTGGAAGTTGAATCCAGAGATTATGAGGAATGTTGGTGATAGGATACGTAATCGGAACACCATTTTGAAAAATGTGTAGTGTGTCAGTGCCATAGTTATAAAACCAACCAAACTGAGCCATTATTTGAGAGAAGATGAGAGATGTATTGGCTGGACTCAGATGTTGATTTATATAGGCAATAGAATGCTAAGAGACGTAAGGAAAATTGAATGGTTATAGATATAAGTAATTCTACCTCGTCTCCCTAGACTGATGAGAACAAAAACAGACATTGGAAGTTTAAAACAGGATTAAATGCGCACATGAAACAAGTAAAAATTACTGTGTATATACGAATACCACTAACCCAAAATATGTGACTGTTTATATCTCACCTAATCATATTCAGATTTAAGAAAAGACTGTTTCAGATTTTAAACACAAATAAGTCAAGTAAAAAATCAGGATTTAATATCAGAACTTAGACTTATATCAGAACTTAACATTCATCAGAACATGACTCCTTAACTCGAAAGGTGAATGTTTTATTCTTGTAATTCTTCACACAAATTCTGATTTCCTTTCTTCAGAACTTAATCATCAGAACTTCCGTCATAATTTGTCCTCAGAATTTATGCAACTGACACTTAACCTGTTCATCTTAAACAACATTTATCACCACGGTAATTTTCATCATTCATATGGAGTTTATGTGTGTGCAGTAAGCTAAATATCAGATAAAGATTAAAGTCTGATTCACTTCAGTACATCTTAGAAATAAGGCATAACTAAGAACTGTGCTTAAAATCTGTCATGATTCTGAAGTCTACTTTAGATTGAGTTCATGCATGAGTCCACCTCAACTGTTTTGTGCTCATTTTATGCATCTTTTGGAATTCCTTTTTACAGTGGCTTCTCAGTGTAAGTGAGTCACGACTGCTTATCAGAATTTATGCTATTATCAGAGTATTTCTCCAGTAATCATAGAGTGTGAAAAGTCACCAAGAAAATATTTATTATGCGATGCATATTACTTAATACCAGCAATGCACTTGGGTCTTCCCTTCCACATTTTTACTCTAGATCTCAAAGGAGTACCTGATTTTTCTTTTCTTTTCTTTTCTTTTTCTTTTGATAAGTGTGGCTTATCGGCACTTAGTACATTCACCAAATTTACTAACATCAGAACTTAACAGATAAGAAGCACTATTCTAGTTTTTGACTTAGTAGCAAGATACACAAAGTAAACTTTAACTAAGCTCAATATCATAATTTTCTTGTGTTAAGAGATTTCCACATAAACAATTACTTCATACATGGGACTTTTAGTTTATTAGAGATTACTAGGTCAGCATCTAGCACAGTTATCCTCATTGGATTGAATAGTCACAGAAACATTCATATCACTATCAGAGTTTTAGAAATTCACATCAGATAACAATCAGTACGTAAGAAATTTTCAAGTTAAGCACAGAATTCACAAAGACTGTAATATCTGTAAATACTGATCACTAAATCTGATAAAACAGAACATAAACTGAGCAGACTTAGAGAAAGAACCTGAAAACATTCCAAGTTCATTTACCAATCTTGTAAAAGTAGCTTCACACAGTGGTTTTGTGAAGATATCTACTAGTTGTTGATCTGTTGGAACAAAGTGCAATTCCACTGTACCTTCATCCACATGTTCCCTTATGAAGTGGTACCTAATGCTGATGTGCTTTGTCATTGAATGCTGAACTGGATTACCTATCATAGCAATAGCACTTTGATTATCACAGTAAATAGGGATTTTGAAGTATGTTAACCCATAATACAGTAACTGATTCTTCATCCAAAGAATCTGTGCACAACAACTTCCTGCAGCAATGTATTCTACTTCTGCAGTTGATGTGGAAATTGACTTTTGCTTCTTGCTAAACCAAGAAACCAATCTGCCTCCAAGAAATTGGCAGCTTCCACTTGTGCTTTTCCTGTCAATTTTGCATCCTGCAAAATCTGCATCTGAGTAACCTATTAGCTTAAAGTTTGATTCTCTAGGATACCACAATCCCAGATCAGCTGTACCCTTAAGGTACTAAAAATTCTTTTTACAGCTGTTAAGTGAGGTTCTCTTGGATCTGCTTGAAATCTAGCACAAAGACAGGTAGCATACATGATATCAGGTCTACTTGCAATAAGATAGAGTAGTGAGCCAATCATACCTCTGTAATCAGTAATATCTACTGATTTACCAGTATCCTTATCCAATTTTGTTGCAGTGGCCATGGGAGTGGATGCACTTGAACAGTCTTGCATTCCAAATTTCTTCAACAAATTTCTGGTGTACTTAGATTGACAAATAAAAGTTCCTTCTTCATTCTGCTTGACTTGAAGGCCCAAAAGATAGCTAAGTTCTCCCATCATACTCATTTGATATCTTGACTGCATTAGCTTGGCAAACCTTTTACAAAGTTTATCATTTGTAGAACCAAAAATGATATCATCAACATATATCTGTACCAAAAGTAAGTCCTTGCCATGGTTGAGGTAGAACAGTGTTTTGTCAATAGTTCCTCTGTTAAATCCACTTTCCAGAAGAGACTGAGCTAAAGTCTCATACCATGCTCTAGGAGCTTGCTTAAGGCCATAAAGTGCTTTATCAAGCCTGTAGACATGAGTAGGAAATTTTGAGTCTACAAAACCTGGAGGTTGTTCAACATACACTTCTTCCTCCATTCTCCATTGAGAAAATCACTTTTTACATCCATTTGAAAGACTGTAAACTTTTTGTGAGCAGCATAAGCCAAAAATATTCTTATGGCTTCCAATCTAGCAACTGGTGCAAATGTTTCATCATAATCAATTCACTCCTGTTGAGAATATCCTTTTGCAACCAGCCTTGCTTTATTCCTTGTAATTATGCCATCACTGTCAGTTTTGTTTCTGAACACCCACTTTGTACCAACAACAGATCTGTTCTTTGGTCTTGGCACTAGGGTCCAGACTTTATTTCTTTCAAATTTATTTAACTCTTCCTGCATTGCTTGCACCCAATCAGCATCTTGAAGAGCTTCTTCCACTTTATTTGGTTCAGTCTGAGAGAGAAAGGAGTGATAAAGACATTCATTTGAAGTAGTTGTTCTAGTTCTGACACCTGCATCAGGATTTCCAATAATTAAGTCAGGTGTATGTGCTTTAGTCCACTTCCTTGCAGATGGAAGGTTTTCTCTAGAACTGGATGCTTCCCCATGATCCATGTTATCCTCATCAACATTTTCTGATGCTCCCCCTGAAATTATGCTCTCTGAGTTGGATTCTTCAAAATTCAATTTTTTAGAATTATCAGAACTTGGCTCATCAGAACTTGATGAATCAGAACTTAAAGAGCCAGTTGTAGGTTCTGATGTTTCTTGAGATGTGGTTAAATCTTCAGTATGCCCCCCCTGCACAGTTACATCTTCCGTATTCACCACAGTTTTAATAACATCAGAGTTTAATCCATCAGAGTTTACAGTATCAGGATTTAAACTGTCAGGTTCTACAGTATCAGAATTTAAGACTTCATTTTCAAATCTCAGCTGATCATGATCATTAAAATCTTCAAGTCCTGTAATCTTCTTATCATCAAAGGAGACATTGATAGATTCCATGACAACCCTTGTTCTTAAGTTATAGACTCTGAAGGCTTTTGTGGAAAGTGGATACCCAACAAAAATTCCTTCATCAGCTTTTAGTTCGAATTTCGATAGCTGTTCAGGATGAGTCTTAAGAACAAAACACTTGCATCCAAATACATGAAAATACTTCATATTTGGCTTTTTTTCTTCACCATCTCATATGGTGTCTTTCCATGCTTGTTAATGAGTGTTGCATTCTGAGTAAAACAAGCAGTCTGCACAGCTTCAGCCCAAAAATAGGTTGGCAGCTTTGCTTCATCAAGCATAGTTCGTGCAGCTTCAATAAGAGTTCTATTCTTTCTTTCAACAACTCCATTTTGCTGTGGAGTGCTAGGTGCAGAAAATTCCTGCTTAATTCCATGGTCTTTGCAGAACTCTTCCATGATCGAATTCTTGAACTCAGTGTCATTATCACTTCTTATTATCTTCACAGCATCTTTGACCAATTTATCCAGTTGCTTGACATGATCAATCAAGATAGATGCAGTTTCACTTTTTGTGTGCAAGAAGTACACCCATGTGTATCTGGTGAACTCATCCACTATGACCATAGCATATTTCTTCTTTGCAATAGACATGACATCACTGGACCAAATAGATCAACATGTAGTAGGTGATAAGGCTCAAGAATTGATGATTCAGTCTTGCTCTTGAATGAAGATTTCCTTTGTTTTGCTTTCTAACATGAATCACAAAGGCCATCAGGAGCAAATACTGATTTTGGCCTTTCTCTCACAAGATCTTTCTTGACTAGTTCATTTATATTATTGAAATTTAAATGAGAGAGTTTCTTATGCCAATTCCAGCTTTCTTCAATTGATGCTCTACTTAACAGATAAATTGCAGAACCATCAGTACTTGTTGAAAGCTTAGCTTTATAAATGTTACCATGCTTGTATCCCTTCAGAACAACTTTGCCTGTAGATTTGCTTACAACTTCACAGTGTTCTTCAAAGAAATCCACATGATAACCTCTGTCACAGATTTGACTCACACTCAGCAGATTGTGTTTAAGTCCTGAGACCAGAGCTACTTTTTCAATGACGACATTCCCCAGATTGATATTGCCATATCCCAAAGTCTTTCCCATGTTGCCATCTCCATAAGAAATACCTGGGCCAGCTTTCTCCACAAAGTCTGATAGCAGGGCTTTATTTCCAGTCATATGTCCTGAACATCCACTATCCAGAACTAGGATGTTTTTTCCTGTTGCCCTGCAATCATAAAGACCACTAATGATTAGTTTTAGGGACCCAGACTTGCTTGGATCCTTTGGCCTTATTAAGTTTGTTAACATTTGCAGCGGATTTTACATCAGAGTTTATGTTAACATTTTTCTTATCAGAGTTTACACTATCAGACTTTGAATCAGAACTTACACTAGAAGGAACAATGCTAACTTTCTTTAAAGAAGGTTTTATTTGATAATAATCATAGTACATACTATGATATTCCTTACAAGTATAAATGGAATGCCATAAACTACCACAATGAAAATAAGGATTTTGTGGCCTATATCTAACAGACTGACTCTTAACTCCTGACTTTGAAGGTAAGGAGTTTATGTTCTTATTCTTCCTGCAAAAAGAAGCCAGATGGTTAGAACTTCCACAGTTATGACATGTTTTTCTAGGAGCATTAGGAACAGGCTTATAATCATTGCTTTTATTTACACCTTCCTTTTCATTCCTATTTTTCCTAGGTGACTTTACCTTGCTTACATTCTTAACATCTTTCAGCTTGTACTTAAGCTGCTTCTTAGTCATTAAGCCTATGTTAACTTCAGTTGACTTTTCCTGTTTTAGTTTGTCAGAAGTTAATTCCTTTTTAACTTCTGATTTCTCATTATCAGACTTTACAACTACAAACTTAACAGGTTTTATCTTTGGCTTTTGTTTAACAACTATAGGCTCAATTTCTACAGTTCCCTTATCATCTCCATAACCTAAGCCCTCTTTCCAGTTTCCACTACTTAACAGATTCTGAGTTGTTCTGCCAGAGTTAGTCCAAGTCCTTATAATCTCTCTTTTCTTTTCTAACTCAGTTTTTAGAGATTCATTCATTTTAAGTACTTCATCCCTAACATAGAAAGCATCATCTCTATCTTTCTGAGTTTGATGGAACATGACTAACTCTTTTTCTAAATAATCATTCCTCTTTTTACAAGCAAGATTTTCAGAAGTTAATCTTTCACATGTTAAAGTTTGATCTCTATAACTAATAAACATGGTTTTAAGATATCTTCCCAACTCATTAATATCATCAGTATGAAAGGCATAAGTAGTTTGAGGTACCTTTAACTCAGCAGCATCAGAACTGCTATCAGCATTTGCCATCAAGGCAAAGTTCTCCTCACTTTCAGAATCTGAAGTGTTTGTCCAGTTCTTCTGCTTTGTGATCAGTGCCTTGCCTTTGTCACTCTTCATTTTCTTGCAATAAGGAGATATGTGGCCTTTCTTACCACAATTGTAGCATTTGACATTTGAGTAATCTCCTCTGTCAGACTTTCCTCCTTTGCCTTCAGATTTTCTGAAACTCTTCTTATCAGAACTTGCACCTTTCCTGGAAAACTTCTTTCCCTTCCTGAATTTTCTGTATGCAATCTTTGTGATTCCTTTCACCATAAGAGCACACAGCTTCATCATCTCTTTATCAACATCCATCTCAGGCAAGCTTTCAGTTTCTGAGTCATTATCACTATCAGAACTTGATGACTCAGTATCAGACTTTGTGATGAGCGCTTTTTCCTTGCCTATCCTTGAGGTAGGTGCTTTGGGAGATTCTTCCTCAGCCTTAAGAGCAACTGTCCTTGACTTTCCTCCTTTCCTTTTGCTTTTTTGTTCCATCTCAAGTTCATGAGTCTTGAGCATCCCATAGATTTCATCAAGAGTTGTTTCTTCAAGATTATAGTTATCCCTTATAATTGTGGCCTTTAAATCCCAACTTTCAGGAAGAGCTAACAAGAATTTAAGGTTTGAATCTTCAAGATCATACATCTTATCAACTAGTAACAAATCATTCAAGAGTTTGACAAATCTGTCATATATATCAGTCAATGACTCATTAGACCTTGAGTCAAAGTGTTCATACTCTTTGGTGAGTATTGTCTTCCTGTTCTTCTTAATCGAATCAGTTCCCTGGCATCTTGTCTCCAAGACTTCCCATATCTCCTTTGCAGTTTTGCAGTTTATTACCCTGTTTGACATTATATTATCAATGGCACTATACAGCAAGTGTCGTACCTTAGCATCCTTAGCAATTGATGCGATATCTTCAGTAGTGTAATCACTCTTCTCCTTTGGTACATACTTTGCTGCTTCACGTGCAACTGCAATAGCGAGTTTGGTTGGCTTGTGAGGTCCTTCATTGATTTTATCAAGATATTCTGGATCTGTAGCTTCCAGAAACATAGTCATCCTCACCTTCCATATGGGATATTCAGATGGTCTCAGTATGGGAACTCTAATAGCCTCATATCGACTATGGATTTGAGTCTTTGGAGGTTCTTCAGTTTTGGTGGGCTTGGTTGGAGTTTCAGATTCAGACATGATTGTTTTTGGATCTTAAACTGTTTGTGTGTTAACAGATTGCTCTGATACCACTTGTTAGGTCACACACACTGTAGAAGGGGGTTGAATACAGTGTTCACTACAATCAAATCGAATATAAGAACTCAAGTAATAGAAAACAGATTTTATTCAACATAATAAACTCTGTTACAATATGGAATTGTCCTCTCTCAGTGATGAACAAATTATCACGAGAGCTGTTAAGGTTATATCAAATAATGTTCTCGAGATTGATAACACATATAGTGTAAACCCTATGTCTGTGTTTATATACTACACAGTTACAAAATAAGTTTTAATTGATATGGAATATTATTCTGCTTCCTAAAATATATCAATCAGTTATCTTTTCTTCCAAGTATTCCATTCTTCATAGAATTCTTCTCCATGCATATCTCTTCTTATTTTAGTCTTGATCTTCTTTCCTTTCAATCGGCCTTTCCTTCACTGTTCGTCCTTCCGCACTTAAGTTCTGATATCCATCTTCTGATAATTATCTCCTGATAATTTAAGTACTGATATCCTTAAGTCCTGACTTCCAGTAAATGCTGATTTCAGTTAAGTACAGATATTTCCTATTAGTTAAGATCTGAAAATTAAACATGAAACACATTAGACATGACATTATCAAATATATCTAACACATATCAAAATAGTTTTATTTAGTTTGCCATTTTAACAGTCAAACATCAGTTTGACTAGTACAACTAACTAGTGTTTAGTCCTGAATTGGTGTTTTGATTTTTTAAAAAATATTTTTCAGGGATCTAACCGTATGGATTTCAATAAATATATATACTAATGATATAATAAAAGTTTCAGATCAAAATAATTGTATTTAATTTGTCATTTTAATAGTCAGGCATCAGTTTAACCAGTACAGCTAATTAGTGTTTAGTCCTAAATTGGTGTTTTATTTTTTTATAAATATTTTTCATCAATCCAACCGAATGGATGCTATATATATATATATATATATATATATATATATATATATTAGTGATATAACCAAAGTTTCAGATCAGAATAATTTTATTTGGTTTGCCATTTTAAAAGCCAAACATCAGTTAGGGTACATCTAATTAATGTTTAGTCCTGAATTGGTGTTTTATTTTTTTTATAAATATTTTTCATCGATCCAGCCATATGGATGCCAATTGATATACATATATATATATATATATATATATATTACTGATATAACCAAAGTTTCTGATCAAAATAATTTTATTTGGTTTGCCATTTTAAAAATCAAGCATCGGTTAGACTGGTACAACTAGCTAGCATCAATTTTATTTTTTAAACAAATAAAGATATTTGAAAATTCTTATAGTGCATAATTTATTATTTCAAGAACTAAATTTTTTATTTGGATAACTTTTATTCTCTCCCGTATGCATAATTTCAAAATATTCACTAACATTTAAACAAATTTTTTTATTAAAAATTAAATTCTGAAAAATTATAAATACAACTGAATTTCGTTGAAATATACCTTCGAAAAGGGGGGGAAATTTCCCTTACTTTTTTTTTGAAAATTTTGAAAGTATGGGTAAATTTTCCGCCCTTTTTAAATATAAAATTTGACCGAAATCGGATGAATTTAGGAGTGCCAAATAAATTACTTTGCGGAAAAATTCCCTCCATTTTTTTTATGGCTAAATTCGACCGGAAAAATTTTTGGTCAAATTTAGGGGCTAAATTCGACCGTTTTGATTTCAACTGTTTTCAGTTAAAATTGATTGTAAATGCAACCGTTTAAATACGACCCTTTGAATTCGACCGAGGCCGGTCGAATTTAGCCGTGTCCAAAGGATTCGACCGCCCGCGGTCAAATTTAAATCAGTTGTATTTAACCTTGTTTTCTTGTAGTGCTTTGATCACAATAGTATTAGGTTAATTGTGTATAGGGCAGCAAATGAACAGAGTTGTTCGCGTACAAAACTCGGGATCGACTCGGTTAAGTGAACTCGGCTCAGTTCGTTTTTTTAAACGAGCCGGTCTTGAACATGAAAATGAACTCGGATAAATAAATGAACCGAGCCGAACTTTTTGTTTGTTCGGCTCAGACTCGGCTCGTTTAGTTCGGACTCGGCTCGAACTCGGTAACTCGACTCGGCTCAGATAAAGTTTATATATATATTATGAATAATAAATTATTACTAATCACTTAAATGTTTTTACTAGTACATTTTTTCAGCATTTATTAATAATTTAATTATTTTAGAGATTTTGTTTATTTTTCTAATTTTAACACTTACTTTTTTCATAAAAAAAACTATCAAATTGTTCTTATGATACATTCATCTTCAATTATTCATATTTCATAAACATCATTAAATAACTTGTAATTTACAAAAATCAAATTTAAGTAAAACAACAAAACATAATAAAATTTGACATCGTCATTTTAAAAAGTAATGTACGATTTATAAAGTTATGAATGTCTCAATAATTTAAAAAAAGTTGGATATATTTTTAAAATCGTCTTGAAAAATAAAATGATATAGTTAGATTAAGAAATAAGTGTAAAATGTGAGTGTGCATATATAATTTTAAGGTAAAACTAGTAGTTGATATCGATACAACTTGTAAAATTATAAATTATAATTTAAGGTTATTCGATTGAAAAATATATTCAAAATATTAGTGGACAACTCGACTCGGCTCGAGTTCGACTCAGTTCGGTTGTTCGTGAACAAACTCGTGTTTGGCTCGGGTTCGACTCGTTTATAAACGAGTCGAGCTTGAACATCACTTTCCGTTTGGTTATTAAACTTGGCTCGACTCGTTTTAAAAATAAATTAAGCTCGGCTCGGCTCGGCTCGGACAGAACTCGGCTCGACTCTGTTCGTTTGCAGCTCTAATTGTGTAGTTGCATGTCTATATTTGTTTGACTTTGATCACACTAGTTAGTATTAGTTTAATTGTTATTACTTGGTAAGTCTCTACCCCGCGTTTTACTTGTGGCAATAATTTGGTTCTTTTGTTGTGGTCAATCGAAATCTCTTAATACTACAGATATATCATATAAATCTTCTGAGTTTTATTTTAATTTATGTTGATTACAAGTTTTTAGAAGGTTGTTAGTTGTAGTTACTCTGGTTGTACTCTTGATACAATGACACAAAGTTGGACATTTTTATTTGGATTTACAAACATCATTGTTAATGGAGCAATTATTCTCATTACCGTCTTCAATATCCTGGTTAATTTTTTTTATTACAACTTCAAGAGGAAGCTGAAGTCTCGGAGCAAAAGAACTACCTTTTACCATTGTCTATTGGACAATTCTGTTATCGCTTCTCTTTTTACAAGATGAAGCAAGCAACATCTAACTTCTGATAAAGTTAGTAGACTGTTCAGTGTTAAACAAAATAAGTTTTAGTAAAAATTTACTTTGCAATAGTTGGCAAGATATGTAGGGTCCTGTATCATGATGGCAGCTGGTGTGGTCCTTGTGTTTACCCTTTCATGTGCTTAGGGGTAGAGTAGTATTTGTATTAACTTTGTTGGTAGTGCAGATTAGATGGATATATAGGAATATATATGCAATTTGAATCATTGAGCATTTCTTTTTGTGCAAGACATATTGTCTCTACTGTCTTTTTCTCAGAATATTGTAGTGTGCATTATTTCTTTTATCAATCTTTATGGTATCTGAGCTGTAACGACCGGGAAATTTACGTTGTATTATATCATATTTGTAATAAAATATGTATTAATATGTCAGTTATGTGTGATTATCTGTTAAACCCTAATTGTTATGTGTTACGTGTATTCCGTATCATTTCTGTATTTTTAAGGTATTTTTCAGATGTTTTATATCGTATTCATAGGTTTCATTTCAAACATTTTGCAATCCAAACAATGATTTTAAAGCCAGTATTTTAAATAAAATAATGGGCCTTATTTTTCATCAAACGGCTTTTACAATCGCAATATTCTGAACATCTAGATATTTTATAAATTTTCTCGTTTTACGAAAAATGACTTTTCCGGGCCCCATTGGGTGTTAAAAACCCCACAAAAATCACATTTTTATTTTTATAAAATTATAGGACTTTTATTTATACCATTTCTTTGTATTTTTGAATTATTCACAATTTTTGGGAATTTTTGGCGTATATATTGTATATATAAAATATTTATAAATTAAATTTTAATACCCAAAAATTATAAAAATTAGGGCCAAATATTTTTATTAGATGTATAATTAGCCCCTTAATTTTATTTAGGAGTATTATTTTTCATACTATAAATACCCTAATTATTATTAATTAATTCATAATTCTGCAAATTATTCCCAAATTCAGAAATTAGGGTTCTTGAGTTCTCTATTTCAAGCAAAGATTTGACAGTGATTCCGACTTCCAAATCTGACATGTGAGTACTCAATCGAAAGCTCTTGATCCCTACTTTCCAATTCTATCATCAATTTTGTGTTTTATTACGTTAATTTTCAATTCGTATTTTTAGGGTTTATGTCTGATTTAGGCGTTTTTGATTCTGGGGTCTGGAGGGCGTTACAGTTTGGCATCAGAGTTGTAGGTTTGGTCCCTGAAAACAAGAATATTAGGATTAAGATAGGATAGGGAGATCACATAAGATAGGAATAGTCAGATTAGGAAGAATAGTGTTAGGCTTTAGATCAGATTAGAATAGGGAAATATAAATCTTAGGATTGTTTAGTGACCTTTTCTTTCCTTTGGTATATTATCAGATGGCATCTTCTGGTTATTCTGCATCTTCCGAGAGGACATTCACTGGGCCAGCAGCACCAGCTATACCTCCAGTATCTGAACATATGTTTCCTCCTCTACTACTTCCACCACCATTGCCACAGGAGCCGGTACCACCAGTTCAGGGGATAGTTCATGACCCCATAGAGATGTTTGATCCTTTTGAGTTCTTTGAGCCGATAGTTCCTTTACCTATTGAGCATCAGTTAATACCAGGTATTGAGCAGGAGTTACCACCACTACCATTGTTACTTTCTATACCAGTGCATGCCCCAGAGCCGGACATAGTTCAGATGATTCCAGTCGAGGGGATGGGAGAGCATGATGTGGATCTACAGTTAGGCTTACCACAGCCGGGTGCAGGTATTCTGAGGGTTCCTTCCCAGGAGTCAGTAGGACAGATTGCTCAGCCGCATATGGTACCATACCATGAGTATAGAGTTATGAGGGATGATATGGAGTATTGGCGGGCACAGTGTCGAGAGATTATGCATCTGTTTGATCAGAGGGACAGAAGACCGTTAGCAGCCCTACAGCCAGATTACTACATGAGGCAGCGACTACAGTCAGTATTGATGAGCGCTACTTGGGAGCTTGATGAGTTGACCCATGATGGACCTTCTTCTTTTGCAGAGTTCTATCTGATATTCCGCTTGGCACAGACTTTAGTCCAGGCACTTAAAGAGGAGCTTAGGCGTATTCCGCCTGGGTTCTGAGATGGTTTGAGACGGCGACTCCAGAGTACATGTGTATATAGAGGCAGCATAGTATAAACTAGTGAGTAGTGTGTATGTGTGTATTAGTAGTTTAAAATGTAGTAGGATTTTGACTTGTAGTAGTAGTTTAACTTGTAGCGATAGTGTGACTTGTAGCCGTAGTGATGACCAGTAGCCCGAGACTTTTTGTATCAAGCATTTACACCTGAAGCTGGTGTCACATATATATATATATAAACTGAACTTTTCAAATTTCTTTACAGTTTACAGCATTTACTTTCATATTATTGTTTTACAGCTTTCCATATTATGATTCCTGTTGGAAAAAAAATAACAGAAAAGAAAAGAATAAACATTTTATTTAACTGTTTACATTTCCAGTTTTTACATTTAGTAACTGTTTTCTTTAAATAAACCATGTTATTAATACAGGATAAATTGTTTCCATCACATACTGTCAATTGTTTATTAAACTGTTAAATAAATATCACCTGTTTTATTATCAGAAGAAGATGGCACCAAAAAGAAAGACTAGGGCTGAAACCTCTAACAGCAATTCCGAAGGTCAGACTAAGGAGACCATGAACCAAATGTTCCATCTGATGCAACAACAGATGGTAATGATGCAGCAACAGATGCAGCATCAGCAACAATAGATACAACAACAAATGTTACAACAGCCACCTCGTCCTGAGCCTCAATTACCACCAGCATTACCTGTTGTTACTTTCAAGCAGTTTCAGTCGGTTAAACCTCCAGAATTTGATGGGTCTACTGATCCTATTAAAGCTACCACCTGGTTAAAAGAAATAGAGAAAGCGTTTGCACTAGTGAAGGTAGGTGAGGGCCAGAAGACTGATTTTGCTAGTTACTTGTTGAAGGGAGAGGCAAATTATTGGTGGGAATCTAAAAAGGCTTTAGAGGGTGAAGATGTTATTGCTTGGGATAGGTTTAAAGAGTTATTTTTAGAAAAGCATTTTCCTCGCTACGTAAGGAATCAGATGCAGATAAAATTTTTAGAGCTGAAGCAGGGAAGTATGTCTGTAACAGAATATGAAGCCAAATTTAATGAGTTGGCTAGGTTTGTTCCAGAACAGGTTAACACTGAAGAGAAATGAGTGCAGAGATTTCAAGAGGGATTACGACCATGGATACGCGGACAAGTTGCAGTTTTTGAATTAGCAACATATACCACTGTAGTCCAGAAAGCTTTGATCATCGAAGGGGAAAGTGAAAGATCTCAATGAGACAGAGGACAGGGAAGTTTCCAAGACCGTTCCAGCAAGAAGCTGGGATTTCAAGCCCGGGCAAATTTGAATTTCAAAAGGATAGGATAGGGTACACAAAAATCAGGTAATCATTTCCAAACCCCCAAACAGTATGGAATTGTTAAGGTTCCAGTGCCATATTGCAAAACTTGTGGACACAAGCATACTGGAGTATGTATTAAAGCAGATGTGACATGTTTCAAATGCAAGCAGAAAGGGCACTAATCTAACGAATGTCCAATAGGAAAAACAGCAGAAATCACTTGCTATCAATGCTGAAAGAAAGGGCATATCGCTAGGAATTGTAAAGGACCAGCAATGGCAGCCAGTATTCCAAAAGTATTGGCATTACCTCCGCCACCACCACCGAATCAACCCAAAGCAAGGACTTTTAACATGACAATGAAAGAGGCAGTGCAGAATGCAAGTGTAATTGCAGGTACGCTTTTGGTGAACTCCGTAGATTCAAAAGTATTAATTGATTCTGGAGCTACTCATTCATTTATTTCTGAAGAATTTCTTGATAAGTTACATTGCGAAATCGAATGGTTGGGCGAGACGTTAATTATAAAATTAGCGAATGACGACCAAGTTCCAGTAGATCGAGTATGTCCTGCATGTGATGTAGAAATAGCTGGACATCATTTCTCTGTAAACTTAATTCCTTTTAAGCTAGGAGAATTTGATGTGATTTTGGGAATGGATTGGTTAGCGTATCATAAGGCTCAAATAGATTGCGCGAATAAGAACGTGAAATTGCGAACTGCGGGAAATGCAACGGTAATATTCAAAGGTGAAAAACAGCGGAAGAAATTTCTCACTGTAGTACAGACCAAACGATTGCTTCGACACGGATATGAGGCGTATATAGCTTACGTATTAGATACTGAAAAAGGAAGTCCTATAATAGAAGACATTCCAGTTGTATGTGAGTATCTGGACGTCTTCCCAGACGAGCTTCCAGGATTACCGCCAGATCGAGAAATTGAATTCATATTGATCTAGTACCAGGCACAGAACCAGTTTTAAAAGTTCCGTATCGAATGGCTCCAGTCGAGATGAAAGAATTGTCAACGCAACTGCAAGATCTTCTAGACCGAGGCATTATACGACCTAGTGTATCCCCATGGGGTGCACCAGTGTTATTTGTGAAGAAGAAGGATGGCAGTATGCGATTATGTATCGACTATCGGGAGTTGAATAAACTCACTATTAAGAACAAGTATCATTTACCAAGAATTGACGATTTGTTTGACCAGCTAAAAGGAGCTGCATGGTTTTCGAAGATAGATTTTCGATCAGGCTATCATCAATTGAAGATTAAAGCTGAAGATATTCCTAAGACTGCGTTTCGTACGAGATATGGACATTATGAGTTTCTTATAATGGCATTCGGTCTGACAAACGCGCCAGCTGCATTCATGGATTTGATGAACAGGATATTCAAGAAATATTTGGACAAGTTCGTGATTGTATTCATTGATGACATTTTGATTTACTCCGAGACAGAAGAAGAGCATGCAGAACACTTGAGGATAGCTTTGGAAATCCTGAGGAAAGAGCAATTATACGCAAAATTCTCGAAATGTGAATTCTGGTTAAGGGAAGTACAATTTATAGGGCATATCATCAGTAGAGAAGGCATCCAAGTCGATCCAGCAAAGATTGAAGTTGTGTTGAATTGGGAAAGACCGAAGACACCCACAGAAGTTCGAAGTTTCTTGGGATTGGCAGGGTATTATCAAAGATTTGTTAAAGATTTTATGAAAATAGCAACGCCGCTGACCAAGTTAACTCGAAAAAGTGAAAAGTTTGAATGGAATGATAAGTGTGAAGAAAGTTTTCAAGAGTTGAAGAATCGGTTAGTGACCGCACTAGTACTGGTATTGCCAGACGAGCAAGGGAATTTCGTTATTTTCAGCGACGCTTCGTATCGCGGGCTAGGATGTGTATTGATGCAACACGGTAACGTCATTGCATATGCTTCGAGACAACTTAAACCTCATGAACAGAAATATCCTACGCATGATCTGGAATTGGCAGCGATTGTATTTGCATTGAAGCTTTGGAGACATTATCTCTACGGTGAAAGATGTGAAATCTACACGGATCATAAAAGTCTGAAGTATATCTTTAAGCAAAAGGAACTGAACATGCGACAACGTCGATGGCTGAAATTGATTAAAGATTATGATGTTACAATCAGTTATCATCCAGGAAAAGCAAATGTTGTAGCGGATGCGTTGAGCAGGAAAGAAAGATTGAATTGGTTAACTTCATGCGAAGAATTGACCAAGGAATTCGACAAATTGGAAATTGAGATTCGTATTCCCAATGAATCTGCAGAAGCTATCTATACTATGACTTTCCAACCGGAATTGTTAGAGAAGATTCGCCGCTGTCAAGATGAAGTGATGAGTCAAGATGACGATTTGACGGGAGAAGAGATCACAACTCAGAAAGATGGTGAAGGAATTTTACGCTTTGCGTCGAGAATCTGGATCCCTAATGTGGTAGAATTAAAAGAAGAAATAATGCGAGATGCGCACAATTCGAAGTATTCCATTCATCCAGGAAGTATAAAAATGTATCGCGGTCTGAAAGAAAACTTCTGGTGGCCGAACATGAAGAAGGAAATAGCAGAATGGGTGAGTAAATGCTACACATGCCAGCGAGTTAAAGCAGAACATCAACGTCCGAGCGGGTTATTGCAACCGTTAGACATTCCAGAATGGAAATGGGAACATCTAGCGATGGATTTTGTGGTAGGACTGCCAAGGACTAAGGAAAATCATGATGCGATATGGGTAATCATTGACAGACTTACGAAGTCGGCACATTTTCTACCAATTAACGAAAGATTTTCGCTCGACAAATTAGTGCACATGTATCTTAAGGAAATTGTAATGCGACATGGAGTTCCAATATCTATCGTGTCTGATCGAGATCCCCGTTTCAATTCAAGATTTTGGAGACAATTTCAAGAATGCCTTGGAACGAAATTAAACATGAGTACCGCTTATCATCCGCAAACTGACGGGCAAAGTGAAAGAACTATCCAAACGATTGAAGACATGCTACGAGTTTGTGCAATCGATTTTGAAGGCAGTTGGGATGAGCATCTACCCCTAGTGGATTTTTTTTATAATAACAGCTATCACGCCAGCATTGGAATGCCACCGTATGAAGCACTATACGGGAGAAAATGCAGATCACCAGTACACTGGGATGAAGTTGGGGAACGCAAGATTTTAGGTCCAGAATTAATTCAGCAGACGAAAGAAAAGATTGAACTTATTCGGAAACGACTCGATGCAGCACAAAACAGGCAACGCAAATACGCAGACCAAACGAGGAAGGATATGGACTATCAGGAAGGAGAACACGTATTACTTAAAATATCGCCATGGAAAGGAATTGACCTGATTTAGCAATAAGGGTAAATTGAAGCCACGATATGTCGGACCATTTAAAATTTTGAAGAGAGTAGGAAAGCTTGCATACGAATTAGCTTTATCGCCTAATATGCAACATATTCATAATGTGTTTCACGTGTCAATGCTTAAGCGATATAATCCTGATTCTAGGCATGTAATAGAGTATGAACCGATAGATATCCAACCCGATTTGTCTTTTGTAGAACAGCCGGTAAGAATTTTAGATCGGCGAGAGAAAGTGTTGAGAAGTAAGTCTGTATATTTAGTGCGAGTGTTGTGGAGAAATCCGATGATTGAAGAATCAACCTGGGAACTTGAAAGTGAAATGTTAGAGAAATACCCTCATTTGTTTTCATAGAAGATTCTGAGGACGGAATCCTATTAAGGGGAGGAGAATGTAACGACCGGGAAATTTACGTTGTATTATATCATATTTGTAATAAAATATGTATTAATATGTCAGTTATGTGTGATTATCTGTTAAACCCTAATTGTTATGTGTTACGTGTATTCCGTATCATTTCTGTATTTTTAAGGTATTTTTCAGATGTTTTATATCGTATTCATAGGTTTCATTTCAAATGTTTTACAATCCAAACAATGATTTTAAAGCCAGTATTTCAAATAAAATAATGGGCCTTATTTTTCATCAAACGGCTTTTACAATCGCAATATTCTGAACATCTAGATATTTTATAAATTTTCTCATTTTACGAAAAATGACTTTTCCGGGCCCCATTGGGTGTTAAAACCCCCACAAAAATCACATTTTTATTTTTATAAAATTATAAGACTTTTATTTATACCATTTCTTTGTATTTTTGAATTATTCACAATTTTTGGGAATTTTTGGCATATATATTGTATATATAAAATATTTATAAATTAAATTTTAATACCCAAAAATTATAAAAATTAGGGCCAAATATTTTTATTAGATGTATAATTAGCCCCTTAATTTTATTTAGGAGTATTATTTTTCATACTATAAATACCCTAATTATTATTAGTTAATTCATAATTCTGCAAATTATTCCCAAATTCAGAAATTAGGGTTCTTGAGTTCTTGATTTCAAGCAAAGATTTGACAGTGATTCCGACTTCCAAATCTGACATGTGAGTACTCAATCGAAAGCTCTTGATCCCTACTTTCCAATTCTATCATCAATTTTGTGTTTTATTACGTTGATTTTCAATTCGTATTTTTAGGGTTTATGTCTGATTTAGGCGTTTTTGATTCTGGGGTCTGGAGGGCGTTACATGAGCGGTAGCTGTCATCCTAAGAGTAAATTAAAGATAGTTTTTGTGACCTTGCAGATAAGCTCGATTCCCCGTGTCTTTGTAATTTTCAGTATTTGTGTCTCCTGTTTGTGTAGCTTATTTTAGACTTCTTTTTTAGTGTACTGTCTCTAGATCTAAAAGTTTGTGTTTGTTCTTGAGTTATGGCCTCTAGAAGTCGCTTCACATTTGCAGATCTTCAGAACCCACTCTTTTTGCAATTAGTGTCCCAAAACATTAAGGTCCTGGAGACTATGGAGCTTGGAGAAGTAAATGGAGATCCAGTTGGCGTCGAAGAGAAAACTGAGTTTTGTAGATGGATCTGTGACCAAGAGCACCACTAATGAGAATGATGCAGCCCAATGGGAGACTTGCAATAATATGGTAGTTTCTTGGCTTCATAGCAACATATCTGATACTATCAAAGGTTATATCTTGTTTATTAATCTTGCTAGTGAGGTTTGGAAACAATTAGAACATAGGTTTATATTGACAAATGGGTCAAGAAAGTATAAGTTAAGCAAAGATCTCTTTAATTTTAAGCAAAATGAAATATTTATTGTTGATTATTATACTACTATGAGTAGCTTGTGGCAAGAAATTCAGTCGATGAATATTTTGCCTACTATTAGCACTATGTCTGTAGAGATAAATGCTCTCATGAAAGCTATAGAAGTTATGAAAGAGGAGTCAAGGTTGTTTTAGTTTTTAAATGGTTTGAATGAGGTTTATGGAGCGTAGAGAAGTCAATTGTTGGTTTCATCGTTGCCTATAGTTGAAGTAGCTTGTGTTGCGTTACAGCAAGAAGAGTCTCAACGACAGGTGTTGAAGTTATTTACTATTTCTGAGGCAGAAATGTCAGCTATGTACAGCAAAGGTCCTCAGGACAGATTTAATGTTTATACCACGTGTGGAATGAAAGGGCACACCTCTGGGAAATGCTGTACCGTAAACGGTTACCCTGGATGGCACTACAAACATAAAGGCAGTTTGAAGGCCAACGTAGGAGCTGGAAAGTGGAATGGGAAAAAAACCAAAATGGCCAACGCTGCTCAACTAAGTAGTGAGGCTTCTGAGCAGAAAAACATTGTGTTGTCACCTCAACAATTGCAGCAGCTGCTTTCTATGATCCCTGGAAACTGTGGCAAAGACTCGAATTATGATGAAGCTGATAGCCCATTCTCTGGTATGATCAACAGTGGAGAAGGGGGAGAAGATAATAAAAGGTGGATTGTTGACTCAGGAGCGTCGGATCACATGACTGCTAGACTGAACAACTTGTTAAATGTGAGAAAATATCCACCTAATTTCAGTATAAAGCATTCTCATCCAATATAGGATCTAAACAAGACAAGTTTTAGCCGCGTGGTGCTCCGTGTGTATTTGTGGGATATCCGCCAACACAGAAAGGTTATTGGTTGCTTAATTTAATTATAAATGAAATGTTTGTCTCTCGGGATGTGTTATTTAAATAAATTATCTTCCCGCTCAACACCGATAAGTCCAGTCCATATATGCATCCACTACCTTCGGGAAATGCCTCCTGCAATAACAAATACTATCTACGATGATGTATTGATTGTGAAAGATTTTTCTAACACAGAGCGAGATGGAAATACTGAAGAAATTGAAGAAAAAGTCTCAGATGATGAGGAAGAGGCTCAACAAGTTGTTGTTCCAACAAGACGCTCTACAAGACAGACAAAGCAGCCTTATTGGACGCAAGACTATGTGTCACATCCTAATGTTCATGTTGTCACTACACAATATTTAGAGCTCCAGTTTCAATGTTTCTTATCAACACTTGTTAAAACTGAAGATCCACTCACGTTCAATCAAGTAGTGAAATATCCTCACTGGATTGATGCCATGAACACCGAGCTCTTTTATGGACCTCACTCATTGCACGGTCAAATAAGCATATTTGTGTTGTTTTTATGTTGTGAATAAAGCATGAATCCATGTAAAGCTCCGATATAAGAATTGAAGTGCTATAAGTTATTTTGAGTTTAGCCTTTATTCTATTTATAACCTTGCGATTGCTTTGATGAGTAGCGAGTCATGATTATTGATCTAGTCACGATAGTATATCTGTAAGCAGTTGCACACACGCACGTTTCTGACATGTAGGTTGATTTGTAGGTCTTAATTGATCTTTGTGCGAATAACTGCATTTGTTGAGATGTTGCTTGTTGATTGGTTTAGTTAATCTATGGGGATCGTTGCATTCATATAGTTTGCATTTATGCATTCTTGTTTCTTGTTCTTTGAGTCTGTTTATGCTTGAGGACAAGCATTGGTTCAAGTTTGGGGGTATGTTGAGGGGCATTTATGACACTTTATAACGCTCCGTGAAGCTTTGAATTGGTGTTTTATACTCAAGTTATTTGTGTTTTTGATATGTTTTTGTAGTGTTTTGCATTTCAGGCATTAATGAAAGAATCAGGAGATTTAGCCTTGTTTTGGAGCTAAATTGGTGTTAGGATGTTGCTTAGGAAGAATCTCATAGATCGCCAGCTCAAACCAGCCAAGAAAACAAGAAAAAGAAGATTTTCCAAAAGGTTAGCGCGCCCGCGCTGTAGTAGCGCACGCCCGCACCGGGATGCAGAATTACAGCGCACCCGCGCTGGTGAAGCGCGCGGCCGCGCCGTGTCGGGATCACAGAATCCTGATTCTATTATAATATTGATCAGCTGGACTTCTACTCCGCATGGGCTGCTATATATACATAGCTTATGTTCCTTTTTCATAGAGAGACGTGCCAGAGCTTAAGGAGAAGGTGTAAGAAGACCGAAGAGCACAAATTCAACCAAGGCGAAGAATATCTAGTTTTTACTTGTGATTCTTTGTTTAAGTTGTAACTTTGGATGCTAGTTTTCTTATTCGTGAACCTATACTCTTGTTTTGTACTTGGTTTTATTTAATCAGTATAAAGACTATGTTTATTATACCATGCTTTCATTGGAACCCACGTTGATGATGAGTCCGATCATGGGCTAATCGTTATTGTGGGGTGCTAGCGGATTTATTTATGGATTCTTTAGTTAATTCGTTTTGATGCCTTAGTGTGTGGTGATTGTATAATAACCTAGTATTGGTTGTGCTTATTCATCTTATGAGCGTTGCGAACTTATAAGATAGTGTGTTAATTCTTAATGAACCGAAAGTGAATTTAGGGGTTTAGAACTTGTCATGCTAGCATAGGTTCATGTAGTTGATATGCATGATTCGTAGGTAATTTTAACCATCTTACTTGCCCTGTGTAATCACGATAGATAACTTGTGCATTAAACCGTTATGTTGTCAAATTCTATAGACATATAGGGTCTCAATATAATTGGTGTCTATTCAGCTTCTATCTCTTTTGTGGATGTCTGGTAGTATGGTATTCGTACAACGAAAGTTGGCGTTTATCAGCTTCGTGTTATCTGATTAGTGTCATCACCATTACATGCTAAGGTTAAGAACAAAAAGGCTATTGAATGAAGTATTTAATAAAGTTAGGATCCCATGTTTGTCATATATATTAATTCAACCAATCTTATTCTCTTAGTTATAATTGTTAGTTTAATTCTTAGTTATAAACAATCTCAACTTGTTAATCGTCTTAGCATTGGATAATAACCATACCATTGTTGCATAGATACATTGATTAAAGTTAATTAACTGGTCCCTGTGGGAACGAACTAGAAGATATTTTATATTACTTGCGAACGCGTATACTTGCGTGAATATTAGCGTGTTTAGCGACTAACAACTTCATATAAGTATTGCTCTTGGAGCAGCGAGGGCGCTTGCATATCTACACAGTCTAGAAACCTATGTGATTCATGGTGAAGTCAAACCATCCAAAATATTGATTGACTCTATTTGTAGAACCGATTATGGTTAAAATTAACTGTCAAAGAGTGTTCCTATTAAAAATATACAAAATTGTCTAACAAAACTGTTGGGAAAAAATCACTATATATGTGAAGGCCAGTTATATATAATCACAAGAACAGGCAAAACCAAATAATGAAACAAACAATGAAGGCAAATAACGAGAAGTAATCAGCGATTAAAATTAACAAAGATCGAAAAGAAATCTTACTTTTATCGCTTTAATCAGAAATCGATAAGAGACAATTATCAACAAGCCGAGTCGCCTAGCCCTTCAAGAAGACTAGAATGTTCGTGAAGAGAATTTTGCCCCACTTACGCTGTGATGGGTTCGCAAAATCCGTCCAAGGATAAAACAGCTACAGACCCATTCGTACACAATCACGTCAAGGTCAATAGCGATCAACACCTCAGTTCAACTGAGAATACCTCTGAATTCGAGATAGAGGTCAGTTTTTAGAGAGAGTTAGAGTGGCTGCTGCTAGGGTTAGTGTATGTGTTATCCTTAGAATACCCTAATCACACACTTAAACATTAATTAAAATAAATAAATAAATATTTCAGTTTTTATTCATTTAATAAGTCAATCAGAAAATATTTATAAAATAAATTTTAAAACAATTTATGTTAAAAAATAATATTTAATTATTTTTTTAATTAAATCGGTAGTAAAATTTCTCGCCCAGGTCGCCTTGCGTACGTGAAACGCCAAGATATTCGCCCAAATCGCCCTTTTACCCGACCCGACCCGTGGAGAGGTGAGGCGGCGGCACACGTGTGTGCGCGCGAGGCTCACACTAACACCATAGACTCCCACATGGCTTAGTAGTTTTATAATACACTTGCACATATTGCTATATAAAGCCACTAAACCCACTTTACCAAAGCTATGTGGGATACAAGTTTTCATTAAGAAAACTAACCCACACACATTTCCAAGTAAGCACTTTCAACTCAAATTATATATGAATTTCACTAAAAAAAATGTCTTAGATCCAAACATGAAAGTTTGAGTCCTCATTATAATTAAAGAATAACTTTCAATCGTTAGTTTCCGAAAATTTCATCAAGAGCATATTGAAAATATGTCTCAAACTTCGCATTTTCTAACAAAAACTTCTATTACTAACAGAATTACAATGCAAAGCTCTCTGGGTTTCGGTCTGCTAAGGACGGACCAGGACATGAAAAAGAAACCCAAATGCCTAATTGTTCAGGGAACATTAGGTAATTTAGATCCGGAATATTTTCATTCAGGTTACTATTTCGTATTAATTTTTTTAGCGCATTGTTACTATTTTTCTGAAAGTTGATCACACTTTATGTAAAGTGTATACAGTATATTGCAAATATCTTGAGCTAAACAAAGGGTAGAAAAATGTCACAACAAACACTTTATGCTTTTTATATTATTTGGTTTCTCATTTGGTAGCATCCATAATCCCTAATCTCTTCTGATGAACTAGGTTATTTAACGACGAAAATCAATGTCTATAGCTTTGGAATTGTCCACCTGAACATTTTGACAAGACGAAAATCACTAGACATGTGTTATCAATCTTGTACGATATAGACATTATTATATATATTGAATATATAACTAATTCACAAGAACATTGCTAATTTTTAAATCACATAAGCATATAAGAGTTAACAATTAAATTAGGAGAAGGGTTTGAGAAAACAAACAGAGATTGGATTTAATCTCGAGTCCAGAAAACTGTCTCCTTAAAGCAGTTTCGCCCCGCTCCATCCGTGTTTAGCAACCTGCTTCCCAGGATAAAACGAGATACTAATATAATCGATAAATCGAAAATACTCTCAGCGAACTTGAACTGAGCCCGAGAACTATCACCGGAATATTTGGAAAATTTAAGACTAAAGAGACCGAGAATTAAAGAGATGACTCTTATTTCCTCGACTTGATAAAACTGGTGCCCTAAGACTTTATTTATAAAGAGAGACTTGAAAGGACTTGTTTTTTCTTTTCGATGTGGTACATGGTATTTATAAGAAAAACTAAGGAATAGGTTTGTGTTACTCTCGATGTGGTACAAATCCACTTTTCATATTAAAAGGTAAAACTTTGGAACATTAGTTCTCATTCACCTTGTACTCATTTTAAGCGTATAAATATGCGTTGGAATCCCCTCGAAGAGGAGAATATGTTCCAATAAATACACACCACTAACACATAATGTGTCTCACTCATATAGAGTCTCAAAATGATTCACAACTTAGTCTAAAATACTAAGTTTGTCCAACAATCCCCCACAAATGAGATTGATGGTCCAGTAGAACCACATAGACAGACAGACGCGGAGCTTGACTTGGTGATAGTTCCGGCGGTCAGATATAGCATACGATAGGTAGAGAATGCTCCTTGAACCTTCGCTCGAATAAGTATATCGACTTTACTGGTAGACAGTATGGCGCGATGTCCTTGAACTGTTCGACCATTTGTGTAAATGATGATATACTCATCACTATATCTTTCCTGACTCATTTAGTTCTCATGATTATGTCCATTTTGGTCCTGGAACATCGTCCAAATTCTGTAAGAGTTTATAAAGAATTGTGCCTCGCAATTCTTCTTTGAAGCGGCCATACTTCTCTCTTACATAGGTGATCTTTATCTTATAGAGTAACCCGTGTTTACTCAACCGAATATTATGTATTCAAACTTAAAATCCTTGTATTCATCAAAGATCATTAAAAGCATAAAGCTTAACCTCGTACCTTACGGGTCTCAATATTTCATCATCATAGAAATAGGCCAGGGGTTACCCCCACGATGATTTGGTCATCATGATTTAGTTGTCCCATTGAACCAAGTTCTTGGGATCTCCAGTCACCAAGGTTGGGTGTCCACCATGACGCCGTTAAGTAATAGGCAAGGCCCATTCCTCTCGATGATTTTACAACTAACTCTCGGTCTAACTAGATTCCCTTGGCTTAAACAGATTCGCTCAGTTTAACCATCTGGTTAGTGGATCCAAACATTATCATTTGACTTTACATAGTCAATCATGATAATTCTCGTTGAGAATAGTTGGTTAATGGTATTATATCCTCATCATAGATGTGAGACATACCATTTCATACACAATAATGTGATCTCCCAATTTGCAGTTTGATTACACAATATATGCATATTGAAGACAATTTTTCCTTGTCATTTAGGAATATCCTTACAAAGTGGCTATTCAGCCTTTTAACTGCATTTATTATATGCACCAGACTCGTATTCCATCATGAATCGAGCTAAGTTTAGGATTTCCATGACACGACTGCTAAGTGTGAAATGTATTCTCGAATGACTTTTAAGTTTTTAAAGTCAAATATCTAATTTACATACTATATTCACATAGTACAAATAGATATCTTTCGTATTAAAGTCCAAGCTCACGAGCACATTTCATACACCTTAATTCTCATTGCAATCACTTCCAAGTGACCAATTTTCATTGTACTCGTGCATCTACCCAGTTTACCAACTGTGTAGCCTATGTCTGATTTTGTACAATTTCAAAAAGTACAACAGATTTGCAATCCTTCTTGAGATACCTTGTTCATCTACGCTTGGATAAATATAAATCCATTCTAGCTATGACAACTTTAGCTTCGTTGATATCTTCAAGATTCACAACACCAACATGTGACATGTAGCATCTAAGACTTTAAAGTCACGAAGATTGTAATCTTCAAATCAAAACTTTTTAATCTCATCAAGATTTGCAGAGATGATCCTCTTGTCATTACTTCTCGTAATGATCAGATTACTCACATGCAATCAATTATGACTTGCATATCATATGTAAATAACACATGCACACTTTTCAATTCTCTGATTTTGAATAGTTTGACATCTCATATTGACATATTTCACATTTATGAAATAACTTTACTAGTTATTACTCAAGGCTTCCACTTGTTATTGATGTTACCAGCTTTTAGCATCCCAAAAACCGGCAATTTCAGTTTGCATCATTACCAAGTTTAAGCATCCTTAAACTGGCAATCCTTATTCACATAGCAACCAATTTTGAGCGTCCTCAAAATGGAAATCATATCGTTTATTTGAAGCCATTTCTTATCATAGCAATATCAAATTTAATATGCCATTATTTCGTGTCTATGTTGTTTCACTCAACATGATCACCGAAAATATAAACTTTCTACTCTTGCTTTATCTAGAGCAACCCTCAGCTTCATGTAAATAGATATATCTCCAAATATCTATTTAGAAAGACTGTTTCAATGTTGATTGATGCACTTTTAAATTTCACAGTATGATAATTTTAGTATCATCTTAATGAACCTTATTCTCAAAACTCGAGAATATTTCATAAATTATATAAGGTCGTCACTTTTGACTGTAATATTTTATTATCAGTCTGACCTTTTACTTCTTTCAGACCCAAATTTACTTTCCCAATTTGAAAATTCATTTGGGTCCTAATGTTTCTATCTCGTAAGAAGATCCATATATTTTTTTTAAACAAGATTCTGTCAAACAGAACCACTCTCTCTATTTCTTAACATCATTTCCCCCACAAAGGACATAGAGAGAACATACACAATCCATTTTCTAGTACACGTGCTAGAAAATCTTGATTTATTGACTTCTCAATAATAGTCAAATTTTCTCTTGATATATTCACTTATCACGGAATTATACGAGAAGCGCATTGCTTCTATTAAATTTACAGGTTTACCATCAAGCAAATTATCAAGACATTCGGGATTAGCAATTGCCCAAGTCTTTTGCTCTCTACAGGTTCATCCTCACATTTATCCAATAACTCGTAAGTTCATTTAGATTACTTTTAATTACAGATCTACTAGGAATTACTAGCTTATTGCATAAGCATTCCTAAACTCTATAATAGTATTTTTATGAATCTCAAAAATTAGATTCATATATCGGATATTATTATACTCAACCATTGTCTATGTATCCATCCAAAATATCTCAATTGATTTTGGATCTCATGTTACCAATAGAGGTATTGGTATCAAATTTCGAGATACCCTCACATTTCAATTATTTTCAAGAATGTTTCTTTATATTCCACTATTCATAGAAAATTCAATAATTTTCTATTCTAGATACCCCCGCAATTTTAATATTTTACAGAATGTCAGAAAACATTCCAAAACTAATGGGAAATTTAATTATTTCCTTTTGTGGTATCTTGTTTAAGGAACGATTTGCCCTTCGTAATTAATATCCTCAAATTCAGTGATAGTCTAAGCTGATCATAATCGTTTTGCATCTCCCTCAGAGCGCAAATCCAGCTTGCATCTACTCCATTTATTTAATGCGAGTAAGGTGCAACGACATCATGAATATTCACGTTGCAAACAGAATTCACCCAGTGATTATTCATCATTAGATTTATTCACTACCATCTTAATTATCTATATTTAGTTGGTTTTACCCTTGAGCTTATGGAGCACACATCTCTCTATTTAGCTTCAATATCGACTCGACTACGAGTACGAGTAACAAATGTTTTACTATCAAACCAGAAAATAAACACATATCATGTCACTACCTCTCATCTGAGCAGGTTTACGTCATTCATTAAAAACCTATAAGGTTTTAATATCATGTTTAAAGAACTTTCCGTAGTTCTTGTCATTAGAAATTCAATTATCGAATTTCTCTAAAAGTTTTCCATGGTTCACACAAACCTACATATCTGGCTCACCTATTGGTACAACCAGAAGAGGCCAAAAAAAAGAACATAAATTTTCAATAAACCCACATTCAGTGATCCTTGATCAACTGATGCGTTAGGGTTAACAACTTTTTCGGATTCTCTCTGAAGTTCAGCATAAATAGCTGATATCAATATTCGCCGTATTAAGTATCACATGGATCACTATAATAGGCTCGTGTGTCACTGCCGAAGCAGACCGACACCAACACGTGAAATTACTATTTAACTGGAGGAAAAATCCAACCAGAAAAATATAATTTATGTGCCGACCCATAACCTGTACTCCAGGCCCATTAGATTTTTTAATGTGGAGAATCCTGAGCAATTTTAAATCTGGTTCACTTCAGCTGCACAACTCGTCACATTGTTTAACAACAAACATATTACTTCATAATATCTAGTGTAGCACAAGTGAGAATACTAGAACAAAATTTTCCAGTCAAACTATTGTTAACTAACGAGACACATTACATAATAAAACAACTTATGCGTCCTTTAATAGCTTTCCAAAGTCTCCATATAGACTAAAAGCAATTTGTTAACAAATAAATCTATTAAAAATAAGATGTTTAGAACTACATAGTTTGCATCACATTTACTATCACAAACCTCTACTTGTAGTCTATTTTCTCCAATTAAATAGATATGCGGTAAGGCCTCTATTTATCCAGTATTATAAGTTTGTGATATAACTCCATTATTAAAGATTAAACAATAATAATTGATGTTTTCTCATCACTCAACAATGATTAAAAATTAATCACCAAATAATCAAATTTCATCTTGAAGGGTCACATCTATGTAGCCATATCATTTAATTGCATAACAATATCATATTATGAACTTGCAAACACGCATGGAAACTATAGCATATACGATTTTTGTATCAGTATACTAATAATTCTGAAATCCATTCAGAATTAAAAAACTCTAGCTCATATATATTATCAATCACCATGCTAATTAAACAAAACATAATAAGCTATCCATTAATAGCGAAAATATGGACAAATTATAAATTTGGGTTTAATCTACCAATTTATAATGATTAACCCGAGAAACAGAATTCACCAAATATGTCCACTTGAATATAAGTTGATCATTAATCAATAACCACTAAAACATCAATAGGCTTAAAAGAAAATCAATCATCCAGCAACTTTGTGCTTTTTTTTGCCTCGTACCTGTTATGCTTAAACAAAGTACCACTTAAAATCAAATTTATATTAATTTCAAGCGCATGGCAACGAAATTAATGCACTAAATTTAATTTAATTAATGATGCAAATAATGGCCACTTATATACCCATAAATATAGTATACCATTTAGAGCCTATCGGTGATAAGTATAAGGTCGTGCTCCAATTTAAACAATCAAATTGACTTTTGCGTCTACTCATAAGAAAGTATGAATATCGAAGAAAACTGCTTTAAGATTGTTATCAATCTTGTACAATATAGACATTATTATATATATTGAATATATAACTAATTCACAAGAATATTGCTAATTCTTAAATCACATAAGCATATAACAGTTAATAATTAAATTAGGATAAGGGTTTGAGAAAACAAACAGAGATTGGATTTAATCTCGAGTCCAGAAAACTGTCTCCTTAAAGCATTTTCGCCCCGCACCATCCGTGTTTAGTGACCTGCTTCCTAGGATAAAACGAGATACTAGTATAATCGATAAATCGAAAATACTCTCAGCGAACTTGAACTGAGCCCGAGAACTATCACCGGAATATTTGAAAATTTTAAGACTAAAGAGACCGAGAATTAAAGAGATGACTCTTATTTCCTCGACTTGATAAAACTGGTGCCCTAAGACTCTATTTATAAAGAGAGGCTTCAAAGGACTTGTTTTTTCTTTTCGATGTGATACATGGTATTTATAAGAAAAACTAAGGAATAGATTTGTGCTACTCTCGATGTGGCAAAAAACCTCTTTTCATATTAAAATGTAAAACTTTGGAACATCAATTCTCATTCACCTTATACTCATTTTAAGCGTGTAAATATGCGTCGGAATCCCCTTGAAGAGGAGAATACGTTCCAATAAATACACACCACTAACACATAATATGTCTCACTCATATAGAGTCTCAAAATGATTCACAACTTAGTCTAAAATACTAAGTTTGTCCAACAATCCCCCACAAATGAGATTGATGATCCATTCGCAACAAAATGATCTTTATCTCACTCATTCAGGTCTTAGAATAGCCAACTAAATGATATACATGGTACTGAAATTGGATGGTGAAAATTGCCGAATTATAATCAAGAGATTTGAACATTGTTGTTGGTGCCAGATTATATTAGGTAAACCTCAATTAATTCTTCGTAAGGCACATAATGGATTCGATTTGTCAAATTCGATTATTTTTTACGATTGAAGATTGGTCGGTCGGTCTGTCGGTCATTTTAATTATAATTGATATTAAAGTTATCTTCCGCTAACAATTTAAATTCTAATTCATATTGAATTCTGTATTATTATATTTAATATTAAAATCAAGTTTTCTATAAATTTAAATTATATTTATATTGATGTCTATATTATTCTAATTGGTACCAAAATCAACTTATGCTACTAATTTAATTTTTATTTAATAATTTCAATAACAAACTTTACTATAACAAATAATTTAATTATTATATAGATATTATAGATATCGATCTCTAATACTATCAAATGTAATTTTATCAAAATAAAATTCGACTAGCTAAAACAAAATCATATATATTATTTGTCCGGGTTAAAACAAAATTAGCATATTGAACCGGGCTTAAAAAAAATTAAAAAAAAATTAAAAAAAATAGTTAGATTTTGTCGGTGTAATTGGACTCGAGTTAAAACACAATAATATAAACTATTGATTCAGGATAAAATGAAATTAATCATCAAATTAAACCTAAAATGAAGTTAATATCAGATTAATTATAATTCAAATATTATTGATCTAAACTAAAATTTAACTTTTAATTAAAATATAATCAATTTTTGTAAAAACACGTATAAATATCAATAAAACTATATCATTCAGTTAGTATCATTGTCTCTTTCTAATATCTCTTATTAAAAAACATGAACATATACGGGTATTAATATATTTATCATGAAATTATATTATTTAAAAAATTAAAAAAAGAAAATTTAAGATTTCAATTCAATATCAATTTTTAAAAAATTATGTAATATTAAAAAAGATCCATGCATCGCACTGGTTTTAAGTTAGTATTAAGATAAATTATATCTAATATATAATTATTATAAGGAGGATATTTGGCTGGCTGTACTACCGCATAAAGCATTCGGAACATTAGATTAAAAATAAAATCAATGGTCAATATTATCTTATATTTGTTGCGAATGTGATAAGGAGAACTAAACTAAAACCACTTTCATTACGAAACAAACACTCAATACTATATATATAAGGAGACTTAATCACATAATAAATAAGGAGACATAAAGCATACAGACCGTTAAATTAAAAACAAAATCTATAAAACATAGCTAGCCTCCTCAAACCCTAAAAAAAGCTCTCCCAGCCTCTCTTTTTTTCTAGCCGCCCGTTCGGGGCTTCCATCGGTTTTCACCGGTGGAAAGCCCCAAATCATCTATTTTCCTTACTTTGGTCGTGTTTTTCAATAATACTCCTCCCCGAGTAAGGATTTTTATCGTTCAAGATTGTATTTTTGTTTGATAAAATCTTTGTTGGGTGAGATTTGTTCCCAATTTATTTGGGTTTTGTTTATTCTCTCCTTGTGAGAGCTTGGTGTGTTTTTTGGTGTGTTTTGGTGTGATTCGATGTCCAGGACGTTAGATCTGCCGGATTTTCAGAGGTTTGATTCTGTGATAAAGATTTATATGGGATTGCAATTACGATCGATAGCTCAAACTGGTTTTGGTGAAGGCGATACATGTGTATATATCAATTTCAACAAATCGCTTGATTGTGTCTTTATAAAGACTAAATTAATCAGCGATATGATCTGTTTTATGTTTGTTCGACTCGATTGTTCTTGTAGATGCCGTATGGCTTTTCATTATTGAATTAATTCTGATTTTTTTCAAAAAACAAAAAACAAAATCTATGATGAAGATTATCTGATATTTTTTACAAAGGTGGTAATAAGAACTAAACTAAAACCACTTTAATTATGAAAGAACACACCATGCTAAGTTAAATGCTAAATATTACCCTACACTAAATAAATAAATAAATAAATAAATAAATAAATAAATAAGGAGACACTAAATAACTATGTAACTTTAAGTAAATCAGAGGAGTTTGTTTTCTTTTTTCAAGGTGATTGATGTATTGGAATCTTTTCATGTTCTTATGCAAAGTTATAGAAATTTTACAACAAAATTGACATCATTTTCAAGTAATATTTTTTATTTTTTTTACTAAAAGTATTTTTTTCCTTAAATCAACTGAAATAATTTTTCTCCTCTATATATATTTTATGTGAAATAACTGATTTATTATGATTTTTGTTTCTTGTGTTAACTTTGCAAACCTGAGCAAATTCAATTTGTATTAAAATACTTTTAAATTTTAAAATAAATTATAAAGTTAATTTTTATTCCTACAAAATTTGAAATGAAATGCAAAATATTTAAAATCTCGTGATGACATCCATCATTGCTAAAATAATTTTTACACATAATTGTATAATATATTATATATTTATAGTAAAGTATTTTGTATTTAAAATATTTTAAAAGAACTTTTGAATTTTAGAATGTCGGAAATGAATTAAAAAAAGTTAAATTTTATCCCCGCAATATTTAAAATTGAATGTCAAATTAAAATTTTAAGAATTTTTGCATACCATATTTTTCTTAACTCTGCACAATGTTTAAATATTTTGTAAAGATAAAATATTTTGTAAATATTTTTATCACATATTTTCATATAAGATATTACAAAAGTTTCTTTAATACTTTATTTTTAATATATTTTTGAGAATATATTTACAAAAAAATAAAAGTTTTATTTTGTTTTTTTATATTCAAAATTATATTGACAATTCAAGAGTAAAGATGTATGGCGGTAGTTTTTACTTTTCTATCTTGCTAACATCAAAGAAATATGATAAAAGAAAGTTTTTTTATCCTGCTAACAGTAAAAAAAAATGATAAAAGAAAGTTAAAGTGTGAGGCATAACTGATCATAAAAAGGGTAGTGAGTTTGTAGTGAATAGCTATGTAGGCTGACTTGAAATCAATATAAGAATTGCAATTAAAAAACGGGTAAAATAATATGTATAATATTATAAGTCAAATATAAGTAAAAGAATAATAAAAATTATAAATTCAGAATTATAATAAATTCAAAAGGGGTGAAGCCAAAAGTTGAGGAAACGAAAGAGAAGATAAACTAAAGTACCACTTAAAAGAGTGTTTCACTTAGGTTATTAATTATAATAAATAAAATGATTATAACTATAATACAATTTCAAAAATTTTATTATTTCATTAAAATATAACTATTAAGTCATATGAGAAATAAGATTACTAGGTTGAAATCAATATAAGAATTGTAATTAAAAAATGGGTAAAATAAAATATTTAATATTATAAATCATAGATAAATTAAAAAAGAATACACGGGTGATATTTAAAAATCAAGAAGTATAATTAAAATAGTATTCTACTAATTATACTAAATCAAAATGGCTAAAAATTATATATTTTCAAATAGGAGTCTGTTACATTATTTATATTTATATATGGAATATTAGGATGGTCTGGGTATTGCTTAGAAATTAAGAAGTATAATAAAAAATATAATTCTAATAATTATTTTTAAAAAAAAATTATGATTCGAAAGGGCTAGAAAATATATATTTACGTTTGTTATAATACATCTTAAATTAGCAATTCCTAAAAAATATATATTTAGTTTGTTATAGTACATCTTGAATTAGCAATACATAAGGAAATTAGAAATATAAAGGTTAAAGCCAAAGGGTGAAACCAAACTCTCATAAGACATGTAAAATTATAATAAAAAATAAAACCAAACTTAATATAATCATAATACATGTAGAAGTATAGAAACTAAAAGTTATAGAAGAATTAAAGTATATACAAAAGTAGAATTATAAAATATATATGAAGTAAAACCAAAAGTTGGTGATACCAAAAATTGGTAAAACCAAAATTAATATTTGTATACCACTGGTTTCGCTTATTATTAATATAAAGGTTATTAATGTATAAAGGATTATTTTTATTATTTTAATAAAAAATTAAAAAAATCTACAGAAAATAGAAATATCGTAATTATAATATGATTCCAATAATTTATATTTCGTTAAAAATAACATAGAACTTTACATAAATTAGAAATTTATGGGTGATTTTGAATCTCTTGAGGTGCATTTCAGTGCCAGGGAAGAAGCTTCTAGAGCTGCACTTTCAGTATATTATTGGAATGTAGGGGTGAGCAAAAAACCGCACAAACCGCAAAAACCGCCCACACCGCACCAATCCACATCACAAAACGAGGTTTTTAATTTTCGTGGTGCGGTTGCGGTTTGAATTTTTAATAAACCGCGCGGTGCGGTGCGGGTTGTGGTTTTAAATTTTTGAAATGTGGTTCAAACCGCACCGCAATATTTAATATGTTATAAATAGTGAACTCATTTAATAGAATTTTAGAGCTACGATAGACTTAAGGTATTTTTCTCTCTTTGGTTACTTGCTCTCGTACAAGGAGATCGGTGACTTGGGAAAATGACTACTCTGCTACATTAGCTACCAAAAATATAAAACTCAATCAACCATTGTTGTCCACTAGTTATTTTTAATCATAACTTAGATTTTTGATTAGAATAATTATATCTTATAATTTATAAGTTATTTTTGTTTTGTAATTATATTCCTAAAAAAGTTCAACTTTCTAGTGTGTAATTTCTAATTTGTATTATTTTAGAATATTGGCGACTTTGTATTATATTAGTCGGAAATTTGATTAAATTTAAGTTTTGTATTTTATTTAAATTTTTAAAACTTGTAAAATATAAACCGCAGTGAACCGCACCACACCGCACCGCATTTTCGTGATGTGGTTTATGCAATTTTCGAGGGTATGCGGTGCGGGTGCGGTTTGGAAATTTGATCAAACCGCATGCGCGGTTTGATTTGCGTTTTGAGGAAAAAACCGCACCGCCCGCACCGCGCTCACCCCTACTTCAATGTCCTTATCCATTATATCTCAAATCCCATTCTCTTTCTCAAGGCAACGCTCAAACCAAAAAACAAGGTTCAGCTTCTCAGATGAACGGCACGGATCAACCGGCTCCAGCCCTGTCAAAATTACGAGGAGAACTACTCCACAGCAGAAGACATCGCTTTTCTTTGAGAAATGATCTTCATAGTAAGATATTAGTTTGAGATAAGCAAAACTACCAAATGAAAATTTAAACCAAGTAAGCGCCTCCTAATTTCTGATGACCGGTACTCTTCCATCCCTTTTTATTATCACGTTTGAAAAAAACACACATATTCAGAGGCGTAGCCAGAAAACCGAGTCAGCGGGTCGAAAAAAAATTGAACGATAGATGAAATTTTAATTATAAAAATGCAAAAAATAGTCAATTTTAACAATACCTTATATTATTGCATCATATTAACAATAACTTACACAATTGTTTCATTAAAAACACCTTCAAATACAATTTTTTCGATTTATATTTAACAAGAATATAATTAACGGTTTATCTCTTATCTGATATATTTAACCTGTTTTGTTGAACTTAAAAGATAAATTTATGCACCCCTTTACAAGTTATATTATTAAGTGGGGTCAAAAATAAAAAGGAAAATGAATTTTTTCGTCATCCAACTTATTGTGTGTTTAGAAACTTACCACTCAATTATAATTTTTTTTTGTTTTACTCAGTAATGTTAGGTTCGTATTTTTTTTAGTCACTAACGTTAGGTTCGGATTTGATTATTAGTATTTTGTCAACTTTTTATAGCATTATTAAAATATAGTGATAACTAGTAAAAAAATGTCATATGTGTCTATAAGAAAGCTTATATACGTCTGAGTTTGCTAGATGCATATGGATGAGTCGTATAATGTTTGAATTATATACATATGTTATAGGAATGACGCATATTATTTTAAACATCTGGTCAGAACAGATGTATATACATTATAAACAAACGTATAAAATCAGTTCATATACGTTTACTTTTTAGGTGGAGGTACTAAGCTCAAAACCAAAATATTAAGAAGAGGCATCTCAATCCATACTAAAATTATTGGGAAATAAAAAATAAAAAATTCAATACAATCAAATTAGCAAACTGATCATAAAGTACTAAAAACATTAAAAAATTATATATCAATATTTTACCAAACGATACTTTCAAAAACCCAATAAAATCATTAACCACGACTCCTTCATGCAACTCTTATCCTCTTATCGACCCAAAATCAAAACTATAAAACCATTCATTCTAATAGAATCGTGAAACAAGTATATATATAAACATAAAAATAGAATAATGTTGTAATAATGTAAATTTGATATTAAATCAAACAACTCTCACAAGATATTTTTCTTGCAAACATAGTTTTATAACTTTTTTTAAGATTTTCTTTTTGTATATAAAAATTTAAACGTTAAATTATTATTCAGAAGAAAAAAATTAAAATAATTTATGAAACTACATCTTTTAGGAGCCTTAAAATGTGTGTCAAACTCTCATCACTCAAGGTAAACGTCTTGGGGACATATGGTGTACTATATATAAAGATATAAACATATATTAAATCATTAAAATATTACAGACTACCACTATGTTTTAATAATCCTACAAAAAATTGACATAATGCTAATAATCAAATAACGTTAGTGACTAAAAAAAATATGAACATAACATTAGTGAGCAAAAGAAAAAAAAATTATAGTTGAATGGTAAGTTTCTAAAAACACAATAAGCTGGGTGACGAAAAAATCCATTTTCCCAAAATAAAATTTAAGTGGGGTCAAAAATATTAAATGGGGTCAAAAATATTTATTTTTTAGGGTCAATTATAAAATATTTAAATTTTATACAATAAAAATAAGAAGACACTTAAAAGTTGAGGGGTGCAAGTGACCCCTGCTTATAACATAGCGACGCCCCTGCACATATTAAGAAAAATTGAAGTATATAATTTGTTTTCATGTATATCCTTAATTATTGCATTAAATGATAAGTTTATGAGTGTATATTTTAGTTGTAAAGTAAAAATATTGGAAATAGTAACACGAGTATTGAAATGAAATTGGAGTGAGGCCACTACTTAGAGCCAAATTTTATTTTCAAAAATGACAACGAAAAAGGGGCAGAGGGATGTCTATTATTGTCACGATAATTTAGTTGAGAAGAGTATGTAAAAATGTACATCTTGGACATGGATATTACCCTCCTATGGAGGTCGGCCCTCGTTGAGAAGAAGGGCCTAGTAAAGAGTGTGTAACCACTAAGCACTAACCAGCTTTCAGCAATTTTGCATTATGTTTATATAAACCATTTGGAATTTGAATGTGGAGAATAAATACCTGTGGCCGTTTGGTAATCCAAATCATAAGGGTTAAATGTTCCTTCGAGTCTTTCAAACACTCGAAATCTTCCTAGTTGTGGTCCGTCATTTTCCCACCTGGAATGTGAGAGCTTTGCATTGTAGTCCTGTTGGAAAGAAAAAATTTGCAAGTCAAAAAGATAGTTTTTTAATAGGAAACTACTTGATAAAAATTTTTTAACAATCATTTGTTCTTCTTACAGAATCTATCATTATGTTGGATGCTGCGACATCACAATGAATCACAAAAAGGTGTTGGAACTGATCATCTCAGACACGCAAGGAGCTTTCTTACCAGGTCGGCTAATTTCTGATAACATCATGATTTCTTTCGAAATTATGCACTATCTAAAGAAAAAGAAATTCGGTAAAGAGGGGTATATGGAGCTTAAACTTGATATGGCTAAAGCATATGATCAAGTCGAGTGGAAATTTTTGAAAGATATGCTAATCAGATTGGGTTTTAGCAGTTGGTGGACTCACTTAATTATGCAATGTGTTACTACAATGGTGTATAATATTGTGCATGATCAAGGTGAGATTAGCCCTATCACTCCAACTCGAGGATTGAGACAAGGGGATCCGCTATCTCCTTATCTCTTTATTATATGTGCTGAAGGTCTTACGGCTATGATTAAAAGTTATGAGGAGAAAAGATGGTTGCAGGGGGTCAAGATTTGTCGAAAAGGCCCTGCCATTAGTCGCATGCTTTTCGCTGATGACATTTATTTATTTTGTAAAGCAGACACAACTGAGGCAGGCAAGGTTATGGAGTTGTTGGCTTTGTATGAGATGGCCTCTGGTCAGAGGGTGAATAAGGATAAATCCACGGTATTTTTTAGTGCTAACGTTATAGACTATAAAAGGATATAGACTATAAAAGGATATCGTATGCCAGCAGTTGCTAATTAAAGAAGCGGATGACACTACGAAGTATTTGGGTTTACCTAATGTGCTGGGACGAAACAAAACAGTGATGTTTGGTTACTTGAAAGAGAGATTGAAAGCTAGCATCAGAATTTGGAACGAGAAGAAGATCTCGAAATCCTCAAAAGAGATTCTTATTAAAATGGTGGCTCAGGCATTGCCGTCTTATGCCATGAGCGTATTTTTACTTCCTCTTGAGCTCACTAAGGAAATTGAGAAAGAAATGAATAAGTTTTATTAGGACACCTCCAGTAAGTCGAGGTCTAAAATTCATTGGATGTCGTGGGATAGATTAACTCGACACAAGCACGCGGGTGGTTTGGGATTTAAGAATCTTCGGGACTTCAATCTTGCAATGTTGGGCAAACAGTGTTGGCGATTAATTACCAATCCGGAGAGTCTGGTAGCTAAAGTCTACAGGTCTAAATACTTTGCAGATATAAATTTTTTGGAAGCAAAAATGGGAGGGAGTCCTAGCTTCATCTAGCGAAGTATCATGGAAGCCAGGAATGTGGTTTCAGCAGGGTCAGCTTGGAGGATTGGTACTGGAAATGACATTAATATCCTTAATCAACCATGGTTAAGTGACTGGGAGAATCCTTTTATTCTAACTCGGTCACCAGCAATCATTAATCAAAAAGTGGTGTCGCTATTCCACACTGGTACTAAAAATTGGGACTCAGAATTCATTCCAGACATTTTCGAGGAAAGGGATCAGAAGTGTATCTCTGATACGGTGGTAGAACACGAGCTCAGTAGTGATGTTCTGTACTGGAAAATGGAGACATCAGGTCAATACACGGTTAGAAGTGCCTATAAGTTGCTGCAGAAACAGAAAGGAGAATGGGGTACAACTGATAATGTGGAGTTTTGGAAAATGATGTGGAACATCTGAGCTCCTCCTAGGGTGTTAAACCTTATATGGAGAGCAATTAATTATTGTTTGCCAACAAAAACTCAGTTGCAGGCTAAACATGTGCAAATTAACAACTTGTGTCTTGTTTCTAACGAGGGCGAGGAGTCAATATTTCATGCTTTAGTCAATTGCAGGTATGCAGCTAGATGTTGGAAGTAATTCAACCCAGTTATTGACACAGACATGACCATGGATTTTCCTGTATGGTTGATATCGAGGTTGGCAAATCAGTCGAAGGAGAAGAAAGCGAAAATGCTCACCTTGTGTTGGTCAATATGGAGAGCCAGGAATAACCTGATCTGGAATAATAAGCGTTGGCAGGAAATGAGAATTGCAGCGAAAGCTTGGAAATATCTTACATAGTGGGAAGTAGCTCAAAATAGAAAAGTTGGACCATCAATTCAGCCTATGTTTCCAAGCGATGGTGCAGTGGTTTGGGCGAAGCCACAACTCGATGAAGTTAAGATATCGGTGGACGCTGCTATTTTTGAAAATCTTGGCAAGTCAGGAATTGGATGGAATCATTGCTCGAGGGAGAGAAGGTCAGTTCCTCTCAGCACAAACCAGAATTTATCCAGAGGTTATGAAACCATATTTAGCAGAGGCAATAGCTGTTAAGGAAGCATTGAGTTGGGCTAAAACGATGACTGGCACTCTATTATCATCGAGACAAATTGCTTGACTATTGCTCAGATGATTCGAAGCTCTGCTGCTATGAGATCGAGGGTTGGACAGGTAGTAGAGGAATGCCGGGATATGATTAGTGTATGAACAACGTTAAGTTGTATTTTGTTCAACGATCTGCGAATATATCGGCTCATGAATTAGCACGTGTGTCGTATATGTATCCTGATCGTATCTTTGATTGGAGGTCTGTTCCAATTAATGTTATGCAATGTATGATGTTTGATTTGGAATAATAAAATTTGCATTTCGTCAAGAAAAAATAAAAATAGTTACACAATTTACACTAAATTGCAACTTATTATGTAACATTGTATTTTTGCAAATATTTTTAGAGTAAAATAGTATTTTTACAAATCTTTTCAGAATTTAGTAAAATCGCAAATAATTTTACAAAATAAAAGTATTTTTGATAAATTCCCTAGATTTAATATACATTTTTTAAATTAAATCTAGAAAAATGACAGAGAATAAAATACATCAATTACAATTTCCTTTTTGGGATGTCCCATCCAATTATTTACATTTCAAAACTTACAAAAAATAGTCAATGTATCCTAACCACTTTCCCACTTTCCCACTTTTCCTATCTTTTCACACTATTTTTACTCTATTATCTCACTTTTATACATTAAAAGTGCCCAAACTAAACGTAAAGAACTGGCCGGGACGGAGGGAGTACATATTATTAACCTCTTAAATGTCGAATGACAGAGTTGACTTGCTCTAGCTCCTCAACCACTTGATATGCAGAGGGTCTTGATTCTGGATTTGTTGAGGTGCATTTCAGTGCGAGGGAAGAAGCTTTTAAAGCTGCACTTTCAGTATATTGGCCTTCAATGTCCTTATCCATTATATCTGAAATCCCATTCTCTTTTTTAAGGCAACGCTCAACCCAAAAAACAAGGTTCAGCTTCTCCGATGAACGGCACGGATCAACAGGCTTCAGCCCTGTCAAAATTACGAGGAGAACTACTCCAAAGCAGAAGACATCGCTTTCCTTTGAGAAATGACCTTAGTATTAAGATATTAGTTTGAGATTAGCAAAACTACTACATGAAAATTTGAACCAAGTAAGCGCTTCCTAATTTCTGATGACTGGTACTCTTCCGTCCCTTTTTATTGTCACGTTTGAAAAAAACACACACATATTTAGAGGCATAGCCAGAAAACCGAGTCAGGGGGTCGAAAAAAAAATTGAACGACAAATGAAATTTTAATTATAAAAATATAAAATATAGTGAATTTTAACAATACCTTACATTATTGCTTCACTAACAATAACTTACACAATTGTTTCATTAACAATGCCTTCAAATACAATTTTTTCACTTTATATTTAACAAAGAATATAATTAACATTTTATCTCTTATCCAATATATTTAACCTGTTTTGTTGAACTTAAAATTTAAATTTATGCACCCCTTTACAAGTTATATTATTAAGTGGGGTCAAAAATAAAATTTAAGTGGGGTCAAAATATTAAATGAGGTCAAAAATATTTTTTTTAGGGTCAATTATAAAATATTTAAATTTTATATAATAAAAATAAGAAGACACTTAAGAGCTGAGTGGTGCAAGTGACCCCTGCTTATAACATAGCGACGCCCCTGCACATATTAAGCAAAATTGAAGTATATAATTTGTTTTCATGTATGTCCTTAATTATTGCATTAAATGATAAGTTTATGAGTGTGTGTTTTAGTTGTAAAGTAAAAATATTGGAACTAGTGACACGAGTATTGAAATGAAATTGGAGTGAGGCAACTACTTAGAGTATCTCCAATAGGGGGTGCTTGCAAGGGTGCCAATATCTATGTGTCAAGCACCTTTGGGTGCCTTCCTATTGAAGAGGCAAGAGTGCTCAAAGGTTGCCAAGAGAAGTTGCCAATTTTTGGCAACCTCTTAGCACCCCCTCTTAATAGCTAAAATACATTTTGTACTAGATGTGTGCAAATTACAACTTCCTCTTTTATTGTATCATATTCATTTATTTATCAAATGTGGGAACCATTTAGGCAACTTGAAGAGGTGCTAACTATTGAAGATAAAAGTTGCTACATTTGACATGGAAGGAAAATAAAATAAAAAACTATTATTTTTAGTGAGTTGACAAGTCTTGACACCCATAGAGGGTGCCTCCATTGGAGATGCTCTTAGAGCCAAATTTTATTTTCAAAAATGACAACGAAAAAGGGACAGAGGGAGTGTCTATTATTGTCACGATAATTTAGTTGAGAAGGGTATGTAAAAATATGCATCTTGGACATGGATATTACCCTCCTATGAAGGCCGGCCCTCGTTGAGAAGAAGGGCCTACTAAAGAGTGTGTAACCACTAGGCACTAACCAGCTTTCAGCAATTTTGCATTATGTTTATATAAACCCTTTGGAATTTGAATGTGGAGAATAAATACCTGTGGCCGTTTGGTCATCCAAATCATAAGGGTTAAATGTTTCTTCGAGTCTTTCAAAAACTCGGAATCTTCCAAAAACTCGGAATCTTCCTAGTTGTGGTCCGTCATTTTCCCACCTGGAATGTGAGAGCTTTGCATTGTAGTCCTGTAGGCAAGAAAAATTTTGCAAGTCAAAAAAATAGTTTTTTAACAGGAAAACTACTTGAAAAATTTTCTTTAACAATCATTTGTTCTTCTTACAAAATCTATCATTATGTTGGATGCTGCGACATCACAATGAATCACATCTATTTCCGGACTATGAAGAAAAGCAAGCCCCTTTGCCGCATCAAGAGCGATTCCAATACGTTGTTTCCAAGAGAGGGGTAGAGAATACGAATCTCCTAAATGTTGTTTCCAAGAGAGTGGTAGAGAATACAAGTTTTGGTTAAATCATCATAAACCGGATATATTTACTTAAAAAGGATAATTCATCCGTCCCATTTTTCATTTCCCTTTTCAGAAAAATTACACATTAAAAAAACTATTTAGAAAAAAATTCACATATATCTTCAATTAATACATTAAAAAGTAAGAATAGAGTTAGGTTTGAAAAATAAATCAACTCCTATAAATGATAAATATAAGGATATTTCTAGAAAATTAATTTTATTTACATTGAAAAGTGTAAACAACAATCTGCGATTAATACATATAAAATTATGCGAATAATAGAAAGACAACAAAAAGGATATTAACGAGAAGTTTTCGAGTCCAGGCGTATAACTGTCTCCTTAAAGCTATTACGGCCTTCACCGTATGTGCGAGTCGTTAGCCTCACAAGATAAAACGAATTAAGAATTTAAAAGCCCAAGCCCAGTGGAAATTAAATTTAGCAAAATTAGTCTGTAATTATGGCTAAAATTCCACGTGTCACTCGTCGTGCGCACGCAACATTTGTCCACTCAAACTATGGCTAAAATTGACTTGACAATGTGAGACAACTACCCACATTTTCCAACAAAAAGTGAGAATAGAATTTAGTTTGAAAAAAATCAGACACCTAGAAATGATAAAAATATAGATATTTCTAGAAAATTACTTTTATATTTTTTTTCAAAAAAGAAGAGGTGTACCCTAGATAACTTTTTTAAGAAAAAGAACATGTAAAATTGAACGGGAACATGTAAATTAGGAGGAGAAAAAACTCACTCCTGAACAGATGCTTGTCCAAGCTGCCCCGATGCATCAACTCCTTTACTAGAAGCCGATTCTTATTTTCTTCACAGTACCCGATCAATTTGTGAATATTCGGATGATAAAGTTTCCTTGCAATTTTGATTTGTTCCTGTAGTATAAAACGTGATAGGGGGTTACTAAGGCCAGCTAAAATAAAACTTGAACAAGCAAAAGTTAAAAAAAAAAACTAAAAGTTACAATGTTGAAACTAACCAACCACTTCTCCTCCCAGAGGGACAGGGGACTTCCAATTTCAAATCTCTCTACTGCAATAGCTAGTCCAGTACCGCGTTCTGCTGGAGCAAATGTGTTCTCATCAACGTGGCACTTAAAAACATGACCAGAAGCACCATTTCCTATCAGACTGTCAGGATCGAAATTCCTAGTAGCTATACTAAGCTCATCAAATGAGAACATCTTCAACTTTGATGGCTGGGGGATGACTGGCAGTACTACATCATTGTTAATGTATTCCGAAGTCTTTGGAAGTACACTATCACTATCATTGTTTCTGTATTCCACTGTCTTTGGCAGTACACCATGACTGTTATTGTTTCGCACTATCTTTATATCTTTATTTCCTGAAAGACGATAATAAACTTATAAAACATTATTGACAAGTAAAAAGGGAATATAATTATTATTTTACCAAGCTCGTCATAGAGAAAGGAAAACGAACAGTCTAGCACATTTTTCTCATGCTAGAGCTGCTTCCATTCGTAGAGTGAAATAATGATAAAAATATTTATGAGCAAGCACAAAATGGTTTCTAGTTTTACAAAGAGCGTTAAGATGTTTTACACATATATGGAAAACTTCGTTCTTGTTATACTTGCACAACTAAATGAACATCATGATGGTAATAAGATTCTTAAGTGTTCAACATTCCATATATTTTCATGGATATATTACAGTTCAAAGCTCCTATATTCCAGTTACCAACATAATGTTGTATGTCGATTTCTGCAATATATAACCCAAAAATGTGTTGTTTGATGAACTTATATTGAAGTGTACCTGACTGGGCCCAAGCAACAAATCTTTTTATAGCAGAAGATTTCTTTTCCTGATGCCTACCACCCGAAATGCCTAACATCCCAATTTCTTTCTCTTCTTGGTTAGCAACAAACGTTTTCATAGCAGCAGACTCCTTTCCATTCTCGTAATTTTCACTTTCGACCTGAGTATCTGAGCTATCTTCCTCTTCCTGGTTATCATCACTAGGTATTATCTCAGGTAGACAATATTCTGTGCTCTTTTCTTGCAAGGTTAAGGCGGACTGGAGAACGACCACAACCTCAGCCATAGTGGGACGGCGTTTTTGTCTAATATCTATACATTGGATTGCAACTTTCACCAACGCCTCTATGGAATCAGGACATGCCTCCTCCTTAATACGTGAATCAATAATTTGCCCAATCATATCCTCCTCGAAGCAGTTTTGTGCCCATCCCGCTAAACCTATTCGTTCTTCCTCCAGAGTGCGGTCCACTGCTGGTCTTCCACACAAGACCTCGAATAACACAACACCAAAGGAGTAAACATCAGATCTCCATGTAAGTCTTAAGTGTTTGATAATAATAGGGATCCAAGTAACCGTAGGTGCCTTTGACACGAGTGCTTACGTATGTAGTTGCCTGATTTGCTGGACTGGTTTTAGATAGTCCAAAGTCCGAAATCTTAGCTGCATAATTCTCATCCAATAAAATGTTAGCGCTCTTTACATCTCGGTGTATAATTCTGTGCTGAATGCCTGTACCGGTGTGAAGGTAATCCAGTCCACGAGCAGCTCCAATGCAAATCTTGAGACGTTGAACCCATGACAGACGTGGGAGAGAAGTATCACCTTGTCTAACCCTTTTATACAGATGATCAGCTAGAGTTCCACCAGGCATAAATTCATAAACCAAAATCATCTCATAGCCTTCATCACAATAACCGATCAAAGACACTAAATGGCTGTGTCTGAGTCTTGCAAGCATTTGAATCTCCGCCAGGAATTCTGTGGATCCTTGACTTGACATGGATTTTAACCGTTTTATTGCAACTACAGTTGGTGTATCTCTAACTGCAAGAGTCCCTTTGTAAACATTTCCAAAACCACCTTTCCCGATCACTAATTTGTCGTGGAAGTTAGATGTTGCTCGCTTCATCTCGTGAAAAGAGAAGCGATAACACAATTGTTGCATAGACAATGATATAAGGTAGTTCTTTTTCGCCATGACTTTTGCTTCTTCTTGTTGTTCTCGGAACATATAAACCACTATGTTCAGGATAGTAACGAGAACAAGCACTCCATTAACAATGATGTTTGTATATCCAAATAGAAATGCCGAATTTTGTGTCATTGCACAAAGATTAGAACCAGAATAGCTATAGCTATACAATCTTCAAAAAAATTATAATCAAAATAATAAAGTGGAATAGAACCTAGAAGATTTATAAGTATGATATTTCAAGAATATTATTCGTTTGACAACAACACAAGAAGCAAACTAATTTCCCAGAAAAAACACAAGAAGCAAACTAATTTCCCAGAAAAAACACAAGAAGCAAACTAATTTCCCAGAAAAAACACACGAGGTTGACTGACCAAGAAAATTCAACAATTTAAAATAATTTATCATAATATCCAACAAACATGTGGTGCTCTCTTCTCTCTCCGTTTAAAACTAGACCCATGACATTCTATTTTCTCGTGCAGTCTCTTTTCACTAATTCTTTTAATTTCGAGTTTGAGCATGATTAGATAATTTGAGTGGTAAGAGTTTATGCTCTGTGCACCCTAATCATAATACTAATTTGTAAAACAAATAAATATATGTTTAAAAAAAATCTTTGAATCTCTCATTTTTCAAATTTTTAATCCTTAGCTCCCGAGTATTAAAAAAAAGAAAATAAGTGAAGAATAAGTAAATTAGTTTCACTTTCTTGCGTTGTGCTCCCGACTTTTTAAGAGTTTTTAAAGGAAGCGAAATCAATGGTTAATTAATGCAAATTTGATCATCTTTCACTCCAAACCTTTCTCTCCAAAAATTAATTGGATGAAAAAATACTTTATCTTCTAATTACTTACTTCCTTTTGATTAAAAAAATTCGGGAGCAAACTCTTATATTTCATAAGAAATGAATGTTTGTTACTATTTTGTTTTACAGTTTTACATAGTTTCTCATTTCACTAATTCTCTGGAATTGCATAAGCACTAGTGTGCACCTTGGAGATCTAACCTTTGCTATTGTGCAATTATAACTCCAGCAGTGGACCGCAGTACCCTGGAGGTAGGTTTAGCTGGACCGGCACAACACTGCTTCGAGGAGGGTATAATTGACCAGATTATTGATCCACGAATTAAGAAAGAGGCATGTACTGATTCCGTAGAGGCATCGGTGAAAGTTGCAATCCAATGTATAGATATTAGACAAAAACGCCATACCAACTATAATTAAGGATGCTGCGGTCGTTCTCCGTTACGTCTTAGACTTGCAAGAGAAGATCACAGACTACTTGTTTACCCACCGTAGATAATACCTAGTGATGATAACCGGGAAGAGGAAGATTAATCAGATATTATTATGGTGGAAATTGAAGATTAGATGATAACCAAGAAGAGGAAGACTAATCAGATATTATTATGGTGGAAATTGAAGATTACGAAACTGGAAAGGATGATATTGCCGGCGATAGCCATAAGGAACAGGAGTTCTACTTCACTTTAGTTGGATTAACCCTTTTATCTGTCTTCATGTAATCTCGCCCAAGTTTGGTCTGGTTTGACTTTTTGTTTTCGTTTCTGTAATTCAACAAAAAAAATAGGCTAGCCATTTTCTAGAGATTTGTGAAAATTTTATATTCACTTTTTAAAGAAATCAGATTCTTACCGAATCGGATTATTATCAAATCGATTTCATTTTTATACAATATATATCCATCTCAGATCAGATTGGACCTCCGGTTCATTAACAACTGTATCTAGGCACACTAAGGAACAAATTTTTTACATGAACTTAATCATTGATGGAGTTGTTACGAACACAGTGTCATTATTATAAAAATAATAATCAAATAATCAAATTGGCCTTGAATTATAAGAGTTAAATATGCTAATCTTTAAAAAATCACTAGAATGTCATCCTTCCATTTTACACCGGATGTTTTGCTAAAAAAAGTGAATGTTTGAAAAAAATATAAATAAAAATATGCAAAGCATAGTTAACTTTGAAAATATAAATTTGTATTAAAAATTAAAATGAATTATTCAGTTGCAACAATTTTTTTCTTAAAAATAAACATGTAATTTGAAACGGAGAGATTAATAAATTTTTATCTCATAAAATATTTTTTATTGATATTTTTCTTGTTAATAATGATGATATAAAAAAATTGTCACTAATAAAAATATGACATCTCATAAAAATAAATTAAATTTAATGCTTAAAAAAACTCAATACACGTAACTTGGGAGATCTGATGTGTATTCCATATTTTCATTGGCTGCTGTGTTATTGAAGGACCGGCAGGGGACCGCGGAGGAAGAGTAAATAAGTTAGCAGGAGCCATCTCAATGGAGCGAAAATTCAATATAAGTCGATATGATCCGACACTATTTTAGTGAATGTGAATTGACTTATTAAAAATCCGATCTAGTTAATGATTTGATAATAAAAAATCGAGTACAAATAAAGCGGATATGAATTTAAGCCAATCTAATCCAGTAATAATCCGATCCGGTTTATGTTATGGATTAAAACTAATATATATAATTGCTGTATTTAATACTAAGGAACGTGAGCTTCGAGGCTCGATTTGACTGCTCTTGTGTTTCGTGACTCAATCCGCCTTAACAAGATGCCTACGTACCTTGCTGATTGCCAAGGATCAAGTCAAAAAACGTAGTTCTGATTGGTGGGGGTGAGACCCCTTATATAGATGTGGGAGTCCTTGAATTGGACTTGGTATAGGAGACTTGGTGGATAAGCCTCTGAATTAGGATAGACTTAGGAGTCCTAGGAAGTAGGAAGCTGATTCCTTATCCTTTTAGGTCCCCTTGAGGCTAATCTTTAAGGACTTATATCCTCATCGGGACTCTTTTCAACATCTGATTTCTCCCTTATTAATTAATTACGAAATTAATTAATAATCAGGGCTTTTTGGGCCTTTTTTTTATTCCACCAGGCCTGATCTGGTCCGTCAGGCTTAACCTTTCTGGTCTGAATATTATACATCTTATTATTGGGTCCAGCAGCCCATTATTAATAAAATCAGGATTTATTTATCCCTATCATTTGCCCCCCAACTTTTGGGAAACATTGATTAGGTTTCACAGAAGTTAAGTCTATTCATTCCCTTACAGGGTTTCGTTCTTGCGTAAAGTGTGGAGCGACCTACACGTTTACAACGAGTTTTTCCTTTTATTCAGGAATTATTTTGATTTCCAGGAATTTTTCCCTTATTTCCGGGATTTTTTCCCTAATTTCTGAATTTTTCCCTAATTTTTCTGGGATTTTTCCTCATTTTCTGGAATTTTCCCTAATTTTTCTGGGATTTTTCCTTATTTTCTGGAATTTTCCCTAATTTTTCTGGGATTTTTCCTTATTTTCTGGAATTTTCCCTAATTTTTCTGGGATTTTTCCTTATTTTCTGGAATTTTCCCTAATTTTTCTGGGATTTTTCCTTATTTTCTGGAATTTTCAAATTTCCAGCCCTTTTTTCGACCAGGATCCTAGTCGAAATTTCGACCTGGATCCTAGTCGAAAATAGGGGTCAGCCTTATCATCCTGGTCGAAGGATTTCGACTAGGATCCACGACCTGGACTTCGACCAGGATCCTAGTCGAAATTTCGACCTGGATCTAGGTCGTCAATTCCCCACTTTTAGTTTCTGATTTTGAGCCCTTCGACTAGGATTTCGACCAGGATCCTAGTCGAAATTTCGACCTGGATCCTGGTCGAAAATTCTTTGGTTTTCTTGATTCCTGGTCGAAGAATTTCGACTAGGATTCACGACCTGGATTTCGATCAGGATCCTAGTCGAAATTCGACCTGGATTTTTAATCCTTATTTCTGTAAAATGCTTGTCTAATTCGACCTCATTCCTAGTCGAAGTTTCGACCTCAATTCAGTTCTATTTTTTCCGCTTTTTTCGTGAATCTAGTCGAAAAATTTCGAGCAGGGATCACGACCTGGATTTCGACCTGAATCCTGGTCTTTTTTCTCCGTTATTTTCGGGTGTCTGCTCGAAAGTTTTTGAGCAGGATTCACGACCTGGATTTCGACCTGAATCCTGGTCTTTTTTCTCCGTTATTTTCGGGTGTCTGCTCGAAAGTTTTTTGAGCAGGATTCACGACCTGGATTTCGACCTGAATTCTGGTCTTACATCTTTTTATTTGGGCCTTACATTTTTTAAGGCTAAAACTGAATTTTCCAAATCCTAATTGGATTTGGGCCTGGATTTCTCTATTGGGCTTTATCAAATATTACTGGGCCTCTTTATTGGGCTTTATCAAATATTACTGGGCCTCTTTACTGGGCTTTATCACAACCTGTTTAGAATGCCCTAGAATTCCTAGGAATATTCTAGAAGATGCTTTTTCCTGGGCTTTTTCTCATGGGCCTTTGTTCTTAATGGGCTTTTTGTCCCTTCAACTTCTTTTTCCTCCTATATAAAGGAATGAGGAAAGGTCACTACTCCTCACTTCCTCATTTCTTTGTTTTCTTCTTCATTCTCCTGCTAAGATTCTCAGAGCAATAACAGCAAGTCGGAGCTCAGAGCCTTTCTCAGGAGTGCTTTTTCAGGTAAGATTTCTCCCTTTGTTTTTTGTTTTTTGTTCATTTTTCCATTGTGTGCCATTTTAAGACAGCCTATTTACGTGCCTCATACCTTTTTTCAGATGGCTGACAAAAGAATGACTCGTTTGGCCAAGATGAACGTGGCTAGAAAGTCCAATAATTTTCCTATTCGATCGAGATATACTTCCTTAATCGACATGATCAACACTCGAGGGGACGAGTATCCGTCTGATGCGCATCTGGACGCACACGATCATATCAGCGCCTTACGGGATCCCAAGGAGCTGGAAAAGTTGAGCGGCTGCTTCAGAATCAAAGAACCTTTTAAGCTGGTTCTTGCAGGTCCGGCCGACAGGGCCTGTCAGTGGAAGAAGGACGCGCTATGCGTCTATAGGGATACTCTAAGGGCAGGTATTAGACTCCCTTTTCATCCATTCATTCCTTTACTTTTGGCTGATGTAGGCATCAGCCCTTGCCAGCTTCCCCCCAATTCCTGGAGGTTGATCCTATGCTATCTGTCGCAATGCGCCAAGCACAGCATCCCCACATCTGTTGCTGTTTTCAGGAAGATTTTCCAGTTCAAGAACAGCCCCGATAAAAGTCCGGGTTGGGTTTCTATCAACCAACGCCCCACTATCCCCCATATTGTGAATGGAAAATCCATCCCTGACAACAATTTGGGGTGGAAGAAGGATTTTTTGTTTATAGTTTGGGAGGGTGGAGACTGGGGTTCCCTATTTCGATCTTCTTTTGGGATTGCCGTGGATGGGAGCCCAAATGACATAGCTTTGTCTGAGGAGGAGGCTAGAGGTTTCAACCTCCTGACGCAAGACAACGGCACCTCCCATTCTTGGGATCTTATCCGGGAGACTGTCCTGGTAGAACGCGGCCTCTCGCCCGTTCATAAGAAAAGTAAGTTCCTACCTTCATCTACTTTATTTCCTGCATTTTTATTCCGTTAGTTTTCAACTGACTTTGCTTGCCGCAGTGGCTGAGAAGATTGAGGAGGCTACGAAGCCAAAGGACCTGGAAACGACCAGGATGAAGAGGGCTGGGAAGATTTTCAAAGATCCTAGGCTTGGTGATCGCTTCCCTGAGTTCCTCCTTCAGGCTATGGAGCCAAATGAGGAAGGTCCCAGCCAGGTTTTGCGCACCAAGCAGAGGCCAGGGGCCTATTTTCAACCTGCCTGGGGGATCCGGGGCAAGGACTCAATATTGGGCAGCACAGCCCTGTCCAAGGAATGGTCCAAACATTCCATCTCTCCGGTGGACTATCAAGACTTTGTCCTCCAACAGGACTTAGAGGGGAACGAGCTTTTTGGAGCCCAAGCCCTGGCGACAGTACGCACTTTACTTATGCCTTTTACACTTTTCTTTTCATGCTTCTTTTCTAAAGTTTTGATATTTCTCTTGCAGGCTAACGCCCATTTTCAAGGGGCAATTCACCAAGCTAAGGCTTGGAAGGTTGGCCTGGAAGATGCCAACAAGAAGTTGGAGGAGGCCAACCAAAAAATTGAGGCCCTTGAAGCTCAATTGGCTTCTTCCACTTCTGATCTGGAGACGGCCCGGGCTGAAAACGTAATCTTGAAGGCGCAGAAGGACAAAGCCTTTGACGGCTGGATGGATACCCAAGAATTCAAAGACCTGATGGTGGAGCATGATGCCCTTCTTCACCCAGTTAGCTACAAAGAGGGCTGGGACGCTGCTGTGGAGGCCATCCAGGATGATTTTCCAGAGGTCCTCGAGCAGTCCTCCTTTCCTTGCCCTGTGCGAGTTCCAGAGCTTGGAGGTGTTACTGAGAAGCTTGCTGATATGATCAAGGATGGAGAGGAGGAAGATTCTTCCGAAGAGGAGCTTGAGCCTGTCGCTAAGAAGGCCAGGGTGGAAGAGCCTCTAAGAGCAGCGCCTCAGCAGCCAGCATCTCCCGCAGAGGGAACCTCAACAGGGACTTCGGAGGGGACGACCGAGACGTCCAAAGGAACGACTGAGACATCCGAGGAGACTTCGGATAGTGGTTCCGAGGAATCTCAGTCTTCCAAGGCCTAAGTTTTTTTTTGTATATCTTCTTTTTGAACTTCATTCATATCAGAACTTGTTACCCTCCGGGGTTATATTTCATATGTTGCTTTTCTTGTCTCTTTCTATTTTAACTTCACAATTTTGAACTTTAAACATCCTTAGATTGAAATAATTTCAAACTCTTTAATATGAAGTCTGGTTTTCCAAAACCTTACACAGCATGGGTTCGACCCTAATCAACAATAACTAGACAATGTAAATTCTACTGGAATATAAAATCCTACGCAAGCAAAGCTTCAAGGTGCTTTTAAACCTACTTGTCACAATGACAAGTGAGAATCGTACTTCGCCTATCTTATACGTAGTAAACCTTCAAGTTTTGTGCGTGCCAGGTCCTCGGGACTTCCAAACCATCCATAGTTTCCAGCTTGTAGGTTCCTCTACCCTGAACGCTCTTGACTCTGTACGGCCCTTCCCAATTCGGGGCAAGCTTTCCTTTCTGTCCGACACCAGAAGCCTCTATTTTTCTCAAGACTAGATCACCTTGTTTAAAAACCTCTCTTTAACCCTTAGGTTGTAGTAGAATGAAGCTTTTTTCTGATATTCTACTATCTTTGCATGTGCTTTATCTCGCACTTCATCGATTAAATCCAGGGCTAACCTCTGCCCTTCCTCATTTTCTTCCTCATCGAAAGCCTGAATCCTTGGAGAGGAATGTGATATCTCTACTGGAACTACTGCTTCTGCCCCATATGCCAACATGAATGGAGTTGCTCCTGTCGTGACTCTACAAGTAGTCCTGTAGGCCCATAATATTGGAAGTATTTCATCCACCCAATTATTTCTTGACTTCTCGATCCTCTTCTTTAGTCCATCCAGGATTATCCGATTTGCTACCTCTGCTTGCCCACTGGCTTGCGGGTGAGCCACAGAGGTGAATCGTAGCTCAATTTCATTTTCTTCACAATACTTCTTGAATTCCTCATTGTTGAATTGTGTTCCATTGTCAGTGACGAGGATACGGGGAATTCCATATCGGCACATAATGTTTTCCCACAGTAATTGTGCAACCTGCTTAGTTGTGATCTTGGCCAAGGGTTTGGCTTCGATCCACTTGGTGAAATAATCAATGGCTACAATCAGAAATTTCCTTTGTGTTGTGGCCATGGGAAAAGGCCCCAAAATATCCATTCCCCACATAGCAAAAAGAATCGGTGAGTTGATAGAGGTCAGCATCTCGGGGGGTTGTCTAACAACAGGTGCATGCTTCTGACAGCGGTCACATTTCTTCACGTATTCTTTGGCATCAGCCATCATTTCTGGCCAATAAAAACCTAAACGAGTTATCTTATGAGCCAAGGCCCTGCCCCCCAAGTGTTGTCCACAAATACCTTCATGCACTTCTTCAAGAGCCAAGCGTGCCTCATCGGGCCTGAGACACCTCAAGTAGGGAACCACGAAAGATCTTTTGTAAAGAATCTCATCTATCAAAGAGTACCTTAGTGCCCGAACAGTTAACTTCCGTGCTTCAGTTGCATCGCTTGGCAACCAACCGGTCTGAATGTGAGCCTTGATGGGATCAATCCATGACGTCCCCAGGCCTATGGGAGCCACTAGCTTAACATCTATGCTTCGTGTCTTCAAAACACGGAAGTACACACTTCCTGAACTTTCTTCAATCTCAGATGAAGCAAACTTTGATAGCGCATCTGCTTTAGCATTTTCTTCCCTTGGAATGTGTTCAACATGGCATTCATTAAATTGGGTCATCACAGCCCTTACTAGGCGAACATACTTTGCCATCGTATCATCCCTTGCTTCAAATTCTCCCTTTACCTGGGATATGATCAACTTCGAGTCTCCACGGACCTTTAAGTTTTTGACTCTAAGTGTCCCAGCTAGACCAAGGCCAGCAATCAGGGCTTCATACTCTGCCTCATTGTTTGTGGTTGGGAAGTCTAGCTTCATGGCATACTCAATTAAGAATCCATCAGGGCTTTGCAAAACCAACCCTGCTCCACTGGAATTTGTTTTTGATGCTCCATCAAAATAGAGAACCCAATATTCTTTCTCCTTGTCCCCATTGTCGACTCCCTTGTCTTGAGGTGTGGTATCTTCCTGCCCCCCGACTTCTTGGTTGGGTATGGTACATTCCACCACGAAGTCAGCTAGTGCCTGGGCTTTTATGGCCATACGTGGCTTATACTTGAGATCGAACTCTCCCAACTCTATTGCCCACTTAATCAGTCTCCCACTTGCCTTGGGACTGTGAATGATATTTCTCAGTGGCTGATTTGTTAGCACTTCAATTTGGTGAGCTTGAAAATAAGGACGCAGCTTTCTTGAAGCCATCACCAAGGCTAAAGCGAATTTCTCAATGGCTGAATAATTCAACTCAGCACCATGCAAAATTTTGCTGACATAGTATACGGGTTTCTGGACTTTCAGTTCCTCCTTAACCAACACCGCGCTCAAGGCGCTTTCTGAAACAGCCAAGTACAAGAATAAAACTTCACCCAAAACTGGCTTGGCCAACAACGGGGCCTGGCCCATATACTTCTTTAACTCTTCAAATGCCTTCTGATTTTCCTCACTCCATACAAAGTTTTTAATGTTCTTTAATGACTTGAAGAATGACAAACACTTGTCTCCTGACTTGGAGATGAATCGCCCTAGCGCAGCAACCCTTCCTGTGAGTTTCTGAACATCCTTGACAGTTTTTGGGGGTTCCATGTCCAGGATTGCCTTTATTTTATCGGGGTTAGCCTCAATTCCCCTCTTTGAGACCATCAATCCCAAGAATTTTCCAGATCCTACTCCGAAGGCACACTTCGTGGGATTCAACATCATCTTGTGGTACCTCAGGACCTCAAAAGCTTCCCTCAAATGGGTTATATGATCAATCTTTACTAGACTCTTGACTAGCATGTCATCAACATAGACTTCCATAGTCTTCCCAATAAGATCCTTAAAAATTTTATTCACCAACCTTTGATAGGTGGCTCCTGCATTCTTGAGACCAAACGCCATAACAAGATAACAATAAACACCAAAGTCAGTGATAAATGATACCTTTGGAATGTCATCCTTATGCATTTTGATCTGGTTGTATCCGCTAAATCCATCCATGAAACTCAGCATCTCATGTCCAGCGGTGGCATCAATCAAAGTATCAATTCTAGGCAGCGGAAAACAGTCTTTGGGGCATGCATCATTCAGATCGGTGAAGTCTATACACATCCTCCACTTTCCATTAGCCTTCTTCACCATTACAGGGTTTGCTAACCACTCCGGAAATTGAATCTCCTCAATGAAACCAGCCTCTAAGAGCTTTTCCACTTCCTGCTTTATAGCCTCTTGTCTTTCCGGGGCAAAATTTCTTTTCTTTTGTTTCACTGTCTTCCGGCTTGGATCCACGTTTAACTTGTGGGTAATTAACCCCGGGTCTATGCCTGGCATATCAGCTGCTGACCATGCAAATACATCACTATTTTCTTGCAAAAATTTCACTAACTTCCCTCTAAGGGGCTCCTCTAATGTAGCTCCAATGAAAGTCATCCTCTCAGGATTCTTGGGATCTAAAGGAACCGAAACCAATTCTTCTGCTGGCCTTCCTCTATTCTCATCATTTTCTCGAACATCCATATCTTCAATAGGAAGAACCTGCCCCCCGACTCCATCTGCCCTCAAAGAGGCCACATAACAGCTTCTAGCCATTTTTTGATCTCCCCTCTCTTCTCCAATCCCGTTTCGGGTGGGAAACTTCATGACTGAATGGTAGGAAGAGGGGACTGCCTTGAAGGCATGTATCCCTGTTCTCCCCATGATAGCATTATAAGTTGAACTAGCCTTTACCACCACAAAATCCAGCATCTGCGTTGCTTGCCTTGGCTCCGTACCTATGGTGGTTGGTAATTTAATTATCCCTTCCACAGGACATTCTACTCCAGCAAATCCATATATCGGCATGTCGGTTGGTGTCAACTGGGAGTCGTTATACCCCATCTTTAGAAAGGTGTCGTGGAGCAAGATATCCACAGAAGCACCATTATCCACAAGGACCCTCTTAACCGGGCTATTTCCTATTATCGGCGTTATGACCAGCGGGTCGTCATGGGGAAACTTCACACCCTCTAGGTCGGAATCATCAAAAGCCAATGTTACTTCTGTCCTGGCCCTCTTCGGGGCTTCTCCAACAATATGCATAACCTCTCTAGTATATGCCTTTCTGGAATTTTTGGACAATCCAGCAGCAGTTGGACCTCCAAAGATCGTGTTTATCACAGGCCCTCGAGGTCTCGGCCCTCCATAAATGGTGTTTATAACTGGTCCTCTAGGTTGGGGATTCCGCCCCTGATCATCTTGGTCCCTCCTACGATCTTCAAAGTTCTTCCTTCCATTATTGTTTCTGTCTCCTCCATCTCCAGTATACTTGTTCAGCCTTCCTTTTCGAATCAAAAACTCAATTTCATCTTTCAACTGCCTACACTCATCGGTGTCATGACCAACATCTTTGTGAAACCTGCAATACTTGCCCTTATCTAGCTTGGCGGGATCAGCCTTCAAGGGCTTAGGCCAGCGAATATCTCTGTCTTTCTCAATCTCCATCAAAATCTGACTTCTGGGGGCATTCAGCTTAGCGTATTCAGTGAACTTTTGCCCAGGTCCTCCCTTCTTGGGGGTTGAATCAGGGTTTTGTTCAGTTCTAGGATACTTATCCTTAGCGATGTACTCCAAATCAGTTTTTCGTTTCTTGCCTCCAGTGGGCTCATTACTTACTACGGTCTTCCTCATACTCTCTTCAACCTTGATATACTTCCCTGCCCTCTCTTGGAGCTGCAACATGCTCTCAGGGGGTCGTTTGGCCAAAGACATCTTGAAAAACTCATCCCTAGTTCCTTGTTGCAGCGCTATCATGGCTACCTTATCATCAAGGTCTGGGACTTTTAAAGCCTCCTTTGTAAAACGATTTAGGTAATCTCTTAAGGATTCTTTAGCTCCCTGCACAAGACTCATAAGAGATGCTGAACTTTTCTCATGGACTCTTCCACTGATGAATTGCTTAATAAAAGCCTGACTTAATTCTCTGAATGATCCAATAGAATTTGGGGGTAGGCGACTGTACCATCTTTGAGCCATACCCGACAGGGTTTGAGGGAAGGCCCGACATTTTATAGCATCATTCACGGGTTGCAGCAGCAGTGCATTAGAGAATGTCCTAACATGATTAGCGGGGTCTCCCGTGCCATCATAGGCTTTGATAGTGGGCATTTTAAATTTTCTTGAGATATGGGCATTCATTATCTCTTCTGTGAAGGGTGGAGTTGGATCATCAGGATCCCCAAGGGGAAGGAGATTGCTTGGATCAGTTCTTGGGACAGCAGCCCTTCTTCTTACCGGACCATCCAGGTCTATGATAGGAGGAGGATTTCTCCCCCTAGGAGGTATGTGGGGTCTGGTGGCTTGGTAAGCCTCCAAATCACGCCTCAGCCTTTGGATTTCAGCCTCATGAGCCCTGATCTTTTCCTGCACTTCTTGGGGATTCGCCCCTGGGGTGCTTTGGGGGCGTTGCCTTCCATCGGCCATTGGCTCTTTTCCAGGACGCCTCCTTCTCGGGGCCACTTCATCATCCGAAGATTCGGAGTCTCTCTCAGTGTATGGACCAGAAAATTCCCGATCCTCAGGGATAGGATCCAAACCTCGTATATAGGGGGGCGACCGCCCTCGTGCTTCGCTTCGCCCAGCATATCCACTTCCTCCAACCTCAGGGTGAAGGGGCATCCCATAAGGGGGGTTAGTAGTAACAATAGTTGAGTATTCATACCCGACGGGTCGAGAATTCACAGGTATATGTATTTGTTGAACTTGAGGATTCGTACCTTGAACAGTCGGGGGAGTTGTCCCTTGTGGCTGAGGATGAGTTGCCCCTGTCTGGGCTTCCCCCTGAGTAGATGCATAAGTTGAATGGGGAGGAACCTCCACGGTTGATGAAATCACCTGGGTTGTCCCTGATGGTGTTCCCTCCTCTAGAGTGCTGGTTGTTCTCCGTGTTTTCGCCATGGTTGTTGTTGCGTATTTCCCACAGACGGCGCCAAATGTTATGGATTAAAACTAATATATATAATTGCTGTATTTAATACTAAGGAACGTGAGCTTCGAGGCTCGATTTGACTGCTCTTGTGTTTCGTGACTCAATCCGCCTTAACAAGATGCCTACGTACCTTGCTGATTGCCAAGGATCAAGTCAAAAAACGTAGTTCTGATTGGTGGGGGTGAGACCCCTTATATAGATGTGGGAGTCCTTGAATTGGACTTGGTATAGGAGACTTGGTGGATAAGCCTCTGAATTAGGATAGACTTAGGAGTCCTAGGAAGTAGGAAGCTGATTCCTTATCCTTTTAGGTCCCCTTGAGGCTAATCTTTAAGGACTTATATCCTCATCGGGACTCTTTTCAACATCTGATTTCTCCCTTATTAATTAATTACGAAATTAATTAATAATCAGGGCTTTTTGGGCCTTTTTTTTATTCCACCAGGCCTGATCTGGTCCGTCAGGCTTAACCTTTCTGGTCTGAATATTATACATCTTATTATTGGGTCCAGCAGCCCATTATTAATAAAATCAGGATTTATTTATCCCTATCAGTTTATATTTGATTTATTTATATTTATATATAATATTATATATTATATAATAAAATATTTTTTTACTGTTTCTAATTTTAAAAGTTTTGTCCTCGAATTAAGGCTCTGTACTTTATTCGGTCCGGTCTCTGAAATATAATTAATTTCTATAATCCTAATTCTTTTATCTTTTATGGCCGTATATCCTCAATATCAATTCATACATTACTTCCATTTTGATACGTCAATTTTTTTTCATTGCTAGAATCAAATACTCTATAATTCAATGATATGTTTATTTAAAATAATGAATTTCAGTTTATGATTTATCTCTAAACTTCATTTTATTCTATTTGTAATATTTTTTGAAATTATCAATTTTAAATAACTTTTGTAATAAGTTAAGTTAAAAAGTATATAAATAAATGGAGCGGATATTCGATTCAAAATTCGTGATCCGAACGGATTTGAATATAAGTCGTCTATAAATAATTCGGGATCGATGAAAGAATAAATAAATATAAATATGAATTTAGGTCGACATGATTCAAACCCGATCCATTGACGGACCTGGGCCTAGTTAGCGGGATTGGCACAACACTACATGGGACAGGATATAATTGATTGATCCACGAGTTAAGGAGGAGACATGATGTCCTGATTCCTTATAGAGGCGAGGCTTTGGTGAAACATGCAACCCAATGTAGTCCCGGGTTATTCCAAGTGCATGCTCGGATTTTAGCAAGGGGTTCGTGGCTTTGAGATTTTGTGATAGCCCTCCCCAGAATTAGTCGAGGTGCGTAAATTGACGGGACATGCTCACTATGACTGAGGTCGTAGTTGGTCTCGAGTCTGCCTCGATGGTAGTTGACATTAGCCCTTCACTTTTATCATTTTAAAACCATTTAATTACTGCTCCTTTGCAGTAGCCTATTTGATCCTTCGAATATTACATGCATTGTTTTTGTATTTCATGGTAAATAAAAACATGAAGACCTTGTTCAACAACCAATCAACCTACGCTTAATAGTATAATAACCTTTATGCATTTATTTGACTTTAATCACACTAGTGTTAGAAGATTGTATAGCTGTTGTTATTCTGGATGTACTCTTGATGCAATGACACAAAATTGGACATTTTTATTTGGATTTACAAACATCATTGTTAATGGAGCAATTGTTCTCATTACCATCTTGAATATCGTGGTTTTTATGTTCCGACAACTTCAAGAAGAAGCAGAAGTCTCGGAGCAAAAAAACTACCTTTCACCATTGTCTATTGGACAATTCTGTTATCGCTTCTCTTTTTACGAGATGAAGCAAGCAACATCTAACTTCCATGACAAATTAGTAATTGGAAGGTGGTTTTTTGGAAGTGATTCCATAGAGGTGTTGGTAGGAGTTGCAATCCAGTGTATAGATATTAGACCAAAACACCGTCCCACTATGGCTGAGGTCGTGGTGTCTCGAGTCTGCCTTGGCCTTGCAAACAAAGAGCACAGAATATTGTTTACCAGAGATAATACCTAGTCATGATGACCAAGAAGAGAAAGAGAGATCAGATTTTGAAGTGGAATGTGAAATTTACGAAACTGGGAAGGATGATATTGCCAACATTAGGCACCAGGAAAAGCAACCTTCTGCTATGAAGAGGTTTGTTACTTTTCTGTCAGTAACAGCTCAGACCATATCAGGTAAAGTTAAAAGTATAAGTTCATCTTACGTTTTGTTCTTTTGCTAAATATGACAGGAACAGATTTAGAATTGTGCTATAGGAACATATTGATTGATTCTGTATGTAGAACCGATGATGGTTAAAATTAACTGTCAACCAGTGTTCCCTCTAAGAATACAATATTGTCTTACAATTTTCTATTACTAACAGAATTACAACGCAAAGCTCTCTTGGTTTGGGTTGGCTAAGGACGGACTAGAACATGGACTCACATGGCTACATTTGTTCAGGGAACACCGGGTTATCTAGATCCGGAATATTTCCATACAGGTTACTATTTCATACTGCATTTATGTTATTATTTTCTTTCTTCAAATTGATCACACTTTCTGTGGCGGATTATTGCAATTATCTCGAGTCAAGCAGGGGTAGAAAGATGTCACAGCAAACACTCCCTGATTTCTATATTATTTGTATATGCATAATTGGTTCCCATTCTCATTTGGTAGCTTTCCTAATCCCTAATCTCTTGTCATGAAGTAGGTCGGTTAACGATGAAAAGTGATGTTTATGGCTTTGGAGTTGTCCTCCTCGAAGGACAAAACGTAATATTCAGAAACCATCTAGCACAATATGATGTCCTACTTTAATAATCTTATTATGTGAGCGACTAGTAGTCAGGGACCATGTACTATAAGAATCGTATTATGTCTTAGACTTGTAGTCAATTACAGATTTATGGTCTACAGCTAGTTTATATTGACTGTAAATGAAAAAAAAATGATGTTTAAAGTAATTAATCTGTCAGCATTTTTAGAATCGTCACATTTGACTTGTCTCAAATTTGAAAAGTTTAAAGTAGCCATCAGGTGCACCCTACTTCAGTTGCTAGGTCTGAGTTCTATACTTATTGATGGAGGCATTGTTGACTTAGGGAGCCAGTCAACTACAGGTTGATATTATAAAGAGTTGTGACCCTTTATTAATTTCCTTGAAATGAATCTTGTACCTTGTTCATCATTATATGTACTTATTCTAGTTGGATCTAAAGTTGAGTTGTAAGCTGTAAGAACAAAAATATATGTACATCTAGTGTCTTGCTGTGCTTATTCTGGCTGCACCTGTGGTACAATGACACAAAACTCGGAATTTCTATTTGGATATACGAACATCATTGTAAATGCTGTGATTCTTTTCACTGTTATCTTGAATTTCGTGGTTCATAAGTTCCGACAACTCCAAGAAGCAGAAGTTACAGAACAAAGAAATCAACTCTTATCATTGTCTACACGAGAATTGTGTTACCGTTTCTCACTTGATCAGATGAAGCGAGCGACAAATGACTTTGATGATGCATTATTTATTGGAAAAGGAGGGTTTGGGAATGTTTACAAAGGTACTTTTGAGGTTGGACCAACTGAAGTTGCCATTAAACGGCTTCACTCTGTGTCGAATCAAGGATCATTAGAATTCCGGACAGAGATTGAGATGCTGTCAAGACTTCGGCACAGCCATCTAGTGTCTTTAATTGGTTATTGCGATGAGGGTTATGAGATGATATTGGTCTATGAGTTGATGCCTGGAGGCACACTTGCTGATCATCTGTATAAAAGGGCTAGACAAGGTGATAAGTCTGTGCTAACTCTGTCGTGGGTTCAACGCCTCAAGATTTGCATTGGAGCAGCACGCGGGCTGGATTACCTTCATACTGGCACAGGAATTCAGAACAGAATAATACACCGTGATGTGAAGACCACGAACATTCTTCTGGATAACAATTTAGCAGCCAAGATTTCAGACTTTGGATTATCTAAAATAAGTCCAGCAAATCAGGCAACTACATTTGTAAGCACTCAAGTCAAAGGTACATTTGGTTACTTGGATCCATATTATTTCTCAACTCGTAGATTGACCAGGAAATCCGATGTGTATTCCTTTGGTGTGGTTTTATTTGAGGTCTTGTGTGGTAGACCGGCAGTGGACAAAACACAGAACGGAGAGCAAATGGGGTTAGCTGGATGGGCCCAACACTGCTTTAGAGAGGGACATTTGGTTGATATTCTTGATCCCAAAATTAAGGCAGAGGTGTTTCATGATTGCTTAGAAACATTTGTTAAAATTGCAATCCAATGTTTACATATTGGACCAAAACACCGTCCCAATATGGCTGAGGTTGTCGTAGCACTTGAGTCTGCCTTGGCGTTGCAAGAAAAGAGCACTGAGTATATCTTGCCTGGGGTACTCACTAGCGATGACAACCAAGACGATGTAGATTTTTCAAAACTTGAGGTGGAGAATACAGATTCTGAAAAGGGGATGCTAGTTGTTTCTGAAGGTAGCCTCGAGGAAAAGCAATCTTCTACTAGAATGCCTTTTACAAAAAGATTTAGTGTTTTTCTTGCACTCACAGCTCGGGCATTGTCAGGTAAACTTAAATATAACTTCATACATCAATAAGTTGGTACTTGGCATAATAAAACTTGAGATTTGAGATTGGAATAGATTTAGAAATTGACTTTTAATAGTTAATGAAATGAGAAGTTGAACTTCAGACAACAATCTTGATCACTTCTCTGATTCTGAATTGACATATAGCACATATTTTATATTCTGGAAAACTGAAAGATTTCTATTAGATTAATTTCTACAGACTCGTAGGCTAACTGTAAGAATCCCGGTTTTGTTAATCGGTCTCCCATGCCATCTGTAAGTTGAAGTCCTGAATGTTTCATGCATCATGAAATATTACAGTAATGTTCAGCCAAGAATTTTAATGGGTTAGGAGTCGGGTGATTTCATATTTGGGTGATACGTTCCTTCACTTGAGCGTCGACATTGGACTTGAAAATTATTGGTAAATATGAGCAGAGTACCAGAAAATCGTGGTTGCCCGTGTTCGTTTTGAAATCTGTTAGAATACCAGTAGTTCGAGGTTCAGACAGTCAAATAATAGAAGCTCTTCTTCATGTTAGGTGACCAACTGACCTTGTGCATTAGGAGAACTAAATTAATGTAAATCACATATTCTTGTCAATATGTGCTAGACATGAATTTTTTTCACTTGATGAGAACTCTTGGTAATTATGACTTGATTCTCCTCCTGGTTGTAATTTCAATTATGTTTCTGGCAGTGTATAAGTATATGTTTTACGATTTTTTTTTCTTTTATTCAGTCAATACAGATGCAAAGACATCAAAAAATGTCACTGGTTCAACGCAGCTAACTGCAAATTTGAAAGAGTTCAATTTAATTGATCTGGAAAGAGCTACAAGTAATTTCGAAGAGGTATTAGGCCAAGGATCGTCTGGAAAGGTGTTTAAAGGTTGGGTCCATGAGAAAACATATGCACCCTCTACTCCTTATATTGGATTACCCATTGCCGTTAAGAGATTCATTCCAGAGCGCGCGCAAGGACATGCAGAATGGCAGGTAATTTGACTTCCATATTCCCCTGTTTTCAGTATTGTTTAACATCACTATTTTCCACCGGAATAAAAATAGGCTCAGTTGAAAAATTAGGGTTCCTTAAAAGTAACTTTTATCTGTAGCAGGCCAGTAATATTGTTGTAATGAAGCCCAGAACTGGCTACTGGGAATTCTACCATACTGCAATGCAGTTATGATTTTTGAGCATCCATAATGTCTTTTATCTGCTGTGAGTTGATTAAGTTGTTGATTTATTATTTGTTTTATTAAGGTCCTTTATTCTATAGTCTCTCTATATTCTATAACAAGTATTGTATTCCAGTTTATTTGTGCCACAGTCGTGAAACTCTAGCATTCTGTATTCCAAAGTCTATGAAGAAGCGATATACACATGTCATGCCCAAGAACTATAAAAAAGAAGTTGCAGATGAAATGCAACGACAATAGTTCTGACACTAATTTAATAATCATCATGGTTATGTCATATGTGTGAAATCTATAATGTCTCCTGAACTGCGTTATGTACTTTTATTAATAGTAAGGTATCTTATTCTGGGTGCAGATGGAGGTAGACCTCTCGAGAGAATGTAGTCATCCCAATATGGTTAAGCTATTAGGTTATTGCTCAGAAGGCCAGGAACATTTCCTTGTTTATGAGTACATGCAGAATAGAAACTTGGATACCCATATCTTCAGTAAGTGAGAAACTGAGCCAAAAGTTGCCATAGTAATTAATTTCATATTTTTATGATGAATCTCCTAATTGCTGTAGGAAAGTTCTGAGAAGGGATTTGTATATGTGTTGTGGTATATTAGATCCTGATAATTTTAATTGTTTTATTTTTTCTCACAATAAGATGTGTTTAAAAGGGTTATGCATGAATATTATTAACGGTATTGCTGAGAAATTGCAGAATCATCACTGTGCTGGGAAGATCGGCTAAAAATATTGATAGGAGCAGCTCGATGTCTAGCATTCTTCCACACAGAAAAACCGACAGTCATCTGTCGTGATTTGAAGACATCTCGTATCTTACTTGATGGGGTATTGAGCATTGTTGCCAATTAGTAGTTGTACATCTTGAGGCCACTCACTTCCAGAATTAAATTTCATAGATCTAAATATAGTTGAGTAACAATTAGCTGAATATATGTTTCCAAACTTGAACTTTACAGAATTTTTGTGCAAAACTTTCACCCCGTGGATTGACAAGATTATCAGTATCCAGTAAAGACACAGATGTGACTACGCGTAGTGCTGAAACACTTTGTTATGCAGCTCCCGAATATGTAAAGTCTGGTAAGTTCCCTTATCCAGTAGCGGCTGGTAATCTTCTCACTTTGTCTGAAACACTTTGTTATGCAGCTCCCGAATATGTCGTCAGTAGACTGACAACATTAAGACATCAATCAATTTGCAGGTGTTATTAGTGTAGAGACAGACGTTTATGCTTTTGGCGTGGTTTTGCTGGAAATATTGACAGGTATACAGGCGAATGAAATGCTACACTTCACAGGCTCCATAACAGATTATAATGACAAAGAGAAGCGTCTGGTACATTATGCAACTTCTCTTGATACTTATCTAGATCCATGGTTGGAATATAGTTTCCCAGGAGGTGCTCGCAGTCAACTGTTTCCTTTCATTGCTTCGCTTATTACTAAATGTGTAGATAGCAGTCCTGGTGAGCGGCCTTCAATGTTACAAGTTGTGGAAAGCTTGGAACTTATCGCTGTTTATTGTGCACCAAACTTAAAAATCTCGTCACATGAGTGATTTTGTCTGTCATATATATGTTCAACTGATTATTATATATGTTCATTTGGTTATGCAAGTGTAACAGGAACAGAATTTTCCATATATACATGCTAAAAATTTAGCTTCACTTGCGAGCTAAGCATTGGACGTAGTAAAATTTTAAGCTTTTACCATCCAAGTGCTTCCGAGTTTTTAAGAAACAAAGAAGGAAAGCAGGGGAGAGATGAAAGTAGAGGGAAGTAGAAGAAGTGGAGTAAAAGGAACTTAATTAGCATTGTTAAAGAGTATAAGATCATGTCAGAGCTCGGTTTAGGGAGGGACTCGGGTTCGACTCCTCCTACCCTAGCGAAAAAGTATCGTACAATTGAGGGGGAGTGTTAAAGAGTATAAGATCCCGAACCTTAAGGTTTTAGTATAAGATCATGTTCGGGCCTTAACAATTGGAATCTAGTCTGGCCTCATATGATCCACTACTGCTGCTCTCAGCTTCAATGATCATTACTCATTAACATAAGGGCTGGTTAAAATTAACATGAGGTACGAACAATTGAATGCATAATCGGATTCATAAGAATTGAGTTAAATTCATTTTCTTCATTTACTTGCATAGATGCACTATGCAAATCCCATCCAGTGCAATGCATTTAGCTCCTCCATATTAAAGTGTTTTAAAAGCATACTTATACAAGATTTTTGTTTGCAGTTGCCTGAATTGTAACAAGATGAAAAGCATGTATTTGCTGAATCTTCACTGCTGTATTGCCTCTCAACATCCAAATAGGGAACTTCAGCATTGGTGCTTGGGACGATTCTATGGTACCGTTTGTTTTGTCTACATGATTGGTATTTACCACTCAGTGGTAGTTATTTATTAGTTTTATGTTGCAAATTGCTTACTGTGATGAGAACTTATTACTAGGAACAGATTCAACTCTGATACAAATAACTAATTGAAGAATAACTGGAAATTTATGTTGACTTCATGATATAAACAAGAATACCTATGCCCTACTTGAGGAGAATTATTGTGTTTGTACATGATTCAACAAGGTGATTTTTGTAACCTGCCATGGGTCGTCACAATTGACTTGTCTCGCAAAACAAACATAGCCTTGCATTATTAGAAGGGTTTGGTTATAGTTGAGTTTCCTTCCACTGATTGTAAGGAGATTCAACACCACAAGTTCATCTTCCAGAGATTAAGGCTCATCTGTCGTTTTCAGGAAATAAATCCAAAAGTTTTTATTAGCTGAATAAAAATTTAATCATCTGTTCCTGCATCTTGTTACCATATATTTTTTGGTGTTGATTTTTTCTGTATTGGCTAAATTATAGTTGTCCTATCCCAAAAAAAATATCTTCTGAATTCCATTCAAGTATAATCTAGTAATGAATTGTCATTGCCTTTTCACTTTCATTAGACTAGTCAAATGATAATAGCTTTTTGGCAAAATTAGTTCTTGTCTGACAGTAATTTCGATATCAGTCTGCAAATTTATTGAAAATCATTAGTATAATTGATTACTAGTTTTATATCGACCAAAATATCGGGCATGAGTAATAATCATTGGAGGTGTTAGTTCTGTAGCCACAGCAGAATGATGAAGCAAAAGTTGTAGAAATCTCAAGTACATCTAGTGTCAAGCTGCTGTTATTCTTGCAATGACACAAAACTGGTCCTTTTTATGTGGATATACAAATATAATTGTAAATGGAGTGATTATTGTCATGACAATCTTGAATTGTGTGGTTTATAAGGTCAGACAACTTCAAGAAGCAGAATTTGTGGAGCAAAACAACCGGCTCTTATCATTGTCTATACGAGGATTGTGTTTTCGCTTCTCACTTGATCAGATGCAGCAAGCAACATCTAATTTCCATGAAGAATTAGTGATTGGAAAAGGCGGGTTTGGGAAGGTTTACAAAGGTACTTTTGAACCTGGACCAACTGTAATTGCCATAAAACGGTTACATTCCATGTCCAGTCAAGGATCAACAGAATTCCGGACAGAGATTGAAATGCTTTCTAAACTTCGACATAGCCATCTAGTGTCTTTGATCGGTTATTGTGATGAAGGTTATGAAATGATTCTCGTTTATGAATTTATGCCAGGTGGCACGTTAGCTGAGCATCTTCATAAGAGGGCTAGAAAAGGTAACACTTCTTCACCACCTCTTTCATGGGTTCAACGCCTCCAGATATGCATTGGAGCTGCTCGAGGACTGGATTACCTTCATACTGGTACTGGCAATCAGCACAGAATTATACACCGTGATGTAAAGACCACTAACATTTTACTGGATGAAAATTATGCAGCTAAAATTTCAGATTTCGGATTGTCTAAAGTAAGTCCAGCAAATCAGGCAAATACATTTGTAAGTACTAATGTCAAAGGGACCTTTGGTTATTTGGATCCTTATTATTTCACAACTCGTAGACTGACAAGGAAATCCGATGTGTATTCCTTTGGTGTGGTGTTATTAGAGGTCTTGTGTGGAAGACCGGCAGTGGAAAGTAGTCTGGAAGAAGAGCAAATGGGGTTAGCTGGATGGGCACAATACTGCTTAAAGGAGGGAATCTTGGGCCAGATTATTGATCCCGGGATAAATGATGAGGCCTTTCATGATTCCTTAGAGGTGTTTGTAAAAATTGCATTCCAATGTTTGCATAGTAGACCTAGAGACCGTCCCACAATGGGTGAAGTTGTGGTTTGTCTTGAGTCTGCCTTGGCAGTGCAAGAACAGTACACAGCTTCTACTTTAGCAGAAGACTCGATTGTCAATCACGGCCATGAAATTAATGATTATTCATTTAATGAGGTATATAATGCTGTACACAACCAAGAAACTAGAAAACATGGAGCTGTTGCTGATCGTGGGTATCGAGCTGAAAAGTTTCCAAGAACAACAAGGAAACAAAAATATGTGAAGCCTGCTAATATCACTGGTTTGTCTCATTAGCCTGTGAAGTCATTTTTCAATTCTGGATCCTAAAAATTTTAACCACGAGGATTTATATGTTTTTACCATGAAACTTAGATAATTTAGATCTTTATCGTAAAACAAGAAGCTGGTGTAGTCATCTGCTGTTTGATTGCCATGGATATTTTTCAAAAACCAAAGTCATGTGTGAGTGTAACAGATTTAAAATGACAATCTTACTCCTTTAACATAAGTAGTTCTAGCATGATGAATTTGTGCAAAGCATTTATTTTCTCTCTGGTCAGTAATTTGTGCTCTTAAATTTTATATAATGTTTCTAGCCTTACTACATAATTTAGATTTTAAGAGTTTGTTTCCCTCTTTCAGTTAATAGAAATGCAAAAACGACCAGAGGCGATAATGGTGTACTTAATAGTGATCAAAGTTCTGCAAAATACCAACAATTAACAGAAAATCCACCGGTGATATCAACAGATAGGAACCGGGAAGAAATTATGCCGTCATTAGAGTTGAAGAGTTTTGCATTCAATGATCTTAGTGTAGCTACCAGGAAGTTTCACCCTAAATTTATGTTAGGGCAAGGTAGTTTTGGTTGTCTGTTCAAGGGTTGGGTTGACGAGAACACATTTGCTGCAGCAAAATGGGGAAGCTTCATTCGCAACTCCAGGAACCTGGTTATCGCTGTTGAGAGAATAAATCAAGGAGTCCAAGGTTACGAGAAGTGCCTGCATGTATTAACCTTACAAAATCTGCAGTGTTTTTTTGCTGTTACTTTGAGTTTTATGTTTTACTTTTTTCGTTCAAATCTCAGGCTGCTGAACTCTTTGCCACCTCTTTGACTTCAGGCAGAAATTAATTTTCTGGGGAGACTTTGTCATCCTTATCTTATAAAATTGATCGGGTACTGCTTAGAAGAGGAGCACCGGCTTCTAGTATATGAGTTTATGCCTCAGGGCAGCTTGGAAAAGCATCTATTTGGGAGTGAGTTTCTCAATTTATATTAAAATTAAATTTGTGTTAATTTACTGTTTTTTGATGTAGCTACTCGATTTAATTGAAACAGAGGATTCTTACTTCCAACCGCTCTCATGGAATCTTCGTATCAGTATTGCTCTTGGTGCAGCCAAGGGGCTTGCATTTCTTCACAGTCCAGAAGTCAATGTGATTCATCGTGATTTTAGAACATCCACTATATTACTTGATTCTGTATGTGGAACAAATTGATCGTTTAACCTTATTATAAATTATTGCTCCCAATATATTGGTTTAGCCTTGTCAATTCTCTATTACTGATTGACAGAAGTACAATGCAAAGCTCTCCAATTTCGGGTTGGCAAAAGAAGGACCAGAGCAAGGAAGAACCCATGTTTCTACAAGAGTTATGGGAACATCCGGTTATCTAGCTCCAGAATATGCTGCTACAGGTTATTATTCCACAAAATCGATTGTCAAAAGGTTTCAAAATGATGCATTTGTTGTTATTTCCCTTTTAAATTTATTAAACTTCCTGTGTGGACTCAATAGCTGCACATACCTGATCTCCCTTAAAAATCAGAGGACAGCAGATAGCAATTATCATAAATCATAAACTTATAGAGGCCAGAGGGTGCTTCTTTGTGTCAATATGGGTGAGAAACCATATTACGATGCAAAGGAAAATACAGTTTATCTCCGGTCAAGGAAGGTTTGGAACGAGGAGGTGCATCCACATCTATTCTTCTAATCCCGTGCCAATCTCCTTTTTATGTAGGTCATCTTACAAAGAAAAGTGATGTCTACAGCTTTGGTGTTGTTCTCCTAGAAATATTGACGGGACGAAGACTGACTGACGAGATTCTTGCAACAAGGGCATGGGCTAAGTGTTACCTTACCAGCAAGCATGGGGTTTTGTATGTCATGGATGTTCACATCCAAGGTCAATATACTGTCAAAGCAGCACTAAGAGCTGCTTCACTCGCACTTAAATGCCTTTCTGTAGATTCTAAATCAAGACCTGATGCAAGCCAGGTAGTAGAAGTATTGGAGCATCTTCAGAACTCAAAAAAATATCAGAAGTGAAGCCTTCCAGAGGTCCTGAAGCATTGAGGCATGTGAATTTTTATGTTCTAAGTTATGGCTATGGCCTCACAGCCTTTGCAAAGATCGTCAGGGTTCCTGGCGCTAAGGCTTTCAGAACATCCAGATGCCTTGCTTTTTTCAGAAAGGGCGCATGGCCTCCATGGTAACATTTCTATCTAAACGATGATTAGTGGACAATTAGGCATAACGAGAATACAAACTAGCCAGGGGAAGAGCTTTTTTGCTATGGTTTAATCTGTTCGAGTGTATGCAGCTTGTGTATCTGAATCAGAATTTCTGGTCTTCTCCTTCGGGGTCCTAGGTAGGGAGCCGCATATATAGTGTTCTTTTCCATGTCATTGTTAAATTATTAATCATCGGCATTTGAATTGTGCATGTGAACAGCTATTTGTCTGATTGAAAAAGTGCTAAATTTTGAAATTTAATTGTTCTTCCACTTCGAAAAAACCTATGAAATATTCTATTCTCATAGCTTTCTCCTGTTTTCCCATTCTTATGTTAGCTGATCACAGGTTCCGAAGTTTAGGCATATAATTGTAATTAATTGGATTTGGATTATATAATACTCGATCCCAAACCGACCCGTTGCCATCCCTGTGTATTAGGTAGTGCATCCTTTTATTTCATTCTATTATTTTTCACTTTTAGGTTGGCTTCCAACTTGGGATCCCCTTTAATGGAAACTTTAAGTTTCTCATATTTCTAGTAGAATTTTTCAAATTTTCTTGCCCCTCCAACAGGATACTATATATATTTTCCAGCCAAAAGTTGCAGACATTTCAATCTTCACCTGGAAGAAACATCTTAATGATTCAAGAACTCTATACGGAAGTAAAAATTCACGACTTATAAGAACATATCTATCATTAGCAAATTATGAAGGATATCCATGTCCTCGCCTTGTAAATATTGATAGAAAGGTTCAGGTTCCACTTAGAACCGCTTAAATTTAGAACTCTTAGAACTAATATCTGTTCTTCTAATTGAACCTAGCCCTGGATAGATATGTGTATAGTGAAAATGTATCATCATGCAGTAGCAGTACATGATTGATCATGTGTTAGATTAAAATCGAGAAAATTTGCTTAACAAATGAAACAATGAATTAGGCTGGCATTGATCTACATGATCTGCACTGCTTAAGCATATATAATGTATACTGCACACCTTGTATATAATTTGTATTCAACTTCTTATATGATTAAAAGAAAAGTTGAAGTTGTTGTAAGCGAAAGCATGTGACTGGCCTGTTGAGTTATCATCAGAATGCTTCTGAAACTCGGTGTTTGATGGTCTAGTAGTGAACCTTCCTTGCTTGTTCTTTCTTCTTGGTTGAGCGGAACGAGGAATAAATACTCCAGTTCCTTTGCATTGCTCTCTCTTACAACTTTGCTCGTAGAACATTTGTGATTGTGTCGGAGGCCTTGGATGAATCACGCGAGAAAATGGCTAGAAAAAAGGTATTAAATCAAAATGTTGTAGTTTACCAAGTAATGCATTAAGTGAAAATGCAGGAAAAAAAAATACATAAATGATTACATATCTGCTTATGTTGAATTGTTCTGTTTATTCGATAGAAAGATGCCAGGAAGAACCTGAAGAGAAGCAGAAGGATGTCGATAGCGTGAGACCGGAAATCCAATATCATCCTCATCCTCCATTATAAGAAGAGAAATCTGCTTGTTTAGCTCTGCAAAGAAAATTATCATCTTGGTCTATAACTTCCATAGAAACAGAGCTTTCACTGAAATAAAAGGTAGATATTTTGTAATTATTTTGCCTCTGAGGTTCTTTACTTTCTTTTCTGTTGGTTAGAACTGATATGGAGTTTATATAGGTATAAATAAGGAACTACTCCTTCCCTCCCCGTAGGTTCTTTAATAATGTTACATGATACGGAGTTTAAAAAAAAATGAAAGAAGGTAAAGAAAAGTTAAGAAAATGAGTTTAAGCCGGTGGAACCTTTTTATTAGCTAGTAAGGAGAAATATACTGTATTATTTAAGGAGACAGTTAAAAACGAATAGAACACTCCGAAAGGGAAAATGTTAAAAAAATTATCGAGACGGAAGATGGCTATATAATTATGAGGGAGTTGATGTACATGTGGGGTGGTAGGGTCAAGTTGCCAATCTGTTTAACAAAGTCCCTACAGAGATTTGAGGATTCATGTTAAGATTTTATCCAAATTCGAGAAATGGGGAAGGAAACAAACATCCCATATCTGATCCAAAAATAAGATAGATAGATTCATCATATCTTCAACACTGATTTGAAATTTGCATGTAGGACTGTAACACTTGCCTGCATAACACTCCACACAACTTAGAGGGGAAGCCCGAGATAAAAGATCGTATTCAGTGCACAAAACGTAACATTTTGACCTGAACACTTAATCTTACCAAAGGAGATAAACAAGTATAGCTTCATTCATAGCCTTCATAACGGTTGGGTCAAAAGTTAGTCAATATTATAAAGACACACTGTCTTTGTAGGACCATTTGAACTTAGAAGATGACTTTAGGAAACGTTGTGACTTGTGATTCATTTCTACATCAAGAACTTGACTATAATCTTAAAACATAAGGATTTTGCTAACTTTTACATAGTTTTTGGTACATAGTTACTTAACATCAACTTTGAGTAGACTTTTTTAAAGAAAAAACTCCATCTATTTTCAAAAAATCAAAGTTTGAAAGCATGGACCAATGATTGTTAATGAAGTACTCCATTAGATGTAGTTGGTCATTAGAGTGTGAAATTTAAGTTGCGAGTGTGAACCACAATATGCGATTAATACATACAAAATTATGCGAATAACAGAAAAACAATAAAAAGGATATTAACGAGAAGTTCTCGAGTCCAGTCATTTAACTGTCTTATTAAAGCTATTACGGCCCTCGCCGTATGTGCGGGTCTCCCGGAATAAAACGAGAAAACGGCGAAATTACAAGAACAACACCTTTGGCGAACTTGAACGAAACAAGAAACTATCACCGGAACAGAGAGAGGATAGGGTTTGTAATTTTAGGAGGCGGTTGTGTATATCGAAGGAATCATAATAACCCTAAACCTGATACGATAATATAACGTGTGCGCTATTTGCGTAATTAGATAAAACGCGTTAATCAAATCCGTATTGATAGAAGAATGCACAACGGATATCAATTTCCATTTCACAAGTCTCGCATTGATAGAAGAATCCATTTGTGGATAAGTTGCATGCTCTGCATTCGACAAAACTATAGAATGTCTTCGTCTTATAGAGATGGAGTGGATGTTGGGGGTGAAATGGGGATGCTCCTGAAGGCAACTCTCGTGGCAACCTAGTGGCGCAGAAGGAGTGGAGAAAGAAACTGCATTCAGTACAAGCATAGTAAGATGGATTGGAAGCAGTAATGGGAAGAATGCAGCCATCGCATCTGAACACTTTTCTGTTGTCATCGTTGTGGTCATCATCGTTGTCACTAAAGGTAAACTCGAGCTGTTCTAATGGATGGTTTTTGTGACTCCAATGTTCTTCAATTACGCGGACTTCTAATGGTAGTGTTGATCGAGTAATACTACCTCCAAGTTCACCTTGAAAATGACCTTGCAACTTGCCAGACTGAGTTACAATAAAGTCAAATATCAATTCCTCGCGAGGTAGAGGAAATTGTACCAAATCAGGTTCATTATCTGTGCCATCTGCCTCAATCTCATTTCTGAATATCACAAAAATAAAAATTAGTTAAGAGGTTAGAAACTCAGGATGACAAACAAACTAAAATTTAACAAAGAGTACTCACACGGTAGATGATTCGTCAGGCAATGCAGCACATCCCATATGCACAAAATATGTGCATAAATGACAATAATACAGCCACTTTGTTGCAGAAATACGTTTGCTGCAGATAGCGCAATGTCGATTGAAATAGAGATGCATGTCAGGAATGGAGTAGACAAGATTGAGAGAGTGATGGTGATAAACAGGGCAGGCCTCTGCATCAATGTTAGTGTGTGCTCCAGGTGACCTGGATGAGAAAGCTCTCTTTCTACAAAAGCACACTCCAAGCACACATCAAATTTACAATCGTAACATGCATAAGCCATCGAGAAGACACGACAACCACAAACATGACAACCATAACCACGTCGTGGTAGGAGAATTAGAGGGTGTCTCTTATGCTTATCAGTTATATAAGTGTTTGGATAATTTAACTTATAAGTCAGAATTTTTTTTATTTAAATGAATTAAAATAAATAATTTTTAAATATAATTATCTTAATTTATATAATTTAAGTCCCAACTGCCCAAAATACCCTGATGCGCGCGCACGGCCCAAAATACCGACAGATTGCGCATAATAGCAGTGCGTATACAACCTTCAGTTTTTGTGTAAAGAATACGCATGTGTGCTATGCGTATTCAGTTTTTGAAAAACAAGGAATACGCATGTCTGACATGCGTATTCCCTAAAAAACAAAAAACTTAATACGCATGTCAAACATGCGTATCCTTTATTAATTTTTAAAAAAACGAAATTCGCATGTTGGACATGCGTATTCAACAGGTAATTTGGGCATTCTGTCCCGCCAAATGGTATTTTGGGCACAAAGCCCCCAAATGGTGGGTATTTTGGTTTTTCACTCATCCAAATTTTGATCCAAATTTACATATTATAATAGGCAAATAACATATTAAACTCTTTATTCTTAAATTTTATATTTAAACATGAATAACTATTTATATTATATCTAACAAATTAATTAAATAAAGAATAATTTCTTTTACTACACTTAAAAAAATATTAAAATTATAAATTAAATTAGCTAAAAATATATTAATTTCATTAATTAACATCTAAAATATCATTAACATTCATTAATTAATCACATATCAATTTTAAATCTAATAACCTAAAAAAATAAAAGTAATAAAATCATTATTTTATATTAATGTAAATTTGATCAGTGAACAATGGTGATCCAAATTTGGATTCATACTATTCACTGATCCAAATTTGAATCACCATTTGGATCATTGTTGAAAGAGAATTTGGGATAATCTACCTCAAATTTGAATATTTGGATCAGTATTGGAGATGAGCTAAATGATTAAAGGAACCTTGTCATTAATAAACACTAAATTAACAAAATATTCTGCGGGGAGAATGATATTATCAAAGGAACCTTGTCATTAAATAATTATAATTTTATTTCAGTAGGTTGAATGAATTTACAAATGTCCAATGATAACTCCTACCTTTAATCGGGACCGTTCGTTGTTAGAAGCGGGAGACACCTGGCTGACGAAAGAGTCAAATTAAGTAGTTTTGGACGTGTTGCAGTCCTAGAAGGATGTGTGCTTGAAGGTTTCAAAATTTTAGTTCACTAGTTACTGTTGCTTAGTTGGCTTAGCCGGTTAAAGAGATCTTGGTCACAAATTCGAATTTGACGGTAGAAGAATTTACGATTATGCAGATTGTTGAAGTTAGCATAGAGGGCAAGTACAAAATAACTTCAAATACTTTCGAAATGAGTCTCTCCTACTAAATATATACACGAAAATGTTATTTACAGAGCCAATTTTTGTATCCGGAGCAAATAAATTTGGAAAGATGAATATGCCCCCTATATATACAATAACAAAGAAAGAAAAATAATAAGAGTAATTTCGTCTTTTTAAGATTTTTCAGTTTTGAAAACAAAATAATTGATTTGAAAATAATATTTTCCTATATATATTTTATATTTTTTTAATATAGCTAATTGTGAAGAAACTTGAAGTATGTCAATTGGTTAACTATGCTTAGTTAATTTCGATAATTCCTCCAAATTTATAACAACTTATTGGCTTATTGTATAAAATGCAAATTAATCTTTTCATTGAAAAGGCAAGTTTAATAAAAAAAATTGATTGAATAATTATTCAACCACTTTTTTCAAAATTTAACCATTTAGGCCGTGACGGTAACTCCGGTAGAAAACACTACTTTAGCGCCAAAATATAAATTTCGATTTTTAGTGCATTACGTGGTTAATAGAAATTTCTAAGATCTGAAATTAAATAAAAGAATCATCACTTCAACACATATTAAGATTTAAAATTTATATATTTAATTCTCTCCAATATTTCTATATCCATTACTCTACATGAAAAAACATAAACCCTACATTAGAATTTGTCATCATATATAGTTTTCTTTGTATCAATTCACGATTAAAATGTGACCATGGTATTTAGCAAACAAAATAATGACCATGTTTGAATGTATATTATATGACCGGTATAATGAATGTGACTATTATTTCGAATATAACGTACTAATCAATTCATAATTATTAATAAAATATAATTTCCTGAGATGTAATTCATAATTTCGGACTTCTTCGTAATATAAGATAGGGATTTCCTGAGATGTAATTCTTCGAACACCATTATCAACAATAGCTTCCACATCACAATCTTCAACCCATTAGTACGATATTTAAGATTTTTGTTTTCTTAAAATTAAAAGTAGCACCTTAATTATAGAAAACGCATATAGAATAAAACCCTCAAATCCTAAAATTCTCTAAACCTTGAAGCAGGCTCCCTATCATCTCTGAGGGGTTTCCATCGGTTTTCACCGGTGGAAAGCCCCGATCTCTTTCTATTTTTATTATTGTTAGTTCATCTCTTGTTAATCTTCAATAATTTCACAATTTATTTGGGTTTTGTTTGTCTCTCCTTGTGAGAGTTTGGTTTTATTTGATTTTTTTGCAGTTCATCATGTCCGAGATTACAGATCTGCAAAATTTTCATGGTGTTGATTCGGTGATAAAGGTTTTTATGGTGATGTATTTGTGGTCGATTGCTCAAAACAACAATTGGAGGATTACATCATGTAGATATCACTTCAAAAAATTGTTTGGTTGTCTATCCAAAAAGGAAGGATTCAACAGCAATATAATTATGCGTTTGTTCAATTTCGATTATATGTGTAGATGCCGTATAACTTTTCATTATTGAATTATTTTCATTTTTCAAAAAAAAAGTAGCACCTTAATTAAGATTGCATGCAAAGGTCGGTGCTGTAATATCAAAGCTATATTCATAGTCACCATGAGTATTCGAATCATAATCTATGACAAAAAATAACCCAATTAACATTCAATCCTGATCTAAAACGATAATTAAGAGAAGTGCTAGGACCCAAAATTGGATAAAAAAATAGTTTCAAAATGACGTGGCATTGATAATGTGTTATTTTGGATTTTTTTAGGGTCAATATTATAAAATTTATGATAAATAATCAAATTATGCTGCTAATCAATAATTTCTCTCAAATCAGCCTTTAAACTCTTATAAAAAAAATTCAAGTTCAATAAACATCAGTAATAGAAATTTATAAAGTTAGTTTTCTCCGATACTCTAATATACAGAACTCTACATAATAAATTAGAGAACATAAATTTACACAAGATTTTGGACTACTCCGAACATTTGTCACTATGTATATAGTTCTCTAAGTATTACTTCATGATTAAAGTATGACCATGTTTGTATGTTTATTATATGACTAGAGAACAGCTATAATAAGTGTGAATTATTTCAAATATAATTTTAAGTAATAATTAAATAAAATTAACGTCCGTATCATATAAGACACAGGATCCAAGTCCGGACCGTCGCGACTAGCCTTTTCGCACATATTATTAGCGCAAAGGAGTGAATCTTGACTGTTGGCATCGGTCAGTTTGGACGGTTTGGAGAAGTTAACGGTTTTCCTAAATTTCAAATCAGAATAAACTGTTATGCGAAAAAACCAAATCAAACCAGTCCGTTTAAAACGGTTTGGTTTGGTTTGATTTCGGTTTTAACCATTTTTTCTATAAAACAAAGTTAAAAAATTAAATTGAACTTGAACTTGTAAATAAGAATCGAAAATTTGTATCATATTATAGAATTATATTTTCTATTATAATCATATTCAGAAAGAATATATAAAAATTATGACTTTAAGAAATTAAAAAAAGGTAAGAAGACAAGAAAAATGTGACCAATTCTCATAATTTTATTGAATAAAAATAATAATAATAATAATAATAATAATAATAATAATAATAATAATAATGAAAACAGAACACAAATATAAATGTTAATATCTTAGAATAAAATATTAAGATTAGTTCTTTTATATGTTTTAGTTTACACATATTATAAATTATACATTTATTATTATTTGCACATTACCAATATATGTATGTTAATATTTCGTTCTAAATATGCGATCATGTTAGGTTATTTCGCTCGGTTTGAAGGTAAAAACCGAAACCAAACCGAAAAAAATCGGTTTTTAAAATGTTAATCCGAAACCGAACCAAACCGTAAGTAACCATAAAATTCAGTTTGGTCAGTTTAGATTAGGCGGTTTCAGTCGGTTTGACTAATTTATGTTCAGCCCTAATAACAAGAACAGAAAGTGTAGGCCAGAACATCAAACATGCATTCTGATCTTGAAATATGAGTGACTAGTGATCTTCATTGATCTAAACCAAATAGCAAAGGTAGTGATCTTCATTGATCTAAACCAAATAGCAAAGGCATTAATCCTAGGATACGATATTAATACTGTTATCTTACAGCACTTCCATTCTCCTGCTATCTTACAGCACTTCCATTCCCGAAAGACAATGAAAGTGTGTTTTTCTCAGCATTCTTGAGGGGAAGAACATAGCACCAAACACCACAAATGTTACGTTGTCTCCGGTCTGCAAGCTCTTTCACTTTTTAGTACATAATATAATTAAAATATGACAATCATTTTATATAATATGGAAAATCAACAATTTTCACCATCTAAAAACAGTCTACGGCAAAGTCATTGAGATAAAACGCAATACCAGAAACTGGTATGTATTCTACATTTGATGCATCCTCATGCACCAATATAAAATCCAATGACAAACAAAAACAGTTGAGCAAGCCAAATATAGTAAAAAGTTCCTCCTACTAAATAGAATGCATCGCTAGTAGCTAGTAAAGTACTTGATTGTTCTCCCCTAACTTGTGAAGTACTTGTTTGTTATCCCATGTATCAACTTCTTCTGCAGAGTCGACATTTTCTTCAAGAGCCCCTGCATTGTTCCGCAATCAACTTGTAAGTAAATCAAAACTACAGGAGACTAGGCAACAGAAATATATTGAACTACCACCAAGAAATCTGTAGAATTTACTAAAATGTCAAGAAATGTGTAAAAAACTGTGTTCACACGATTTGCGATCTCTCTACTACCTTTAACAAGGTTTTATTCTGACATAATCATTAGATGGACCTATATACGCATTCAAATATGTGTGATATAGGATACTTAAAACATGAGATGTCAATAGAAATCAGACAGGAAATTTGGTGGAAGCTTTGCATTCGGAGAAAAAGAAAAAGGGACATAGACAACTATTTAACATGATATCCCCATAACAACGATTTGATTAACTTTAAAGTTAAATGTATGTTGGTGCCAGTGGCACTTGGCAGATTTTTGTATGGATTTGCCATTTTGATAGTTAAATTCTCTCAACATCACTTTGGTGGTTTGATCTCCCATTTTTCACTTTGGTAGCTGTCGTTAAGTCATTAATAATATAAATATAAAAAAAGCTTACTAAATGGGTATGGGTTTAACCATACGTACCATCAATCATGACAATAAACCAACCCGACCCATATCATTCGTCTTCTTATAACCCAACCCAGACCAGGAATTCTCCAATGACCAGGAAAAAAAATAACTAATTTCAACAACAGGAAGTACTAATAGATCCTCAAAGATCTATACACACAAATATTAGATCGGCACCAGCTGTTTTTGCTTCTCTCTCCTTTTACTAGTTTAAAAAGGAAAGTTCTCGACTTCCGAAAAAGAGAGGAAGGTTTCCTGTGAACTGCCCGATACGTTAGTATCTATATGTATTAAATGGGTCCTTCCGAGAATCTTTATTGCATTATTCTTGATTACTTAACGGTGTTGGATAAAGATTTGACCACAGCAACCAAATTAATAGGCGGAAAAATATTTTAACCGCGAAATTCAGATAATAAAATTTAATCAGTGAAGTGGGCAGTTGTAAAATACAGCCACGGAACAAAAACATACAAAACAAATAAAAGAACATAGAGGTAATATCAATATGGTCTTCATTTACAGCAAAAATAATAGAACACTTACCTTAACATGCTTGAGGACCAGCACTACCACTCATTACTGGTCAGAGTCTTCAGGAGGTTGCTGTTGTTGCGGCCACATTTGCGGAGCCATGTAAGGACGAGGCTGCTGACCCATATACATAACTGGAGACCCAACTTGTGCAGCATGTTGTGGAGGCATATAGTTATAGTAAGGAACACCTTCAGCAGGACCTCCAATAGGAAGGGGACCTCTTGGAATTGTTGCAGCAAGTGCCTCATCTTTCAAATCATCTCTTGGAACAATATCAACCAGGAAATCAAATATGTCTGTCCTTGTAATGGCTGCCGCAATGTCATTTTTCTGAAGCGTCCTCCTTTTGTTCTCCTCTGTATGATTCCAAGCACGCATTGTCAATTCAAGGATGAACATCTCACAGGCTCGGGCAAATATGACTGGAGCTTCAGCTGATATCATTCTCACATCCTCGTCTGCTTTCATTATCTTCTTGATCCTTGCTAATGGCAGACTGTGATTCTTGAAATCAGTAACCTGCTCAATTTCTTGATACTGGTTTGCCCAGAAATTCTGGAGTTGCTGCTGCAATTGTTGTTGCTGCTGCTGGTGGATTTGCTGATAAGCAAGTTGGTGTTGAGCAAGCTGACCCGGAGTCTGCGCAGATGGAATTAATCCAGCTGGTGCAGGAGCAGAAGTTCCCATCATCTGGTTAGCTTGATATGGAGCCACACCGTATGGCATCTCAGCTGAAGTACCAACCACACCCATATTTGGGGGCTGTCCATGGCCTTGCTGGTCCATTTTTTATTTTTCGAGCTTCTTCAAATTACAAAATCAAACGAAACATAACCATTCATTAGGGTTTGGAAAAATAATAGGCAAAAAATCAAACTTCAAACATCTGTACCAAGAACTATATATTCATCAAACTAATTTGCTAAATTTACACAATACATTAAAACTGGTCTGCTTTTTTTACAGGTAAGTAGGTTGCAAGGCCTACATTTTAATCTGAAAAATCATCATGCACATATAATACGAGCTCTTGAGACTTTTGACACACTACAACGTATTCACCCTGTGATCAAGTCCATTACAGACAATGCATTCAGATTTACATTAAAAGAAACAAAATTTAACAAGTTCTTTCATTCGATCTTCTAAAGTATGATAGCGCTACCTAGTACATACTGTATGTCAGACAGGAAACCTTGATAATTCCCGAAAATGAAACGTTGAATTTCATTTTAAAAAATTTATCCTAAGGGTAAATAGGCAAAATGAGGAGGGTATTTACAATTTTGACTTGTTATAACGCGCAGCTGGACTCAAACTTATTAGCTTGGTTGTCTCTAATATTCCACCAAAATTTAATACCGCATTATTCTAGTTTGAAGTGGCATGTTTTTTATCAGCAAACTGGCCTTGTTCGACTTTAAAAGTCAAATTTAACCAGTCTTCACGAACTCAAGGTATAATGTTGTATTTGGCATTCCGGAGTGAAGAGATTTGCAATATTCCATGCACACGGACTCAATTAACATTATTCTTAAGATGGTAGAAAAAGAAACACGTTTCAACATATGCTTAATACTTTTAGCGAGAAAATAAGAGGCCACTCCTATATAAACAATATATAATATTAACTGTTTTAGCTTAATACTAAATTCGATATCATGAACAATAAAAACTCAATCTTTTAGTACTATGAAAAATAGTTGTTGCAGATGAAAACATACATGAATTAACAAAGCCATCTTTACCCTATATTGAAAAATCTTCTCGGCGTATATCAAATCATTTCCGAAATTCTCAAAAACTTCTCTATTACAACCAAAATTAAATCAAAAAGATCAAACCATCCAATCCATGTTACACACAACAAATTCCACTTTTCACCGCAAACTCGAAAATAGCCCATACATGAATTAACAAGCCTAAATCTTTACCCTATATTGAAAAATCTTCTCCACATATATCAAATCATTTCCAAAATTCTCAAAAAAATCCCTATTACAACCAAAATTAATTCAAAAAGATCAAACCATCCAATCCATATCACACACAATAATTTCCACTTTTCGACACAAACTCGAAAATAGCCCATACAGGACTAAATTCTCACATATTCCTAAAAACATAAAATTCATCAAAACAAGAACAGGCAACATAAATCACCAATCAATCAGAACAAAAAAACCCAAAAACACAAAAAATCACTTTTACACAACAACCCAATTACCAAACAAACATAAAAATCAAAACTTTTTCCTAAAAAACCTAAAAAGATCACAAACAATCACAGGAAAGTACTAAAGATCGAAAAGGGTATCAGATTCATACCTTAACAAAGCTTAATCACAGCAAAGTTTTGATCTTTCTTCACGATCCAAACCCTAAAATCAAGAAATTGAAAGTTCAGCTCAATTAGTATGTGTATAAACATCAAATATACAAAACATGTATAGATAAAGATAGTAATAGTACCTTTGATTAGTGAATAGAGAGAAGAAATAAGCTAGGGTTTATAATTTATAATAAAAAAATTGGGAATGTATTTAAGTATAAGTTGACAAGGAGAGAATAAAAAACATGTTTTGTTCGATGCGCTTCTACGTTGTTCTTTAACCTTAATTAATTTAGTTTTGTAATTAAAATAAGTTTTATGTTGTAATAAGGCTTTTAAGTAGAAAGTTTTTAGTATTGGGCTTTCTTAGGGAATAGAAATTTTTTACGTGGGCTCTAGCTACGACCTTGAAAGTAAGGTGGTTCTTACTTCTTAGCAAAGTAAGAATAAGAAGTAACTAAAAACATTTTTGGATGACTTATGTAAAAAAAATTACTTTTTCCGAACAATCAGGCTTTTATGTTTGTTCAAACAAGAGAACGGAAACTAGCCTCCTCCCACTAATATCAAGATTTTAGATTATTAATGTATTATAAAAAGTACTATCTGAAATCGAGATTCGAGATTCGAGATTCGAGATTTTAAATTATTAATACATAATAATGATGCTGTCTAATATCGATATTTTAGATTATAAATTTTTATAGTCGCCGCTCTCTAATATCAAGATTTGAGATAGTTTGATCTTTCCCGCCGAAACGCGTTAGCATTTTAGAAAGATTGCTTGTTGGCTATTTTAGAATATAATTATTTTTTGATGGCGCTCCCTGATATCGATATTTATATCATAAATGTTTACATGTAGTGTATTCTAATATCAAGATTAAAGATTTTGATTATGACGGCGTTCTTTAATATCGAGATTTTTTTATTATAAATACTTACATATTGCGCTTTTTAATTTTGAGATTCGAGATATAAATGTCTATCGACGGCGCTCTCTAATATCGAGATTTTAGATTATAAATGCTTAGAGATGGAGCTCTCTAATATCAAGATCCGAGATTTTAGATTTTAACAGTGATGGCACTCTAATATCAATTTTTGAGATTTTAGATTATTAATGTTTACAGAGGGCGCTCTATAATATCGAGATTGTTTATTATAAACGTTTACATGTGGGGCTATCTAATACCGAGATCCGAAATTTTAGATTATAAATACTTATTGACGGCGCACTTTTTAAACTTACTGATAACGCTCTCTAATATGGGTAATGGACCATTTTAGCACAATTTAGTGTGATTGTGTCCAAAATGGCACTCTTCAAACACCTGGCCCTCCACCGGCACATAACTAACGCATTTGTACATTGCGTTAAGACATAAACATATAAAAATAATGCGTTATCTTCGCTTTTCAAAAGTAAGATACAAGACTTTGAATTCAAAACGCATTTATTATTATTGTATTCACAGAAAATGCAAGTAATATATGTGTCTTAGTCAACACGTATATATTGCTCTCGTCTTCTCTCTATATTAAACTACAACTTGCATTTGGGAACGTGTGTGGCTGGGTCCACCCACGCGATTTCAGTATTTCCTCCGCGCACTTTTCAAGTAGCAAGGCGGGACCCAGTTAAAAACTAACGCATGTATAGTTAACGTGAAAAATGTGCCAGACAAGGGTCATAATTCGGCAGGGTGCTATTTTGGACGGATGCTCTTATTTTTGTGTCAATTTGGGCATTTTCTCCTATAATATCGAGATTTAAGATTATAAAGCAGAAATGTCATAGCGATCAAAGGCTTAGCTAGCCAATCGAAATAATTTTAGCCAAGCCATAATTGAATTAGATTGCAAGCCGCTATCTCGTTTTTCTCCTCACAAGATACATCGTCTTGGAATATTTTTATTTTAAACAAAGAATATTCAAAAAATGGTTATCTCCGTCAATTTATCCTTTCTTTTGTTCCTAAATCATGTATTATTACCTATTGGATAGCTCACGAGGGTTTGATTGGTAAGTTTCTGTGTAACTAGTTGTTGATCCTCCAGTATATCTTGTATATGAGAAGTGTTATGCGATGCTAATTTTAAGGTTGCAGCAGCAAACTGTTTTTTGTAAAAAAAAAGTTAGTTAGCAAATTTTTGTACTCTAAATGTGACTATCCCGACTAGCCCTTTTGACACTCACTCTCACTGTTGGCCACGAGCAAGACTTAACTTCACGTTAATATGATATCGTCCGCTTTAAATTGAGCCCGCACGAATTTGTTCGCTTTGAACCGAGTCCGCATAAATTTAATTTTGGACACATCCCAAAACATCGTACTATTAAAGTTAACATACTGCTTTATATATAAGTGAATCATCTCTTATCACATCGATGTGATACTTGGGTTGACACCACCCAGCAATCCTAACATCAAACCAAAAATCACGAATTCCGTGATTTTAACCCGCGATTAATTTGTCTACATTTTACACCACCGCAAGGAACCGACATATTTCTCAATCGTGTTCATACTGATGGAAACCACCCACATCGAACCACCACATCCTGATATCCTACAAGGTCCAGATCTGAACTTTTGGTTGTGATATCACTTGTTGGGCCGCGAGTAAGCCTTAACTTCATATTAATATGATATTGCTCGATTTGGGCCGAGCCAACATGGATTTGTATCGTATTAATATGATATTGTTTGCTTTGAGCCGATCCCGCACGAATTTGTATTTGGGCACATCACACAAGGCAAGTAAAATTAACCAACTGCTTTATTTCAAAAGAATCATCTCTTATCACATCGATGTGGTACTTGGGTTGACACCACCCAACGGCCTCGATTCCTGTAGGGAAGTCATAGTTGATCAACTTCTGTAACTAAACGTTACAAAACGCATTTCCCGACACATATTATAATTAATTATGGAGTAAATTGCAGTTTGCACCCAGTATCTTTGGGTGTTTTCCCACTATGATCTCAAACTGTGTTGGTTGACAATTTACACTCCAAATTTTAAGTATTCATTATGTTGGCACCCCTTCAGCCATTTGCCATCCAAACTTGTCGTTAACGTTAGTACTGACAGGAGTATACTTGGAAAATAGAAATAAAGTGTCTTTTATTATCCATAATCCCCAATTTGTAGTGTCGTTTTATTATCCTCTATACGTTAATTAAAACATATCCCCTTTCTTCTTGCCTAAAACATTCCTAAAGACGAAGAAAAATCGAGGTCCAAGTGACTGATTAATTACAATGTGAGGTCGTTTACGAGCTGTTGATAATGATCACACTACTTGGGCTGAAGTTTCAGACGAATATCGTATTTTGACATATGCTCAATTAAACATGGTAGGTGATTTTGGTTTGAAAGAACTTGAATCGATGTGTGTAGAAGTAGGGATGAAAAATGGAGGGTTTTGATTTATAGTATTGCTTACTGGAAGTAGACTTGTCTCATGGATTGATGTCAATTGAAAATGAAGAACATGTTGAAAATTTGATTAATATGTTGGTTTACACCAAAGTATTGCGAGTATATGCCACTGCTAAGACTATTATAAATTGGACTTGTGAATGTGATGATTTATGTTAAGCCTGGTGATTCGCCTAAGCAGCTCCGGGATTATGATTTGAGTACGATCACACATAGGAAGATCAACTCATCGGAAAAAACCGCATCTACGGTCAGGACATGATAAGAAACGATCATCAGCATTTGTCGAGATCCATGTTGTTTACTCAAATACCCACTTCCCACAGTTACACCTGCAAGCAATTAACAAAAAAATGAAGGTTAGAGAACATGTATGAAGCTTAGAAGGGATATGTATATATACTACTTTTATTTACCCTTAAATTACCTAGATAGTTGTTATAATGTAAGATTCCAGTTTTAACCTTCTGAATTCTAAACAGTACTGACGTTAATGGCGAGTTTGAATGGCAAAAATTTGAAGGGGTGCAAACTAAACGGATTCTTAAAATTTGGAGTGTAAATTGTCAACAAATATAGTTTGAAAAGAAACGTTCTCGGACAGTGAAAATGCAGCTGAAATTTTTTAAATTAAGAGTCAGATCCGTAATCTTCGTCAAGGAGATATGACTGTTACCTAGTATTTCAGTACCTTAACAAGGTGCTGGCAACAACTAGATATGTTTGAATGCATTGAATGGGATTGTACAAAGGATTCTCTAAAGTTCCAGAATATCATTGAAAAAGAGAGGATATTCACATTTCTTGTTGGACTCAACAGAAACTTGGATGAAGTTAGGGGAGAATTCTCTCGGTCAAGCCTCTTCCATCTATCCATGAAGTATGTTCAGAGGTGCGTAGAGAAGAAAGTCGAAAGAAAGTGATGTTGAAAGTTGTCTTGTCCCAAAGCCCCGTTAATGAAGGATCATCGCGGGCAACGAGAGGACATTTTGATCAATCACAAGATGAACGACGCAAGTCCAACAGACCTTGGCGTGATCACTGTCATAGAGTTGGACACACTAAGGACACTTGCCGGAAGATTCATGGAAAACCGACCAATTGGAAAGGAGGCCGAAATTCTGAAAAAAAAATTGTTATCACGTTGCTGCTGAAGAACTTATAGCATAAGCTGTTTCATCTCCATTTACCCAGGAACAAATGGATATCTTACAAAAATTGCTCAACAAAGAACAATCTAAAAGTTCACTCATTAGTAGTGGGTCAATGGCGCAAAAAGGTACAACATATCATGCTTTAAATGATACAAAAGACTATGATACCTCATGGATTGTTGATTCGGGTGCTTCTGATCGTATGACTGGTAATCCTACTCTGTTTCAGTCTTATCAACCTTGTTTTGAAAAACATAAGATCAAAATTGCTGATGGATCTTTTTCTCGCGTAGTTGGTAAAGGAAAAGTTATTTTGCCTAATAACATGGTGTTAGCCTCTGTCTTATATGTGCCAAATTTATCATGTAATCTACTTGCAATTAGCCAGTTAACACGAGACTTATATTGTTGAGTCTGAGTCACTTACCTCTTTATCTAATGAAAATGTTCCAAAGACTACACTACTGGTACTGATGTCTCATCAAATGATGCTGCACCGAAAAAAAAAGATACTCGTTTACTCACATCGTCGAAATACGGTTAATGATATAGAGTCCAAAGGAACACCTGGACACAACAATGAATCTGATCTGAAACTAGTTCATTCTGCAAATCAATCTAATGACACATTAGTTGAGCATGTTACAGAAAAAAATCTGGATGCCGATGATGGGCCAATTGCACTCGGGAAAGGTAAACGAACTTGCACACAACATTCTATCTGCAAATTTATTTCCATGGAGAAACTTTCACCAAAGTTCAAAGCTTTTACAACACAACTTGATCGTACATCAATTCCTAAAGATATTCATGAAGCACTTAAACATCTAAGGTGGAAAGCTGCGGTACATGAAGAAATCAAGGCTTTGGAAAAGAATGGAACTTGGGATATTACAGAATTACCTCCTGAAAAATCAGCAGTAGGATGTAAGTGGTTATTTACAGTGAAGTACTTGGCAGATGGGAGTATTGACAGGTTCAAGGCACGATTGGCTGCTAGAGGTTTTATTCAGACCTATGGAGTGGACTACAAAGAAACATTTGCCCCGGTAGCAAAGCTTAACACTGTTAAAGTTCTTGCAGTGAACAATGATTGGCCTCTTCAACAACTTGATGTAAAGAACGCATTCTTAAATGGTGATCTCAACGAAGAAGTATACATGACACTTCACCCTTCAACGAAGAAGCCTCCACAGATTTCTCTTTGACAAAGGACATAATGGTATGATGGCTTTACATATAAACAAGGATGTGTTTATTTATGATGTTAAGCTCCCTGTAAGCTCTATATTTGTTAATCCAAACTTCTTATTAGATTATAAACATCATACATGTGATCGAGAGCAAGGAAAACAACTAAAGGCTTCTATGAAAAGTGCAACTACAGAAGAAAGAAATTTAACAAACAAACTTGATCAGAGAACTTTCCAACTTGCTACTGCAACTTGGATACAAAACTACTCAGATTGTACTACAGGGTTACAACTTGCAAACTCTTATTCACTTATATCTACATGAGCCCCATTCTTAAAGTTCTATGCAGTCCCTTGTTTTCTTCAAGCAATGGTTGCGGTGTTTGTGAGATCTGGAGAGAAATTAGAACTTCTACTCTGTAGCTGCAACGACTGCTGGCCCTTCCACCTGAAACAGCATTAACATAAGCCGATCATAGTTAAAATTTTATAAAGAACAGAAAGTCCGTGATTTTATCTGTATGTAGTGAATTAACTCATTGATACGAGATTACTAGTACTGAATCATTAGCCCCTTGTTACCCTTGATACGACAGAACAGTGTTCAGCGAAAGACTATAGTGTGGTGGTGATTAAACTCATTCCGGAAAAAACATTGATATGCTGACAATGTTTCTCAATGCAATTGTTTTACAACATTACTAAAACAGAGAAAATTCTTGGTTGCCAATAAACTAGTTTTCTACAGAAGAAGAATAAAAATTGTCATCGCCTTAACACCGGTAGTCCACAAGGAATTTGTGATTTTGCAAACATAATAACATGATTATTAAAGAAAACATCTCAGGTAAGATACCAAGTTGGTAATTACCATGTATTTAGCTCCCCAGATTTCTTCCTCTGTAGCCGGAACAGCAGTGATCTTGTTCTTAGGATTTTCGTAACTTCTCAGCTCTCCAACATCTGTTGAGAAGAAACACCCTGTGCAATCCAATCCAAACACCTCAATTAGACCAGAGCTCAAAGTTGAACATAGACAGAGCATTAGTTACTGAATTATTAGTTAAATAGGCCAATATTGCATCAAATTAGACGTCACAATGTAATAGCAGACTATTGTACATCCTATGCAAATACCAAGTTACTAGATTAATGCAAAGATGATTACTGAACCAACCTTGAGGGAAAGAAGCAAGTGACTTGCCACAAGCCCCTTTAAGCAAGTCAGCATCATCAGCAATAGCAACATAGCCATCAGCAGTTATGCCCCAATACAGAGGAACCTTACCAGATTGATCCTGTCACCACATTGTTCTCTCGTTAGATCGTATAATTTCACATGACATAAACATGAAGAAAGACTGATTGATCTGGTACTTACAGCTGCCACAAACAATGTGGAGGTAGACTTATCAAATACAATGAACGCGAAACTCCCATCAAGATGACCAACAACATGGTTAGGAGGGTAAGGTGCGCGATCACGAAGAGCTTTATAAGCCTCAATCACCAAAACCACCTCATTTGCAGACTTAGCAAGCCCATATTGTTGCCTTAAGCTGCCTAAATTGTCAAGTGCACCCTCAAAGAGACAAAATATCTCATCCTTAACAGCAAATGATCTGACATTGCATTAACAGAATGTTGTTCAGTTCATTTGTTCATCAATTGTTCACTTGTTCTTGTCAGGAAACATGATCAGGGGATGCATTATAAGTTCCTACCAGTAAATTTCTTTAACTGCCAGTAAATGTGTATGACAATTTACCATAACAAACTCAAATCATACAGTAATGCTACTAATGATGTCAGACACTGATAGGTGGCAAACATGCAATAGAAAATGACAAGACTTCACTAACTTTTAAGGCCATCTCTCCTATCTTATCTTTGACATTATTGCACAAGCATGACTTTCAATGTTTGTCATTATTTTTCTATTGAACCCACAATGTATCTGGTCTATTTCATGATCTTTGTTCTTTATTAGTATAATACTTCCTCCGTCTTAAAAAAACATCTTCTTCTGTTTTGACTTTTTACAGTATTTATGATAAGCGATTGATTACTAATTTACGTCTAATTTAGATCAAATATAATCATGAGTGATGTTGTTCAATTCGTATTTATGAGTACTTTAATACAATGAAATTTTTATATTTAATACTAATGTAAAATTAAAAATATTAACAATCAAAATTGTGCATTGACAAACGTGTCAAACACAAAAAAGAAAAACATTTTTTTTAGGGACGGAGGGAGTATTACATTAACTAATCTTTCATTCCACCTTAAATGGCATTGTTAAAGTAATGATTTAGTCCAAATCAACCTTTTACTTTATAGAAACTATAATGTGGTGAATCATATTATTTTGATATTCAACATAGGCCACATCTTCAGACTTTAATCAATAAAAATTAACACAAATCAATTGTATTTTTCTCTAAAAATATTATATGAACCTCAAATAGCATGTTCATAACTTCATTAATATGCAGGGTGAAATATTCCACAAATTATACTCTTAATTTATCTAAATCTTCAGATTTACAGTAAGCTTTAACCGATCTGGTACATTTATTTACAAATCCCGCTAATCAATACTCTCTACGTTCCCCTCATTTCTTTACCTTTCTTTTTCACTGCTCGGCACGCATTTTAAGACTTTTATATACTATAGTTTCATAACTTATACTAACAGGGAGAGCTTGGGTTAAACGATCCCTGTTCCGAGTTCTAGTTCAGCATAAATATAAAGCACGAGACGATCTAGTAAGGCACATCGGAGAACATGTGTCCCCTAAAATCAAATTTTAAGTTTTTTTATCATTAAATTTTCTAAAAATAAATGAAAGTCCCCCGGAAAATTTAAATATATAAAAGCGTTTTCTCAAAATTTATCCGGTATCCATGAACGGAAAATCCTGCTTTCGCCCTTGATATAAAGTAGTAATAATCTAAACATGAACAAAATCATGATTTTAATTTAGAGGGACCAGATACTATTTACGGAGACCGATCCAAGTTACTTCAAATATATGTTTAAAGTTACTTTATTTTCGAAAATTTACATTAAAATTTTTATACGTTTATACGTTGGCAGAGACCGGGACTCACTCTGGTACACGTACCTCGGATTTATAGCAGATTCTTTAGAGTGAGTATAAGCCAAGTGAGCATCATCACCAATCTGCATAGAAACAGCTGAAGCGTTACTTCCAAGGAACCTTTTCATCAGAGCTGCAGATGTTATCTTCGGCGACGGTGTACGGCTGCCGGCGGCAACTAGCTCGTCCGGTGGGGAGAGTATGGAGCTACTAAACACACCCAACATGTTGATGACTGGAAAAAACACACACTCACAAGTCACAACTGTGTGTAAAAATGAAGGGAGATGACATGTGAGAGTTGTCAAAAGAGGGGATGGCCATAATATAGCAAGGGTGAGGGTAGTTTGGTCATTTTGAAATTGTCATTTGTCATACTTTATTTTATTGTTTGTTGTTTTGTGTTTAGTGGTCAATTTCTTTTTCATTAGTTGCTTTTTCAATTGCAAAATTAGATTTCACTTTGTATTTTATCTGGTTGTGTGTTGCGACTGGCTTTGTTTTTGGTTAAATTATATTCTTAAATAAAAAAGAACTAGGAAAAATGATCAAAATATATTATTTTATAATTTTAATTGTTGCAAATATCGTTCTGCGCAAGATTCCGTTTTAAATATTCATTAAATACACATGTGTAGCATGCGTATTTATATATTCTTTTAAATGCAAAATATGCGCGTTTCTTTTTAACTTTAATTAAAATACGCATTATAAAGATATGTATTCAAATGAAGTTAAAAGAAACACGTATGTTTCACATGCGTGTACTTTATTTTTTAAAAAAATGAATACGCATAAAAAAATTGAATACGCATCTCATGAGCATTTAGGACAAACACTCATGCAAAAAGGTATTTTAGGCATTTCCCGAAATGATGGGTATTTTGATTTTTTAGCCGAACTTTAATAATTAATAATTGCATCTTAGGAGCACATTATATTAATTAATCACTTTTTACGTGTTTTTCACTCTAGTTTGACATCGATAAAAGTGAACATTTTGGTTCAGTTTACGAGTATAAATATTTTTATTACTAAATTAAATGCAGTGCGATACACGGATTTACTTTAATATATAAGTATTTTAAAAAATATTTTTACAATCATTTAATATTTGTAACTTTAATATATATATATAAATTGATAAATTTATAACAAAAATATAAAATATTAAGAAATAAATTGTATTTGTATTTTAGTTGAATAAAATTTGGGTATAGTTTAGGTAGAGGAAATTGTGTGTAATAATTTAATAATTTAATAATTTAGTAGATGTAAATATATAGTACTATTTATTTTTATTTTTAAATAATAACAAAAATAAGTAAAAAATGGTTGAATAAAATTATATTTAATTTTATTTATTATAGTTTGATATATATGTAGACATGTCGTCTATTTTGAAAGACAGGGAGTAGTACCCTATTTCAAATTTGAATATGACACATGACCAAAATTTGAAGAAGAATTGGAATTTAATATTGATTGCCATATTCAAGGATGTAAAAATTGAAAATTGATTAACTCTATTTTATTTTAAAAAATTAAGTACTCGGAACTCGGCAAGTACTTAGAACGAGTACTCGGAGGACGAATCGGATATCAATTTCTTAATTATATAATAATACTAATAGCTTAATAACACATTAGCAATAACAGAAACAATATTCAAAATACAAATTGTTTCTTTGATTATTTTTGGAAATAGTAATTAAAATAAATTTAAATAATTAACCACATCATATAAAATTCGTATTTGTTTTTTTTTGTCAGGATAGCTTCAGAACTAACAAAAAAATTGAGAAAGTCAAACCCAATTTTGACTCCGAGTCTCTGAGTACTCGGAGTCAACTCGAATTTTGACCAATTTTTGATAAAATCGTTCTTACACTTGATTACTCGGAACTCGGATTGAAAGGGGCTAAAAACGAGTACTCAGTCGAGTTACTGATTTTTAAGACACTGGTTATATTATTAGAGCTCGGCAAACTAGTATCTATAAATTCAATTAATTTTTATTGAAATTAAAATATACTAATTTTAATAAGTTGGCATCGAAAAAATATACATAAAGAAACCAGTAATTATTTACCATAAAAAATAAGTAGACTACCTTTATGTAGACTTAGTTTTGTTAAAATTAAAGCTACATCAATATACATGATTACGGATTATGTGAAACGATATTATCAAAATCATACACCCCAAAAGGAGATACGTGATTAGGGGTGGGATTAGGTTTCACGAACTATGCATATCATAAATTATGTTAATTGGTCTATTTTAATGACATATATGTCTCATAATTTGATTGTATAAACGACGACTCTTTTATGATATTCCAAGTTCTATCTCAATTCCGGTGTCGATTCCAAATACCACACGGGATTAAGTCAGGGACGGAAGTACATAGGAGCTTCCCTGGGTTTAATCCAACAGGGTTTGAAAAAAACATACTATTATCTATACATGTTTTGAATTATTTCTGCCTAATTATATGTCAAGCTCGACGAGTAATTTGTTAAACCCAACTCATTTTCAATTTTCAATTCGGTCCTGGATTAAGCGAATCCTTAATTACGGTACCTAGTGTTAATTGTAATCATAAGAAAAGATTGCAACTAAATCTTGAATGTGACAACGAGTGTGAGTTTTTGGTAAGAATTAAAGAGTAAGATGATTATTACAACATAGGTAACTTTTATGTGAAGAAAATTATGAAATAAGATATTTTTCCATTTAATTTTATGTAATTTTATATATTATTATATATCACTTTAAATATAGAATATACATATTTATGTATACAGAAGACGGAGTCTTTTAAGAAAACAATTTTTTCATTATTTGAAAATTGTGACTGTGTACATTAATTATAATCTCTGCAGAAACTTAATTGATCGATCGAGAGTAATTATTTATCAAATAATGTTTTATTGAGATTCGTGCGATAAGCCTTGTAGGGTAGTAGAAAATATCTTTGGAACTAGTTTTAGGTTACAGCTGTTGATGTGGTTCTCATATGATTTATGACTTGTGAAAGTGAGGATTGATTAAGACTGTTCCCAGCAATACAAGAATTCATTACGAATTTTATAATAAATTGGCCAATTTTTAAAAATTATTGATAAACTATTTGAAAATATTTAATCAATTTAGTTAATTTCTAAAAGATTATCAAAATTTAATTTGATAGATAAATCATGAATATGCATCTCAATTAATCAGGAGATCTAATTTATAAAATATATAACCATGAAATTACCAATGAAATAACTTGAATTATGACCTTATACAGTAAACAATTTGATAGCCATTGGATGAACGACTTGTTAATTCAATGGCTATTATTGAAAAATTTAGTCACAGAAATCGCGAACAATGTCAGAGTTCTAGAGAAATTACTATTTTGATCTTTGGTCACGGACCACGCACATTGTATGCGGTTGAGACTTTAAATTGTCTGTTGATGTTAATGCAGCAGTGGAAGTCTATTTTAAATTCCAACCGCGGACGTCCGTGAACAGGGATAAAAAGTAATTTTTTGGACTCAGACAATATCCGTGGTCCTTGTGACAAATTTTTTGATAACAACCGTTGGATTAACCATCTAAGGGTTATAAAATTGTTTGTTGTATAATAGTTCCCTAACAAACCGTTGTCGCACCCTCCCCTTGTTTGTAAAATAAAATAAAGAAAATTAAACAATATCCACTCGGCAAACAAGGAAAAGTTAGCACGCGGAGTGGGACCTACATGGTAAGAGGCGATGATTCCCGTGTGTCGGCTGAGCAAGTATCTGCTGTTCCCCTCCGCAACGTTCTTATCCTACACCTGCGTACAAATTCAGCCACGCCGTGGGTAAGTAAATCGGTTTAAATTTTTTCAAAAACCGAACGAAATTATGTACGATAAATTTGTCAAAAATTATTTTATGTAAAAATTGATCGTTGCGTAATAAAATTTAAATTATCAAGTTAAAAATCAATTTTCAAAAAAGAATGTTAAAATTGACCCAATTAATGAAATTTAGTAAAACATAGAGAAACCTATTTTTTTTAAAAATATATATATATGAATAAAAAGCAAAGAAAAATATTAGAAAGTTAGATCACAAGCTCCTTTAGTTTGTCTTTCAAATGGATTCCAATTTAAAATAAATCTCATATATTTTATTGATTTCATTAATACCGTATTTCAAAAAAATCTTTATAAATGTATATTAATTTATTTATTTAAAATAAAAATAAAAAATTCAATAGGTATGTATATTGTATTATTAATTTAATTTCAATACTAATTCTGATTATTCTCAATTATCCGATTAATTTATAAAAGTTCCAATTTCCGCTTCTTACAATGTAAATTTAGAGTATCGATTTAAAGTATCGATTAAATTATATCGATTAAATAAATTTAATCGATACTTTAAATCGATTACAACATGTGTAGAATGTACCAATTATGTGTTGGAAATTTTTGGATCATTTTCTAGAACCCTGTATGTATTCTCATATTTTGCCTTGTTGTCGCCACACATTTCATTTGATTCCATGAATCTTCTAGTAAGGTCGGTATTTCATAGCTTCACGACTTAACCTGGATTTCGTAATTGTATACAAGTATGTGTCAAACTGACAATGTGATATGATGATAATTCCGGCTAAAAATAAACGGGTTTTGTAATGTCTGCCCAATATCACATAATAAGCACTAACTCTCATGAGTTTGGTGTATTTTGATTGGTACTCCGATCATAAATATTGATGGATCCTCCTCATTTACAATAACTCCGCCAATAAAAATGTATCAAACTCATAAAATTTAGTGCTTATTGTGTGCCCTTGGGCACATATTAGAAAGACCGAAAAATAAATATTATCTCCGTCCCAAAATACAAGTTCCTTTGACTTTTTACGTGTATTTTAAGGTGAATAAAAATGATAGCTCCACGAGAAATTTTTCAAATTTTTTTCCCTGAATAAAAATATACAGGTTAAATTTTAATTTTTTTAAAAAAAATTAGAAAAAAATATTCGGAACTATGACTTTTATATATCTTAAAATAGGCGTAAAAAGTCAAAGAGACTTGTATTTTGGGATGGAGGAAGTAATATACATTGAAAACATGATTTCGTGCATCTTATCAATTGATTTTTAATGGGATATACCGAGTACGTTTGATTTATTTTGATATATCTTATTTTAATAAATAAATATGTATATATAAATCAATTTTAGAATAGAAATTAGAAATTAAATAATACTTTTTTAAAATTATTTTGAAATATATCACATATGATATGCAAATCGATCTCTAAGAGATGGAGAAAAGTACAGCGAAGTCTGATTTTTTTAAAAAAACTTACTGTTGGATGGGAAAAATCAAATTAAAAATTGAGGGAAATAACTGAGACTGTGTGTGAAAATATGCAGATTAGTTGGATGTGGTGTTTTTAGGGGCTATTAGATTAAATTGATCTAATGGCTTAGATTGATTTTTAATTTTTATTTGATTATTTTCGCGCGCGCGCCCACACACAAATATATATATATATGGAGTCCACTATTTCATTGGAGTCCTTGGAGTCCATATATGTTCTGCAAGTAAAATATAACTTAAATTGTTGCAGAACGTATTATTTTTCGAATGATATTCTACAAATATCACAATTTTATTAAAAATCTTGCAGATTGCATAGATTTTATAAGTATAACGTTGCAAAATATATTATTCTATAAAACATACTTAGTTTGCAGAATATAAATGTTCATGTTACAGAACATACATATTGTACTTGTAAATATATGAGATTTGCATGATTTTATTGAAATGATTATATTTGTAAAATATGTTTTGTAAGATAACATGTTTTAGAAAATATTTTATTTGCAGAACATAGATGGACTCCGAAGAATCCAATTAAAAAATGAACTCCATAAAACTTTACTCTATATTATATAAATATAATTTCGACATTGAAAAATTAACCATTAATATGGGATAATCACAATTCGGGTTAAACCGTTTGATTCGTATAAATCGATTCAATGGTGAATCGATCGGACCGAAATCGAAACAATGATATAATTGGCAATTCCGTCTAGTTGTCAATTAACGATTCTCTGATTATTCAGCAATCAATCTGGATTTTGCTTTGTCTAGTAATAGCAAATACTCCATCCTTCCCTCTCAATTTTTTATATTAGGGGACGAGTCTCGACACACACTTTATTACTCTTATTAAATGTTGTTAAATATATTTTGTTTTAATTTTTTTTCTAAATAAAAATATAATGTACAAATTTTTATACAAAAAAGGAAAATTTTAAAAATGAGTTCCGAAACTATACTTTATACTTGCCTTAAAATGCGTGTCAAGAATTTGAAAAAAATGTAAAGAAATGAGAGGGACGGAGATAGTATATATTATATATATCCTCTACTCGATCAAAAAAATATGTTTGTAGCAGCTTGATTTTTTTGACACATAAAATTCAATTGACGGAATATGCAAAACCGTGGATGAACCACAGATTAATGAAATTCTGGTGATTAATTTCAACTTGGCTGCACGTTACACCTCCTATTTTCAATTCCCACTTATTGGAATTTTACTACTTTAAGATGATTGAACAAACATATTCCAAATTTATTATCTCCATCCCAAAATGTTATTCCCCTTTTGTCTTGTTTATGTTAAACGATCGATTACTAATTTACGTTTAATCTATAATATCAAACATATACATATTTACCCTTTTTGTTGAATTTGTATTTATGAGTTCTTTAATACAATAAATTTTTTATATTTAATATTAATACGAAATGAAATATATTAACAGTGTGCATTGACAAACGTGTTCAACACAAATAAGAAACGTTTTTAGGGACGGAGGGAGTATTAAAAAAAACTTACATTTACTTTTATCATCTTGTTGAAGTATTTGTTTAGTATTTTAAAACCCAGCTTAAGTGAGTGTCTAGTCATCTTAAGCTAAAAGTAAGGAGTAATTTCTTTCTTATCTTCCTAAGATTCTAAATTAATCATGAACATGGAATCTAATTAAATTCTACACATACTGACATGCATAGTAAAAGATATATTCTCAAATGGCGAAATGACCGGTATGACACTGATTATGAGTTTTCGACAGCCCACAATATCGTGGTAGTTTACTCCTGCTGGCCCATTGTTTTACATTTAATACCATCTGTAACACACAAACCCATAATCGAATGCTTACTGGACCCAACAACCCATCACAGGTCAATCCGAAAAAGTTGGTAATTTGTTATATATTAGTTGTTGACTTGTATCTATAAATGTCTCAAACACTCTTATTTTTATCGATGTGAAATGTTACAAACACCCCTCTTATAGAATCGACATCCTCGTCGATCTCACAAACACACGTTCGGAACCCGGACAGTGCCTCTGCACTTCTGATCGGGTAGAACTCCGATACCATTTATAACATCCAAGTCCACAACCGAATGCGTACCGGACTCAACAACCCACTACAGGTCAGTCCGAAAAAACTAACGATTTGGTACACATTAGTTGTTGACTTGTATCTTTAAAGGTCCCAAACACTCTTATTTTTATCGATGTGGGATGTTACACCATCATAAACAACTTTTTTTTTAACAAAAAGATGATGAGAAAATAAGGTGAGAAAAAATATAGGTAGTGTGTCATGTGCCCACTCTAATCATAATTTTTGAATGAAATGTTTATTTTTTATTAATGAGGATTTTTGTGTAGGATGACAATGGTTATTATAAAATCACCAATCAAAATTTGCCGCCTACTTTCTTAATGTGTGCACATGAGCCCATCACAGTAAAATCGAAAAAATAAAGTTCATTCAAAAAACATGACAATTAAAAACTTATTCGTGCAGCTTAGTTGGTTAAAACTAAGATTTTAGAATTTATCATCCTTGGCCCCTAATTTTTTTTATCAGGATATATATACTCGTTCAGAATTATGTTTCATAAAAAAATTCTTTTATTAAAATTAATTTGCCCATCTAAACAAAAAATTTAAGATAATTATGTATTTAAATTTAAATTAAAAAAATTTAAATAAGAAGAGAACAATTGTATTTAAAATTTAAGTTACTAAATAAATTTTAAGCATGTAATAAATTAAAAAATAATTATTTAGGCTTCAACACCAAGCAAATGTTTTCGGATCCGATGAAGGTGAAAAATAACATCCAAACCGTTTTGTGGGAATTGTTTTCGGGTCGGAACTAACGGTGATTTAACCCAATCAAGGTAAATCTCAATTTCTAGATGTATCTATGTGCGAAATCTTGTATAATCTCTCGTATATAATCTAAAATCATATAAAATATGGCTCGTGTTGTTTTCGAAGCAAATTTTTTATTTTCAGAGCTGAAAAAGCATGAAAAACGAAATTACTCCTCACATTGTTTATTTCTTTTGTTGTTATTGTGTATGTATGAGGGTAATTTTGTCTTTTTATGCTTTGTTCGCTCTAAAAATTAAAAATCGGCTCTGTAAAATAGCATTTTTTTATCATTTATTAAAAAGATGTTTTTTTCTAAATACCATCAGCTGTTTGATAAGATGCCTAAGCGAGCTTGCCAAAGTATCTTGTAAATGTGCATTGGTCATGGTTTATAATCACCACATTTAGTACAGTTCCGCAAATTTTAGACGAAAAGTAAGCTAAAAGTTGTCGTTATTAGTACTTGCGGAATTCAAATTTAAAACTCGGTTCATATTACATTTAGTACATTTCCGCATACTTAACATGAAACGTAAGCTAAAAGCTGTCGTTATTAAAGGCGAATTTAAATTTTAAACTCAGCTCATGTTACATTTAGTACATTTCCGCATGCTTAGATAAACATAAGCTAAAAGCTGTCGTTAGTAGTAGGTAAAGAATTCAATCATAAAATTCGGTTCGTATTACAATTTGCAATTGTGGAATAGGCTTTCATAGACGTTGAATTCCGGTAGAGTCGAGGATATGAAATACAAATGTTTGGAAGGCTAACAGCAGTTCTGGCTGTAGTATGTGAGGGTATGTCTAAATTTCGCTTTGTTTCTTCACTAACGCTTAGATTGAGTTGTTGAGGGGTTACTCCTATGATTCGGCAATGCATTTTGTTATCTATCTTAAGTCTTAGCATACAGTTCATAAACATGACTCCTATTTCGTTTTACTGGATTTGAATGACTCGTGGAAGCTACACAAATTGTGGACAGAATGTTTGTTGTATCAGTGGAACCAATATACTACGAGTGTATGTTGCACTTATGACTTATGAGCACAAGCTAAACTGTATTTCCTCGGGTTGTTCCAGTACATCCTGTTGAATGATATGAACTGAATGTAGGTTGTGATATCTTGCCTTATCAATGAAGTCAGGCAGGTATTATAAATTTGTCTACAATGCTTCGTGTTTGCTTTTTTACAATTGGATGTTGGCTGTGATGCATTTCAAATTTGGTGATTGTATGAATAAACAAATACATGTGAACCCTACTATATGGCAATCCTTCTCTAAGTCACGCATCTCTGGAGTTTTTGCTTTCTCTGACCCTTGTTTATCTGTGACAAGGTCTTGTTGTACAGATGCATTGGTTTCTAAGATTGTTATCATAATTATCGAAGTACAATCAGAAACTTAGGAACAATGGATGAGCTTGATGAAGCCTACAGGGAACCAATTGCATTACTCCTGAGAGCATTAGATGCGGCAAAACGAACAAGAGGGGATGTTCCAGATTAAATCGAAGAGGTAAAGAGAACTTTGCAGACAGTATATCATCATGGTTACGGTGTTCAATATTTTGCAATTTTTCGTTACTTTTTAGAATTTTAGGGTCTCTACTTGGGTTCTATTGGTGCTGCAAATAATAGGAGTGCTTTGAAAAGCTTGAATGTCACACACATTTTAACTGTGGCTGGTTCGATGCCTCCTTCTTATCCAGATGACTTTAAGTACAGAACTGTTGATGGTAGGTACTTTGACTTCTTCCAAATAGTATTTCATTTCTTAAATAAGAGTAATCTGTTTCTGGTCATAATATCTGATTGTTACTTGTGATGAGAATTTATAACTGTGTATCTTGAAGAAAAAAAAGAAGAAATATAATATCTTATGCAATATTTCTGTTGTTTAGACTTTAGATGTTGTCGCGAAATTTGGTACACATTATTTTTACCCTAAGATAAATATTACATAGACTAAAGTACATAGTTGTGCATTCTTATGCTCTCTCCCAAATAATATTTTTCTTATACTTTTATATGCATGGTTGCTGCCTCGCCTTTATAGTTATTTTTTTTCTTGTATAGTACAAATGTATCCAAAATAGATGAGCCATTTGCTCTTTGTTTTGGAAGACAAGAAGGCTTATATTCTGAAACATAGAAAGCATTATCTTCAAATGTTTGTTAAATGACATTTGAAAGTAGAATCATCTAATGTTTTATGAAGGTTGAATGGTTGACAGAATTCATATTTACTAAGCTTTCACAATCGATTCTTGAGCACAGAAGATTTATTTTATTCGTTTATAATATTTACTTTCTTTTTCACTTTATGCTAATGTCAGTCCAGGATCGACATGACGTAAACATAGCTCAGTATTTTGATGACTGCATTGGCTTTATTGATGAAGCTAAAGAAATGGGTGGTAACGTTTTGGTTCATTGCTTTGTAGGAAGATCCAGAAGGTGGTATATTAATGCCTCAACTCTCACCTTTTCTTTTATGATACCTGTATTTAGTTTTGCAAAATATATCACACAACAGCAATACAACATAAATTTTGCATTGTCAATATCCTTGTGATCACCTAAAAGTAGGACACCCATGCATAATCTTCCCGCACAGTCTAGAGAAACAAAATCATGGTATTAGGATTTTTTTCAAGGTTAATATCAAATGGTAGTAAATTCTGGGGTGATCTTTTTCTCTCTCTTATTCTGAGAGCGGGTGACTATATCTGCAAGTAAAGGCCAGCATAATTTCAATACTGCAGTGTGACAATTGTTGTTGCTTATCTAATAAAGAAGCATGGAATGAGCTATTCAGAAGCTTTGCAGCATGTAAAGAGTAAGCGAGCTATAGCATCTCCAAATTCTGGTTTTCTGTTGCAGCTACAAAATTTTGAAAAATCTCTTAGAGGTATGACTTCTGCCCTTCAACTTGAGATTACCTATTATCTTAAATTTTTATGTCTTAACTAATCAAATTCTGTACACTGTATATGATTTGTGGTAGTTCAGAATGGTGTCCGGTTCTAGAGGATACGGTCATCAATACTTTTTTAGTCTTAAATATCTTGAACTGGTGTGAAATTGTGAATTGCTGAATGCTAATAATAATTCTGCTGGCATGGTCGTATCCAAATTATCTAACTTAAACTTTATCTAACTTATTTCTGTGTCTTTAATAATCACATTCTGTACACTGTTTATGAACTTGTGGTAGTTCATAATGGTGTCCGCTTCGATGTTTAAAAATACCCATTTTTTGGGTGCAATGACTGAAAATACCCATTTTTACAACACATGGCTGAAAATACCGTTTTGGTTACGCATTTTGTAATTGGGTAAGTGTAATACGCATTTGAGAATTGGGTATCCAAAAAAATTACTAAAGATACGCATTTGTAGTTTGGGTATTACCATTGGGATACGCATTTGTCAAATGCGTATCTTAAAAAAAAAAAAATTGGATACCCATTTGACAAATGCGTATCTAGTACAAAACAGGATACCCAAATAGCAAATGCGTATCCAAAACGGTATTTTCAGCCATCCACTTCCAGAATGGGTATTTTCAGCCATTTGCACCAAAAAATTGTTATTTTTAACATTCTTTCTCTAAAGGATATGGTCATTAATACTTTTTTGGTCTTCAGTATCTTTAACTGGTAAAATTTTGGATTGCTGAGTGCTAATAATACTTCTGGTGGCGCAGTCAAATTTTTAGAAATACTATCTTTTGTCAAGGATAAGATAAAACTTCACTGACCTCTGAAAGAGTAACAATGTTTCATGTTACGGTTACGGGTGATTTGACCATACTAATGAAAAACAAGGATGAATCTGAAATAATTGACTAATATTCTGGAGCACCCAATTAACAAAAATCTTGAAACTATTATGTGGCTATAATATTCAATTATTTATATACAGTTTAATAGTATAAAATGGCCAAAGAACTGGGGGATCTATTGAGCTCTCCTTACCCTATCTCTAGCCTTGTCTACCTAGATTAGATCGTATATACTCTTAAAGAGAAAATCCAACATGATAGATTGGTAATCTATAGTTGATGTTTTGGTTACATTTCTGCAAAACTTCTGCATTGAGGTACTACGACTTTCAAATTCAAGTGGCAGGTTGTTAGATTGCTTTTAGCCTTATTTTTCTTAGTTTTTATTCCGGTTCCTCCTCACAACTCACCTGTTTGTTTAAGAGCACACAGTTAACTTCCTAACATAAAATTTCTGCCAACATCGTTTAGGAACTACCTGGCTTTGCTACTTACTACAAAACTATAGGGATTGTTATAGGGAGAATTTCGTATAACAATGTTGTGGAGATTAATGGGCGGAACAAAGATCAAGGACGGTGTTTGAGGGCGGAGGAAGGTTGTTTGGTGGTGGCTGAGCTTGTATGTGGACTCCTTAAGAAAGAATAGGGTTTGTTATTCTCTGTCAAGTGTCGACTCATGTCTCATACAAGTGCCTACGTACCCTATTTATAGGGATCAAGCCTTACGTAGTTCTTGGGGAACAAGTCACGTAGGCTAGGGTTAGGACTCTTCAGCCCGTGCAGCCCAAGCCCACGATAAAGTCAGGCCTTCAGCCAATTAGTCACGTAAATCTCGATCGGCTCCACACGCTTCCTACAATCTCGCGGCATCTCCGCAATCCTTCCCGTGATTGTAGGAACAACCCGTGTCGACCCCGAAATCTACGAGCAACTCAGTCATCTATGAGTCACTTTCCATGTTGTACACAAAGTCTTTCGATGCGGGCCGGCCTGGTCACCTCGGCCCGCACCGCCTTCAAACAATAAATATAATATTACCTCTGTTTCTATAAGATGTGGGCTCATGAGCTCAGCCCGCGTATGGGCAGCTAAGCCCACCTCGCATGAAGGTACCTGAGCCCAAATGACAAATATGAGCTCACCTTACATGTGTGAGCCCAGCTCGCATGTCCTCACTTGAGCCCAGCTCGCATGTTTGAGCCCAGCTCTCATGTCATGAGCCCAGCTCGCATGTTGCGAGCCCAGCCCGCATGTGCCGGCCCAAGTCATATAAATCCATGGTTCTAGCCCACACACAAGAGTCCAGCTATTTAGTGCACCCACAGGGACCTGTTTAGGGCCCATGGCCGAAAGCGGGCATAACAACTACCCCCCGAAATTCCTGGTCGCATCTTGAGGCTAGGTATTTTCTAATCTTTTTATGGCCTCGCAAGTGTGAGCCCACCAGGCCGCACCAAGCCGTCTCGCGTGTCTCGCCTCGCATGCCTTTCATCTTTGCATTCATTTTGACAGCCGTTGGACAGCTGGCGTGGGGATTCGTGTCATCTTATGAGATGACGACACGTGTCGCCTCCTCCTTTCTCTCTCCTATCTCCTATAAATATGTGAGATTTCAATTCATTTCTCACATTTTCAAAAACACTTCCTGAATTGCTGCTCAATTTGCTCAAGGATCTACCACGGCGAAGATTATCATTTCAACAAGAACCGTCTACCGGCGGCGATATTCTCCGGGACCAGATTCATCAGGATCTTCATACACCTCTCCCACAGGTACTCTTCGATTCGAGCCCGTTCTTTATTCATGCTTTATTCACGCACACCATGCGAGCACACACCACATGTTCGATACGAGTTCACACACAACCACAACGCGCGATGCGAGCCCTTTCGCTCGTTTAGATACTTAGGTGCGATCCCGTGTGAGATGTGAGGACACTTAGGTGCGATCCCATACTTTTTTTTTGTTTTCTTTTTAGGGCCACACACTAATTTTCACCATCTTTTACAGATGTCGAGTGCGTCTTCAGCCCGCTCCTATGGATCATCTCGCTCTTCCTCGAGCCCGGCTCGCACCTCTGCTAGCCCGGCTTGCTCTTTAGCTACTCCATCTCCATTAAACCAATACCCTCCTGAGCAGCGAGGCTCCAAGGACTTCCAACGCGAGCTGACCTCTCTTTCTGGTCGTCTTAGCCAACCTATCTCTCCCGGCTCGGCTATCACCCCTCAAGGGGCTTTGAACATTGCCAAAGTTGAGAACTCGATGCGAGCAGCTGGATCCGGCTCGCTTGATATTCACCTCGACCCGAACCCCGAGGATTTTACCAGGGAGAAGAATATATATAATTGGAGAAATAGGCCCGTGGACCTCTCTCATATTCCAGCCTCCCTTGGGGTAGAAGAGCTGTTAAACCGCGAGCCTGCTCCCTTGGATAAAGACCGAGCCGAGGAGATTTTAAGAGAAATGGCTGAAGAGAGGGCAGCCCGTCTGAGGCAAGCAGCAGCTAACCACCTCGACCCCATTCACCTTGACTCAGAATCAACTGACAGCGACCTGGGGAGTGCATACTATGACACCAGGAAGAAAGGAAAAGAGCCTGTGGCTGCTGAATATCCCATCCTGGGACTCGAGGGTGAAGAGGACGGCTCGCATTGGTCCTATGACTCTCCTCAGAGCGAGGAGGTGGCAGATGTTACAAGTCAGTACAAGATTTGTAACTATAATTATGCCCCCGCGGCCTCTCCTGAGCCTTATGTGCCTCCTGCCCAGCCCGAGCTCGAGGGTGAGATTGTTTTCAAAAGGCAGATCATTCCTGATGGGGAGGAGAGCTCAACTGCAAACGAGGAGGTTAAGGTGCTCGCTTGCCGCGACCTTCCTACCTCGCTGACTCAGAAACATCTGGCCGAGCACATTGAGCAGTTTCAGCTCGAGGGCCATATTGTCTTGCCCCTACCTCATATGAGATGTTATAGATTCAATCACTCGGAGAATGGAGGCAGGGTGCCTCGCATGGTCTTGTCCACCTTCCTATTAAGGCTGGGAATCTCCTCTCCTCTTCATCCCTTCATCAAAGATGTTTGCGAGTACTTCCAGCTCGCACCCCTTCAGATCAATCCAAACGGATACCGGGCCGCCCTCGCATTGTACATCATGTACCACAAATGCGGGTACCCTTCTCTAACCGCGAGGCAGCTGGGTTACTTCCTCCATTTGAAGCATTCTCCTAACGACTTTGGATATTTCTACTTCTCTGTCTGGCCGTGCTTCAACAAGAAGAACCTCATCCACAACGGGCCGAGCAACTCAGGGAAGTGGAAAAGCCCTTACTTCTATATCCACGAGGTGCCTCGAGTCCAGACTCATTTTTATTATAATCCATGTAAGTTTTCTCCTGCCCGCTCTTGTCTCTTCTACCATAGCTCATTTCCTTATAACAAGAATTCCTTTCATCTCCAGCCACCCCGCCTCGTACTGTCCTTGTGGGACAGGAAAAGATAAACGCGGACAGTCTTCTAAATCTTCCCAAGGCGGACCGGGACATCCGAAAACTCATAACGACCTCCAATCTGGTCGCATGTGGGTTTTTGAAGGAAGGAGTGAGGCTGACTCCTCAGAAGAAATCTAGGAAGAGATCCAGAAAAGGTAAGAATATTGGGCCCGCACGTCCGGGCCTGGATGCTCGCATGCGCGAGCTCGTGTGCTCACTTTTCCTGCATGCATCTAGTTTCACATCGCACTTTAATTCTCCGTATTTTTCACCTGCTCACATTACTTCTTTCCTTTGCATCATGCTGTGACTAATCTATTGCTTTGTTGTTTTCTTTTTCAGAAATGGCCATCTCCCCTATCCCCTTCATGGAAGAGGCTGAGCAGGCTGCGGCCTCGGGCCCAGTTCAGCCCGCAGCTGCGAGCACAAGGGCTCGATCTCAGGCCAATCCTCCGGCCCGCATGACTACTCTCTCCGAGCATCTCAAGGATTCAGGGCCCTCTCCTCGACTAAAGAGGCATAGAGGTAAAGAAGGAAAAACTGGCGAGCCTGAGCCAAAGAAAGCTGCTCCCTCTGATGCTCCTCTTCCCTCTTCTTCTTCTGCCAATGCGGTTGCGACCACATTCGGCCGGCTCGCCCAAGGTCACATCAGCGAGCAGGATTTAAAGGATTGGTCTTCTTCTGCTCTCGAGGTTAACCAGGATGCACTCTCCCGAGCCGCGGCCGAAGTATACTATCGTCAGTTATCTAAGGCTCGAGAGATGCGAGCCCTCAGCCAGACCAACACAAAGCTCGAGGCTAAAGTCAAGTCCCTTCAGAGTAAGGTCGCTGAGCACGGGCAAGAGAAAGTTACGCTGGTGAACAACTATAATCAGAAGATAGTTAATCTGAACGCTGCTCACGACAAGGCCCTAAGGGAGCAGAAGGAGGCTCATGACCTGGCTGCTGAGGCATGTAAGAAGGAGAAGGATGCCCTCGAGGAGAGGGTGCTTGAGCTGGAGGGATCAGTTTCTGCCCTGACCGAGGGCCATGAGGCCGCCCTCGCTGATGCTAGGAACCTGGGGGCCAGGAATTTCATGAAAGTCTTTATGAAGAAGGTTCCTGACTTCGATTGGGCGGCTCTGGGTGCGAGCACAGCGAGGCATGCTGACAAGTTGAAGCTGGAGATGGAGAGGGATGCCCAAATTGCTGAGGAGGCTAGGCTCGCGGCCGAGAAGGCCCAGGTCGCTGGTGAAAATCGTGAGGGAGCAGAGGCTGATAACCCTTAATGTAATTTTGATTAGAACTAGACTTTTGACTGGGTAAGCGGGCACCCCTCTCGCCTCGCGCTTGTATTTGAAATATTCTGCCTCGGGGCATAACTTATTTAACTTTTGTTTGTATAAAATGTCTAAGTTTTTTGTGCCCGCGTATGTCTTTACGGTGCTAGCTGTTTTTTTTTTTTACCATGCTTCTACTGACCAAAAAGTAATCATAACTCTGGCCGCTTATGGCGAGCGTTACCCCTTCACTACGAGCCCAATTTATTCAGCTCGTGTCATTTGTTCAATCAAACAACCATTGAAAGAGAATGCCAAGTGGAGCAAGCCCGCATCGACTCGCAGGTGTTGTAGGTGTGCTCGCACTAGGAGCTCGTATGTGTCTTCTCCTCGCATCATGCGACTTTGAGTATGTTTGATGGAGGGCTGGGCCCCCTGAGTCGCATTTATGGTTTTGAGGGCCAGGGTATGGGTTCGCATCGCGAGCCTATATCTCTATCCACATCTTTTATCTACTATGTGTTCGTATTTACCTAAGCGGGCCATGGCCCGGCTCGTTTCATGTTCTTGGCATCAAGCGGGTCGGGGCCCAGCTTGATTTAACATGTTAATAAAACAACTGTTCTGTCCTCGCATGGGTTCCCAAGGATGGGGTCCCCTGCTGGGTATTTAATCTATTAACAGAAGTTAAAATATCAAGTGCACAAATAGAGATCAATCGTTTATTCATAGATAATGGGAAGTGAAAGGAATACATGCTTGTGGTCTCAGGGAGGCACCTATATGGCACTACCCCCCGAGACTTAGGAATATTTGAAGATAATACTAAGTCTGAAAAGAATAATATTACTGATAATACTTGCGAAGGTGTTCCGCGTTCCAGGCTCTTGGGATCAGCTTGTCTTGCATATCATTGAGGTGGTAGGTTCCCTCCCAGAGCACCGATTTTATCTTATAAGGGCCTTCCCAATTTGCTCCCAAGACTCCGTGACTCACCACCTTGGTATTTGGCATGACCCGGCGCAGAACTAAATCTCCCACCTTGAAAGTTCGGGCTCGAACCTTACTGTTGTAATGCCTAGCTGTCCTCTGCTGATATGCCGCAATCCTGATCTGAGCCTCTTCTCGAGTTTCTTCGATCATATCCAAATAGAGCCGATGATTGACCTCGTTTGCCTCTGAGTCATAGTTGTCCCTTCGAAAAGATCCTGCTCCCACTTCAACGGGCACCATAGCTTCACACCCATACACCAAAGAGAAAGGGGTCTCTCCAGTTGTGGTTCGGGGTGTAGTGTTGTAAGACCATAGGACCTGGGCGAGTTCTTCTGGCCATGCTCCTTTCTTCTCTTCAAGCTTTGCCTTTAAGGTATGCTTAATGATTTTATTTACCGCCTCTGTCTGCCCGTTACTCTGGGGGTGGCAGACTGCGCTAAAGCTCTTCTGAATCCCCAGCTGCTCACAAAACTCTCGCATCTCCTTGCTATCAAATTGTTTCCCATTGTCAGATATCAGCTTGTAAGGGATGCCATAGCGACATACAATAGCCCTGTATACAAACTCCCTGAGCTTTCTCGATGTGATAGTGGCTAGGGGCTCAGCCTCTGCCCACTTAGTGAAATAGTCTACCGCAACTACCGCATACTTGACGCCTCCCCTGGCCTTCGGGAGTTCCCCAATCAGATCAATTCCCCACATGGAGAAGGGCCAGGGGCTCATGAGGGATGTGAGAGAGGCCACGGGGTTGTTGTAATAATTGGCATATCGCTGACACTTATCACAAGCTCGGGAGAATTCAAAGGCGTCCTTTTTCAGCGTTGGCCAGTAGTAGCCTTGACGGAGGATTTTCTGAGCTAGAGAGCTACCCCCCGAGTGATTGCCACAAATACCCTCGTGTACTTCCCTTAGGATGTAGTTGCATTCCTCCCCATGTATGCATTTGAGAAGAGGAACACTGAACCCTCTTCTGTATAGAATCTCGTCGTATATCACATAGCGGGCTGCTTTGTATTTTATTCTCCTTGCCTCGTTCTTTTCATCCGGAAGTGAACCTTCTCTTATGTATGCTAGAATAGATGTCATCCACGTGGGGCCGAACTCATTATTGAGGCTGCTCACCTCGTGCTCGGGCACACTAGGTTGCCTCTGTATATCAAGGGGCACGGTCCCTAGCAAAGTGCTCTCGCGGCGTGAGCCGAGCTTAGCTAGCTCGTCCGCGCCTTCATTCTGTCCACGCGGGATTAGTTCCAGCCTCACCTCGTTGAATCTGGCGATTATCCTCTGTGCGCACTTCAGGTAAAGCTCTGTTCTCGGCCCCTTAGCTTGATACCCCCCATTTATCTGATAGACCACAATCATGGAGTCGCTAAATACATTCAAATTCTCGACCTTCATTTCCAAAGCTAGCTTGAGACCGTTGATCAGGGCCTCATACTCAGCATCATTGTTGGTTGCATGAAAGGCCAGATGGGTCGCATGTCTGATTTTGTGAGCCTCTGGGCTGATTAGCTCGATTCCAGCTCCTGCTCCATCACCGTTAGAGGCACCATCCACATATAGGCTCCACCATGGGGCACTATTTTGTCTTTCCAGTCCAACTTCTTCTGTGCTAGGTATAACAATAAGGGCTCCCGGCTCCACTTCTTGATGAGGGGGAAATTCTAGCACAAAATCGGCCAGGGCTTGGCCTTTGATCACAGTCCTTGGCTTATAATCCACCTCGAATTGGCCGAGCTCAACCGTCCACTTCAACATTCGACCAGAAGATTCTGGTCTATGCATCACTTGTCTGAGGGGGTAGGAGGTTCGCACTTCTATCTTATGTGCCTGAAAATAGGGCCTGAGTTTTCGGGAGGCCAGAATCAGAGCATACGCTAGCTTTTCGAGGCTTGTGTATCGAGTCTCGGCATCGGCTAGCCTTTTACTCACATAATATACCGGGAGCTGGACACCATCCTCCTCTCGGACTAATACTGCACTTATTGCAAAGTCGGAGACGGCCAAGTATAGGATCAAAGTTTCTCCTGCTTTTGGGTTGGACAACATGGGAGGGCTACTGAGATGCTTCTTTATGTTCTGAAAGGCTTCCTCACATTCTTCGGTCCACTTAAAGTTCCTCCCCACTCCTTTGATTGCTTTGAAGAACTCTTGGCATTTATCGGAGGATTTTGAGACGAATCGGTTTAAGGCAGCCACTCGTCCCGTTAAGCTTTGAACATCCTTCACCCGTCGAGGGGATCTCATCTCGAGTAAGGCTTGTATCTTGGCTGGGTTGGCCTCAATGCCTCTATGGTTGACAATAAATCCCAAAAACTTCCCCGATTCAACCCCAAACACGCATTTCTGGGGGTTGAGTTTCATTCTGTACTCCCTTAGTATCTGGAACATTTCTGCCAGGTGGCGGACATGATCCCTCGCTTCTTTCGATTTCACCAGCATGTCGTCTACATAGGCCTCCATAGTCTTCCCCAATTGATGTTTGAACATCTTATTCACCAGCCTCTGATAGGTTGCCCCCGCATTAAGGAGCCCGAAGGGCATCCCGATGTAACAGTAAAGGCCCCGATCAGTAATAAAGGAGGTGTGCTCCTGATCTGGCCCATACATGGGGATTTGGTTATATCCTGAATAAGCATCCATAAAACTAAGCAGCGCGTGCCCAGCCGTGGAATTAACCAGCTGGTCGATTCGGGGTAGAGGAAAGCTGTCCTTCGGGCAAGCTTTGTTCAGGTCGGTGAAGTCTACACATGTCCTCCACTTGCCATTGGGCTTCTTGACAAGCACAGGGTTGGCCAGCCACACGGGGTAGAAGGCTTCTCTCACAAGTCCTGCCTCCATTAATCTATCCACTTCTTCTCTGAGGGCCTCTGCCCTCTCTCCACTAATCGGCCGTCTCTTTTGCCTAACCCCCTTCTTTTTCGGGTCCAAGTTGAGCCGGTGGCATATGTCATTTGGGTCAATCCCTATCATATCGGAGTGTGACCATGCAAAGACATCCAAATTCTCCCTTAGGAAGCGGGCTAGATCCTCTCTCAAGTCAGGACTTAGGTTAGAGCCTATTCTGAGTACCTTGGAGGGATCATTTGGGTCTACCAAGATCGGGATTGTGTCCTCTGCGGCCCCGGCCCTCTCGACCATTGAGGGCATTCTCGGGTCTAGATCTGCTCGAGCCTCGCTAGTTTTTTCCATTTCCGTGATTGCCAAACCTTCCGCATCCTTGAGCTTGGTTTGGTGAGCTTGGGTCGGGTTTATCAAGCGTTCAGAGGTCGCAGTTACAGTTCGAGTGATTCCGTCGGATGGGTCCATAGTGATTGTTGTTTCTTTGCGTGTCCACTTCCCTCTCCTAAGTGTTGCAGTGATTTGTTCTGGGCTCTCTTCTTCATCACTTGCTTCCTCTACAATCCCCTCTTGTATCAACATGATGGGCTGAGATGCTTCCATTAGTAAGGCCCCTGGGCGTGGTTCCACATGAATTCCCATGTGCTCGAAGTAGTTCTCGGGCAACTCCTCAATTGAAATCAAATTACAAGTCTCGTGGCCCTCAGGACGTATTCTTTTCCTGCCCTCTGCCTCTTCCATGGGGATGTCGCACTCACCTGCTTCAGCTACCTCCCTTGAGGCATTTCTTGACTCGGCCGCTTTGAGTGCCTGGTTGTAGCAGACCCTGGATTCGTATTGACAGCTCTTCAAGATGCCTACCCCCGTGGGGGTTGGGAATTTTATCGTCATATGATGGATCGAGGTCACCATCCTCATTGCCCTCATAAGGGGTCTGCCCACTATAACATTGTAGGCACAAGGCTGGTCTACGACTGTAAACATAGCGATCTGGGTGGCCACATGAGGCTCCTCTCCTATGGTCACCGGGAGCCGAATTGTCCCTTTCACTCCGATCGAGTCTCCCGTGAACCCGTACAGGTGCCCACCTGTTGAGGTTAATTCTCTATCCAATAATCCCAGTTTTTTGTAGGCATCATAAGTCAAAACATCAGCCGAGCTCCCGGTGTCCACCATTGCTCGGTGAACATTCACCGTCCCAATCTTCATTTTTATGACTAGGGCATCGGTATGAGGGTAATGCACCCATTTTGCATAATTCTCTTTAAATACGATATCATCGACCTCCCTTTCAAAGAGCTCCGGGGGCCTTTGGCTTAGATGATTGACGTTGGTGAGCGGCTTGTCCTTTGCTTCCCGGGCATATCTGTCCATCGCCTTCCGGCTGTCTCCACCAATGTGAGACCCGCCTAGAATAATATGAATACTACCAGCCCGAGGGACCCTTTCTTTGTCTTCTGGGGGTGGAGGAGGGACGGTATGATAATCCGTCCTGTGTCTTCGAACCTCCTTGACAACCCACTCCGTAAGCTTCCCTTGTCTAATCAAAGTCTCGATCTCATCCTTTAGTTGTCTACAATCAGCTGTATCGTGTCCGGTGGCCTCATGGTATGCACAATACTTCGAAGTATCTCTTTTATTGTAGTCTGTGAGAGGAGTTGCCTTCCTGAATACCCCCTTCCCAACATATGTAGCATATATGTGGTCGATAGAGGCTACCAGAGGGGTGTGTGTCTGCCATTTGCTTGTATAAGGCCTCCCCGAATCTTTTGTGGTCTCTTTGCCACGGGCAGACTTTTTCGGGCTCGAACTACGCCGATATGTCTTCCTCCTTTCGTCAGGGCTTGAGGATCGGTCCCTCTTGTCTCGATAGCTTTCGCTGATTTTCAGCTCTCTCATCGATTTCTCTACCCTCTTGAAGGGTTCGGCTTGCTCATAGAACTCGGCCAAGGTCCTCGGCTCACTCGCTTGGAGGCTCTTCCAAAATTTCGATCCTTCTTTCAGCCCTGCTATCAAGAAATTTTTGATGGTCTCCTCACTGGCTCCTCTCACCTTGGGGACCTCGGCGTTGAACCGACGAAAGTATTCTGCCAAGGGCTCCCCCTCCCTTTGCTTGATGTTGGCTAACGTGGCCACAGGAGGCGAATAGTGGAGGGTCGACTGAAATTGTCTGACGAACAAGTCCTCCAATTGCCTCCACGTTCTTATGCTAGCCGGTCCCAACTTGGAGAACCATTGTTGGGCACTACCTCTGAGTGATGCCGCGAAGAGTCTGCAACGGGTCATCTCCGGCACCTGATAGACTTCCATCTCAGTGTTAAATTGAATAAGGTACTCCGCCGGGTCGGCTTCGCCGTTGAATAGAAGGTCGGGGTTGTGCCTAAACACCCGAGGTAGGGGGGATGATCGGATAGCAGCCGTAAACGGAGAGGGGGCAGCCGAAGCAGGGGGCCCTCTCTTCTCTTGCTCCATCTCATCTAAGATCCTTCTCAGGTCCCTTACTCTAACAACTTCTCCTTCTCTGTCACCTCCCGCATTACTCGAATGATGTGAGCCCTGAGGTCGTTCGCGGCGTTCCCCTCCTCCAGCTCGGTCCTGCGACTCCTCTTCACGATTGTATCTGCGTCTATGTCGCTCCTCCCTTCTGGGTGAGGTGTGTTGACGTCTTTCCGGAGGGGTCGTTGCCCGTTCCCTTTTCGAGCCTCTTTTATCCACGGGCTCTTTCTCTTCTCTCTCCTTCTTACTATTCTCCAATTTGAGCCTGAGGTCATGTTCGCTTAGTTTTCTACCCACTCGGTCTAGCACGCTAGTTGACCTTGCCTCAGATGAAGCTGGCTTCGGCCCCGATCTCGTAGAGATTTGGCTGCCCCGCTCATCATGGCCTCGGGGTATATCTTCCTTTTCGCGTGATGTTTCTTTCTTCTGTTTGGTCTCGGTTGCCACGTCATCAAAATCGTGGATCAGCTTCTTCTGAGGGCCTTTGCCCTTCCAGCTACGCTGTGAGACCTTGAGGCGGCGTGCCTTACGCTTGGCGTTCCGGACCGAGCTTCTTTCTACCTTTGACATTCGGGCGTTGATCTGATTCATCTGATCGGCCAGCCCTTCGAGATACGTCATCACAGCCTGCCCGTCCACGGTTGCAATTGGTGGAGGTGGCGTCTGATTCTCTGGGGGCGTGTGTTCGAAAGTAGGGTCCTTCTTGCCTCCGCTCCCTGGTGTCGTTGCTTGCTTGCTTTCTTTGGTCATCTTTCTCCCTAAGATGAACGTGCCCCTCCTTCTAGCGCCAAATGTTATAGGGAGAATTTCGTATAACAATGTTGTGGAGGTTAATGGGCGGAACAAAGATCAAGGACGGTGTTTGAGGGCGGAGGAAGGTTGTTTGGTGGTGGCTGAGCTTGTATGTGGACTCCTTAAGAAAGAATAGGGTTTGTTATTCTCTGTCAAGTGTCGACTCATGTCTCATACAAGTGCCTACGTACCCTATTTATAGGGATCAAGCCTTACGTAGTTCTTGGGGAACAAGTCACGTAGGCTAGGGTTAGGACTCTTCAGCCCGTGCAGCCCAAGCCCACGATAAAGTCAGGCCTTCAGCCAATTAGTCACGTAAATCTCGATCGGCTCCACACGCTTCCTACAATCTCGCGGCATCTCCGCAATCCTTCCCGTGATTGTAGGAACAACCCGTGTCGACCCCGAAATCTACGAGCAACTCAGTCATCTATGAGTCACTTTCCATGTTGTACACAAAGTCTTTCGATGCGGGCCGGCCTGGTCACCTCGGCCCGCACCGCCTTCAAACAATAAATATAATATTACCTCTGTTTCTATAAGATGTGGGCTCATGAGCTCAGCCCGCGTATGGGCAGCTAAGCCCACCTCGCATGAAGGTACCTGAGCCCAAATGACAAATATGAGCTCACCTTACATGTGTGAGCCCAGCTCGCATGTCCTCACTTGAGCCCAGCTCGCATGTTTGAGCCCAGCTCTCATGTCATGAGCCCAGCTCGCATGTTGCGAGCCCAGCCCGCATGTGCCGGCCCAAGTCATATAAATCCATGGTTCTAGCCCACACACAAGAGTCCAGCTATTTAGTGCACCCACAGGGACCTGTTTAGGGCCCATGGCCGAAAGCGGGCATAACAGGGATTTATGATAACCTGCTAGTCTGTCTTCTTAACTGACAAAGTGAAAATGAAGTCTCCTGTGGAAAAGCATATCAAACTTTATCCTCGTCTTAGTTGCCAAACATGTTTGTAGGGCAAGCGTCTATGTCCAGCATGTTTCGACTACTGACCAAAGTCTAGATGTTTGTGGAAAAACTCCACTCTATCTTTTTGCTTGTCTGGTTTTCAAACTGTAGCAGGAAATTCAATTTTTTCCTGATTGTTTTAGGCGATTTTGAAATCACGAGACTATTATTTGATTACTGCCATAACACATAGCTTTCATCGTGGATTGTCACTGATACAGTGTTGAAATCTTACCGAGGACTGAGGAGTTTACTATGGCCAAATATATTCTATTTTAAAAAATTGGTTCCCATTTAGCTGCAAGTTAATATTTCTAAATATGAAGCCACTGCACCGTTTCCTTTTCACCACCATCTGCACGCGCTCACACACACACACACACACTGAGAGAGGTGTTGTCATTTACATGCTAATTGCATACATTTCTAATCCTAGCTTTGTTAGCTCCATATGGGGAGTTTAACAGGTGTTGTAATCTACATGCTAATTGCATACATTTCTAATCCTAGCATTTTCAGAATTTCAGCCCTATATGGTACCTTGACTATTCTTCTATGTACAACAGGGCAGAGAACAGAATGCTCATCTACTTCTTAACCAAGGAGGCTTGGTTGTTTGGATGAGAATCAAGTGAGCAGAACTATATGTTGTCTGTTAAAAAAGGTCATGGTTATTATGAACAAAATTCAAGGCAGAATAACTGTAAAATCCTGACTTTTTATTCAGGAAAAATCTCGAAAGTTTTAATTCGGTACTAATTAGATGTATCTGTATTCTCTACCAGGCAGTATAATAAACAGTCAGTTCAAGTATCTATTATTGTAAAACTGTAAATAACTGAAGGGAAATTTTCAGGAGCCAACGTTGGCCGGGATATACCAGCCGCAATGTTTCATTGTGGTAGTTCTCTGCCGCAAACCGCAATGAAACATTGCGGCTGGTGTATCCCGTTCAACGATGGATGGAGATAAGTTTCCGTAACTGAATAGTACAAATGCTTTAGAATACGAAATACATACAAGGGAGATTTGTGGACCATTTTCTCCGAGGATCATATAAGAAAATACAAATATGTATTTATTTTTTGGGGCAAAAATGAAAAGAAGAAAGTAAATGTACACAAGAGTCCCCCGGCTTATTAGGTAGCAATAAAAAGGAGAGAATAACAACATATTGTAATATGTGTGTGCGTGGTTAATTGAACGTGTGTTTCGTGATATAGTTTGGCTAGATGGCAGGTAGATAGCAGCAGGGTAATATGCATGACAAAGTAAGAGTTTACTCGTTTTTGCAATAAGAAATGCTGCCGAGTGCCAAACAAACTATACATCTATGTGAAATAAAAAAATATGCCAAACGTTCTGAAACTCAGAAATCGGTTGACTCAAACGAGATTCGGATGCTGAAACGAGTACTCGGGAAATTGTTAAATTTACTGAGTACTCCTCCGAGCGAACTGATTTTAAGAACTGCTAAGGGAATTTTTAGTTAATTCATAGTATACTTTTGATTTTTAAAACCCAAGGACAAGAATTTGATCTTGTTCGAGATCAATAGATTATATACTTCTGCTATAAATCGAAACAGGAACAAAGACAATTTTTTTTAATAATCTAGACTTGGGGTCTCATCTCAAGTATGTTCTAAGTCTTCTGTGCTAGATCTTCAGCTATATACATCGAAGAAGGCTTAAAATTCATTTCGTTCGTACCATACCACGAATCGACTCGGGCGTAATGAGGAAACTTCCCCGTTTGGTATTGTTGTTCCAAACAACTAAAGATCAAAAATGTGTTTGGTGAATTAAAAGCGCTTTAAAAGCTGCTATTAGCAAAAACATGCTTCCCATTCTTTTGAAAAAACTATTTTCAACTTTTATCGGTTTCACCATCAAATCTCTCAAAAACATTTTTTATATATATTATATCTCAAAATATGCATAAATTTAAAAAAAATTAACAAACAATCACTTTCCTTGACAACACTTGTTCTACCAACACTTTTTCTCACAATACAACAGTTTTCAACGGCACTCCCAAATGAAGCCTAAGTCAGGTGGGTCGGAAAAAATTGTACATTGCCTAAATCTTTGTTCATTAGTTGTGCATATTACCCTTCCCAGACCGATAACTATCACTTAAAACATCGATATCCGGCTAGATTTTGCTACTCATCAACAAGGCAAGGGGGGCTATGTAATGGTTGTAAGTTGATAAACGTGAGAAGTAATAATAATATAAACAAGAGTAGTAAAAATTATTAACCTCACGGGACTGCAACATACACCATTTATTAACATGCTTGATGCCTTACGTGCATGCATATAATAAAATACAATAATAACTCACGTACGTAGTCACTAGTCAGTCATAGTCCCTCACTTTCATGTTATCTTCCCCTATATATATATGTGGGTCATATGTAAAACCCAATTTATAAAACTTTTTGTTTTGCAATTATTAAGAAAATCATCATGTCTCATATTGCTGTGGAGAGGAACAGGAGAAGGCAGATGAATGAACATCTACAAGTTCTCCGCTCTTTGACTCCTTGTTTCTACATCAAAAGGGTATTATTAACCTGTATCTCCTTCGTTTCCTTTACGAGTTTATATGTTTTTAGGAAAATGTTTAACGTACTTAGCTGAGTACTTTAAACGATCGACTCACCCTCAATAATTTGTGATAAAATCGATAATTTGTCTATTAGTCGAAAGTTTAAGAATTTAAGGACGAATGAGCAAGTGATACACGATTGTCAGTTATGGGTTCTAGTTCTTGACAAACGAGTGTTGTAACCATCTGTTCGCTATAATTTTTCACGAATATGTTTGACACTAAAATATATATGAATTCAAGGGATCACGTTGTCTATCCGCTTAATTCACACACCTTCTAACATTTTTATCAGTATGCGAGAATTATAGCGGACAAATGGTTAGTAACAATCGTTTGATATAGGAACAACCTCCTTAAAACTAGTATATATTCTTGCCTTTGTTACAATATTACTTGTATTGATGTTCAGCTAGCTATATAACTCATTGTATGTAAAATGTACCAGTACTAGTTTGAATGAATCTTATTAAATATATAAAACTATGAACATGAAAATGGATTGTATAGGGAGATCAGGCATCTATCATAGGAGGAGTAATAGAATTCATCAAGGAGCTGCACCAGGTTCTTAATTCTCTGGAATCGAAAAAACGGAGATTGAGCTTAAGCCCTAGCCCTGCTCCTAGTCCGAAAGTACCACTTCAGCTTCTCAACACTCCTCCATCGGAATGTAATTCACTGATCAGAAATATTGCTAGTAGCACTGAGAATGTTAAAGAGCTTGGAGCAAGCTGCAACTCTGTGGCAGCTAATGTTGAAGCCAAGATCTCAGGTTCAAATGTTATCTTGAAAACCGTGTCGCGGAGAATTCCAGGCCAGATAGTGAAGATCATTAATGTGCTGGAAACACATTTTTTTGAGGTTCTTCATCTGAATATCAGTAGCATGGAAGACACAGTTCTGTACTCTTTTGTCATTAAGGTAATATTTCGAAACCTATCTATATCCTATCAATTCATGTTTAAATATGCTTAACCCGAAACTCTCCTTAAATCGAAGTCTGATATCATGTAAAGTAACCACACAACCGGTACCTCTAAAAACAAATCGAAGAAACCTTTATATACATTGATGCATGCATCAAACACGAAATGATAACAAATAATGCTAAATTTGTTTCATAATGTACGCACATAAGATATATTTCATCAAAATGTTAAATTATAATTTAATTGCTTTTATGTATTTATATGTACAGATAGGGCTGGAGTGTCAGCTGAGTGTGGAGGAATTAGCAGCTGAGGTTCAGAAAAGCTTTGGCTCTGACAAAGTTTAGTTTCGTAAAGGCCGTATACCATACTCCCTACGTCAGTTGGATAGTTTACGTTCACTTTTTACACGTATTTCGAGACTTTTTTTATAGTTTCATAATATTTTTTTCTATTTTTTTTGAATAAAAATTTAAACATAAAACTTTAATTTAGAGAAAATTAAAAAATATATGGAATTATACTTTAAACGAGCATTGAAAATCGTGCTGAAAAGTAACGTAAACAATTCAGTGGGACCGAGGAAGTAATATTTTAATTTGTAGCATCTGTCCTTTGTGTAATTGCAGATTTCTTTAAATTTTAAAACTGTGCAATCTATTATCTATGATAAATTGATAATTTATAACCAGAGAGTTGGAATTTGTAATCCAATTGTAGCCTGTGGTTTCAAGAAAAGTAATATCTCGTATACCTGGGGTCCATGAATAACGTCCGTTGTGATTTACTATTTACATTTATTTTGCGGAAAATATTAAAGGAGCGTTTTCGTGTCGGGAAACGGAATGAATACATAAAGGGAAAGGAGAAAAGGAGAAGAAAGAAAAAGAATTATCCTGAATTATTTTACTTGTTTTGTTCAGATCCCGAAACGGAATGAAAAAATTACATGATTATATTAATATTTGATTTTTCTAATATTATGTAATGTAAAAAGAATCAAATGTATTTATATTTATAACAATATAATTTTTTACATTAAAATAAATTAATATCATTAGTTTATAACATCTTTTATTTTTTTAATAAATTAATATATAAATCATATATCAAAATATTTTATTTTTTATAAAACTAAATAATAAATTATTTTTTTAAAAAATATTTATATATTAATCTATATTTTGGGTTGTAAGATTTAAAGTATAATTAAAATGAAAAAAAAAGAAACGGAAAGCAAATACCTGAGGAGGTGGGTAATGCCCATCGATTTTTACTAAACAAACGTCAACAAACGGAATTATACTTTGCCAACGTGTGCCTCACACCGTCACACGCTCTGTTGCCATGTTCATACCTTTGCATGCAAGTGTGCAGTAGCAGCGCAGGAATAGAACTTGCTAACATGCAAATGGGAAGGAAATCTTGTAGCTATACAACTATACAAGTGTTAATTTATGTTGCATGCAAGTTTTGCATGTACATGTACTTGTCAGTCTGTTACCCTTTCCACTTTTTGCTGTTTAACTCTTTGAACTAGTTAGCCTAGAATCATTGATAATTTGATACATACACAATATAACATCCAGTCCCACAGTGAAACACACAAAAGCTTTGATCAGAACAACATAAACTTGTGTTAAGTCCAAGTCAGTTGAATTCCCGCAAATCGAATTCCGATTTACTTCAAATTCGGATTCGGAATTCATTCATATGAACACGAACTGCATGACCCAACAAAAACCAGGTAGAAGCAAGATGATGTCCAAACCCATATTTGTTAACTTAATAAGTAATAACCATTCGTCAAAAAAAAAAGAAGTAATAACCACAGGCCAATGACAGGGTCTTGTATGTATAACAGTATACATAAACAGGTAACAAGGGGGGAAGGAGGGAGGGAGTATATATGATTAACTAATATTAACGGATTGTCTCAGGAAAACGAAACTGTATTATACAAAAGAATTAGCTTTAAGCTAAGGATCTCTCACTAATATATCTTGATCTCCATGAGCTCCTCGATGGGTTGACGACATATCGGGCACTTGTTCGATTGAAGCCTCAATGCTTTTGAACATTCACTGCACATACACTGAAACAGAGATCTTCGTCAGCAAAATTCTTAACCATTTATAAATACAAGAGGAAGATTCATGATTGGGAGACCTTTTCAAAAGGTGCATTCATTATATAGAGGAAGAACAGTAACACAGCTTTGCAAATGACAAAAAAGTCACTACTTCCTACCACAAATTAGTATCGCAAAACCGCAACCATATGAACACCAAATTTTTGGTTAATTTCGAATATCTAAGTGAATGAAGCAGTGGATAAATCTAAGCTAGTCACCTTAAGGCTGTGTCAGCATCTTTTATATTTTGAACCATCTATCCACAATCAGAATTCTAATTTTAAAGAGCAGCTATTTTCATCAGTCCTTTATTTACTCTATAAAAACATCAGCAACCCCTTATTGTGAAATGTACAGTTATGCAGGATTCACATTTGGCAAAGATAACATATAATAAAACACACAAAAATAATATACAGGGCATGAATATGTTTATTACCATGTGTCGGCATGGAAGCACAGCGGTATCACGGGGTTCCGTCATGCAAACAACACACTCTTTTCCCGAGTCATTATCATTAAAGGATTCTGCAGAGTTCCCAAGTCCGTAAATCTCTCGCAGTTCATAGCGAACCTCATCAATCCACAATATCTGTTTGACAACTCTTAATTTGAAAGGGTCCCCATTGTTCTTCTCGAGCACAGCTTGAGTAATTTGTAGGTGGGATGATGTATTAGGACAATGATCACTAAAATATATATCCATAGGAAAAGATGGCAAACATGTTTCGGCACAAATTACAAGTGGATAAACATCCTCTCCAGGCCATGGTTTTGAAAGATCATCCATCTTAAAGTAGCCTAAATTAATGCCTGTTCCTGAAGGCTGAAAAAATCTCTGCCCAAGCCCTTTCTGGAAAGGAATTTTTATTGGCAAATAAGATTCAGGAAATACTGGGACAATTTTACAATTAGCTTCTTCCTTCGCAAAGTAGAAGATGGTAATACTGCATAGCACAATAGTGAGCAAGAGTCAATTGACGTAAAAGAAAAGGGATATGTTCCATATGTCTATTCAATATAAATTATTAAATTTGGTAAAGGATTAACAAGTAAAAAAAGGTGCAAATTCTATAATGTGTCTAGCATTAAAACTTAAGCGAAGGAATAAAATATAACTCTCCTTATGCAAAAACTGATTCAAGTCTACAAATATAAGTGATTTAAAGATCTACTAACAAATTAATGTCCCTAAAGGACTCCTAGTTATTGTAATTCCTGGACACTGTAGTACTACGAGTATATTTAACAATGCTGGAAAGCTTTGAAACATATCTCCCTTCATGTAGTTTACAGCATAGCAGGGACAATATTTCAGCCAAAAATCTATCTCTCACATGCTGCATCGACATAAACATAAGCCTAACTTTAGGGATGAAAGTGATTGGAATGGTATTTACTTAATAAAGCTTCGCTTATCTTCACCTCAATATAGGGGCAACTAGTGACTAATTAAAAGAGGATAACTCGATAAGTATACATGATCAAAATTAACAAGGATTTCTTATATTTCAAAATGGTTATAAACAATACATGCAGATCCAGACCCGTTCTTACTTTCTTGATATGTCCCATATAAGACTACTATCTTCTCTTAAATGAACCATGACAATGAACAATCAGGAAGAAAAATACAAAATAAAAATAAAAATCGACTCCATGCAACAGTGAAACTGAATCCACAGAAGCAACACTTTAAACCTCTCAACAAAATAAAATACCCACAATTATACCATCCATTCTACATTAAGTCTTATTTATTATTGAGAATTTTTAGACTCACTGCTAGGAGAAACATCACAGAGGTAATGAGGGGTTTGGTATAAGGACCTTTAATCACATTTAAACCCTTAACATTCAAAATAAAGGTACTGCAACATACAGAAATAAGAAAGCGACAATGTGGAATGCCCCATTCGAGATATCAATTAGTTGCTACAGTACATTTCAGGCATTTATGTGAGACCTTCTACCATCTGGTATATAATAATGATCACTCAACAGACAAGATATGAAACATGAGTTGACTAGTTGTTACAGCACATATGAGGCGAGGCATCTTAATAAATTTATTTACAATCTTGTTGATAATTGTGATGCTCAACGGGCATTATATGAAACACCAGTTTTTATACAATATTTAGGCATTCAAATAAACTTACTTCCTAAACACCTCATGAAGCCCGTTATCCTATTCTTAAACTATTTGCGACCCAATATTTGCAACATGCACAACCTATTCCTACACTTGAACAATGACCACGTACAGTAAGCTCAATACCATAGTTCTGATCCAGTTATACTTATATATGATTATTACTACAGATATAAAATCTTAATTTAACTTGTTTATCTCATCACGCTGTAATCACTTTTTCTCATTAATTTATAATCTAATCTACCAACCATTTTGTAACTCGCAGCATCAATCCCGCAACTTAATTCACTCGAGAAATCTTAAAACTTCTCTATCCAAAATATGCAAAGCAAAAACATAATACGCCTCACAAACAAATTCATTCCAATTCCAATTCTTTAAGCTCTTAACTAAACCAGTAGAACTAAACAAGAAATTAAACCACACGGTCAACACAATATATAATGTAAACAACCCAACCCATGATCACATAATTTACAAACATATAAACGAAAAGTAAATTAAAATTCAAGCTAAATCATTACCTCCCATCAAACATTGCATCGAAAACAAACGACACCAAATAATGATCCGGGTACGCCTCATCCCTCAGAAGCCTTATCGTATCTTTATGCACATTAACATCATTTTTCACTTTCTTAGCCTCCTGATGCTCGACATAAGCTGGCGGTGGCAAAGCTGCCACTGCCTCAGCTGCCACCGCTATCGGGGCAGCCGGAATCCCAACCCAACCATTATCTTGATAACCATAACCATAATAAGGGCCAAAACTCGACATACCCATTACAGGAGTTGAATAATTACAAGCATTGTAAGCAGCAGAAGAGTAATAAGATGAGTAAATTGGTGTAGCTGGTGGTGGTGGAGGAGGGTGCGTAGGATAAGGGTATGAGGGTGTAGGATAAGGATCAAGAGGGTAACAATAAGAAGAAGATGATGAAGAAGGTGAGGAGATGTATTGAGATGATGGGTATGGGTTTTGATAATAATTTGGTGGGGTTCTTCTTCTAGAGGTGTTGTTATTGTTGCTCCAAGAAATACCCATTTGTGTTCTTGGAAAAAAGATTGAATCTTTATGGTGTTTAGAGGCAAGAAATCAAGAAAAGATGAAATCTTGGGGATTTTTAGTGTGTGTTTGTGTGTGTGTGAATTGGGTTGGAGTGAATTCTTGGTAAAAAGATTGAATCTTTATGGTGTTTAGAGGCGCAAGAATTCAAGAAAATCAAGAAATCTTGGGGAAATTTTAGAGTGTGTGTGAATTGGGTTGGAGTGAATTCTTGGTAAAAAGATTGAATCTTTATGGTGTTTAGAGGCAAGAATTCAAGAAAATCAAGAAATCTTGGGGAAGTTTTAGAGTGTGTGTTTGTGTGTGTGAATTGGGTTGGAGTGAATAGGGATGGAAGGGGCAAGAAATTTCGCAATTTGGAGTGTTTTTCTTGAATTTTGGTAGATGGGGGAAGGTAAAGGTGGGATTTTTATATGATGAAGGGCATGATTTCAAGAAAAGATCAAATCTTGAGGGTGTTTAGGATTAGGAGCAAGAAAAGAAGGAATTTTGGGTTGTTTTTAGTGTGTGTTTGTGTGTGTGAATTGGGTTGGAGTGAAGTGAAGATGGGGAAATTGGGTTGAAGATGGGGAAATTGGGTTGATTTTATGTGAGGAAATTAGAAGAATTTATGTTGGGAATGTAGCTATGAATTCTTGGAATTTTGTGATGAAAAAAGGTAGGATTTTTATATGAAGGGCAAAGGAAATAAAAGGGAAAGGGGAAAGAAGAAAAAAGAGAGTTGAATTGATGCCTTGAGATTTTGTATTTTTGAAAATATTCCAAGGTTTAGTTGGAGGACAATGGAGTTCTTGGGGAAGAACTGGAAATGGAATTGGGACAAAGTTGATGGAAATCTCAATAATGCCTAGTATTTTATACCACAAAAGAGTGCAAATAACTCTAAAGAAGAAAAGTGAAAAGTATGCAATGGGAATAACATGACTGTACTTTGAATGAATTTTTGTTTATTCTAAAATAACAATAATTGTTTCCAATTGTTTTTATATTTTCCCTGTAAATAAAACATTGTTTGATTACTGAATGTAAACATCACTGATTAACAAAACAAGCTAAAGAAAGAAAGTATTTTACTATTTACAACAAATAAATATTAATAAAAATGTGTTAGATAGAATGAGTTCATAGTAAATATTAATAAAGACATACGTTACAAAATATATTTGTTGTTTAAGCACGAGAAAATGATTGTGTACACGAGAAGTTGACATTAGATCAAAGATGCTAGATCAAATTGGTTTTTGGGTAAATATTAATACAAATATACGTTATAAAATATAGTGGTCGGTTGAGCAGTAACAGTTACATATGAGCACGAGAAGTTGGTGTTGGATGAACTATATAGATAATATTAATAAATAGCTATGTTACGTAATATATCCGTCAATTTTGATGACAACAAATTAACAACATGAACATGAAAAATTGACGTAAATTAACACGTTAAGTGATTTTCGAATATGCCGATATTAGCATTCGAACATTATTTTATCAATACGACTAAAATCAAATATTTATAAAGAGATGCCATAGATGATGCAGATGAGTTGCTGAAACAACACATAAAACAATAAAGTGGTAAAATCTACTCTAAATGAATTGCAATATATTGATTTACAATCAACTTAATTAGTAGTACATAACTACATATTGATAACATCCTACAACACACATACAAAATCCAAAAGTAACAGAAACATACAAACTTTAAAAGAGAAAATAAATAAAAATGAAAACAATGTTACAAAAAGCCGGACACTCTCTCAAAAACGATAACAATTAGCTGAGATTGAGGGAGTATCATAATTGCAGGCCCATTCACCAAATCAGCAAAACTCAGGCCTTGATTTCTTTCTGATAGAAATGCAACCTTTCAGATGATCTCTGTAAATAGTAATCTCAGAACAGTCCCTCAAGTCTTCAAGACTAATATACTGTTGCTTCACCATTCTTGAATAATCAGCACCAGTGTCATGGATCCAAATGTAAGGATGACAAGTCTCATCATAATAGTACAAGAAACTCTTTATTCCTACACCTCTAGTACCACCAACACTAGGCATATAAGCCTTGTAAATGCTCTTACATTTCAATCTCTTTGATGAGCATGGCTTCAAAGTGTGAGCTTTCTTTAGCATTGATCCAACCCTGATCTGAAGCTCCACCGGCTTGTCGCTCAGATTCCAGACTCTTGTACCGAGCCCCATCACTTGCGTTTGATCACGACATCCGTTGAAGCACCTTATCAACGATAAAAGCCCGAATCTTGGCATTTGTTGAGTTGAAGATGAAGGTGACTTGAGATGTTTTCTGAACTTGGACTTTGAAACAGACATTCTTCTCTGTTATAAATTGAACAATGTTCAATCAACTTTTGTGAAATGGAACATACACACCGTGACTTAAGGATTCAGTTTATATATTCCAATCTTGTTGATGAGGTTGTTATCATTAGGTTGTGGGTCTAAAGGTGGCTAACCAATTGACCATGCTTCTCCTTGCTTTTGGTTTGCTGACAGTGCATGCAAAGTTCTAGCAAACTTAGTGACATAGTTACATATTTCACTGGAGTAACTACATATCAATGGAAGTTTGGGCTTTGGGCTTCTACAGGAAACTTTTCGGACCCGACCCTGATACGGGGTACTGTGCACTCCACTCTGTTGGTATTGGCCCTGATACGGGGGTATTGTGCACTGAGTACGACATTTTTTTCTGACAAAGACATGGAGTACAGAATTTTGTTTGGAATGAGAAGTAACCCAGTACAGAATGCCTAGTGGCTAGTACAGATGATCACACACACAAGTAAAAATTAATCATAAAGAAAATACAGAAAAAATGAACAATACATGATAGGAGTTGGGACTCATATGGAGGGGGTCCCCAATGTACTTCCACAACCAACACAAGAAGACAGAGAAGAGCCAAGATTGTGCATCAAAAATCAACAACCAGGGGCAGCTCACTTTTTTCTTGTTCTCACAAGGACAATAAAAAAAGACTATTTAATTATAAATATAACTAACCACCACAACCATGAAAAAGCTTCATAATGAGGTATCTTTCATCATATTTTATGATGTTGCTTCACCTTTCATCATTATGTACTTTACTAACTTTTCATCCAAGTCTTGAACCAACAGCTCTGCCTCTTAAATCTCCCCTGCTAAAATTTGGCAACAATTGAACTATTCTTGTTTGTGAGTGCCCATGTTCTGCTCCACCATCAACCTATTTTTAGGCAACTTTGTTAATCAATTATGAACAGTGAGTTGTAAGCTTCTTCAACATATCCTTCTAAAATATCTGAACAAGTGAACAAACACGAATCTAAAAACTTCGAAAAGGACTCCTCTACGGAATCCAGAAGCCAAAAAAGTTAGCAAGTAAATAATTTCTAGCAACAATAAACTGACCTGTTATTGTTGAATACAGTTTTGGTTTCAGCAAAAGTATTTTCCTGTCTAAATTTACACGCAACAATAATATAAATGTACAAGGAACAGGCATCAAAACAGAAATTCCTATTCTGGAAGGTGATTTCAGATATGTCATATGTACATTCTTATTGTCTTGAGATGGATCTATCTTGACTACGTGTCTAATGCTTACTGGCTTTCAAAAATTATGGGGGAAGTGAGAGCTGTAGCGTGGGGGGATGGCTACAAAGAGTTTTCTCTATCACCTTCTATAAACAAATGTCTTATTTAAAACATGTCACATGTAGACTGAGATAATGCAATTCCAGATCTTAACATATATAATATCATGGCTCCAAGTTTAACATCAATATAAACCCAAAGCTGTCTTATGCATGCATGGGAAAAGAATCATTACACAAAATTTGCTGCTACTACTTCGTGATTTAAAAAAACTATTTCGAAATTCTCACAACACAATTCAGCTAAAGCAACCTCTAGCATATCGTCTTCTAAATAGCAAGAAAATTGCGGAGAGCCGCTAAGAAACTATATGAGCAAGATGAAATTTAGAAGTGACTTCAAGGTGCAGGGGGGGACCATTTGATTTTAGCTCCAAGGGTCGTCCCATCCAGTAGGCCCTCGCTTCACAAAGTCCATTATTGCTTGAACAGCTTCTGTAACTCTGTTAGACAAAGAGTGATTTCCATATTCAATCTCAACCTTCTCTGCACCACCCATTGCTCTACACAATCTGCATACAGTACAGGATATTATAATGGTAATTATTAGTTCAGAATCATACCCAGATGTAAATATGAAGTATTAGACACGGTGGTTAGCTTAAAATTAATGTAAGTTTTAACACACGTAATGTACACGTGATATAGAAGAGTGCACTAGCCTGTCAACCAACGCCTTCTTGTCTACGTATTCCGGTACGTACTCATCACCCATTGAGAAGATAACCTGTCACAACCAACTTCGATCTTTTCATTAAGCATGTAGGAGAAAAGATACAAGAAAGACTGGATGAAGATGTAACCTGGCATGGTGTGTTAGACATGTGTCCTAGCCTCTGTTTCAGCTGATCATCACTAAGGTCAGAGCTGAATAGGTCATCGTCACCCATGTATGCACAGAGAGAATGATATCTGCACAAGAAATAATGTTTCGCTATTTACAACTGAAAACTTAAAAGGCGGCGATAGCATAAATGCTAATCTCTGTCAAAATATATGATAATGTGTCTTTGCCACATCTTCAAACTGAATCCCTAAAAATGAAAGAGCTTTGCGCATAAGTAAGCATCTCTTTATCTATAACAATGGGATTAAAAGTTTTCGGCATACGGAAACAACAGGAAAGTAAAAAGATGAGCACTAACTGTTAGAAACTTCTTCGGTTCTTAATAAAAAATGTTTCATAGCATTGTCATGCTATTTCAGAAGAATTAAATTTTCACCAGTTACCTATAGGCAGTTATTGGTGAATCTGGATTTGCTTCCCTGGGCATTAATTCAGACCCTCGGCTTTCACTAATCATCTTTGAGGCCAAATCAATCATAGCTGCGGTTTCAGGAAGAGTTGCTTTATATTCCCGATCACTAACTGGAGCCTGAAACATAAACAAAATTACAGTTAGGCCCAATATAATGCATACTGTAAAGAGGTCTAGAAGACCAATAATATACTAAGCTAAAGGTAAAATCACGTCATCTTCTAAAAACAATTTTAACACGTCATTGTGGCCAGAGTATAATTTTTAAATTCTCTCTCCCTTTTATGAGCTCTGGTTGTTTCTAATTCTTCTCTATTCAGATATATTAGAGTAAATTATCAACCGATTAACATATAAAATACAAGTTAAGTTTGTTATCTAACACCTTCAAAACTTTAATGCAACTTTCAAGACGTAGTTGATAATCGTGAATAGCTACCCTACATATTTTTATGTTCAAAGATTCTGGAGAACTTGCGTAATATGCACACAGCCACTTGTAAAAGGCTACTTGTTAATTAGGTTTCAGGTTATTTATATCTCGAAAATATGCTCATAGCAGCTTGAATTTTGGCTCTCCCATAATCCAATGTCTTTGACTTTAATCTTCGAAAAATGTGTCCTCTGTTCTTTTCTGGTATTCTGACCACTATTCATTTCTCAAAGTCCCTATCTTTTTCCTCTACTCTTTAAAACCCAAGTTCTACGTTTTGTTCTTCTCACCATGTCTTTGACACCACGACTCCAAAACCAAAAGAATCAAAGACAGCTAAGAATTTTTTAACATTCTATTTGTGACTTCAGGGATGAGAAATCGACGCAGATAACATCACAGATGAAATGATACTATCTGGTTCCAACATCGTAGTCGGACCGTATACCAGTGACTCCAATATTAAGCAAGTGGAGTTCATAGGGAGTAGCTCTAGACTCTAGTCCCAAGGACAATCGAAAAGATGAGTACCTGAGTTTGTTATGCTTGGCCGCTCTAATGTAGGCATGTCTTCTCAATTTGATACTCTGGTTAAAAAAAAGAGGTGGCACGTGCACGTCCAAAAAACAAGGTTTCCTTCTTTGCTTTTGAAATTTTGTATACTTTGTAACAGAAGATTTTCACAAAATTTGATCTTTTATATGATATTGGAATATTTATGTACTCCCTCAGTCCCTTCCAATTGTTTACATTTTTGAGAAAGTGTCCGGCACGCATTTTAAGGTGCATAAAAAGTATAGTTATGTAACTTATTTTTATAATTTTCTTTTTCTGAATAAAAGTTGAATGTTTTAATTTTTATTCAGAAAAAGAAAATTGTAAAAAAAAATTACAGAACTATATTTTATATGCACCTTAAAATGCGTGTCGGTCACTCTCTAAAAAATGTAAACAATTGAAAGGGACGGAGGGAGTATATACTAAAATGTATGATATCCAGGAAAGACAGTAGTCAACTATTAAATTAGTACCTTGCGGATTTTTCTAGTTACCGGTGCGTGAGATCTTAGATTACTTCAAATAATCTCATTCCTGGTGAATTAATTACTACTTTGTTGGTTTAATGCCTGATTATTGCACGTGTAATTTTCAACTTAAGGGTAAGACGCAAAATCTTATGACTTAACTTATTTAGTAGTTATAAGTTTCCACGAGGAACACTATATAATTTGGATGTAAACACAATTAGCAAGAACGTGACAGATCATCATTTAGAAATGTAAAATGAGTGTCAAAAGTTACACGTTCCTTTCCAAAAAGTTATATACAACCGTAAGTACAGAAAAACCCTGTCTTCTTCAGTTCTTCTTAACGCTAAAGATGAATAGATGCTAAAAGCGCAAATTAAAAGCCAGAATCAACTGACATCCAAAATAAAATAATTCAAAAGCCGGTAATAAGCTGCTGCAGAAATTTGTAAAAGCATCAAAAAAGTAAAATAGGAGCACACCTGTAAAATGGCTCCGCGAACTGCTCTAGAGCATGCAAAATTCGTCCTCATGTAATATACAATATCCTGTGCATGACACATAATATGTAATTATATGTAACCTTCCAAATTGCAGCTGGAAAAGTTAAATGCCTAGTGAATGTGATGTACTTACCTGACAGCCAGTACTATGTCCAATCAGGACCACACCCTCAGAATCTTCTTTATTTATGAAGTAACTAATTAACTGGTCAAGCTCCATAGCATCCTTTGATACATACATGGCAAAATCGATTCAGCTAATCAGCTTACATATATTGCTTACAAATCTTGTAGCAGAAAGTTATAACACGCTGTAGTACAGATAAAATATTAAACATATTATTAAATTGCTGCTGTAATCAGGATGGATATATCAGTTTGGAAAATTATTAACTCTTCTAAGGATATAGTAACTGTGCACAAAGCTGAAGAGAAAACTATCTGACAGGGTGCTCCAAGAATTAAGCAAAATAGGAGTTGAACACAAAACATTACAAAAACAAGATTCTTAAAACACAACTTGGCCAACTATAATTTTAGAATTCTAATGCATTGAAGTTGTATATTATGCATAAACTGATATCATGTTACTTTCAAAAGATTACTGAGAGACTGAAATCATGACTCTTCCAAAAAGAATATTGAGAGTGGAATTTGAATCCACATCCTTTTATCTCATCTACCAGAAGACATAAGCTAACAGTTGAAAACAACTTCACTGCCCCAGGTTTATGTCTATTGATACCTATACATTATATACCTAAAACTCCACGAAACTCCAAGAGTAACGCTGGTCCCTCTATACCTAAGCCCCTGATCATACACATATTATTCTGCAGGATAACAAACACTTGACAGAAAAGGTCTGGAAATGTGTACCTTTTTTTTAAATACTATCACAAATATTCTCAACAGAAATCGAATATTTACTAGGTTCAGATAATGGCACTAATTCTAAGCTTAATATTTTTCTGTGGACATCTAAGTACACCATACAATTTGTCCAAAACATTTACAACAGATTTACAACCCACGTGATTATGCAAACAGAAGAACTCAAAAGATTTAGATGGTACAATGTTACCATTTGGCTGAGGACTCAACTCTAGACAATGAAGTAAATAATAACAAGGCACAGAGCATCTAATCTCACAGAAAATCATTCTAACATAGCTCAAAGAAAGAACAGTGACTTACTTCTTTTAAACTTGAGAGGCCATATCCACTGTAAGAAGAAGAAAGCAAAAACTGGACTAGTGACCATCTCTCCTTGTCAAGAGCAACCGCAAGAGGTTCCAAGTAACTGCATAGCTGATCTCATTACAAGTCCATAAAAATATTAATTTATTCATAGGTGCAATTTCCAAATGGTGTTTTATAACTATATAATACGTCTTTACATATGTGCGAACTTATATATATTACTGTTTGGTTAATATGAAAGGAAGGTTTCACTATTAATCATGGTTTTATCTGAATTGGTGTTCACTCATTCCGCTTCCATTTTTTGTACTCTAATTGATTTTGATTTTTTGCTTTCAATTCCCCATATTACCCCACCTCTATTGATTATGAACTAGATTGTGTACATAAACAGTCTATTCTGAGCTATATTCTCGTGTAATGTTTAATATAAACTTCATATTCCAGGAGTCCCTTTCTGATTACCTAATAAACTGGAGTGTTCTCTATTCAAAGAACAAATTTCTTTTTTTTACAATTTCTATGCTGATAAATTATGGAAATTCTGAAGGTACAGCCATCCCTGCCATCACCAAACATCCTACTTTTCCTGCTTATTAGTAGATCCATATATCTCTTATTCTGTATTCACGTGCAGCAGTCGGCGAACTATTTACAATGAGATGCAAGTATTCTAAAACTTACCAAGATGTCTATACTCTATAGTGCCATATTATACTCTATAGTGCCATATTATTTCAGTATACTAAACTATGAAAGCTAGGTGTGTTCTTTAGCTACTTCTTGAAGCATTTATAATGACTGTATAGTGTACATGTCCCGTTTAAATTGGGAATGGTAAAAGGTATTAAAATTTAGTGTAAAATAATTTATGAGCAAGGAAGCAAAGGTTTAAATCATCTTGTATGACGATAAAGAAATCAAACATATTGACATACTCTGTAGCCAAGAATCCATCTGTCAGTCCACCAATGAATATAGCCTGCTGTTTATAGTCACCCGTTTTAAAGGCAACCTGCATAAAGCAATGGAACTTCGATATTGGTATATAGAACAAATAAAATTCCAATGTAACACTTACCAATAATAAAAGCCAAGTGAATTTTTTCTTATACACTGCACAAGTTTACCCATTTCAAGCATGGAAAAAAGACTATTGATCATATACCAGACTCGAACATAACAAGTAACAGCCATCAAAATAAAAGGGCAGGGCATGTAGCATCATCTATCCTTCTACTTCTTATTCAAAGGCTCACATAAGATGTATTCCCTATTTTATTACAAGTCAAGGCTTCTTATCAAGTTGAAGTTTTCAGTGTTTCACAATCGACAATATATGTCTTTTCTAATACAATTAATAACCCCAAATGTACACCGGGAACAGCTACAAGAAAATATATCTACATCACTTTCTTCGTAGTAATATTCCAGAGAGTGCAGGAAAGCAAAGCATAGCTAAGTAATAATTAACCAAATCACCCCTCAATCTTCATATCTTCATTTTTTAACAAAGTAACACATTATCCACATTAAGCCCTCGAAACACCTTAACATCCTATCCGAAATCTTTTATCAATCTCAAAACTTTCAAAATCGCTATAACTTCACATCACCTCCCTTCTTTTATCATACCAATAATAAATGTCCAAATAGATCATCCACAATTTTTCATTTATCAAACATAAAGCTAACACATTTTCCAGCTATCACAACTAAAAATCACACATTCGGATAATCGAATCGAAAACGCAAACTCAAATCACATTTCAACAACAAACCCTTCAAGAATTCAGTAAAATAACAACATTAACTAAAAATCAAGCACCAAATCAAGAATCTAAAAACACATAAAAACACACACACACAAACACACACAAGAGTGTTAATACAGACCTGAATAGACTTAGGACCGTACTTAAACATAACCCCTTGAAACTGCTTCTTTTTATTAACTGGGCCAACGTTATTTCCGACAAGTTCTGTCGGATTATTGGCCATTTTAGGACCAGTAGTAGAAGTAGACTTGTCAAAACGACCTCGTACAATGCCTGAAAACCAAGAAGCACCAGTTGAAGGAGACCCAGTTGGTGTTGTAGTCATTGTAGAGTATATACATACAAACCCATATCAAATCTTGATTTTCTTGATTTACTCAATTAGTATCTCATGTTTTGTACAGATAGATTAAAATGTGTTAAAGAAAGGTCATAAATATGGAAGAGACAAAAGAAAATACAAGTAGTTTTTTCCATGTTAAGTTTTAAAGAAAATAATAAAAAAAAAGACAGGTAATGACCGCCGGTTCAGCTGAATTTATATTTAGGGGTGTATTCATTTCAGATTTTAAAGGATTGTTAATAATTTATGGATTTTAAAAGATTTTCGTTGATTTCAATTCTTCATGGATTTTGATGGAGTTGATCCAAAATCTTGTATAGTCTTGCAGATTTTGTGGAGTTTATTAGAAATCCATCAAAATCTCGTGTATTTTGAAGAGATTTCAAGATATTAAAAATGTACTACCAAATCCATCAAAATCCACAACTTTTTTAAATAAAAGAAAATCCATGTACTTTTGAATACCATCAGATTTTGATGGATTTTTTAAAATCCAAATTGAATACCACCAAATTTTGATTGACTTTTTAAAATCTAAATTGAATACATTCAGATTTTAAAAGATTTTTTCCAATCCTTATTGAATACCTTCAGATTTTAAAGGATTATTTAAAATCAAAATTGAATACCCCATGATTTCTAAAATCTATAAAAATCCTTCAAAATCCTAATTGAATACACCCCCCTTAGACGGGTAGAATTTATAATTTTTTGTAGGTTACGTAAGGACGTTGGTCATGATACCAACGACCGCAGGTAGCTTAAGGACGAGATTGAGTATCTCATCCGATGAGAAAAATGTAGAAGATTTGTCAAGGGCGATGATGGCGGAGGCCACAAAAGAAATTATGATCAACGGGCTAACAAGTAACAACAGAGGTCGAAACCCGCAGCCTAGAGGGCCAATGATCAACATGGTCTCCGGAGGGCAACGACCCTTGGAACAACAAAGAACTCTCGAAAGGCTTATACTAGAGAGGTGATGAGTATAGTCGGAGACGCACCTAAACGTGCCAAGACTGAGATGACACTTGAATTCGGCGACCCCAACCTTGACGGTTTGAAATTCCCTCAGTATGATCCCCTAGTTATCACCCCGATAATTGGGAATTGTCCGGTCAAAAGGGTCCTGGTTGACAACGGAGCTTCCGTAAACATACGGTTCCATGACACGATTCTAAGGATGGGGTACAGTGACTCTCAACTGACCCCCTCCGATGCACCCATTTACGGGTTTAACCAAGTGGAATGTCAAGTAGAAGGAGCAATGTGACAATTGGAGAAGAGCCCAGAGAAGCCACATAGATGCTAAACTTTCAGATTGTCAAGGCAGCCTCTACCTACAACACAGTCATAGGGAGAACAGGGATCCACGCATTTAAGGTCGTGCCCTTGACCTACCATATGGTACTCAAGTTCCCAACCAGAAACAACGTTGGAGAAGAGAAATGAGATCGGGAAATGGCCCGAATTTGCTATGTAGAAGCACTTAGGCCCGATGAAACTAGGGGCAGTTCCTCCTAATAGAAGACATGGATGTCCGAGAGAAAAATGAGTGTTGAGGGAAGCCAGTTGAGGACTTGATTTCATTTCCCTTAGACCCGCAAGACCTTGATAAGGTCACCTACATTGGAGCTTCCTTAGGGAAACCCCTGAGGGACCAATTGACAAAGTCCCTACAAGAGAACAATGATGTGTTTACTTGGACAACGGCCGACATGCCTGAGATCGACCCTAATTTTATAACTCATAAGTTGAACGTCGATCCAACTCGGAAGGCTGTGCAGCAAAAGAAGAGAACCTATGCATCAGATAGGTTGGAAGCCATTAAGCAGGAGGTTGAGAAGCTCCTTGAAGCTGGATTTATCGAGGAAGTACAGTTCCCCGAATGGTTGGCTAACCATGTGATGGTCAAGAAAGCCAATAGAAAGTGGAGGATGTGCGTCGACATAACTAGCCTCAACGATGCATGCCCTAAGTACTACTACCCTCTACCAGGGATTGACATCCTGATCGATGCCACTGCTGAGCACGAGATGCTAAGCTTTATGGATGGCTTCAACGGTTATAATCAGATTAAAATGTACAAGGATGACACCCGCAAGGTATCTTTCATTACTGACTTTGGTGTCTTTTGTTATCTTGTTATGGTTTTTGGGCTAAAGAATGCAGGAGCTATTTATTAAAGATTGGTGAATAAGATATTCACTCATCTAATCATAAAAACTATGCAGGTCTATGTTGATGACATGTTAGTCAAAAGCCTATCCAAGACCGATCACATTGATCACCTTAGAGAGGCATTCGAAGTGCTGAGACGCCACAAGATGATGCTGAACCCTGCTAGGTGCGCCTTCGGCGTTGGGTCTGGAATTTTTTTGGGTCACATTATCTCGAAGAGAGGAATATAGGCATACCCCCACAAAATAAAAGCTATCCTAGACATGGAGCCACCTCACTCCATAAAAGATGTTCAGAAATTGATGGGGAGAATTGTGGCCATGGGGAGGTTCATCTCGAAGTCTGGAGACAAGTGTCTACCCTTTTTCAAAACTTTGAAGAAAGTGAAGAATTTTGAATGGACTGTTGAAAGTCAAGAGGCCTTTGAACCACTAAAGGAGTACATGATTAAAGCCCCGTTGTTAGCTAAACCAAGTTTAGAGGACATCCTTTACATGTACCTTGCGGTCTCTGAAAAAGTTGTGAGTGCAGTTTTGGTGAATGAAGAACAAAAGGTTCAAAAGTCTGTCTACTATGTAAGTAAAGTGCTCCACGGAGCCGAGTTGAAATATTCTGCCACTGAGAAGTTTGCACTCACCCTCATAAATGCCTCCAGGAAACTACGACCGTACTTCCAGGCATAAAAAGTAGAAGTCCTGACAGACCAACCCTTAAGAAGAATCCTCCACATCCCTAAAGCGAGTGGAAGGCCCATGAATTGGGCAATTGAGTTGTGAGAATTTGATATCAAGTATAAGCTCGGACAGCCATCAAGGCTCAGGCATTAGTAGACTTCTTGGTCGTTACTTCGTGGTCGAATTCACCATTAACGACCAAGAAGTCGGGGGCAAAAGATAGTAATCCTAGAAGAAGGAAGAATGATAAAGAAGAAGACTTAACTCTAAAGGAGTATTAGGTTCTCCATTTTGACGGAGCGTTCAAAACAAAATCTAGTGGTGCAATCCTAGTCTTGCAAAACCCTGAAGGGTTCATGATCGAATATGATTTGAAGTTGGACTTCTCAACTACGAACAACGAAGCAGAGTATGAGGCTTTGATAGTCGGGTTAGGATTAACTAGAGTTGTCAGAGCCAAGAGTCTTAAAATTTTTGGAGACTCTAGGCTCGTTGTTGCCCAAGTTAGTGGGGAGTTTGAGGACAAAGATGATGTCATGGCCAAGTACCTAAGGGTCATGAAAGAAATACTGACTCAATTTGATAATTGGTATGCAGAAAATGTTCCGAGAGAGGAAAACACTACGGCCGATGCCTTTTCCAAGTTCGCTTCATCTGAAATCGAGAACTATCCCAGAAGTATCTACTTCCAACTCCTGAGGACCCCGATAATTCATGTCATAAACTTGATAGCACAAATTGGATTGACTGGCTAGTTGCTGGATTGAACCCATCAAGAACCACTTTGAGACCGGTTGGCTCATGGACGATGCCCAAGAGGCACGCAAGTTATCAGTGAGAGCGTTGAGGTACTCTCTAATCGAAGGCCTTTTATACAAAAGGTCTTTTGTGATCTCATATTTGAAGTGTTTAAGACCTCACGAGGTAGTGGAGGCACTGAAGGAAGCCTATGAAGGTATTTGTGGACAACACTTGAGGGGCAGGTCCCTCGCTCATAAAATAACCCGGCAAGGATTTCAGTGGTCAATAATGTTAGCTGATGCAAAGGCTTATGTGAAGAAGTGTGATAGATGCCAGAGGCACGCTCCTATAGTTCGACAACCCCCGGAGAGGCTTACGTCCATTAGCTCCCCCATCCCCTTCGCGATGTGTGGAATGGACATACTAGGTTCCTTTTCTGTAGCATCGGGACAAATGAAGTTCATCGTGGTCGCTATTGAATACTTCACTAAGTGGATTGAGGCCAAGGCACTGACCAAGATAACAATCAAGCAAATTTCTCAATTTTTCTGGGAGAATGTTATATGTCAATTTGGAATCCCACGCATCTTCATTACGAATAATGGGCGACAGTTCTACAACAAAGAGTTTAAGGAGTATTGTAATGACAACAACATAGAACTTCGATTCACCTCAGTTGCCCATATCCAAGCAAATGGGCAAGCAGGGGTCGCTAATCGTATCATCCTTGATGGACTCAAGAAGAGGGTTGAACGCTCAAAAAACACTTGGGTGGACGAATTGCTACCTATACTCTAGGCATATCGTATTATCTGCAAAGTTACAACTGAAGCTACCTCATTCATGTTGGCCTACGGAGCCGAGGCAGTGATGCCCCTTGAGATCACCCATGAATCACCTAGGGTTGAAGTATATGAACCTGAAACTAATGAAGAAGGCATGGGGCTCGCTCTCGACCTCATTGACGAGGTCCGAGACGAAGCCAACGCCCGTAATGCAGAGCATCAGTACATAGCCTCCCTCTACTACAATAGGAGGGTTAAAGAGAGGTTTTTCCAGTAAGGAGACTTGGTTTTGAGAAAGATTGAGGCATCGGCAGTTGGAGAGAAAGGGAAGCTAGCCCCAAACTGGGAAGAACCTTACAAATTTAAGAAGACACTAGGACGAGGACCCTACAAGTTGAAAATTTTGGGCAGAGATGAGATCCCCCGAACCCGGCATGCATCAAACATAAGGGTTTATCATGTCTAGAACAAGCAACTTATGTTTCTAGTACTTAGTAATATGCGTAGTAATAAGGTTGATGAACCCATTTTTTCCTATGTAAGGGTTGGACCCATTTTTCAGGATATTATCTATCTATGCAAGTTTGTTTTATCATCTTGTCTATCAATTATTCATGTATGAGCATTGGATAAGGCAAGACATGAAAGGCCAAATACCGAAAATAAAAGACAAGTAAATAAACAAGCTAGTACTGCATAAAAGATAAAAGATCCCGGAGGATCATAAGTCAGTCCTGAAGGACAATTAGGAAACAAATCTGAAATATCTTAAGGCCACACAGGGCCACGAATAAATAAGACTTAAATCAAAGCCACAAGAGGTGATTCAGGCCATGCAAGGCCAAAAGATTACTCCTCAGAAGAGCCTTCTTCTTCCTCACCCCCATTTTGCGCCATTTTGGTGACCTCTCTGTCATTTTCATCTTCACTGGTCTCGCTATTAGAGCCCCCCGAAGAGGATGATGAGGAACCCTCATTTTGAATCCTCTTTCCTTGAACGGGCTCACGAACCTTCCCATACAAGGGACCTTTGGACGGTGCCTTCCCATTTGGGTTCCTTAAGCAGGGGCTTTCCCTTTGGCCTTGTCATAAACATGCGCTTTTCCCCTTGAGCCAGAACGGCTTGAGCTAGAGTCGGAGTATTGAGGAGCCACGATTGGCCCTAAGTCAGGTACTTGGGCGACCATGGTAGTGTCGGATGAAGCCCAAGGACTAGGGAAGTCTTCTGGCAGAAAAACGTTAGGATAAACACCATGGTCCTTAGTAACGGCCGAATTCCAACCAAGTGACATGTACACGGGGCACATCTCATCATCATGCTGATCCATCAGCTGAAGGAAATCTTTTTCCTGATGGTAGAGATTAACCATCGTATCCCACTCCATCTTCTTCCTCCTCGCGAGGCAGTCATACTGTTTTTGGAGCGCAGCTTTGTTGTCCTCAGCCACCACAACCCTTGACTCCCACTCATTGAAATCTTTCTCCCACTTGTTCTTTGCTTTCTCTAAGGCAATGTTCCATGTCATCGGATTGTGCCCTTGAAGAGTTAAGGCGTTGAAATGAGCATTAGCCTGAAAGAGCTAAGGCGTTGAAATGAGTAAACAACATTATTAATGTTAGACAATATACATTTGTGGCTATGGTAACCCCTATACTATCGGTGTTGTTATAGAGTGAAAATTTCATACCTCTAGCAACATACGCTAAGACAACACCCCCAGATATAGAGATTGGACATCTATGGCGTGGTGCCATAGTTGTTTGGTTGATTGTGAATTAATAGTTTGCGATCAGTAAAACTTGTAAAGCAACTTATTTTGCAACCGAATTTTGAGTTGCAGTTGTTGATTTTTGGTTGATATAAGTTGCATATATGGTTGAAAAGTTGAAAATCGTATTTTTGCAAAAAAAATTAAAAAATCCGTATTTTTGTAATATATTTGAGAGATATTGTATTTTTGCAAAATAATGAAAAAACAATATGTAATTTTGCCAAAAAAAATTCTCCTGTATAGTTTTTTTTTGAAAAAACCTCTTCTTTTAGGGAAATTAAAGTTATTATATGATCAAATCAATAAAAATTTAAAAATATTTAAATATTAACGAAATTCGTGCATTGCACGGGATTTAGTTTAGGCGTAATGTAATAAGATATTTCCAAGAAATAACGGTCTTTTTTATTTAATACCTTGTTTTGGTCCCACATAGTCACCATGCAGGAGTACAACTCTCATAGGGGTATAAATTTACTTAAAGCCCAAACATTAGGGTTGTGTATTGTTTTACTGATAACTAGTTTACTAAGTCGCGCTTTGCAGCGATCTTTGAGAATTATGTTCTTTTTTTTAATTTCTTATAAATATTGGTCATTCTGAAATTATGAAGAATAAATAAATAAATATACTAAATCAAGAAGTTTGAAAAGCCATTTTTCTCATTATTCACAAATTTAATATTATAAATTATTTTATTTATTAGTCAATAATAAATGTTATATTTTTTAATTTAATAATATAAAAATTTGAGAAAATTACAAAAATAAATTAAAATAATATGAGAGGCGACACATCACAACCCTCATTTTCTCCTTTACATAAGTATAATATAATAACATCTAATGATTTTAAAAAATATTGTGAAAACATATTTATAAATATTTGTCTTCATAATATTTTATTGGCTAAAAACTAAAAGAATTTTTTTATGAAAATAAAATACACTAAGTTAATTTTAGAAAAAAAAGAAAATGGTTTAAAAAAGAATTTTAGAAGAATTCAAGATGGTAAGTTGATTTGAAGAGAAAAGATAAATTTTAGGAGAATATTATGATTGTAAGTTAATTTCAAAAATCTTAATCAAAGATGCAGTAGAATTTTTAGGAGAATATTACGAATGTTGATAAACATTTATTGATACTTGTCTTTGCAATATTATATGTGCTAAAAATTAAAAGAATTTTTTTTAGAAAAATGTAATATAATAAGTTGATTTTAAGAAAAAGAGAAAAAATGATATTTTAAAAAATTGAAGATGGTAAGTTTATTTAAAGAAAAGGTAGATGTTTTAGGAAAATATTATGATTGTAAGTTGATTTCAAAAATTTTAATGTAAGATTTTGTAGAAACTTTTGGAGAATATTACGAATAATGATAATATATTTAGGAGAAAGTAAGCTAATTGTAATTTTTGATATTTAATAGAATGAGATGATTTGAGAACGCCACCTAAATGTTTTCGTCTTCTTCTTTATATAAGTATATAGATGTCTTTGTTTTCTCCTTTATTTAAGTACTAGTCGACAAAGCCGCGCTGCACAGCGACTCTAAAAAAATTCTTAAAAAATTTATCACGAAGATTATTTAAGAAATATATGAACTATAATTAAAAAAAAATTATTCATAATTATTGCCCATTTTCTGTCACGCTTAGTTAGGCCGACACATGTTATAATATACATAACATAACAAAGTGGTGTACATTTTTCTTCGTGATATCAGTTTATATCACGTCTTCATAAGTCGATAATAATCGCACTAATTATGAGATTTTGTTAGGCCGACGTCTATTGTAATAAAAAAATATTAATTAGATGAATCCTAATAAAAACTAATATTATAATTTAAATAAAAACTAGTTTGATCCCTTTTCCGTCAAATACAATACTATTAAAAATTTATTATGATTTAAATAAAAATTAGTTTATGCCGCCCTCCCGTTAAACACAATGCTAATGAAAAAATTACTAAAATTTAGATAAAATTTAGTTTGTGTCGCATTCCCGTCAAACACAATACTAATGAAAAAATTATTTTAAATTTAGATAAGATTTAGTTTGATCCGCCCTCCCGTCAAACACAATACTAATAAAAAAATATTATAATTTAAATAAAATTTAGGTTGAGTCGTCCTCCCGTCAAATACAATACTAATAAAAAATTATTAAAATTTAAACAAAAAGTATTTAAATATTGAAAAAATAAACAGATGCAAACCTCTACAAATACAGAATATTGTATTGGATATCTTTATATACACTCAAGAGCAAACGTCCTGCAAAATTAAATAAAAAAATAGGGTTACGATAGACAATTTTAAAGATTTGTACATCGAGGGTATATCGGCCCCTTTTTAACTCCGGTGACCATGGGTCTTTCCTACCTCTTTGCATGCAGATAATTGTTTAAATATCATACATATTTGAAGAATCTTCATTTATATATAGTTGTTGAAATTTAATTATTTTCTATTTTGAATATGTTAGTAGCAACTTATTTTTAGAATAAATTAAAATAATTTTTAATAAATTTAGCCTTACCTAAAATTTAGGAGTTTACACTCGAGAGCCGGCGACCGGCAAAATTAAATAAAAAAACGTTACGATAAACAATATTAAAGATTTGTACGTGAAAGGTCTATCGACTTTTTTTAACTTCATGGGTCCTTCCTGGCTGTTTGTATATAGGGAATTCAGAATTGTTTGAATATCATCATTTTCGAAGAATCTTAATTTACATATAGTTGTTGTAATTTATTTTTTCTTTTATATTTCGAATATGTTAGTATTAACTTATTTTTCTTTTCTATTTCGAATAAGTAAAAATAAGTTTTAATTATTATAAGTCTTTTCCATTTCAAATATGTTAGTAGCAATTTTTTTTTCTTTTCTATTTGGAAAATGTTGAAATAAGTTTTAATTATTATAAGTTTCGAATAGAATTTTAATAAAATTCTTCTTCTATATAAGTTTGAATTTTATTTCTACTTCTACATGAACTTGAATTTAATTTTCTAGAATATAGAACCTAAATAAGTAAATTTTATACTCTATATAAACTTGAATTTTATTTCTATTTTTACATGAACTTGGATTTTATTTTATTTTCTAAAAAAAAGGACATAAATAAGGAATTTCCAATTTTTTAGCGAACTTCAAATTTAAATAGGATTGACTTGTAAATATTTATTATCTTTCCTATTAATTCGAAATGATTTGAATGAATAAATACTAAGTAGGATTGATTTCTCAATATTTATTATCTTCCCTATTAATTCAAAATAATTTGAATAAACAAATTTTACATAGAATTAACTTCTAAATATTTATTATCTTCCCTATTAATTCGAAAGTATAAAATGAAATTTAATTTTTTTGAATTAAAATAGAGGAGTTTTAGAAAAATACATAAATAATTTTCAGACGATTACAGAGTTTCCTTTATATATATAAACATTAGTTCCCGTCTCAAATTTGTTGGAGCTCTTTTCATCTATTGTAAACAATCATTAAAAGTTAAACATGCATTCCTCTAGGACGAGAGCAGAGCCAAGTTCAAGGCAATCAAGTATGTCAGTCTCAGCGTCGATTTTGCCAGTTCGAAACTCCACAAAACCTGTTGCAAACAATCATGTTCCTGAATCGATTTCCACTCATACGAGAGCTGCTGAAGTTATTCATCGTTCTCCGAGAAATCGAACCATCATTGATAATGCACCTACGTTTGTTGTAAAGAATACTACAACTGCAAATCCTGCTGCTAGTCACAACAATGCAGAAGCAAAGCCTGATCCGGTTAATAGGCGTGACTATGTTGTTATTGAGGTGAGAGATTTTGGTTATGACATGAACGATGATTCGCAGCCTACAAGGAAAAACATGCTAACTAATTTGGAAGAGTTCTCAGCAGACTGTTTATCTCGTTTATTCGATTAAGTTACTATATGATAATCACCAAACTTTGTCTTAGTTTGACTATATGCAGATGCAGTGATGGCTGTGATTTTGTCTTTTCAAGAGCAAATCTAGAATTCTTTTTCGGTTATAAACATGTAAAGTGTTATTTTGAATTCAATATAGTAATTGAATACGAAAATATGAATGGATTTTATATGATAATCACTAAACTATGTCTTAGTAAACATGTTTTTATGCCCTGATGCATGCATGTAAGCACATTTGCTGCTGATTCTTGTCACACAGATCATCTTTACTTTCACCGCCTGTTCTTATGTATCAGATAAGGAAGTGTCATTTGTCTTCTAAGAACATGAGGTTGTCTGGCATAAAATTCCACGTTTAATCAAGGTTGGTTCCATGTCAAAAAACATAGATGCTCTATTATTAACACTACAGTCCGAATTCACCTTCATAAACTAAGGCTCCGTTTGGGAGTGCTGTTAAAAATTGTTGTGCTGTAAGAAAAAGTACCGGTGAAAAAAGTGCTGTCAGGGAAATTAGATGACTGTTTGGTATTTTTTTTAATTTATGCATGTTTTGAGATAGATATAATATGTAAAACTAATGTTTTTCAGAAGATTTGATGATGAAACTGATAGCTACTTTCAACAACAGCTGAAAACAACTTTTGTTTTCAAAAGCATGGGGACATGTTTTTGCTAACAGCACTTTTAGACCAAAAGCGCTTTCCTGCTGTAATTGTCTGAAACAGCAATACCAAACGGAGCCTAAATAGGGATTTCATAAGTAAGGTTTTTCAATTTTCTAGTAATATTTTAATGCCAAAACTTCTATATATTAAGACTTGAACACTTCGCCTCATATCTGTCAGTGCAGTGATGGGAGGTGATCATTCAAATACAACAAAGTTCGAGATTTTTTTCTGCATTTTTTTAGATTCTTTCTCCACTATAATTTGCTAAATAATTTCAATACCTAGAAGTGATATCTCGGTTTGTGCTGCAGAACTTGCTGATATGAAAGAACAGTTGCCACATGAAGCATCTAATCAAGAAACAATACTGCAGTTGATTATAACAAGTTATATAACTTTGTCTGAACTGAAATACGCAGAATATTGTAACCATTTTTTTTTATTTCACAATAAAGATTCAACTATTCCGACATATACAAATCGATCCATGCCTGGATTGTAGTCGTGGCTACAATAATACAACACTAGGCCTAATACTTACAGTTCTTCTAAGAGCTTTGTAATTTTTTGCTTTCTCAAGAGTACAAGACATGAAGGTCAAATATGAAAACATAATCGACAAGCTATTTTAACAAGTGTGTTCCCTATCTGAAATTTACCAACTAAAACATGTTCAGAAGTATAGTTTGTTCTGCTGTATCAGGATTCCTAGTTTTCATGGACTACTCGAATCAGTCTGTGAAGAAGTAGCTTGCCTGCTATCGGCTTCTGTAATTCCTGGATAGAAACGAGTAGAGAAACAATTAAAACACTGAATCACAATCCTTCCAAAAATTTCTCAAGGTGTCTTTTAACTCTTGTATATTGTAGACATACCAGACTGAGTGCAACATGAGAATCATTGACATCTGTTCCTCTTTGCCATATGCCAGAACAACTTGAGCTGCATTACAACAATTGAAAATTTCAATATAGCAAAATGTGAAGATCGAACAGGAGTATCTATAATACAGATGTACTTCATCCTAAATATAAGAGAATACAACAATTAAATTTTATTTTTAATATTACCATTATTTTGAAAAAATTAGCAAGTTTTAAAGTAAAACTTAGTAACACCGGACTCGACCACAATCCTTCATTAAGAAACATGCAAATGTTAACGACTATACACTATATTAAAACAGATATCGCTAGCATGATAAAAATATGCATGTCGCATATGCCTAGGGCCGGGTATAAAGTTGTGTCCTATGTCATGAAAAGAATAGAGATCAAACTAAATGATGTGTGAAATTTGCGACCATCCAAGAAATCAAGTGCATAATTCAAGAGCACAGCTTGATCATCTTAGCATTTATTTGTTCAGAGTAGTATGCTTTTTTTCCAAAAAAATTACGTACCTCTAACTTGCCCGATTCTTTTTAAGGATTGAAGGTTCAGCCCCCGATTTGAAGTCTGCAGACCATTTAACGAATCTGATCCACGTCCTTTTAAACAGTTTAGAGAAATGTTCACGATCCTACGCCTAAACCAGCAGCTACGCATGTCGCTGCCTTGACAGAGCATGCCATCATCTTGACAGAGCACTTTTATCTCATCTTCAACCACAAATGATTCCCACTTGTTGGTATTTGTTCCAAAAAGTTGTGCACAAGCTGCTTGAATGGCAGCTATTACATCTGACCTGCTACTATTCTGACCTTGTCGCACTCTGCTACTTTTTGGCCTTTTAGCAATTCTCATTACAAGATCCTCCTCAAGAGACCTCATTCTCTTTTTACATAAACAAATACCTTGGTGATTTGGAACAAGGTGGAGATTCCAAAACAAAGTTAAAACAAGTGTTATTTATTTAAAAATATTATATCAGCATAAGATATAACTACAAATTTAATCTAATATCATTGGCAACTTGATAAGGATTTTTTATGTTTGATTTTTGCTGCAGTGTTCAAGGCCAACGTGGAGGAAATTGCTGGACTTTATGAGGAAGATCATGCAGATGAAAAGAAAGATAATTTTCAATCCATCAAATTTGAGCAAGGACATGGTGGTTCTTCTGGCAACAGTCCTGTGCATAGAGTTTTCCAAACTCGAACTCCTCAGTCTCACCAAGTTGACGAGCCAGTCTGTATATATATGTATTAATTTTAGAAATTTATATTATATAAATATATTATTTATTTATTTTAATAATTCAGATCGATTTCGGGTTTTTTCGGTTCGGTTGCAACATATAACCGAAACCGAAAACTGGTTTCGATTTCGGTTTTTTATTTTTCGGTTTCGGTTTCTGTACATCTAATAAACATTGTATCAAACTAGCATACAGAAACATAATAATACATATATATGAGATGTGTAAGATACATTAACTTAAAAAATATCAAAATTGTTACCTAATGAGGAGTGTGGGATCTCAATTTTTTTGGAGCATTATCTTCATTGTTTCCTGCAAATTTTTCACGAGTTTGTTAGTCATAACAGAGGAATATTATAAGAGACTTCATAAATAATCTTAAAAACATAATCCCTCTATCCCATTCATTTCTATAAACTTTCATTTTTTGGACGTCTCATTCAATTCTATACATTTCAAATCTTACCAAAATAATAAAGTTTTAAAATATAAAAATTAACCCATCCACTTACATCCACTCATTTCTTCCACTACACCAACTATATATATTAAATATTAATTGGATCCACCACTTTACCCACTATTCTTACCTTTTCTCACTAAATCACACATTTTCTTAACCTTCGTGCCCAAAAGATTTGTATACAAATCAATGGGACGGAGAGAGTATTCGACATGATGTTTTGAAGAATATTCATAACAGTAAGGCTTAGTAATATACATCTTTATCAGATCGATCAGGATCAGGATCGATCCAAATCTTGTTTCATTTTTTACGATGATTCCCCAAAACAATTAACTAAAAGATTTGTTACAAACAAATGAATATAAATCGACTTAGTTACAACAAGATTAACAATTTCAAATTTCAAAGTTGAGACGAAACGAAATATCATACTAGATTTGTTTTGAACCGGCATAGAGAATAAATATCAAAGCGATTTTCAAGATACAAATCGCCTTCTTTGGAGTCTGTAGTGATTCATCACTCATCATAAATTGTATATACCGAGTGATAGATATATAAATATTATATTGATAAAAATTAAAGCTACGAAGATGTAGAGAAACCCTAGACCCCTTCTTAGTTTTATGTCAATCACACATCTAACTTAAATATATATAAAGAAAATTATGTGATGGGCTTATAATTTGGAATTTGCAAAATATTGGGCTTCAAAACCTATACGAATTGTTGATCTAGATTTAATTGGGGCTTTGGTCTTGGAGGGTCGAATATGATTTCTTATACTCACAAGCTAAATTTTAGATCAATTCATCTCGAAGTAACAATGATCTAGATTTAATTGGGCCTTTGGTCTTGGAGGGTCAAATATGATTTCTTATACTCATAACCTAAATTTTAGATCAATTCATCTCGAAGTAACAATGAATTACAATGCTTGTGCTTGAATAAAAAGTTAATCGTAATATGTAATAAAAATATGTTAAGTTATGTAATTGGTTCAAATTTACATTAATTATTAGTTTTCGGTAATGAATTTAATATAATGCAACCTAGGATTTATATTAGATTTTCAGTTTTAATACATGACATTTCCTCGCATCCGAATTCCATTATATTCTTATTTGTCAAACCCACGTAATATTGTTTATATTTATCGTAATCATTTAGCTTTTACCCGTATTTAGTTGTATAGAGTAATTGGTTAGCTTTTAAAATAAAATAAAATGTCAAGTAGCTAAAATTTTTACTAACATGCTTGAATTCTACAAGGTTTATTCTCTAGTCGATATAAATATAATTTACGCGTTTGATAAATTTTAAAATCAAATAAACAAAAAATGTGAACTCGAGAATAAAGATATTGACTCAAATTTCAACCGTGAATTAAATAAAGAATAATTTTAAAAATAAAAGTACATGAATGTAAATGTGATGTGAGCCACTTTGCTAACCGGGATATGCAACAGTAACTTTTGATTTTAAAATTGAATAAAATAACAGTTTAAAAGTGTATCAAGAGCCCTTTTATTTGGGTATCTGAGTAACTCCATTGTAACTGTTGGCATAAAAGCACATAAACGGAACTTGTGTCTGTATAAGGCCCACGATATAAATCCAACCATTATTCGAATAATAAATAACAAGTGATATATTGGGCCCTAAAGTTCACATAGTTATGGGCTATTTGCATCCGGCCATTATTCAAATAATAAATTCTAATTGATATATTGGGCCTAAAGTTCATATTGTTATGACTTATGAGCTATTTGCAACACATTACGTACTATATTTATAGGATGAATATGAGCAATCACAATCAATATACAAGTCTTAATACTTTGTGGCAGTAGAAAGAACTTAAGTATCACATCTTGTTTCTTAAGTATCTTAACAAGAACAGTAACACGATACATAAGATGATTTGACACTTGCTGAAGACTTATTCATAAGAATGGGAGAAGTGCTACCTTAAAACTTTATCGATAAACAATTCCTAAACCTAAAGAACTTTGTAGACTTGATCCTTACCCGTATGCATCTTGAGAAGAGGGATATGAAAATTACCACTATGTTCTCTCTCAAGAACAATCTTAACAAACCATTAAAGCATACACTTTACATTTTTCTTCCTAAAACTCTAAACAAAAACACGCCAATAGATCACAATATTGGCACAACGTTCATGTAGTAACATTTGGATCAATTTTAAATGAAGGGTTCAGATGACATGTGACCATTTTTCAGGAGAAAGGAGTTAACTAGAGAGTAAAGGTAATCATCTAGTAGAAATATAACTTGAAGAAATTAGAAATCAATATTAAACATACCCAGTAGTCAAAAGCCTGTCAAAAGCCCGTCAGTCAGTCATAGCTCATTGTTTATAGCGATCTGTTTTAAAGGCAACCAGCATAATGCAATGGAACCTCCATATTAGTATATAAAAAAACGTAGCAATGTCTATTAATAAAAAAAGAACCAAGAGAATCTTCTTTTACACTGCAGAAATTAACTCATTTAGAGAGTGGAAAAAAGACTACCGGTTATATTCCCAGGCATCTGTGATTGAAGTAACATCAACCAAAACTAAAAGGCAGGGATGTATCATCATTCATCATCTATCCTGCTAGTTCTTATTCAAAAGGCTCGCAAACAATATATACCCTATTGTAGGAACTGTTGAGTAACCAGCTCATCTAAAACCTTAAGGTGTTAGAGGAAGGCCCCAATAGGATCATATATTTAACACTCCCCCTCACTCGAAAGCCCATTTATGGGTCGAAGAGTGGAACACCGGCGCCCATCTTTGGGGCATTAATTGCCTTTAGTGTCCACATTAAATTGTGAGAATATTGGGGGTGGCTAGGAATCGAACCTTAGTTCTCCCGCCAGCCTAAGCTCTGATACCATGTTGAGTAACCAGCTCATCTAAAACCTTAAGGTGTTAGAGGAAGGCCCTAATAGGATCGTATATTTAACAGGAACACCAAGACTTCACAAAAAGTAAAAGATTTCAGTTATAAGATTGCTAGTTCTATCATGCTAGTAAGGCTCACACCAATTGTTTATAGAAATATATGTCTTTTCTAAAATGGTGAACGATCGATAACTCCATATGCGGACTACAAAAAGGTACATGAAAATGTACAAGAAGGTCAAGACCCGTGAACTATACTAATAAACTAACCATTTTCATAATCCTCAAATCATCATCTATTAACACCAAACATGTAACAAATACTAAGCCTAGTAACACCTTGATATATTTACGAATGCAACACATAGAAATAAACTAACCATTTCCTTAATCCTCAAATCATCATTTATTGACACGGGAATATGTACCACATACTAAGCCCTCTTAACACCTTGATATATTTACGAATACAAAACACATACTAAGCTCCCGTAACACCTTGATATATTTACGAATACAACACACTAACATGCTATTAGAACTCTTCATATCCTTTATTTCAATCCAACACAATCATACTGGATCATTATTCATTCATCAAACATAAAGCTAAATAGATTTAATTAATAAATATATAATAAACCTTTCAAAATTTCAGTACAAAGACAATGCTAGCCAAATATCAAAAACCAATGCGAGAATTAAAAAAACATCAACACATACACACACATAGACACACAAGAGTGTTTATTCAGACCTGATGTGGCTTAGGACCATACTTAAACAAAGCCCCTTGAAACTGCTTCTTCTGTTCTTTTAATTAACTGGGCCAACGTTATTTCCGGCAGGTTCTGTCGGAATATTGGTCATTCTAGGAGATTGTTGGGTAGGCGTTTGAAGTTTGCCCGAAGATAATTCCAAGAACATGCATCATTTTTTCTTTTGTTTTACAAACCTCCAAACTTCCAAATGGGTTATGTTCTATGTATCCCCTCCTATTTTATTGGAGGAGTCCATATAATCCATATATCTTTTGTAAGTAAAATATATATCTTAAATGGTTGCAAAACGTATTATTTTTCGAATGATATTTTACAAATATCACAATTTAATTGAAAATCTTGCAGATTGCATAGATTTTACTAGTAGAACGTTGCAAAATATATTATTCTACAAAACATGTTTAGTTTGCGGAACATAAATGTTAATGTTGGAGAACATAACATAATTATGTTGCAGAACATACATATTGTACTTGTAAATACATGAAATTTGCAAAATTTTATTGAATTAATGAAACATGTTTTGCTAGATAACACGTTTTAGAAAATATTTTATTTGCAGAACATAGATGGACTCCGAGGACTCCAATTAAAAGGTGGACTCCATAGAACTTTACTCTTATTAAAAGGTGAACTTTACATTCTTAGAGTAAAGTTCTATGGAGTCCACCTTTTAATTGGAGTCCTCGGAGTCCATCTATTTCTGCAAATAAAATATCTTCTAAAACGTGTTATTTTGCAAAACATGTTTCACAAATATCATTACTTCAATAAAAATTTTCAAATCTCATGTATTTACAAGTACAATATGTATGTTCTGCAATATGAACATTTATATTCTGCAAACTAAACATGTTTTGTAGAATACTATATTTTGCAATGTTCTACTTGTAAAATCTATGCAATCTGCAAGATTTTCAATAAAATTTTGATATTTGTAGAATATCATTCGAAAAATAATACGTTCTGCAACAATTTAAGCTATATTTTACTTGCAGAACATATATGGACTCTAAGGACTCCAATTAAATAGGGGAATCCTTAGAACCTAACCCTACATTTTTAAACTTATATTAGAAATATGGTTAATTTTAATTTTTTTAATATGTATTAATTTCAAAATTTGTATTTTTTTTAAAATTATTTTACATGAAACTTATCTTTGTAACAACAGGCACAAGCAACTTGGACAGAAGATAATATAAAAATATGTAGTTGAAAAAAAACACTCGAAAAATAATGTAATAATTAATTTTATTATTGACTTAAGATGACTGAATACTAAATTAGTAAAAATAATTTTCAAATAATTTTTATTTATTTTAATCTCCAATTTGAATCTAAATTATTCGACACAAAATAATCGTATCCTAATAAATTCGGGTTTGACTTCTCAAATTTTATTAATTTGTTTATAACGAGGTCTTGCATCGTAAATTATTACACCAACAACAATACCAAACATGCCCATAATCTATTATACCTATTATAGGTGAACATGGGTTTTCCCCTACTTAGTAAATTATGTATATACCCTTTCAGCCATATTAAGTTAAAAAAATATTTTTGATGGGAATCGAACTATTATACCTATTATAGGTGAACATGGTTTCCCACCTACTTAGTAAATTACTTATATACCCTTTCAGCCATATTAAGTTAAAAAAATATTTTTGATGGGAATCAAACCCGTTACCTCATGAAATAAGAAAGAATATGTTAATGTAAACAACCATTACACTAACACAATCTTTGATACAATTATGTAAAATCATTAACTACATGTCTTAAACATGAGCTTTTAAATCTATTAAATAGATAAATAACACATATATCACTTTAACACCGGCTAATCCTATGAACAAATGAAATTATTATTCACATATATTATAATCATTTAATAAATGGGAGTTATAAATATTAAAATATTCATTTTTTTAGAATAAAAATATGTGTATTATACAAATAATAAAAATATGTTTAATAATTAAAATTCATTTGTACAAAAAATCATTTATATGAACAACGTTTTTGAGCCACTAATTTTCATCCTAGTAACAATTTTTTCATACAAATTGTTAAATTTTAACACAAATACAAAATTTTCTGATTTCACGATTCAGACAAAATCGAAATAGGTGGGAATATCACGAATTTAAACATGAATCTTCTCATAAATCATTTTTTCTCATTAATAATCATCATATGATTATTATATCCACCATCATCTTCATAATCACGATACTTTGAAAATAATCTAACCTAATCCAAATTTATCATAGATAAATAAGAAATGGTCGGAGTGAGGATTGATTGAACGAATTTAAAGCCGTTAAAGATGAAAGATAGGTGGTCAAGGGAAAGATAAATGTACCTATATAATATGATCGATGAATAAGCTCATTTGGAAGATTAAGGTAGACGAAGTGTAGTCGGAGGGTGACATAAATGAGTAGGTAGGGGTTATTTGAAATAAGTTATAGGAATAGTATGAAGTAGGAACATGCATACAAGTGATAATCGGTTCATTAAAAATGTCGTGACTAAAATTTAAAGTAATTAAAAATGTGGGTTTAAGATTGGTTCTCTTTTTCATTCAAAATTATAAGATATTTTAATCATAACTAAACAACTACAATTACAACGAATGCACCGATATTGTTGTCTCTAAATTTTGTCAAAAATGTGTCTACTAAGAAAATAATAACAAAATTGACGCTTTACTATAAAATTCAGTATGTTTAACACGTCACCATACTAAACTAGTATACAAGATTGTCATTAATATATTTAATTGAAATTTATAATCACAACTTTTGCGGTACACTGGGCATAAAAAAGTATTTAGTTTGCAAATCTTACCTGTAAATAAACTGTTGGACTAATTTTACTTTTAATAAACAAATAAAAAATGTTGAAATTATAAGTTTTCATATATTATGCGGTGTGACTGAAATAAACGGTACCTTGTGCTTTGCATTTTTACTGTGTTGACAATATCGATAACTTCTTATAATATATATATATATATATGATGAATTATATGAATTAGAATGCATAGTATTTTGTGCTTTGTAAGACTTTCCATTTTTATTATAATATTCTATAAAGAAAATAAAGAAATGACGGTACAATTATTATAATAAAAACCATTTGATGTAATAGCTGCTTGAATGGCAGCTATTACATCTGACCTGCTAATATTCTGACCTTGTCGCACTCTGCTACTTTTTGGCCTTTTAGCAATTCTCATTACAAGATCCTCCTCAAGAGACTTCATTCTCTTTTTACATAAACAAATACCTTGGTGATTTGGAACAAGGTGGAGATTCCAAAACAAAGTTAAAACAAGTGTTATTTATTTAAAAATATTATATCAGCATAAGATATAACTACAAATTTAATCTAATATCATTGGCAACTTGATAAGGATTTTTTATGTTTGATTTTTGCTGCAGTATTCAAGGCCAACGTGGAGGAAATTGCTGGACTTTATGAGGAAGATCATGCAGATGAAAAGAAAGATAATTTTCAATCCATCAAATTTGAGCAAGGACATGGTGGTTCTTCTGGCAACAGTCCTGTGCATAGAGTTTTCCAAACTCGAACTCCTCAGTCTCACCAAGTTGACGAGCCAGTCTGTATATATATGTATTAATTTTAGAAATTTATATTATATAAATATATTATTTATTTATTTTAATAATTCAGATCGATTTCGGGTTTTTTCGGTTCGGTTGCAACATATAACCGAAACCGAAAACTGGTTTCGATTTCGGTTTTTTATTTTTCGGTTTCGGTTTCTGTACATCTAATAAACATTGTATCAAACTAGCATACAGAAACATAATAATACATATATATGAGATGTGTAAGATACATTAACTTAAAAAATATCAAAATTGTTACCTAATGAGGAGTGTGGGATCTCAATTTTTTTGGAGCATTATCTTCATTGTTTCCTGCAAATTTTTCACGAGTGTGTTAGTCATAACCGAGGAATATTATAAGAGACTTCATAAATAATCTTAAAAACATAATCCCTCTATCTCATTCATTTCTATGCCTTTTCATTTTTTTGCCATTCAATTTTATACATTTCAAATCTTACCCAAAACAGTAAAGTTTTAAAATATAAAAATTAACCCATCCACTTATATCCACTAATTTCTTCCACTACACCAACTATATATATTAAATATTAATTGGATCCACCACTTTACCCACTATTCTTACCTTTTCTCACTAAATCACACATTTTCTTAACTTTCGTGCCCAAACGATTTGTACACAAATCAATGGGACGGAGAGAGTATTCGACATGATGTTTTGAAGAATATTCATAACAGTAAGGCTTAGTAATATACATCTTTATCAGATCGATCAGGATCGGGATCAATCCAAATCTTGTTTCATTTTTTACGATGATTCCCCAAAACAATTAACTAAAAGATCTGTTACAAACAAATGAATATAAATCGACTTAGTTACAACAAGATTAACAATTTCAAATTTCAAAGTTGAGACGAAACGAAATATCATACTAGATTTGTTTTGAACCGGTATAGAGAATAAATATCAAAGCGATTTTCAAGATACAAATTGCCTTCTTTGGAGTCTGTAGTGATTCATCACCCATCATAAATTGTATATACCGAGTGATAGATATATAAATATTATATTGATAAAAATTAAAGCTACGAAGATGTAGACTCTTCTTAATCAGAAACCCTAGAACCCTTTTTAGTCTTATGTCAATCACACATCTAACTTAAATATATATAAAGAAAATTATGTGATGGGCTTATAATTTGGAATTTGCAAAATATTGGGCTTCAAAACCTATACAGATTGTTGATCTAGATTTCATTGGGCCTTTGGTCTTGGAGGGTCGAATATGATTTCTTATACTCACAAGCTAAATTTTAGATCAATTCATCTCGAAGTAACAATGAATTACAATGCTTGTGCTTGAACAAAAAGTTGATCGTAATATGTAATAAAAATATGTTAAGTTATGTAATTTGTTAAATTTACATTAATTATTAGTTTTCGGTAATGAATTTAATATAATGCAACCTAGGATTTATATTAGATTTTCAGTTTTAATACATGACATTTCCTCGCATCCGAATTTCATTATATTCTTATTTGTCAAACCCACGTAATATTGTTTATATTTATCGTAATCATTTAGCTTTTACCCTTATTTAGTTGTATAGAGTAATTGGTTAGCTTTTAAAAAAAAATAAAATGTCAAGTAGCTAAAATTTTTACTAACATGCTCGAATTCTACTTGGTTTATTCTCTAGTCGATATTGTTAGAAAATTAGGATTTTAGAGCTTAATTTAATTATGTTCTTGATGTTAATCCTAAAATCTAATGATTGGAAATTGTTCAATGATATTTGAACTTAAATTTTCATGTATGGTTTTAAGAATTTTCTTAATGAAATCCATATGAAATGAGAGTTGAAAGTAGCTTGGAAAAGCTTGGAAAATTTGAGAATGTTTGTCCCACATTGAAATAAATAAAGGGGGTTGTGTGCTTTATATGGTATTACCCACATGAGTAGTATACAACTACTAAGGTGTGTGATGGTCCATTGTGTTGTTGTGTGCTTCACGCGCACACACACACACACACGCGCTCCCGCCCCGCCACGCACCGGGTCGGGTCGAAGGGCGATTTGGGCGAATGTCTCGGCGTCTCGCGTACGCGAGGCGACCTGGGCGAGGATTTTATTTATTTGAGAATTATTTTAATTCGAATTTATTTATCGGTGATTGGATTATTGGGTTGGGTTCTGAAATAGGCTAAGTAGTCTAAATATATTGAACCTGCAAATAATCTGATCTGTAACAAGTTCTGATATTAGAATCAGAACTTAAGAACTGATGAATAAAATCAGAACTTAACAAGTTCTGATATCAGAATCAGAACTTAAGTACTGATGAGTCGAATCAGAACTTAAGAACTGATGAGTTAAATCAGAACTTAACTTAAGTTCTGATAATAATGTGGGTGTTAATGTGAAAAGCTGTTACAAATAATTTAAATTCAAAAGCTGATCAGTTTTGATTTTTTCATTAATGAATTCAAAATCTGATCAGTTTTTATTTTTTATTAATGAAGCAGTTTAATTCAGATATTAAGTGTGTTGACAGTTTCATTTTTCCTCTCCTATAAATAGAGGCTAAACTGAATGAATAAAAAAAACAACACACTACATTCTCATCTCTTCTCTTCAACCTCTCTGCATTTCTCTCCCACAAGAACTGAAGTGCTGATATTTTCCGGCGACTGAGGTGCTGGTCGAAGTGGAGGTTTTGTTGCTGCTGTTAACATAAACTCCGAGTTGTTTTATCCTGGTGGAGATATTGCGCACATCCCAAACGCAGCAGGTAGGGGGCAATAATCTCTTCAAGAGCAGCCAGGACTTCAAGCAAGGCCTGGTGATTCAGCTGTAATCATTTTCTTGGCGTTTTGTATCTGTAAACCTTTATTTCAGTCACTGTTGAAAGCTATGGTTTCGGGTACATCTTTCTTTCTCTCTACGTTATTTCAGTTACTGATTTTGTTTACCTGCATGTTTTGTTTTGTTAACTGTGGTCTTGGCCTAAACTTGTTAAATTCTTTATACACTTGCCTCTATGTTGCTATACTTGTTAGTGAGATTCTCAACATTCTTGAAGAGATTATTAGTTATTTAGAATTTAGCATAATGGTTAACGAAAGTGAGGTTATCGTTGGTGGTGGTAGCAGTTCAGGTGTAACTGCTGGGGCCATTGATTGGACCACCTATAGTTTCCCACAGGCTGTTGAACTAACCGGTTTACCGGAGAAATTCAACGGTGGCATTGGCTTTTCTCGCTGGCAGAAAAGGATGCAGCTGTGGTTGACTATAAAGGGTCTGTGGCCGGTTGTGGAATATGAGAAACCAGTAGTGGATCAAGAGAAGGCTGACACAGTTAAGGCTTTTGTGAAGTGGGCTGAGAAGGATGGAGTGGCTAGAGCGGCCATTCTTGCGGCACTAACAAACACTTTGTTTGATGTCTATTCTTCTGATGCCTACTCTGCAAAACTCTTATGGGAGAAGCTGGACCAGACACATAATACTGACTCACAAGGTCTAGAAAAGTATTCTGTGGCAAGGTTCCTCGAGTTCAAGCTGGTGGACAATAAGTCCATGACTGAGCAGGTGCATGAGTTCGAGATGATAGTGCATGCTTTGAAGGAGTCTGGAATGAATCTCCCGGAGAAGTTCAAGGTAATGAGTGTGATTGAAAAACTCCCGAAGTCTTGGGAAGAGTTCTCTCTCTCCCTGAAAAGACAGAAAGGAGAGATCACCTGGACCAACCTTATGCTGGACATCTCGGTACAAGAACAACACAAGTCCAAACAGGGACATGTGATGCCAACTGAACACGGTACCTCGAAGGTAAACATAGCAACTGTAGGACAAAAGAGGAAGGCTTTTGCTAAGAAAGCTAATAGTAATAAACCTAAGAGTGACAAGGACAAGGCCAAGAAACCCAAGGCAAACAAACCATGCTGGTCTTGTGGGCAGGTTGGGCACTGGAGTAAGGACTGCCCTACGAAGAAAGCGAAGAAAACCGAGGTAGCACAAGCAAATGTTGTGCTTGGAACCGCAAGTGGGCCTGTAGTGAACATGGTTGTTGTTGAGGCTATGGCTTCTGAAACCAACGTTGACCGGTATGTATCCTACAACCCTGTGATATTTTCTACCTATCTGTCAAATGAATGGTTGATAGATACTGGAGCTAATGTACATATTTGTGCTGATATTAGTTTATTTGTATCTTATCAACAGAGTCATAGCCTGACTGTGAAGATGGGGAATGCTAGTGCTGCTCAAGTACATGGAGTTGGAAACGTGGATCTGAAGTTCCCTTCAGGACGTATTCTATCTCTGACGAGAGTGCATCATGTTCCCGACATGCGTAGAAATATAATAAGTGGAAGCTGTTTAGTTTCTAGTGGTTTTGAAATTTCATTCAAGTGTAATAAAGTAGTTCTTATTCACACTGGTACATTCTTTGGCAAGGGTTACTTGTCAAATGGTTTATTTGTTATTAATGCGGATCCCGTTTTGGGAAGTTTGAATAATAATGTTATTCCTACTGTTAATTGTATTGAATCCTCAAATATATGGCATGCTAGACTAGGTCATTTAAACTTTGGTGCTCTTAAGAACATGATGAACTTAGAGTTGATTCGAAAATATACCATAGAAAAGAATTCTAAATGTCAAGTATGTGTGTCTGCTAAACAGATAAGGAAACCTTTTCATAACGTTGTTAGGGATTCAGACTTGTTAGATTTAGTACACACTGATATTTGTGAATTTGGTGGTGTGTTGACCAAGGACCAGTTTAGATACTTCATTACTTTTATAGATGATAGTAGTAGATATTGTTATGTTTATTTACTTAGACATAAGGATTAAGCACTTAGTAAATTCATTATATATAAAACTGAAGTAGAAAAACAAACTAGTAAGTTACTTAAAAGATTGAGATCTGATAGAGGTGGTGAGTATACGAGTAATGCTTTTAATGAATTTTGTGCAAACAATGGTATAGTTCATGAAGTTACTCCACCATACACACCTGAGTCTAATGGGGTTGCTGAGCGAAAGAACAGAACATTTAAAGATATGATTAATAGTATGCTTATTAACTCTGGGTTGCCTAAATACATGTGGGGAGAGGCTCTAAATACGGCTTGCCATATTTTGAATAGAGTCCCTCTGAAACACATGGATAAAACACCCTTGGAGTTATGGAAAGGTAGGATGACTAGTCTTAAGTATCTTCGTGTGTGGGGGTGCCTTGCTAAGGTGCTTGTTCCTGAACACAAGAGAAAGAAACTAGGTCCAAAGACTGTTGACTGTATCTTTCTGGGCTATCTTGAAACCACTACAGCTATGAGATTTTTAGTGTTAAAATCTGACATAGATGGTATAGTGGCAAACACGATAGTTGAATTTCGAGATGCGACATTCTTTGAGGATGTCTACCCTATGAAGACTGGAATACCTGAAACGACTTCTGAGGAAGATCCTACTCACACATCAAGTTCTATTCCTGATCATGTGGAAAAGATGACAAATGTGGGGGCGGAACCTAGTAGTAGCTCTATTCCTAAGGAATTAGAGGAACCAAGGAGAAGTAAGTGTGCAAAAATAGTCAAGGATTTTGGAGGTGATTTCATCACTTACAATATCGAGGACGAACCTTTAACTTTCCGGCAAGCTATGGATTCTTTTGAGTCAAGGCACTGGAAGGGCGCTGTCAAGAGTGAAATTGACTCTATTGTTTCCAATGGAACATGGGAGTTGGTTGATCTCCCTCCTGGGTGTTCTACTATTGGGTGCAAATGGGTCTTTAAAAGGAAGTTGAACCCTGACGGCTCAATAGATAAGTACAAAGCTAGACTGGTAGCTAAGGGTTTTAAGCAAAAGGAAGGAATTGATTATTTTGATACATACTCTTCGGTTGCAAGAATGGTAACAATCCGAATGCTTATAGCATTGGCTTCAGTCCATGGTCTTATCATTCATCAGATGGATGTAAAGACGGCTTTTCTTCATGGTGAACTTGAGGAAGAGATTTATATGGATCAGCCTGATGGATTTGTTGCATCAGGCAATGAAAGGAAAGTATGTAAGTTGATCAAGTCCATCTATGGCTTGAAACAAGCTCCCAGAGATTGGCATAAAAAGTTTGATGAAACTATATTGCCTTTCAGTTATAAGATTAATGAAAGTGATAAGTGTGTCTACACTAAAGTTAAAGGTAATGAGTGTGTTATCTTGTGCCTATATGTGGATGATATTTTATTGTTTGGAACCAATATTGAGATTATTAACGAGACTAAAGAATTCTTGAAAAGGCATTTTGAAATGAAGGATATGGGTGAGGCAAGTGTGATTCTTGGAATCAAATTGATTCAGTCCATTGAAGGAATAACCTTGACTCAATCTCATTATATAGAGAAATCTATACTTGAGAAATATGGTTATTCACAGTGTAGAATCGCTAGTACACCTTATGATTCGAAAGTTGCCCTTGTCAAGAATACTTCAGGAGTGCCTGTGTCTCAGTTAAGGTATTCTCAGATTATTGGGAGCTTGCAGTATCTTGCTAACTGTACTAGACCAGATATTTCATATTCTGTGTCTAAATTGGCGAGATATACAAGCTGTCCAAACAGAACTCATTGGGATGCTCTTGATAGAGTACTTAGATATCTAAAAGGCACAATGTACCTTAGTTTACACTACAGGAGATTTCCTGGTGTGCTTGAAGGGTACAGTGATGCAAGTTGGATAGCTAAGAAGTCTTGTTCCAATGGAGTGACTGGATACGTGTTCACCTTGGCTGGTGGAGCAATATCCTGGAAGTCAAGCAGACAGACTATTGTTACTCGGTCTACTTTTGAGGCTGAGTTGTGTGCACTTGATGCCACAGGGACGGAGGCTGAATGGTTACACGGACTTATATCTGCAATACCTGTAGTAAGCAGACCGCTCCCTGCTATTGCTATTCACTGTGATAGTCGAACAACTAAGAGACACATCCAAGTTAGACTCAAGTCTATAAGGGGTTTAGTGACTGATAGGATCATAGCTATAGAGTTCATAGGAACTCAGAATAATATAGCTGATCCTCTTACTAAAGGACTGGAACCTGCAGTGGTCCTTAAGTCAAGGTTGGGGATGGGATTGTCAACCCATCATAATTCATCAACAGCCAATACACATGAGAGGAGATCCCTCGAAGTGTATTCAATGGGTAATAACAAGCTGTAAGGATGAGTTGGTAGTACCTTTGCTACATAGATGATACTATAGTATCTGAGTCTATCCCCTGTAAACCTAGAAGGTACTGACACTGCCAGAAAAGCAAGAGTGTTAAAACTCTGAATGGGATCAAGTCATTTGACGAGATAGAGGCAGTATATCTCTGGAGATGCCCAGCTAAGCGAATGTAATTGTGTGGTCGCAATTAGAGGATAGGGTTAATCCTTGAAGCATTCGACGAACAGGATCGAGACATGACCATTAATGTCTCAAAGCCGTAGATTGGCACCATAACCTTTGACTTGTCGTCGTCTATGGAATATGGTTATACTAAACGGATTAAGATTCAAGGTGAAACATTCCATCTGAGTCCGATAGCCATTGAAGTAGAGGAATTAGGAGGGTTCAAACCCGGAAGGGTACCGACTCTGAAAAACAAGTCATGATGGGAAATTGATCACATTTCTGTATGGATTTGTGGGGGATTGTTAGAAAATTAGGATTTTAGAACTTAATTTAATTATGTTCTTGATGTTAATCCTAAAATCTAATGATTGGAAATTGTTCAATGATATTTGAACTTAAATTTTCATGTATGGTTTTAAGAATTTTCTTAATGAAATCCATAAGAAATGAGAGTTGAAAGTAGCTTGGAAAAGCTTGGAAAATTTGAGAATGTTTGTCCCACATTGAAATAAATAAAGGGGGTTGTGTGCTTTATATGGTATTACCCACATGAGTAGTATACAACTACTAAGGTGTGTGATGGTCCATTGTGTTGTTGTGTGCTTCACGCGCACACACACACACACGCGCGCGCGCCCGCCCCGCCACGCACCGCACCGGACCGGGTCGGGTCGGGTCGAAGGGCGATTTGGGCAAATGTCTCGGCGTCTCGCGTACGCGAGGCGACCTGGGCGAGGATTTTATTTATTTGAGAATTATTTTAATTCGAATTTATTTATCGGTGATTGGATTATTGGGCTGGGTTCTGAAATAGGCTAAGTAGTCTAAATATATTGAACCTGCAAATAATCTGATCTGTAACAAGTTCTGATATTAGAATCAGAACTTAAGAACTGATGAATAAAATCAGAACTTAACAAGTTCTGATATCAGAATCAGAACTTAAGTACTGATGAGTCGAATCAGAACTTAAGTACTGATGAGTTAAATCAGAACTTAACTTAAGTTTTGATAATAATGTGGGTGTTAATGTGAAAAGCTGTTACAAATAATTTAAATTCAAAAGCTGACCAGTTTTGATTTTTTCATTAATGAATTCAAAATCTGATCAGTTTTTATTTTTTATTAATGAAGCAGTTTAATTCAGATATTAAGTGTGTTGACAGTTTCATTTTTCCTCTCCTATAAATAGAGGCTAAACTGAATGAATAAAAAAAACAACACACTACATTCTCATCTCTTCTCTTCAACCTCTCTGCATTTCTCTCCCACAAGAACTGAAGTGCTGATATTTTCCGGCGACTGAGGTGCTGGTCGAAGTGGAGGTTTTGTTGCTGCTGTTAACATAAACTCCGAGCTGTTTTATCCTGGTGGAGATATTGCGCACATCCCAAACGCAGCAGGTAGGGGGCAATAATCTCTTCAAGAGCATCCAGGACTTCAAGCAAGGCCTGGTGACTCAACTGTAATCATTTTCTTGGCGTTTTGTATCTGTAAACCTTTATTTCAGTCACTGTTGAAAGTTATGGTTTCGGGTACATCTTTCTTTCTCTCTACGTTATTTCAGTTACTGATTTTGTTTACCTGCATGTTTTGTTTTGTTAACTGTGGTCTTGGCCTAAACTTGTTAAATTCTTTATACACTTGCCTCTATGTTGCTATACTTGTTAGTGAGATTCTCAACACAAATATAATTTACGCGTTTGATAAATTTTAAAATCAAATGAACAAAAAATGTGAACTCAAGAATAAAGACATTGACTCAAATTTCAACCGTGAATTAAATAAAGAATAATTTTAAAAATAAAAGTACATGAATGTAAATGTGATGTGAGCCACTTTGCTAACCGGCACTGTTGTTACGTTGATGACTAGTTGTCGACTAGTCGGCGACTAGTCGACAAGTCGACAGGTGGGAAAAAGTCGAGGCTCGACTTGTGAGTTTGAAGTTCATGGGCTTTACCCGGATCCGACCCGTATCCGACCCGGAACCCGGCCCGAAACCCGACCAAAAACCCGGTTTATTACTGACCCGACTTGGAAAAAAAAGGGTTTGTTGGAGTTTAACTTACGTTTTGTTTGTCTCAAACACAAAGAAAGAAAGGGCACAGCACGACTTAAATCCTCTCTCTTCTCCGGCGGCGGCTCGTCTCCGGCGGCGGCTCGTCTCCATTTTCTCCGGTAAGTCTTTCTTCTCTTCGTCTCTTCTTCTTCAATCTTCTATCTCTTCTTCTCTTCTTCTCTGTGTTTCTTCTTCTTCCCTCTTCATCTTTTTAACTTCTTATCTCCATCTTTTTTAATTTTTTTTAACGTCGTGTGTGTATGTATATACTGTATATACATACAGGTATATATATTAAACTTTCTTTTTAAAAATTTAATATAATTTCTTTTTACTTTCTTTTAAAAAAAATTAAACTTTCTTTTTAAAATTTTGATTTTGATTTTTACTTTAATTATCAAAAATTGTTTTCATTATTTTCATTTTGATTTTGTTCACTGGTTTTTTCATTACTTTTATTTTTTTAATTATTCTTATTTCACATAATATTATTGTTATTCTTTCAAAAAAATTTTAATATTTACTGTAAAAAACAAAGTCCCCTTATTTTTTAATTACATCTGAATTTTAATTTATCAATTTTTCAAAAGCAAGTTTTCAATTTTATTTATATTTCACAATCAAACAAACTGTGTGTACATTTACACATCGTCATCAAATTACAGTGGGTCTTTCTTCTTTAACTATTTCTTCTGTTGCAAAAAAAAGAGCAGAATCAAAAAATGATCTTCTGCTCCCACTCTGCTTAACTTCACTCTGCTTCACTTCACTCTGCTTCATTACAGTACACCCACTGCTTGCACCTGCTTGCACCTGTATAACATTATAACATTAATTTCAACATGCTTTCTGCAGAAAAAAATGGATATCAAAACTGAAAGTACGCGGAGGGAATTGGCTAAAGATCCTAAAAGAAAAGCTAGTCGATCAAATGATCCCGGATGGAAGTATGCTTTTTATCCTATGCCGGAAGTTAACAAAGATGTTGTTAAGTGTATTCTTTGCGGGAATTCAAATCATGGGGGAATTAATCGGTTTAAACAACACTTGATTGGTGGTTATCCGGATATTGTTAAATGTCCCAAAACAACCAAAGATATTACAAAAGAAATAAACGACTTTGTTCAAAATAAGAAGAAGAGGAGTAAGAAAAATGTGCAGAATTTTGAAGAGGACAGCGACGATGATGATGTTCAGGAAATTCCATCAACCGCAGCATCAAATACCTTACCAAGTTCAAAATCTACTGCTGGAAGTAAAGGGAAGGCTGCTGCCCAGCCATCTAACTCCAAAAAGCCGCCGTTAGGGAGCAGCAAGTCAGTAGCTTATATGTTAATGAAGACCCCAGAACAGGTTGTGGAAGATAGGCATAGAAAAGGGGCAAGTCAAACCACTTTGGAGAACCGCCTAAGAACTCCGGAAGAGAAAGAAAGGGTCCATATGCATATTGCAAATTTTTTCTATGAATGTGGGATTCCTTTCAATGCGGTGAACTCTAGGAGTTATGAGGTGATGGTTGAGTCCATAGGCCAATATGGCCCGGGTTTAAAGCCTCCAACATATCATGAATTGAGGGTTCCTCTACTTAAAAAGGCGAAGGACGAAACTGAAAAATTGAAAGAAAAGCATGAAAAGGCTTGGAAGAGGTATGGTTGTACTCTTATGTCCGATGGGTGGACCGATAGGCGAGGAAGAAGTCTCATAAACTTCCTTGTGAATAGTCCCGAAGGTACTTTCTTTTTGGGTTCGGTTAATGCTTCAAGTGAATCACATGATGCACAAATGTTGGCAAACTTGCTTGAAAGTAAGATAAAGGAAATTGGTGAGAAAAATGTTGTGCAAGTTGTGACGGACAATGGGGCGAACTACAAGCTAGCCGGTCAGATCTTGGAAATAAGGATGCCTACTTTATTTTGGACTCCATGTGCTGCACATTGTGTTGATTTGATGTTGGAGGACATTGGCAAAATTCCAGCATTTAAGAAGACAATCAACCAGGCAAGAAGATGCACTACATTTATCTATAGGCATGGGCGTGTTCTTGATGCTATGAGGGAGAAGACTAATGGGAGGGACCTAATCAGGACTGGAGCTACGAGGTTTGCCACTGCTTTTCTTACATTGGATAGTTTGCAAAAAAAACAGGAACCATTGCGTTTCTTGTTTTGTGGGTCGGATTGGACCATGTCAAAGTTATCAAAATCAGAAAATGGAAGGAAAGTTTTTGACACTGTTCTCTCGTCCGTCTTTTGGAGTAATGTTGGAGATTGTGTAGATGCATCATTGCCACTTCTTCAAGTGTTGCGCATTGCGGATGGTGATGAAAGGCCTGCTTTGGCTGAAATTGCAGCTGCTATTGATTATGCAAAAGCCGAAGTCAAGAAGAAATTTGGAGGTGGAAAAATGGCAATCAGGAACAAAGTGGTGAAAATCATTGATGATCGTTGGAATATTCAAATGGGAAAACCATTACATGGAGCTTCTTTGTTTCTTAATCCCGGGAGATACTTTGATCTTCTTGAAAACGATCCCGACTATGCCTCACGACTTAGAGAAGATTTCAACGATGTGCTTGAGAAGATGGTCAAGGATAGGGATACAAGGAACAAAATAAGTGATTATGCGGATGCCTACAAAAATACTCGGGAAGGCTTTACAAGGGAAATGACAATTGAGCATAGAAAGTCAAAAAGTCCTCGTAAGTTCATTTCAAAACTTTGTAAATTTCATAAAAAAAGAATGCTTATTTTGTGTTATTCTTGTTTATATATTAGTTGATTGGTGGGATGCATATGGAGGCCGTGCGATTGAGCTTCAAGTATTTGCTAGGCGTATTGTTGGTTTATGTGCATCATCTTCCGGTTGTGAACGTAATTGGAGTACATTTGAGTTTGTAAGTGTCTCGTCTTTTTTAAAGTGTTTATTACTTTATTGCCAATTTGCAACTATTTCTCCTATTGTTGGCCTAATTACATTTAATTAATTTAGATACATACAAAGAAGAGGAATAGGTTGGAACATCAACGTTTGAATGACTTGGTGTATGTCCAATACAACCAGAAGATTGATTCAAGATTCAAAAAGGTTTATTCTAAATTTTTATATCGAAATAAACCGGAAGATTGATTCAAGATTCAAAAAGGTTTAAGCTAAAATTTTTACTAACATGCTTGAATTCTACAAGGTTTATTCTCTAGTCGATATAAATATAATTTACGCGTTTGATAAATTTTAAAATCAAATAAACAAAAAATGTGAACTCGAGAATAAAGATATTGACTCAAATTTCAACCGTGAATTAAATAAAGAATAATTTTAAAAATAAAAGTACATGAATGTAAATGTGATGTGAGCCACTTTGCTAACCGGGATATGCAACAGTAACTTTTGATTTTAAAATTGAATAAAATAACAGTTTAAAAGTGTATCAAGAGCCCTTTTATTTGGGTATCTGAGTAACTCCATTGTAACTGTTGGCATAAAAGCACATAAACGGAACTTGTGTCTGTATAAGGCCCAAGATATAAATCCAACCATTATTCGAATAATAAATAGCAAGTGATATATTGGGCCCTAAAGTTCACATAGTTATGGGCTATTTGCATTCGACCATTATTCAAATAATAAATTCTAATTGATATATTGGGCCTAAAGTTCATATTGTTATGACTTATGAGCTATTTGCAACACATTACGTACTATATTTATAGGATGAATATGAGCAATCACAATCAATATACAAGTCTTAAAGTCTTAATACTTTGTGGCAGTAGAAAGAACTTAAGTATCACATCTTGTTTCTTAAGTATCTTAACAAGAACAGTAACACGATACATAAGATGATTTGATACTTGCTGGTAACACGATACATAAGATGATTTGACACTTGCTGAAGATTTATTCATAAGAATGGGAGAAGTGCTACCTTTAAACTTTATCGATAAACAATTCCTAAAACTAAAGAACTTTGTAGACTTGATCCTTACTCGTAGGCATCTTGAGAAGAGGGATATGAAAATTGTCAAGAAACCAGTTACCCTAAAACCTCAAGTTCTTAGAGAATGGCCCTTTCCAGGATCTTATATTATTCTAACACTCCCCCTCACTCGAAATCCCATTTATGAAGGGCCCTTTCCAGGATCTTATATCATTCTAACACCCCCTCACTCGAAAGCCCATTTATGGGTCGAATAGTGGATCACCGACGCTCATCTTTGGGGCATAAATTTGCCTTTCGTGTCCCTCATAAATTATGAGAAATATTGTCAGTCTGAGCTCTAATACCATGTTAAGTAACCAGTTCATCTATTATTCTAACAAAAATTACCACTATGTTCTCTCCAGGAACACTCTCAAGAACAATCTTAACAAACAATAAACCTTACACTTTACATTTTTCTTCCTAAAACTCTAAAAAAAAACACACCAATAGATCACAATATTGGCACCACGTCCATGAAGTAACATTTGGATCAATTTTAAATGAAGGGTTGAGATGACATGTGACCATTTTTCAGGAGAAAGGAGTTATAAGAGAAATATATAACGTACTAGAGAGTAAAGGTAATCATCTAGTAGAAATATAACTTGAAGAAATTAGAAATCAACACATCCACACACATACACACACAAGAGTGTTTATTCAGACCTGATGTGGCTTAGGACCATACTTAAACCAAGCCCCTTCCTTGAAACTGCTTCTTTTGTTCTTTTAATTAACTGGGCCAACGTTATTTCCGGCAGGTTCTGTCGGAATATTGGTCATTCTAGGAGATTGTTGGGCAGGCGTTTGAAGTTTGCCCTGACATAATTCCAAGAACATTCGCATCGTTTTTCCTTTTGTTTTACAAACCTCCAAACTTCCAAATAAGTAGTATTTCAATACCAATAGCAATGTTATATATACGGGCTTAGATTAATATTTATATATTTTCGTTTTTATTTTTTATAATTTTATTAATATTCTATATAAATAATTAAATACTAAATAATGATTATATGATTATAATTTTATTGTGCATAATTTCAAGTTAGGTTTAAATAGTATAAATTGTATATAATTGATGAGATTTTATTCATAAATAATAATGTAAATATTTGTTGTTGTTAAGATTTGAACCTGATAAATTATATGTATTTTTATAAATAATAATATAAATGTTGTTGTTGACGGAATTCGAACCTAAAAATTTGTGTAATGTATTTTTTTAGTAGTTGAATCTAACGGCTCTGATTATTTGATGAAAAATATATAACGGTTGTGATGAAAATGGATAACCAAAATGAGGGTTAATCAAATTATAAATTACTATACATTATTCCGGTTATTATATTATAGTATATATATATATAAAGGCTACATTTTTAAACTTATATTAGAAATATGGTTATTTAAAATTTTTTTAATGTGTATTAATTTCAAAAATTGTATTTTTTTAAAAAAAATATTTTACATAAAACTTAATTTTGTAACAACAGGCACAAAGCAACTTAGACAGAAGATTATATAAAAATATGTAGTTGAAAAAAACAATACCAAACATGTCGATAATTCGTAATTAAACATCGCAGGTTGTTATAGGTTTAACTCGCACACATGTAGCTTAGACATTTTTTTTCATCATTAAAAATATTTAAATAAAAAAAACTTGAAAATAATAATAAAAAAAAAACTACAGTTAAAAAGTGCAGACCTATTTTCAGTAGTCACACTCTCTGAAAAACCTCTTCAGAAAACCCAAAAAGAGGCCTGGTCTGTAAAGAAATAGAAAGTGCTCAATTGCTCATGCAATTCCCATTTCAATGGCTTCTTGAATTCACTAGATTCTACCTCATTTCCAAACATTTAAGAAAAAAGCTTTCTGGGTTCTCCAAGATTCAACAAACCCAGTAAGAAAAAAGCTTCCTTTATGTGATTTGGGTGATATTTGGGTAAAATCTCTTATCTTACTTTGTATCAATTGCATTACATTTTGTGGGTATTATATAACTGTGTGTGTGTAATTTTATTGGTGCATTGTTTAATTCAGTTATATTGGAATTATTTGCTTGTATTTTGATAAATTTGCTGAAGATAATAGATACATATGTTTTTATTGCTTATGATTTGTACTGTATGGAGTAGAGTGGAGTATGTGTGTATATTGAGAGGTTAGGGTTTGAGAAAAAATTAGTAAGCTATAGGCTAAGTTTTAAGAATTTAGTGGAAAAATATGATTTTTACAACATGGAATATTGATGAATTTGTTGGTAGGTTTTTATTCGGACCTGAATCAAACTTGCGTTTCAAAATTTGTGTTAAGGCTGAGCTAGGACGATAATTGTAAATGTGTGAGATGAAATATTGTTGGTACTAATTTCGAACCAATTGTCTAATGACTGTGTAATCATGTTTTTGTTTTTTTCTACAAATACATTGTAAGATAAGGGTTTATTGTCAAATTAAATCTTTGTTCAGAGGTTAAGTACAAGTAGTGAATTTTCTAGCACTGGTTTTTTGCTTTGAACATTATTAAACTGTTATGTACGTTAGCTCATTGCAAAGTTAGTGTATCTTGCATTTATGAGTTTGTAAAGTTTGACACCTTTTGGGGTGTCCGTAGAAGCTGAAAGAACATTTACATACGATGGGAGGTGATTGATGTTGTTGGTTTTTGTTTTTTTCTAGTATAGTAGTTGCCGTGGATCAAACTGTTGACAGAGTTGGATAGGGTGAATGGAGTGCAATAGAGATGAAGCTGCAAGGGCAAAAGATATTGCTGAGAGGAAGTTGATTAAAGAAGATTTCGCAGGGGCAAAAAAATTTGCTTTAAAGGCCCATAATTTGTATCCTTGTATGGATGGTATTTCCCAATTGTTGGCAACAATTAATGTCTATCTTTTTTCGGAGAAGAAAGTAAACGGGGAGGCAGATTGGTATGGGGTACTTGGTGTGAATCCACGAGATAATGAAGATGCTGTAAGAAAACAGTACAGGAAGTTGGTTCTCATGCTTCATCCTGATAAAAACAAATCACAAGGAGCTGATGGGGCATTTGTTCTTGTTTCACAAGCTTGGGATGTGTTGTCTGATAAAACCAAAAGATCAGCATATGACAAGAAGATCCTTCAACATCAATTTGGTGGTTCAGGGACACCACCAGCACACAATAATTTTTGCAATTCAAAGAATGGTTCAAATATGAAAGTTCCCAAGGATAATAGCGTTCCTGTGGATTTGCATAAACAGAAACCAGTTTCTACTGATCCTCCTTCATCTGGTACGGAGAAACCCCATAAACGTGCGTCATCTCGTAAAGAGAAACCATCGACTCGTAAAACTGCTTCATCAGAAAAGCAGCCAACTGTCCCTCCACTTCGTAAACATGCTTCATCCAGTAAAGAGAAGCCAGATAATGTTCCTCCACCTCATAAACATGAACCAAGTGTAGTTTTCCCTTCATCTAATATACCAAAACCAGAAAAAGCTTCTGTTTCATCTCATAAAGGGACTACGCCATCTGTTCCTTCGCCTCATAAACACAAACCAAGTAGAGTTCCTGATTCATCTTGCGAAAAACCAGCTGTTACTCCTCCTCCATCTCATAAAGAGAGGCCACAAACTGTTCATCCAACTGATAAATATAACTCAAGCACAGTTCATGCTTCGTCCCATAAACAAGAAACAAGTACAATACATGCTTCTTCTCATAAGCAGAAAGTACCTATGGCCTCAGTTTCAGCTCATAAAGAGAAAATTCCGGTTGTTCCTCCATCTAAGAAACCTAAGCCAACTAATATTCCTGCTTCATGTCATAAACAGAAGACACCTAATGGTCCTGTTTCTCATGAAGGGAAACCACGTGTGGTTCCTGTTACATCTCCAAAAAGGAAACGGGTGCCTGGTAATCCTGATCAACCTAAAGAGCCAAAAGAAAGTGCAGAATTTCTGTGGAGATGCAATGGATGCAAGATGCAAATTGAGAATCCAAGAACAAATATCAAACAAAGTACGATCTGCCCCAAGTGCTTTAAACTAGTCTACAAAGTGAAAAAAGCTTCTTGAGGCCTTTTTATCCAAGATTTCAAGGTAAAATTTGTAATCTTCAGCGAAGGAGTTGCAAACTCTATCTCATTATTACATGTGTATATATTCTGCTGAGCTCAGTGTGATTGATCAAGCTGGAGAGAAAGGTGAACTTGTTCTTTAATTTTCCAAACCCTGTATACACTAGGTGTGCTCAGCTTCTTTCTCGTATACTTTGCTATTCAATTGACATGTGCTTTACTTTGTTAATGGTCTTTATGAATTGCCTGATGTTGACCTGAGCTTGTCAGCTAGTAGGAGTAGGACACTGAAAGGCAAAAGCTCTGTATGAAACTGTCTTTTAATGCCAGATGCTAAGCCTATGGGCCGCAATTCCAACTTTTTGAATAAATATGTAGATATACAAAGGAGTCACAGTGCAATTTAGACATTTCTTTTGCCTCACAAAAAAAAAGTAAAAATTAAGCATTTTGATTGTCATATGCTAATTTGATTTTACACAATTTTATCTTATAGTATAATAATTCTAATGTATTAATCAATTTGCATTAGTTCAATACTATTACCTCTTTATCTACATGACTCTAAACATCCATTAACTTGAAGAATTAAGGCCTTGTTTCACGTCATTAAGTATTAAGCAGGTGATATGATTGTAATCCTTTAAACTTTCTAATCTCATGTTTCTTTTGTAAAAATGACTATAATTTCTTCTAATACTTGGTAGAAAAGAAAGAGTTATTATTTTATCCTCTCTTACAACTCATTTAAAAAAAATTTATAATCCTCTCATTGTTATCCTTGCAAAATAAGATAAAATTTTAAAGGATTATAATTCAATTCTACGCTTAATCTTTTCAAACAAACATATTGTTACAAACAGAAATGTATGTATATGTGTGTAAACAATCAAGAAGATGATATGAATAATGAAGAAGAAGTGTAACTGTATTTACATAACTTGTTGTTTTTATAATTTGTCTCTTGCACTATATTTATACATTAACTCTGACTTAACTAACTAATTCTCCTGAGTTGTCATCTAGCTGGCATTGACCTGAGCTGTCTTGCTTAGTATTAGATGAACTTATATATCTAACAGCCCCCTCAAGGTAGGAGTATGGAAAAAATTACAAACTCCTAACTTGGAAATAAGATGAATGAGATGAGTGGAAGACAGGGATTTAGTAAACAAGTCAGCTGGCTGTTCAATAGAAGGTAAATGACTAGTGACAATCAATCCCTCCTTGAGCTTGTGTCGCACTAAGTGGTAGTTAATCTCAATGTGTTTGGTACGTTCGTTAAAGACCGGATTAGAAGCAATATATAAAGCACTCTTGTTATCACAGTAGAGGGTAACTGGAGTAACCCGAGGAGCATGAAGTTCTTTAAGCAGAGAGACTAACCAAGTGATTTCACAACACGTATCGGCCATGGCACGATATTCAGATTCTGTAGAGGACCTAGAGACAATATGTTGCTTTTTACACTTCCAGGTAGGACTGAGCAAAAAACCGAACAAAAACTGAAACTGATCCGAAACCGGTAAAATTCGCAAAAAATCGATCCGCACAAATCCGAACCGATCCGAAACCGAAAAGTTTAAAAATCGATCCGATGATAATTTTCCGGTTCCGGTTTTAGGTCCAAACCGATCCGAGAAAAACCAAACCGAACCTGTTATTTATATATATATATATATATATATATATATATTTCAGACAGTACATCATTAAGGCTGTAAGATAAAGAATGAAATAACAGTCAGCGTCGTGCATTACAATCAAAGTTCTATTTACATCATTACATATGGTTCTGCAAAATATTTCATTCGTAATATATGTTTGTTTCTATTATTTTCAAGATGTTTTTTGCAGTCTACAGATTATGCAGTTCTAGAAAATAAGATGGTTGTCGTCTTTGTTTGCTAGTATATAATACAAAATATATAAGAAAAATCGTCTTTGTACACGATGCCTAGACATTATGCAATACATTTTTTTAACCGGTTTTGTAACCGAAACCGAACCGATACAAACCGATCCAGAGTTTTTAAAACCGAAACCGATCCGATGGATCGGTTGCGGTTGCAGTTTTTAATTTTAAAAACCGAAGACTTCCGGTTCCGGTTCCGGTTTTATCTAAAAACCGAACCGATCCGAGGTTTGCTCCCCCTACTTCCAGGATACTAGTGAATCACCCAAAGTAAGTCAAAAACCAGTCAAAGATTGCCTGGAGTCTTTACAGGAACCCCAATCAGCATCAGTATATGCATTAAGAGTAAAACTTGAAGAGGAGGAAAGCAATATTCCCTGCCCACATGTGTGCTTAATATAACGAACCACCTTTAGAGCAGCCTGCCAGTGAGCTACCTTTGGTTGATGCATAAATTGAGAAAGGATTTGCACGGGATATGCCAAGTCAGGTCTAGTAATAGTGAGGTAGATGAGACGGCCAACAAGACGCCTATATCGAGATACATCATAAAACAGAGGAGACTCCATATCAATAGCAAGAATGTGATTCTGTTCCATAGGTAACACAGTTGGTTTAGAATCCAACATGCCCATATCAGTCAAAATGTCCATAGAATACTTTTGTTGGTTGTGATATATACCACCAGCAAACCTGACAACTTCAATACCTAAGAAGTATTTAAGAGGCCCAAGGTCTTTGATTTTAAACTTGGTAGCCAGGAAATCAAATACCCTTTTCATTAGAGTAGAGTTACTACTAGTAAGCACCATATCATCCACATACACGAGCATAATAACTATCTGGGATCCTTGTTTGGATACAAACAAACTAGAATCACTAGCTGTCTGAGTAAAGCCAAAATCTAAGAGAGCTTGAGAGAGAACTGAAAACCACTCTCTTGGGGCCTGTTTAAGACCGTAGAGAGACTTAATTAGCTTACAAACCAGATGTTGGTTAGGATATAAGTCTCTGATATGAGCATGAATCACATAACCAGGAGGTACTTCCATGTAGACCTCTTCATGTAACTGACCATGCAAAAACGCATTAGTAACATCTAATTGCTTGAGGGACTAGTTGTGTTTAGCTGCCAAAGTAAGTACAACCCTTAAGGTGGCCATCTTTGCAACAGGTGCAAAGGTATCAAAATAGTCAAGACCAGCAGTTTGAGTAAAATCCTTGGCAACTAATCGAGCTTTAAATCGATCAATTTCAGCATTTGGTAAATATTTTACTTTATAAATCCATTTGCAACCTACAACTGGTTTATCTGCAGGTAAAGGGACAATCTTCCAAGTAGCATTAGCTTTCAAAGCTGCTATCTCAGTATTCATTATTGTGCACCACTCAGCAGATGACACAGCCTGTTTGTACGTATGAGGTTCTGGAATTTTACTGATGTTGGCCAGAAACTGAATATGCGAGTCTAGAAACTGATCACATGTATGTGTATGATGAAAATCGTAAGGTTTGAGCTGAGAAGTAAGGTGAACAGGTAAGCCAGTATAATCCTTAAATCTGACAGGATGAACCTTATTCCGTTGAGGTCTGACTGGAATAATGGGAGTTTCAATATAATTCTGAGCTAAATCTGGAACTGAATTTTGATTTGAATGTTGAGAATCATTATGAGTAGAAGGAGTAGTTGTAGGAGAAGGAGGTGTAGAAGTAGGTGTAGAAGAAAATGCATCAGGAGATGGTGAAATTGGTTGAAAACTTGTGATTGGATCAGAAGCATAAAAGTCATGAGACTTAGAAGGAAACAACAAAGTGGGTGGAGTGGTAGCAATAGTGTGAAAAGGAAACTCATTTTCCACAAAAAACACATCTTTAGCAATGAAAACATGTTTAGTTTCTAGATTTAGAATTTTGTAGCCTTTCTTGCCATAGGGATAGCATAAAAAAACTCCTTTAACAACCCTTGGATTAAATTTGTTTGATGACTGAGGAACAATTGTAGCATAGCATAAGCACCCAAATACTCTAAGTAAAGTGTAATCAGGTGGTTTATGATATAACATCTCAAAAGGTGATTTACCTTGAAGCACAAAAGTAGGTGTTCTATTGATTAAATAGCAGGCCAGAAGAATACAATCACCCCACAAAGATATAGGGATAGATGCATGAAACCTAATAGCTCTAGCTACATTTAATAGATGCCTATGTTTTCGTTCAACAATACCATTCCGTTGAGGGGAATACACACAAAAAGTTTGATGATCAATACCCTGACTACTGAAGAAAGAAGTGAGTTTGTGATTCACAAACTCTATACCATTATCTGATCGAAAGCATTTAATAGTAACAGAGAATTGAGTTTGGATATATTTCACAAAATTCACAATAATAGACGAAACAAAAGTTTTATCACTTATTAAGAACAACCAAGTAGCTCTGGACATATCATCAACAAGAGTTACAAAATATCTGCAATTTCCATGGGTTTGGTATTGATATGGACCCCATAAATCCATATGAATCAAGTCAAATACAGCAGATGAAGTAGTAGTACTAGGGGGAAAAGGAACTCTACTTTGTTTAGCTAAGTGACAACTGTCATACTCATGAGAAAGATCAGAATTACAAGAGATAGGTAAAAGATTAAGTAAACTACTAGGTAGATGTCCAGTTCTAGCATGCCAAAGATCAACATTGGCAGAGGAGTTGTGAGCATGAGCTACAGAGGATGAAATAGATGAGCTAGAGAGAAATATGTATAGACCTCTGCACAGTTTACCAATCTCTAGGTCCCTCTTCAAGGTAGGGGCCTGAAGAGAACAATTGGTACTAGTAAATTGCACAGTTGTATGAGAATCACTTAGCAATTTAGAGATAGATAGTAAATTATAGTGAAAAGAAGGCACACATAACACATGATGTAATGTGATATGAGGACTCAAGACAACAGAACCAATGTGAGTGACAGGTGCAACATTACCATTAGGTAAGTGCAGAACAGATGTACAAGAAGAAGGATTATGTAATAAGTGAAAATATGGAGTAACATGATCAGTTGCTCCAGGATCAATAATCTTGTTCGATTGTAAAGACAGCACATTAGAGTTTACAGGACTAGCAAAGTGAGTAGCAATACCTGCAAACTGTGAACTGTAAAACACAACATTAGATGAAGAAGACTCGGCTGAAGTGAAAAGCATAGATTGCTGCAGCATTTGGATCAACTATTTACACTGACCATCAGTCAAGTTAAGAGATCCAGAATTAGAGGAAGCAGCCTCAGAGCTAACAGATGGAGCCATATTGTCAGAGACATGAGCAGCAACAGTAGACTTGTGAGATTTTGGCCTTGGCTTTGGCTTGCCATGTAAACGGTGCCATGGAGGATAACCATGAAGACAAAAATATTTTTCCTTTATATGACCAGTCATATGGCAATACTCACAGACAACAACACTAGTATCAACAGATTTCTGACTTGTCTTGGTCTGATATGATTTTCCAGAAGTATTTTGCCTAATTGACATTGCTATGTTGTCCTTGTTGAGAGATACATTACCAGTATATTCTCTCTGATTTTCTTCTTGAAGAAGAATGGAATAACATTGACTTAGTGAGGGCAGAGGATTCATAATCAGAATTTGACCTCGCACACCAGTAAAGTGCTCATTTAACCCCATCAGAAATTGTGTCAATTGCACAGTTTGATCATAAGCTTCAAGTTTTGAGTTGATTGTGCAAGTGCAAGTAGTGCAAGTACATCTAGGTTTAGCAGATAGACATTCCAATTCATCATGAATTGTCCTAAATTTAGTAAAATAAGCAGCAATTGACATCATTCCTTGAGTAAGATGTGACAATTCTTTACGCAAATTAAACAGCTTAGGAACATTAGTATGATCATATCGAACTTTCAAATCCTCCCAGATTGCATGAGTAGTTTTCATATACACAACACTTTGGCGAATATCAAGTGAAACAGAGTTAAGAATCCATGAAGTTACCATATTATTGCAACGTATCCAGTAAATCAGAAGCATTGAGTTCACAGCAGGTCTAACATATGTTTCGTCAACGAAACCTAGATTCAACTTTGAAGAGAGAGCAATCTCCATTGATCGACGCCACTGACTATAATTTTGTTCAGTGAGAATCACTGTTGTAAGCACCATGCCTGGATTATCAGAGGCATGAAGAAAGTACGGATGATTCACATCCAAAGCAGTAATTGCAGGTATTGATGTGGAACCAGCAGCAACAGTTGAGTAAGAGCTTGGAGATGCCATAAGAGTTACACTGATGATGATTAAGAGGTTAAAATTGATTGTGAACTTTTATCAAACACCTTGTGAGCGTTTTTGATACACAGAAGTAAGAATAGAGATTCAGTGAAGAAAGAACGGAAATGCAATAATCAAGCGGAAGAACATGAAGATATAGATGAATCGATGAACATAAGCTCTGATACCATGTTACAAACAGAAATGTATGTATATGTGTGTAAACAATCAAGAAGATGATATGAATAATGAAGAAGAAGAGTAACTGTATTTACATAACTTGTTATTCTTATAGTTTGTCTCCTGCACTATATTTATACATTGACTCTGACTTAACTAACTAACTAATTCTTCTGAGCTGTCATCTAGTTGGCATGGACCTGAGCTGGCATTGACCTTCATTGTCTTGCTTAGTATCAGATGGACTTATATATCTAACACATATGATAGGATTATTTAATGCACAATACTAATTTTTATGGAATTAGTTATTCCCGAATTTTTATCTCGAAATTATAATCGCATGAAAAAAAGGGTCTAAATGTTATACAATTGAGCTAATTTGGAATCATGGATTAATAATTATACTAATATAGTCAAATAAAAAATTGAAAAAGAAATATGTGATACAAACTCCTGAATATGGCCGGACAACAAAAGAATCAAAATGAGGCAGCAAAAAGGTTTTCTATCTAACAGTCTTTGTGTCACCCCTTGGTTTACAAAAAAATTTAGCTTCCCCCATTGTCTTAAACACTGAACTTGCATTATATCAAATAATATGACTTGCATTATATCAAATAATATGATTATCAATATAAAATTATGCTAAAAATAAATCAATTTATACAGGAAAAATTATAATATAACCATGTGAATCATACGAAAATTCCCTGGTTATGTTTTACGAAAAACATGACAGTGTCACAATTAAATGTACATGATATGGTTGGTAAAACTACAATTGAATCTAAAAAATCACTATTTTTAAGCGTACATTTATCTTGTTAATGCTCCGTGTGAAACCTTACTATGATTTATAATTTTATATTCAATTCGCTCAACCGTAACGATTACTCGTATCGATTCGTATATTGCGAATCACCGCAAAATGCAGGGGGCTCCGATAAAATATTAAATAATCATAAATTTAGAAATTAGTTGCGAATTTATATTATATTATAATAACCGGAATGTAATATAATTTGGTATGTATTTTTTTGGTTGGTTTGGTTATCTCTTTTTATGACTCTCAGATCTTTTTAATCAAGTAATCAGGACCGTTAGATTGAAATACTAAAAGAATATACACCACTCAAACTCTCATATTCGAACCCCGCCAACAACAAATATTTATATTATTATTTATACAATACTAAAACTCTCAGGTTCGAACCCCATCAACAACAAATATTTATATTATTATTTATACATTACCCAAAAATTCAGGTTCGAATCCCGATAATAACAAATATTTATATTATTATTTATAAATATACTAATAAGATAATGATCTAAAAAGTAATTTATTATATTTTTAAATAATATAAAAATATTAATAAAGACCTGTGTATCGCACGGGTTGTAAAGTTAGTTAATTTTAAAAACTGCCAAAATTCAATAATAACCGCCAACCACTTTTTATAAATTAATATATTTTTATTATATACATACGTAAAAGATAACATATGTATATGTAGAAGCTGTTTGCGTGTTGCTTATCGCACCTATTCTAAGAAAAAGAAAAAATGTGAACGGGTATTGGATTGATGATAAAATAGAATCCTGGGACGCAAACAGTGATTCGATTGATGATGAAGAAAGAGAATTCTTGGTTCAGTTCTCCACCTTAACGACAGAAAAAAGGATTGATCAAATTATATTGAGTCTGACTCATAATGATCATTTATCAAAGAATGACTCTGGCTATCAAATGATTGAACAACCGGGAGCAATTTACTTACGATACTTAGTTGACATTCATAAAAAGTATCTAATGAATTATGAGTTCAATACATCCTGTTTAGCAGAAAGACGGATATTCCTTGCTCATTATCAGACAATCACTTATTCACAAACCTCGTGTGGGGCTAATAGTTTTCATTTCCCATCTCATGGAAAACCCTTTTCGCTCCGCTTAGCCTTATACATGATTTTAAGCGATAAATTATGCATTTCGAGGTAAAGCCTTATTATTCTTTTCGTAATGCCAAATATATTAAAGTGATTTATATTTAATTATTTTGTATTAGCTGTATTAATACGTTCATCTATGTTATGCCCAAAATTTGGTATAAACCCTGTTCGGGTCAAAACCGGGTCAATTGTTCAAAAATGAAGAAGGAACGCCTAAAATTAAGGAGTAGGTAAGATCATCTTTCCATAAAAGGAAAGAGGGTGTGCCCTATACGTAATCAGGACGCGCCCTATGGTGACAATGGTTGATGGACAGTTGCAATTGTCCATGCATGGAAGGCGCGCCCTCAAATATAGTGAGGAGGCGTGCCCAATTACTGAAGAAAGAGTGAGGAATTCCTTGATTGAATTCTTTCCTATGGTGAGCCTTAGGGTGCGCCCTAAGTGAGAGAGATAGCTTGGACAGGACTTCAATATGATTACTTGGATGGGATCTGCGGAAGATTCAAGGAAGATGGAGAATTATTATTACTAACATATTTGATGCAGGTACTCTATTGAAGAACTCCTTCTTGTAGCATATCTACAGGAAAGGCGGTGTCCGTGGTCAGAGACCTCCAGGGGTATGCCTGGACTGAAGGCCTCCTCCTGTAGTCAATGGGTGTCCTCATTGGGGATGTGGGGTGAAATCTGGTGTGTGCTTTGGGAGCTCTGTCTCTGTAGTCAACGGGTGTCCTCGTTGGGAGACTTTGGAGTATCCTGCACTTTGCACCCAAAAGCTTGAGATCACTTGTCCTGCAATCTGGTAGGGGCTCCTTATCGGGGGGACAATGATGCGTCCAACATTTGGGGTGAACCACGGCTATACCTGCGTCCGCGGACTAGAGAAACAGCTGGTAGCGGAGGGTTATCCTTGGCCAGGGAGATGCTTTATCCGTAAAGTCTCGAAGCCGCGGATGAGCCTTGGGCCTTTGTGGTGTAAAAGACGGTTTCCAGTGAGTTTCCTACTGGGCCTCGGGAAAAGAAATCTAAGCCCGTTAGGTTTCTTGTTCCCCAAGAACTACGTGGGCTTGATTCCCTATAAATAGGGATACATAGGCAAATTGTAAGGGGTCAGAAGCGAGAGCCTAAAGAGCCACGACTAACCCTAAGCAATCTCAGCCCCCAATAATTTCCACCACCAAACACTGTTCATACTTCCCGACGAACACTGTTCATCGGATCCACCGGGTACTGTTCATGTTTCCGACAAAGAACCACCGTCACAGATCTTGTTTCCGGCTACGAACCTCAAATTTTGTTGTTACTAAATTCCTCCGTCAACAAATTGGCGGTAGAAGGAGGGGCTAATCAGGATCAAAATCTCAGAAGGAAGAGATGTCTCGTCACGATGAAGGTTTTTTGACGCAAGAATTGAAGGATAGCCACGGAGGAGTTGCATACAATGGCCACAAAGGAGATCCATGAATAACTGTTTTCAGCAGGGGGGTCGAAGGAGATTTGAGTGTAGTATCTACTGCCACGAGGGAGATCCATGGATGATGATATCCAGCCATGGAGGTTGAAGTTTGCAGCCATAGCCACGAAGGAGCGAAGTTGGATGGAAAATTCGGATTTGATGGATTAAGCGATTTTCTTACACTGTTTGGGCCGTATCTCGAGTTCCGTAAGTCAGATTTGAACGATCTTGTAGTCTACGCGAAGCTTGTTGAATTCTCTTTAATTCAGAGATGATATGATTACGAGAATAAAAGTTGAGCAGTCCGAAAACAGAGGAAAACAGTAGCTGCGAATTTTTTCAAAAAATCCTAGTTGGTTTAGAAGATTGGGAGAATCATAGTTGGTTTAGAAGATTGGGAGAATCCTATTTGGTTTAGAAGATTGGGAGAAACCTATTTGGTATTGAAGGTTGGAGTATCCTATTCTAATTAGAAGATTGGAGTATCATATTCTAATTAGAAGATTGAAGAATCCTATTCGATATAGAAAATTGGGGAATCCTATTCTAATTGGAAGATTGAAGAATCTTATTCCATTAAGGAGATTGGAGAATCCTATTCCAACAAGAAGACTGCAGAATCCTATTTGATTTAGAATATTTGAGAACACTATTCAGTTCAGAGGACTTAACCAGGAGCAAATCTGAGGAGGATCGGGAGGAGAACACTCCAAGAAGAAGGCATTACTACCATGAGCTAGTCATCGCCGTTAAGATGATTCCTCGAGGTAACACTCGACTAGTTTTGTTGTATTTTTCGTTAATTATTTTTGGGACTTGTGCAGGAAGAATACTGTGAAAGAGATTTAACACGGAGGAGATCCCCACGAAAACTTAGAACGCGCCTTGATGAAGGCATTTGAGGCCCAGAGAACTTCCAACAAATTTTAGGAGAGTTCGTTGATTGGACACGTCCGTCCCTCTAGGACGCGTCCTCCAGTATCACAATCTATTAAGGCGCGCCCTCTGCATGTGAGACATTCAGCGAAAAATTTCCTTCTTAGGGCGCGCCCTCAGAAGAAAAAGTCTATGGAAGTTTTCAATGAAGATGTCTTGATGATCAGATGAGTCATAATCAATACTTGAAGAATGGCTCGACTGGAACTAATTCCTTGTCTTTCAAGACGCGCCCTTTCTTTAAGGCGCTCCCTCAGAGAAATATTGAGAGTATGATGCCCTTTATTGGGTGACACTTCGTGAGATGCCCAAGAGATGTTTCTACATTAGATGGTTTCGGCATCCCTTGAGCTTTGTAGAAGATAGAAGCCTTCTAAGAATATTGATATTTGATTTGGTTTAATTACATGAAGATTCTATAGAAGACCCTTGTCGAGGTAGATGCTCCTCTTACAGAGGACGCGCCCTCCAAGGATGATTCCCCTTGTCGAGTGGATGCTTCTCTTATAGAGGACGCGCCCTCCAAGGATGATTCCCCTTGTCGAGGTGGATGCTTCTCTTATAGAGGACGCGCCCTCCAAGGATGATTTCCCTTGTCGAGGTGGATGCGTCTCTGACAGAGGACGCGCCCTCCAAGAATGACTTCCCTTGTCGAGTTGGATGCGCCTCTTACAGAGGACGCACCCTCCAAGGATGATTTTCCTTGTTGAGATTGATGTGTCTCTGACAGAGGACGCTCCCTCCAAGGATGATTTCCCTTATTGATGTGGATGCGTTTCTGACAGAGGACGCGCCCTCCAAGGATGATTTCCCTTGTCGAGGTGGATGCGTCTCTGACAGAGGACGCGCCCTCCAAGAATGAATACCCTTGTCGAGGTAGACGCACCTCTTACAGAGGAAGCTCCCTCCAAGGATGTTTACCTTTATCAAGGTAGACGCGCCTTATCTAAAGGACGCGCCCTCCAAGGATGAACACCTTTTTTGAGCAAAACGCTCCTCGTAAAGAGGACGTGTCCTCTAATTCACAGATAATTTTATTTGAGGAAGACGCTGCCACTATAAAGGGCGCGCCCTCTAAAAGTATATGATTGTAGAAGATTGTAAAGGTTTTGAATTTGAGTTAAAATGAATCACACTATTTATGGAAAAGACGAGATCAATGATTTAGAGTTATGATTTGACAAGGAGCAAGAAATCAAATATGGAATGGTATTGTGTTGTTGATGGAAGGATCACTCTCACCAACAAAACACGTCCTCCTTTCATCAAAGATTATTTATTATTTGAAGATCAGAGAACTGGTCTTTTATTCTGATTATGCCTTCCCTTAGAGAGCGCCCTCTAATAATGACCCTTTCTGTTTAAGGCGCGCCCATGAGAAATCAATATTAGGATGAAAAAATTGAAGAAAACTCTCAAATCTTTGTTAATCGATTATGCTTTTTCAAGGTATGTGAGGTGCACACTTTTGTACAACTTCTCTTGTTTCTTACGGCGAGTTAGCTCATGTAAGCTTAGAGAAGTGGTGCATAAGTGGTAAACCTCCCTAGACAAACCAATGTTATAGCTATAAAGAAGAGAAGTGGTAGAGAGTGACAGATGTTACGTTGTGGGGTGTGAAGTTGTTGTATAGATTCATGATACGCGCATTCATCCAAGGCGCACCCTATTATGTTCAAAGAAGAAATAGAGCAGGATGAAGAAATAGAAATGAATAAGTTTGTAAGGGCATACCCTCAAATTGGTAGACGCTCATACAAATCTTTCAAGTTTGCTAGGGGGTTAAAAATTCCAATCCCATTTTCAATAGCATATGGAATTTGGGGGTAGTTGTTATGCCCAAAATTTGGTATAAACCTTGTTCGGGTCAAAACCGGGTCAATTGGTCAGAAATGAAGAAGGAACGCCTAAAATTAAGGAATAAGTAAGATCATCTTTCCATAAAAGGAAAGAGGGCGCGCCCTATACGTAATCAGGACGCGCCCTATGGTGACAATGGTTGATGGACAGTTGCAATTGTCCATGCATGGAAGGCGTGCCCTCAAACATAGTGAGGAGGCGCGCCCAATTACTGAAGAAAGGGTGATGAATTCCTTGATTGAATTCTTTCCTATGGTGAGCCTTAGGGCACGCCCTAAGTGAGAGAGATAGCTTGGACAGGACTTCATTATGATTAATTGGATGGGCTCTGTGGAAGATTCAAGGAAGATGGAGAATTATTATTACTAACATATTTGATGCAGGTACTCTATTGAAGAACTCCTTCTTGTAGCATATCTACAAGAAAGGCGGTGTCCGTGGTCAGAGACCTCCAGGGGTATGCCTGGACTGAAGGCCTCCTCCTGTAGTCAATGGATGTCCTCATTGGGGATGTGGGGTGAAATCTGGTGTGTGCTTTGGGAGCTCTGTCTCTGTAGTCAACGGGTGTCCTCGTTGGGAGACTTTGGAGTATCCTGCACTTTGCACCCAAAAGCTTGGGATCACTTGTCCTGCAATCTGGTAGGGGCTCCTTATCGGGGGACAAGGATGCGTCCAATATTTGGGGTGAACCACGGCTATACCTGCGTCCGCGGACTAGAGAAATAGCTGGTAGCGGTGGGTTATCCTTGGCCAGGGAGATGCTTTATCCGTGAAGTCTCGAAGTCGCGGACGAGCCTTGGGCCTTTGTGGTTAGGCCTCATCGCGGACATTCCTAAAGCTAGTAGAAGACGGTTTCCAGTGGGTTTCCTACTGGGCCTCGGGATAAGAAATCTAAGCCCGTTAGGTTTCTTGTTCCCCAAGAACTACGTGGGCTTGATTCCCTATAAATAGGGATACGTATGCAAATTGTAAGGGGTCAGAAGCGAGAGTCTAAAGAGCCACCACTAACCCTAAGCAATCTCAGCCCCCAATAATTTCCACCACCAAACACTGTTCATACTTCCCGACGAACACTGTTCATCGGATCCACCCGGTATCGTTCATGTTTCCGACAAAGAACCACCGTCACAGATCCTGTTTCCGGCTACGAACCTCAAATTTTGTTGTTACTAAATTCCTCCGTCAACAATCAACTTAAAGACTGTCCTAGGTCCTAACCCGAACTAAGAGTATCTCCGATAATTGGAATCATTCAAGAATGTGTCATTCTTGTCAAATAATAAAAAAAAATATTTTATATTCTCTCTTTTACACGTTATTTTTGGCTCTCAATTAAAATATTTCATTAATTGGCACCCAAAGATGCCAATAACATTAATTTTACAAAAAAAATGCATAATAGAGATAATTTAGAAGAAATGATATTTTATGCAAAACTGGAAACACATCCTAAGTTAGCGGTTCATACCAACTCACTTGTCACATCAATGACATTTTAACCACTCTAATAGAGTACTATCAAAAGTGTCAATCAATGTCATGTCACATATTTTTAACAGAGTATTAGCAGAAGTGTCAAGCAATATCATGTGACATATCTGAGTTGGGGTCGTAATTTCGTTTCAGTTCATATTCGTGTTTCTAAATGGGTTAATTTTGGGTTAAGTTAAAATTAAATAAAATCAAATATTTAAGTGGAGAAGAATAAAAACAGATTATTTTAGATCACTTTTAAGTTATGCATATCTTGTTCACTAATAATTTTTTTATGCCTACATAATAGGAATTAAATTAGGTTTCGGGTCATCGCACCCAGGTTGGCACCACCCTCCGGTAGACATGCTGTGTAAGAAGTTTGATTTTAAAGATTTTATGTTATATGTGGTGATCACTAGTAACGCAAAATAATTCGACCCGACAGATACCCGGTCTGAAATCTTAAATTTTGGATTTATCGGACTCGATTTTTAGGTTTTGGATATGGATTTAAATTTTAAACCCGAAAATTTTTGCGTTTGGATTTGGATATTAGGTATACTGATCTGAAACCCGATCCGAAATCCGAAACTCTATCTAAACCCGATCCGAACCCATAATCCGAAAAAAACCCGAATTAATATATATATATATATATATTTATATATATATATATGTAACAGCCCGCACTTCCAGCAAGTACAATTTACTAATCCAAAACTCTATTGCAAAGATGACTATTACAAAAACGCAGCTAACGGAAGTACAAAAGTTAATATGCCCCAATTTCAAGTCCTCGAACTCCAACGATTTCCAACTCAAATCTTATGACGAAACTTGAAATTGAAAGGGGTGAGCTACAAAGCCCAACAAGTACAAATTGACTAACTATTTAACTGAAAAGCAATGAGTGTTTTTAATAAAACGATTTTTATCAAAACAATAATAATTTTGTAAAAACAATTTCTAAAGTAGATCCAACCCAAAGTTTTATATTTTAAAATTCAGAATTTAAAATAAAATAGAGCAGATTTTATAACAGGTCAGAATAGAATAAAACAGAATGAACCGATAATTCTTATAAATACCACAGTCTTGATCTACGGCCACACTTTGCCAGTAGCCGGCATCTAATTCTTATTCTTATTCTCATATACCACACTTTGCCAGTGGTCGGCATCTAAAGTCCAATAATTACGCGCCCTTAATAGGTATCTAAAGTTGCACACTTGTGCGCCTAATAAGGGTATCTAAGGCTAGTTCCGGAACTATAGTGTAAATTACGAACGAGTTCGAAAATGTAGAGATTGAGTTTCAAAAGATTCTCGTATCTTATATCTTTTAAAATTCACAATAGAATTCTTATATCTTATACGGAATTCAAAAATCAGAGTATCTACTATTAAATCTAAATCGAAACTAATACAAAATACAACTTATTAATCGAAAATTCAATTACAGAGGTCACTATTACAAAAGCGCAGCTAACGGAAGTCCAAAAGTCAATCTACTCAAATACTAAGATCCTCGAACTCCAATGTTATCCAACTCGAACTCTTAGGCAAAACCTGAAATTGTAAGTAATGAGCTATACAGCCCAGCAAGTACAAATTGACTAACTATTTAACCGGAAAATATTGGGTGTTTTAATAAAACGATTTTTCTCAAAACAATAATATTTTATAAAACAATTTCTAAAGTAGATCCAACCCAAAGTTTTATATTTTAAAATTCAGAATTTAAAATAAAACAGAGCAGATTTTATAACAGATCAGAATATAATAAAACAGAATGAACCGATAATTCTTATAAATACCACAGTCTTGATCTACGACCACACTTTGCCAGTAGCCGGCATCTAATTCTTATTCTTATTCTCATATACCACACTTTGGCACTGGTCGGCATCTAAATTTCAATAATTACGCGCCCTTAATAGGTATCTAAAGTTGCACACCTGTGTGCCTAATAAGGGTATCTAAACCTAGTTCCGGAACTATAGCGTAAATTACGAACAGGTTCGAAAACGTAGAGACTGGGTTTCAAAAGATTCTCGTATCTTATTCTTATATAGTTCGAAATAGAATTCTTATATCTTATACGAAATTTGAAAATCAGAGTATCAAAACTTTTCCGAAAATAAAAGCAAGTCAAAAAGTACTTACCCCAAAGCCTGACCAGATCTGAATATAGCTTTTTTGATCCTCTAAACGACGTTATCTTGAGAAACACGAAACATGAAAGTTGAAGATAACAAAAAGACCTCTCCAAAAAGTCCAGAATCACTGAATTCTGACTTACGATGAATTTTCTACGAATTTTACAAAAAAACTGATTTTTGCTGAGAATAGTCCTACGAATTTAAATGATAAAAACAAGGAATACGAATATGGTGTATTTATAACGATAAAAAACCCTATATCTTAACCTAAAAATTATCCATATTAGAATCTGATCCAAATTTTAGGCCCAAAACTCTAATTCAATTTTAAATCCTAGTCCTTATCAAATTTTAATCATTTTAATTCTATTATTCTATTATTAATCTAATTCTAAAAATTATGAGATATTACAGTATCAAAACTTTTCCGAAAATAAAAGTAAGTCAAAAAGTACTTACCTTAAAGCCTGACCAGATCTGAATATAGCCTTTCTGACCCTCTAAACCACATTATCTTGAAAAATATAAACCACGAAAGTTGTAGAGAACAAAAAGACCTTTCCGAAAAGTCCAGGATCACTGAATTCCGACTTACGATGAATTTTCTACGAATTTTACAAGATTGCTGATTTATGTCGATAAGAGCCCTACGAATTTTATGAATAAAAATGAGGAAGACGAATATGATCTATTTATAACGATACAAAACCCTATATCTTAATCTACAAGTTATCCATATTAGAATCTGATCCAAATTTTAGGCCCGTTATTCTAATTCAATTTTAAATCCTAATCTTAATCAAATTTTAATACTTTTTTCTATTATTATATTATTAATCGATATTTAAAAATTACGGGATATTACATATATATAATATTAGAATTTTATATTACACATTATAATATTATATATATGTATATTATTTTATAATATACATTATACATATTATTCTATTATTTTTAGAATATATATTTTTATATTTATGCTAAAAATTAACTAATTATAAAGTTCAATGAAATATAATTATTCAATCATTGAAACCGGTGATAAGGTTTATAAAGTTAACAAAACATCTTTTAATGATAAATCTAAAACTAGCATAATAACTCGTGCGAGACACGGGTCATTTTCTAGAGTTTTTCAATGCATCATGCAATTATAATGTTCTTAGTTGTTTTTTCATTTGTAAATGTTGTACAATGTCTAACGTATGTCAAATAGAAGTTGATTGTTTATCTATGTGTATTATTTTCATACAAGAGATTACCAAATTACACAATATTTCTAATATAGTTCATTAAGCAAAATATATATATATTCTTGTTTGTGTTATATAATTTGAATTTAATGAACAAGAATTATTCAAAACTTAAAATTATGTAATAAATAAATTGTAATAATTTATATATGTTATTCACATTATAACTAACAAACAATCCATACTGTTTTTACGCAACCGAGTATCAATCATGGTTGCAACATAAAAATAAATTATATATTGTAAAGACTTATTATTGATATTCATGATATTTTTTTTCAAGATTTCGAAGAAAAATTGTAATTATATCGTTATTTAAATCATTTTTAAGTTTCTTTCATTACGACTTTAATATTTCTTCATATAATAATTTGATAAAATTGTATACCATTCTCCTAAAATTAAATATTTTTCAATTTCATAGAGTCTTATAAATATCACTTTAATTGATTAATTCCTTCAAATTATTGAAGAATATATATTTTTTCTTTAAATAGTATAAAATGCATTGAATCAAATGCTACAATATAGTATATATATAACTTTTATTTGAATAATTTAAAATATATGAATAATTCAAAATATTTGTACAATATTATCTTGATCAATAATTATTGCTTATTTAAAAGAATTTTTTTTTAAAAAAAGCTAGTTTTTTTAAAGTAAAAAATGAAAAATAAATTAGTTTAATATATCATCGTAGTTTTAACAAATCTCTTGAGATCTCATATCAAATTTCGAATATTTTTAAAATTGGGACAAGTCTCAAAAATAATAATACGCTATGAGTGAAAGTAGTAATTTTAATACAAATAATCATTTGACTTGATCCTATAAATACCCCAAACACATTAATTTATATTAACATAAGATATTAAAAAAATTTACATTATTGGTAAGATATTCTCGCCGAGCTTATAATTTAAATTTACTAAACGTAAAATGTGATGATATTTTTCGGCCGGGTCATGTAATCAAATTTCGGGTATTTTTTGAATAATAGGCCATGTTCTGATTTTAAATTCGAAATAAACTAAAATGCATTGCCTCATTGACTTATCTAAATATGTAATAACAATATAGATGATTTATATATAAGCAATTCTATTTTCAATATTTTTAAAAAAATTATATATGTACATTTTAATTATTTTTTATAATAAAAAATATGTTAAAAATATATGAGATATATTTTTAAACTAAAAAATGATTAATAAATAAGATAGTAATCCATTTATGTATTTTACCTAACTTTATATATGGAATTCAATTCTTTAAAATTACATGTACAAATATTCAAGTAACTATCTTTATTTTCCAGAATTCAAATAACTATCTTTAAAGTTAAATAAAATATTTATTTAGCACACTTACATATTATGTGTATGATAAAAAAACACATGTGACAATATGGTGTAGTGGTATGAGGTTGTATAGCTGAATAAAATATCTTGACTTCGATTCTCACAAACCACATCTTTTATATAAATATTAAAAATAAGGATAGTTTAGTCTTTTCAATTTTTCAATGAGACTTTTTAATCTCATGAATATTATCCCCTTGTTCAAACAAGGAAAGTTTAGTCTTTTCAATATGAATTTTTAATCTCATGAATATTATCCCCTTGTTCTCCTATTATATATAGAAGAGAAATTGGGTATCAATTGAGTTGATTTTTTAAATATTAGCTATACATATAATAACACAATTAATGATGTGGTGGAGTGGTTGAAGATGACACGTTAAAACTTTTTCTCTGCAAGTCGCGTGTTCGATCCCAAGCACTTGAAATATCAATAATTATATAAAGTTTCATATTTCGGGTTCAGATTCAGGTTTCTGGTTCGGTTATGAATATCCAATTCAAAAAAAATTCTGGTTTCGAGTATATCCGAATCCGATCCGGAATCTAATGGATCAGGTTCGGGTATTCATTTTTGGGTATTTTTTGAGTATATTTTTCAATAAAAAATCACATAATAAATCATAATATATAGATTTTCTTTAAAATTTAATATTAATGTTTAAACTTAATTTGAATTAATATATATTTCTAGTATAATAATGAACAAAAATAATATTGTTATAATAAAATAATATCACGATGAGGAAACTTAAATCATTTAGAAGATAAGAAACTTAAAATAATAATATATTGTATATATTTCAATATTTATTTGAGATATTTATATATATATACAATATTATTTGTATTTAAAATACGATTCGGGGTCGGGGATCGGGGCGGGGAGACACTAAGCCCCGCCCCCGCCCCGATCCCCGAATTTTTACATATATCTTCCTGATCCCTGCCCCGTACCCGAAAAAATCCCTGATTCCCCGCCCCGGGATTCCCCGAAGCGGGGATCAGATCGGGTCAGGAGGGGCGGGGGAAATGCCCATCCTAATGAGAATAAGGATGTGGGAACGGGGGGTTAATGGGAACGACAATAAAATGGAAACCCAAAAAATATGGTGGGTTTAATTTATCGGAATGGGATTTACATTCCCCATCCAAACACTATCATTTGGGTTTAAGATTCTGATTTCCATTAACCCATTAACCGGGCACATTAACCATCAACCAAACACCCCAATATCATGGTTAAAATTATGTAAAATTTATGGAGATGAATTTCTTTGACCAGGGACGAATACATTAACCATCAACCAAACACCTCAATATCATGGTTAAAATTATGTAAATTTATGGAGATGAATTTCTTTGACCAGGGACGAATCTAAAATATTCTATTTCAGGAGGAAGATATTCTGATTTTTCTAAGGAGTTTTTTTTTTATAATTTTTCAAATTTTTGTAATATATCATTTTATTTATGAATGTTAAAATTTATCTTAGACAATATTGTAGTAATAGTTATTTAGAAAAAAAATAAAAATCTATCGTAGTAATAATGTTGTTTCTTTTTCTTTTTCTACATAAAGTAATGTAGTGAATTTTAGATAATAAACATATATTATTTAACTATTGATTTAGTATTGTTTGTATAAAATATTTTATAAAAGATAAAATATTAATTTTAAATACCGCATATTTTCAATTTTCATATTTACTCAACACAATTAACCTGAAAAAATAATTAACAACGGACATTCAAAATTCAATATGTTACAATTCTTTAATATGTAGCATGCACATCTCATCCAGGGCTCTTTTAAATATCGATATTTGTTTTTTTTTTGTACTCGTTTTCTTTATTAGAACAAGAAATTTAGTCCTGTGCAAATTCGAACAGCAGAGAAGGTCTCTAATTCTAGATGGTTACGAAACCTTCTGGGCAATGTATTATAAGGCGGTGCTCAAATCTAATAATATATATAACTTGGTCTAACAAATTTTTCGATTTTTATCGAGTAACCGACTCATCTAAAACGTCTCATAGAAAGTCTCAACTGGATCTTTATATCGTATATCAACAATTTAGCATGGTAAAACTTATCAACATTCCGGGGATTGTTACAGTTAATTTGTTACTAAGGCTTGATCGGTTAAAGTGCGGGAAATCAGAGTGCAGGGGCTATAAGAATGATGATGAGTTTACTTATAAGATTCAGACAGAGAAGTGTTTGAAAGAGGTAACCAGTAAGGAGGTGATGCAAGTTGATAAGTTGCCGTTGTATGAAGAATTTTATGCAGATTTATCATCAGAGGATTTCATAACCGAGTTCAAGAAGGTAGCGCCGCTGAATGGGAGAGCCGTGGTGCTGTTTAAGGCCACCTGTGGGTGTCCCTATGCCAAGATCGAGGCATGGAGTTCTGAAGATAGTAGGAGGAGGCATGCAACTGCAAGTGAGTCTTTACTCGATTTTTGTTTGATTATTTATTCAATCTCGTATTGAACATTCGTGCACATAAATCCTTAGTAAGCGTGATTTTTGGTATTCGTAAATCGGTTTGTCCAGTGTGTGCCCATGGGCACATGCTAATAAAGTGTAATTGATGAGTTGTAAAAATTTTATTGATGGAGATTTTTGTACTGAGCTCTCCACCAATATTTTGTGGACACCTCGTCAAACACTAACTCTTAGCACTGCAGAAGGGTTTTGCATCGTAATTGTATGTGTAGCTAGTTTGAAAAGAATTAGATTTCATAGTCTCCTTGTTTAACTTGTCGATACCAAGCTTTGTAAAGCACCATTAGGGTGTAATGTGTATGCCACAGAGAACTTCAAGTTCTGGGATTTTTTTTGTGGAAGTGTTTTTGTTTCATTCTAAGACCTTGGGGCCTGTCGGTCTGTCATGGTTCACGTTGTTGATTATAAATCCATACTGTTGAATGTATTGTGTCGAAGTAGGAAATTGTAAATCCAGAGGGAGAGATCAGTTTAAAGTATCAGAAACATTCATGTGATTGTTTAATTTCATATTTTCTGGCAACTTACTTTCTGATGTAATTTCTTGTTATATGCACACTCAGGTACTAATGAGAAATCGTGTCTGCAGGTATAGAGGCACGCATCAAATCAGGAGAAGATGCGGTAAGGCACCTTAATTGAACTAGAGATTTGAGTTAGCATAGTATATTGAACTTGAATGCTCATTTAAAGCCTATGCATCTGTGATCTGACTACATCATACTGGTGTTGTCTAAAACTATATGACTATAACGTAATGTGGCGTAAATTATCGTTGAAACGGAGGATTTTATTTTTTTTGAAGTAATGACATGTTTTGACTATGATGTTTCTGTTCTAGGTCTGCTACATATGCAAGAAAAACTATGCAAACATTTCTGAGATCAAGCAGTTGCCATGTTCTCACTTTTTCCACGAAGAATGCATCGACAACGCGGTGAAGATCGATGGCCTGCCCCTGTGTCCGTTGTGTGATGAATGGGATGAGAGCTGGGATGAAAGCTGGATAGAGGGCTGGGATAAAAACCAGGAGGATGATTTTGTAATGGTGTGAAAGTGCAGGATCTGTTTGGCTGGTTTTGTTTACAGATAGTTGGTTTAAAGACATGTTTTTTAAAAGAACAATAAGGAAAATATATTTTCTGGTAGAACAATGTCTCCGTTTAATTTATTTTTAAAAATACTTTTAGTTAAAATAAATTATGTAATGTTATATTGAAAATACGAACATCAATCATATTTAATTTAAATTAAATTTAAACCACCTACATTGATATAAAATAATGAAAGAATAAATTTTAATTTACAATTAAAGTTGACTCCAATTAATTATAAAAAATGAAATAAAATTAATAAATCGGGACGAATAGAGTACGATATTATATATATTTGGAATTTCCTCTAATACATTTCAGTTTCGACATTCTAATCATGGTTGCAAATCGCTTCTCGGATGCGTTATCAACTTTTCGGTAATATTATATTAATATTTTCACATTAATATAGCACAACCAATAAAATATGACAAGTGTAATTTGACAATTATTTTTAAAATTCATTATAAAATTTGGGATCTTTTCAAAATTTAAAATTAAACCAATTCAAATTATTTTAGTGCACTTTAAAATTATAAATCGTGCACACCGAAATCTTAATAAACATCTCAAAATTCAAATTGAATTCAAATTTTGAAATTAGAAAAATCTTTTAAAATCTATATATTATAAATTATTCCTAAACTGGATAATCCCATCCCATTCACAGTATAATTTAGAATACCATTATTCTCGTTACTCCGAATCGGTTCCCAAAACTAATTTCAATTCCGCTATTATAAACTCAATATACTGCATCAACCAACTCAATTGAACTCAAAGCCATGACTCTAACTCTCTTATACGGCGTTCTACAAAACCTCTATAATCTCTTCTCCGCTGTTTTTCTAATCATCTATTACGTCTCTTTCTCTCTATTCCTTCTCATTGGAACTACATTAACTCTGTTATGTCTGTACGGCATTGTTACTAATAGTTTTGTCGTCGACGTCGGCTCGAAATCTCGAAAATGTGGGAAGCCAGGGTGTAAAGGTTTTAAGCATGATGATGACTATAAATACAAGGAACAGACGGAGGAGTGTTTGAGATTAGGTGGTAAGGATGTCGAGGAAGTCGATAACTTGCCAGTCAAGCACGCTAGCGAGGAGGACGATTTCGATATCGAGGTTTTGTTGGCTGAGTTGAAGAAGCGTGCGCCTGCCAATGGAAGAGGTGTGTATTTGTTTACGGATAAGTGTGGATGTCGCGTTGCCAAGCTTGAGGCCTGGGGTAAGTCACTAGGTTAACTTTTGCGATTTTACAATTATCTGATTTTTTTTCGATAATATAGTAGTACTATTGATTAAATCAAAATTTTGTGAATTGGATTGTGGTTAATTAGGTTTACGAGTTTTGTGCTTTGCATACGAGTCATTATCACCTGTTAGCCAGCGATCAATAAGTTGTACTCCCTCCGTCCCAAATTAATAGTCGTTTTAATTCATTCGATTTTGGGGAATTTAGACCCTGCTAACTTAGATTTCTAGTTATTCCCCTAGCATCGTATCTGCAGGCCTGCCTCACCTATAGTTTTTGGTTATTAATTAATAGATTTAGTTTAGAGTACGTCTATATATGTTACGTAATCAGATATTTTGATCCGGTTTGCTAGTGGACTCACCTGGTTCCAGTTTTGTTATTAATTGATTGATTCAGTTCAGAGTACATCTACATATGATACATAAGCAGATATTTTGATCCGGTTTGCTAGTGGACTCACCTGGTTCCGGCAGGCTTAGTAATATCTTGTCCTCCGGTCAGTGAGCATAATTGTTTAGGGTCTTTTGGAAGTGCTTAGACAGTAGACTGTAATCCCTTCAGAGAAGATTAGTTATTAATAGGTTACACGTCCATCCGAGTTGCTAATACGTGATGATAAACTAATATTATTATAAAGAAGTTAAATTTCTCTTCACATTTAAAGTATTGAAATTTGAATACTAACGAAGGAACTGAAAATGCAGGTATAAAGGAGCACTACATATCAAAAGAAGATGAGCTTTGCTGCATATGCCTGTCAAAATATTCAAACAAGGCTGTGCTGAGACAATTACCATGTTCTCACTTTTACCACAAAGAATGCATTGACGGTTGGATTAATACCAAGGACCGGTGTCCCTTGTGCAGGGCCAAGTTCGATAGAGATGTTCTAACAAACCAGATAAAAGTATCATGGCGGGGGGATTCAAAAACACCTTACTGGAGACGAATTGCAGGTTATGTACCTTGGTTCAAGATATTTTTTTTGATTTTCAGTGTGAGATTATTTTACATTTGCTTTCGGTTTATGTATCCCATTGTCTGATGACTCCAAGTTTGCAAATGAGCATGACCAACACATTATTGATACCAGCAAGGTATATAAAGGATTTAAAACTGCTGATGCTCTCTTTATCCTTCGTCGTTGATGGAAGTAGTACAGGTTTAGATGCGTATTATTTTAGTAATCCGAGATACATTAGGACAAGAAGATGCAAGAGGATGATCTCCTGGATAAATCTGCAGAAACAGTTGGTTAAGTCTTTATTGCTGAAACAATTGCTTCATGTCTTTGTTTTATCAACAAATGTATAGAGATTCTTTAATTAGCAAATGGATTTATGTTTAGTTAATTCTACCACAGCTTTCTGGACCTTATTTTTCCTGCAATTCTTAATTTTTGCAAGATTTAACTCATGTTGCCCCTACAGGAATGTATGAGTACACCTGAGCAACCAAACAAATCGCGAATTACTTGTTCACTTTAATTTTTGCACGTATTTTAAACTCTATTCAACACATTCTCGGGTAAATCAAAACAGAATTTTTTAAACAAATTATTTAATATTTAATTATGTGTCCGTACAAGTCCAAAAACAATGTTTGACTCTTGTGGTGGTGTTGATTTCGTGTCGTCGAATATAATGGGAGATTGGATGATGCACGGAAGGTGTTTGATAAAATGCCGAAAAGAGGCTCGGTTACGTATACGACTGTGATCATGGGTTTGGGTTAGAGTAATTGTTGCATTGAAGCTGTTGAGTTGTTTAGGGAAATGAGGGTAGCTGGTGTTACGCCTAATGAAGTGACAATGTCGAGTGTTATATCGGATTATTCACGTATTATAGGGGTTAAGATTGGTCTTGAGATGACAAATTTGGTTAATATTTTTTGTGTTGTTAATTTTCAGACATTCTAATCATGGTTCAGAATCCCTTCTCTGGCGCTCTGTCAACCTTTTACTCCTTCAGTAACACTGTTTCAACCTTATGCCCCTACTCCCGTGGTTTTGGTATAACTTTCAACATTCGTTCTCGATCAAGAATGTGTAGTAAATCAGGGTGCAGGGGTTACAAAAATGTAACTCAGTGCGAACTTTGAGTACAGTCGGAGAAGTGTTGAAAATCAGGTGGTAAGGCTGCGGAGGAAGTTGATCAGTTGCTGCAGAAGGAAGTGTTGGAACTCAGGTTTCGTATGACTTTTCTGTTTAGGGACAAGTGTGGGTGTCCGTTTGCGAAGCCTGAGGCATTATAAACACTAGTCTTTTTTAAAATCAGAATTTGTCGCTTAAATGCGGTTTACCTTGTTTCATGTGATTTTCATGCGTGAACCCGTAGGGTTTACCGCACCCAAAGAATAGCGGCTGCGGGTTACCTATAATAATTTTTTTTTATTTTAGTAGGCTTTTAAAGTGGTTAATTATTAACTAGGTCACTTGCTACCTACAAATGTATTAAGTGAGTGATTATTAACTAGGTCACTTCCTACCTACAAATGTATTAAGTGAGTTACTAATTACAAAACTGACTCAAATGAGTCAGTCATTTGAAATTTTATATCAGAAATATCATTTTAGCGTTAGTTAAATTCTTAAAAATATTATATATTGAGTTCCGCATATTTTTTATGAATGATATTACATCCCAATGAAAGATTCTAAGTTCTAGTATTTTAGATAATATTTTTTAGATTTTTAAAATTTCATCTACTATTTATTTTTATTTAAATCAAATAAAACAATCAAAAAATTAAAAATAAATAGTTGATAAAATTTTAAAAATCTAACAATATTATTTAAAATAGTAGAAGTCGGAATTTTTATTTGGATGTAATATCATTAATAAAAAATGTATGAAACTCAATATATAATACTTTTAAAAAATTTGACCAACGATAAAATGATACTCCTTCTGTTTTTTATTATATGACGTTTGACTCTATGGCACACATGTTTTGGAGTTTTGACCATATAATTAAAATAAGTCTTTTCAAAAAATTATTTTTGTGAATAAAAGTTTTGATCTTATATTTTTATTCAAAAAAAGAATTTCTTAAAAATAATAAATTCCAGCTATGTGGTCAACCCTCCTAAATATGTGTGTCAAAAAGTCAAAAATAATATATTAAAAATCAGATGGAGTATTTTTTATACAAATTTTTGAATGAATAACTTATTTGAGTGTAAATCACCACTTAATACACTTAGATGCAGTAAATGCTCTATTTAATAAATCTGCTTTTAAAGTAAAAGTCGGATAAATCCAAATTTTAATCAGCTTCTTAAAATTCATTTAGAATTCAAATTTTGCAAATCCGAAAAACCTTTCAAACTCCAAATTGATATATAATATATATAAACTAATCCAAACTAATCTAATCCAATCCAATCCAAAATCATATTAGAATATCAGTACAGCCTCTAACACCTTGAGATTTTAGAGACCCGTTCCTTAATATATAGTTGAATTCAATTGAAGTTGAAATCATGATTCTAAACCTCTTCAACTGCGTTTTACTAATCTCATATCACCTCTTCTGTGTTTTTCTAATCATTTACGTTGTCATTGTAACTGCATTAATTCTGTTATGTCCTCGTACGATCTCCGTCGAGTTTGGTTCTAGGTCCAGAAGGTGTGGGAAGTTAGGGTGTTCAGGTTATAAGAATAGTGCTGGGTATAAATACATGGAACAGACAGAGGAGTGTTTGAAATTAGGTGGTAAGCATGTCGAGGAAGTCGATAACTTGCCGGTCAAGCAAGCTAGCGAGCACGATGATTTTGATATCGAGTCTTTGATGGATGAGTTGAAGGAGTTGGCGCCGGTTAATGGGAGAGCTTTGTATTTGTTTACGGACAAGTGTGGATGTCGTGTTGCCAAGCTTGAGGCCTGGGGTAAGTCGCTTGCTTACATTTTACCCGATTTACAATGGGCGCTGGTCCACAACAAGCGATTGTAGGCAAATTATCTTTCTACGGAAATCGAGCAAAATTTTCACGACTGATAGTTATAACAATCGTTTGTCATGGACCTGGACCCTTTACAATTACATGAAACTTTTTTTGATTACATAGTATAGATTGCATCAAAAAAATTCAGGAGGGAAAATTGGATTATGGTTAAGAAGCTTGGTAGACATTAGCAATTAGGTTTACTAGTTTGATTTGTGTTTAATTAGTCGATATCAAAGCCTTGCATACTAGCCACTATCGGGATCAATCAGTTGTACTCCCTCTGTCCCAAAGTAATGGTCGTTTTGACTTTCTGCACGTATAAACTCTTTACATAAAATTTTTATTCATTCGATGTTTTTGAATTTGGACCCTGCTAACTTAGATTTCTAGTTATTCGGATTCCCTAGCCATTATATCTGCAGCCTGCAGGACACCTAAAGTTTTTGTTATTATCTAATTGATGCAGTTCAGATCAATGTATACATAATCAAAGTATCGAAATTCAGATACTAACGAAGGAACCGTGGATGCAGGTACAAAGGAGCGCTACATATCAAAAGAAGATGACCTTTGCTGCATATGCCTGGCAAAGTATTCAAACAAGGCTGAGCTGAGACAATTACCTTGTTCTCACTTTTACCACAAAGAATGCATTGACGGTGTTAATTCAAGTGTTTATGATGATAAGAGTTCTTAGCAACAGAATGAAGACTTCAGATTGGAATCATCCGAGATCTCAGCAATGTTTATCAGAATGCAGTTGGTTCAATCTTCCTGGAAGTCTATCCCGCAGGTTTAGTATTAGGTTGTTAGGGTTTGTGTAAATCTTGTTTATCTGGATAAACCTTATCTCAAACAAACTCACCACCTTATCTTATAAATCAAGTTTATATCTTTCAAGCCTTATCTCTTTACTTGATTTATCTTTTTCAAACGTACTAACAGATTAGTTTCAAAGATTCATTCAAAATATTTTCAAACAAACTTATCTTCCAACCTTATCTTGTGTTTGAAAATAAATCTGTTAGAACTTTGCTTATAAATACAACTCTTCATTTCAGATTTGTAGCTAACACTTCCACGAGAATCTTTCATCTTCTGAAATCATTTTTTCTTGTTCTACACCCGAGATATTCATATCCAGAAAAACAAGAAACTTAGTTTGAGTTGTAAAATTTCATATTACATTCTTGTAACTGAATCGTGTATTATATCACTTGTCCCGGATTGTGGGAGGTTGATTACAACAGGAAGGCCAAGTAGCTTTGTGCTAGGTAGCTGTGTGCTAGGGAAAGGATTTTTTCAAGTGGGCCAAGATTGTAATCAAGGAAAGTTTGTAAGTACTTTATTTAAGTGGATATAATACATTCTCTATGCTAGTTGGCATGGGGACTTGGATGTAGGCCATAGACTAGGTGTAGGGGCCGAACCAAGTGAAAACTCTTGGTGTTCTGCATTGTTTAATTTCTTTATTACTGCATTTATATTTCAGTAATTTACTTTCTGCAGTTAAAAGAGACTGTCACATACCCTGTCTCATTTGTAAAGGGACTGTCCCATTTGCATAAGAGACTGTCCCATTTGCCTTGACAGTTAGAATATTATTTTATCTATCGAGCCATCGAATTTCATTTGGTATCAGAGCAGGTGCATTTAATTCTCTTTTTAGTGTTTATTTTGCTAGCGATCCATGGCTCAACCAGATAGGTATTCAAACAATTATCCACCACTGCTTCATGGTGCTGAAAACTACAATGACTGGAAGTTTCGGATGAAGATCTTTCTCCAGCGTGATGCATTCGAATGGGATGCTGTAGAAAATGGTTTCACAATTCCTATGAAAGAAGGGAAGCCAAAATCTCTCAAGGATTTTTCTCCAGAAGAAGTGAACGCAATGAATTCCAATGCTAAAGCTATGAACTCACTTCTCAATGGCATGGTAGCTACAGAATTAAGAAAAGTTTCAGCATGTACTACTGCCAAGCAGATCTGGGATACGATCAAAGTCAGCCACGAAGGCACGTCTAAGGTACGTGAAGTAAAATTAAGTATGCTAATGAGTGACTATGAAGGTTTCAGGTTGGAAAGAGATGAAAGCGTGCGAGATGCTCAAGGGAGGTTTCTGACATTGATGAACTCCATCTCACTTCTGGAAAGGATCATTCCTCAATCTCAGATTAATAGGAAAATCCTCAGAGCAATGCCAAAGAAGTTTGCTCCAAAGGTTACCATTCTGCAGGATTCAACGCTGCTTTCAACTATGGATACTCTAACACTGTTCAGTGAATTGGAAGAATTTGAAAACCAGCTACGCAGATATGATGAGGAAGATGAGGCTCCTCGTAAGAAAACTCTTGCACTTAATGCAGATGCAGACGAGTCTCCTGACGATTCTGATGAAGATATTGCTCTTCTAACAAAGAAGTTTCATAAATTTCTTGCCAAACGAAATGCTTCTAAACGACCTATGAAGTCACAGTTTCCGAAGAAGGACTTCAAATCTAATCCGAGCAAGGAAGTCAAAGTGAATCAAAGCAAGGATACTTGTTTTGAGTGTGGAAAGAAAGGGCACTTCAAAAAGGACTGCTACAAGCTGAAGAACAAAAAGAAGGCATTAATTACCTGGAGTGATGATGAATCTGATGTGGAGATCGATTCAGACGATGAAGTTGCTCAACTTTGCTTTGCTGGACTAGAGGACAACTCCAGTGATAATGATGAGGTACATAATATTAATTATGCTTCAAATATATCTCCATCTATTTTAAATTTGCAGGTCCAGGTCAAGAAGTTGAAAGAAAAGAATGCTTATTTAAAGCAAGCTTTAAGTGAAGTTCTTAGTGAAATGGATGACCCCATGAAGGAAGAAGCCCTAGTTGCTGAGAACAGATCATTGCTTGAAAGGGTTTCAAAACTTACTGAAGAAAATCAATATCTCAAAAATGAGATTGAGATGAAGGATGTATGCCTTGAAGCTTTGAAGAAAGAATCAATATCTGTTGATCCAGAAACCGTTAAAGAAGACAGTGCTCCTGATCCCCTGGTTCCTGAATTAAAGCAGAAAGTCGAACAGCTTGAAAAGGATTTAGCTAAATGTTTTCATGGAGAAGGAACTTTGAATGCTCTTCTTGGTGAACAAAAATCTTCTCTTGATAAAGGAGGTTTAGGATGTGAGTCAATCAAGAAACGTGCATTTCAAGGCGGTTATAAGCGAGCTCCTATGAAATATAAGATGCCTTATGAGAAATGTCGAGATTGTGGCAAAGCTGGCCACCCTACAGCTGAATCTAGATTATGTGGTATCAAGGACCACTTCTCTAACTCATCTTATAAATCGTCTACTAGATATAAATCTGCTAATACTTCTGTTAATATTGTTCTGGTGTCTCATTCATTCTTTAGTTGTCTCATTCTCATATAATTGCACATATTATAAACTGCAATATATTCTGTTGGTTCTAACTTTGTTTTACAGGCCTTTAGTGTTTTTGATAGGGGGAGCATTTATGCTTTCTTTGTCATCATCATAAAAGGGGGAGAATGTTAATTCAAGTGTTTATGATGATAAGAGTTCTTAGCAACAGAATGAAGACTTCAGATTGGAATCATCCGAGATCTCAGCAATGTTTATCAGAATGCAGTTGGTTCAATCTTCCTGGAAGTCTATCCCGCAGGTTTAGTATTAGGTTGTTAGGGTTTGTGTAAATCTTGTTTATCTGGATAAACCTTATCTCAAACAAACTCACCACCTTATCTTATAAATCAAGTTTATATCTTTCAAGCCTTATCTCTTTACTTGATTTATCTTTTTCAAACATACTAACAGATTAGTTTCAAAGATTCATTCAAAATATTTTCAAACAAACTTATCTTCCAACCTTATCTTGTGTTTGAAAATAAATCTGTTAGAACTTTGCTTATAAATACAACTCTTCATTTCAGATTTGTAGCTAACACTTCCACGAGAATCTTTCATCTTCTGAAATCATTTTTTCTTGTTCTACACCCGAGATATTCATATCCAGAAAAACAAGAAACTTAGTTTGAGTTGTAAAATTTCATATTACATTCTTGTAACTGAATCGTGTATTATATCACTTGTCCCGGGTTGTGGGAGGTTGATTACAACAGGAAGGCCAAGTAGCTTTGTGCTAGGTAGCTGTGTGCTAGGGAAAGGATTTTTTCAAGTGGGCCAAGATTGTAATCAAGGAAAGTTTGTAAGTACTTTATTTAAGTGGATATAATACATTCTATATGCTAGTTGGCACGGGGACTTGGATGTAGGTCATAGACTAGGTGTAGGGGCCGAACCAAGTGAAAACTCTTGGTGTTCTGCATTGTTTAATTTCTTTATTACTGCATTTATATTTCAGTAATTTACTTTCTGCAGTTAAAAGAGACTGTCACATACCCTGTCTCATTTGTAAAGGGACTGTCCCATTTGCATAAGAGACTGTCCCATTTGCCTTGACAGTTAGAATATTATTTTATCTATCGAGCCATCGAATTTCAGACGGATGGATTAATACCAAGGACCGGTGTCCCTTGTGCAGGTCCAAGTTCGATAGAGATGTTCTAAAAAACCAGATAAAACTATTGTGGCGACAACCAAAAACACCGTACTGGAGACGAATTGCAGGATGGCTCAAGAACTAATGTAATTGTTTCGATTTTGAGTTGTGAATTTTTTTTACGTATGCTTTTGGTATATGCATCCCATTGTCTGATTCCAACTTTGTATATGACCACCATATTATTGATATGATACAAGCAAGGTATTTGTTACTGTTGATACTCTTTTTTATCCATTGTTAGCCATGGTACAGACTTAAAAGTCCGATAAAAAAAATTAATATTATTGAAAAATAAAAAAAAACACCCGACTAAGATTAGGTTAGGTTTACAAGAAAAATGACGTGGATTAGTTTAGATGATGGGAGTAGAGTCAACAAATGTAGTTTAGATGATGGGAGCAGAGTCAACAAATGTAGCGTACCTTTTTTACGTAATCCATTGGAGTGGACAATATTTTACATGTTACGTATATTCTATTGCCACGTAGATATTATAGCTAATATGCGAGGAGCGTTGGAGATACTCTAAGAGCCAATTGAAACTGCGGAAACAATTGCTTCAAGTCTCTAGTTTATCAACAAATGTATAGAGATTCTTTAGTTAGTACCTTTCCAACTATTACTAGTACCCTGTTCACAAGCAGCAGCAACAATTTAACAAATGTTTAGTTGATTCTACAACAGCTTTCTGGACCTTATTCTCCTTTTATACCTTATTGCATTAAAACTGTAGATTTTGCAGGGTAGAAGGCTATCAAAGTCGAGGAGAACTAACTGTTAAAACATAAAACAAGATCCAACTGTTATCCCTGTAGTGATGTATGAGTACATCTGATCAACCAAACAAATCTCGAATCACTAATTTTTGCACGTATTTTAACTATACTGAACACATTTTCGAGTAAATAAAAAAAAACTGTTTTTTAAAATTATTAATTATATGTTCCTACAAATCGAAGTGTACTAATAACTTGATTCAATTTAGATATGTGTGCCCTATCGAAGTAAGGAACCCGAGAAACAAAGTTCTAGGACTATTTCAAATCTTGACATCTCGTAAAGTGAGTTAAATGTTCTAATTGAAGTATTTTATCTCTTTGGAAGTTATATAATACAGTTACTTTTCCCTCCAAATCATTTTCAAAAAGATCACTTCTTAATCAAATCCTCATGAAAATTTCTCTCAAGATCAAAAGTTCTTTACAATCACCACTCTATTTCACTACAAAACATCTCAAATGCATCACCACTGCATCTCCATTTTCCCCACAACAACACCTCCGTCTCTTCTTCGATCGCAACAACACCAATTCAATTCACCAAGATTACGAGCTTTCGCTAGTCTCATTATTAAAATCTTGCGCAACCCTTTTCGCCATTTCGCAAGGTCAGCAACTACATTGTCTTATTTTCAAGTCCGGGTCAATCTCGAATATTTTCGTGCAAAATAGTTTGATTAATCTTTATGCCAAATGTGGGTTAATGGGTTGTGCTAAAACTATGTTTGATTCTTGTGGTGGTGTTGATTTCGTGTCGTCTAATATAATGCTAAGTGGGTATGTGAGAATGGGGAGATTGGATGATGCACGGAAGGTGTTTGATGGAATGTCTGAGAGAGGTTCGGTTACGTATACGACTATGATCATGGGTTTGGCTAAGAATAATTGCTGGAGTGAGGCAATTGAGTTGTTTAGGGAAATGAGGGTTGCGGGTGTTACGCCTAATGATGTGACAATGTCGAGTGTGATATCGGCTTATTCGCGTATTAAGGGGGTTAAGAATGGGAGTGTTGTTCATGGGTTTGTTGTTAAGATTGGTCTTGAGAGTTTTGGTCTTGTTTTGACAAATTTGGTTAATATTTATTGTGTTGCGTCATGTTTGTGGGATGGGAGAAGGGTATTTGATGAGATGACGGAGAAGAATATAGTTGCGTGGAATGTTATGTTGAATGGATATTCTAAGGCTTGTTTGGTTGATTTGGCTAGAGATTTGTTTGATAGGATTCCTGATAAAGATGTTGTTTCTTGGGGTACTATGGTTGATGGATATGTGCTAGTAGGAAGGTTGAATGATGCATTGATAATGTATCGTGAAATGCTTAGCAGTGGGTTGATTCCTAATGAAGTGATGGCTGTAGATTTGATTTCAGCTTGCAGACAAGCAATGGTATTTGGTACGGGTCGTCAGTTACATGGTGTATCTATAAAGCTGGGGTTTGATAATTATGACTTTATGCAGGCGACAGTCATACATTTTTATGCAGCTTGCCGAGAAATCTATCTTGCTCAACTGCAGTTTGAACTAGGAAATAAAGACCATATAGAATCGTGGAATGCCCTTATTACAGGATTCATAAAAAATAGAATGATTGAATCAGCACGAAAGTTATTTAACGAGATGCCTGAAAGAGATGTTGTTTCATGGAGCTCCATGATTGCTGGCTATGCACAACATGAGCAGCCGAGTTTGGCTTTGGAACTCTTCAATCAAATGGTCTATAGTAAATTCAGACCAAACGAAATAACTATGGTCAGTGTCCTCTCTGCAGTTGCCGCTCTGGGCTCCTTGAGTTATGGCAGATGGGCTCATGAATACATTATTAATAATTCAATCCCACTTAATGACAATCTGATTGCAGCTATCATTGACATGTATGCGAAATGTGGAAGTATCGGAACTTCTGTAGAATTTTTTTACCAAATCAGAAACAAAATAAAATCCGTATCTCCATGGAATGCCATCATATGTGGTCTCGCGATGCACGGGCATGCAAAGTTGTCTCTCGATATTTTTTCTGATTTACAAAGGTGTAGCCACAAACTCAATTCCATAACATTTATTGGGGTACTGACTGCATGTTGCCATGCTGGGTTGGTAGATTTAGGGGAAGAACACTTTAGGAATATGAAGAATATATATAATATAAATCCAAACATTAAACACTATGGTTGTATGGTAGATCTTTTAGGAAGAGCTGGGAGATTAGAAGAAGCTGAGGAACTAATAAGAAGAATGCCTATACAAGCAGATTTTGTGATCTGGGGTACTTTATTAGCAGCATGTAGAATGCATGATAACGTGGAAGTAGGAGAAAGGGCTGCTCAGAGTTTGGCAAGAGTGGAACCAACCCATGGCGCAGGACGAGTTCTTCTGTCAAACATTTATGCCGAGGCGGGAAGGTGGGAAGATGTAGGTTCAGTTAGACAAGAAATGCAAAGCCAACAACTGACCAAGTTGCCTGCATACAGCGGAGTATTATGATGCAATGGACATAAATGATTAGTATGTATTCCAGATTCCACCAGTTGTTTCATTGATATTCATTTGATAACAACTTGCTGTTTGGGAAATGAATTCAAGTCACATGGAACCACCAAGAATTACGTGCAATGCCTGAACTTCAGCAGTCAGCCCTTGCTTTGTTTCTGTCTCTCAGGTTCTCTCATTTGGCAAAATTATTGTACAGTACATGTCAAACAATTTCTAGTGATAATAACCAATATTTAATAACTAAATTTGTAAACCTTTATCATATATACATCAAACACTTTGCATGTTTCTTTCAGAAAATGGTTATAGAAAACGGAATCCAAAATCATTAACAGCTACACTGTAATGCTTTGTGTGAACGGAATCAAATTGAGCAAGGAATGGAATGAAAATTATTAACCAATTTTTTTCATTTTATAGATGTAAATAGAACATTGACAAGTCTGGTCCAGTAAAATAAGTATTCGACATGGTATCAACTCTCTCTCTCTCTCTCTCTCTGCTACATCACACAGCCAATTGTGAAAATAATGGTGCGTCCTTTCTCGGTTTTGTAAATTTTTTGTTGTTATATTTCTACTTTTTTGTGTTCTCATATACAGTAGCATGACTAGCATCAATAATTTTGTGGTTTATATTGTTGTGGAGTCTTTAATATCCTATATGAAATTTTTGACTTTCAGTTATTGTGAATGGAGGAGAGGTTATTATTTTAATTTTTTTTTTGTTTCCTGTGAAGGGGTGATCTTGTTGGGTATATATCTTTAGAATGGGCTTGGGTATGTTTTAAATGGCTCTGGGGGGAATGTTGTTTGGACCTGGATTGCTTTTGTACCAAGTTGTGTTCCTGGTATATGTCTTGCAGCTTATCTTAAGCTGCAAGATACATAACCTCTGGGATTAAGATGTCTTCTACTTTTTCAAGTATCAATTCTATTAAAATATTGATGTTGAGAATCGTAACATGTTCTTAAGTTAAAGAAAAAAAAGAATCTGCATATGGAATTGGAGTTCTTGTGCTGGGAGTGGCGGTGTTGGTGAGTTGGGAGAGAATATTTAAGTAAATGATCTTGGATTTACCATCCAAACCTTATGTTGTTGCCTGCAATGTTCTTAACTGTGTTTTGTAATTCTACTGATATGCTATGCTAATCTTTTACTTCAGGAATGGTTGGAACAATATTATTTTAGAAACAGTTTTTAACATTTTTAACTGAAGCATGAGGTCAACCGTGTTCTGTAGACTAGAAGTACACCTTCATATGTGGTTTGTGTTAGTATTACACATTTGCTCTATATCTTTACTTGTTTGTCCTCGCAAACTTAACATAAGGTCAGTTGCATGTATACTGGAGGGAGGTTATGGTTGAACACTTGAACCCGGTGTTCAACTGACATATTGGAGTAACTGGTTGTAATGAGTTCTTTCTACTATGACTATTCAAGTAGAATATGCAAATTACTGTACCTTCTAAAAACTCCGCAGTAATTGTGTGAATATCTTGGAAGAAGACCAATAGATTTCAAGTTCTAACAGAATGTATGTTATGACCATTGTTTAGTAATGTTACAGGTATTATTGGTGGTAATGAGACTGATGTGTGATGACCATTCATATTCAGGTGAGGAAGAATGTCGTCTTCGCTGCATCGACAGCTTTAGGACAACTTTAAAGTTGCTTACTCTAACAGAGAATGACAAAGCCAAGTATCTTGCTGAGGGAACTGCAGAGCAATGTAAGAATCAACCATGTACAGACAACACTGGAGCTAACACAGTACCTGAAACTGAGCCTCAATTTCAAACAGATAAATTTCTGTTATTAAATGCTTTTGAAATTTCGCATTTTTTAGTGTGAGTATGTAATTTAGGATATCTGTTTTCTTGACTTGAGTGATGGCTTGTAATTTGGCAGTATAATTCTTTTACAAATATCAAACAGATAAGTTTACAAAACTGTGCAATTGGAGAAAAATAAATCTGACAAGTCTACAGGTTTATCTTTGATCAAAAGGGGGACTATAAATCTTGATTCTTGCACTCCTACAGCCGAATCTCCGTGATTAGCTCTGCAGCTGCTCCCATTGTACCAACTCCACCAGCCACTAGCAGAGAAAGAGAAAGCTCCTCATTCCAATGCCTCAACCCTCTGCTAACCCTCTTCAACACCTCTGCATCCACTTCCGAAAGCCATGTCGGTACGCATCTTACCATAAGACTCACATAACCTGTGACATAAGCATGCCAGGTAGCTGGATGACAGCCTACTGATATCTTCCTATCCAAGGCACTTGCTATAAACTCCAGATGGTATTGCAGCATTTTTCGACGGTGCTTTGATGTAGGTGAAGATGAATCCACTCCGAAGGCAAAGGATCCACAAAGAAGAGAAAAATATGCTAGTGCGTAGCCACCAAGTGTTGCAACAACTCCTGATTCTTCATCATGTGGAGCTCTATGAACACAGATAAACCAAGATGGCAGGGTTTCTTTAACTAATGACTGAACGAGTGCCAAGCCACCAAACCATATTAGAGAAGCTGCTAAGGAAGCGGCTACTTTTACCTTTGTCAATGCAGTAGCAAGTGAGACGTGCCCGTAACTCATCCCAAATTTGGCTTTCTTCTGCTTCTCTAATCTGTGCCTTGGAAGCCCATTGCAGACTATAGCACTTACAGATTGCATTAGTGCAGACACGATTTCCTCTCTCATGAACATTATGTCTCTGATGGACCTGTAAATGCGCAAGTACAAAATACCTGGTGCAATTGGATTTATCTCACTGTCAAGGTTGTATCCAAATCCATGACCAAGAAGTGCTCCAACGCCCCCGTTGCTGGAAATGGAGGTGCTCTTTAACTCCAGTGTGGCAGTGAAGCAACTTTTGAGAAGCTGAACCACTGCATCTTTGTTGTGGAGAAAGACTGTACGTGAGCCAGAAAACACAAGAAAATCTCTCCAGCGTTTAGCCTTTTGGGTCCACAGGGAAGCCACAATAGGCATGCATGGCCATGGGCAACCTGCAGCAAGGGCCTCCAAGGCTGGGCCAGCCAGATTGAGAAAATGCTGCGATGCTCTGTCTATCTTGTAAGTTATAGTGAGGCTTACAAAGGCGGCTAAGGGAAGTGGGAGGGTCGCTGGAGAATTTCTCCCTGCAAGGATGAAATCGGACATTGTTTAATACACATAAATATTGGTGGATACAAGTCTTTGTTGCATGCAAAGTGTCATATATATATTCATCAACTTGTCATGTGAAGAAGCACCTGCAAAAAGGCTTGGGATATCTACACCAGTTGCAGCTAGGATCTTCTTGATCTGCTCCTCAACATTAGATAGATTTGCAGCTGGACTTGGCCAATCCACTCCATTCATCAAGACATGTTTCCAAACACCGCGACTTACCTCAGCTGAAAGGTAAATAACAATGGTTGCTAAGGATGCAGGGAGAAAGTCCGCTAAATCTTTCAGCCCTGTAATTGGAATGATTATTAAATACAAATGATCTTAAACAGAATCAAATTTCAAAACTACAACCGTAAAGAACAAAGTCTCAGAAACCTATCTTAGTACAGTAAGTGTATGGTTCTAAAAACCAAAACGGACGATGAGAACTTTTGGTCAGATGATGAATTACTAACCTGTACACAGTTCACGAGGGGAAAGTCTACCATGGGCACACGCGGTTAGAGCAGCATCAACCACAAAGGGAACAGCTTCAAGTATATCCCAAGCAGCTAATTTGGGTCCTAAACAAGTCCCCTCACCTGTCCCAGAGGAGGCACTACATCCAGATGTCATAGATTGTTTCTCTCCACTGATCTTTTTGAACATCATGTGAAGAAGTTCTTCCACAATCTGGTGCACAGGGGTCCCATGAACAAGACCAGAGAGTGGTGATGCTATGCATGCCAAATGCTGTCGATACCATACTTTCAATTTCGGGAAGGAGGCCACATAAACAGGCTTAGAAAAGGATGAACCTAAATCAGTTACAGAAGTCCTTTTATTTTTCTCATTCCAGATACTTTCTGAAGATACTACGTGGGAGTTCCGTACTAGTAAGAGGTATTCAGGAGTTAATTGGGATCCTACTCGAGGTACATCTCCTAATACATGTTCTATAGGTGGTGAATTAAATCTCCATAACATGAGAAGAAGTTGAAATGCATTCGAGAAAACTGTATAGGCGGACAAATCTTCTCCTGTTGTTGGTGTCCACCTGACATTGGGCAAACATGCCCCGAATACTTCACAAATTGGCATCAGTGAACCAGCTAGTTGTGGAACCTTATACAATAAAAAAAATAGTCATACAAAAATGTTTTTCTGAAGTTGAAACTGTTCTAGTTATGCCCACTCCAAGACAGTGAAAGAAGTGATTAACCAAAGGATCAGTTGAGTATCAAGAAAATCATCTTAATCCAAAGAAGAAAGCAAGTGGCACATTTGTTGAAAAAAAATGGAAATGTATGGCAGTAGAAGCTAGACTTACCACCCCATGCAAAAAGAATATTTGAACACAATCCACGGGTGTTATTGCAAGAAGGAGGACATTTAGCATCGCGGCATAATGGATTAAATGGCTTTCGTTTCCAGAGTAATCAGCAGGAACTGGTGGACACAGTAATCTAGTTATGAAGTAGACGGTGTGTTCCTGAAATTGATATGACATGAGAATAACTCAAATTAAGCTGTTTAACCACCAGATTAGAAAAAGTAATGCTGCTCGGTTGTATCTGTTAGTATAATATAAGATCCTGGAAAGAGCCATTCTTTAATACCTTAAGATTTTAGAGTAACTGGTTCCTTAACATGGTATCAACACCTTAAGGTTTTAGAGTATCCGTAAATCTATCATGTGCAAGAATGTTCAACCATGCATTGTCTTGAACATTTTGCTAACGCTAAATTACCAAGATGAATATTAGAAACATTTAATTCAATACCTGTATGTTCCAGCCCCGAACCAAGGAAGCCCCGCAAAGGATAGTAGCAGCAGCTATCTTGTCATCATCGGATCCTTGGACAGCAATCTCATAGACTTTTTTGAGCTCTGCTAAGCTTCCATTTAATCCATCAGCTTAAATTCAGTTCCTTTATCTTTGTCTAAATCAATTAAAAAGTCATCTGATTTACCTGGCTTTAGCCAAGAAAACAGTGCCAAAAACTGTGTAATATATGAAAATGAGATCCTCGTAGTTTCTTTTTACCAAATGTGACTGGTTCCAGTCGAAAGTAGTCATTTACAGTGTTCTATATGTGATTAAAATTTAGATGATGTTACTGGTAGGGGTAAAAGTATGTCTACCTTGAAGCAGGTGAAGAAACTAAGGCATCAATCAGCAGCGGTGAAAGTGGACTACCTCTCATGAATGAAGACCAGCCAAGAGCTTGGGCAGGAGGAACACTAACAGATATTTGCTCACTGGGTCCTTTGACGTAGCTTGGCCACAAGTATGCTGATGTATCTAATAGATTTCTGGTAATACAAGCCTCGACTACCAAATGGTGCAAGTTCCCAGCTGCGTATAAGGATACATAGTAATCAAACTTAACTCTGGACTTTTTAAATAAAGATAAATACTGTTTGAAAGTTCAGATGCATTTACAAATTGTTTCCTGTCTAAATTAGTCATATTTTCCCTTGCTTCCCTTACAAATTGAATTTATTAACTATAAACTGGCCCCTGGAGTTAGTCAATGAGCTATAGTTGCAGAATCATGGACAGGGCTTAAGACTTAATTTCTCATTTTACTTTGTGCCTAGATTTTTATGCGACCTATCTTGTTCCCCAAATTACTGTCAACCATAAAATATTTCCCAATACAGTGATATAAATGAAAATACAAAACAGTGAAGAAGCTTTAATTGATGAGAACCAGAATGGCACTAGCATACTATAAGATTCCATAAAGTCATGCATGCAGATGCCGATTCAGAATCCCTACAAATATGTTATAACTGTCAGACTGAGTTTGATTACTTACAACAATTAATTGGCGTGTCTTCTAGGTTGATGCCAGGCACGTACATCATTGCTTTTGCAGCAGCCTGATTAGCTGCAGAAATGACTGATTCGGGTGGATTCAGCAAGGCTTCGTAATCGCCCAAACTCTGTAAGCAAGAAACTAAGTCTCTACTGCGCTTTCCAGGAGATTGCTCTTTTCCAATGCTACAGTCTATCTTAGCAGTTAAGGCAATTTCCTCTTCTTTGATAAGATGATCAAGTACGAGGGGTACGATGGATAATAACATGCTCAAGCGAGTACCCAAGTGAGGCACAGGAACTTCGATAGGATCCCTTTCCTGATATAGTTAAATAATAAGAGTTAATTTACATCTGTAATGAACGAGATTTGTCAAAAGGGCCCTTGATTTGATTTCTTAGTAGTTTGGAGAAAATTTTGAAGAAAATTAATTGGTTTACGAGTTCAATTAAAGGAATCCTCCCAGTTACCTTCTTCTAACATGAAGTTACTACAATTGTCTGATAGATTATAAAAAAACGTAAAGAATTTCTAACAACAATCTTGAAACCAGTGTTCGTAAAGGGCTACAGGATATTTAGAGATGGACTGGGGGTCGAATCAGCACTACAGTTACTCAAAATTTATTTTTGGTATAGATGTGCACTTAATCACTAGATTGAAATGTTGAGAATTCAAACCCTTTGAACAAGACGTAGAGCTGCCATCCAAAGCCCTAAGAAACTGTCTTTCCAAGATGTGTCATTAAATGCCTGAAGGGTCTTCAAGGAACCTGTAAAATAATATTAGAAATTTCCATACTATCAAATAATAGTTAATCCAATGGCATTATTATTCTGTTAAATTTTGACAGGTTTTTTGACGGCTAAACATACAAACAGGATTTACCAGTCAGAATATCTATAGCGCTTGTTACATGGACTTGTGATAAGTCCATTGCATCTTCTAGAACTAAATCAAGAGGAAGCCAGAGACTAGAATAACTAGTTCCATGACAAAGACTGGAAGAAGATGCCAGAGGCCCGTACATTGTTACCTCATTGAACTTTTGCATGTGTAATGTTTTGCATTTCTTATACGTAATTTCTTGAGTATCTGCTATCAACTGGACAAGAGTCTCTGGTGTCAGAACTTGTGACTTTCTTAACGCTGTGGACTTCAGTACAAGAACCTGTATCCACTGGGTGAACCGCCTCCAATTTGCAGGCCTAAACATACAGTTTGACGATTAACAAATTAGTTAAAAAAGCATTGGCGGACTATTCTTGCTTCTACTTCAGTGAAATTAAAAAGAGTGCAACAAAATCATATAACTCTCACATGCTTTTGCGTGCCAAGTGAAGAATATTGAAAATCACTTTGTTTTGCAGAAATTGACCGATAAGATCAATTGCCATCACAGTATTTGCACTTTGCAATCTCTTCTGATGACTAGTGTTCTTGTCATGACTATCTAAGTCCATATACCGAGTTTCCAATATCCATTTAAATTCTTTATCGGGTGTGAATGCTAGTAACCCTTCATCATCTATTGATGCTTCCAATAACTGCCAAACTATTGAAAATATAAACTCCACAACAAAAACGCCAGGTTCACTGGCTGGAACATCAAATAATTTAGAAAGTTGGAGAATTTTGTCTACTGTACTGTTGATCCTGCAATTAGAAGAGGCAATAAATACAAATTTAATGTCCCTAGAAAAATAATTATAAGATCCTGCAATTAGAAGAGGCAATAAATACAAATTTAATGTCCCTAGAAAAATAATTATAAGAAATAATTATCTGAGAGAGAGAGAGAGTTTGGGAGAGATTTTAAAGAATAAAATTTCAGTTTGGCGAACTTGTAAAAAATTAAAAAATCAGTTTCAATGATAAGATGGTAGGAACCATATGGAATTAAGAGAAGTTATCAAAGTTTATATACATGCTACAATATCTTAGTTGTATATCCATTTGGGAACCTCAGTACAGTATCATTTAGTCCTATAGGACACATGTGAGTGATTTTAATTAAGGAGTGATTTTTCACACAATTGCTTCGACAAAGCAGAAAGTGGAAGACTACAAGTATTCTATACTTAAAGAACTGGAGCACTTGATAGTCTGAAATAGCATCATTTGTTTATACGTTAACAATAAAACACGAAAGTAGTGCCTTACATTTGATTACATGATGACTTTATATCAGATGTAAGTTCCGTTGCATGTCTCTTAAGTAGTTCCATATAAAGCCTGTATGCAGCTGGCTGGGAACGTCGGTTTGGAATGACCCTGTACAAGACAAATTTGCCACTTATGTCACACACAGTTTAACAGTCAATGTTCTTTGTGAAACTACTGCGTACCTTTCTAATGAAAACTGTGAGAACATTGGCAATTTAAGACACCATTCAACAACAAGATTTACACATTTTGCAGATGGAATGTTGGGCTTGATTACATAAGATAAGATAGTCTTTACTGCTATGTCCAACAAAATATAATAATAATTACACCGAACCTGACAAAACCACAACCATGGCGTAGCAGTAGCTCTTAACAGATCATCTTTAGAAAGGAAACAAAAACATAGAGCAACATCAGTATCCTACTATCTCTTAAAACAGCAAAATTTTCTACAGGGCAAATGCAATCCACTTAATCAAACAAAGCACTACTGTAAAAGCTTAAATTTGGGTGTGACCTAAAAACAAACATCTATGGTGCAACTTCAGCTTTGAGTCCGAGTCCAACAAGGAAGCATAGAAGTCCTCAGGGGTAACCCGAGAGTGCGATTTCAAGTATTTAGACTCTATCATTCAGTAAAAAAAATGAGAGATTGTGTCAATTCATGGGGACATCCCCAGCGGATTTACTAATGAATTGGCTAATCGAATTCAAGAAAATTCTTTCTTGAATACTCGATATGGAACTTGGGTTGACACCGCTTCAATTTCCCCCTCAATCGAAAAACCACGAAACTTGTGACACCCCTAATCATTTGTTGCTACTAACCCAAAGAAAATGCTGCCTCATTATCTCAATTTTAGAAAAATTTCGACATTAAGCCGCCTAAAGTAAACAACTTAATTACAATCATCTTCTGTTTCTTAATTACAGTTACTTCATAAAAGTAAGGTCCGCGTAAATCTTAATCTCACCAAACCATAATCAAAACCAAAACACTTGAACTAACTAACCATAATCAAAACCAAAACACTTGAACTAACTGTCAAGGAACCAATTACTCTAAAATCTCAAGGGAATGGCCATTTCCGGGATCTTATATTATTCTAACATATAAGACTAACAAAGACTAACAAACTAAACTAAACTCACTCACTCAACCATGACAATAAATTATCCCCATCTAGCCTCTAAAAATTAGCGATAATTCATTTTAGTCCCGACTGTTCTGTAAACCCGGTTCCGCAACATACTACAACAAACTAAACTAACTCAACAATACCAATAAATTCAAAACAACAATAACAACAACAACAACAAAACATGAAAACAAGAGAATAAGACAACCTTAAAGAGATCAAAGCAAACAGAAGCACATTCGGAACAAGCCGAAAACACAGAGCCTTTTCGAGAAACTTCCAAGTACTAGAAACATTATGGTCCCAGAAAATGTGTGCAACCAGAAGATTAGCTAGTTCTTGAGATGGCAAGTCCACTGCAGCTGAGTTTAAAGTAGTTGACACTTCTATAGCCCATAACGTTGGATCAGTGCACTTGGTTTCTGCCAACTTTGTTAACTCTAACACAGTTTCCCAGATTGTTGGACTTAAATTTACTTCCATTGTTGAGTTAGTTTCAGAGCTTAAAGATTCATACTGATTGGTCAGTAGATGAGAGAAGACTTTTTTGTAGAATGTACATGTTCGATTCGATATGATCAGTGCACTAAATTATTAAACTAAGGTATCTTTTTCTCTGTACTATATTATACAATACTAATCAGGGGTTGGTTCGGATCGTATGGGAAATAAATAAAATAATCTTCGAATTTTTTCATTTTTATTCGGATTCGTATTTCATAAATTAAAAAAAAATGTTATTATTTTTCGCCAACTTTCCTGTTTTGCCAAGTAAATTTTTCGAGAGTCCAGCTTGAGACACAAAAAAAAGGTACACAGATTTGTTCTTGAATAACATGACTTGAGTGATGTGTCAGAAATAATTTAATAGGGGCTATTAGTGTGATCGAGAATGAGGTGTAAATTTTCATTTAATAAATAAAAATCTTACACGTGACATTCATAACTATTTTGATAATCAAATTTGTACCCCTAGTATAGTTAAACCTTTTTAAAGTAATAGGATCGGGACCAAAAAAAGTATTATTTTAGCGAGTTTGTTATTTTACCGGAAGTAAAAATACACTGTGTCAATTATGTTAGGGTCAGATAAAAATATTATTTTATCGAGGTTAGGTTTAAGTGTTAACTGCATTTTCTATTTATGGCGATTTTTATGTTTGGGTCAATAAATGAACTTATTTGTTTATTATTCAAATTTCAACTTTTATCTTTTACATTTTTTAATTTATATCTACCCTTGATTTTTTAATAACAATATTATTGACTTTTGATTATTCAAGGATAAGCTTGTGTTTGTAAGTTGCAATTTAAATTTGAATTAAAGCTTATTTATCAATTCTTTATTGTTTACTTGATTTGACATTATAAAACACATTGTAGTCCTACTTTGACCAAGTCCTCCTGCATGGGCTTTTCAAGTTTATTGGGCCTTCTTACAAGGCTGAGCCCAACAATCGTGTTCTTTTTATCCTTTTACATTCGTAAATTACGTATTTCATTTTGTTTAATCAACGGAATGGTTAGGGATGGGCTCGAGTGCAACATGTTGTTTTTTTGTATTTGACAAAAATTAATATCGTACGAATAATTTTTAACAAAGCCAAAATGAATGAAATTCAAAAAGTGAAAAATAAACTCGAATTGTTGGTTTTCAGTTCCGGTTTAAACCGAATATATCAAAATAAATTTTTAAAAAGGAAATTTATTAACAACTTTTTTGTTCGGCAATTAAGATATCCACAAATTGTTACACATATAATAAAATATGTAGGATTGAATTTGACAATTATTAAAAGTTTTATTAATGCTCAGTTAATTATTAGTCATACATAACTATTTTAGTTCTCTTTATCATTTTACGTGTATTTTATTTCAACTCCGTAAATTTCTTTTATCAAGAATTTAACAAACATTATTCATACGAATTTTTATATTTAGTTAATTAAATTAAGTTATCGAATGATCATTTATTATTTATATAATAAAGGTATAATGTAAATATATAATGTCGGGTTTCAATTTAGTTTTAGTTTATATCGGGTTTTGGTTCGGTTGGTTTAAAAATCAAACCCGTACCAAATTCATTCGATTTTTGAAATTAAAACCAAACTCGTAACAAATCATAAAAACAGATTTGATAAAAGTTGTTTGGGTCGATTCGGTCAAAAATCCGTCGATTTAGAAAATTCTAGCTTATAGAAGGCGCAATATACGGGTCATTGCATGATTGTTTGATGAAATTTTGATTGTTTGATTTTACCAAATTCATTCGACTTTTGAAATTAAAACCAAACTCGTAACAAATCATAAAAGCGGGTTTGGTAAAAGTTGTTCGGGTTGATTCGGTCGAAAATTCATCAATTTGGAAAATTCTAGCTCATAATAGGCACAACATACAGGTCATTGCATGGTTGTTTGGTGAAATTATATAATTATAATATGAGATTAATGTTCCTACAATTAACTCTAACTAATTATCTAAATTTAAATCATTTCTCTATACAAAATCAAAGATATTTTGAAATTGATGTCAGATTTGGCGTTAGATTTTTAATCTTCTTTTGACAGGATCATCGTTTTTTACAAAGACAGTCTCTTGCCAAGTCTTGTATCAACATATTATAATTATATAATATTTCAAACGGGAAAAAATACGCAATTAAATTAAGCCTCTTGAGACAAATGGAGATGATAAGCGACTGCGAGTGAGCTTAAAATAAGCATGTACGTTAAAAAAAATTGTTTGCTTAGTTCAAAAAAATAAAATGTTTGCTCGAAAACAGTACAATACCAGAGGTAATTCCAAAAATTAAAGCGGTAAGAAGTAGATTTTTTATTCTTTGAAAGTCTTCATTTTTCTTTGCGGAAAGTCAAAAATTCACGAGAATTTATGAAAGTAAAATATAACGAACTAAAATAGTAAACAGTAAGTAGAGAACAAAAATAATATATATAAACTTAAATCTCAAAATAGTTTCGAAATGCTAAGTGTCATATTTTTACTGGTCATCGTAGAAATAAATAAGATGCATTACAACAAATTTGGCCATTTGTGACATACTTTTTATACTGAAATTTGTCGCAATTGATTCAATTATGACGAAAATAGTTTGTTATTTTTCCTCAAGTCTTAAGTTCAGATTTTCGTCATAAATAACTAAAAATTGATAAATTAAAATCACCCATTTCACGACATTTTATAACTATTTTTTATCCAATTTTAATTCTTTAACCCAAGTTATGCAATCCAAATTCAATAAATAACACTAATTTAATATTGAAACTGCAACATTTATTTATATTGGAAATTCTAAATTTTTTATTATATATACACCAGATCATCATGTACCGTTATAATTTTCGCGATAAAATACGGTTAACAAATATCAAGAATGTGGAGAAAATTAAACGTTCCTCCGATAAATAGTCAATTTCTCAGAGAAAATAGGTTTGGCTTTGGGATAAGTTTTACTCCCTCCGTCCGAGTAATTTGTATACAAATGGTTTAAGTACGAATGACAAAAAATATAATAAAATAATATTATTTTTGTTAAAATAGTGGGATGAGAGAAAAAAAAATGTAATTTAATGAAAAAAAATATAGAGTTGGTTAAAGTGGTAGGACCATTCAATATCTAATGAATAAAGTGAGTGTAGTGGGAGGAAAGTAGTGGGTGTAGTTGATTTTTATATTATAATTTTTTTACTATTTTCGGTAAGTTTGAAATGTATAGAATTGAATGGGACATCCAAAAAAGGAAAGTGTATAAAAATGAATGGGACATAGGGATAGTATCCACCGGTGTTGTAAAAAGGGCATTAAGCGGGGGCTTAAGCGGAATCAGAGATCAAAGCGCTTGGATTAGTGCAAAACCGGATATTTAAACGTTTAATAAAATTTAAGCGTGTTCAAGCGGTTCTAAGCGGAATTAAGCGGATTTTGACCGATTAAGCAGATTTTGACCAATTAAAAGTGGAATTAAAAATAATTAGAAAAAAATAAATCTTATTTTTAAAAAAGGTATAATTTGATATTTTTAAATGTTACTTGTATTTTTTAAGTTGATTATGACTTTGTGAATGATTATTTTAATAATTTATTATAATACCTGAATGTTATCTCTTTATTCAAAAAAAATATTCATTACTTTTAATATATACATATTTATTTATTTATTTATAATCTGATTAAGCATCCGCTTTTAAAACCGCTTAAGTGTCCGTTTTAGCGCTTAAGCGCTAGAAGATGAACTCACCGCTTAGGTCGGATTTGCGTTTTTTACAGCATTCGTATCCACATGAACGGACGTTTGTTTGTTTAATTGGCAGCAGCATATAAAAAACACTTTAATTGTTCGATTTGTGATCAAAATTTAGCCACATGTACTTGGTGCCAAGTAACTGCAAGTCTGCAACTATCATTTTCAATTTTCCAGCACATAAACCAACCTTCAATTAGGGTTACACATCACTGTCTTCAATTTGATCCTTTTCTCTCGCATTGTCTTGCGACAAAATAAAAATCGAAACATAGATATTAAATTTCTCGTTCACATTTTCATACGAAACAGTCTCTTTACTTTCGCATAGCGTACATTTATATTTATCAAACCACACTCTAAACGGATCATATTGGGTGCGTTAAATTTATTTTCATTCGACTTTAAGTTAAACTTCCAGATTCAAACACTCAACTTTCACGCATGTGTAAGATCAACGAATCTATCGATAATTTCTGCTATAATAAATTTTACGGAAATTATTCGTATATACTATCTGACACTTTTTTTATTGTTTAACTCTCGCGCGTATCAGGATTCGAAAACCCATGCTTAATAACTGATTGAGGCTTTATTTGGGAGTGATGTTGAAAACTGTTGTACGTGAGAAAAAGTGTCGGTGGAAAAAGTGTTGTCAGAAAAATTAGATGAGTGTTGGATAATTTTTTTAATTTATACATATTTTGAAATATAATATATATAAATAATATTTTTGAGAAGATTTGATGGTGAAACTCATACCCACTGAAAACATATTTTTTCAAAAGTACGGGAAACATATTTTTACTAACAGCAGCTTTTAGACCAAAATCGATTTTCCAGACAACAGGTATTATAATTTATGAAGCATCTTTTTGACAAATTTTCAGCAAAAAATTGCAAGAATTGCTTGCAACAGCGATACCAAACGGAGTCTAAATGTAAAGTTGGAGAACAAAAGGCAAATCAAGGGTAGAACATGGGTGATGTCTCCTAAATTGTGGGCATTACCAATTTGATATTAGAATGGGCAGGCCGTGTCGACCGAGTATTTCCTTTTTTAAGCCTAACACATGTTCAGAAATGGCAGGGACCCAAAAGTTTATACATATATTAAATTGTCAAATACTCGAAAATTTGAATTAATATAAATTCATGTGGATAATGTTTATGAAATTAACACAACGTGTAATTGACATCTGGACCGGCCCCCGCGTATGTGTAGTACTTGTGTTACTACACTACTCAGCTTCGTCTTGGGAGTTGTGACTCTGGTTTCGATAAAATAATAATCCCTCCGTTCCAAAAAACGTTCCCGATTTTAACATTTTATGTTATTCATGATAAGCGATTGAATACTAATTTACGTCTAATTTATAATATCGAATATAGTCATGAGTGATCTTATTGAATTCGTATTTATGAGTATTTTAATACAATGAAGTTTTTGTATTTAATAGTAATACAAAATTAAAGATATTAACAATCAAAATCGTGCATTGACAAACGTGTTCAACATAAATATGAAAAATATTTAGGGACGGAGGTAGGGGTGAACATTCGGTTCGGTTAACCGAATACCAAACCGAAATAATTCGGTTCGGTTACCGAACCGAAATAATTCGGTTTTTAATTCGGTTCTGATTTTTTATGTTATTCGGTATTTCGGTATTTTCGGTTTTTTTACCGAAATCCCGAATTACCGAAATTACCGAAATATAATAAAATATATATATTAATATATACATAAATATATTTATTTATATATTACTTATTTTTAACTAGCTCCTTTCTTTTTTTCACTTGAATTATCAATTCTCCGTTCTCAACTTCACTTTTCCACTCTTTTTATTTGTTATATTTAATTTCTATTTGCCTAATTTAGATTTTAATGTATTTAGTTTTCATGATCTTCAATTTAGTTGCTAAAATAAAAAAATAAACTAACTAATTTGAAATACTTTTATTGTAATCAGGACACCGGTAAAAAAATCGAAAATACCGAAATTACCGAAATATAATAAAATATATATATTAATATATACATAAATATATTTATTTATATATTACTTATTTTTACCTAGCTCCTTTCTTTTTTTTTCACTTGAATTATCAATTCTCCGTTCCCAACTTCACTTTTCCACTCTTTTTATTTGTTATATTTAATTTCTATTTGCCTAATTTAGATTTTAATGTATTTAGTTTTCATGATCTTCAATTTAGTTGCTAAAATAAAAAAATAAACTAACTAATTAGAAATACTTTTATTGTAATCAGGACACCACACCCATAATATTCAGGTGCATTAAAGTGAAGTTAAGAATATAAGTTAATTGTTTTACGATCATTAATCTTTGTTGTAATTTATTAAATATTTTATTATTAAAATTTTAAAAAAATTTCCTAATTCGGTTTTTATTTCGGTTTTCGGTTTTAACCGAAATAATTATTTCGGTTCACTATTCGGTTCTGATTTTTACCCTTATTCGGTATTCAGTTACCGAATTATATTTTGGTTCGGTTATCGAATAACCGAATACTCAGCCCTAGATGGAGGGAGTGGTAGTACCAATCATATAGGGCGGTGATATATGCACACCCAAAATTGATTGTTGCACACCATATCGACTATCTTTTAATATTACAAAAATAACTTCAAGCATTCAATGAATACTTATTTTGAAGTTTTTGCTGCTATATGTCGTTCCGGTATATCTTTTTGCCTTTTATTATACAATTTTTTTATATTTAATTTTTATTTTTTTATTTTTTTATTTTCTAATTTATATTTATATTAATTCTCTTAAATATACATTTTATTTTATTTTATATTATACATAAAAAGTTATTCTCTCCGTTCGCCTCGTTTCTTTACGGAGAGGGTGTCAGACACGAATTTTAAGGTGCATAAAAATATAGTTTGTTAGGTCACACACACTGTAGAAGGGGGTTGAATACAGTGTATAATACAATCAAATCGAATTAAGGACACAAGTATGTAACAAAGAATAATCTTATTAATAAAACGGTGTTGCAATGAAACTGTTCTCTCTCCGTGATAAACAATATCACCAAGAGCTGTCAGGGTTACAATAAATAATATTTTCGATAATGATAACACTTCTAGTGTAAACCTTATGTATGTGTTTATATACCACACAGTTACAAGATAATCTCTAATTGATATCGAATATGATTCTGTATCCTAAAATATATCAATTAGTTATCTTTTCCTCCAAGTCTTCTATTCTTCATATAATTCTTCTCCATGCATATCTCTTCTTGTTTTAGTCTTGATCTTCTTTCCTTTCAATCAGCCGCCTTCCTTATCTGAATGTCTTTTTAAGTCTTGATATTATCTTCAGATGAATATCTTCTGATAACTTAAGTTCTGACTTCAGTATAAGTACTGATTTTCAGTTAAGTCCTGATTTGTCGTGTTAGTTAAGATCTGAAAACTAAACATAAATCATTATTAGACATGACATCACAAATATATCTAACAAACTCCCCCAACTTGTAAATTAGCATAATATACAAGTTCAATAGATATTTGATGATGTCAAAAATATTAAGTACAAATGCATATGAGAATTTGACTAGATAACTACAACTCACAGTCCTTGTAGCTTTTACCATCCTTAAAGTCTGATATCATCTTTAGCCTGTATATCCTTCAAAATTTAACAGTTGTAGTCCTTAACTTGGCTTCAGTGTGCGATCTCTTGAATATTAGGAGTTGTTCTGAGATAGTTCTTTAAAAGAGTTCTCTCAACATATTCAAGTTCATTTATCATCCTCCTTTTAGCATCTTTAAGTTCAGTTGTATCTTCTCTTGTCTGAAAGATAGCAGCCCTGAGATCATTAATCTTTGCTTTCCTTATCTGTTGATCCAGTTTGATCAGATAAGCTTTGTCAGACTCCAGATTGAACACCCTTAATACCCAAAAATGTAGTGATTTTGGCAGTATTAGGCTTCATTTCAACTAGTTCTCCATTGTGAGCTCTATACTTAGGATAGTATGGCATGTCATACTTTACAGAGTATAATTTCTTTTGTCTTTCAATATCAGACCTTATGTATCTGGCAGCACCATCTGTTGATATGTTCTTCACTTGAAGTAGAAATAGCACATGTTGCAATTCTTCAAAGTACTTCAAACGAATAGCATCTTTTCTTATCTGGAATACCCTTCCATCTGTCATGAAGTATAGCATGATATCTTCTTTTAGCACAGAGTGGTAGACCTTTTTACAGACTCCAATTGATTCAATCTTTCAAGAGTTGTTCCTACTCCTGGTGCACTTAAGGAAGTTGGATCATTGGTAGTGTTGTGTATTCTTCTTTCATCAGAACTACCCAATCCTGATTTGTCTTTAGCTTCCTTTCCTAGAACAACTCTTGCTTCAAAACCACTTGATGTAGTCTTCAAAGGTTGAGTAGATTGTTAAGATTTAATGAACCCAGGTAGTAGAACTGTTGAAGGTTTAACAAGAGCAATGTCAGAGGTTTCCTTTTCTTCTGATGTCAAGACAACTTGAGCTCTGTCAGAGGTTGCTTGCTTCATTGTAATATCAGAATTTACTAAGTCTTGATCTTGAACAACATGAGCTCTGTCAGAGGTTGTTTGAATATTCTTCTTCTTCTTCTTCAAAACCAGACTAGTATCTTCATCAGCATTTACTTGTTCATCCATGATTGGCATATAGATTTTTACAGAATCATCAACTTTAGCTTTGCCCTTGAAACTTGGATCTACCTCCACTTGTGATTTGGCTTTGGATGTGAATTTGATTGCCTCGGAGTTTGTCTTCTCTTTAATCACAATGCCCTTAGGCTTTGGAGGTTTCTTTACAGTAATAGAAGCTTTAGACTTGGATTTGATATTTTCTGCTTTAAGTCTGGATTCTTCTTCCTTCAGACTTTCAAAGTCCTTTCCTGGATTGTCTTTGAGAAATAGTCTTTTTGAAATTTTTTCATCCAGCTTCTGTATCTTGGGGTCTTGATAGTAGACTGTTATTTCCTTCCCCTTGAGCTTCAGTGTCTGCATAAACTTCTGTGATTCTTGACTTTCACCCTGTATCAGAACATCAGGCTTAGTCAGAACTTGTTTATCAGAAATTATTCTTTTATCAGTATCAGAGCTTGATCTCTGTGTAGAAGTTCTTGCTTTCCTAGATGAAGAGTCTTTGCCTTGACCATGACCTCTACCCTTTTCAGAGTTTCCCTGGTCATCATTTTCATCATCCTTTTTCTTCAGTGCTAAATCAGTAGAGCATTTGGACTTAACCACCTTCTCCCCTCTTTTGGCATCATCAGGTAGTAGGAGAGAGAGAAGTAGTTCCACTGAAGATTGGATTTCAATTAGTTGAACTTGTTGAGAAGTTTGATTCTTTAGTACTTCAGCAATCTGAGCTTGCTGTTTCTCCTGAGCTTTCTCAATAGCCTCAACTCTGTTAAAAGCAGAAGAATATTTTCTTATCCAGTTTAAAGTTCATATCATGTTGAGTAATTGAGTCTTGAAGCTTGTCAACTTTGGCTTGAGTATGTGAATGGTGACCTTGAAGGTTCCTTGTACTGAGTGTTGTAACTCGAAGTTGAGTTTTGAAATCAGCACTTGTTAATAACTCATCATCCTTTGAAATGTGCTTAGAAAGAATGTAGGAATTTGGTGTAAATTCTGAGTCATTCCACTTCTTGGTCTGAAAGAGATGTGTCCTAAGTCCAATCATGTATGATGATTTAGGAATAACTTTTATGTAATCTGTTTTGATTTCATTGATATTAATAAAAGACTTGTTTTGGTTTTACTGCGGGCTTTATCTATTTAAGTGTTTAAATAAGATATACCATAGTTTAGAGTAAAATTTTTTATGGATTATGATGAGATCATAATAATGAGATCTAAAAGATGATAACTCTAAACTTAAATATTTCCTGGTCGTAGGATTACTAACCGGTAATTAGTAATCCGCAAAGATCGGTACATACTATGCTCGCTTCATCATGAAGGATGTCTGTTCTCATAGACATTTGTGTGGTGACACTATAGCTAGTATGTAAGTGCTTATTATAGAATAAGTTCACTGAACATGACTCACACAGCTGAACAACTGATGGAGTTCACTCACGTGTCAACAGTTGTTCACATAGTGATAGTTGTACAAGTATCCTTAGACTTGAGGTCATCATAGTCATATTGTGTACACTAAACTATGCTTTGGTTTAGTTCTTAGTCTCCAGGGACAATTATAATGGCTCTACTGGGTATAGGAATTTGTACATGAAGATAGTGTATGATCAATAAATGATCTACCCCTTCCAGTGAAGGAAGAGAATGTTCAATGATGATCCACTTATGCTAGTTCAGGAATCTCTGGCCAGAGTGAATGAAATTAGAAAGGAGTTTCTAATTTACATTAAATAGAACTAAGCATGGTGAATGGGAAACCAAATGATTAAATAAGATAGGCTTGACACAAGTTCCATGCCTTGTATTTAATCGTGACATTGCAGGGTAGAAGGAATTGATTGTACGGTAACTACTCACTGAATATGTTCTTGGTATTCTAAGCAGTGAATTCGTATTATCCGGATAGTCGCGATATGCTGAGAAGTATCCCTCACGATGTAGAATAAATATGATTAATTTATTAATTAATCATATTTAATGAATTAGAGAATTTATATAAATAATGATAAAATAGTTTTATTATTATTTATTTCTACTACCGGCTTAATATTGAACCTACATGGTCACACCATAAAAGAGAATGATTTAATGGTGGAGGAATTAATTAATAATGGCTGGTAATTATTTATTTGTGAAATAAATAATTAATTAGCAGATTTAATAATTAATTAAATGAGATTTAATTAATTCTTAATATTATTAATTAAAAATTTAATTTTGGAAATTAAATCAAGTGAGAGAATTATTTTTCTAAAGTGTTTAGAAAAGGGATTAATGATTAAAAGGTGTTTTAATTATTAGTTAATTGGTTAATAAGAATAATCAATTAAAGGGTTAATAATAATAATATTTTATGGAAAATTTCCAGCTGAAAATTTTGCCTATAAATATACTATTATAAACCCTATTTGCCTCAACCCAAATAATTAACCCTAATTCTAAAGTAGAACAAGAGGGAGACAACTAATTATCTCAACCTCTTCCTCCCTCCATTATTTTGATCCCTTGGTGGATACCGGTGGAGTGTTTCACAATTGAGGAGCAGTTGCTAGGGATCTCCGTTCATCGTTCTTGGATCGCTATTAAAGACCTCCATCTTTCCATTAACGTAAAGCTTCTTAAGGTAAACATACTGAACTACGAATTAAATATTATTTTTCGCATGGATCCTGCGGAGGGTTTTGGTTTTTTTTTTTAAGATTTAAATTTACGTTTTCGTTGCGCTTATGTGCTAAAAACCCTTTAATGACATCAAAGCTACTTGCGAAAAGTTTTTAATTCGTTTATGTGTTTAACTGTTTTCGATATATGAGCATGTACGTGATTCGCAATGATTTGATGTTGATATAATATGCTTATATATGTATGGTTTTGAATATATGATATTCATGTGAGTTGTATAATCATAAGATGATTATGTAATATGTATATATACTGATATATACATGATTTATGTTTGTTCTAATTATGAGAATCATATTAGATACGGATTCTGAATTGGCTGCTGCAGATTTGCTGAAATCTGGGTCTGGTGTCCGATTTACGCAAACGAATACCCTATTCCATAGGTAAATGAGCGTCTGAACAAAACTGATAGCTTAATCTATCAACGACAAGTCTGTAAGGCGTTTGACGTCGTTTACTGCCCGTAAACAGTGATTCTTTTTTTTTCTGATTTGATTCTGATTTTTCTTATTTTTGTCATTTTTTTTATGATTAGATAATGGATAATATGATATGTTAAGATCAGATTATGTGTTTTAACATGCTTTTATGTGTTGTGTGAGCATGGTGGATGGTTATGGCCTTTCGTCCTTAGTGTAATGGTTTTGGTTTTGGTTTTAAATACGACTTGCATGTCGTCAATCTTTGTAATCATAAATCTCGAATGTAACTCGAGTTATTCTTGTAAGTTCATTAGATTAGTTTTACTTTCAATCTATGTAATGTAATTGAAGACTCAAGAAGGCTATCCAATGGAGGTGATACAAAGAAGAAGACGAGGCATACAAGAAGTCTAAACAAAGAAGAAGACTTATGTAATAAGTAGTTGTATTTATTTCCATCACCATATTAGATTGACCTTGATCTTTATCATGAGCTTGATAAAGATCACATAGGATGGGGCCATAACCAAACACATTTACTTTATTTCACTTTACATATACTTGTTTATTTAATTTTATATATGAGATATATGTCTATGTTTACCATGCGATGATAGATTTAGGTGAACTTAAATCAATATAAGGCGTGCTCTAGAATATCTAGAATAGGAATCGTTTCTTGCCTTAACAATAATATTATGAATACAATCATGAGATTCTTGTATTTATGAAACACGTAATTAAATATGAATTTTCAATATTGAGAGAAAGGATGATTCTGTCAAAAGCATATTTATATCTGTAAGAAAGGGGTATTAAGTGACGCCTCTTGACAATGCTCCCCCCGATCTGGGAATCATCTGATTATCGATTATTGATTTGAAATATTTAATTTAAAAGGAAGAATCTCTTTATAATATGATTATGATTGTAACATAATATAATCCCTCTAAAATTAAATAATATCAAGTAGTAATTGACCAATGGCACAACGGGCTTGTGTCGGTCATAGCCTTTCAACATGGTAGAAAGTGGTTCTTATTTTTAAATCATTATCGTTTCGTGTTACAGCCGAGGGCTTTGATTTCGAAATAAGAAATACTTGTCTATTACATAGAGATGTGTACATTGAATTAGAATCTAAAGGTCGTTACGTGCTACAGCCGTGGGCCGTTGGAGACTGATTCAATTGTACGAAATATTGGGTTAGACTTGACTTAGAATATTGAGTTTGTCGTGCTACATCCGTGAGTCAATTATTCAAGAGGCTAAAGTTTTATTAGGGAATAACATAAGATGTAATTGACAAGAGTTGTCTGCCTATTGAACATCACATGACATTTCGTGCTACAGCCGAGGTTGTGTGATGGAATGTAGGATCCCTATTCCCACTAGCATTATGAATGCTTAATTTTCACTTAGGGGTTGTATGAATTAGAAAAACTAGTGGGAGCCACTTATGAATAAAGACCCGATTCATATAGTGTCTTGAAATGAAATTGAATATTTGCTAAGTGCTGTTATGTGTTCATCATTTACAGATTTAATATATTCGTTATGTCTTCTGCACTATCACTCTGGAGTATACTAGATGTTCACAAGTTGACTGGTCCTAATTTTGCTGATTGGCTTTGAAACTTGAGAATTGTTCTCAGGGTTGAGAAGCTGGAATATGTGCTTGACTCACCTAAGCCTACTGAACCTGCTAGCGATGCACATAATGATGAACATGTTGTGTATCGTAAGTGGATAGATGATGCACATGTTGCTCAATGCATCATGCTAGCTTCCATGAACATTGAGCTACAGAAGCAACATAGCATATGGATGCTCACACTATCCTTATGCATCTACAAGAGTTGTATGATGTGGCAGGGAGGACGGCTCGATATGAGATATCGAAGAAACTGTTCGGTTGTAGGATGTCTGAGGGATCATCTGTGAATGACCATGTACTTAAGATGATCAATTTGATTGAACGTCCTAGACAACTTGGTTTTGCCATGGATGGGGAGCTGAGCCAAGACTTGGTCTTCCAATCACTTCCGAGTTCGTTCTCGCAGTTTGTTGTGAACTTTCACATGAATAAGCTAGATGTTGCATTCTGAGTAAAACAAGTAGTCTGCACAGCTTCAGCCCAAAAGTAGGTTGGTAACTTTGCTTCATCAAACATAGTTCGTGCAGCTTCAATAAGAGTTCTATTCTTTCTTTCAACAACTCCATTTTCTGTGGAGTTCCAGGAACAGAGAATTCATGCTTTATTCCATGGTATTTGCAGAACTCTTTCATGATCAAATTCTTGAACTCAGTGCCATTATCACTTCTTAGGATTTTCACAGAGTCTTTGACCAATTTATCCAGTTGTTTGACATGATCAATCAAGATAGATGCAGTTTCACTTTTTGTGTGCAAGAAATACACCCATTTGTATCTAGTAAACTCATCTACTATGACCATAGCATATTTCTTCTTTGTAATAGACATGACATTCACTGGACCAAATAGATCAACATGTAATAGGTGATAAGGCTCAAGAATTGAAGATTCAATCTTGCTCTTGAATGAAGATTTTCTTTGTTTTGCCTTTTGACATGAATCACAAAGGCCATCAGGAGCAAATACTGATTTTGGCATTCCTCTCACAAGATCTTTTTTGACTAGTTCATTTATATTGTTAAAATTTAAATGAGAGAGTTTCTTGTGCCAATCCCAGCTTTCTTCAATTGATGATCTGCTTAATAGACAGATTGCAGAACCATCAGAACTTGTTGAAAGCTTGGCTTCATAAATGTTACCATGCATGTATCCCATCAGAACAACTTTGCCTGTAAATTTGCTTACAACTTCACAGTATTCTTCAAAGAAATCCACATGATAACCTCTGTCACAGATTTGACTAACACTCAGCATATTGTGTTTAAGTCCTGAGACTAGAGCTACTTTTTCAATGATGACATTTCCAAGATTGATATTGCCATATCCCAGAGTTTTTCTCATGTTTCCATCTCCATAAGAAACTCATGGGCCATCTTTCTCCACAAAGTCTGATAGCAGGGCTTTATTTCCAGTTATATGTCCTGAACATCCACTATCAAGAACTATGATGTTTTTCCTGTTGCCCTGCAATCACAAAAACCACTAATGATTAGTTTTAAGGACCCATACTTGCTTGGATCCTTTGGCCTTATTAAGTTTGTTGGCATTTGCAGCGGATTTAATTTCAGAGTTTGTGCTAACATGCTGTATATTATAATTCACAGTATCAGACTTTGCATCAGAACTTACACTAAAAGGAATTAAAGCAACTTTCTTCAAATAAGGTTTTATTTGATAATAATCATAGTACAAACTATGATATTCCTTACATGTATAAATGGAATGCCATACACTACCACAATGAAAACAAGGATTTTGTGGCTTAAACCTAACATACCGACTCTTAACTCCTGACTTAGAAGGTAAGGAGTTTATATTCTTATTCTTCCTGCAAAAAAAAGCCAGATGGTTAGAATTTCCACAGTTATAACATTTCTTTCTAGGAGCATTATGAACAGGCATATAATTATTGCTTTTATTCACACCTTCCTTTCCATTCCTATTTTTCCTAGGTGGCTTTACCTTGTTTACATTCTTAATCTCTTTCAGCTTATACTTAAGCTGCTTCTTTGTCATTAAGCCTACGTTGACTTCAGTTGGCTTATCCTGTTTTGATTTGTCAGAAGTTGACTCTGCCTTAACTTTTATCTCAGTATCTTCATCTTTTCAGAATCAGACTTTACAGTTTTAACTACAAACTTAACAGGATTTACCCTTGGCTTAACAGTTTGTTTAAAAATAATTGGCTTAATTTGTTTAGTTCCTATTTCACTTTTATCATCTCCATAACCTAAGTCCTCTTTTCAGTTTCCACTACTTAGCAAATTCTGAGTTGTTCTGCCAGAGTTAGTCCAAGTCCTGATAATCTCTCTTTCTTTTTCTAACTCAGTTTTTAGAGATTGATTCAATTTTAACACTTCATCTCTAACATAAAAAGCATCATCTCTTTCTTTCTGAGTTTGATGAAACATAACTAACTCCTTTTCTAAATATTCATTCATTTTCTTAAAAGCCATATTTTCAGAAGTTAACCTATCACATGTTAAATTCTTATCTCTATAGCTAAAGAATATGGTTTTAAGATAAGATCTCAACTCAGTAATATCATCAGTATGAAAAGCATAAGTTGTTTGAGGTATCTTTAACTCAGCAGCATCAAAACTGCTATCAGCATTTGCCATCAAGGCATAGTTCACCTCATCTTCAGAATCTGAAGTGTCTGTCCAGCTTTTCTTCTTTGTGACAAGTGTCTTGCCTTTGTCACCTTTTCCTTTCTTACAATCAGGAGATATGTGGCCTTTCTCACCACAATTGTAGCATTTAACATTTGAGTAATCTCCTCTGTCAGACTTTCCTGCTCTACCTTCAGATTTTCTGAATCCCTTTTTATCAGAACTTTCACTTTTTCTGGAAAACTTCTTTCCCTTTCTGAATTTTCTGTAGGCTATTTTTGTTATACCCTTCACCATAAGAGCACACAGTTTTATCATCTTTTCATCAGCATCCATCTCGGATAGACTTTCAGTTTATAAATCCTCATCATTATCAGAACTTGATGACTCAGTATCAGACTTTATGATGAGAGCCTTTCCTTTGCCTTTCTTTGAGACATCCACTTTGGGGGATTCCTCCTTAGCCCTAAGAGCAACTATCCTTGACTTTCTCCCATGTCTCTTGATTCTTTGATCTATCTCAAGTTCATGAGTTTTGAGCATACCATAAATTTCATCAAGAGTAGTTTCATCAAGAGCATAATTGTCTCTTATAGTATTTGTCTTCAAATCCTATCTTTCAGGAAGAGCTAAAAGGAATTTAAGATTAGAGTATTCAAGATCATATTCCTTATCCACCAGTGACAGATCATTCAAGAGTTTGACAAATCTGTCATATAAACCAGTTAATGACTCATCAGGTTTTGAGTCAAAGTACTCATACTCTTGAGCGAGCATAGTCCTCCTGTTCTTCTTAATTGCATCAGTTCCCTGGGATCTTGTCTCCAAGACATCCAATATCTCCTTTGCAGTCTTGCAGTTAATTACCCTGTTTGACATGACATTATCAATGACACTATGCAACAAATGCCTTACCTTTGCATCCTTAGCAATAGATGAGATATCTTCAGCTGTATATTTACTTTTCTCCTTTGGTACGGTCTTTGCTGGCTGATTTGCAACTACAACAGAGAGCTTGGTTGGCTTATGTGGTCCTTCTTTAATTCTGTCAAGGTATTCTGGATCTGTAGCTTCCAGAAACATAGTCATCCTCACTTTCCATATGGGATACTCAGAAGGTCTCAACATGGGAACCCTAATGGTCTCATATCGACTGTGGATTTGAGTATTTGGAGTTTGTTCAGTTTTGGTGGGCTTGGTTGGAGTTTGTTCTTCTTCAGACATGATTGTTTTGGATCTTTACTGTATATGTGTTAACAGATAGGCTCTGATACCACTTGTTAGGTCACACACACTGTAGAAGGGGGTTGAATACAATGTATAATACAATCAAATCGAATTAAGAACACAAGTATGTAACAAAGAATAATCTTATTAATAAAACAGTGTTGCAATGGAACTGTTTTCTCTCAGTGATGAACAATATCACTAAGAGCTGCTAGGGTTACAATAAATAATATTCTCGATAATGATAACACTTCTAGTGTAAACCCTATATCTGTGTTTATATACCACACAGTTACAAGATAATCTCTAATTGATATCGAATATGATTCTGTATCCTAAAATATATCAATTAGTTATCTTTTCCTCCAATTCTTCTATTCTTCATAGAATTCTTCTCCATGCATATCTCTTCTTATTTTAGTCTTGATATTCTTTCCTTTCAATCAACCGCCTTCCTTATCTGAATGTCTTCTTAAGTCCTGATATTATCTTCTGATGAATATCTTCTGATAACTTAAGTTCTGATATCTTAAGTTCTTACTTCAGTATAAGTACTGATTTCCAGTTAAGTCATGATTTGTCCTGTTAGTTAAGATCTGAAAACTAAACACAAATCATTATTAGACATGACATCACAAATATATCTAACATAGTTGAATAACTTGCTTTTTACGATTTTATGATTTTAAATAAAAATTGAATGTTTAAATTTTTATCCAAAAAATTAAGTTTTTAAAGAAGTTATGCAGTTATATTTTATATGCGCCTTAAAATGCGTGTCAAACACTTTTTTCGGAATGTAAAGAAATGAGAGATACAAAGGAAGTACTATACTGATATAACCATACAAGTCAAAGTTATCAAACAAATAATTCGGATACAGATGTATGCGTATGTCCGTGTCCGTATTCATAATTGTCGGATTCAAATATAGATAATATCTACTTTATTTCGGATACATATAATATTCGTTTTTTCTCGGATATAAATGCAATTTCAAATTTTTTGAATTTTTTTGATGGCCCAAGCTCATTAATGATGATTTTAGAATATTTTTTAAGGATTAAACTGGAATAATATTTTTTTATGTAAAAGTCATAAACACTGAAATCTTTTTATTCTCGAAAGATTTCATTTTATTAATACAATGATATTCATTTCAATTTATATTTACTCTAAATATAATATTTATATAAGAAATCAGTAATTTTAATTTATTTAAATCAACATTAATTCTTGAATTATCTTTATCAAAAATATTTATTTGGACACAAAATATTAATTTCTAAAAAATAATAGCTCTTGGTATTTATATTAACAACAAATTTATAATAATGGTGATTAAAATGCTAACTAAAATGGAGACATCGGAGAGCAACATGATAAATGAATTGACAAAGATTTAGAATGAAAGGAGGATAAATAAGGGTATTATGATCAAGTAATTGATTTAGGGTGTGCAACCATCAACTCGGGTGTGCATATATTACTAACCATCATATAATATACCATTATAACCGTTATAGAGCACATATTAGTGTTTATCATTTTTGTTAAGTTATATTTATTTATCAAATAATCATATAATATTTTTTTCTAAAAATTAAAATGAAATTATAAGTTTTTGCTAAAAATTTAATTTCAATTATAATATATTCGAATCAATTAATTTTTAACGAAAAATGTTGGAGAAAGTTATTTATTTCTAAAACAAAACAAAATCGTGAAAATAAGTATAGTTTTGATAATATTTTCCGCATTTGAGAATATTTCCTAAAAGCTCAACAAATATTTGAAAAAAATAAAAGATATTTTTGATAAATAAACAATACTTAAAATTGCAAATTATTGCAAGAGAACTCTACTCTTTCATTTTTTATTAAGAAAATATCACAGTATTCAAGTTGGATCACAAAATGATTTTCAAATTATAGGTCATATTTTCTAATTATTTATGATATAATTTTAAAATATGAATCTGCATAAATTTATATAAAAAATATCAATAAAAATAGTTCATACCGACACTATAACACATCTTTTGTAAAAAAAATAATCCCCAACTTGACACAGTATTTAAATCTAAACATAAGTTTTTAGTTATAAGCATGATGATGGATGGATAACTCTATCTTCTGAACTGCTTTTAATTCAACACTTTCACATTTTTTATTTTATAAATTATGATTTTCTCCCAACTATTTTCTTTTTGAAATAAAAATAAAAAATATCTCTAATTGGAATATTTTGTAAATGAAATATCTAAATTTGACTTAATTATCAAAATATCATATTTCCCAATTATGTTCACCATTCCTCCTGCTTAATAAACTATATCATGTAAAGTATTTATTTTTTAATGGAGCCATGCGTGTGCTAATATGTATTTTTCAAATTTGTATCGGCAACTAATATATAACATTAACATGCGTATGAGGATTGATACGAAAGACAAAATTGTACATCTAATAAAATGTGGGAATCGAACTCAAGATACTTCATTCACCTATACAACCTCGTACAACTATATCATATTGTCACATGTGTTTTTTGTCATACACATAATATGTAAGTCGGCTAAATTAATATTTTATTTAACTTTAAAGGTAGTTACTTGAATTCCGCAAAAAAAATAGTTACTTGAATATTTGAACAACTAATTTTAAACAACTTAATTCCAGATATAAAGTTAGGCATAGTACATAAATGAATTATTATCTTATTTATTAATCATTTTTTAGTTTGAAAATAAATATTATCTATTTTTAACATATTTTTTATTATAAAAAGTAATTAAAATGTATAAATTGTTTAAAAAATATTAAAAATAGAATCGCTTATATATAAAAAATCTATATTGATATTATATATTTAGATAAGTTCGAATTATAATGAGTCAATGCATTTTAGTTTATTTCGAATTTGAAATCAAAAGTCGGCCTATAGTTAAAAAATACTCAAAATTTGACTACACGACCCGGCCGAAAAACATCGTCACATTTTACGTTTAGTAAATTTAAATTACAAGCTCGGCGAGAATATCTTACGAACGGTGTGAAATATTTTAATATCTTATGTTAATATAAATTAATGTATTTGAGGTCTTTATATGATCAAGTCAATTGATTTATTGTAGTAAAATTACTAGCTTCACTGGTAGCGTATTATTATATTTGGGAGTTGTCCCGGTTTTAAAAATATCAAAATTTGATAGATCTCACGAAATTTGTTAAAACTACAGTGATATATTAAATCTATTTATTATTCATTTTTCACTTGGAAAAAACACTAGCCTTTTAAAAAGAATTATTTTCGATAAGCAATATTCATTGATCAAGAAAATATTGTACAAATATTTTTAATTATTTTAATATTTTAAAATAAAAGTTATATTTATACTATATTATAACATTTGATTCAATGCATTTTATACTATTTAAAGAGAAAATATATATTGTTCAATAATTTGAAGTAATTAACTAATTCAACTGATATTTATTAAACATATATGTTAATTTTTAGCATTTTCTTTGTAAACACAGTAACGGCATTCTACATATTAAGTTTAATCGTTTCATTTTAAACGTACATTGATTATCCTGTTTATATTCATTGATTAAATACAAATTACACAACACAAACAAGAATAAATATATTTTGCGTATGAGTTATATTAGAAACGTTATGTAATTTGGTAATATCTTGTGTAAAAATAATACATGTTGATAAACAATCAACTTGTACTTAATATACGTTAGACATTGTATAACATTTACAAATAAGAAAAAAATTAAGAATATTATAATTGCATGATGCATAAAAAAATATAGAAAATGACCCGTGGCAATTAAGGGATTCACTTAAAAAATTTATTCACTTAAAATTACTAAGTTACCCTTCATAAATATATCTTAATAAAAATCAATTTTAATAACATGAATTAATTACATTTACCTCAATAATTATTATTAATTCAAATATTTATTACTACATTATTTAGTATATATTAACAACATATAATTATGTATGTATTTTTGAAGAAAGTGCACCGTCATAAATATTTTTTAACTACATAAATGTACATAGTTCATTAACAAGTAAATTTAAAGAATGATAGGGACTAGAATATGTTATAAAATGCACATCCCGAATAAAATCATCCTACAACAAATATTACTTTACATAGACGTATATAACTCCTCACAAGAGCAAATATAGTTCATTTCACAATAATGTTGATTTTACTAAAATAATTCCTCTCATAATGAATTATATTTCATTTCACAAGTATGTATACAAAATTAATAATATTTGATATTAGATTATACGGGATGAAAAATCTAAATAACCATTTTTAAATAACAATCACCCAAAATACCCACAAGAATTTGAAACTGTCCAAAATACCCACCAAATACTCCATTTTTAGTGGAGTATCATTGGAGTATCGACCAATATACTCCTTTGTTAGTGGAGTAACATATGAGATACTCTTTTGTCACTGGAGTATTATCTAAAATTTTATTTATTTTTTAAATATTTTTTTAAAGAAATTAAAAGTGATACTACACTAGGAAAGGAGTATAAGACTGATACTTCACTGACAGATGAATATCTGCCATGATACTCTCCTGACAAAGTATCATCCCGATACTCCATTGAAAGTGATGTATCATCATGATACTCCAGTATGAGTGGAGTATCTGGTAGGTATTTTGAGTACCTTTTTTTAGAATGGGTATTTTGAGTAAAAGAACATCTAAAAAGAGATATTTTGGTAATTTTTTCTTATACAGGTTATGGAGTTAGTTACTTCAATAATGATGACAATTTAACTAATTTAACAAATATTTTAGGTCAAAATTTTGAAATGCGATAAATAAATTCATAAAAACTTAAAATTTGACACAAACTATCCAAATTTCAAAGAAAGAATGCCAAAAATATATCAGTTTTCAGCTTCCGGTGCCCAAAATGTCCGTGTGCGCGAGTTCCGTCCTAAAAACCCACAGATTACACATTGCACACATGCGTATTCAGGCTTTTTAAGAAATGTAAAGAACACGCATTACAAGAATGCGTGTTTCTTTTTGAAATTAGTAAGAATACGCTAAAAATCAAAAAAGAAACACGCATTTTTGCAATGCGTGTTCTTTACAAATTTTAAAAAATCAGAATCCGCATATAAGCCATGCATATTCAGTGGGTATTTAGGGCGGAACTCCCCGCAAATCAGCATTTTGGACAAATTTTCCCAAATGATGGTTATTTTGGTTTACCCAATTCCAAACACCGCCTGAAACAAAAATTACAGCAATAATCCAATATTAATATAAAGACATAAAAAAAACAGTTTCATACATACATGTTCTTGTCTTCTCTCCACTTTAATTCCCAGCCTTTCACCTTAAAATACAAAAGCTCTTCAACCCAATTATTCACACACAAGCCACATACCACTTATTAATTTCAACCCACTTACATGAATTAACAGCTCACATTTTCATCCCCATCCAAATCTACACTTCTTGATTTTCTCAAAAATTAAATCTTTAAGGCCCATCTTCATTTTTAGTACTAATACACACAATCTTTGTATTTAAAGACTAAAGATCATCGAAATTTCAGATCTTTTTCTTAGTTGAACGGTGAAATTTAGGAAAAAGATCCCTCTTTTTTGTCAACTGTCACTATCTTATATTTGGGTTTTTGTTTATTTGTATGTATATGTTGGTTTTATTGTAAAAATCAGTTCTTGATCTATAAAGATTTGATTTTTATCATCTGGGTTGGTGTTAATTTGGGCTTAGTGGTCTTTAATCTTGTTTGTTTGAGTTCTTGATATAGAAAGATTTGATTTTTATCATCTGGGTTGGTGTTGATTTGCGCTTAGTGATCTTTAATCTTGTTTAATTGAGTTCTTGATTGTTGTTTTTGTGGAGATTTATGCTTTTGAAGAGATATGCAGCCTGGTCAGAGTAAAAAGGTAAATCTTTAGTGTTTTAAAGTTTGGGTTTAGTGTGTGTTTCTTTGTGTTTTGTTATGGTTGTAATTTGATGGGTTATTGGTTAATGTGTTGTTTGAGCAGTATGTTGGGTTTTTAGTTAGTATTGTAAAATGCTCGTGTTTGCAGAAACGGTGTGTTTGCTGATTTGTTGTTTGACTTTCGGGTTTTAAGTAGGATTGCATTAACTGTTTAGAGCAATTAGATTTGCCCTGGTTGTTGCAAGAATTTGTCAGTTTTAGACTTTAGTAGAGTTGGACTTTGTATAGATCTGGTTGTGATTTACTTAAGCTCGGCGTTAGTGTGGGATACTCACGGTGTTGGGATCCGTTTAAACAATAGGATGTTTGTACCCATGGAAACTGATAGTTCTGACATGCCAAGTCAAGTAAACTCATATTTTAGTGTATTAGGATGATGAATGTCTACTTGCTCAGACCCTGTGAATTGATATAGAGGTCGATTATGATTGATATTATGTCTGTACATAGTTTATAAGTGATTAGCTCATAAATTATCAGTGGTAAATAAATTGCCAGGGGGATTACATATACACAAATTAGTTTTTTCTTTTCTTTGGGGTGGCCATGGCCCCTGCCCCATTAACTATACTTCGACAGTGATATGTATGCTGTAATGCTTCGTTGATATTTATTTTCGTCTAGTTGAAGTTGGTACATGAAATGGGATTTTACCAATGAGTAGCAAAAATGTAGCATCTCCGTGGGACGTTTAGCTAGATAACATAAAAAAGTTATTAATTGTCACTCATAGTTCATTTTGTGTTCTCAACCATCACTTGTTATCGATTCAGCTGCTGCTTGATCAAAGTAAATTGCTGGAGTTTTGTTTACAATATTCATATATTTAGATATTTGAATACATCCATATTTTTTATAACATTAAATCTTGGGGCATGTTGTAGCAGGGATCTTCAGATGTAGATTTCTTCACAGAATATGGAGAGGGAAACAGGTATAAAATTGAGGAAGTAATTGGTAAAGGAAGTTACGGTGTTGTTTGCTCTGCATATGATACCCATCTCGGGGAGAAAGTTGCCATTAAGAAAATTAATGATATTTTCGAACATGTTTCTGATGCCACACGTATTCTTCGTGAGATTAAGCTACTTAGACTCCTACGGCATCCAGACATAGTGGAAATAAAACATATCTTATTGCCCCCTTCTAGAAGGGAATTTAAAGACATATATGTAGTTTTTGAACTAATGGAATCTGATTTACACCAAGTTATTAAAGCAAATGATGATCTGACACCGGAGCATTATCAGTTCTTCCTTTATCAGCTGCTTCGAGGCCTGAAGTACATACATACAGGTTATCTGCTGCTGCACTCTTGATTACCAACTTAAAAGTATTTTCTGTACTTGGTTAATTTGTTAGTACTGATCTTTATAAGATCTGCAGCAAATGTCTTTCATCGGGATTTGAAGCCTAAAAACATCTTGGCAAATGCTGATTGTAAATTAAAGATTTGTGACTTCGGACTTGCACGAGTAGCTTTCAGTGATACCCCTACCGCAATATTTTGGACAGTACGTTTGTAAAGAAATTGAAATTAGTCAGTTTTTATTTGGAGTCTCTGTATTAGAGATTTGATATATATAACTTAGTTTTCTCTCACACATTCAAATAATCATTTTCTTTATGATATGCCTAGGATTATGTTGCAACAAGATGGTACAGAGCTCCTGAATTGTGTGGATCCTTCTTCTCTAAGGTATTATAAACCACTTCTTTCACCTGTATGGTTCTGTAAACCAGAAATCGTAACACATTGTTATAAGATATTTCATATACATATAATGTTGTGATAGTGTTATTGGTGTGAACTTAACTCCTGGCTACTTTGTTGTTATATACAGTACACACCTGCAATAGACATCTGGAGCATTGGCTGTATATTTGCTGAACTCTTGACCGGAAAACCCCTCTTTCCAGGGAAAAATGTTGTCCATCAGTTGGACATTATGACTGATTTTCTAGGAACTCCATCTCCTGAAGCCATTGCTAGGGTAGGTCTATATTCTTAGATATGATTTGTACTTTCAGAAAAATGGGTTTTTAATTTTTATTATTCTATTCTCTTATTGCATGTTCCATAATGTTGTCCATGCTCAAATATCTGTCTCTTGTCTACAGATAAGAAACGAGAAAGCAAGGAGATACCTAAGCAGCATGAGGAGGAAGAGGCCTGTTCCTTTCTCCCAAAAGTTCCCAAATGCAGACCCCCTGGCTCTTCGTTTATTAGAAAGAATGCTTGCATTTGAACCCAGAGATAGACCTTCAGCTGAAGAGGTAAAACTAATCTAATTAGATTTCTTATGGTATATGATATTTATCAGTATTTTATGCAAGCATATGGTGTGTTGGCTGTCCAGGCTCTTTCAGATCCATATTTCAAGAACTTAGCTAAGGTTGAAAGAGAACCTGCTGCACAACCAGTTACGAAAATGGAATTTGAATTCGAAAGGAGGAGGATAACTAAGGAAGATGTACGAGAACTAATATACCGGGAGATTCTTGAATACCATCCGAAGATGTTGAAAGAGTTCTTGGAAGGTTCCGAGCCAACAGGCTTCATGTATCCAAGGTAATGTTATCTAGAGATAGATGCATGTTATACAACATTATTAAATCATTTTCTTTTGAGTTCACTTGCTTTAGTTTTTGTAATACAACTTCCTTCCTAAGAAATCTTTTCATCATAATAAAAATGCTCATTCGCCATATGGGCATGCACCAAAGAGAAGTCTAGTGATTAGTGGCTTTCTTTTATAATATGTGATAGATGGATGTCTGTCTTTTATATTGTGATAGATTGATGATGTTCATATTTTTAAAACTTGTTTCTGAGCAGGAGCTGGGATAAAGTCTCTGAAATAATAGTTTTATACTTATCAAAAAAAAAGTAATCTCCCATTAGTTATGTGATTGTCAAGTACCCTCACACATATTTCTCACCCTGAATAAAGCAAACCAAACCAGACCAAATATTACCCTATCTGTCCCACTCGGAGTAGGATCTTGAACGTGAGATGTACCCTGACCTCAACCCTACTTCTATCATATTAGTAAAGAGGGTGGGTGTTTCCATGAATGCCCCTCTGGTTGTCAGTTGTACTTGTCACAAAAATCAACTGTCCAAATTGTTGTAAAGAGATATGCACCTGAAGATTGAATGCGCTATCGTTGACATCTAAGATTGAATAAATGCTAGACTATCAAAGTTACGCATATTGTGATTTGTGGTAAAAATGAAACTTAGAATGCTCAATCTCAAACTTCCACTTTTATGGAGATTGTACTTTTAAACTATGTTACTCGGACTCGGCTATAAGGATCCGACATGGATACATGTCCAAATGTCAGACTCGGCAACATTTTGAAATATGTACATGTTTTTGGCTTGAAATAAGTGTCCAAGTCCGAGTACCCATGGCCGAGTGTCGAGTGTCCGACACGGGTACTCCAAGATAAAATGAAGAGTCCGAGTAACATAGCTTTTAAAATCTCTGGCTATTTCCCAACTGCAGATGCTTATTGAGTTAGTTATATGTTATAGTCATAGAATGCAAGTTACCACACTGAGAACATTTGTAAGTTGTTTGTGCCCTCTGATGATTATGCCTGCAGATATTAAACCAAACTAAATCAAAATTTTACCGTGGTGCAAATTCCTTCATAAAGTCATAATATTGGAGGTGTAAAATGGCTGTAACATCTGCTGAGGGCATAAATATTTGTTACTTGTTAGATTTTACTTGTTACTTGGAAGTATGTTATGTGCACTCTGAATATTTTTCGTTTTAGTTCGAGATATAGAGGTGCTACATCTTTCTCCCTTTATTAGTACATGTCCCTATAACCAACAGTTTAAATCACCAAGGATGAAAATGATTGATGGATGTTTCTTGGGGTACTTACCATTTGTGTACAGGGTCTAAAGACCTAGATATGTTACATCTTCCAACACCTAGAGCCTGTTTGGCTATACTCAAAAAAATTACTTATGACTTAAAGATACTCGAAAGTCAAAACTGAAAGTTTTAAATTAGTATATTTTGGGTATTTTTATTGTTTTATATAGTAACTTTTAAGTTATTACATATATAAAAATAGAAGATTAAAAAGGCTCTGAGGCTGACCTCAGGAAAATTAGCTGAATTTAGAGTTTCTTCTAGGATATAAAGTGATGGAATTTTTGTGAATATGTAAATAATTCTGTTTTTACAATTATGCCCTCGTGTATATTAATGGGAAATCTTTGTGAGTTGTGACCTCAGATAGCCACCCCGTGGATGACGTCTAAAATATGATTCCCAATATAAAAATTAAATTTAAAACTAGAACATGTGAGTAATGATATTAACTATTACTCACTGGTAAATTTAAAAGTAGAACATGTGAGTATCAAATAATATTACAAATATAATAAGCCGACCAAAAGTGCCTCATACTAACTTCTAACTCTTACGCTGTTTTTTTGACTCTTTTATGTCATTTTTAATTTATTACACAAACACACATGTTTCAAGTTAGAAGTCAAAAATCACTTTAAGCCCCTGTTTAATTTACCTGAACAGCCTCCCAAGTGAAGGCTCTGTTTTTTTTAATATCTAAAGTAGGTTGTAACCTATATTACAACTCCCAGAAATACCTATTTTCTCCAAAGTAGAAGAGTAGTTAATAGTTGTTTTCGTCCGTATGTGCAGTGCTGTTGACCAATTCAAGAAGCAATTTGCTTATCTCGAGGAGCATTATGGAAAGGGTGGTACTGTTGTGCCACCTGAAAGGCAGCATGCGTCATTGCCTAGGTACCCTAAATTCTACAGCTCAATATGCTTTTCTTCTTTCTTATTGCTTCCTATTTCTCACTGCCCGCCCATTAGAAATATTGTTTTTCCATATTTATATGCTGATAGATGCTTTGTTGCAGGCAACGTATGCAATATTCAAATGATTCAGTGCATAATGTTGCTGAAGTAACAAGTGATCTTTCTAAGTGTTGCATCAAAGATGGTGAGAGGTCACATACGGACAAGACGTCTAGCATCCCAGTAACAAGACCACCAATTCAAGTGCCTCAAAATATTCAAGGTGTCAATTGTTTAGCTGCTTCTTTATCTCATGTCGGCATTTCATCGGCCTGTGGCTGTTCAAATCTATGCTAATAACGTGTGAATTGCTTTAAAACCCAGTCCTTTTCCGTAAGCTTTCCAGAGCTTTTTCTGCTTAACTCAAGTTCTCTAATTTTAAATATTAATCTTAATTTACAACAGACAGGTGTCAGTTGTGAGATCTGAGATTTTTCACACATTTCCTCAGAAGGGTGACATGAGAGCATTTAAATGGTTAAGATCTGATCAGAGGCTGCCAGGATGCTAAATTCTAAAACATATTAAATTGAATACCACTCTCCTACCATGTTATATTATATATAATTTTGATCAAATTATGATGCTTAAATGATATACATTACATCATACAATTTTCACTGTAGCCATTTGCATAATACAGTATTGACAATGATCACATCATTAATTCATTATATTAAATGTTTTTTCTACAGCAGGAGCTGCTGCAAGGCCTGGGAAAGTTGTGGGTTCTGTCTTGCGATACACCAATTGCGGAGCTGCAGCTGCAGCCACAGAGTCTCTTGAACATCGACGAAGCGTTAGGAGTCCTGCTGTTCCCACTCAATATGCTGTTCCTAGCTCTTCTTACCCTAGAAGGAACCCAGGTTGTAAAAACGAAAAGGTGGAGGATACAATTGAAGGATCTAATGGTTTGCAGCCAAAACCTGCATTCACGGCAACAAGAAAAGTGGCTGCTGCCCAAGGTGTTCCTGGAAATCAGTGGTATTGACAAAAGCGGACTTTTCGTCCTGGTGGAAGGTGTTCGCTTTACGTCGCTACTCTTTGAAGGTGCGAATAAGCTACAACTGTAAGAAATCAGTCGCAGTAAATTGACTCCTGGAAAGTTACAGTACCCTGACCTAGAGAAGCAAGTGGTTGGAAAAGTCTAAAACGCATGATCGCATGATGTGTCTTGGTAATAACCCCGATATACCAATTCTGGCAACAATTGGTCTATGTGATTTAGATGGAAGACAGATTTGATATAATGTGGACTAAAACGATAACTTTAAAAATAGAAAAGGACATGGTATTTCAACATGTGCTAGCTTCACACGATTTGGCAAGATTGAAGCAAACTGTAGTAATTTGTCGTAACATAGAACTAATTAGATCGTCCGTTGTAGGCCATTCTGTGCTGCTAATTAATGATTCCAGCTAAACATTTGTTGTTTGCTTCCCATGTAAAATAATATTGCAATGTGTATCAAACTATCATTTATAAATAACTTGTTCTTTTTAGAGTTTAAACTATATTTTCCGGTCATCCGCGAAGTTCCTGCAACTATATTTTCCGGTTTAAACAAATAAATCAAAGATGTTGCTGCACAGAAAATGTGAAGTTCTACATTTATCCTCTATTGTCACAGCACATGTAGCTCGACTTTAAAATGATAATTGGTTAGTTAATAAAGATTGAAGTTGAAGTTATTTACCAAACTTTTTTGAAATATTACCGCCTCTCATAACTTGTGAAGCTAATGCAATGTTGTTTTTGCCAGAAAGCCACACATTAATTTGAATCCTAATTTCAATTTATTGGGAAGACGTAGTAGTCTTAAGTTGCACATCTGCTTTTGGGTAGGGAGCTGCAGAAGCTTCTAGAATTCGAGAAAAACAAGGTCGCAAGCTCTAGAAATTATGTTAACACACAAACTGTGCAAGCTTTTAGAGATTATGGTCATTAAACACACAAATTGTGCAACAAGTATCAACCAAACTATGTAACAAGTATCAATCAGAATCCCTTGATAAAGTAATGCAAGAAAAGATAATGATACGAAGGTAAAGAGACAACCCACAATACTACCATACCAGCTAGAGGTTCCGGCTGCAATTTTATGGCATATACATGATTGATAAGCTTGTTATACGATTCAAAAAAGAATAGGTTCTAGAAATTGCAATAGTTGCTGGATAACAGATGTGGGCTGATTTGATCCTTATTTGTTCAGTATGTTCTCGGCTTCACTCGCCTACAACTCATATCAGCACCATCTAGGGAAGCTTCAGTACCATGACCATAAGAGGCAACAGAATGTTCACTGACCCTTGCTACACAAAGCAACAGCTCGGAGATGACAGAGGGGCAACTCTGTTTTAAATAATCAAATCCATCTGTTTGCATTACAGCTGAAATCAAGCAAAATAACAGTTTCTCCTTTAGCATGTCACAAGTCTACATGTAATAAGACAACTCAAAAGACATGATTAACTAGAAAGCAGAAACTTAACATATAAATTATTTTATTGATGATATTTTTTAAAGAGCAATCAGGCGGAGTAAAACTCATATGTTGTGTTTGGATGGGGGAGAATGAAATGAAAAACTGCAAGTAAAATTATAAAAGAAACAAAGAATGTTTAGGAGAAAGAGTGAAAAAATGATGATGTGCAAATTTCTATGATGAGATACATATAAAATGAGTAGGCTGGACTTTGCAGAATGGAGCATTTATCTTCATATTGGCGCGAAAAATCATTAGCAATGGAATGGAGGAAGGAATGAAATTTATATATGTTTACGCAAAAAGCAAAAATATAATTCCATCCCCTTCAACTAAACAGAATATAGAATACGAAGAGCAACAGTAGAGGGGTCCCAATATGGTGCTGTAAATAAAACCACAGATTATACTTAAACTACCGAAAAGCTGACAGGCCAGCCAATGCATATAAGAGCACAACATGTTTCATGTATATTTTTGGTTTATTTTTTCGCACGGAATTGGTCCATGTGCATCCATCGTTAATATTTAGCATCATGTCCTTTCGCATTTTCCTAAAAACATATAAGTATAATCTCTTCCATCCCAAGGGACCCAGACAATGTCAAGGTTAATAAAACAACAGAGAAACGTCTTTCCCATTATGCCAGACTTTTAAACCAATAAGACTTGAAATCTCACCTTTCAGATTCTTAGGAAGGGCAATAAATTTGAGACACAGAGACTTTAGCTGGATACAATGATGCTGATCTGCCAAAGCTAAAGTCGTGGCTACAGTATTAATGGCAACATTGTCACAAAGCTTAGCCTCGCAGAGTGATTTAAGCCTCACAACCCCATACCTGTCTGCTGCTGCTAGCAGATGCTGAGACATCAGAGAAGAAGCCCATTTGGAACTTACATCACCGGGATCTTCCAGGTCAGGCAGAGAATCCCAGTATATGAAATGGAGTAATGCCTGCCAAATCATAATATTAGTAACACAAACAGCAGGTCAAAGAATCTCAATTATGCTGTCCAGCATGGTACATAATTAATGTCAAAATGGAAAAACTATTTCATGCAAGCATGTAACACTACAATGATCTGACTAGAATCTCTTAATCAGTGAAATACAAGGGAAAGGGAAGGGAAGAACTGTATTAGTCATAAAACTCAGTTCAGGTTAGGATAAACTCACAGTCCTGGCTGTTTACTTTATATTAGTAACACAAAATGTAAGACAAAAGGAATTAATACACGAAACACAATTTTAAAAATATTACTACTATTTAATGCTGTGTACATTATAAATCACCTGGAACATCTGGAAGTATAAATGTTTGATCACAAATTCACAATGTCATATTACACAGGTTACCTAATGCATTTTTAAGTAATATAGTGACATGGTATTACATACATCAACTATTTGTAATATCTTATTTTAACGTTCCATTGGCCAAAAATAGACCCATTAATGAAATAAAATTATGTACAGATGAGATATTCAAGATATAGCGAATAACTTCATACACTTGGTTGATTATAACCAAATCAGCAACCAAAACATGAAAAAAAGAGAGTATATTTTGAACTCAAGTCTTGCCAGTGTTGCTAAGAGCGCGATTAGTTGCGCAATTAATGGCGCTTCGCGCTCAGACGCAAGGCGTGCGATTTGAAAATGTGCGATTTAGCGTGATTCTGAAATCGCCCAAAAGGCGCTCGTGAAGCGCAAAAAGGCGCTCGTGAAAAAAGGCGCTCATAACAAGTAAAAAACAGTAACACTCTAAAAAGAAGGGTTAACTAAAAAAAACAACCCTGAAGTGTTTCACAGAACAATCAGCCTCCATAAAAGGTCTCTCAATGGTCACTAAACTCATCCATCTAAATTCAAATATACATGAAGATCCAATCGAACTAAAAATGCTACTCAGTAGAAAGCAATATAATAACTAAGAACAAGGGACCTGTATTTGCTTGCTGAATACAGTATAATATATACGAGTGATCATGTGAATTAACTTTGAAGTACAGAGATGTAAACTTAATCAACGTGTACTTAATGTACAACTTTACTCGTCCTGTCGTACATACTATATAAAACATAAATTTAATATAGAAGACTATTAAATTAGACAATGCTGGTCCCTTAATTTCCTTAGTTCCTTGGTTATTAAATTAATATTGTTAAGTACTGTGTTTAATTGAGCTAGATATTTATGCATAATTAAACATAGTGATTGTTTATGTATAAGCCCTAACCATTCATCGAATAATTCAACTAGAACATTAATAACTCTTTGTGGGTTTATATTTTTGTATAAAATCATTGTCATTTTATCTAATTAATGAATGTCAGGACATGACCAGTTGACTTGGTTTAGTTATAGCCTATGGATGTATTGCTGTACTATTATCTTTTGTTAAAAAGACCTTTGTAGCTTTGTTGAACAACTTTTATTAATTATATTTTTTTGGTAAGAATGTGTTAAAACAATGTCATGTTTGTTATTCGGAATTTAAATTCTATAGGCCATTTAAACAAAAGTATACTTCGAGATTGTGGACAACGAATTTCCTTAATGAACCAGGCTTGATTTATTTTTTCAACTCGAACCAAACTCGTGTTCAGCAATTTTAAAATGAGCCAAACACGATTAGATCAGAACTCTACTGGGGCAACACTCTTTTTTTCCAAGGAAAATTACCATACACATCACGAGAACTTACAACTCCCTCTACCTAATTATTATCTTTCCATTCATTTTCCCCTTTCAAAACTCACAAACACATTTACGAATGGTAACTAAAAACAATGATCGTCTCCTACACAGAGGAATTACATGAGATTTTGACATGAATATATACATGTACTGATATATTTGTCAATTACAGAGACCTAAATTTGTATAACCTGTAGTAATTAAGCATTACAAGGAAAAAAGGAATATTAGAACACCTATACAATTTAATTTTGGAAAGGACACTTAATTTCTACAATCTTGAATATAAAAATCAGTTCTCCTGTCCGTACATAATTCTCCTGTCGGAATCCACTTAAACCCTGTCCCACCATAAGTAGACAAATTTTCAAAATACATTAAATTTCAAGTTGATCCCAAAATCATGATTACGACCAGGAAAACAGTTTTTATTGACAATCGGCTATTAGACAGCACATAAAGCGACATTACGTATTTCATTCTCATCCTAAAACATAAATTTTTACTAACCTTAAAAACTGAAGCTTCCATTTCCTCGATTTTTATGCATTCTGTGTCTCTGTCTTTCATTGGACCAAAAAGTTGAGCCTTGAAAACAGGAGAACGTGCAGCAAGAACCAGCTTGTGAGCTGCAAAAAATTCCCCATCAACCTCAATATTCAAGTCAGCTCCATCTCCATTTTCTAAGAGCTGCCCGAAATGCTGACCAATATCCGATGGTGGTGCTGATATAGAGTAAATCTTGGGACCCTCTGTATGTGATTTAACAACCCCAACAGTACATTTAACCAAGAGGCAATCATCCTTAAGGTAATCCGATGTTTCCAGAGCAGTTCTTTTAAGGAAACGTTTGTAGCCCCTGCACAATGTAGAAAAGTAAGATAAGGTAATGAAACCCTTTGATGACAAGTTTTTCGTCAATGGATCCTAGTTAAACTGTATATACAATGCTTTGGAAAATGAGGGATTAGTATAACTGAATAATGGACATCATGCACCAAACGCCAATAGCCTATTCTATAAATTGACAAATTAAGTCACAGTGAGGATCTAGACAGATGCTGGGAAAAAAAACTAGAATTGTAAGTTTTACCAAATTTTGGACTAAAACAAAATAAAACTAAACCAACTTAACCTGTTACCTATATAGACACTTCTTACCTGTCTTTCATTAAAAGATACCTATTCATGTTAATTACTGAGTAACAAACAAATCCAGAAGTATGACAATTTCTAAACCAAAATGCCCATCATCACACAAAACTACTCAATTCAAATCCTCCCCTCCAAAACAATAACATGCACAAAGTACAGCGCCAAAGCACATACATATACACTTGATACTTCTACAAGTAGCAAATCCAGCTAATATACAGCAAAACAAAAACCAAACCAACACAAAAACACACTCAAAACCAGTCAAGCTTACGAGTTTACAAACACAAAAATCACTCAAAACTAGTCAAGGTTACGAATTAACAAATTTAAATAATTCACACAACATTTGATCCTAGCAAAAAAACTTCCAAATTTACGAATATAACAAACAAAATCCACACTAAATTCATTCAACACTAGTAAAGCTTCCAAATTTACGAATATAACAAACACAACACGCACAAAATTTCATTCAACACTAGGAAAGCATCCAAAATTACGAATATAACAAACTCTGAACACAATGTTTACTTCTACAAGTACCAAATCCAGCCAATATACAGTAAAACAGAAACTAAATCAACACAAACATACACTTAAAACTAGTAAAGCTTACACAATACATTTAACAAACACAACAACGACACAAAATTCATTCTATACTATTCAACATTAGGGATTCACAGATTTAATAAATCATAAAAACATTCGAAACCAGTTAAACTTCCATATTTACATATATAATAAACACAATACGCAAAAAAACACATTAAAAACTAGTCAAGCTTAAGAATTTAAAATTTTCACAAACCCAACGATCACTCAAAATTCTCTCAAAACTAAAACTAGTCAAGATTATGAATTTACAAATTCAAATAAATCACAAAAAACATTCCAAAATAGTAAAATATCCAAATTCACAAATATAACAAAAACAATACCAACAAAATTTCATACAACACTAGTAAAGCTTCCAAATTTACGAATATAACAAACACAATTCACACAATATTTCATTTAAACTACCAAAGCATCCGAATTTACAAATTCAAAAAACACAAATCGCAAAATTCATCATAAAAACCAAAAAAGCTTCGGAATTTAGAATTATACCACATACTACCGCGATACTTAAGCGTATACGGACCACTATCCAACACTCTCCCAAAATGCGAATGCACCTTATGTCTCTCTTTACCACTCTGATCAACCAAACTCAGCTCAAACAACGCCCTAACATCGGTTCCTTCACTCGCTAACGCGATAAACAACGAGACGTAATTGGCATTATCCTCAGTGCTTTTTCCGTCCGGGTAAAAGTAAATTGCCCAGCAATGGCCACCGATCATGAAGGTGTCGGAGGCAATGTACCTTCCGATTCCCAGTCCTTTCGATAACGAGTAGCCGGTGATCTTGAATTCGTGAGAGGCGTTGGTGGTGGAGGTGAGCGAGGTTGAGATTTTGGATGTGGACATGGTTAGAGTTAGGGTTTGGGTCGAATTGGGGGTTTAGGGTTTTGAGAGAGAGAGATGAATTAGATAATTGGAGAGAGAGATGAATTAGATAATTGGAGAGAGAGAGAGAGATGAAGAGAGAGAGAGAGAGAGATGAATTTGATAATGAGAGAGAGGGAGAGAGAGAGAGGGAGAGAGAGAGATTTGATAATGGGAGAGAGACTGTTGTTGGTTCCAACGGTAGGGTTGACTGTTTTACAGCATCGCCTGTGTAAAAAGTTTGCCTTGGTTGCGGAAAAATCTGCTTAAAATTAAGATCTCGTAAAATTCAATCGATATTATTAATTCGTTCAAATCTGAGTTAAATATACTCTCGTAATCCGTTAACAAAAATTCATATACGGTCCTTTTTAGAGGTTTATACTGGTGTGTCCCTGCCAGCATAAACACTAAAATTTATAAATTTGAAAACTATTAAAGAGTATAATATCCGTAATATTAAAAAGTATAAAATAATATTTATTTAATATGATATCAGAACTTGGTACACTAAAATTTATAAATTTGAAAACTATTAAAGAGTATAATATCCGCACTATTAAAGAGTATAAGATCATATTTCCTTAACATTTGTTGAGGGGGAATGTTGAAGAGTATAAGATCATATTCAGGCAACAACAAATATAACCAATATCAATATTAATATACCAACAATTAATATTAAATTAAATAAATAGGGTGGGAGGATTCGAACTCGAATCCCTTCCTAAACCAAACTCTGATACCATGTTAAGTAACCGGTTTATCTAAAATTTTAAGGTGATAGATGAACATACGAACAAGATCCTATATTTTTCAACAGACACATCATAAAAAAACCGTTTTTTTTTAATTATTGAGCTACCCATGTCATATATTGTATTTAATTTATTATAATTTGAATTGAATATAATCTCGTAAAAAATCAACTAGCAGGCTATTATAATTTGAAAGTCACGAATATCACCATATGTCATTTTTGTGTAAATAATATATGCATTGTTTTATAGTTTTGATGAATTGTATATTTTCTTAATATAAAATTATAATAATCAAATATTTTTCTTTTACAATAGCTCAAGTGGTTAAGGGTTTATCCTTTGTCGGCCCATGTCCTGGGTTCGATCCTCGTTCATCCCGAGAATTTCTGAGAACAAATACTCATTTATAAGGTTATAAACCATATTTGTCAAAAAAAAACATGTAACCTAACAATATGAATATTGGTTGATTTGTCGCAGTCGAGAGATGTTCAAGAACAGGAGATCACGCATTCAGAAACACACACTTATATGTACCAGGTCCTATGAAAGCTTCTCTTTTACACACCGAAAGAAGCTTCCTTGAGCCCTGGTGCATCTGCAATCTGATGACATTTCGAAAAAATGAAGACTAGACTATGGTTTTTCGAAACCAGATTTCCTCACGTTAATGAATTCGGGAACAAATGAGATGGACAGGGTTAGGGTAACAGAGATTAGAGGCCACATCTGAGCTCGAGAACTTCGAAAAGTTCTCTGATACAGTTTGCCGTTATGCCTAGATAACCATAGCCTCAGAGCACACAATTGACTGAATATTCAGTGACAAATGCTTATATAAGGAAATTGCAGATGTACATCTTTTCATTTTCCAATACAATAGAGCAAAAGTATATATGTTGCATGATTGTGCTATCCTACAAGGATGTACATGCTAAACTACTCAGTTTTAGAAAACCACTAAACTTATCAACCATCACCTTATTCAGTTCCTTCAACATGTGAGAACTGTAAACCAGTCGACGACTTTATTCACAATCTAAAAACGGTTTTAAACATTCTTGTACAATTATCCGAGGAAATGTACTTGGTGCCATTTATTACAGACAAGCCTGCAACGACAAACATATTCCAAAAAGAAAGAAATGAATCTTCTCTAGTACTACTAGTAGAATAGCCAAAGCTTCGACTCAAAGAAGCACACCTAGTCATGATAATATGTCAATACTCACAAAGAGGACACTGTGTCAACATCTACTGGAGTACTTTTGAAACCACCCCTGCACCAACAGTTCTACCGCCTTCTCTTAGAGCAAATCTTTGTCCTGTTCAGCCTCAAAATAATTACAATCAATGAAAGGAAACAGCGTTTAATCTACAACAGCAATTATGCAACACAACCAGAATTTAATAGTGAGGTTTGTGCTTAAGCAAGAACTTATACGTTCATCTTTGTCTAGACATCTTAGGTGCAGCCATATAGTGGATACTTTAGAATACCATGCTACCACAGATAATACCACTTTTCGACGTGCATATCAAAATAGCTTATTCAGAGTGTGGGAAATATGTACCATATATATGTTCATCAAAAAATGCGTCAATAATTAATAATACTGATGAATAATGAGGTTGCTTATCATATAATGAGACAATAAGTTGTTATAAATAGTGCAAATGAATAAAGATAATTGTTATGTCCAACTAACCTATTTCAAGAGGTACGGGTGATATCAACTCAAAATTTGCAGTCACATTATCACCAGGCATCACCATCTTAACATTTTCAGGCAATTCCACTTTTCCAGTAACATCTGCGGTTCTCAAATAGAACTGAGGCCTATAATTTGAGAAAAATGAGGTATGGCGACCACCTTCATCTTTGGTGAGGACATAAATTTCTGCTTCAAACCGTTTAGATGTTTTTAAGGCGCCAGGTTTTGAGATCACCTGTATAGACAAAAAAATATACAATGCTGAGCCTTGAATGAGCCACTACATGTGCTTCTTGAACGGCCCACGGTAAGTGTTAACATATAAACAATCACATCTCACCTGTCCACGCTGTACATCGTCGCGTTTTAAACCTCGCAGAAGAAGACCTACATTGTCACCAGCCTAAAAGAAAATAATTTTGTTATTAAAAGTTGGCCACTTCTGTAGAAACACTTCAGAATTTGTCTGAAAGTAGCATTTTACCTGTCCACTGTCCAAAATTTTCTTAAACATCTCAACACCAGTCACTGTAGTCTTAACTGGCCCTCCCTACAAACAATACAGACAAAATAATAAAATGGAAACCCTAACAAAATGAGAAGATCGAAGGGTTGGGGGAGGTTAAATTAGTTAATGCATGCTTCATGTACATTACACAAAATGCTAATTTTTCAAATATACCTGTTTCAGTCCCAGAATCTCAACCTCCTCTCCAACTTTGACTGTTCCCTGCTCAATACGCCCAGTGACAACAGTTCCGCGTCCCTTTTACATGTATAAAAAAGAGAGGCAGGGGCCAGCTAGGTTAATCATAATGCTAATAGCGTCACTTCAATCCAAATTTGAGCAATCAACATTATTGTAATTATCCACCCATATATGCATAACTATAGCAGAATCGATGACTGTACTTATTCAGTAATATTCCATTTCTGTAGACGCCACGCAATGAGCTTTAACACATGTGTTTGTATGAAGTATGAAGTTACAGGTATGATCACTCTAGTTGTCCTCTGTTGCGGTATATTCCAATTGGTGGCAACTTAAAAGCAGTCACCAGAGAAACAGTATGTTAGTTTAAGATTTAAGAAAAAAGGTCTTTACAGATTTCTCTTTAATTTCGTTAGTGTATTTATCTCACTAAATTCTGCATTTCCCAAAGATTTAGTTGTCCTGCCCTGACTGGGATTTATTTTTTAAGTGAGTTTGGATCATTTTCCTCTCACTTCTCCGGGCTATGCCTCGTGACTTTGTTGACTGATTATTTTCTTAAAAAATTATTTTAGCAAAAGAAAGATAAATACTTCTTTATGTACTTATTATACATAGATGGAAGCAAAACTCAAACTAAACATGCCTCTGTCGAAAAATGATAAGTAATATTTCCAAGTACCTGGATTGAAAATACATCTTCAACTGGCATTAAAAAAGGCTTATCAAGTTGCCGAACAGGATCAGTTATGTACTGGTCCACAGCTTCCATTAGTTTTAGGATTGCCTTTTTCCCAAGGTCTTCATTTGTTCCTTGTAAAGCAGACAAAGCCGAACCACGAACAATTGGAATTTCATCCCCAGGAAACTTATAGAAGTTTAGCAGATCTGCAACATTGTCCATGAGATTGTATGTTCATGTTGATTCATATAAGCAAAAACAGTACCAAAAAAATTGAACCTTGAACAGAATATACTACACGCTATAACAACCATTTTAAAACTTATGCATACCACGTAGTTCCATCTCGACAAGCTCTAGTAGCTCTGGGTCATCAACAGCATCAACCTTATTTAGAAAGCACACCAGAGATGGCACACCAACCTGAATCATCTCAAAAGTCAATAACAGCACATTTGACCATCACAAGATTTTATTTCTATGCTTCCACCAAATATAATTCGGAAGCTAGTAAAATACATGAGGTTATCTTTTCTCTTCAAAGCCTGAGCTTTGAAGACAAGCTAGCTATGAGCCAGTAATTAAAGGTTGCATACCTGTCGAGCAAGTAAAATATGTTCCTTTGTTTGAGGCATTGGCCCATCTGGAGCTGATACAACAAGAATACCCCCATCCATCTGTGCCGCACCAGTAATCATGTTCTGCAATTTTAGAACAAATGGCAGGTTCTTGAGAAGTTCAAAATGAAAATTTGAACAAACTAAAATGAACCAACACGAGGTATTGGAACCCGAAAGAAATGCAACCCAAGAAAATGCTGATGTTTAAAAAGAAAAACTAGATAACAGAATTCCCACTTTCTAGTTCTTAAATTCTTCAAAGCACCTAAACTTATTGGCTGGGATGAAAAATAAAATCTTCTCTAGCTTATAAAGAAAAATCCTCTCTGCATATTAATTGGTGAAGGGAGGCAACAACTTTGAAAAACGATTACAAAGCATACCTTCACATAATCCGCGTGCCCTGGGCAATCGACATGTGCATAGTGTCTCCTCTCTGTTTCATACTCCACATGGGCCTGATTTATCATAAGAGTAAGACAAGACATAAAGCGGTAAACCAAAAGAAAAACAGGGAAACAAATATATCGTAACTGTAGCTATAGTTATTCCCCTCTTCTTCTCTTCAGGAGCTTTATCAATCTCATCAAATGCAATAGCCTTAGCTTTCCCTTCTTCAGCAAGCACCTACATTCAAATATATGCAGAACATTGTTACTTTGTCATTTGTAGCTAATCACAATTGTACGCAATCCTCAAGAGTACAGAAAATGCCTAGTCTAAAAACACTAATGCTTCAGACAGTTGAGCTCAAGGTGGTATCACATAATCATATTCAACATACTTTAACAGGCATTACAAGACCAAATCAAATCGAGTGATTCATATACTGTAAACAATAACTCGACCTTTGTAATTGCAGCAGTAAGCGTAGTTTTTCCATGATCAACGTGGCCAATAGTACCGACATTGACATGAGGCTTCCTGGATCAAACAAAAAATTTGTGAGAAATGCACAAGAACAATTTACAGACAAAGAATAAAACACGGGATCTTTTGCAAAAAGACGATAATTTTTAACCTCGTAATTCATCACAAACAAGTTAATTTGTTGATCAAAATCTATATAATTACTAATAATAATAATATATCAGAATCAAACAATCAAACACTTTGGAAACAATATTCCCCAACAAAATTTTAGTTGAATTTCAAGTACAAGTAACTAAAACCTACATTCAATAAACAATAAAAGATAAATACATAAGTGAGATACAAGATTAAACACAAACACAAGAAATAAACCGAAAAACATAAATAATTATTAGTAATCAAACACAAGGAATAATAACATTTGATAAACAATAAAGATAAATACGTGACAAATGAGATACGAAATTAAACATAAGAAATGAACCTAAAAACAAACCCTAACCATACAACTATAATTAGAAATGTACAACAATAACATTTCGGATCTAAACTCATCGTAATTTCATTTCACATACAATCGAAATTAACCCTACTAACCAACATTCAATAAACAATCAGAACATACATAACTAAGACGTAAAAATACAAAATTAAACACATGCAGTAAACAAAAAAACCCTAATAAGACACACTATAAAATATTTATTTATTTCGTATACGTTCGTGCAAAGGTGGCCATGGATCGCCATAGGGTGGTCACGGCCGCAGCATTTCCATAGTAGTGGCGGCTTCTAATTAGAATCGATGCCATCTCGTAACAAAATATTTGACTTTTTCAGATATGTGTGTATGTAAATTATAAATAGAAGCTCATGCAGAAACTATAAGATATTTTACAAGGGTTTTAGTGAAGTGAGAGTCAGTATAATCACCGTCACGTTACATAAAAATAGTACTGAATTACGAGCTTATCTGTTAGGATTCAATATTTCCACCGACTTCAAAAATTAAACAAAGCCCAGTACTTAATTGTGTTTTAAATTAAACAAAGCCCAAATACATGTTTTTTTTGTGATTTTAAGTAAAAGCTTACGAGTACATGTCAACATTATATATCTTGATATTTTAGGGTCAAAGGGGTCCTGACCCATAGCACCAAGGGGTACAAAAAATTTTAGTTTCATTTTTATTTCGTACTAGCTTAGAACTCGTGCGACATGGGTTCCGTTAATATTTATATTTTATATAATTTTATTGAAATTCTAATATAAATAAATAACTACGTTAATTAATAACAATATAGTTATAATTTGATTTGATTGTGTATAAGTTTAAGTTAAATTAAATAGTATAATATAAAATAGTATATGATTGATGAGATTTAAACCATTAACTTTATTTATAAATAATAATTAAATGTTTGATGTTGGAGGGGTTCGAATATGTGAACTTGGTTAGTGTATTTATTTATAAATATTAATATAGATGTTTGTTGTTGGCAGGATTCGAACCTAGAAATTTATTTGTAATTTTATAAATAATAATATAAATGTTTGTTGTTGGCGGGATTCGAACCTGTAAGTTTGGCTGATGTATTTTTTTAGTATTCGGATCTAACAGTTATGATCATTTAGTTAAGAGATCTGACGGTCGTGATCGAAAGGGATAACCAAAAATAGGGTTAACCAAACTACAAATTATACCCCTGTCGGTTATTATAGTTTAGTATAGATAGATTTATAAAGAAGTTTAAGTATGCGAAACGATAGTCCGTAGTAGTTTATGCCTAGGAAAAGGCCCAACAATAAGAAAACAATAACAAGAGCAACAATAAGAAAACAATAACAAGAGGTCAGGATCCAGAATGTAACAAGGCAGAACACCCGGACACGTGACGCCATCTTTGTCGTCCAGGTTTCCGGAATCTGGAACTTTTCAATGGTCACATTGGCCATCATAGACGTCCACACGTTCCCCCATCCAGCACACGTCGACGATTCAGATTTAAGTTACCCACCCCCAAACCTTAATGGAAAACCTATAAAAGACTGACCAAAAGACATTTTGGGGTTCCTGATGTCTATTCACTTACACACCTATACACACATCACTCTTATCTGTATAATTCTATCTTACCCTTCTTTTCAAAACCCTCTCTCATTCTCATACAGGAGGTGCCGTGGGGACACCCCTTCATTTATGTTTTGCAGGAGCCCCACCTACATCTTAACCACCTGTTCACCCTTTCATGCTTAAAATGAAGGCTGGATCCGGATAGAAGGGATTTATGTTTTGCACGAGCCCCACCTACATCTTAACCACCTGTTCACCCTTTCATGCTTAAAATGAAGGCTGGATCCGGATAGAAGGGAAGAGGAGTCCTGGTAGAGATTAGAGTTATCATGAAAGATACACAAATTAATTTTATATTTTTACAAATATAACATCTCTTCACTTCCATTATGATTAATACATATTAAGAAAAAGTTTGACCAAAATTGAGGTCTTAACGTAAAAGTAAATGTTCTTTACAGCTGAATTATAACTGATTTTATATTTTAAATAATATGTATGTTCTTTGTAGCTAAATTATAACTGATTCTATATTTTAAAATAATAAGAGGCTATCTTAATTTTTTGAACTAAAATAATCTTGGACTACTTTAAATTTTCGAACAAGTTCACTACTTAGTATACTTTAAAACGTCTAATCACATATATAACAGACTATAATATGTATGTTTATGATAGTCTGTATTCTTAAAGCTGCAATTAATAGTTTAAATGTTTATATACAAAAAATTTATGTATATATTACCTAAAAATTTAATTTTTTATGTAATATTATAAATAATTTTTTTAAGAAGAGCACCTTAAATAGTTCCGCACTGGGCTTTCAAATCAGGAATTTAGGGAGGAAGTCCAACAGTCTTCTAACTCAGTCCCTAAATATAATATAAAAAATTAGTTCTTAGTAGGTTAATATGTTTGTCTCCAACAATGGTACTTAAACTTATTCCTTATATAATATTTTACTATTTAAAGTAAATTGAATCAATTAAAATATAATGTTATAGAGACAGAAAGAGATTGTGGTCACCGTAAGTAATATTTTCTTTTTCAAATATCTTTTATAGAGTTATAGTTAGTCGATTAAGTAATCACCATGCTAAAATAATATTTTTTAAGATCCCAACATAATGGAGACATTATATTTTTACCCTCTAAATAAAATAATAATTTCGTTATAATAATATTTTCCCTTACCAATGCTATTACTTTAAATAAGTTCTAATGTTCTAAAAAGTTATGAACATATATGTATACTAATATAATTATCATGAATTCATATCATTTAAAGTTTTAAATGAACAAAATTAAAAATTGAATTCAATATATTTTTTTAAAAATATATATAATTCTAAAAAAAATCTGTGCGATCCGTGCATTGCACGGGTTTTAAGCTAGCTAGTATATTATAAAATAATAGTCAGAGGATCCTTAAAAAGATGGTGCTCGTACTTAAAAATATAGAGTAAATTGGTAATATTAGTGATTTAAGGAATCCCTAAGAGACAGTTGGATCATACTTTTCGTCCTCATTCCTTAAATTTCAACTTAAAAGTTTGGATAAGGTATGAGATGATACACTACTTATCCAATTTCCCCTTAAGTAGTGTATCCTTATTAATAAAGAACCACTTACCATACCTTATTCATTTTTATCATTGAAAAATTCATCCCCTCCTTTTTTGACTTATTTTTTCTCACCTCCTTCCTTTATTCTTCAACTTTTTCCAAATTTATTATATTATTATAATGATAAAGAGGGTGTTTAGATATCATTGTTGGAGTTGAAAGATAAATTGATATCCTAAATCACAAAAAATTATTATTTTGTAATCATGTATATAAGAAACACACTTCAGACTCCTTATTTGAGCTCTTAACCCAAAATATAAAGAAAAAACACTAAAATTTCAAATTCAACAGACTCTTAAGGGCTTATCAAACCGAGAAAAAATCAAATAGAAGTAGTAATTTCAAATCTGAGTTCGTCCAATCGAAATTTTATCGAAGAAAAATCAAATCGGAGTTCTAGATGTAGGAAATGGAGAAAATGGTGGCAGCAAGGGGGCGAGGTAAGGAGACGTCGCCATGATAACAACGAGGGAGGGATGCAGGCTGTGATTGTTGGTGACAGCGGGGAATGGTGTTTCACAGGGTAGTCAGAGGTGTAGTTGTTGCATCTTCATCAAGTTTCTGTTATGATGTTATATTGTCATGCAAAAAAATTATTATGTTCATTATCCAATTTATACACTTCACATGTTTGAAGAAGCTGCACCTAGACGTGAGAGATGTACGTCGTGCAACACTAGAAGCATCACTTCATGAGGTTTTGTTCCAGATCATCAAATTTGGAAGAGGGATCATGTTCTTCCAATATCAAATATTGACGTTATTTCATCAAATATTATTTATTTCCGTATAAATAAATAATATATTTATTTATTTCGTATATGTTCATGCAAAGGTGGCCATGGATCGCCATAGGGTGGTCACGGCCGCAACATTTCCATAGTAGCGGCGGCTTCCAATTAGAATCGATGCCATCTCGTAACAAAATATTTTACTTTTTCAGATATGTGTGTATGTAAATTATAAATAGAAGCTCATGCAGAAACTATAAGATATTTAACGAGGGTTTAAGTGAAGTAAAAGTCAGTCTAATCACCGTCACGTTACGTAAAAATAGTACTGAATTATGAACTTATCTGTTAGGATTCAATATTTCCACCGATTTTAAAAATTAAACAAAGCCCGATACTTAATTGTGTTTTAAATTAAACAAAGCCCAAATACATGTTTTTTGTGATTTTAAGTAGAAGCTTCACGAGTACATGTCAACATTAGATATTTGATATACTAGGGTCATAGGGGTCCTGACCCATAGCACCAAGGGGTACACAAATTTTTAGTTTCCTTCTTATTTTGTATTTATATTGAAGTTTAAGTATGTGAAATGATAGTCCATAGTAGCTTAGGCCTAGGAAAAGGTCAAATAAGAAGAGGTCAGGACCTAGAATGTAACAAGGGAGAACACCCGGATACGTGGTGCAATCCTTGTCGTCCAGGTTTCCGAAATCTGGAACATTGGTCCATCACAGACGTCCACGCGTTCCCCTATCCAGCACACGTCGACGGTCCAGATTTAAGGTACCAACCCCCAAACCCTAATGGAAAGCCTATAAAAGACTGACCAAAAGGCATTTTGGGGTTTACTGATTTCTATTCACCTACAACACCACTTTTATCTGTATAATTTCTATCTTACCCTTCTTCTCCAAAATCCTATCTCATTCTCACACCGGAGGTGCCGCGGGGATGCCACCCCCTCCGGTTCTGTTTTGCAGGAGCCCTACCTACAACTTAACCATTTGTTCAATTGTCTCTACACGATGGATGTCTCATGCAATGGCTTGTATTACTTGCCCTCAAGGCCGACCCTAACAAGGAGGATTGCGAGCGATTGCTCTGTATTTCAATTCTAGAAAATATCGGAGCCTTATTTTGTAGAGCAAATTAATGTGTTTTTCTTGGATATCCTGCTGGTCATAAAGGATATAAAGTTCTTTCCTGCTTAAAATGGAGGCTGAGTCCAGATAGAAGGGGTGAGGAGTCCGGGTAGAGATTGGAGTTATCATTGGCGCTAGAAGGAGGGGTCGAACCTCCGCTAAGCGGTGTTAGTGTTTTCAATCTCTCTACTCCGCCCAAGAAACCAGAATCTCTCACCCCCCATAAGATTACTGTTTTGATTATTCAGATCTACTTTGTTCAACGCTTATACTTCTAGGGTGTCATTAGTAGATCTTGTTTAGCCATATTTGTCATAATACGCGAGCACATACTGGGCTATAGTTTTGATTACCACGAACTTAGATTTAGCCTTACGTATTGTTGTATAAGCACACACCGTTGTGATTCTTACGCATTGTTGTGAGAGATGACTATGAGGAAAAGGAAAGTTGCCATTTCCGGACCGGTCCCGCCTCTAACTGCCTCGTCCAGTGTAACAGCCCACACTTCCGGACTATTAGTTCTAAATCGAAAACTAAAAATAAAATATATTATTACTCGATAATTCTAATAGATCACGAAATTCAAAGCAGCGGTCAAACTCAATAATCAAAATCATAAAAATAGAGACGCAGCTCCACAAATCCGATAATAATTGTCTAACAGATAATTAAATTTATTCTCTAAAAACAAAATCTTTATTCTAATTCAAATAGCACAAAACGAAGCAGCACAGATCTCCTCATAGTTCTCATTCCTTAATTTTAATATGCTCCAAATTCCGAACCTGAAATGTTAAAAGGGGTGAGCTACACAGCTCAGCAAGTACAAATTGACTAACTTTTAAACAGAAAAACAATGGGTGTTTTGATAAAACGATTTTTCTTAAAACAATAATAATTTTGTAAAACATTTTCTAAAATAAATCCAACCCAAAGTTTTATATTTTATAAGTCAGAATTTAAAACAGAACAGAGCAGAATTTATAACAGTACAGATTTTATAACAGATCTGAACAGAATAAAACAGAACGAAACGATAATTCTTATAAATACCACAGTCTTGATCTACGGCCACACTTTGCCAGTAGCCGGCATCTAATTCTTATTCTTATTCTTTATACCACACTTTGCCAGTGGTCGGCATCTAAAGTTCAATAATTACGCGCCCTTAATAGGTATCTAAAGTTGCACACTTGTGCGCCTACTAAGGGTATCTAAGGCTAGTTCCGGAACTATAGCGTAAATTACGAACGGGTTCGAAAACGTAGAGACTGGGTTCTAAAATTCACAAATACTTATATCTTATAATTTCGAAATCAAAATTCTTATATCTTATACGAAATTAAAAACAGAACTGAAATATATTTTCCGAAAAATAAAAGTAAGTCAAAAGTACTTACCTCAAAGCCTGACCAGATCTGAATTTACTCTTTTTGACCCTCTAAACGATATTTTCTTGAAAAACACGAAACACGAAATCTGAAGATAACGAAAAGACCTTTCTGAAAAGTCCAGAATCACTGAATTCTGACTTACGATGAATTTTCTACGAATTTTACAAGACAGCTGATTTTTGCTGAGAAAGTCCTACGAATTTTAATGATAAAAACAAGGAATACGAATATGGTGTATTTATAACGATACAAAACCCTATATCTCAACTAGGAAATAATAATATTTCCTCCTAAAGATTTACAACCTCTCCAAGTAAATTCCATAAATAAAATATTTGATACACACAATTACCTAAACTAAAAAAATTTCGATTTTCTAAATTATTCTTACACTTATTTCCACAAATAACAAATCTTTTCACAAATCAACTACCTTGCACAAAATGTTTTCAGAATATTCTAATTTTAAAATATTTATCTAGACAAATTAATATCTAATTTCTAATAAATAAATTAAAAATAAAATTACGAATTTTACATTCTTCCCTCCTTAAAAGAATTTGGTCCCCAAATTCACATAACATAAATAAATTAAATAAGTCACTAAAGAAAAGAAATCATTCCTTAATTGCGATAGTTGTCATTTCCTGTCAGCTGAAACACACGTCCTTTGCCCATCTTGTTATCTGCTTCCTTCCTTGGTGGCGGTGGCGGATTGTGCGGACAATTCGAAATCTTATGTCCTACTTCTCCGCAATGAAAACAAGCACCTGTATTCCAACGACAGACTTTGTCCGGATGATTCTTGCCGCACCTGGTACACGTCTCTCGATCACCTTGACCCCCGATGTTATCGTACACGTGTGGCTTCTTGAGTGGTCCCTCTTGAAAAGATTGCCCACTAGTTTGAGTGAACCGCCTCTTATTCCAACTGCCAGACGCCTTTTCAGATTCTGCCAAGCCCCTTTCGATCACTAACGCCTTGTTGAGGACAGCCTCGTACGTCTGAAGTTCAAACGACGCCACTGAATTCCTGATGTCACTTCGAAGTCCCTCCTCTAATCTTCGTGCTCGACTGCTCTCATCTGCTACTAGGGTCGACGCGTACTTCGCAAGCTTTGCAAATTCTGCTTCGTATTCAATGACGGTTCTTCCACCTTGTTGAAGTCGAATGAAGTCCCTCTCTTTCTGCAGACGAACTGTTCTCGGAAAGTACTTGTCCTCTAAAGCCTTCTTGAACTTTGCCCAAGTGTACGGTTCATGATTTTCTTCAAGATTTGTCGTCTCATTCTTTCTCTTTTCCATAAGCCACCAGTCGTAAGCGCTTCCTTGCAATTGGTACACAGCTAAGGTCACCTTCTGTCCCTCATTGCTCCCCAGAAGTCCGAAAGCTTTTTCCATCTCTTGGATCCACATCTCAACGATAGCCGGGTCTGTAGCTCCATCAAAAGTTGGCGGGTTCAAACGCTTGAATTGAGAGACGATGTTGGGCTTCGGTTGCTGATTCACAAGTACAGCTAGAGTTTCAGCCAGCTGGTCAAAGACGTTTCCTCCTTCATCATTATTGCCCTGATTTTCATTGTTGTTCTGATTTTCTCCATCCATCTTTACTAGAACACACAAAACAAATTCTAAACTTATAGTCAATAATCAAAAAAACACAAAAGTCAAACATATCAAATAATCACACAAATAAATGCCCTAAATCCAAAATAATTTTCTAAGACCTATACGATAGTCTAAAGGATCGCATCCTAGGGAATGTACTAGTCCCATACCTAATACACTCCGAAGGACAGCCTGCTCTTGATACCAACTGTAACAGCCCACACTTCCGGACTATTAGTTCTAAATCGAAAACTAAAAATAAAATATATTATTACTCGATAATTCTAATAGATCACGAAATTCAAAGCAGCGGTCAAACTCAATAATCAAAATCATAAAAATAGAGACGCAGCTCCACAAATCCGATAATAATTGTCTAACAGATAATTAAATTTATTCTCTAAAAACAAAATCTTTATTCTAATTCAAATAGCACAAAACGAAGCAGCACAGATCTCCTCATAGTTCTCATTCCTTAATTTTAATATGCTCCAAATTCCGAACCTGAAATGTTAAAAGGGGTGAGCTACACAGCTCAGCAAGTACAAATTGACTAACTTTTAAACAGAAAAACAATGGGTGTTTTGATAAAACGATTTTTCTTAAAACAATAATAATTTTGTAAAACATTTTCTAAAATAAATCCAACCCAAAGTTTTATATTTTATAAGTCAGAATTTAAAACAGAACAGAGCAGAATTTATAACAGTACAGATTTTATAACAGATCTGAACAGAATAAAACAGAACGAAACGATAATTCTTATAAATACCACAGTCTTGATCTACGGCCACACTTTGCCAGTAGCCGGCATCTAATTCTTATTCTTATTCTTTATACCACACTTTGCCAGTGGTCGGCATCTAAAGTTCAATAATTACGCGCCCTTAATAGGTATCTAAAGTTGCACACTTGTGCGCCTACTAAGGGTATCTAAGGCTAGTTCCGGAACTATAGCGTAAATTACGAACGGGTTCGAAAACGTAGAGACTGGGTTCTAAAATTCACAAATACTTATATCTTATAATTTCGAAATCAAAATTCTTATATCTTATACGAAATTAAAAACAGAACTGAAATATATTTTCCGAAAAATAAAAGTAAGTCAAAAGTACTTACCTCAAAGCCTGACCAGATCTGAATTTACTCTTTTTGACCCTCTAAACGATATTTTCTTGAAAAACACGAAACACGAAATCTGAAGATAACGAAAAGACCTTTCTGAAAAGTCCAGAATCACTGAATTCTGACTTACGATGAATTTTCTACGAATTTTACAAGACAGCTGATTTTTGCTGAGAAAGTCCTACGAATTTTAATGATAAAAACAAGGAATACGAATATGGTGTATTTATAACGATACAAAACCCTATATCTCAACTAGGAAATAATAATATTTCCTCCTAAAGATTTACAACCTCTCCAAGTAAATTCCATAAATAAAATATTTGATACACACAATTACCTAAACTAAAAAAATTTCGATTTTCTAAATTATTCTTACACTTATTTCCACAAATAACAAATCTTTTCACAAATCAACTACCTTGCACAAAATGTTTTCAGAATATTCTAATTTTAAAATATTTATCTAGACAAATTAATATCTAATTTCTAATAAATAAATTAAAAATAAAATTACGAATTTTACATCCAGGGACGGTGACATATAGGATATTGAGGAAGGGCTCCCCATAACCCGTACCTCATCCCAACCTCTCCAACCAGGAGATCAGAGGTTAACTATTGAAAAGGCAGCTCATAAGTATGTGAAAACTTTTGCAAATCCTTGGGGGAACATGACCCTGGAACATATCCAAATTGCAATGAAGGTGTAGAAAGAGAAGAACCATCCAGAGCCCGAAACCCGACCCAGGGACCAGGAAGAAGAATACTCCGGAGAAACCCGCGGTTCTGTTTTGGATCGAATCGCCAAAAATATTAAAAGGCCAACTGATGATGCCTTGGATGAAATTAGAAGGGCCTCTCTCCGAGACCGGATTCATAAAGAAGAAGATGCTAAATCCAAAGCAATCATTGAAAAGAGGATTCAGGAAGAAGAGGCAAAATTGAATAAAAAAGCCCACATAATTCATGTTTCTTCAGACTCTGAACTCGAAAAAGAGTTAAAGCAAGAGCAGATGGCCCGGGCCCTGCGTGACCTTAAATGAAAATTCGAAGGCGACATGGAAGTAGGTGTAGCTGCCACCCCCTTCACCAAAAAAATGGAGTCCACTCCCCGGGAGTCCGGGCTTAAACACTTCAACTTTGATTCTTTCGACGGGATGGCCGACCCCGAGGAGCTCCTCAATTACTTTGAACAAATTTCAAACATCTACAAGTAGAGTGACCTCACAAGGTGCCGTTTCTTCACATCAACACTAAATGGAGGAGCACAAAAGCGGTCCAGCCGGATTCCGTCCCGAAGTGTAGATTCATGGAAAAACTCCCGGGAAATATTTTTGAAGAGATTCCGGGCCAACCGTATAAATGAATTACAAATGTGCCATTTAGAAACAATACAAAAAAGAAGTTAGGAATCACTCCCCAAGTTTATCAAGAGATTCTAAGAAGCTGTTAACCAACTCTTCAACCTGGAGGAAAAAGAGGATGTGAACATCTTCCGAAGGAATTTACACCCTGTGTCTTGTCAAGGTTATGTCAAAGATCTGAATCACAGAGAACCCTAAAGCCTCGCATCCGCTTACGCACCAGCATTCAAGTTCATAAAAGAGAATGACTTCCTTAGATCAATGGAGATGAATAGAAGGATCCATGATGATGATGAGTCCCTAGAAAAATGCTCATCATACATGAAAGACAAAAGGCTCAAGGTTGAAAGACAATCTAACTACATCCAACACTCCCAGGGAACCCCACCCCAGGATAGTTATTTAGGACCCAAAAGAATGATAGAAAACTGAGGGCTAAGAGAGAGTCGAAGCCGGAGCCCGAATGGACACCTCTCACCAGGCCCATGGCTGACATCTTAAGGGAAGTTAAAGGAAAATTCTTTTATCATCCCCCAAAATCCTTACTTGCACCGCCAGAGAATAGGTAAAGGGACAAGCATTGTGGATACGATGAAGATCACGGTCACACGACTGAAAACTGTTTCTCCATCAAAATGTTCATCGAAGATCAGATCAAGAAAGGAAACATGAACCAACATGTGCAGAGAAAGTTGAACGACAAGGACAAAGCCCCGGGAAATGGAAAACATGTGGTCAATGTAGTCTTTGGTGGCATGACCTCACCACCCCGAAGCCCAGACGTAGACAATGATGTTATGATGATCCAATCATTCGAGGATGAGCCAATTTACTTCTCCTATTCAGATTATGAGGGCCTGGACCCGGATTACAATGAAGCGTTGGTGGTAACTCTTGATGTTGCTGATAATGAGGTAAAAATGATCTTAGTCGATAATGGTTCTTCGACAAACATAGTTTTCGAACACACACTAAATAGAATGAAGTTCAACCACCTATGCATGGACCCCTGCCTAGAAGATCCTCTTTACGGATTCAAAAATTCAATGATACCTATCCGGGGAGTAATCTATCTCCCTATGACTTTTGGGACTACCCCCAACAGGTTTCTCATGTTATAAAGTTCTATGTAATAGGTGCAGCATCATCATACAATATGATCCTCGGAAGGCCCAAAATCACCAAGCTCCGGGCTATCCCGTCAATAATACATCTAAAGCTTAAGTTCCCCACCCCGGGAGGCAACAGAGAGCTTAAAGGAGATAGAGACATGGCAGGCATGTGTTAGGGAAGGCTTTGATCATGGCTGAAACAGAACCCGAGAACAGGAAAAAAACAATGTCCCTACGCAAGGGACAAAGCCGAAAGAAGCACCGAGAGCACCTCATCAAAGACCTAAATTGGATGTGAATGTTATAGAAGACTCGGGATACAACGTAACCAACGCAGATGCCCAGATTCAAAAATTTATTGAAATCAAAGAAAAAACCAAGGTCGAGCTGGCCGCGTAGATTTTGGAAGTAGAACTTGATCCCAGAAACCCCACACAGAAGTTGAGAACTGGAAAAGGCCTGGAATCAACCTTCCAGAAAGAGCTCGTCGAGTTGTTTAAAGAATATGCCAATGTATTTTCCTGGGCACCGAAAGATATGTCCAGGATCGATGAATCAGTTGCAATACATAGTTTGAATGTTAATCCTAAACAAAGGACAATTATTAAGCAAAAATGAAGGAATTTTGCCCCGAAGCGACAACAAGCACTCGATGAAGAAGCAGAAAAACTCCTCAAAGCGGACATTATTTATGAAATTAAGTATCCAGATTGGGTTGCCATTGTCGTAAATGGAGGATGTGTGTGGATTACACGAGTCTGAATTCGGCGTGCCCTAAGGATTCCTACCCTCTCCCCAACATCGATCAGCTGATTGATGCGACTTCAGGTCATGTTATGCTGAGCTTTATGAATACTTTTTTCGGGTACAATCAAGTCAAGATGAATCTGAAAGACATTACAAAAACAACTTTCATAACCCATCGAGCTGTATATGCTTTCATTATGATGCCGTCCGGACGCATCAATGTCGGGGCCACCTATCAAAAAATGATGAACACCATCTTTAAGAGCCAACAGGGGAGGAATATGAAGTCATATATCGATGACATGATCTCCAAATCAATTATAATTTGGACCACATCAAAGACCTCAAGGAATGTTTTTGACAACTTTAAAAAATATAATATGAAGCTCAATCCGGAGAAATGCGCATTTGGAGTCCCCGCTGGAAAGTTCCTGGGCTTTCTAGTTAGTGAAAGATATCCAGAAAAGATAAATGCAATAATAGAAATGGAAGTTCCCCGAACCCAGAAAGATATTCAAAAACTGGCAGGATGCCTCACAACACTTTGCAGGTTTATCCCAAAACTTGCAGAGAGGTTTTTCCCCTTATTCGAGTTGCTAAGAGGAGCCTGAAACAAAAAGTTGATAGACTGAACCCTGGAATGCAACTCGGCATTTGAGGAAGTTAAGCAACATTTGATGAACCCCCCAGTTCTATCAAAAGCAAAGACCGGAGAACCCCTATCTCTCTTCATAGCCGCCGACCCGAGAACTATCTCTTCTGCTCTTATTTGGGAAGAAAAAAGAGTCCAAAACCCCGTCTATTATGTCAGCCAAGTTCTCAAAGATGCTGAAACTCGGTACCCAAACTTGAAAAAATTTGCCTTGGCCCTCGTACACTCAAGCAGTAAGCCAAGGCAATACTTCCAAGGTCAAGAAATTAAGGTGGTCACTGATCAACCACTCCGAAAAATCATCCACAAACCCAATGCATCGGGTAGGATGGTCAATTGGGCAAATGAGCTGAGTCAATTTAACATCAAGTTTGTAACCCGGACAACAATAATGGCTCAGGAGCTAGCTGAGTTTGTCATGGAATGCACCTTTCCCAAAGCCCCATCGATCACCACAAACCCAACCAACGTCGAAAATGAAGCTTTTAGCAAGAACACATGGACATTATACGTTGATGGATCGGCAACATCTGAGCGATCCGGGGCTAGTCTCATAGTCCAGAAGAGTTCACCATCCAATAAGCAATAACATTCGCCTTTAAAGCAACAAACAGTCAGGCCGAGTATGAAGCACTAATCTCCGGACTCAAACTAGCAAAATCTCTTTGGGTAAAAAGCCTAATTATCCATATTGACTCCCAGATTGTGGCTAGACAAATGAACGAGGAATACATTGCAAAAGATTAAAAACTAGCATAACACCAAACCATGGTAATGGGTATCCTGGAAACCATCTTGGATATAACAATCCTATATATCAACAAAGAAGAAAACTCTAAATCAGGTGAGCTCTCCAAGCTGGTACAAAATACTTTGGATCTAAGCAATTTGGTCTATTTCGAAGAACTCCGGGCACCAAGCGCAGATCGGGCCGAAATATTATGCATCAGCAACCCGAAAAATTGGATGCATCCTTTTATAGCCTATTTAAAAGATGGAACTCTTCCAGAAGAGAAGAACAAATCCAAGTACTTGAAACATAAACTGCTCGGTTCTTCCTTGAAGATAATCATCTATACAGACGAACTTTTTCAGCACCAACTTTAAAGTGTGTCGATCCAGATGAAGCCGATTACAGTCTCTGGGAAGTACATGAAGGCATTTGTGGAGATTATTTGGTAGTAAAATCTTTGGCACACAAATTCATCTGGAAAGGTACTATTGGCCAATAATCCATGCAGATGCAGTTGCATATGTCAAAAAATACAACCAATGTCAAAAGTTCAACAATGTGCCTAAGCAAAGCCCGAGCCTTCGTGCATTTGTCATTTTCCCGATCCCATTTGCTGTCTGGGATATATATATTATGGGTCCTCTTCCTCGTGCTAGAGGAGACCTATGTTATGTGTTAGTAGCAATTGACTACATGACCAAATAGGCAGAAACAAAGGCTATGCGGATAATTAATCAACAAAATTGTATAAAGTTCATCGACTCTATTGTAATGACATTCGGAATCCCCGTGGTTTTGGTCTTGGACAACAGACCCAATTTTGTGGGCTCAGACTTTGAGGCATATCTTAAAGAGCTCGGCATCAATCACAAAAGGTCATCTGTGGCACATCCACAAGGAAATGGACAAGCATAAGTGACTAACAGAACCATACTCCAGGGCCTCTAGAAAATAATGGAGGAGTCCAAAAAGACATGGCCGGATGAACTCCCAAAGGGTTTGTGGTCATATAGAACCACCCCCAGAACAGGAACCGAGGAAACCCCTTTCAAACTTGCATATGGTTCAGAGGCTACACTCCTAGTGGAACCGAGCCCCTATCTCACAGAGTCATCCACTTTGATGAAGTGTCCAACATTGAAGGCCTAGAGACAAACCTAGAGGTACTGGATGAAGTAAGAGACCGGGAAGTACAAAAGATGGAGAAATATAAAGAGAATACAAAACTCTACTTCGAGAAGAAGGCCAAAATCATGGAGCATGAAGTTGGAGATTTGATAATTCGGGACACAGAAGCTTCAGATCTAACAAATCAAGGCAAGCTACAGCCTAAGTAGGAAGGGTCGTATAAAAGCAAAGAAAGTGCTGCGCCCGTGAACCTACAAGCTGAGCTATCTTAACGACACCGAGGTCCCAAACACTTGGCACAGAGCCCGACTAAGAAAATTCTACCAGTAATAGGTGCACATTCCAGAGTCATCTCTCTACTAGAACTGTAATGTCCTTATTCCCCAAATAAGAGATTTAAAATCTATATCTATTCGGCTTGGAATGTAATCACTACCAGATTTCTATTAAAATGAAATACCATATTTTGAACATCCTATAACTTAGAATAATTTTATTCTTGTGATTAGATTACAATTATTATCTGCACACCCAAATGCATGATTACTTACTATAATTAAACACAGTCTATGTGCACTTAGAAAATTTCTCCATTTTAAAATTTTATACCCCTACCCAGGGTCGATTTAAGCACATTCCATGTGCACTTAATTTTTTTTCTCTATTTTAAACTTTATACCCCTACCCAGGGTCGATTTAAGCACAGTCCATATACACTTAGAAAATTTTCTTTAAATTTTAATTTTATACCCCTACCCGGGGTCGATTTAAGCACAGTCCATGTCTACTTAGAAAATTCTCTCTATTTTAAACTGTATACCCCTACTCAGGGTCGATTTAAGCACAATCCATGTGCACTTGGAAAATTTTCTCTAAATTTTAATTTTATACCCCTACCCGGGGTCAATTTAAGCACAGTCCATGTGCACTAAGAAAATTTTCTCTATGTTAATTTTATACCCCTACCCAGGGTCAATTAAGCAGAGTCCATATGCACTTAAAAAATTTTCTCTAAATTTTATCTTTATACCCCTACCCGGAGTCGATTAAGCACAATCCATGTAAACTAAGAAAATTTTATCTATGTTAATTTTTTACCCCTACACGGGGTCGATTTAAGCACAGTCCTTGTGCATTTAGAAATTTTTCTCTATTTCTAAATTTCATACCCCTACCCGGGGTCTATTAAGTACAGTCCATGTGCATTAAGAAAATTTTCTCTATGTTAATTTTTTACCCATACCCGGGGTCGATTAATCACAATCCATGTGCACTTAGATTTTTTTTCCCTTTTTAAATATTTAATACCCCTACCCGAGGTCGATTAAGCACAACCCATGTCTTAGAAAAATTTGCTAACGCTAAAAGTTTTACCCAAAATAATAAGAATGCAAAACAAAAAATGCAGAAAACAAAGCATAAAATAGATAACCTCGGGGAAAACCAACCCCGGATAAATGCAAATACAAATAACTAAAACAAGCCAAGAGGTTCAGTTCCAAAATGATTTAAAGTATGAAGAAATTAAAGTTACAAGCCGCAAAGGACAAATATTTTCACTCCTCGACCTGTGGCTCGGGGGGAGGAGAAGGAGGCTATTCCTGAGGGAGCGGAGGCTGCTGTGCTAGGGGCTGCTCGGGGAGAGGAGGAGTAGAAGTTGAAGGACCAACCCCAGTTTCAGTCGCCGCTATGATATTGGCTTCCTTCTCGAGTCTGGTCTCCTCTTTAATATACCGGTCCAGAAAGTCGTCAATTGGACCCCTGGGAACTTCAGCGAGATACCGGGAGGCAACCCTCCAGCATATCTGAAATTTCTCCATGGCCTTCTCGTTTAGCTCTTCGAAGTACGCTAGAGTTCCCCGAAAATTGGCCATGACCTCGTCCGGAGTCGGCCAAACAGCTAGCGTCTCCTGCAACTTCCGGTTCTCCTCCCTCATCTCCTTCATCGTAGCATCCTCTTGATCCTGCTTGGCCCAAACATTATCCAAGATTTGCTTGTGAGCTGCATTCTCCTTAGCATTAGCCTTTTTTAAAGCTTTTAGCTCCCGTGCCAAGTTTTCCGCCTCCGTCTTCGAAGCCTCCCCCACATTAGCTTTGGCCTTCAACGTCCGGGCAATCACCACAAGGCTAGCAACCCGGGAATATGCCTGAAAGGGAAATGATTATCATAACAAAAAAGGAAATGCGCAAAAAAAAGACAAGTACAATGAGAATACTTACGGTAGTAACATCCTCTTGCATCCCCACCGGAAAGTCTTCAAACGGCTCCCTCCGGTACTTCCTCCTTTAGGTTGTTGTAGCATAGTTCTCGAAGAGCTCCTTGTGGCGAGTCTCCAGAGTAAAACTAGATAGCAATGCCTTGAGCATCTCCGAGGTATCCGGGGCCATTTCGGTAGCAACCTTTTAAGAGGCCCGGCTCCCGGAACCCTCAGCATCCTCAACATCATCCCTGGGAACATTTTTCCTCTTCATAGGAGCATTCTCCTTCACCTTTTCCCTCCAGGGCTCAGCAATCTGAATGTTATCCCTCCCTGGATTCATAGCAGCAACGTTTCTTGACCCGGAACCCCTAGTGTCAGCAACCTTTTACCTGTCCTGGTCTCCAAGCTGTTTAAACCCGCGATCCTCCTGCAGCGGGCAACTAAATCTTTAAGTTGAGCAAACATATTGTTCAGATAGGGGAGAAGCTTCGGTATACCTGAAATACAACCAAATGAAACTTAAGCCCCAGATTTAAATCAAATATTCAACAACACCATTACTAAACAACAAAGATTAATAGCTCCACGGACGAAAATAAACTCCCGTGTGCCATCCCTTAAGAGAGTTCAACATGCTAACCGGGAGAACCATCTTGTTAGACGGATAACCATAGTCCTCTATCCGTAACAGAGACTCGTACAATGGCTTACTTGTGGATTTTTTGATTTTGAAGATATGATGAAAAAATCTGAAGGTGGGGAGGTAATTTTTGGATGGCAGCAGGCAAGAAATCAACCGATCCACTTGACGTAGTTCGGGGCTAATTGAGTAAAGGGGATTCCGTATACATCCTGACACAAAGACTTAGTGAACTGGTGTATACACATGCGCATTCCCCGAAGGTGCTCTAGTGGAATCCTAACATATCTCCCGATCGGTTTGTGGTACACATGTTCGTGTGGCTCCGTCCACCTCCATTCACACTCCTTCTCGAGGTTAAACGCATGCCTAAGTGAGCTATCTACCTCAACATCCGTGTACCGCTCCCCAATATCCTTATGAATCGGACCATACTCTTATCTAGTTCCCGAGGTGTTAAAGAATAACCTATCAAGAGCAGCCTCATCATATGGCTCTGTACCGCCAAAAAGTCAAAACCCTCCGGGACCCCATACGCCTTAGATAAATCACGATAGTAATAACCTAAGGGACGAGTATCTTTTCTACACTGTACGACTACGTCCTCCCCCTCATTTGCTAACATCCCCCGGGGACCAAAACTAAGGTCTCAGCTAACACTTGAACCGGTCTCTCAGCACGAGGATGCATTTCAATAGATTCGCTAGAAGAATAAGAAGAGCTAGTTTCTACTATACCTAAATTCGGGTTTATCTGGGTTGTGCTTCTTAAGGTTAGAGAATTGTTTAAATCTTCTACCTTGCATACACTATATATACGTATAACCCGGAGTCAATGCCACACCCGAACCCAAACACAAAAACAATAGAAACTCAGAAACAATTTTTATGAAAATCAAACATCAAAAAATAGATCTACACTATAGATATACAGATATAACCAAAAACATAGTACCTAAGAACACCAATAACCATCATCGAGATAAAACCAATTTTTTAGACAACAAAAGCTCACTTTTTGCATACAAATCAAGAAAAATTAGCCATTTGTTGTAAACATCAAACACAAACCAATATCAAAACACTATATAGCCTCACAATCTTACAAACACGAGTTTAAAACCCCAAAATTGAAACAAACTCGAAACGAAAAACTAAGCAATAGTTACACTACTTTGAACAAAACGACGATATGCAAGACGGAAATGAAGAGAAAAAGAAAAGTAAAATGAGATTACAAAGAAACAAAAGGAAATGGTGAGGCTTTAGGTAGAAAAGCTTCAAAAAGCTCCAATCAAATCTCTGGTATCTGCTCTTATTTATGTGTTTGCATAAAAGAAAAAAAGAGAAGGGAAAGGGTATTTATAGAGAGAAGAAGAAAGTGAAGAGGCGGGGGACAGGACAGACACATGGACCATGATCATTAGCCTTGAAGAAAACAAAATCGATGCAGTTAATATTTGTACGCTGTCACTTTTAATAATTGTAACCCTGTAATTATATCATGACATATCTTTTCAGAAGAAAAAGGGGGAAAATGAACGTTTCTTACACTTATATATATATATATATAGACACACACACACACACACATTCACGAAACCTTTCAAATGCCAACAAAGTTCTGACACCCCGAATAATCCGCCAAAAGTTTTGAGATTCCAGTCAAATCAGGGACACCCTATCCTTATTTATCCATCCTTATCCCCAAAACTTTAATTTCAAATCAAACACTACCCAAGTCAATCCCGGTATCTCATATTCATAAGACCCCAGAGTTTGGGGGGCAACAAATCAAAGAAAAATTCCAATTTTTTCTAAGTAGTTCAAAAAACCCCACCTTGGACACAAATCAAAGACTACCCAACTCAACCCCGGTATCTCATATTCATAAGACCCCAGCGTTTGGCGGCAAAAAACCAAAGAAAACCCCCAAAATTTTCTTCTAAGTAGTTTAAGGAACCCGACATTGGACACAAATGAAAAAGACTAACCAAGTCAACTTCGGCATCTCATATTCATAAAACCCGGAATTAGGGGGCAATAAATCAAAGAAACCCCCCAAAATTTTCTTTTAAGTAGTTCAAGGAGCCCCACCTTGGACACAAATCAAAAAGACTAACCAAGTCAACTTCGGCATCTCATATTCACCAGTCCCCGGAGTAAGGGGAAACATATCAAACAAAAACCCCAAATTTATCTTCTAAGTAGTTCAAGAAACCCCACCTTGGACACAAATCTAAAAGACTAACCAAGTCAACTCCGGCATCTCATATTCATAAGACCCCGGAGTTGGGGGTAACAAATTAAAAAAAACCCCAAAATTTTTCTTCTAAGTAGTTCAAAGAACCCCACATTGCACACAAATCAAAAAGACTAACCAAGTCAACTCCAGCATCTCATATTCATAAGACCCCGGATTTAGGGGCAAAAAATCAAAGAAAAACTCAAAAATTTTCTTCTAAGTAGTTCAAGGAACCCCACCCTGGATACAAACAAAAGGACTACAAAAGAAACACAAATCTACTCCCCCATCCGGGAAATCCGCATAAGTGAGTGGGAGGCAAATGATAGTCCATAATAGTTTGGGCCCAGGAAAAGGCCTAATAAGAAAAGGCCAGGGCCCGGAATATAACAAGGGAGAACACTCGGACACTTGGCACCATCCTTGTCATCCAGGTTTCTGGAATCTGGAACCTTTCAATGGTCTGGATCCAGGAATACATTGGCGCTCTGCCTTCCCTTTCTATAACATATCGACGGTCCAGATTTAAGGTACCAACCCCCAAACCCTAATGGCAATCCTATAAAAGGTTGACCAAAAGGCATTTTTGGGGTTACTGATTTCTATTCACCTACACACATATACACACACCACTCTTATCTGTATAATTTCTATCTTACCCTTCTTCTCCAAAACCCTATCTCATTCTCACACCGGAGGTGCCGCGGGGACGCCACCCCCCTCCGGTTCTGTTTTCCAGGAGCCCCACCTACAGCTTAACCATTTGTTCACCCTTTCCTGCTTAAAATGGAGGCTGAGTTCGGATAGAAGGGGAGAGGAGTCCAGGTAGAGATTGGAGTTATCATGAAAGATACATAAATTAATTTTATATTCTTAAAAATATAACATCTCTTCACTTCCATTATTATTAATCCATATCAAGAAAAAGTTTAACAAAAATTGAGGTTTTGACGGAAAAGTAAATGTTCTTTACAACTGAATTAAAACTGATTTTATATTTTAAATAATATGTATGTTCTTTGCAGCTAAATTATAACTGATTTTATATTTTAAAATAATAAGAGGCTATCTTAACTTTTTGAACTAAAATAATCCGGAACTACTTTAAATTTTCGAACAAGTTTATTACTCTGCATACTTTAAAACGTTTAATCACATATAAAACAGACTATAATACGTATATTTCCGGTAGTCTGTATTCTTATAGCTCAATTAATAGTTTAAATGTTTATTTACAAATTTTTTTATGTATATATTACCTACAAATTTAATTTTCTATTTAATATTTTAAATAATTTTTTTAAGAAGAGCACCTTAAATAGTTCCGCATTGGGCTTTCAAACTCTTAGGAATTTAGGGTCTCAGAGCAAGTCCAACAGTCTCCTAACTCAATCCTTAAATATAACATAAAAAATTAGTTCTTAGTAGGTTAAGACATGAAGAAGTATGTTTGTCTCCCACAATGCTACTTAAACTTATTCCTTATATAATAATTTACTATTAAAAGTAATTTGAATCAATTAAAATATAATATAATAGAGAGAGAAAGAGATTGCGATCAACGTAATATATTATAAAATTATAGTTAGAGGATCCTTAAGAAGATGGTACTGGTACTTAAAATTAAAGAGTAAATTGGTAATCTTAGTGATTTAAGGAATCACTAAGAGACAGTTGGAGCATACATTTTGTCCTCGTTCCTTAAATTTTAACTTAAGAGTCTAGATAAGTAGTGTATTGGACTTGCTCTTAGAGCATACATTTTGTACTCATATGACTCTTAGTGGATCTTTAAAAAGTTAAAAGTATCATCTCATACCTTATTAATAAAGAACTACATACCATACCTTATTCATTTTTATCATTAAAAAATTCATCCCCTCCTTTTTTGACTTATTTTCTCTCACTTCCTTTATTCTTCAACTTTTTCCAATATAATGATAAAGAGGATGTTTAGAGATCATTGTTGGAGTTGAAAGATAAATTGATATCCTAAATCACTAAAAAAATATTATTTTGTAATGTATATAAGAAACACACTAAGATACTGTTGGACTTGCTCGAGCAAGTCCGACGGGCTTTTTATTTGAGCTCTTAACTCAATATATAAAGAAAAACACTAAAATTTCAACTCCAATAGACTCTTAATGGCTTATCAAATCGAGAAAAAATCAAATCGAAGTAGCATTTTCAAATCTGAGTTCGGCCAATCGAAATTTCATCGAAGAAAAATCAAATCAAAGTTCCAGATCTAGGAAATGGAGGAAATGGTGGCATCAAGGAGGTGAGGTAAGGCGATGTCGCGATGATAACCACGAGAGAGGGATCCAGGTTGTGATTGTTGGTGACAGAGGGGAATGGTGTTTCACAGGGTAGTCAGAGGTGTAGTTGTTGCATCTTCATCAAGTTTTTATTATGATGTTATATTGTCATGCAAAAAAATTATTATGTTCATATTATTGGATTTAAACAAAGACACTGTATATGAAAGTAACTAGTTGATATGTTGTTGAATGAAATCAAACTAAAACTGAAGAGATGGTTTAATACGAAATACATGCAGAAGCTATAAACTACAGGTTGATAAGATAAACCAGGAACTACATACCTGATTCATCTCTAACTCTCCCTACTTTATCTCAACTACCCACGACCTATTCCAACCCATGCATACACGTCTGTACACCAGACTTTATTCAACAGAACAAACAAATAAATAACTTATGTTTAGATTAAATAAATAATCCAACATATTCCCCCTTAATCTAAATATGATTAAGATTCCTAACACCCAGCAATCCACGCATCTTTTCAAACTTTACCACATACATGGGCTTAGTTAAAACATCTGCTCTCTGTTGATCACTACTGATGTGCTTGATGATAATCAGTCATTTCTCTACGCAGTCCCGAATGAAATGGTAACGCACATCTATGTTCTTACTCCGTCCATGGAACACCGGGTTTCTTGCCAGATCAATGCCAGATCTGTTGTCAATATAAATAACGACTGGCCAAGCTTGAACATCTGAAATTTGACTGAGAAGTCAATGTAACCATATTCCTTGACAAGCAGTGGAAGTAGCAGCCATAAACTCAGCCTCACAACTCGATAATGCTACACATCTCTGCTTTTGAGAGACCCAAGTAATCAACGATTCATCTAAATAAAACGCCATCCCTCCTGTACTCTTCCTATCCACCACATCACCTGCCAAGTCGCTATCCGAAAAACCAGACAATAGGTAATATCCTCGTCCCTTTGAGTATACTAAATCGTAGTTTAAGGTTCCCTTGACATACATGAGTATTCTTTTGACAGCACCTTGATGAAGTGTAGTAGGCCTTTCCATGAAACGACTCTTCACCCCGACTGCATATGCTATGTTTGGACGGGTGTGAACTAAATACCGCAAACCCCCTACAGTACTTTTGTATTCAGTGGCATTAACAGGTTTACCAGTCTCATCCTTATGCATCTGTAACTTAGGCTCCATTGGAAACTTTACTGCATTGCAATCAGTCATACCAGATTTCTCCAGATTTTTTTTTGCGTAAGCTGACTGTTTTAACTCAATAAAACCTCTTCCCTGTTCGACTTCAATACCAAGGTAATAGCTTAATTTACCCAAATCAGGCATTTCGAACTCCTGACTCATCTGCCTCTTAAATTTAACAATATTGCTTACACTGGTGCCTGTAATGATCAGGTCATCAACGTAAACTCCAATGATCAATGATTCATCACCCTCCGCTTTGTATACACAACATACTCCAGGGGACACTTCACAAAGCCAAGCTTCTCGAGACACTTGTTCAGTTGGGTATACCCAGCTCGTGGAGCTTGGCGAAGGCCATACAAGGCTTTGTACAACTTTAAACTTTTCCTTCTTGTCCCTCTTTCACATAGCCTTCAGGTTGATTAACATAAACTTCCTCATATAGTCTACCATTCAGAAAAGAAGATTTTACATCTAAATGATGTACCTCCCATTCATTCTTAGCTGCAAGAGCCAGCAACAAGCGTACAGTTTCCATTCTTGTTACAGGAGCGAAAACCTCTTCAAAATCAACACCGAGTTTCTGCACATACCCCTTTGCTACTAACCTTGCTTTGTGCTTCAAAATATCACCATTTGTATCTCTCTTTATCTTATACACCCATTTTAAACCTATAGCTCGATGTCCGGAAGGAAAATCTGTCTGCTCCCAGGTTTTATTTTGCTCTATAGTTGCCATTTCACAATCCATGGCCTCCCTCCAATGCTGTTCCTTCGCTGCCTGGTTGTAGCAGACAGGTTCATCGATACCGACTAACAACAATTCATCGGCTAACTCATCAGCTAGTTCCACCTCCTCAGACTCATTATAGACATCACTGATGAGTCTGAAATGTCGTGGAGGCTCACTTCCATCATATGTCTCACCCACATCGAATTGTGTCTGCACTGGATTACTTGACTGTACAGTGCTCTGTCTTGCAGTTTGAGCGAAGCTGTGACTTGATGTTGGTGTCACTGGCTGAGGCGTAAGCACACCACCATCTTGCTCTTCCCCTCTATTTTCAAAACTATTACAGTGAGAATCTTCAGTCTGATAACCTGTTACGACGAAAGATGAGGTTGACTCATTACCAGTTTTCTCTGTCTCATTCCATTTCCAGCCTTTTGCTTCATCAAAAACTACGTCCCTGCTCACAAGAATGGTCCTTGTATCAGGGTCATATAAACGGTAAGCTTTAGTTCCGGCTTCTCTTCCAAGGTGTACAGTACATCTGCTTCTATCGTCTAGTTTCTTGGTGTGCACACTAGGAACTTTCCTGTAACAAATGCACCCAAAAACTCTTAGATAATCTACCCGAGGCTTCTCCTCTGTCCAGGCTTCATACGGTGTCGCTCCTTGTACTGCCTTCGTAGGTACTCGATTCAAAAGATACACAGCATGTCTAATGGCTTCTCCCCACATGTATGGTGGCATATTTCTTTCTTTTAGTAGACTCCTCCCCATAGCTACCACAGTTCGATTCTGTCGTTCCACAACGCCATTCTGTTGTGGTGAATATGGCGCTGTGTAATGTCTGAGGATTCCATTGTTTTCACAAAAATTAGTAAATTCAGTCGAGCAGAACTCCCCACCTCTGTCTGTCCATAATACTTGTATCTCATTGCCTGATTCTTTCTCCACCAACGCCTTAAATTTCTTGAAGTAACTGAAAACCTCATCTTTAGTTTTGAGCATGTACACCCACATAGCACGGCTGAAATCGTCCACAAAAAGCAAGAAATATATGTTTCCAGAGAGATTTGATGGTGACACAGGACCACATATATCACCGTGTATCAGTTCTAACCATTGCTTGGTAGTGAAGTCCGTCTGAGATGGGAACGGACGTCTGACTTGCTTGGCCATTAAATAGCCTTTACATACTTCTTTGGGCTGATTAAAGTTAGGCAAACCTCGCACCAACCTGTTCTTAGACATAAGAAACATAGATTAAAAATTCACATGACCTAGCCGTGAGTGCCACAGCCAGGTTATCTCATCCGTTCTTGTCAATAAGCATGTACCTCTGTTATCTTTAACTACCATTTTGTACAATCTGTTCGAAGCCCTTTTTACTTTCGTGATCAGCTTATCATTTTCATCATAAATCCACAAAAAATCACCTTTAATAAAGACTTTACTACCACTTTCTAGATAACTGGCCTAAACTAATTATATTATTGCGTAAGTTAGGAATGAAATATACCTCTCTTAGCATGCACTTCTTTCCTTTTTCAGTTGTAAAGATTACCGAGCCTTTTCCTTGTATCTGCACTTTAGAATTATTGCCAAATCGTACTTCCCCGGCTATTATTTTATCAAGTGTTTTGAACATACTACGCATGCCAGTCATATGATTACTGGCCCCGTTGTCAAGATACCATATGCTAGCCTCATTTACTTTATCACTTTCACCACTGCTGAGCTTTGGAGACAAACCTTCTTCATTTAATAAAATCATATTTCCCTTATCGTCATCACACATAGCAAGAAGAAGTGTGGGTTCATCAAATTCAACTTGTGCCAAGTTAACTTCATTTCTTGGTTCCCTTTCTCCTTTTGGCTTACGACACTCAGCCTGGTAGTGTCCATAAGCACCACAGTTGTAACAACGAATTTTGCTCTTGCCTCTGTAACCGCGACTAACACCTCGACCTCTTGCTTCAGTGTTGCTACCTGAGCCTTTACCTGCTCGTTTTATCCACTCCTCTCGTGTGAGAAGTAATTTCCCATCCTTACTTTCCCTCTTCACCCATTCTTCTTTAGTCAAAAGAAGTTGCTGTTCACCATTCTCCTTTTGCCCACGCATCCTTTCTTCGTGAGCCTTCAGGGATCCAACCGTCTCCTCTACAGACATTGTCTCTAGATCACCAAATTGTTCAATGGCCGACACGATCTGCAGAAAATTTGTAGGTACAACTCTGAGGATTTTCTTAACCACGTAAGCTTCTTCAATTTTCTCTCCCAAGGCTCTGATATTCGTTACCAGGCCATTCAATCTCATACAAAACTCATCAAGCTGTTCACTTTCTTTCATAGTTAGTGCCTCAAACTCAGATTTAAGTGTCTGGACTTTTGCCTTCTTCACCTTGTCAGCGCCCAAATGAACTGTTTTAATAGCCTCCCATGTTTCTTTTGAGGTGTTCTTATCCGCGATAGACAACAACAAATACTCAGAAATACCTTGATAAATGATAGCCAGTGCCCGTTTATCCACCTTATCTTCAACTACAGTCTTGGAGTCCTTCGGTTCTATAGCGTCCCACACACCATGGGCTTGCATAAAGACTTTCATCTTCATAGCCCATGCTGTGTAGTTAGTTTTTGTAAGCATTGGATAACTTAAGCCAAACGAACTGCCATTGCCCTTTGTTGTGTCCATCTCCGTGAAATGTTTAGTGTTTGGGTTTGTGTGTATATGTTGCTCTGATACCAGATATTGGATTTAAACAAAGACACTGTATATGAAAGTAACTAGTTGATATGTTGTTGAATGAAATCAAACTAAAACTGAAGAGATGGTTCAATACGAAATACATGCAGAAGCTATAAACTACAATTTGATAAGATAAACCAGGAACTACATACCTGATTCATCTCTAACTCTCCCTACTTTATCTCAACTACCCACGACCTATTCCAACCCATGCATACACGTTTGTACACCGGACTTTATTCAATAGAACAAACAAATAAATAACTTATGTTTAGATTAAATAAATAATCCAACACATATTGTCTGATTATACACTTCACATGTTTGAATAAGCTGCACCTGGACGTGAGAGATGTACGTCATGCAGCACTAGAAGCATCTCTTCGTGAGGTTTTCTTCCAGATCATCAAATTTGAAAAATGGATCATGTTCTTCCAATACCAAATGTTGAGGGTGTTTCATTTACGTATGAAATCACTATCTCGAGATGAGTAGATTTCCATCTATTTTAAGCCTTCTTTGCCATTTAAGTTCAAGATTTCTTTTTCCAGGGGTAATCATTTTCATTGATATTGTCTTGAGTCGATGCCTTTTATTTTGAACTTGTGGGCAGTATTCCGTGTTTAAGATGTGCTACTGATGCTACTCCTACAAGTTGATGCACCTTATAAGAATAATATTATTTCCTAGTAGTTCCCATATACAGAGTTCGTAGATAACTATCTTCTAAATTTGAGTGATATTCCGGATAGGGGTGCCCATGGGTAGTGTTTGTTACGGAACCAGCTCATCTAAAACCTTAAGGTATCAGAGCTTAGGCTGGAGGGAGGACTAAGGTTCGATTCTCAGCCACCCCCAACATTCTCACAATTTATTGTGGACACTAAAGACAATTAATGCCCCAAAGATGGACGCCGGTACCGGTGTTCCACTCTTCGACCCATAAATGTATGATCCTATTGGGGCCTTCCTCTAACACCTTAAGGTTTTAGATGAGCTGGTTACTCAACAGTGTTGACCCGAGTCCCGACTAACCCGACTCAAACTGCCATTACTTCTGGCCGACCCAAGCCGACTAAATTTAACCGAACGGTAATTGGTTTAGATTTTATTAAACTCGAACTTAACGGGTTGGATTAAGGTTTTATAAATTTTAACCCAACCCAACCCGACATAAATATATCATATTTTGGGCCTAGACTCTGCTTTCTGCTGGACTGGACCATCTCAATACTATATAATTTTATTCATGATATTGGTCTTCACTCTTGGGTCTTTATTCTTCTGACTTCAACAACCTTTCTACAAACATGTTACTTGTAATTAGGATTCAGAACTGATATTATATTGATTATTGCTTACTTCTACATTAATCTTGCTTGCTTACATATTTTTTTGTAATAAATAACTGGTGCCACTATGCCAAATTAATATTGCTTACTTATTTATAGTCCTATGTTCTGCTGGAATGATTTCATCGGTATTCTTATATTTAATTAGTTCTTGTTGGTGTTTATTAGTACATCCTTCACTGCAAAATGTTGGCAAAGAGACACATAAAGGAAAGTTATTGGAAAACTATTTACAACAACAATTATTCGTAACTGAAAAAAAGAATGACCTTGAGAGATATTTGGTAGAAAAACCAATCAGTCCAATGACCCTCTCCTTTGACATCCTCGTTTGGTGGAAAGATAATTCAAGCAAGTATAAATTTTTCTCATCAATGGCTAAAGATATCCTCGCAATTCCAGTTTCTACATGGCTTCTGTATCAACATTGAGCACGGGTGGCCGTATTCTAGACTCATTTTCGAGTTCTTTGAATCTGAAAATGTTGGAGGCATTACTATTCTGTCAAAGTTGGTTTAAAGAAGGTTACGATTGTATCAAAACAAAAGTCCATTTGGATGTAGTTCATCTTTATACGTTTATTGAGGAAGGTACACAATACACCTATCTACTATAATTTATAGCCCATTGTTCTCTACTTTCTAGTATCTTATCTTTATCCATATTTTGCAATGTTATAACTACTTATTAATATTTTATAGAAGATACCAAAATATCTAAGGACAGTGGCACTTTGAATGATCTGAATTATCAATCTCGGGGACGAGTGACACAATTTGTTGTGGTGAAGTACCTGACTGAAGTTGAATCTTTACAAACTTATGTAAGTTTTGTTTGTATTACTAAGACTTAGTTAATTGTTGGAACTCTTATTTGTGTTATCTTATGGTGTGTAAGTTAACATTTGACTACTCTAGTAGCTACTGTAGTGTCTGGAACTAACAATTTGAATGTATCAAGTAGTTGAACTACCAGATTCATGGATTATAATATTTTGGTTGCGAAATGCAAACTACTCAACTGATCTCCTGAATGTTTATTATTACTTGTGATTCCCTTTTTATTTCTAAATATATTAATTTTATTTTCAAGCAACCAACCCTAGCTGACCTGATGTATTGTTAGTAGGGTTGGGTTACTCGATAATTTTTTTATAGTGGGGTCAATATTTGTAAATCCGATATAATTGAGTTGGGTTACCCGATATTTTTTTTATAACGGGTTCAATATTTGTAAACCCGATGTAATTGGGTTGGGTTACTAAATTGCCTAAAAATTGTCCAACCAGACCCGCGGACACCCCTACTTCATGATTATTTCAAGAAAATCAGTTTTGCTATTGAACAATTCACAACTTCAAGGTTGCTAATATGTGTACGGTTTTTCTGCTGTGTGCCATGGGCACACACTAAACACAAACTTCTATAATTTTAACTTCTTTTGATTGACCAATACTTCTTAATAATAGTGGACCCCCTGCATTTACAACAAATACATCAATTAAAACACTCCAAATTTTTACACATGGGCACACACTAGACAAACCCATATGTGTATATGAAATTATGTTGTTAGTATTTTCATGTCATTTTTAACATTATGAAATTTACCATGTAATTAGTGCCCCTCATAAAGGTTCAACCGTCATGCTATTAATCTTAAATTTTGAATATATAATATATCATTATTTTTATTTATTTCTCAAAACTTCTTTGAAACCTATTGACCCTCCGATCCGATGTAAAATAGAGAGACGGTATATTTTCCCCCTCCGACATGTACCAATATATCAATTATATTGACAAAAGGGTCATATGGTACGAAACCCATACCCTAAGGGTTAAAATATATGACTCACTCATTTAGAACTGATCGGAACAACGGTGTATGCTTTAAAGATTAAAAAGTAAGACTTAAACAGCCCAAAACTTGATTCAATCCGTAAAAATCCGAAAAATCCGGTCATGAGAAAAACTCGAAAACTTGATTTGGCCCTGAGGCCATAACTTTCTTAATAATTCAGCCTGAATTGAAATTGAAAAATTTACGTAAAAGTTTGGATTCCAAAATAATATAAATATTGATGTATTAATATAATTTAATAATTTCTTAAAAGTTAGTAATAACATACAAATTTTAATATAATAAATTATTAGGAATTACTCGAGAAGAGACTTAAATATTTAATTAAATTATATAGTTCAACTTAAGCCACATATATATGCGCGCGTGTCGATTGACTGGGCCGCAAATGGGATGGTGCATTTGGTTTAATTCGATGCAAAGCGAATAACCTTATAAATAATTTTATTTTTAATGATTATTTCTATTTAATTCAATCAAATATTACATTAAAATGTTAATTTATACATTTTAGAATTTAGTCCTGAATAGAAATCAAGCTAATGTTTCATTTACGATTTTATTTTCAAAAAGTTATATTTAAATTCAAGCCAAAGTATAATATGCAGTACTTAAATTAAGTCTAAAATTAAAATTCGTAGAAGAAATATTTTACTACTTAAATTAAGTTTAAAATACTTGTAAACTCCACTTGAGAGTAGAGTCTCACCATGACCATAAAAATGGTATTAAAAGTTGTTTTATGCCGTCTATTTTTTTGTTAACTTACAAGTTTGTTAAATATTTTTTTAAAATATATACGTGCATACTCTATCAATGTTTAATAAGAAAAAGAAAATATATTAAATTTTGTTAGGTGTCTTAAAATTTGAACTTTTTAATAGCTAATTTTTATAAATTACAAAATTATTCATCATTATTCATTATTCTGACTAATTTGTTTATTTTTGTTATTTTTTATAAGTTCAATGAGTGCCCATTGTTCTCTCTAACCTTCCTTGTATCATAAAACCTGTGTTACTTTTCATAATTTCACTCTTGTTATTATATCACATTAATTGTTTATTTCATAAAATTTAACTTCATATTTTATTACATAAAATGATATTACATAAAAAGATATTAACAATAATCATAAACAATTTTAAAATAACAGTAATAAAGATCTATTATCACTAGTTTTATTATGATATCAAAATATTGATGCAAAGGTACATTCTTGCCATCTTAATCTTTACTATATAATTATTTTCTTAAATATAATTTAGTTGCTCTTTTCTATATAATATATTTGAGCTACATGCCCAGCCCCATCTCAAACAAACAAAACTGAACACAATTCATGTCAAATATTTTTTAAAATAATTTTATTGAAAGCCTAAACTAGAATTGAATTTGTTTTTTTATAAAAAATGTTTAAATGCTTATGCATGTATGTATACGTGGAAGGTGGAAATTATTTGTACGTGTAACTTATCTGTAAGCTAACTTTTTTATTTTTCAACTCAAAATCCAAATCCGCTATAAAATCCATGATCTGTAACGTATCCCATGGATTTGGTTAGTTAATACAGAATAGAGTACCTTTAAAAGAAGACGCATCATCTATGACTTTCACATCAAAATTTTAACCAGTTTCAAGTAAAACTTGTAAACTATTATGGATCTGTATCTTGAAAACTTTTCAAACAATCATTTTCAGTTAAACTCATCAAATGAAATTGAAAATGATGGGTATACTGCAGATGGTTGGACATTTGAGGAGAACAAGATATATGAAAATGCAATGGTGGATTTTAAAGACACTAGTTCCCTGCCTTTTTTTGAACATGTGTCTCGTTTGATGCCAGGGAAAACTATTGAATCCATCAAAAAACATAATCAAATTCTGATGGAGGATTTGAAATTTATCAAGTCTTCTAATGGTAACTTTGAAGATATCCTTGAAGAGGACATTGTAATGCAGGAAGAGACTAGAAAAATCGAAATGAAGGACAAGGCTAGAAGTGTGACTCGCAGGCCTAGGAAAAAGGGAATACCATGGACTGAGGAGGAACATGAGTAATATTTTCATTTCTTTAAGTTATTTTTTTTAAATACTTTGAATCATTTGTGTTTACATAGTGGCATGCAATTTTTTCACATTACTTATCAATTTTGTTTGTGTAAAATACACCAGCTTGTTCCTGAAAGGGCTACAACAAGAGGGAAAAGGAGAATGGAAAACCATTTCAAGAAACTACTTGCCTACCAAAACACCAACTCAAATTGCAAGTCATGCACAGAAGTTCGAGAAGCGCATGCACAACAAAACTCCTCCTGAGAAACGTAGAAGAAGTATCAATGACATCAGATTCTGCTCTGATCAACCCAGCTTTTCTTCTGATTCTCAAGCTCTCCAGCCAAACCAGCTTGGCTTTGTATCAAACTCTCAGCCTTTCCCAAACGGCTTTGTTCCAAATTCTCACAATTTCAGGCCAAACCAGCTCAACTCTTTTGGTTCTCAGACTTTCCAACCAAACCAGTTCAACCTCCCTGTGAAATTTCAGCAAAACCATCTCGGCATGAATCCTCAGAATTTCGAGACTAACCAGTTCTGGAACACTGCATCTTACAATCATGTCAACAACAACTACTACTAGTCATGTTGGGGTTGGCTAGAAGGGCTAAATGAATGAAGATGCTTTGTCCTCGAGCTTATGCAGAATTAGGTTGTTTTTGTTTTGTCGTTATATTTTATCTTGAGAGTCTTAGACAATAAAATAAATAATGTTTCATCAGTAGTTATGTAAAATTGGCTGACACCACAGTCAAGGTATGTTATGTTTCTGCGTCAATGTTTGTGTATGTTTCTGTTAAATGTCAAGAGTCAAGACTGATCAAGAGTAAGGGTCATGTGGTCTTGTGAGTTGTGATAAAAAAAACAGTGTAATTTGTTTAATGGAATAATAATGTTGTTGTGTTTGTGTAGTAATTACTTCTTCTTTCTGTAATGTAAAACTGAGCCCTTATAACTTTTCATGTAAAAATTGCTATTTTATATACTATTAATTGCCCAAAGCTATCTTTTTCATATCAATTTTGTATCTCTTTGATTAAAAGTAAAATATGGTTACATGTACCAATTACCTCTACCTTAAACATTTATTTAATAGATTTATAAAAAATCAAAAATCTATCTGGCTAAACTTTTTTCATATTTTTTTATGAAAATTGTTCATACTCTGGTTTTTATATAAAAAAGGTTAAAGAAAACTTTTTTTTTTGTAAAATAATATGAGAACCTAATGTGTTTAGGAGAAATTTAATACGTCAAAAATTAACGGGATTAAATGCTCAAAAATAGAAAATTTACCAAATTTAGAGAAAACTTATAAAAATTTACAATTTTTTAATTAAAAACTGAACTAATATGTAAACTAAGGGAATTCCCACGGGATTCGGGAAACAGTTAAAATAATAATCTTGTAATTTTAATAAATTTTTATGATTAAAAACAATCTACTAATTCTTATTATATAAAAAACACTAATAATATCTCGATCTTTTAACATCAAATAATATCAAAATTGATTTCTAATATAAAGAAAGGGTTAATTATCAAGTAGGTCACTTATTACGTCCAAATATATCAATTAATATCAAAATTGATTTCTAATATAAAGAAAGGGTTAATATATCAAATATATTACAAAACGGACTCAAATTTGTCACTCATTTAAAAATTTGTATAAAAAATATCACTCTATCGTTAGTCGAAATTCTTAAAAGTATTATATATTGAGTTTCGCACATTTTTTATGAATGATATTACATCCAAATGAAAGGTTCCGAGTTCCACTATTTTAGATAATATTTTTAGATTTTTTAAATTTTATCAACTATTTATTTTTATTTTTTTGATTATTTTCTTTGATTTAAATAAAAATAAATAGTAGATAAATTTTTAAAAATCTAAAAATATTATTTAAAATACTAGAACTCAGAATCTTTCATTTAGATGTAATATCATTTATAAAAAATGTGTGAAACTCAATATATAATACTTTTAAGAATTTCGACTAACGATAGAGTGATCTTTTTTATACAAAATTTTAAATGAGTGACTCATTTGAGTCCGTTTTGTAATGAATGACTCACTTGATACATTTGGACGGAATAAGTGACCTAGTTGATAATTACCCCTATAAAGAAATGACACATTAAAAATTAAAAACATATATTATATGCATTGTAAAAACATTGGTCAAGAAAAATATAAATTATTTTAAAAATATACTAATAGCATAAATCCTATTATACATATATACATATATACATACATATCGGGGTATGCCACTGATCTTAGATTTTGCCTAATCCCTGAAAAATTTATAGAACTTTCCTGGTTCCCGCCCCTAAAAATTCACTGAATCCTCGACATGAACAGAGCGGGGTCAGGCGGGGCAAAATTAATGTCCATCCCTATTTGTTTAGTTGAGACTAAAAAATGAAGTATAAAAAAAGCAAATTCGTGTCACTCCTAAATTCTTAACACCAAGGTTGACTAAGTGCATTTTATATATGTGAGGTGAGTGAAATAAATTAAAAAATTATTGGATAAATTAATAAGATTGTAAGACATATTAGAATTAATGAAAAATGACGTGCTCTCTTAAAATATAATAACAAATGAATTACATTCAGAAAAGAATCATGATAAAAACTAAACTGACCAATATAAGGGTGTAAATTATTGTCTAATTTAATAAAACTTTTGGTACTAATTTTATAATTTTAGAAATATACTTAATAACAGATAATTAAATGTACTATATTTAATACACTATTCATATTAGATCAAATTTAAATATTTTATTTTTCTCAGTCAAGTCCGACTAATCCAGATCATTGTTCAAAAACTCGACCGTCTTAACCAATATATTCACATACCCGCTTTTGAGTGTAGCTCAGATCAAACTCGGTCCTACTCGGATTAAAAATTAAAAAGTCTCCAAATAAATAATAAAATAAAATATTGAACCAATATAGTTATTTAATTATTCAAGAGTATTACAAAAGTTACTCATTCACCTCACTATGTAATCTATGCCCGATTTTATAAAAAATTAAAGTTTTTCACATCCATAATGAATTATAATTAATATTTTTCCGCTATCTAGGAAATATATACAATAATAATAAGAATAAGAGTAATATATATTTTTTCTAGTTGGTTTCATCTTTAAAATAATATGTAATTTTTATATTATACATATCTATACTAATAAATTAGTTTTAAAATTTAACTTTTAAATATATTTAATTTTATATCCAAATACTGATCCCAAATACTCCCAAATTAAATTGAATACTCTTGACTCGGCAAACTCATTAAGTCAAACTTAGTTAAACCGAATTAATTATGATTTTTAAAAAATAAATCCAAATACAGTTAAAAGAAATATTTAATATTAAAAAAATATATAAATTACGACAATTAACAAAATAATTCATATAATGTGTGTGTTTTCTTAAATAATAGAGTCACATAATTAATAATATAATCCAACATTTTATGCACAAAAAAGATAAAGTTATAAAAAAGAATTTGATAAAAAGAGAGAACGTGTCTTATCAAATAAGAATTTCAAACTATAATAAAAAACTATGTAGCACATGGGGTAGCAATTAGGTGTGAGCAACGGGTCAGAACCGAACCGAACCGAACCGGAACCGAAAGAATAGAGAACCGAAATAGTAATATTTTAAGAACTGAACCAGACCCGTTTATATGTAAGAACCGAACCGTAAAATTCGGTTCGGTTCGGTTTTGAACCGAAAGAACCGAATTTACATTTTTATTTCATATTTATTTATTTTTCATATTATTTTGAATTCTAACTTTTTAAATTTTGACTAGTTTTGATTATGTATTAACGATAACTTAGTAAAATAAATTTTTTATTAGTGGCAAATCATTTTGAATTCGATTACTTTCTAATATTTAAGAAAAAAAATATTTATAAAAATATTTAAAACTCCATAAATATTTAAAGAAACAAGTAATACAATAAAAATTATATTTTTCTTTAAATTTATTATAATATTATAAATAGAAAAACATTATAGGTAATATATATATATATATATTTTATATTTATTCATCAATATACGGTTCGGTTCGGTTCTTACGGTTCTAGTATGTTAAGAACCGAACCGAACCGAACCAAGAACCAAAGTTTCTAGAAAAATAAGAATCGAACCAGACCCGAACTAGTTAAGAATCGAACCGGAACTGCAATTTTTGATTGGTTCAGTTTCCGGTTCCGAACCGGGAAATGCTCACTCTTAGTAGCAACATGAAGTTTGTAAGTAGGATGAGCGGGGTTCAATTCCTATTGAATACAAAAATAGTACTTAATTTTGTAAAAATGACATTTTTATAATTTTTTAATATAAAAAGGCAGAATCATAATTTCACACCCATTAAAATGACTCTTTTTACCACATTTAATATATAGTAATAGATAGATAGATGTATTATTTTACCAGTTTTTTTAATTATAGTTCTTATATTAATTTCAACTCAGTAATCTTATTTCTCATATGACTCAATAATATATTTTAATGAAATAATAAATTTTTTGAAATTGTATAATAATTATAATCTTTTTATTATAATCATAACACAAATATCAGATCTTTATAATAAGCGAAACACTTTTTTAAAATGGTCCAAAAAATTTATATCACCCTATTTTTGTCCAACCCATATTTTGGTTTCACTTCAATCATCCTACAATAATCTTATTTCTCATACAACTCTATATTATTTTATTTTTAATGAAAAACGTATTGTAATTATTACTATATCTATTTCAGCTCGATAATCCTAATTCTGATATGACTCTATATAACTCTATAGTATTTTTTAATGAAAAAAATAAATTTGTTGAAATTATATTATTTTAATCTTTTTATTATAATTCTAATGCAAATAATGTATTTATCACATGTATATTACAATTTTTACTTTTCCTAAAATAATTATAAATAAAAAAATAAAATTAACAATAACTTTTAATTCTCGATTTGTCCTCACCTTTATTTCACCTCTAGATTCTTATATTTTGTACAGTTCTAAATTGTTTTCAATAAATTAATATGATTATTAGAATTATATTATAATTATAACTTTTTATAAATCAATTACACTTTAATAAATAATATATTTTGATAATAATGGTGATGTATAATGAGAAAATGCACAGAATACCCTACTTTTAAAATTGGATGCCTGAAAAGACATATGAACATAAAATAGTGGTTAAAATACCGGCCACTTTATGCATACAAATATTTTGTTTGAACTATACACATGTTTCTTATATATAATCACTGCAATTAAAGTTTTGAGTTTGCTAAATACGAATGCTCAACATGCATATCATATGTTAAAAAAAATATAAAACATATTACTATGGAATAGTGGTTAAAATACTGGCGTGTATATATATATATACATATATATATATCGGAGAATGATCAAATATAAACCAAAATTAAAATAGAAACAGGTAGGGGTGAGCGCGGTGCGGGCGGTGCGGTTTTTTCCTAAAACCGCAAACCAAACCGCACATGCGGTTTGATCAAATTTCCAAACCGCAACCGCACCGCGTACCCTCAAAAACCGCATAAACCACACCACAAATATGCGGTGCGGTGTGGTGCGGTTCACTGCGGTTTATACATTATAAGTTTGAAAATTTTAAATAAATACAAAACTTAAATTAATTAAATTTTTGAATAATATAACAAAGTCGCCAATATTCTTCAATAATACAAATTAGAAATTCCACACTCTAAAGTTTAATGTAGAAGCTTGGCTCGGCAATTAAATGAGTTAACTTATTAAATATGTGACTTTTTACCATGTGTCTCATTATTTTTGAAGAAACACAAATAAGATGATCACCACACAATAATTGGTCTTGCAGAAACAAGATGATCACTAAACAAGCGTATGTTAAATGGAATCAAACTTAATAAATGGAATCATGAAATGTAAGTATTATATATATATATATATTAAATATTACGGTGCGGTGCGGTTTGAAGCATATTTTAGAAATTTAAAACCACAACCCGCACCGCATCGCGCGGTTTATTTAAAATTCAAACTGCAACCGCACCACGAAAAATAAAAACCGCGCTTTACGGTGCGGATTGGTGCGGTGCGGGCGGTTTTTGCGGTTTGTGCGGTTTTCTGCTCACCCCTAGAAACAGGAAACTAATCTACGCTATTAGATCAATCTAATCTAATGGTCTCCTCTAAAGCACACCACCCAACTAATCTATACCCTCCTACACCCAATCTCATCTTTTCCCCTCCATTTTAAATTTGATTTTCCCCGTCAAACGGTAAGTTATTTTTAAAATCCGACTTTACTGTATTTTTCTCCATCTCTCAACGATCGACTTCCATACCATATGTGTTATATTTCGAAGTAATTTTAAAAAAAATACCATATATGTTATAATTTGAAGTAATTTTAAAAAAAATATTATTTGGTGTCTAGTTTCTATTCTAAAATGGTTTCTATTAGAGTAGCCCCCTATATATGTATTTATCGTTGGGAACCCGCAGCCGCTACCCTTCGGGTGCGCAGTACTGGGTAAACCCCACTGGCTCACGAAATAGCCTGTAAATCACGTGAACCAAGATAAACCGCATGCAATCCACGTAAACCAAAGTAAACCGCATTTAAGCGACAGGCTCTGGCTCAGGTGGCATAATCATAAATTCTCCTCCCGTGGGATTCAAACCTGTGACCAAGAGAATAGTTATCCCCTCTTTAACCAACTGAACCAACCCTTGCAGGCACGTACTAATATTTTGTTTGAACTATATACATGTTTCTTATACGTGATCAAGATAATTAAAGTTTTGAGTTGGCTTAATACGAATATTCAACATGCGTATCATATATTAATTTTATTTTATAAAAACATGCATCTTCGACATCTTTATGCGTACATATATATAAACATATTCGTGATGTACCCATATTCATGTTTAGTTGGTATCTTGGACAATCCTTCCCACCACTGGATAGTTTGGGTTGGATTTTCTAAGTTAAAATTAGAAATTTTGAAAAAACACTTATACTAATATGATTTTTAAATTTTTTTAAATAAACTAACTCGACCCGTGCTTTATCAACTAGTTTTCATTGATTACTAGTATTGTCAAAATTTGCCTATCATTGATTACTAGTACTGCCAAGATCTGCCTATCCATTGTTATCCGTCATTAATTACAATACAAGAGTCCAAGACAATCCGCTTTGCATGAAATCTAAGGCTTAAATTAAATGTCACTTAAATTTGAAATTTATTGGTTAGAAAATATAATTAATGTAGTTGTAGCCTTGTAGATAGCATATGAACGTATAACTACTACTCCACCGTCCCCTTTTGTCATATTAGCAAAAAAACACATATATTACAAAATATTGTAAGTTATTTTCATGCATACCCTTATTGCATTAAAAGTTAAGTTATAAGTATATACATTTGTCTTTGGGTAGATATAAAAAAATTTGTATAAATATGCATTGCAAAAATAATGAAATAATTATTTAGGGACAAATTTATTAAAATGACACGGAGGGAGTATTCTAATATTTTAACACAAAATAATAATTTAGCAAGAGCGGTATGTCTATAACTACTTTAACATCCAAGAACATTATGGCAATAACTATAATTATTTTGCATTAAAAATTGGAAATGATATTAAATACTATATTCTACATTTACAACCATAAAATTTGTTCCAACATGTAGTATTTCCTCTAATTTTTCACAATTGGTACTTGGATTTGATACCAGATAGTTTATTTTTACTATACTTTTGCAGGAAATTTTGTTATTTGTCTAGTGATTGCATCACTGAAAGAAGTTAGAGTCTATTTTAAGGATGGTACATTAACTCTTCTAAACAAAAACTTAATGGATTGTTTGATTCCTGCATAAATTAAGAGAGTGCTAAGTTTGTTAAAAGGCAAGGACACTATTACAAGAACCTGGAGATCATCTTTGGCTGAATGGTTGATTGAAAGGGAGGAAACAAAGAAAAGAGATAAGGCTGAAGCTGAAGAAAGAAGAAGGAAACATGATGAAGAAATAGATATGTTTATAAAAAGATCAGAAGAGTTGAAAGCAAAAGGAATGAGCAGATATTCTAAAGATAGTAGATTTCTAAACATTAAAGTTGGTGGATTCTTAAGATTCTGTTTAGAGTATCTAGACCAAGGGTACCCTAAGGCAACAAGGAAAAACTTGTGGAAGCTCTAAGCGGAACACTCATCATAGAAGAACTTGAAATTCTTGATCACTTAAAAGATAAACTTAGAGAAGAAGCAGATATAAAAACTGTCTTTACCTGATTCCTGTAATCTTGGAACTTGGTGAATATTATTTTGTACAAGTTGTAATTTTATCAATCTTTATGTTTTAATATTATCTTCCATCAGTTTTAAACTTGGGGTTAGTCTTGTTAACAGTCATGAATTTGTGTGAAGCAATCTTCTCACAAATTGGGGGAGATTATTGTAAAAGACATGCCTGTACTTTAACAAGACTAAGACAACTTGTCAACCCTAAGTAAGTTGTATTGTTATCTAAATTTGTATTCTATACTTATAACACTTAAAGTCTGTAAAAATACAAAGGAGCAGACTTGAGTCTTTTTCTTAAAACAGTATCAAGCCTAAAGATTCTATCTGGAAGAAGATCAAGAAGATCATGCCTCAGAAGAATTTTGAAGAAGCTTGGAGTTGAATAAATCTGTTTGGAGAAAAATGTTCTAAGTCAAGATCTCTACAAGTCACAGATTTAATGTTATAGAGAAGTCATTCGAGAACTCCAGAATGACTTATCGAGAAGTCATTCAAACTCCAGAGAGTACCGACGGATAAGCAATATCTACTCGACGGATGAGCTATATATCCACTCGATGGATGAATAACATCTACTCGATGGGTGAGCAATATCTACTCGACGGATAAGCTATACATCTATTCGACGGATGAGCAATATCTACTCAACGGATAAGCAATATCCAGCGGGAGTAGAGAAGTCAGGAAAGCTACTCGAGAACTCAAAAAGATATCGACAAGTCATTCTTTCACTAGAGAACTCAGAGTTATCGACAAGTCTATATCCATTCGAGAACTGAGAGATATCTACAAGTCAAGTGAAGTTATGAAGACTAGAGATCTCGATGAGCTGAAGACCTCTACAAGCCAAACTAATTATGGAGTACTAAAGATCTCGATAAGCCATTGTACTTATCGAGATATCAAGTGTTCAAATGAATCAAACTGGAGATCTCGAAGTACAGTCTCAAAGTACAGAATTGCAGATCAGTTTAATATCCAAGATAAACAATCAACAAACAATCCAACTGCTGGATTGACAAGTCTACAAAAAGCAGCTTGAAGTGTGTGCAAGATCAATGGCAAATATTAACGGACAGAGAAAGATTAAAGTAAACACGAGATACTAAAGATATGCTAAGCCAGAAATGTAAGATTTGATTTTCTATAAATAGAAATGACAAGTGACAGTTTAGAAAAGCTAATAGCATATTTATTATCCACTGTGTAAACCATCAGTTAACTGAGCTATAAAGTTAACACTGGTCCTCTAGTTAGAAGTAATAATTTAGATCAAAATTCTTGTAACACTCTCGAGAAGAAGCTGAGCTCTTTAACTTCGAAGAGCTTAGAAATTTTGTAGCAAAGCATCTTAATTTTTAATACAAAAATTAAGTGAGTTTTGAAGATCTGTGTTCTTTATTTTGTGCAAGTTTAATTTCTGCATGAACACTTTTCTATACAAGATTTAATTTATTTTGTTCAACCATTATCTTTCAAGAAAAGCCTAAAATCAGAAAAATACATTCAACCCCCCCCTCTGTGTGTGATTCATTACCTAACAATAAGTAGTGTATTAGACTTGCAGACAACTCATATAACCTCCTAAGTTAAATTAAAAGGCAACCGCCTCTTAGTGGTTCTTTAAACAGCTAAGAGTATTATTTCATACCTTATTAATAAAGAACCACTTACCATACCTTATTCATTTTTATCATTAAAAAATTCATCCCCTCATTTTTTGACTTATTTTCTCTCACCTCCTTCCTTTATTCTTCAACTTTTTCCAAATTTATAATATTAATATACTGATAAAGAGGGTGTTTAGATATCATTGTTGGAGTTGAAAGATAAATTGATATCCTAAATCACTAAAAAAATTATTATTTTGTAATCATGTATATAAGAAACATACTACAGACTCCTTATTTGAGCTCTTAACCCAAAATATAAAGAAAAACACTAAAATTTCAAATTCAACAGACTCTTAAGGGCTTATCAAACCGAGAAAAAATTAAATTGAAGTAGTAATTTCAAATCTGAGTCCGTCCAATCAAAATTTTATTGAAGAAAAATCAAATCGGAGTTCTAGATGAAGGAAATGGAGAAAATGGTGGCAGCAAGGGGGTGAGGTAAGTCGACGTCGCCATGATAACAACGAGGGAGCGATGCAGGCTGTGATTGTTGGTGACAGAGGGGGATGGTGTTTCACAGGGTAGTCAGAGGTGTAGTTGTTGCATCTTCATCAAGTTTCTGTTATGATGTTATATTGTCATGCAAAAAAATTATTATGTTCATTGTTCAATTATACACTTCACATGTTTGAAGAAGCTGCACCTAGACGTGAGAGATGTATGTCGTGCAGCACTAGAAGCATCTCTTCGTGAGGTTTTGTTCCAGATCATCAAATTTGGAAGAGGGATCATGTTCTTCCAATACCAAATATTGACGTTGTTTCATTTCCGTATGAAATCACTAACTCGAGGTGAGTAGATTTCCATCTATTTTAAGCCTTCTTTGCCACTTAAGTTCAAGATTTCTTTTTTCAGGGGTAATCATTTTCATTGATATTGTCCTTAGTCAATGATTTTTATTTTGAACTTGTGGGCAGTATTCCATGTTTAAGATGTGTTAGTGATGCTACTCTTACAAGTTGATGCATCTTATGAGAATAGTATCATTTCCTAGTAGTTCCCATATAAAGAGTTCTGTTATTCCTAATGAACTAATAATGAGATTTACAGAAGGGGGGTTGAATGTAAATCTCAAAACTTTTTCAAGTTTTGAGCAGTTTCAAAGGCTATGTGTTTAAGATAAACAAGTGTATGAATTGCTTTAAGCTAATACTGACAGATATATATTCAAACACTAATGTAAACAACAAAACAGACCTTAAAAACTTTTATGGTGGATTGTTGTTCCACCAAAGATGGTATTTCAGAAAATCTGTGATTCAAGAAGTTGATCACAGCTGCGTCCTAGTACAAACTAGATAATTTTTCTCTCAAGATTTTTCTAAACAGCTCTGGAAAAATTCTTTTCTAATTACTAGCTGCTACTTGGTTTATATATCACCAAGTTTACAAGTGAAGACAAAGATAAAAAGTACAATAATAAAATAAGTTCTCCACTTGTTTCTTCTCCATTTTACTCCAGTGCATTGTTGACTATTGCCTCTTTATACTAGAGTAGAACGGCTGCTTTTTCTGATGTTCCTGAAATAGGCTACCACATCTCAGTTGTCTCTGTCAACCCATGTGCCTCTGTTTGTAGGTACAACTACCACTTGTCAACTGCTATTTAACAGAACATCCGTTGAAGCCTTCATCCGTTGATAGCTTTATCCGTTGATGTGTTAGCAGTTGAAGCTCTATCCGTTGATGCACTCATCCGTTGAAGGATGTTATCCGTTGAAGCTTTAGAGACATCCGTTGAAGCTTTGTTTCTCATCCGTTGAAGGTCTTTAAGTTATCCGTTGACACCATTTCATTTATACAAAATTACAAGGCATGAAATACTTACAATTGGCCTTCCTATTTGCATATCCTCTAGTAGTCAACATGACTTATAATTTCCCTCAACATTTAAGAATTTATATCTCAAATTCAGAGACTGAAATGTGCTACAACACTAGACTTATTTCTAAGTAAAGCTACACCATCAACGGATAGCCAAAATGGTCTTATCCGTTGAGGCTACAAACACTAGATTTCTACTTAAGTGTTTTGTTAAACATATCATCAAACTAATGCACATATATTCCTAACAATCTCCCCCTATTTATGTCTATAAGAATTGTAGACATAAATTCAAGGTTAACTTGATGATAACAAAACACTTAACAATTATATGAACTGAAACTAAGTAGAAATTCAAAAGTGCTGCAAAAGTGTATGTACTAGAAGGTAATTGAAGATTTACAGTATTTCCAAGGATGCTCCTCTAGCCTGAGCAAATCATCTTTTTCTTCTTTGATCCCTGGTTTTCTTTCCTAGCCCTTTGTCATTTTCCTCAATTTGGAGTTGGAGTTGTCTGAAGAATTCAGCTTCATCTTCATCAGTGATATCCAACTTAGATTGCATTTCTTTGAGAGTTTCATTGCTGGCAATCTTGAGTTGGTCTTCAAGTCTGAAAAATCTTCTGACTCCTTTATCATCTCTGAATTCCATCAACCAATGAGGTGATTTGTGAATTGTAGTTCCCCTTTCTTGAATGAGTAAGGTTCTGGGCAAGGCATTGGGCTCCCTCCAAGTTTTCCTTATGTTGGCAATCTTGTTGAGAATTTCAGTCTTGGCAGTCCTGGTAAAGCCAGAATCCTTTTGTATGGCTGAAAAGACTCTGATCAAGGTAGAGTAGCCTTCATTCAGAATCCTGTAGAGAGGCCATGTTCTTTCCCCAGCTCCTTTGTATCTGAACACCAATCTCTCTGGTAGCTGTCTGTAAGCAGCAATTCCCCTTACATCCTCCAGCTCATCCAGATAGAGTTCAATGTCTGAAATTTCTTTTATGTCACAGATGTGAACATAATCATCTTTAGAAATGGGTGGCTTAGAGTTAGGTTTATGTTTTTGAGTGAATTTCTTAGAGTTTAGGGGAGGTGTAGATTTGGATTTTCTTTTCTGTTTCTTTGGTAGTGGAAGAGTGGTTAAAAAGGTAGGCAAATTGATGGTGTCCCAATCAATAGGTTCCTCTTTTGGGATGATTGGTTCACCATGGATGTTTATAGTGGGATCAGCAACAAAGGGTTCAGGTATGGAAGGTAGAGATTTAGTTTCTTCAGTGTTGCCTTCACTCCTTCTATGTGCCTTGGCCTTTCTTCTGTTTCCCTTCTGCCATTCCTCTTTTTCCTCCATACTTTCACCAAATATACTCCCAAAAACCTCATCTAATTTTGCAATCTTGTCTTCACCCCTGACTTCAATTCCTTTCTCATTTTCAACTAGACTTGACTTTAGCTTTTGTTCAAGCTTTGCTTGTGCTCTTTTGTCAGCCTTGAGTTTTTCAGCTTCTTTCTTTAACCTTTTGGTTTCTTCCCTCTTGGCTATTGAGAATTTGGGATGTCCTTGCATCACACATATGCTCTTTCCCTCTCTAAAGATAATAGCCATATTTCTCCTTACTGCCTCATCCATGGTCTCCTTGTATTTTATGATGCTAGTACCCAAAACTTTGTCTTCATCAGGCTTTGGAAGAGGAAAGTCCACTTCTTTCATCTGAGCAAAGTCTAGAGGGTTCTTTGTGGAGTCCTTGCTGGATCTAGTGTTGGGCTTGAGAACCATAGGTTTTAGATTCTTGAAAGAAGTCTCTCCAACCTTATTTCTCCTTTCTGGCTTGTGCTCCATATTGATTGGTTCAACCTTTGTGCTATGTTTCACAGATATTGATTTATCTTGTGTAGAGCCAAACAGCTGTTGCATCCTTTCATCAATTCTCCTCCTTTGCTCTTTCACTTGAATTTCAGCTGCTGCTAGCTGGATTAAATCAATTCCATCAGGCTTTCCTTTGATTTGAATGATTGGAGAAGTAGTGATGGCAGGAACTAGCACTTTAGATATTTGGATTTTTGTAGATGGCTCTTCTTCCCCTTCCCTTTTACTCTCCCCCTTTTTGTTATCATCAAGGAGAGGGGTCAAGCCCTGTGCTTTTGCCAGCTACATAAGTAGATTTGTTTGAGATTGTTGGTTGTGAAGAATGGTGGCCACAGAATCTTCAATAACTTGAACTCTGTCTTCCAATTTGGCCAGCCTCTTTTCAGTATGTGATTCCTTTTTCAATCTCAACAAAATGTCCTGCATTGTACCATAGGGCATGACTGAATCCAATTTTTCAGAATTGTAGGATTTCAAGTCAGCAATATCCTTTCTGAGTTCATCCACACTCAGATTCTGTCTTACTTGCTGCAACTTCATGAGATGCAGTGAGTCCAAGTGAGCTGTAAGGATAGCCTTTGTACCAGCATGAGAAGTTTTCTGAATGGCCTGTTTGATAGTACTGATTTGTTTGACTAAGGAGACATTGAATTGCCCTGTTGTAGACTCCTTTGTGAAGGCCCATTCAGGTAGATTTGGAATAGAACTAGGGCCTTCATCTCCCCCTAAGTTCATGCTTCCATCAGAAGAAACAAAGTCATCATCATCAGAATTTACTCCAAATTCTTCAAATGACTCACCAACTGTTGAAGGCATCTTGTTAATAGCAGCTTTGTCCCTTTGAAGAGATGCTGTTGTATGTACTAGATGTAGTGTCTTTTCTGCCTCCACATTGCCCTGTGCAGCCAATAATTGATAGGCTGAAACAGGATGAGTAAAAGTGTCAGCATCCAAGGAAATGTTATCAATAACAGCTTTGTAATGTTGCTGAAATTGTCTTTCTTTTTCAGCATCATTCACAATCATTGACTCACTAGCAATGGCTGGATCCATCCTTATTTCTGCTGTACCTGCCTTTCTCTCATTTTCTCTATGTTCTTGCATCAAGGGCTCCCCCTGGCTCACACAACTCACTCCCTCACCTTCACCTACTAAGGTGGTACTCCTCTCACTTACTTTTGCCATGCTGGAAAAAATAGCATGCATGTTTGAGCTCTCAATCTCTCCTTTTGCCTGGGAGCAACCCAGCCTCTCACTCAAATTGTCACTCCCTTCCCTCAGTCCTAGAAGTGATTGTACAGTAATCAAGTCTTCTACACTTGGAATTGTTTCAGTTGTGTGTGTGGATACTATCAACGGATGAGGAATGGCCGTTGAAGGTGAAACTGATGGTATCAACGGATAACTGCTGTTAAGCTTATCCGTTGAAGAACAACCACTTATCAACGGATGAGTGATATCCGTTGAAGAAGGAAAAGAAGTAGAAATTGAAAGTGATATAACTGTTGAATCTGTGTAGATTGATATGAGTTTTGGTGACACAGATCCTTCAATTACATCTGAAAGAATTTGCGGGTGATCCAACAAATCATCTAAAAGATGATGATCACCTGTATTTGAGTGGGGCTCCTCCCTGAGTTGTAAAGAGGGAGAATCAGGAATTGATGGGAATAACATATCCATATCTAGAGATGGTGAAGAAGTGTGTGGTGATTGATGTGTGTTAATTGTGAGAGAATGGGGCTGTGACTCCACATTTGTTGGAGCCACATCAAACTGAGTTTGAGAAGGCATAGATACAGATGGATGTATCTGTGCAGTGTGTGCACCTTGTGTAGAAGATTGGGTTCTTGCTCTCTTTATTCTAATAAAGGCTTTTGTTGGTGAGTGTTTGGCTTTAGTGTCCCTCCCTCGTTTGTTCTGTGTTCCTGGTTGGGAACTATTTTCAATAGTTACATCCTTTTGGGAGGATGCAGCTAGGGATATGCTAGTAACCCTTTCAACCACCACAGCTTTTTGAGAAACTGTGGCTTGGCTAGCTTGGGAAGCACTTATCTCTCCTTTCTTATCCTGGGGGTTTCTTTGATGTTCACCCCTCCCCTCACCACTCACACCCTGTTCACTCCCTTCAAGGTTAATGGTAGATGTTACAACTATTGTCTTTTGAGAAACAACAGAGGTAGTTTTCTTTGTCTTTGATTTTGAAAGTTTAGTTTTGGTGACCTTGGTAGGAATCTGTTGGGGCATTGTCACAGATTCCATGGCCACACTAGAAGATAAAGAAATAGAGGGGTTGGAAGAAGTAGGAGTTGTAGAAGCAATTACCTCACTTACCTGAGGTACATTCATGATTGGTAAATATACCAATGGCACACTGCTGTTGAGATCCATTCTCAATAAATCTGCAAGAACTCTTTTCTCTTGTGCCCAGCACTTGAGTTTATTATTCTCATTGGTTATGACCAAACCTTCAGCAACATGGTTAGCCAATAACATAAAGAATCTAGCATAATAGATGTTATTAGATCTATTAGCTTTGTTACCTAATCTAGTACCCAATTCTAGCATAACATAGTTGCTAAAATTGAAATACCTATCAGAAACAAGCATATAGAGCATATTAACAAGAGATGAAGTTATGGCATCAAAATTGCTAATTTTCCCAAAGAAAACCTTGATAAAGGCATCCCCAAGAAAACTCCATTCTTTCCTAAGGCCTTTTCTTTTAATACTCCCTAAACTAGCAGGGTTAAGAGAATAACCTATGGAATCTAACATGCTGGATACATCATTATCAGTGTGTGGTGTCATGGCATTGTTCTCAGGTAATTTAAAACATGCTAGTAAATCATCACAGTTAACACAGTGATTTTTACCTTTGAGAGTGAAGGAGATAGTCATATCTATTGAGTTGAACTCAGCAGTTGTCCAAATCTCCTCAACTACTTCACAGTAAATCGTTGGGGCTTCCAGCATTGCATAGCTAAGTTTACAGTTTTTGATGAAGTCCATCATTTTGTGATAATCGGAGTGGGCTTCATTCTTTTCTACCAAAGCTATGAAATTGTTCTTCTCATAGATGAATCCGGATTGAGACATAATCTTTACTACTGGTGCCATTATTGTGAGTAGAATTTGCAGAGAATAACTTGAAGGTTTTGCAGAGAGAAAATGGTAAAAGCTTTGAAATTTCAAGAAAGCGTAAAGTAAAAAAAATGAAAAATCAGAAGGGCTTATATACTTTCTCAAATTAAAAAGCATAAATAAGAGATTAAACAATAAATATATGTAAGTGAATTTCAACCGTTTAAGAATAAACTGTAAGTATTCTAAAAACTACCTTTAAAACAAATACATACAGCTGTATGTATGAGTATCAACGGTTAAGACAATAGAATCAACGGCTGTGAAACACCTGAATCGACTGATGTGATATTTCAACGGATAAGGTAAACTGTCATTCGTTGAAGAGCACTTCAGTTTTATCCGTTGACGGATAAAAATTCCAGAAATGTATATGACTTTCAACGGATAATGAACATCCGTTGACAGAACAATTTTGACTTTCAACGGATAGGGAATATCCGTTGATGGAATAATCTGTGTTAAAAATCAAATTTGTTCTTGCAGCTAATACATTTCAGGCTTCAATTCAAATTGCAATAAGGACATGAATTTTAAGAGTAATTAAGCATACCTAGCTCACTTACCAATCTTGTGAATGTTGATTCATCAAGTGGCTTGGTAAATATGTCTGCAATTTGTTGTTCACTTGGAACAAAATGAAGTTCCACTGTACCTTTCATCACATGTTCCCTAATGAAGTGGTACTTGATATCAATGTGCTTGGTTCTTGAGTGCTGCACTGGATTTTCAGTAATGGCAATGGCACTTGTGTTGTCACAAAATATTGGAATTTTGTCAACAGTCATACCATAGTCAAATAACTGGTTCCTCATCCATAGTATTTGTGCACAGCAACTACCAGCTGCAATATACTCAACTTCAGCTGTTGATGTGGAAACAGAATTCTGCTTCTTGCTGAACCATGATACAAGCTTGTTCCCTAGAAATTGACAGGTGCCTGTTGTGCTTTTCCTGTCTATTTTGCAACCTGCATAATCTGCATCTGAGTAGCCAATTAGATCAAAACCAGACTCTCTAGGGTACCAAATTCCTAGATTTGGAGTCCCCTTGAGATATCTGAAAATTCTTTTAATGGCCACTAAGTGAGATTCTTTAGGGTCAGCTTGAAATCTAGCACAGAGACATGTAGAAAACATTATATCAGGTCTACTAGCAGTTAAATATAAAAGTGAGCCAACCATGCCTCTATAACTTGTAATATCCACAGACTTTTCAGCCTTGTTTAATTCAAGCTTAGTGGCAGTGGCCATGGGAGTTTTTGTAGGTGAACAATCCATTAAGTCAAACTTCTTTAAAAGATCATAAATATATTTAGTTTGACTAATGAAAATTCCACTACTAACTTGTTTTACTTGTAACCCAAGAAAGTAAGTTAGCTCTCCCATCATGCTCATTTCATATTTACTTTGCATTAATTTAGCAAACTTTTTACAAAGCTTATCATCTGTAGATCCAAATATAATATCATCTACATAAATTTGTACAAGTATCTTAGAGCCATTAACATTTCTAAAGAAGAGAGTTTTGTCAACAGTACCTCTTGTGAAATGATTATCTAGAAGGAACTTTGACAAAGTCTCATACCAGGCTCTAGGTGCTTGCTTTAGTCCATAGAGTGCTTTCAACAGATAATACGCATGGTCTGGAAAATTTTGATCTTCAAAACCTGGAGGTTGGCTTACATAAACTTCTTCCTCCAATTCCCCATTTAGAAATACACTCTTGACATCCATCTGATAGACTTTGAAATTGGCATTAGCTGCATAGGCTAGAAAGATTCTGATGGCTTCAAGTCTTGCAACTGGAGCAAATGTTTCATCAAAATCTATTCCCTCTTGTTGAGAATAGCCTTTAGCAACCAATCTGGCTTTATTCCTTATGACAATGCCATTTTCATCCATCTTGTTTCTGAATACCCATTTTGTGTCAATGGAACTCTTGTTCTTTGGCTTGGGTACCAGCTTCCAAACTTTGTTTCTCTCAAATTGGTTCAGCTCTTCCTGCATAGCTAATATCCAATCTGGATCCATTAAGGCTTCTTCCACTTTCTTAGGTTCCTCCTGAGATAGAAAACTACTATACAGACATTCATTTTGAGTAGCTTTTCTTGTTTGCACTTTAGATGATGCATCACCAATGATCAGTTCAAAGGGATGATTCTTGGTCCATTTCCTTTGAGGTGGAAGATGTGCTCTAGATGAGGTGGCCTCAGTATTGTCGTGATGTGAGACAGAGTGTTGATCAGTTGAAACTCCCCCTGAGTTGTTGGTCCTTTGCAGGAAACTTGGAGTTCTATCAACTGATGATGTAAATCGATTGTCCGTTGGTGAACTATGATCAACGGATGCTTCATTATGTACTTCAACGGATGATGCACTATGTCTTTCAACGGATACTGCATTGCCTCTTTCAACGGATGCAGAATTCTGTGCATTATCCAAGGGCATATCTTGAATCCCTTTTGAAGTGTCATCTCCATCAATCTCCTCTTCACTATCATCACAAAATATCTCAATGTTGTCAAATTTGAGTCTTTCATGGTGTCCCTCATCTGTTAGTCCATCAATCTTTTTATCATCAAACACAACATGCACAGATTCCATAACAATGTTGGTTCTTAGATTGTAGACCCTATAAGATTTTCCAGCTGAGTAACCAACAAATATCCCTTCATCAGCCTTTGCATCAAACTTCCCTTTATGGTCAGATTGATTTCTCAGTATAAAGCATTTACATCCAAAGACATGAAGAAATTTTAGAGTTGGTTTTCTTCTCTTGAACAACTGATAAGGAGTCATGCCTTTAGCTTTATTGATCAAAGAAATATTCTGAGTGTAGCAGGCACAATTAACAACTTCAGCCCAGAAATATGTTGGTAACTTTGATTCTTCAAGCATTGTTCTAGCAGCCTCAATTAAAGATCTGTTCTTTCTTTCAACTACCCCATTTTGCTGAGGTGTTCTTGGAGCTGAGAACTCATGCATGATTCCATTTTCTTCACAGAACAGCCTCATTGTCAAATTCTTGAACTCAGTTCCATTGTCACTCCTGATATTCCTAACCTTCAAGTCAGGATGATTATTGACTTGCCTGATGTGATTGATAATGATTTCACTTGCTTCATCCTTTGATCCAAGAAAATAGACCCATGAAAACTTTGAGAAATCATCTACAATCACCAAGCAATATCTTTTTCTTGCAATTGACAATACATTGACTGGTCCAAACAAATCCATATGTAGCAGCTGTAATGGTTCATCAATTGTTGTTTCAAGCTTCTTTTTGAATGATGCTTTCCTTTGTTTGCCTTTCTGACAAGCATCACACAAACCATCCCTTGAGAATTCAACAAGAGGAATTCCTCTAACTAAGTCCTTTTTGACTAGATCATTCATTGTCTTGAAATTCAAATGGGATAGCTTCTTGTGCCATAGCCAACTTTCAGCTGAACTTGCTTTGCTGAAGAGACAAGTAATAGATTCTGCATCTGTAGAGTTGAAGTCAGCTAAGTACACATTTCCTTTTCTAACTCCAGTTAGAACCACTTTGTTGTCTTTCTTACTGGTGACAACACAGGCTTCTGAATTGAAGGAAATTGTATTCCCTCTATCACATAGTTGACTGATGCTCAGTAAGTTGTGCTTGAGACCATCAACTAATGCAACTTCATCAATTATGACATTCCTTGTTGAAATCAAGCCATATCCCATAGTAAACCCTTTGCTGTCATCTCCAAAGATTATGCTAGGGCCAGCTCTCTCCTTAAACTCTGTGAGCAGGGAGAAATCTCCTGTCATGTGTCTTGAACAGCCACTGTCCAAGTACCATAGATTTCTTCTTTTTCCCTGCACACCATAAAATCAATCAAGTTGATTTTGGTACCCAAGTTTCCTTGGGTCCATTCTTGTTAGCCTTTCTCCTAGACTTCATTCCTCCTGCATCTTTAGACTTAGGTAACTTTGAGTCAACCTTGATCTTAGATGTAGTTGGTTGAGGTGTAGGGTTAGTCACAGAATCATTTAGCACATTTGGAATTTGATAAGGTATGGATTGTGCAAGCATGTTATTCCATATTGGCATATTGTATGGCAATTGAGGCATACTAAATGCAGCAAGATAAGGATTGTTAAAATATGGCATGTTTGCAAAATGTGCATAAGGATTCTGTTGAGACATAACAGGCATAGCATGCAGAGGTGATGCAGACATATTAGGCATGGAAGAGGGCACAGGTATGGGAGTTTTCTTAATAGATTTGCAATTAGCAGATAGATGATTAACACTACTACAATGCACACAGCTTTTTCTAGGAGCATACTTATCAGGTGTGTAATTGTTATGTTTGTTAACCCCTACCTTTCCATTTCTATTAGATTTCCTTTTAGTTTCCTTTTTATCCTCAACCACTTTGAGCCTATTCTTTAACTGTTCTAAGGTCATGTGTCCTATATTCACCTTACTGAAATCTTTGGATGTGCTTGCTTCTTCTTTGACAAAGTTCTTGGAAGTTGAACCAAACTTTTTGTTGAGTTTCTTTAGATTTTCACTTTTAGAAACATCTGCCTGTTTTAATTGAGGAACCTTCAACGGATGCTCCTTTTCTTCCTTCAACGGATAATTTTCATCATCCGTTGATTCCACATCCGTTGACAGCCCATCAATTAATTCCATTTTCTTTTTGTTTTTATCCCAGGCAGTCTCACAAAATGATTCAATTCCTTGGACCTTGACAATTTGAGCACTAACATCCCTAGATGTCTTCCAGGCTTTAATCACCTCTTGCTCTCTCTCTAATTGATTAGAAAGTATTTCTACTTTCTTAACAGATTCAGCTAGTTCATTTTCAACAGATATACAATGTAGCTTAGTTTTCTCTAGGTCAATCAACTTATCTTCTAACACAGCATTTCTATTACTTAAAAACAAATTGTTCTCTTTAATCCTACTATTTTCTTTAGCAAGAGATTTAAGAGACACACGCAAATGATACAGTTCAGTAGACATGTCATTAAAAGCATCATTGCACTCTTCTTTAGTAAGCTGTGTTAAATCAGTAGTGATTACCTGGTTGCTTGATGAACTAACTTCATTTTCCTCAGAATCAGCCATGAGAGCCAAGTTGACATATTCCACATCTTCATCCTCTTCTTCTCCATCAGCTGCCCAGTCTTTTTCTTGAGTAATGAAAGCCCTCTCCTTTTGCTTGAGCAGATCAAAATATTTCTTTTTGTAATCTACTTGGTCAAATTTCTTCTTTTCAGAAGTTGGCTTTCTGCACTCACTTGCAAAGTGTCCACTTATACCACAATTAAAACACTTGAACTTGGATTTGTCCACCATGTTCTTATGAGGTTTAGTGGCTCTAGTGTTTTTCCTAAATTTCATCTTTGCAAATCTTCTGGACAGAAATGCAAGATGCTCATCAATACCATCAGAGTCATCTTGGCTGGAGTTGTCTTCATTCTCAGCAACTTGCTCCTTACCCTTGCTTGATTCTGATTTACTTGTGCCATCTTTGGAGTTTAATGTTGATCTCACAGTTTCTTGTTTGCATTCTTTCTCATTTTCAGCTACCAAGGCAACTGAACCTCCTTTCTTTCTTCCCTTCTCCAATACCTCATCCTGTTCCAGCTCTAGTTCATAAGTCTTCAAGATTCCATATAATCTTTCAAGAGTGAAGTCCTTATAATCTTGAGAGTTTCTCAAGGAGACAGTCATGGGTTTCCATTCCTTTGGCAAGGATCTTAAAAATTTAAGATTTGAATCCTTCACCTGGTACACTCTACCATACAGCTTCAGTCCATTCAACAGCTTTTAGAATCTATTGAATGTGTCATTTAAAGATTCATTTTCTTCAAAATGAAAATACTCATACTGTTGAATGAGAAGCTGCATTTTGTTTTCTTTTACTTGTTCTGTACCTTCACACAGTAGCTGAATTGTGTCCCAAACCTCTTTGGCAGTTGTGCAATTTATCACATTATCAAACATATCCTTGTCAAGACCATTAAACAAAATGTTCATAGCCTTCTTATCCTTGTGTACTTCTTCAGTGTCTTCCATTGTCCATTCTGCTCTAGGTTTTGGAATGGATTGACCAACAGCAATTGTGGCTGTAGCAACTGTGGCTACTTTGTGGGGAATGTGAGGACCATTCTCAATGCAGTTTACATAACCTTCATCTTGGGAGAGTAGATGAAGGTGCATTTTCACCTTCCAATGGTGATAACTGTCTTTGTCAAGAACTGGGATTTTTACTCCAATATCCTTCTTACTCATCTTTGTTAGTTTCCAAGATCTTTAAACTCTTTGTGTGTCAAGAGCCTGCTCTGATACCAATTGTTATTCCTAATGAACTAACAATGAGATTTACAGAAGGGGGGTTGAATGTAAATCTCAAAACTTTTGTCAAGTTTTGAGCAGTTTCAAAGGCTATGTGTTTAAGATAAACAAGTGTATGAATTGCTTTAAGCTAATACTGACAGATATATATTCAAACACTAATGTAAATAACACAACAGACCTTAAAAACTTTTCTGGTGGATTGTTGTTCCACCAGAGATGGTATTTCAGAAAATCTGTGATTCAAGAAGTTGATCACAGCTGCGTCCTAATACAAACTAGATAATTTTTCTCTCAAGATTTTTCTAAACAGCTCTGGAAAAATTCTTTTCTAATTACTAGCTGCTACTTAGTTTATATATCACCAAGTTTACAAGTGAAGATAAAGATAAAAAGTACAATAATAAAATAAGTTATCCACTTGTTTCTTCTCCATTTTACTCCAGTGCATTGTTGACTATTGCCTCTTTATACTAGAGTAGAACGGCTGCTTTTTCTGATGTTCCTGAAATAGGCTACCACATCTCAGTTGTCTCTGTCAACCCATGTGCCTCTGTTTGTAGGTACAACTACCACTTGTCAACTGCTATTTAACAAAACATCCGTTGAAGCCTTCATCCGTTGATGGCTTTATCCGTTGATGTGTTAGCAGTTGAAGCTCTATCCGTTGATGCACTCATCCGTTGAAGGATGTTATCCGTTGAAGCTTTAGAGACATCCGTTGAAGCTTTGTTTCTCATCCGTTGAAGGTCTTTAAGTTATCCGTTGACACCATTTCATTTATACAAAATTGCAAGGCATGAAATACTTACAATTGGCCTTCCTATCTGCATATCCTCTAGTAGTCAACATGACTTATAATTTCCCTCAACATTTAAGAATTTATATCTCAAATTCAGAGACTGAAATGTGCTACAACACTAGACTTATTTCTAAGTAAAGCTACACCATCAACGGATAGCCAAAATGGTCTTATCCGTTGAGGCTACAAACACTAGATTTCTACTTAAGTGTTTTGTTAAATATATCATCAAACTAATGCACATATATTCCTAACAAGTTCATATATAACTATCTTCCAAATTTGAGTGATCTTCCGGATAGTGGTGCCCATGGGTAGTGTTAACCCGGGTCCTTACTAACCCGACTCAAACTGCCATTACTTCCGGCCGACCCAAGTCGGCTAAATTTAACCAAATGATAATTGGTTTAGATTTTATTAAACTCGAACTTAACGGGTTGGATTAAGGTTTTATAAATTTTAACCCAACTCAACCCAACCCGGCATAAATATATCATATTTTGGGCATGGACTCTGCTTCCTGCTGGACTGGACCATCTCAATACCATATAATTTTATTCATGATATTGGTCTTCACTACTTGGTCTTTATTTTTTTAACTTCAACAACCTTTCTACAAACATGTTACTTGTAATCAGGATTCTGAACCGACGTTATATTGATTGTTGCTTTCTTCTACATTAATCTTGCTTGCTTACATATTTTTTTGCAATAAAGAACTGGTGCCACTGTGCCAAATCAATCTTGCCAACTTATTTATAGTCCTCTGTTCTGCTGGAATGATTTCATCAGTATTCTTATATTTAATTAGTTCTTGTTGGTGTTTATTAGTACATCATTCACTGCAAAATATTGGCAAAGAGACACATAAAAGAAAGTTGTTGGAAAACTATTTACAACAACAACAACTATTCGTAACTGAGAAAAAGAATGACCTTGAGAGATATTTGATAGAAAAACCAATCAGTCCAATGACCCTCTTCTTTGACATTCTCTTTGATGGAAAGATAATTTAAGCAAGCATAATTTTTCTCATTAATGGCTAAAGATATCCTCGTAATTCCAGTTTCTATGTGGCTTCTGAATCAGTATTTAGTACGAGTGGCCGTATTGTAAACTCATTTTCGAGTTCTTTGAGTCTGAAAATGTTGAAGGCATTAATATGCTGTCAAAGTTGGTTGAGAGAAGGTTACAATCGTATCAAAACAAGTCCATTTGGATGGAGTTCAGCTTTATACGTCTACAGAGGAAGGTACATAATACACCTATCTACTATAATTTATAGCCCATTGTTCTCTACTTTCTAGTATCTTATCTTTATCCATATTTTGCAATGTTATAACTACTTATTAAAATTTTATAGAAGATACCAAAATATCTAAGGACAGTGGCACTTTGAATTATCAGATTATCAATCTTGGGGACGAGTGACACAACTTGTTGTGGTGAAGTACCTGATTGAAGTTGAATCTTTATAAACTTATATAAGTTTTGTTTGTGTTATTAAGACTTAGTTAACTGTTGGAACTTTTATTTGTGTTATCCTATGGTGTGTAAGTTAACATTTGAGTAGCTACTGTAGTGTCTGGAACTAACAATTTGAATGTACCAAGTAGTTGAACTACCAGATTCATGGATTGTAATATTTTGGTTGCGAAATGCAAACTACTAAACTGATCTCCTAAATGTTTATTATAATTACTTGTGATTCCCTTTTTATTTCTAAATATATTGATTTAATTTTCAACCAACCAACCCTAGCCGACCCGATGTATTGTTAATAGGGTTGGGTTACTCGATAATTTTTTTATAGTGGGTTTAATATTTGTAAATCCGATATAATTGGGTTGGGTTACCCGATAATTTTTTTATAACGGGTTCAATATTTGTAAACCCAATATAATTGGGTTGGGTTACTAAATTGCCTAAAAATTTCCCAACCAGACCCGCGGACACCCCTAAACTACAAGAAATTTGCAATCAGACAACACTTGACAGACAATGGTTAAAAAAAAACGTCGTCCTAAAAAATATATAACGGTGAATTGATTTTGTAAAAAAAAAACAGTTGTGTGAGCTCCAGACAGACAACGGATATCCATCTTTTTTAAACTGTTGTACAAGTTGTATCCTCTCATCGAGTCAGGCAATGGTTTTTTAAATATAGTGTTGTTGTAGATCTTTAACACAACAATTACAAACCGTTGTTACTATGTTAACGTATAGAGTTAGAAGACAACAGTTTCTTTGTTACATCTTTACCATCTTGATAAAGCATTACAGATGCAAATAGGAATGGAGGTTGGGTGATCAAAATGAGGTTCCATTTATGTACTTCAATACACCTAGTAGACAAAAATCAAGAACTAATACTTTCCAATGTATATATTATAAAGGTCTAAGAGAATTTGAAGGTGAAAGTCGAAGCACATGGGAGCTTCCTTGAGAGAATTGTTAAGGAGTATAAAAGCAGGTCAAATAATAATGTAAAGCCTCGCAAGTCTTTAGTCTTTCTCACCCATTCCATTTTGATACCGTCTCGATTTTAATAATTGCCTTGTTTTTATTTGCAAAACAACAGATGTAAGTATTGGATTTGGGTTAATTATAATAATAATATTGCTCACAAAGACATATGTTAGTTTTTGTTCTTTTTATTTTTACTTGGAACATTTCTTTGGATCAATTTTTTGTATATAAAACCATTGTGTACTCTGTTTATAGCTATTTTAGAACAAAGTTGTTATAAAACATATCTTACAACGTTGAAGTTTAATAAAAGCGTTGTGTGAAAGAAAATATGATAATGGTATGTAAAATGGTTCTTAAATTGATATATACATAAACCGATGTTATGTATACTTTCAAACAATATTTTTAGACTACAACATAGACAATAATTGTGTTGTATTATTTTCAACAATGGTTCTTAAATTGATATATACATAAACCGTTGTATGTCGCATTCCATAAAATAATTCTTGTAAATTGACTGTTGTTTGTGACAAACTAGGATAATTAATTATGATTAAAACTATTGTTGAACAATTATCTTGATAACACTTGAATAAAAGAAACTGTTGTTTGAGGAGGACTATAACAAAAGTTTGAAAAATCTAAAAACTGTTGTTTGATAAGTCCTCTAGAAAACCATTGTGTATATCATATTAGAACAAATGTTTTATTTATAAAACTGTTATTGTTAAGCTTTCAGACAATGGTCATATTCAGTCAGCCGCTGTGTCTTTTGTATTGTAAGATGTGTTATAGAACCGTTGTGAAGTCTTCTTCTAACTAGTGCTAAAACCACCGTTGTCTTGTATTCTATCACACGAGTGTTGGATAGACAACGGAAACTCTACATGTCATACAACGGTGCAAAACTGTTGTATGATTGCTTATTTCTTGTAGTGCTACTTCATGATTATTTCAAGAAAATCAGTTTTGCTATTGAACAATTCACAACTTCAAGGTTGCTAATATGTGTATATGAAATTATGTCTGTTAGTGATGTCTATTTTCATGTCATTTTTAACATTATGAAATTTACCGTGTAATTAGTGCCCCTCATAAAGGTTCAACCGTCATGCTATTAATCTAAAATTTTGAATATATAATATATCATTATTTTTATTTATTTGTCAAAACTTCTTTGAAACCTATAGACCCTCCGATCCAATGTAAAATAGAGAGACGGTATATTTTCCCCCTCCGACATGTACCAATATATCAATTATATTGACAAAAGGGTCATATGGTACGAAACCCATACCTTGAGGGTTAAAATATATGACTTACTCGTTTAGAACTGATCGGAACAATGATGTATGCATTAAAGATTAAAAAGTAAGACTTAAAAAGCCCAAAACTTGATTCAATCCGTAAAAATCCGAACATGAGAAAAACTCGAAAACTTGATTTGGCCCTGAGGCCATAACTTTCTTAATAATTCAGCCTGGTTTGAAATTGAAAAATCTACGTCAAAGTTTGGATTCCAAAATAATATAAATATTGATGTATTAATATAATTTAATAATTTCTTAAAAGTTAGTAATAACATACAAATTTTAATATAGTAAATTATTAAGCATTACGCGAGAAGAGACTTAAATATTTAATTAAATTATATAGTTCAACTTAAGCCATATATATATATGTGTGCGCGTGTGTATCCATGTTTGTTGAGGGGCCGCAAATTGGGTGGTGCATTTGGTTTAATTCGATGCAAAGCGAATAACCTTATAAATGATTTTATTTTTAATGATTATTTCTATTTCATTCAATCAAATATTACATTAAAATGTTAATTTATACATTTTAGAATTTAATCCTGAATAGAAATCAAGCTAATGTTTCATTCACGATTTTATTTTCTAAAAGTTATATTTCAATTCAAGCCAAAGTATAATATGCAGTAATTAAATTAAGTCTAAAATTAAAATCCGTAGAAGAAATATTTTACTACTTAAATTAAGTCTAAAATACTCGTAAACTCCACTTGAGAGTAGAGTCTGACCATGACAATAAAAATGGTATTAAAAGTTATTTTATGCGGTCTATTTTTTTGTTAACTTACAAGTTTGTTAGATATTTTTTTAAATATATACGTGCATGCTCTCTCAATGTTTAATAAGAAAAAAGAAAAGATATTAAATTTTGTTAAGTGTCTTAAAATTTGAACTTTTTAATAGCTAATTTTTATAAATTACAAAATTATTCATTATTCTGACTAATTTTTTTATTTTTGTTAATTTTTATAAGTTCAATGAGTGCCCATTGTTCTCTCTAACCTTCCTTGTATCATAAAACCTCTGTTACTTTTCAAAATTTCACTCTTGTTATTATATCACACTAATTGTTTCTTTCATAAAATTTAACTTCATATTTTATTACATAAAATGATATTACACAAAAAGATATTAACAATAATCATACACAATTTTAAAATAACAATAATAAAGATCTATTAGTTTTATTATGATATCAAAATATTGATGCAAAGGTACATTCTTGCCATCTTAATCTTTACTATATAATTATTTTCTTAAATATAATTTAGTTGCTCTTTTCTATATAATATATTCGAGCTACATGCCCAGCCCCATCTCAAACAAACAAAACTGAACACATTTCATGTCAAATATTCAATGTTTGTGTATGTTTCTGTTAAATGTCAAGAGTCAAGACTGATCAAGAGTGAGGGTCATGTGGTCTTGTGAGTTGTGATAAAAAAACAGTGTAATTTGTTTAATGGAATAATAATGTTGTTGTGTTTGTGTAGTAAATTACTTTTTCTTTATGTAATGTAAAACTGAGCCCTTATAACTTTTCATGTAAAAATTGTTATTTTATATACTATTAATTGCCCAAAGCTATCTTTTCATATCAATTTTGTATCTATTTGATTAAAAGTAAAATATGGTTACATGTACCAATTACCTCTACCTTAAACATTTATTTAATAGATTTATAAAAAATTAAAAATCTATCTGGCTAAACATTTTTCATAATTTTTTATGAAAATTGTTCATACTCTAGTTTTTATATAAAAAAAGGTTAAAGAAAACTTTTTTTTTTGTAATTTAATATGAGAACATAATGTGTTTAGGAGAAATTTAATACGTCAAAAATTAACGGGATTAAATGCTCAAAAATAAAAAATTACCAAATTTAGAGAAAACTTATAAAAAATTATAATTTTTTAATTAAAAACTGAACTAATATGTAAACTAAGGGAATTCCCACGGGATTCGGGAAATAATTAAAATAATAATCTTGTAATTGTAATAAATTTTTATGATTAAAAACAATCTACTAATTCTTATTATATAAAAAACACTAATAATATCTCAATCTTTTAACATCAAATAATATCAAAATTGATTTCTAATATAAAGAAATGACACATTAAAAATGAAAAACATATATTATACTGCATTGTAAAAACATTGGTCAAGAAAAATATAAATTATTTTAAAAATATACTAATAGCATAAATCTTATTTAGGTGCTATGAAGTGCCCTATTTTATTGGAATCCTTGGAGTCATATATGTTCTGCAAGTAAAATATAGCTTAAATTGTTGTAAAACGTATTATTTTTCGAATGATATTGTACAAATATCACAATTTTATTGAAAATCTTGCAGATTGCATAGATTTTACAAGTAGAACGTTACAAAATATACTATTCTACAAAACATACTTAGTTTGCAGAACATAAATGTTCATGTTGCAGAACATACATATTATACTTGTAATTGTAAATATATGAGATTTGCATGATTTTATTGAAATAATGATATTTGTGAAACATGGTCTGCAAGATAACACGTTTTAGAAGATATTTTATTTGCATAACATAGATGGACTCCAAGGACTCCAATTAAAAGGTGGACTCCATAGAACTTTACTCTTTATATATATACATATATACACACATATCCGCGTATGCCACACACTGATCTTAGACTTTGCCTAATCCCTGAAAAATTTATAGAACTTTCCTCGTTCCCAGCCCCTAAAAATTCATTGAATCCTCGACATGAACAGCGCGGGGATCATATTGGGTCAGGGGGCGAAATTAATGCCCATCCCTATTTGTTTAGTTGAGACTAAAAAATGAAGTATAAAAAAAGCAAGCATATTCGTTACAAATTCGTGTCACTCCTAAATTCTTAACACCAAGGTTGACTAAGTGCATTTTATATATGTGAGGTGAATGAAATAAATTGAAAATTTAGTGGATTAATTAATAAAAGTGTAAGACATATTAGAATTAATGAAAAATGACATGCTCCCTTAAAATATAATAACAAATGAATTACATTCAAAAAAGAATCATGATAAAAACTAAACTGGCCAATATAAGGGTGTAAATTATTATCTAATTTAATAAAACTTTTGGTACTAATTTTATAATTTTAGAAATATACTTAATAACAAATAATTAAATGTACTATATTTAATACACTATTCATATTAGATCAAATTTAAATATTTTATTTTTCTCAGTCAGTGTCCGATTAATCCAGATCATTGTTCAAAAACTCGACCGTCTTAACCAATATATTCACATGCCCGCTTTTGAGTGTAGCTCAGATCAAACTCGGTCCTACTCGGATTAAAAATTAAAAAGTCTCCAAATAAATAATAAAATAAAATATTAAACCAATATAGTTATTTAATTATTCAAGAGTATTACAAAAGTTACTCATTCACCTCACTATATAATCTATGCCCGATTTTATAAAAAATTAAAGTTTTTCACATCCGTAATGAATTATAATTAATATTTTTCCGCTATCTAGGAAATATATACAATAATAATAAAAATAAGAGTAATATATATTTTTTCTAGTTGGTTTCATCTTTAAAATAATATGTAATTTTTATATAATACATATCTATACTAATAAATTAGTTTTAAAATTTAACTTTTAAATATATTTAATTTTATATCCAAATACTCATCCCAAATACTCCCAAATTAAATTGAATACTCTTGACTCGGCAAACTCATTAAGTCAAACTTAATTAAACCGAATTATGATTTTTAAAAAATAAATCCAAATACAGTAAAAAGAAATATTTAATATTAAAAAAATGTATAAATTACGACAATTAACAAAATAATTCATATAATGTGTGTGTTTTCTTAAATAATAGAGTCATATAATTAAAAATATAATCCAACATTTTATTCACAAAAAAGGTAAAGTTATAAAAAAGAATTTGATAAAAAGAGAGAACGTGTCTTATCAAATAAGAATTTCAAACTATAATAAAAAACTATGTAGCACATGGGGTAGCAACTAGGGGTGAGCAATAGGTCAGAACCGTACCGAACCGAACCGAAACCGAAAGAACTGAGAACCAAAATAGGAATATTTTAAGAACCGAACCGGACACGTTTATATGTAAGAACCGAACCGTAAAATTCGGTTCGGTTCGGTTTTGAACCGAAAGAACCGGATTTATATTTTTATATCATATTTATTTATTTTGCATATTATTTTGTATTCTAACTTTTTAAATTTTGACTAGTTTTGATTATGTATTAACGGTAACTTAGTAAAAGAAATTTTTTATTAGTGGCAAATCATTTTGAATTCGATTACTTTCTAATATTTAAGAAGAAAAATATTTATAAAAATATTCAAAACTCCATAAATATTTAAAGAAACGAGTAATACAATAAAAATAATATTTTTCTTTAAATTTATTAAAATATTATAAATAAGAAAATATTATAGGTAATATATGTACATATATTTATATATATTTTTATATTTATTCATTTATATACGGTTCGGTTCTTACGGTTCTAGTATGTTAAGAACCGAACCAAGAACCAAAATTTCTAGAAAAATAAGAATCGAACAGGACTCGAATTAGTTAAGAACCGAACCGGAACCACAATTTTTGATCGGTTCGATTCGGTTCTCGGTTCCGAACCGGGAAATGCTCACTCCTAGTAGCAACATGAAGTTTGTAAGTAGGATGAGCGGGGTTAAATTCCTACTGAATACAAAAATAGTACTAAATTTTGTAAAAATAGCATTTTTATAATTTTTCAATATAAAAAGGCAAAATCGTAATTTCGCAGCCATTAAAATGACTCTTTTTACCCCATTTAATATATAGTAATAGATAGATAGATGTATTATTTTACCAATGTTTTTAATTATAGTTCTTATATTAATTTTGACTCAGTAATCTTATTTCTCATACGACTCAATAATATATTTTAATGAAATAATAATTTTTTTGAAATTGTATAATAATTATAATCTTTTTATTATAATCATAACACAAATATCGAATCTTTATAATAAGCGAAACACTTTTTTAAAATGGTCCAAAAAATTTATATCACCCTATTTTTGTCCAACCCATATTTTGGTTTCACTCCAATCATCCTACAATAATCTTATTTCTCATATTATTTGGTTTCTAGTTTCTATTCTAAAATGGTTACTATTAGAGTAGCCCCCTATATATATTTATCATAGGGAACCCGCAGCCGCTACCCTTCGGGTGCGCAGTACTGGGTAAACCTCACGGGCTCACGAAATAGCCTGCAAATCACGTGAACTAAGATAAACCACATGCAATCTACGTGAACCAAGGTAAACCGCATTTAAGCGACAAGCTCTGGCTCAGGAGGCATAATCATAAATTCTCCTCCCGTGCAAGAGAATAGTTATCCCCTCTTTAACGAACTGAACCAACCCTTGCGGGCACGTACTAATATTTTGTTTGAACTATATACATGTTTCTTATACGTGATCAAGATAATTAAAGTTTTGAGTTGGCTTAATACGAATATTCAACATGCGTATCATATATTAATTTTATTTTATAAAAACATGCATCTTCGACATCTTTATGCATACATATATATAAACATATTTGTGATGTACCCATATTCATGTTTAATTGGTACCTTGGACAGGATAGTTTGGGTTGGATTTTCTAAGTTAAAATTAGAAATTTTGACAAAACACTTATACTAATATGATTTTTAAAAATTATTTAAATAAACTAACTCGACCCGTGCTTTATCAACTAGTTTTCATTGATTACTAGTATTGTCAAAATTTGCCTATCATTGATTACTAGTACTGCCAAGATCTGCCTATCCATTGTTATCCGTCATTAATTTCAATACAAGAGTCCAAGACAATCAGCTTTGCATGAAATCCAAGGCTTAAATTAAATGTCACTTAAATTTGAAATTTATTGGTTAGAAAATATAATTAATGTAGTTGTAGCATTGTAGATAGCATATGAACGTATAACTACTACTCCACCGTCCCCTTTTGTCACATTAGCAAAAAAATACATATATTAAAAAATATTGTAAGTTATTTTGATGCATACCCTTATTGCATTAAAAGTTAAGTTATAAGTATATACATTTGTCTTTGGGTAAATATAAAAAAATGTGTATAAATATGCATTGCAAAAATAATGAAATAAATTTTTAGGGACAAATTTATTAAAATGACAAGGAGGGAGTATTCTAATATTTTAACACAAAATAATACTTTAGCAAGAGATATGTCTATAACTACTTTAACATCCAAGAACATTATGGCAATAACTATAATTATTTTGCATTAAAAATTGGAAATGATATTAAATACTATATTCTGCATTTACAACCATAAAATTTGTTCCAACATGTAGTATTTCCTCTAATTTTTCACAATTGGTACTGATACCCATATCTTCATCTGAGTTCCACATTGCATCACATTAGAGGCTGATACAGGTTTTTTGGGCTCAGATAGATGAAATCAATTAAGAAACCTGTGAAACCAAGATAATTTTTGCTACAGCTGGAAATTTGACATCAAACTTTATAATGATTCAAAAATTACATAGACTTGTTAACCTATCGAAACTATGGGAATGCAATTTCAATTGGCACCTTAAGAATGTTTGCACCTCCAGTAGACCAGTACTACTGCACAGTAAGTATGTGACAGCTATAAGTTCAGAATTAGCTTATTAGAACTTGCAAATCTGCCAAGAATTAGGAACCAACGATATTTGACAAACAAAAGTATTTTGCCAAGAACCTGCAGATATGCTGTATATTATTCATCATAAACATGCTTCAAAGATTTCATACCTACTATCTCCTAAATCTTTGAGTACATGTCTCAATTATTAACATCGATACTACAAAAATAAATGAATATCTACGTTAGTAGTAATGGTTAAAACCATAAAAAGGAAAAACAAACTAGGCTTGCAGACATCTCTAGGATGAACTGATACATCACTGGCTTGAACAGAAAATACAAGCTTAAACAGAAGAGGCATTTGAATGTCGTAGGATCTTTTAAGCATGTGATGCCAGTGTCCTTTGCCACAAAACCATGATGAAGGAAAATGAATTATATGTACTTTGATATAGAGCTTGCCTCAATGAAGAACTAAAGTTTTGCTTCAGGCAGAACAATAGACACGTAATGACTACACTGAAGAACATCTTCTCGGTTGTTCATGATCTGATACAATGTACAAAGTCCTTACAGCTAAAGTCTAGATTAACTAATCAAGTACATTAAGTTAATATTAATGATCATCAAAGAATTAGAAGCTAATTAACATGGCAGTGATTTGCTAAGAAAAACCTTTCGTTTAAATGGTTTGTTTACCCCTTAGGTCTATAAACTTCTTGGTCTATATAGAGACATCAAATGCTATGCTTCAATGGAGTTTTCTCATCACATCAGCGTTTTCTGAATATTAACATTCTTAAATTTTTTAAGATAATAAGAAAAAGATTAAGACTCGTTATTAAGACTAAATTTGTATTTGGTAAGGCGATCAAAGAAATTTTAATGTTAAAATTTTGTACAGCCTCAAAACAATGAAATGCTCGAGCAGAAAAACAAGCAGCTTTTTTGCCAAAGTTGCTATTTAAAACAGGGATCTACATGCACTCCCTACATGTCTTTGACAAGATCCGAACCTTGACACCGGTAGCTCATTCAATTTCCCGAGACTAATTGCAAATATTCATTTAAAGCAGAGCTAAAATGAGGAGTGGAAGGTGTTCTTCGCATTACATGAGCCCTGCAAATATTCACCTCCATCTCTTGATGAGACACTTCTGCAATTCCGTCAGAAGAATACAATACCCTCTGAAATAAAACCTCAATTTTATCTCCACTTCCCACTGAGATACTTTCTGCTCTTATGCATTCCACTAGTGCCTTTACTTTAGCACCTCTCATACAATATACAAGGACCTCGTAGTAATCGCTTCTACCCTCTGTTTCATTAGTAATAGCAGCTCTAAAGTTATAATTATTAGAAAATGGAAAGTTTGAGGCATGTTTTAGACTTGTTCTTGATGTAATCTCCTAAAACTAATTGTTGGAAGTTATTCCTTGTTATGAGGACTTAAACTTTCATGTTTGGATCTAAGTCATTTTCTTAGTGTAATCCATAAAGAAATTGAGTTGAAGTTAATAGTTTGAAATGTTTAATTAAAATATTTACCGACTTATTATATTTTTTTAATGTGAATATTGAATCTGTAGAACAGTGAAGATTATCCGTTGAAACTCAATGTGGATTATCCATTAAAGCTCAATGTGGATTATCCGTTGAAGTTCAATGTGGATTATTCGTTAATGGAATTATCCGTTGAAGTTCATTGTGGATTATTCGTTGATGCACAATATGGATTATCCGTTGATATACAATGTGGATTATCCGTTGATGTACAATATGGATTATTCATTGATGGATTTGCTGAGTGCATTATCCATTGATGCTAAGTGCAAATCCTGATGGGCTAAATCCTGATACTGACTGTTACGTTTCTGGAAATATTCATTAAATGCAATTTAAGTCTAAATATTTATTTTAATTAATGTAATATATTCGGTTACGTTTTTTGGGTTATGTATTTATATATATACTGAACAAAACGTATAGAATACATATATTGTAATCACAGAATTGTGAAAACCCAATATGTTTCTTCTTCTCTCTTTCTTTCCTACAAACATACAGAATATAGCATAGGTTTTCTGGGCGAACTGAGGTACAGGTCGCGGTTGAGTGCAACGTATCTCTGGACGAAGTACTCTGAGCTGTTGTATCCTGGAAGCGATATTGCTGCAACCCAACACAGCGAAAGTGGGAAAATAATCTCTTCAAAAACAGTCTAGACTTCTCGAAGCCTAGGCGCCTCAGCTGCTCTGGTTCTTTCAGATTTGTTAAAGCTTCTGATAGAGCTAAATGTTCAGTCCTTTCTTTGTCAATTTCAGTTACTGATTTATATCTTGTTGTTTGCCTTCGTGATTTTGTTTCGTTATTTGGTTAATTGCCTGTTCTTGTTAATTGTGATATAGATATATATAATTGTCTCATTGTTGCGCGTAGTGTTAGTTCTATTTTGAATTATACCCAACAATCTTGAAGAGATTATATGTGTTATATATTAATTAGCAAGATGGTTAACGAAACTGAAGTTCCTAAGACTGTTAAAACTGGTTCTGGTTCTGGTGGTACTTTTTCCATTGATTGGACTATGTATCGTTTCCCCCAGCCAATTGATTTATCATGTATGCCTGATAAATTCGGTGGTGGATTTTCTTTTTTGGCAGAAAAAGATGAAGCCCTGGTTAACGGTTAAAGGTCTATGGCTAGCGGTACAGTATGATCCTCCTGTGTTGGATCAAGAGAAAGCTGAATCTGTTAAGGCTTTTGCTTTATGGGCTGAGAAGGAAGGGGTAGCTAGGGCAGCCATTTTGGCAGGCTTGGAGAACACCTTGTTCGATGTTTATTCATCAGACGCCTATACTGCTAAAGTCTTATGGGATAAGCTGGACCAAACCCATAATACTGATTCTCAAGGTCTTGAGAAGTATTATGTGGCTAGGTTTCTTGATTTCAAGTTGGTGGATGGGAAATCTATGATTGAACAGGTTCATGAGTTTGAGATGTTGGTTCATGCTTTAGGTGAGTCCGATATATTCTTGCCTGAGAAGTTTCGAGTGATGTCTGTGATTGAAAAGCTCCCTAAGTCTTGGGAAAAGTTTGCTATCTCCCTGAAAAGACAGAAAGGAGAGATCACTTAGACTAACTTGATGTTGGATATCTCTATGCAGGAACAGCACAAGTCCAAACAAGGACATGTGATGCTCACTGAACATGGGAGCTCGAAGGTGAATGTAGTGATTGTAGGACAAAAAAGAAAGGTAGTCACTAAGAAGGCTAATACTAAACCTGACAAGAACAAGGCTAAGGAACCAAAGGCGAACAAACCATGTTAGTCTTGTGGACAGGTTGGTCATTGGAGCAAGGACTGTCCAAGTAAGAAAGTTAAGAAAGCCGGAGTGGTAGCTCAAGCAAATACTATGCTTGGACTTGGAACCACGAGTGGGCCAATAGCTAACATGGTCATTGGTGAGGTTGTTGCCTCTGGAACCGATGACGGGTATGTTACTTACAACCTTGTACTACTTTGCACTTATCTGTCAAATGAGTGGTTGATTGATACTGGAGCTAATGTACATATTTATTCTGATATTAGCTTGTTTGTATCTTATCAACAGAGTCATAGAGTGACAGTGACGATGGGGAATGCTAGTACTGCACAAGTGCTTGGAATAGGAAACGTGGACCTGAATTTTGCTTCTGGGCGGATTCTATCTCTCACTAGAGTGCATCATGTTCCCTCTATTCGTAGAAATATTATAAGTGGAAGTTGTTTAGTTAAAAAAAGGCTTTGAACATTCTTTGAAGTGTAATAAAGTAGTTATTACTCATACTGGTACATTCTTTGGCAAGGGTTACTTGTCTGAAGGTTTGTTTTTAATAAATGTTGAACTCATTTTGGGTGGTTTTATTAATGATAGTGTTGCACCTTATGTTAATTGTGTAGAATCATCTTATTTGTGGCACTTACGACTTGGTCATTTAAATTTTGGTGCTCTAAAGAATATGATGAATTTAGAGTTGATTCCAAAGTACGCCATTGATAAGAAATCTAAGTGTCAAGTGTGTGTAACTACTAAACAAACAAGGAAATCTTTTCATAATGTTGTTAGGGATTCAGACTTATTAGATTTAGTGCACTCAGACATATGTGAATTTGGTGGTGTGTTGACTATGGATCACTGTAGATATTTCATTACCTTTATAGATGATTGTAGTAGATATTGTTATATTTATTTACTTAAACATAAGGATGAAACACTAGATAAATTCATTATATATAAAAATGAAGATGAAACACAAATTAGCAAAGTACTTAAACGTTTGAGATCTGATAGAGGTGGTGAGTATACGAGTACCTTGTTTAATGAATTTTACCCAAGCAATGGAATAGTTCATGAGGTTACTCCACCATACACACCTAAGTCTAATGGGGTGGTAGAGCAAAAGAACAGAACTTTTAAGGACATGATTAACAGTATGCTAATTAATTATGGGTTGCCTAAGTACATGTTGGGAAAAGCTATGAATACGGCTTGCCATATTCTGAATAGAGTCCCTCTGAAACATATGGACAAGACACCATATGAACTATGGAGACAGCGTAGGACAAGTTTGAGTTATCTTCATATGTGTGGGTGTCTTGCTAAGGTGATTGTCCCTGAACACAAGAGAAAGAAACTGGGTCCGAAAACTGTTGATTGTATCTTTTTGGGCTATCTTAAAACCACAATTGCTATGAGATTTTTAGTATTAAAATATGAAATAGATGGTATTGTGGCGAATTCGCTAGTTGAGTTTCTTGATGCAACTTTCTTTGAGGAAGTATTCCCTATGAAGACTGGTATACCTTTGGGTAGTTCTAAGGATGATCCCACTTACACATCGAGTTCTATTCCTGATCATGTGGAAAAGATGACAATTGTGGGGGTGGATCCTGGTAGTAGCTCTACTCCTAACGAAGTAGAGGAACCTAGAAGGAGTAAGCGTGCAAAGATAGTAAAGGACTTTGGAAGTGACTTTATCACTTATAATGTCGAGGATGAGTCTTTAACTTTCTGTCAATCCATGGATTCTTCGGAGTCAAGGCATTAGAAAGGTGTCGTAAAGAGTGAAATTGACTCAATTTTTTCAAACGGAACATGGGAGTTAGTTAATCTCCAACCTGGGTGTTCTACTATTGGATGTAAATGGATCTTCAAGAGGTAGTTAAACCCTGATGGCTCAATAGATAAGTACAAGACTAGGCTAGTTGCTAAGGGCTTTAGGCAAAGGGAATGCATTGATTATTTTGATACATATTCTCCAGTTGCCCGAATGACAACAATCAGAATGCTTATTGCATTGGCTTCTGTACATGGTCTTATCATCCATCAAATGGATGTAAAGATAGTTTTTCTTCATGGTGACCCTGAAGAAGAGATTTATATGGATCAGCCTGAGGGATTTATTGCTTCTGGTAATGAGAGGAAAGTATGTAGACTAGTCAAGTCCATCTATGGCCTTAAACAAGCTCCTATAGACTAGCATAAAAAGTTTGATGAAACTGTTTTAGACTTCGAGTTTTTAGTTAATAAAAGTGACAAGTGTGTCTACTATAAGGTTAGAGGTAATGATAGTGTGATCGTGTGCTTGTATGTAGATTATATCTTGTTGTTTGAAACCAATATTGAGATTATTAACGAGACAAAGAGTTTCTTAAAGAGTCACTTTGAGATGAAGGATATGGGTGAGGCTAGTGTGATTCTTGGGATCAAGTTGACTCAGTCAACTGATGGAATAACTTTGTCACAGTCTCATTATAAAGAGAAATCTATATTTGAGAAGTACGGTTATTCAAATTGTAGAATCGCTAGTACACCATATGATTCAAAAGTTGCCTTAGTCAAGAATAGTTCAGGAGTTTCTGTGTCTCGGTTAAGGTATTTTCAGATTATTGGGAGTTTACAATATCTTGCTAATGTGACTAGGCCAGGTATTTCTTATTATGTGTCTAAGTTGGCTAGATATACAAGTTGTCCAAACAAGACTTATTGGGAGGCACCGGATAGAGTTCTTAGATATCTGAAGGGAACTATTTCCCCTGGCTTGCATTATCGAAGATTTCCGGAGGTATTCGTGGGGTACAGTGATGCAAGTTAGATAGCTAAAAAATCTGGTTCCAATGGAGAGACTGGATATGTGTTTACCCTTACGGGTGGAGCAGTGTCTTGGAAGTCTTCTAGACAGACTTTGATTACTCGGTCTACTTTTGAGTCTGAGTTGTGTGCACTTGATGTCAGAGGGACGGAGGCTGAATGGTTACATGGACTCATGAGTATGTTACCTATAGTAAGCAAGCCGCTTTCTTCCATTTCTATTCATTGTGATAGCCGTACAACTATCGACAAAGTCAGAGTGTAAAGTATAATGCTAAAACAAAGAGACACGTCCAAGTTAGACTAAAGTCTATAAGGGGTCTTATGTCTGATAGGATTATTGTTATAGAGTTTATAGGAACTCAGGATAATATAGCTGATCCGGTGACTAAAGGGCTTGAGCATGCTGTAGTCATTAAGTCGAGGTTGGGGATGAGGTTAATAACCCATCATAATTCATCAACAGCGGGAACCCAATACACCTGAGAGGAGATCCCTCGAAGTGTATTCAATGTGGTAATAACAAGTTGTAAGGATGAATTGGTAGTACCTCTACCATATACTTTTAGATACTAATGTATCTGAGTCTATCCCCTGTATTCAATGTGGTAATAACAAGTTGTAAGGACCAAATATTGTGTCAGGATTTATAAACTCTGAATGGGGTCAAGTCATAAGACGAGATGTTGGCAGTACATCTTTGGAGATTCCAAGCTAAGCGAATGCAATTGTGTGGTCGCAATTAGAGGAAAGGGTTTTTCCTTGAAGCATTCGACGAACAGGATCGAGACAAGACCATGACGTCTCAAAGCCGTAGATCTGCACCATAGCCTTTTGACTTGTCGTCGTCTATGGAGTGTGGTTACACCAAACGGATAGAGATTCAAGGTGAAACATTCCATCTATATCCGGTAGCCATCGAAGTAGAGGATTTAAGAGGGTTCAAACCCGGGAGGGTACCGACTCTGAAAAGCAAGTCATGATAAAATCTGGTATGCATTTCTGTATGGATTTATGGGGGATTGCTAGAAAATGGAAATTTTGAGACATATTTTAGACATGTTCTTGATGTAATTTCCTAAAACTAATTGTTGGAAGTTGTTCCTTGTTATGAGGACTTACTTTCATGTTTGGATCTAAGTCATTTTCTTAGTGTAATCCATAAAAAAATTCAGTTGAAATTAGTAGCTTGAAATGTTTAGTTAAAATATTTACTGACTTATTATATTGTTTTAATGTGAATATTGAATTTGTAGAACAGTGAGGATTATCCGTTGAATCTCAATATGGATTATCCGTTGAAGTTCAATGTGGATTATCCGTTGAAGTTCAATGTGGATTATCCGTTAAAGGAATTATCCGTTGAAGTTTAATGTGGATTATTCGTTGATGCATAATGTGGATTATCCGTTGATGCACAATGTGGATTATCCGTTGATGCATAATATGGATTATCCATTGATGGATTTGCTGAGTGCATTATCCATTGATGCTAAGTGCAAATCCTGATGGGCTAAATCCTGATACTAACTGTTACGTTTCTGAAAATATTCATTAAATGCAATTTAAGTCTTAATATTTATTTTAATTAATATAATATATTCAGTTACGTTTTTGGGTTATATATATATATTAATATATATATACTGAACAAAACGTATAGAATACATATAGTGTAATCACAGAATCGTGAAAACCCAGGTTGCTTCCTCTTCTCTCTTTCTCTCCTACAAACATACAGAATATAGCATAGGTTTTCTGGGTGAACTGAGGTACATGTCTCTATTGAGTGCTACATATCTGTGGACGATTTGCTCTGAGTTGTTATATCCTGGAAGCGATATGGCTATAACCCAACATAGCGTAAGTGGGGCAATAATCTCTTTAAGAACTTCTCGAAGCCTAGGCGCCTCAGCTGTTCTGGTTCTTCAGATTTGTTAAAGCTTCTGATAGAGGTAAGTGTTCTGTCATTTCTTTGTCAATTTCAGTTACTGATTTATATCTTGTTGTTTGCCTTCGTGATTTTGTTTCGTTATTTGGTTAATTGTCTGTTCTTGTTAATTGTGATATATATATATATATAACTATCTCATTGTTACGCGTAGTGTTAGTTTTATTTAATATTATACCCAACAATAATGATGATAGAAAGTTTTGCATGTAAACACAACCAACCCAAACAAAACTCATCACATTAACTTATATATTAATCTATATTAACATGGTTCTATATTAACATGGTTTGGTTTTGGTTTGAGGTTTGGGCGGTTGTTGGTGAACATGTTTTAACCCATTTCAAATCAAAGTTTAAATAAATATAATTTAATTAAAAAAAATTAAATCATGTATAATATAACTACAAACTCTATAAATTATTATCCAATTTAATTTAAAATCGCGCTCAACTTTTTTTTAAAGGAGACACTTCCAAAATTTATTTTAGTAATTCAAATAATAAATCAAGAAAATATTAAAAAACAATACCAAATCATCCACGTACACAGTTCAAGACTCCCACGTATGTTTTTAAGATTTTAACTATCTAAATTTTGAATATTTCAATTATATAATATATACAAAATAATACATAAATATTCATTAATCTCAATAATATAAAATTAATTTTTTATAATCTACTTTTAGAAAATATTAAAATAAAAAATTACAATGTTAAAATCCGTCGACTCAATGACACGGATTATGGTCATGTCTAATATTTGTTTAGTAACTGTGTTGAAAAACCTAAACTAAAATTAAATTTATTTTAAAAAATTGTTTAAATATTTATGCATGTATGTATACGTGGAAGCGGAATTTATTTGTAGGTGTGTAACTTATCCGTAAGGAAGTGTGACTTTTTTATTTTTCAACCCAAAACCAAATCCTATCCGTAAAAAAATCTATTATCTGTAAGAGCATCTGCAAGGGTAACATCTACATCTAAAAATGTTAGCTAAAACATGTTTAGCTAAAATTTTATTGAACATGTAAGCATTTTTCCTTAGATGGCATTAGCTATAATCATTAGCTATATTCATAATATTACTCTTCTTATTAATTTTAAATATATAAATAAAAAAGTTTAATTATTTCTTTTTTTGAAAAGGAGTTTAATTAATTATGTTTTTATTAGTGGAAATAAAATAATATATTTAATAAAAATATATTTATTATAATATTATAATATTTTTATATTTATATCAATATTTTAAAGTAAACATTATAAAATAAAAATGAGTAATTATTATTAACATTACTTACATATAAAATAAAATATATGACTAAAACATATATTAATATATTAGAATGTTTAGAAATTTAGTTAACAATAAAATAACTTTATCACCCTTAATATTACATAACATTTTTTTATAAATAAAAATACAAGTTGTACATCTATACATATAATAATTATGAAGATATATATACATCATTTTCTTATTATAATATTATATATTTAAATCTTAATGATGGTATAAAAAATATAAATAACAAAATTTAGAATACAATTTAGGCTAGATTAAGGTTAATATAAGGCGGAGATGACCTGGAGTATTAGAGTAAGTCCTAAATCAAAATTTAGGGCATTTCACTAGGACAATCTCTTTGTGCCTTATTTTTAAATCACTTCTCTCATTATCCTATTTTATATATTATTATATACTACCCTACACGTGTTGTTTTTAACATTCGATAGTTTTTAATAATATATTTTATAATATAATTTTCAATAGTTGAAAAATAAATCGAAGAATATAATAAATTATAACAATATATGTTTTATAATAATTTGAGACTTGACTGAAAATAAATAATATAATATAATATATTGTTAAAATAAAGAATATAAAAGTTTAAATATACTAAGCTTTTGACTGGGTTCGAACCTGAATGCATGAGAGCAGTTTAAATATTAATATAATAATATTTTATTATTGTATCCAATGGTTCTTATTTTTCTGAGTTATTTGTCTTACCAAACAACTGTACCGAGCAACTACCAAACAACTGTACGAGTCATACCAAACAAAGCAACTACCAACTGTACGGAGCAACTACCAAATAAAGGATGTTCTGCTTATAATAGTATAGTATAGATTATTGTACACTCTCTCTTTCTTTCTCTACTATATATTGTATTTTAATAATGAAAGTAAATTTTTAAGAATAAAATATTAAATATATAATGAGAATAAGGCACATTGTTGGAGTTGAAGTAAGATAAATATGTCCTAAATTACTAGGACATAATATTTTATATTATATTTAAGGCTTCAACTAAGACATTGTTGAACTTGCTCTTATAGAATCAACAAATGTTTGTTTTTCTTTATCTAAATTTATACCTAACAGGCCTTACCGTTGGAGTGTTATATTAGGTGAATTTGGTTAGTTAATACATAAGGCGTTCAGAGTACCTTTAAAAGAAGACACATCCTTCATGACTTTCACATCAAAATTTTAATCAGCTTCATTCATGTAAACTTGTAAACTATTATGGATCTATATCTTGAAAAATTTTCAAACAATCATTTTCAGTTAAACTCATCAAATGAAATTAAAAAGGATGAGCAGATGGTTGGACATTTGAAGAGAACAAGATATATGAAAATGAAATGGTGGATTTTGAAGACAGTGGTTCCATGGCTTTTTTTAAACATGTGGCTAGTTTGATGTCAGGGAAAACTATTGAATCCATCAAAAAACATAATCAAATTCTGATGGAGGATTTGAAATTTATCAAGTCTTCTAATGGTAACTTTGAAGATATCCTTGAAGAGGACATTGTAATGCAGGAAGAGACTAGAAAAATCGAAATGAAGGACAAGGCTAGAAGTGTGACTGGCAGGCCTAGGAAAAAGGGAATACCATGGACTGAGGAGGAACATGAGTAATAGTTTCATTTCTTTAAGTTATTTTTTTTATTAAATACTTTGAATCATTTGTGTTTACATAGTGGCATGCAATTTTTTCACATTACTTATCAATTTTGTTTGTGTAAAATACACCAGCTTGTTCCTGAAAGGGCTACAACAAGAGGGAAAAGGAGAATGGAAAACCATTTTAAGAAATTACTTGCCTACCAAAACACCAACTCAAATTGCAAGTCATGCACAGAAGTTCGAGAAGCGCATGCACAACAAAACTCCTCCTGAGAAATGTAGAAGAAGTATCAATGACATCAGATTCTGCTCTGATCAACCCAGCTTTTCTTCTGATTCTCAAGCTCTCCAGCCAAACCAGCTTGGCTTTGTATCAAACTCTCAGCCTTTCCCAAACGGCTTTGTTCCAAATTCTCACAATTTCAGGCTAAACCAGCTCAACTCTTTTGGTTCTCAGACTTTCCAACCAAACCAGTTCAACCTCCCTGTGAAGTTTCAGCAAAACCATCTCGGCATGAATCCTCAGAATTTCGAGACTAACCAGTTCTGGAACACTGCATCTTACAATCATGTCAACAACAACTACTACTAGTCATGTTGGGGTTGGCTAGAAGGGCTAAATGAATGAAGATGCTTTGTCCTCGAGCTTATGCAGAATTAAGTTGTTTCTGTTTTGTCGTTATATTTTATCTTGAGAGTCTTAGACAATAAAATAAATAATGTTTCATCTGGAATTATGTAAAATTGGCTGACACCACAGTCAAGGTATGTTATGTTTCTGCGTCAATGTTTGTGTATGTTTCTGTTAAATGTCAAGAGTCAAGACTGATCAAGAGTGAGTGAGGGTCATGTGGTCTTGTGAGTTGTGATAAAAAAACAGTGTAATTTGTTTAATGGAATAATAATGTTGTTGTGTTTGTGTGGTAAATTACTTTTTCTTTCTGTAATGTAAAACTGACCCCTTATAACTTTTCATGTAAAAATTGTTATTTTATATACTATTCGTTGCCCAAAACTATCTTTTTCATATCAATTTTGTATCTATTTGATTAAAAATAAAATATGGTTACATGTACCAATTACCTCTACCTTAAACATTTATTTAATAGATTTATAAAAAATTAAAAATCCAGAATATATATCATGGGTTAAGCAAGATCAAATCCTGCTTGGATGGTTGTTATCTTCTCTAACAGAACCTATTCTCGCTCAAATTGTTAGGCTTGAGATATCTGCTGATGTTTGGAATGCTCTGCAACGACACTTCACATCCAACTCCCGATCTCATATTATATGCAACTTCGTCGCGAATTACAATTACTAAAAAAAGGTAACAAAAGCATGTCGGAGTATTTTTTGTTTGCTAAACAGCTTAGTGCCAATCTTGCAGCTTGTGGTCATGCCATCACGGTAGCAGATCTGCAGCAATATATTTTGAGTGGCTTAGACTCTGCATATGACCACATTGTCACAACTCTAACTGCAACTAATGTTGATCTTACTCTAAAAGATTTTCAAGTACATCTTCTCTCATTTGAGATGTGTCGGGAGTCCCAAACTAGTGTCCTTGGATCTGCACCTACAACACACTTGGCCAAATCTAATTCCAACTATGTTAAACGAAGCGACAATAATTATCATCAGCCTTTGTCTCGTTCCTTCAATCATACAAGGAACTATACAAGCCGGCTTCAAAATCAACAAAGGGTACGGTCATCAACAAGTGTTCGCTTATCAGGCCCTTGTCAGCTATGTGGTCGTCAAAATCACCACGTTGTTAATTGATGGCATCGCTTTAATAAAGTTTTTTCTCCTCCTGCTGCACCTGCAACTACGGCTTATGTTGCTACATCTCAGCCTATTAATGCATCCACCTGGCTTTCAGATAGTGGCGCCACTCACCACGTGACCTCTGATCTAACTTCTAAGCAACTTGCAGCTTTACTTTGATTATGATGGACCGGATCAAATGCTTGTTGGTAATGGTAATTATGTTCCAGTGGCTCATGTTGGTAAGTCTCAGCTACACACACCTTCTCGTTCCTTTTAACTTAATAACATTTTACATGTTCCTCATATATCTACCAATTTGCTTTCCGTTGCTCAATTTTCTAAAGATAATAATGTTTGGTTTGATTTTCATCCACATGTTTTCTATGTAAATGATCGTCAAACAGGGAAAGTGGTACTTCACGAATAACTTAAAGATGGGTTATATCACTTTCATAATGTTGCACCATATCATACTCCTAATTCGGCCTTTTTTTTGTTCTAGTTCATTGCATTTGTGGCACAACCGTCTTGGACATCCAACGATGCGGACCGTGCGATCAATAATCAGTTCTTATTCTTTGCCAGTTTCAAATGAGGTTTTTTTTTTATAATTCGTGTCATGTTAGCAAGAGTTGCAAGTTATCATTTCCATTAAGTTACACAGTCCTTAGTGAACCTCTTCAGTTAATTGTTTCGGATTTGTGGGGTCCTTCACCTGTAATTTCCAGAAATGGTTATCGCTATTATCTACTCTTAGTTGATGTATTCAGTAAATTTATTTGGGTTTATCCACTTGCAAGAAAGTCTGATGCTTTAACTATATTTGTTAAATTTAAAGCAAGGATTGAAAACTTCCTTAACCAAAAAATTAAAGTTTTTCAATCTGACAATGGCGGTGAATTCAAAAAGTTTACACATTTCTTGAATCTCAGGGAGTTTTTCATCGATTCTCTTGCCCACACACATCTGAACAAAATGGCCTTGCAGAACGGCGACATCGTCACATTGTTGAAACATGTCGTACTTTGCTAACAAATACATATATGCCTCTATCTTATTGGTCTGAAGCATTCTTAACATCATGTTACCTTATAAATCGTTTGCCTACTCCGCTCTTGAAAAATAAAACTCCTTTAGAGATCTTGTTTAAGCAAACTCCAAATTATGAGCATTTAGTGTTTTTGGCTCACTATGCTATCCATTTTTACGTCCTTATAGTACTCATAAACTTGATCATAGATCTCTTCCGTGTGTTTTTATTGGCTATAGTTCCATTCACAAAGGTTACTTGTGTCATCATATTCCTACAAACCGTACTTATATTTCCATGCATGTACGTTTTGAAGAGGCAATGTTTCCTTTCCAGGAGTCCAGCTTGAGTACCACTCTCTCACTTGATAACTCACCCGAGAATATTTCACCAGTCCAAGAGGTAACATTTTTTCCCTCAGTCCCTTTTGTAGAACCAACACACTTGCTCAATGAAACACCACAACTCTCACATGATCATCCCACAAATGACACCCACCATGAACAAAAGCTTCCCAATAATAACCAGTCACATGTACCACCTACTATTTTTTATTCTACAACCACACCGGAATCAATACCAGAAATAATATCTCGTGCTCCCCGATAACCAGAACCATCCCACAACATGATTACACGTTCAGTGAATAATATTTTTAAGTAGAAATTTTTTTTGGCCACCAAACATCCATTACTTTCGGAAGACCTCTGGGAATCTACATGTTACTCTCAAGCGATAAAAGATCCTGCTTGGAGGGCTGTCATGGATCTTGAGCTCAACGCTTTGCTAGCAAATGGTACGTGGACTTTAGTCCCGATGAAACCCAACATCAACATAGTTGGATGCAAATGGGTTTTTAAAGTTAAACAGCATCCAGATGGTTCTATAGAGCGGCGCAAGGCCCGCCTTGTTGCCAAAGGATTCAATCAACAAGCAGGAATTGATTATAACGAGACATTCAGTCCCGTAGTTAAGCCATGTACAATTCAAATTATTCATACCATTGCTTTATTTAATAACTAGCCGTTGAGATAGCTTGATGTACAAAATGTGTTTCTTCATGGCAATCTCCCTGAGGAGGTGTATATGAAACAACCTCCTGAATTTGTGGATCCTCGATTCCCGCATTATGTGTGTCTTCTTCTCAAATTCATATACGGCCTCAAGCAATCACCTCGGGAGTTGTATAAACGGTTGAGCAGCTTTCTTATTGGCATGGGTTTCCAAGCTTCAAAGGCAGACATCTCTTTATTTATTACTAGTAGATAACCCGTGTGAAGTAGGGCCGAGATCAAAATATTAATATTTAATAATGATTATAAAAATTTATTTTTTTTATTAAAATAAATAAATAAAATTGTACGATTATTATAATTTTGATTTTTAAATTATATGTAGCTTTCATTAATTTAGATCTTATTATAACAACAAACTCAACGTTATTATGTATCTATTGTTCAAAAATACATAACTAATATTTTATATCAAAACTTTAGTCGCGACACGATTGATGGATAATTTAACAAAAAATTAAATCAACATCACCAAGTAATTGCATATTAAATATCTTATTGTTAGCTGAATTTGTATTTTTATATAGTTTGTGATTGCATAATTTTTTCTGATAAAATTTTTATTATGTATATATAAATTTGCAATTGGTGCTAAAATAACATTCTGTAGGTATGAATTTAGAAATTACAATGTATATACAATTTTGTTTATATAAAAACAATATAAATATATGGTATATAAGAATCAAAAAACGGGTACAGTATATTTAGAGCTATAACAAGATTTAAAAAATGGTGAAACCAAAAGTTCATAAAACCGAAAAGAGGTGAAACCAAAGTATCCCTTAAAAGATGATTTCCTTATTAATTAATAATAACATTGTTTAAAGGATTCCATTTTATTATTTTAATAAAAAAAATAAAAAAGAATTCTATGAAAAATAGAAATATCGTAATTATAATATGATTCCAATCTATATTTTGTTAAAAAACAACATAGAACTCTACATGAAAGAGAACTATAGGAGTGAAACTAAAATACAGCGTAATTGTACTAAGATGAAATCAAGTACCCTATCAAGAAATAATTTGGAGTTCTACGAAAATAGAATTCTAATCATATTACGGTTTGAGCAATTTTATTATTTTCCAGTGGTGAAACCAAAATACAATTTTTTATAATATTCATACCATTTTATTAAAATGGAATTCTACCAACAAATTAAAAAATTAAAAATAAACCAGATGTGGGATACTTTGGTTTCACCTCTTTTCGGTTTTACTAACTTTTGGTTTCACCCTGTTTTAAATCTTGTTATAACTCTAAATATACCATTTTTATTCATATATGACTTATAATTCTATATGTAATACTTTCCCGTTTTTTGATTCTTATATACCACATATTTATATTGTTTTTATATAAACAAAATCGTATATACATTATAATTTATAGATTTATACCTACAGAATGCTATTTTAGCACCAATTACAAATTTATATATAATGAATATTTTATCAGAAAAATTATGCAATCACAAACTATATAAAAATACAAATTCAGCCAATAAGAAATTTAATATGCAATTACTTAGTGGTATTGATTTAATTTTTTGTTAAATTATCCATCAATTGTGTCGCGACTAAAGTTTTGATGTAAAATATTAGTTATGTCTTTTTGAACAATAGATACATAATAACGTTGAGTTTATTGTTTTAATAAGATTTGAATTAATGAAAGTTACATATAATTTAAAAATGAAAATTGCAATAATCTTACAATTTTATTTATTATATATTTTAATAAAAAAATTAAAATAAAATTTTATAATCATTATTAAATATTGATATTTTGATCCCGGCCCATGCTTAGTATAGTATTAATAAAGGTTATTAAAGTCAACTAGTACCTATAAGCTCTTTGTTCTTGTCTATGTTGATGACCTTATTATTACCGGCTCTAATTCCCGTAAGGTTCAAAAAACAATTGAGCAGCTTAACACAACTTTTGCAATTAAAGATTTGGGAAATTTGTATTTTGGTTTCACCACTATAAAATAATAAAATTGTTCAAACTGTAATATGGTTACAATTCTATTTTCGTAGAACTCTAAATTATTACTTGGTTTCATCTTAGTATGGTTAAGGGGTATTTTGGTTTCACCCATATAGTTCTCTTTCATGTAGAGTTCTATGTTATTTTTTAATAAAATATAGATTCGAATCATATTATAATTACGATATTTTTATTTTTCGTAGAATTCTTTTTTTTTATTAAAATAATAAAATGGAATCCTTTAAACAGTGTTATTATTAATTAATAAGAAAATCATTTTTTAAGGAATACTTTGGTTTCACCTCTTTTCGGTTTTACTAACTTTTGGTTTCACCCTATTTTAAATCTTGTTATAACTCTAAATATACCATTTTTATTCATATATGACTTATAATTCTATATGTAATACTTTCCCGTTTTTTGATTCTTATATACCACATATTTATATTGTTTTTATATAAACAAAATCGTATATACATTGTAATTTATAGATTTATACCTACAGAATGCTATTTTAGCACCAATTACAAATTTATATATAATGAATATTTTATCAGAAAAATTATGCAATCACAAACTATATAAAAATACAAATTCAGCCAATAAGAAATTTAATATGCAATTACTTAGTGGTATTGATTTAATTTTTTGTTAAATTATCCATCAATTGTGTCGCGACTAAAGTTTTGATGTAAAATATTAGTTATGTCTTTTTGAACAATAGATACATAATAACGTTGAGTTTATTGTTTTAATAAGATTTGAATTAATGAAAGTTACATATAATTTAAAAATGAAAATTGCAATAATCTTACAATTTTATTTATTATATATTTTAATAAAAAAAATTAAAATAAAATTTTATAATCATTATTAAATATTGATATTTTGATCCCGGCCCGTGCTTAGTATAGTATTAATAAAGGTTATTAAAGTCAACTAGTACCTATAAGCTCTTTGTTCTTGTCTATGTTGATGACCTTATTATTACCGGCTCTAATTCCCGTAAGGTTCAAAAAACAATTGAGCAGCTTAACACAACTTTTGCAATTAAAGATTTGGGAAATTTGTATTTTGGTTTCACCACTATAAAATAATAAAATTGTTCAAACTGTAATATGGTTACAATTCTATTTTCGTAGAACTCCAAATTATTACTTGGTTTCATCTTAGTATGGTTAAGCGGTATTTTGGTTTCACCCATATAGTTCTCTTTCATGTAGAGTTCTATGTTGTTTTTTAATAAAATATAGATTCGAATCATATTATAATTACGATATTTTTATTTTTCGTAGAATTCTTTTTTTTATTAAAATAATAAAATGGAATCCTTTAAACAGTGTTATTATTAATTAATAAGAAAATCATTTTTTAAGGAATACTTTGGTTTCACCTCTTTTCGGTTTTACTAACTTTTGGTTTCACCCTATTTTAAATCTTGTTATAACTCTAAATATACCATTTTTATTCATATATGACTTATAATTCTATATGTAATACTTTCCCGTTTTTTGATTCTTATATACCACATATTTATATTGTTTTTATATAAACAAAATCGTATATACATTGTAATTTATAGATTTATACCTACAGAATGCTATTTTAGCACCAATTACAAATTTATATATAATGAATATTTTATCAGAAAAATTATGCAATCACAAACTATATAAAAATACAAATTCAGCCAATAAGAAATTTAATATGCAATTACTTAGTGGTATTGATTTAATTTTTTGTTAAATTATCCATCAATTGTGTCGCGACTAAAGTTTTGATGTAAAATATTAGTTATGTCTTTTTGAACAATAGATACATAATAACGTTGAGTTTATTGTTTTAATAAGATTTGAATTAATGAAAGTTACATATAATTTAAAAATGAAAATTGCAATAATCTTACAATTTTATTTATTATATATTTTAATAAAAAAAATTAAAATAAAATTTTATAATCATTATTAAATATTGATATTTTGATCCCGGCACGTGCTTAGTATAGTATTAATAAAGGTTATTAAAGTCAACTAGTACCTATAAGCTCTTTGTTCTTGTCTAGATGACCATATTATTACCGGCTCTAATTCCCGTAAGGTTCAAAAAACAATTGAGCAGCTTAACACAACTTTTGCAATTAAAGATTTGGGAAATTTGTATTTTGGTTTCACCACTATAAAATAATAAAATTGTTCAAACTGTAATATGGTTACAATTCTATTTTCGTAGAACTCCAAATTATTACTTGGTTTCATCTTAGTATGGTTAAGCCGTATTTTGGTTTCACCCATATAGTTCTTTTTCATGTAGAGTTCTATATTGTTTTTTAATAAAATATAGATTCGAATTTTTTTTTATTAAAATAATAAAATGGAATCCTTTAAACAGTGTTATTATTAATTAATAGGAAAATCATTTTTTAAGGAATACTTTGGTTTCACCTCTTTTCGGTTTTACTAACTTTTGGTTTCACCCTGTTTTAAATCTTGTTATAACTCTAAATATACCATTTTTATTCATATATGACTTATAATTCTATATGTAATACTTTCCCGTTTTTTGATTCTTATATACCACATATTTATATTGTTTTTATATAAACAAAATCGTATATACATTGTAATTTATAGATTTATACCTACAGAATGCTATTTTAGCACCAATTACAAATTTATATATAATGAATATTTTATCAGAAAAATTATGCAATCACAAACTATATAAAAATACAAATTCAGCCAATAAGAAATTTAATATGCAATTACTTAGTGGTATTGATTTAATTTTTTGTTAAATTATCCATCAATTGTGTCGCGACTAAAGTTTTGATGTAAAATATTAGTTATGTCTTTTTGAACAATAGATACATAATAACGTTGAGTTTATTGTTTTAATAAGATTTGAATTAATGAAAGTTACATATAATTTAAAAATGAAAATTGCAATAATCTTACAATTTTATTTATTATATATTTTAATAAAAAAAATTAAAATAAAATTTTATAATCATTATTAAATATTGATATTTTGATCCCGGCACGTGCTTAGTATAGTATTAATAAAGGTTATTAAAGTCAACTAGTACCTATAAGCTCTTTGTTCTTCTCTATGTTGATGACCTTATTATTACCGCTCTAATTCCCGTAAGGTTCAAAAAACAATTGAGCAGCTTAACACAACTTTTGCAATTAAAGATTTGGGAAATTTGTATTTTGGTTTCACCACTATAAAATAATAAAATTGTTCAAACTGTAATATGGTTACAATTCTATTTTCGTAGAACTCCAAATTATTACTTGGTTTCATCTTAGTATGGTTAAGCCGTATTTTGGTTTCACTCATATAGTTCTCTTTTATGTAGAGTTCTATGTTATTTTTTAATAAAATATAGATTCGAATCATATTATAATTACGATATTTTTATTTTTCGTAGAATTCTTTTTTTTTATTAAAATAATAAAATGGAATCCTTTAAACAGTGTTATTATTAATTAATAAGAAAATCATTTTTTAAGGAATACTTTGGTTTCACCTCTTTTCGGTTTTACTAACTTTTGGTTTCACCCTGTTTTAAATCTTGTTATAACTCTAAATATACCATTTTTATTCATATATGACTTATAATTCTATATGTAATACTTTCCCTTTTTTGATTCTTATATACCACATATTTATATTGTTTTTATATAAACAAAATCGTATATACATTGTAATTTATAGATTTATACCTACAGAATGCTATTTTAGCACCAATTACAAATTTATATATAATGAATATTTTATCAGAAAAATTATGAAATCACAAACTATATAAAAATACAAATTCAGCCAATAAGAAATTTAATAAAGGTTATTAAAGTCAACTAGTACCTATAAGCTCTTTGTTCTTGTCTATGTTAATGACCTTATTATTACCGGCTCTAATTCCGGTAAGGTTCAAAAAACAATTGAGCAGCTTAACACAACTTTTGCAATTAAAGATTTGGGAAATTTGTCTTACTTTCTTTCTTGGGGTTGAAGCTACCAGGTTTGCATCTGGTTTATTTTTGTCTCAGCAAAAATATATTGTTGACTTGCTGAGAAAAACAAAGATGGATGGGGCAGCACCTATTTCTACACCATTGAGTACTCAATTAACTATTACTAAAGCAACAGGCTCCAAAATGAAGGATGCTACACTATATCGGAGTGTTGTAGGCGCACTACAAAATCTACAATTTACTAGACCAGATATCTCATGCGCTCTCAATAAAGTGTGTCAGTACATGCATAATCCTACTGAAGATCATTGGTCACTTGTAAGGGGATACTTCGCTATCTCAAAGCAACCGTGCATCATGGCTTACTTCTTCGTCCCTCTGCTAGTCTTAGTCTCCAAGCATATTCTGATGCTGATTGGGCCGGTTGTCCAGATGATCGCCGTTCCACTAGTGGCTATTCGCTCTTTTTTGTGGTAACTTGGTCTCGTGGAGTGCAGAATATAAGTCTCTGGCTACTGCTACAGCTGAACTAATATGGGTACAATCTCTGCTGTCTGAGATAGGCTACCATCCTCCTACATCTTTGATTTTATGGTGCGATAATCTTGGGGCAACTTATCTTACGGTGAATCCCATTTTTCATGCCCGCACGAAATACTTTGAAATTGATTTTCATTTTGTACGTGAAAGAGTAACTCACAAACAACTTAGTGTTCGCTTCATCTCTTCTCGTGACCAACTTGCTGACTTCTTCACCAAAGGATTACCTAAACAACCGTTCGAAGAACCTAGACACAAGTTGACCATCCGCGATGGGATGCTCTACTTGAGGGGGGGTATTGACACATCTCAGACAAGTCCTAAATCTGTGGCGCAGAAGACTTAATCTTAGTTATCATAACAGTTAAAAATTACCCCTATCCTCTTGTATCTTTATCATTCTGTTGTAAAGATAAGCTCTATGTAAACTGATCTTATTTTAGATATAATAATTGTAACATACATGTAAAACTAAGTCTATATATACAAAAGACCGCAACCTGTTTTATGGTGTGGAAAATCCAAAACTCACTTCCGCTATCTGTAAAAAAATCCATTATCTATAACGTATCCGGTGGATTTGGTTAGTTAATACAAAACGCGCTCAGCCTACCTATAAAAGAAGACACATCCTCCATAACTTTGACAGCAAAAAATTTAATCAGTTCCAATAGTAAAACTTGAAAACTTTTATGGATCTGTATCTTGAAAATTTTTCAAACAATCATTTTCAGTTAAACTCATCAAATGAAATTGAAAAGGATGAGTATACTACATATGGTTGGACATTTAAGAGAACAAGATATATGAAAATGCAATGGTGGATTTTAAAGACATTGGTTCCATGGCTTTTTTTAAACATGTGGCTAGTTTGATGTCAGGGAAAACTATTGAATTCATCAAAAAACATAATCAAATTCTAGTGGAGGATTTGAAATTTATCAAGTCTTCTAATGGTAACTTTAAAGATATTCTTGAAGAGGACATTGTAATGCAGGAAGAGACTAGAAAAATCGAAATGAAGGACAATGCTAGAAGTGTGACCCACAGGCCTAGGAAAAAGGGAATACCATGGACACAGGAGGAACATGACACTGAAAGAAATCTCGCCATTTATGACGGTTTTTCTGAACTCATGAGTAATATTTTCATTGCTTTAAGTTATTTTTTTTTATTAAATACTTTGAATCATTTGTGTTTACATAGTGGCATGCAATTTTTTCACATTACTAATCAATTTTGTTTGTGTAAAATACACCAGCTTGTTCCTGAAAGGGCTACAACAAGAGGGAAAAGGAGAATGGAAAACCATTTCAAGAAACTACTTGCCTACCAAAACACCAACTCAAATTGCAAGTCATGCACAGAAGTTCGAGAAGCGCATGCACAACAAAACTCCTCCTGAGAAACGTAGAAGAAGTATCAATGACATCAGATTCTGCTCTGATCAACCCAGCTTTTCTTCTGATTCTCAAGCTCTCCAGCCAAACCAGCTTGGCTTTGTATCAAACTCTCAGCCTTTCCCAAACGGTTTTGTTCCAAATTCTCACAATTTCAGGCCAAACCAGCTCAACTCTTTTGGTTCTCAGACTTTCCAACCAAACCAGTACAACCTCCCTGTGAACTTTCGGCAAAACCAACTCAGCATGGGTTTTCAGAATTTGGAGACTAACCAGTTCTGGAACACCACATCTTACAACCATGTCAACAACAACAACTACTACTAGTCATGTTGGGGTTGGCTAGAAGGGCTAAATGAATGAAGATGCTTTGTCCTCGAGCTTATGCAGAATTAAGTTGTTTTTGTTTTGTCGTTATATTTTATCTTGAGAGTCTTAGACAATAAAATAAATAATGTTTCATCAGTAGTTATGTAAAATTGGCTGACACCACAGTCAAGGTATGTTATGTTTCTGCGTCAATGTTTGTGCATGTGGTCTTGTGAGTTTGATAAAAAAAATAGTGTAATTTGTTTAATGGAATAATAATGTAGTTGTGTTTGTGTATCATGTTTGTAATTACTTTTTCTTTGTGTAATGTAAAACTGTTAAATAAGCTCGTATAACATTTCTTGTCATTTTACATGTATTAATTGCCCAAATCTATCTCTTTCATATCAATTTTGTATCTATTCAATTAAAAGTAAAATATGGTTACATGTACTAATTACCTCTCTCTTAAACATAAATTTAATTAATAGATTTTTAAAAAAATTAAAAAACTATTTGGCTAAACTTTTTTCATATTTTTTTATGAAATTTGTTCATACTCTGATTTATAAATAACAGTACTAATTTATTTATTCTTGTTAATTTTTATAAGTTCAATGAGTGCCCATTGTTCTATATAACCTTCCTTGTATCATAAAATCTCTGATTCTTTTCATGATTTCACTCTTTTTATTATATCACATTAATTGTTTCATTCATAAAATTGAACTTCATATTTTATTACATAAAGAGATATTAACAATAATCATATACAATTTTAAAATGACAGTAATAGAGATCTATTAATTTTATTATGATATCAAAATATAGATGTAAAGGTACATTCTTGCTATCTTCATCTTTAGAATATAATTATTTTCTTAAATATAATTTAGTTGCTCTTTTCTTATTAATATATTTGAACTACATGCCCAGCCCCATCTCAAACAAACAAAACTCAGCCCCATCTCAAACAAACAAAACTGAACACAATTCTTGTCAAATTTTTCTTTAATAATTTTGTTGAATACCTAAACTAAAATTGAATTTATTTTTAAAAAAAATGTTTAAATGCTTATGCATGCATATATGTATACGTGGAATATGTGGAAGGCTGAAGTTATCTGTAGGTGTAACTTATCTGTAAGCGTAATTTTTTTATTTTTCAACTCAAAATCCAAATCCGCTATCTGTAAAATCCATTATCTGTAACGTATCCAATGGATTTGGTTAGTTAATACAAAACGCGTTTAGAATGCCTTTAAAAGAAGACACATTGTAGATGACTTTCACATCAAAATTTTAATCAGTTCCAAGTAAAACTTGTAAAGTATTATGGATCCATATCTTGAAAACTTTTCAAACAATCATTTTCAGTTAAACTCATCAAATGAAATTGAAAAGGATGAGTATACTGCAGATGGTTGGACATTTGAAGAGAACAAGATATATGAAAATGCAATGGTGGATTTTGAAGACACCGGTTCCATGGCTTTTTTTAAACATGTGGCTAGTTTGATGCCAGGAAAAACTATTGAATCCATCAAAAAACATAATCGAATTCTAGTGGAGGATTTAAAATTTATCAAGTCTTCTAATGGTAACTTTGCAGATATTCTTGAAGAGGACATTGTGATGCAGGAAGAGACTAGAAAAATCGAAATGAAGGACAAGGCTAGAAATGTGACTCGCAGGCCTAGGAAAAAGGGAATACCATGGACTCAGGAGGAACATGAGTAATATTTTCATTTCTTTGAATTATTTTTTTTATTAAATACTTTAAATCATTTGTGTTTACATAGTGGCATGCATTTTTTTTGCATAACTAATTAATTTTGTTTGTGTAAAATACACCAGCTTGTTCCTGAAAGGGCTACAACAAGAGGGAAAAGGAGAATGGAAAACCATTTCAAGAAACTACTTGCCTACCAAAACACCAACTCAAATTGCAAGTCATGCACAGAAGTTCGAGAAGCGCATGCACAACAAAACTCCTCCTGAGAAACGTAGAAGAAGTATCAATGACATCAGATTCTGCTCTGATCAACCCAGCTTTTCTTCTGATTCTCAAGCTCTCCAGCCAAACCAGCTTGGCTTTGTATCAAACTCTCAGCCTTTCCCAAACGGCTTTGTTCCAAATTCTCACAATTTCAGGCCAAACCAGCTCAACTCTTTCGGTTCTCAGACTTTCCAACCAAACCAGTACAACCTCCCTGTGAACTTTCAGCAAAACCAACTCAGCATGGGTTTTCAGAATTTGGAGACTAACCAGTTCTGGAACACCACATCTTACAACCATGTCAACAACAACAACTACTACTAGTCATGTTGGGGTTGGCTAGAAGGGCTAAATGAATGAAGATGCTTTGTCCTCAAGCTTATGTAGAATTATGTTGTTTTTGTTTTGTCGTATTTTATGTTGAGAGTCTTAGACAATAAAATAAATAATGTTTCATTAGTAGTTATGTAAAATTGGCTGACAACACAGTCAAGGTATGTCATGTTTCTGTCAAATGTCAAGAGTCAAGAGTGAGGGTCATGTGGTCTTGTGAGGTCTTGTGAGTTGTGACAAAAATTTAGTATAATTTGTTTAATGGAATAATAATGTATTTGTGTTTGTGTATCATATCTACACAGAATACTTTCTTTTTTTCTGTAATGTGACAATGTTGAATAGGCCCGTATAACATTTCATGTAACTGAAAAATTGTTATTTAATATATTTAACTTGTATTAATTGTCCAAAGCTACTTCTTTTATATCAATTTTGTATCTATTCGATTATAAGTAAAATATAGTTATATGTACTAATTAATCCTCTCTCTTAAACATTAATTTAATAGGTTTATGAAAAAATAAAAATCTAGGTGGCTAAAATTTTTTTTATGAAAACGGTTCATACTCTTATTTTTACATAAGAAAAGGTTAAAGTTTTTTTAAAAATAATTGGAGAACTTAATGTGTTTAAGAGGAATTTAATCCGTCGAAAATTAGCGGGATTAATTGGTTAAAAATAAAAAAATTGTCAAATTAAAATAAAAATTATAAAAATTACAAATTTTTAATTAAAAACTGAACTAATATGTAAACTAAGGGATTTACCTATTGTATTTGACAACAAATTAAATGAAATATTTATATATTTACTTATTTTATGTATGTAAAAAGTAATGCTTAATATAAAAAATAAATTTTATAATAACAATAATATTTTAATACATCCTATTAATACTCTCACTAACCATTTTCATTAATCACCAGTACTGCCAAGATCCGCCTATCCCCATTGTTATCTAGTCATTAATTAACTACAGTACAAGACAATCCACTTTGCATGAAATTTAAGACTTAAATTAAATGTCAATTAAATTTTAAATTTGTTGGTTAAGAAATATAATTAATGTAGTGTAGCATTGTATATAGAGATGCACAAAAAGTTAGGCCCGAAAATCTGACCCGGCCCAATCCAGTCAAACTCGGCTCGGTCAAAGTCTGACCCTATATTTTTAGGTAAAACCCGGCCCGGCTCAGCCCGGTTAAAAGCCCGGGTTTCGGCCCGGCCCGGTCTTTGGACCGGCCCGATTAAAATCCCGGAAAAACCTGGTTAAAATCTTATTATTCTAATATATTTTCTTATATATTTATGAATTCACATTTACTATAAATATAAATAATATTTTAAACACATATATATTTACATATTTCTGATTAATAGTATTATTTATATGCTTTATTGTATAAATAATGAAAGAAGATATAGAAAGTACACTATATATATTTGGATAATAATCATAAAACATGTTTATTTTTTGCCGAAAAAAAATGTTTTCAACGCAGTGATGTTTTTCATAAAATATTCCATGTAAACTAATATATTTTTACGATGATATAGTTGCTAACATATCTAGTGTTCGGAATCTCTAATAAAACTCGATCCGATTTAAATTAGAAAAAAGTCTGGCCCGATCCGATCCGACCCAAAAAAAGCCTGGTTAGGCCCGCCTCGAGGGCCCAAACGGGCTCTGATATTTTCGAAAAACCCGACACGGCCCGGTTAAAATCAAAGCCTGAAAAACCCGGGGTTTTTAAGGCCCGGTCAAAATACAGCCCGGTGGGTCTTTTGGGCATCTCACTTGTAGGGTAGCACATGGAGAGTATGACTATACTTCCTCCGTCCCTTTTTATTTATTCTTTTTGCAAAAACAAATATGTTAAAAAAATAAAGTTTATGAGTTATTTTCAAGCATGTCTATATTTATTGCATTAAATGCTAAACTACAAGTATATATATTTTTTGTAAAGTGAGCTAGCAATAAGCGTTAAATATATACAAATATGTATTGGAACATTTAAGGACAATTTTTTTTTTGCACAATTAAAGAGACTGAGGAAGTATTTTAATACTTTAAGCAAAATAACACTTTAGCAAGGGGGGAAACATGAAAGTAATAAATAAACACAATTTTGCATTAAAAATTGGAAATGATATTAAATACTATATTCTGCATTCGCAACCGTAAAATATGTTCCAACATGCATGTACTTCGGCTTAATTTTCACAATAGGTACTTGGATTTGATTCCAGATAGTTAATTTTTACGATACTTTTGCAGGAAAATTTGTTATCTGCAGAAAATTTTGTTATCTGTCCCAGTGATTACATACATTATGATCCTGTTTTTTGTTAGTACTGATACCCATATCTTCATCCGAGTTCCACATTGCATCACAGCAGAGGCTGATACAAGTTTTTCGGGCTCAAAACAACGAAATCAATCAAGAAACCTATTTTGCTACAACTGAAAATTTGACATCAAACTTTATAATGATTCAAAAATTACATAGACTTGTTAATCTATCATAAATATGGGAACATAACTTTAATAGGCACCTTAAGAATGTTTGCACCTCCGGAATTAGCTTATTAGAACTAGCAAATCTGCCAAGAATTAGCAACCAACAATATTTCTCAAAAAAAAGTAGTTCGCCAAGAACCTGCAGATATGTTGTAAATTATTCATCAGAAACGTGCTTGCAAGATTTCATACCCACTATCTGATCCTAAATCTTTGAGTACATGTCTCAATTATTAACATCGACACTAAAAAACAAATGAATACCTATATTACTAATGGTTAAAACCAGCAAAGGAAAAACAAATGAGGCTTGCAGATCATCTTTGGTGATAAACTGATACTGCACTGGCTTGAACAAACAATAAACGCGTAAACAGAATAGGCATTTAAACGTCGTAGTATTTTTTAAACATGTGATACCAAAAGAAATGTGAATTATATGTACTTTAACATAGAGCTTGCCTCAATGAAGAACTGGAGTTTTACCAGTAATATGCACAAGGTAGAGCTTTTGCTTCAGGAAGAACAATAGGCACGTAATGACTATACTGAAGAACATCTCCTCGGTTGTTCATGATCTGATACAATGTACAAAGTCCATACAACCAAAGTCTGGATTAACTAATCAAGTACGTTAAGTTAAAATTAATGATCATCAAAGAATTAGAAGTTAATTAACATGGAAATGATTTGCTAAGGAAACCTTTCGTTTTAAATGGTTTGTTCTCCCCCCTATAGACTTCTTGGTCTATAGAGACATCAAATGCTATGCTTCAATAGAGTTTTCTCGTCACATCAGCGTTTTCTGAATTTTAACATTCTTAATTTTTTTAAGATAATAAGACAAAGATTAAGACTCGTTATTAAAATTCTGTATAGCCTCAAAATAACGAAATGCTCGAGCAGAAAAACAAGTAGCTTTTTTGGCACAGTTGCCATTTAAAACGGGGATCTACATGCACTCCCTACAGGTCTTTGACAAGATCTGAACCATACATGCGGCAAGGGGAGCAAGGGTGACACCAGGATCTCACTCAATTTAATTTCCTGAGACTAATTGCAAATATTCATTTAAAGCAGAGCTAAAATGAGGAGTAGAAGGTGTTCTTCGCATTAAGTGAGCCTCAAAATATTGCACATCCTAGACAGCGAGACGCTTATTTGATGCAGCATCCCCGTGCTCTTAGGAATGCTAACTTAACTATGACTCTTTGTTTTATATTCAGAAATATTGCAATCATGTTGTTAACACAATACATTTGACTTCAGGTGGATGGATGGTACGGCTGTGCAGACACATTTATTACGCGGAATTTGTTATAACCTAGATACTATATTCGAGGATTCCTTCAGGTGGAGGCCCTACGATGATTGCACGGTTGAGGCACGAGACATCCCTGAGCTTGAGTTATGACTTATGAGTGCACATTTTCCCCTTATTTACTTGACATGGATGGAGTGGTGCTACACTGATAGGGTCACGAGACAGTTTGGATACTTGCAGCAGGTCCCTACTGAATCTCCGCTTACGAGCCATGATTCTTACCATGGGGGTCAGAGAGGATGGCCTTTTCAGTTCAGTAGGGTGCGTGAGCTGTGGGAGTCACGTTAAACTGTCGTACTTGGGCCACCAGCTTACAGACGTACTCGCAGACTTATGTACGCAGTTGAGTATCCTCAGTGGTACGATAGAGTCATTAGGCGTTTTATGATCAAATCCAGGATTTGGAGGGACCATCAAGGATTTCAGGGGTTGCAGGGGCACCTACCCGTGGCTGTAAGATTTCTCTTCTTAGATTACTACCGCTTCATTTGTCATAGTATGAGTTTATGTAAATACATTTATATGTTGTCAATACAGGTTGAGGGCTTGTCCACTGCCTACCACTAGATTCGGGGTTCCGGCGTGGCTGAGGATGATGATACTATGGATGAGTCTCTTCAGGGCTTACATGACATATTAAATGCCATAGGTTTCACATATCTTTTACAGAGGCCCCCGCATCCACCTCCTGCTACCCCACGTACTAGCGGTGATCATGCCCGTAGGCGAGGTACTGCATTTTTTCATGTTGCACCAGCTCATCGAGATGGTTGGGAGCCTTGGGCTCGTCCATCAGGTGGAGAGGGTTCTTCATTATACACCTCCTCTGGCTCAGATTAGGAGCATAGTTCTCATGGGCATGGACATACTAAGCGTACCTAGGACCACTTCATTCAGGGAGAGGGAGCTTCTCATATGTCTACTTGGGGTCACAGTTCACATGTCCATGATGCTGGTGGGTCTTCCTAGGGGCAGAGCTCTCAGAGCCATGATGCTGGTACATCTACTTTTGGCCACACTACTCAGGCCCAGAGCCCTTATGGCGGTACATCTATTATGGGCCACACTACTCAGGCCCCTTATGTTGTTCCTAATGCTTGGGCTACTGGATCCAGTTGGGGTCATTCTACTCAGAGCGATTGCGGTCATGTGGTTCAGGCTTTTCCACAGCCTACATACGATTTCCCACCCGAGACATGTAGTTCGGACTTTTCTTTCCAGACCTCGGCTAGGGGATTCGACCCTTGGTTAGTACATGATACCTCTTCACAGAGATTTGAGCAGGGGCGTCAGATGCATACACCCCTCGTCATGCAGGAGGAGGATATGGGGGATGACAGTGATGAGCATGATGACGACGATGAGGAACCTGATCCTCCTGTACAGCTGAGACAGCAGCCCCATAGAGCAGTGAAAGGAAAGGGGAGGCTATGCCACACCGGCGGGAGATTTTGTGGCTGATCAGTATTGTTTCTAATGTTTCCAGACTTGATATTTTTATTATGTCATGTTTTCATTACGTATTCAGTTCAGACTTATTTTTATTAGTTCTGGTCACTTTCAGACTTGTTGTTTTTATTATGCCATGATCTAGTCACTTCCGTTCACGGTATTACTTTTCAAAGTACTTGATAAATAATATTCAAAAAGTTCAAAGCAAGTAAAAACATACAAAAAAAAATAAAATAAAAATAAAAATACATATTACAAATAGGTTTACATCACTAGTCAACAAAAAAAGAATTAAACCTGAATAATTTTTTGGGAATTAAATATAAGCGTTGCAAAACATGTCCTCACGTAACAAATGCACACTCGACTCGCATGGTACCCTTTTCGAAGCTACAAAAATCATATATTTACAACTTTTTGATTAAAATAAAAAAATATACACTAAAAATAGGTTTACATGCCTCACCGACAAAAAGAAAATTAAACCAAAGTAATTTTTTTATAATTTAATATTAGAGCTCAAAAAATGACCTTCATAAGATTTTTTGTACTTGAAAAACAATAAACACAAGTCACAAACCGGGGGAGAAAAAGAAAAAAGGAAAAAAAACTATAAAACCCCAAAACCCTAAAAATAGTGGCGTTATGTGTCATTTTTGGAAGATTTTGAATGATTGTGTCATAAAAATGAACTTTTGACAAAAAAGTCCCGAAGCAGACACTTCTGTAGCTAAAATGATGAGGTTTTCTGAAATAAAACCTCAATTTTATCTCCACTTCTCGCTAAGATTATTTCTCCTCTTATGCATTTCACTAGTGTTTGTACTTCAGCACCTCTGATCATACAATAGTAATCGATTCTACCCTAAGTTTCATTAGTAATAACAGCTCTTAAGTTATAATAATGTTCGAAAGTTTTGCATGTAAACACAACCATCTCGAACAATACCCTCAGTTTCATTAGTAATAACAGCTCTTAAGTTATAATGATGATCGAAAGTTTTGCATGTAAACACAACCATCTCGGACAAAACTGATCACGTATCTATAGAGTAATGCTAGAGGCATAAAAGAAAGTTACAAAAAATTATCACAAAATGACATGACATGGGTGATGTGACACAATTAAAAAATTCAATTGGTCCTATTAATGTAACTGCAGGGGTCCATTTATTTTTAACCAACCAACATGTGACATGTGGCATTTGTAACTATTTTAATAACTCATTTTGTACATTTAGCATTTTTCTTAATCTATATTAACATGGTTTGGTTTGGTTTTGATTTGAGGTTTGAGCGGTTGTTGCTGAACATATTTTAACACCTTTCAAAATAAAATTTAAATAAATATATTTTAATTAAAAAAATTAAATCATGTACAATATAACTACAAATTTTATAAATTATTATCCAATTTAATTTCTAATAACACTCAACTTTTTTTATAAGGAGACACTTCCGAAATTGATTTTATTAATTCAAATAAAAAATCAAGAAAAAATTAAAAACAATATTAAAAAAAAATACTAAATACACAGTTGAAAACTCCCATGTTTGTTTTTAAATTTTAACTATCTAAATTTTGAATCTTTCAATTATATAATATATACAAAATAATACATAAATAATTTAACTTAATTAATCTCAATAATATATAATTATTTTTTTATAATTTACTTTTAAAAAATATTAAAATAAAAATTACAAATGTTATAATGAGTCAGTTCAATAACACTCATTAGGTCATGTCTGATTATTTTTAGTAACTATGTTGAAAAACCTGAACTAAAATTGAATTTATTTTAAAAAATTATTTAAATATTTATGCATGTATGTATAAGTGGAAGCGGAAGTTATCTGTAGGTGTGTAACTTATCTATAGGCAAAGCGTGACATTTTTATTTTTCAACCCAAAATCCAAATTAAAATATATACGGTGGATTTGGTTAGTTAATACAAAACGCTCAACCTACCTTTAAATGAAGACACATCCTCCATGACTTTCACAGAAAAAAAATTTAATCAGTTCCAATAGTAAAACTTGTAAACTTTTATGGATCTGTATCTTGAAAACTTTTCAAACAATCATTTTCAGTTAAATTCATCAAATGAAAATGGTTGGACATTTCAAGAGAACAAGATATATGAAAATGCAATGGTGGATTTTGAAGACACTGGTTCCATGGCTTTTTTTAAACATGTGGCTAGTTTGATGCCAGGAAAACTATTGAATCCATTAAAAAACATAATCAAATTATGATGGAGGATTTGAAATTTATCAAGTCTTCTAATGGTAACTTTGAAGATATCCTTGAAGAGGACATTGTAATGCAGGAAGAGACTAGAAAAATCGAAATGAAGGACAAGGCTAGAAGTGTGACTCGCAGGCGGAAAAAGGGAATATCATGGATTCAGGAGGAACATGAGTAATATTTTCATTTCTTTAAGTTATTTTTTTATTAAATACTTTGAATCATTTGTGTTTACATAGTGGCATGCAATTTTTTCACATTACTTATCAATTTTGTTTGTGTAAAATACACCAGCTTGTTCCTGAAAGGGCTACAACAAGAGGGAAAAGGAGAATGGAAAACCATTTCAAGAAACTACTTGCCTACCAAAACACCAACTCAAATTGCAAGTCATGCACAGAAGTTCGAGAAGCACATGCACAACAAAACTCCTCCTGAGAAACGTAGAAGAAGTATCAATGACATCAGATTCTGCTCTGATCAACCCAGCTTTTCTTCTGATTCTCAAGCTCTCCAGCCAAACCAGCTTGGCTTTGTATCAAACTCTCAGCCTTTCCCAAACGGCTTTGTTCCAAATTCTCACAATTTCAGGCCAAACCAGCTCAACTCTTTTGGTTCTCAGACTTTCCAACCAAACCAGTTCAACCTCCCTGTGAAGTTTCAGCAAAACCATCTCGGCAAGAATCCTCAGAATTTCGAGACTAACCAGTTCTGGAACACTGCATCTTACAATCATGTCAACAACAACTACTACTAGTCATGTTGGGGTTGGCTAGAAGGGCTAAATGAATGAAGATGCTTTGTCCTCGAGCTTATGCAGAATTAAGTTGTTTTTGTTTTGTCGTTATATTTTATCTTGAGAGTCTTAAACAATAAAATAAATAATGTTTCATCAGTAGTTATGTAAAATTGGCTGACACCACAGTCAAGGTATGTTATGTTTCTGCGTCAATGTTTGTGTATGTTTCTGTCAAATGTCAAGAGTCAAGAAAGAGGGTCTTGTGAGTTGTGACAGAAAAATAGTGTAATTTGTTTAATGGAATAATCATGTGTTTGTGTTTGTGTATCATGTTTGCAGATTACTTTCTTTTCCAGAAAACCATGATAAAGAAAAATGAATTATATGCATACACAGGGCAGAGCTTTTGCTTCAGGCAGAACAATAGAAGAACATCTCCTCGGTTGTTCGTGATCTGATACAATGTACAAAGTCCTTACAAGTAAAGACTGGATTAACTGATTAAGTACATTAAGTTAAAAATAATGATCATCAAAGAAGTAGAAGCTAATTAACATGACAGTGATTTGCTAAGGAAACCTTTCGTTTAAGTAGAGCTAAAATGAGGAGTGGAAGGTGTTTTTTGCATTACGTGAGCCCCGCAAATATTGACCTCCATCTCTTGATGAGACACTTGTTGACAAACTCACTAACAAGTAAAGCAACATAGAGGCAAGTGTATAAAGAATTTAACAAGTTTAGGCCAAGACCACAGTTAACAAAACAAAACATGCAGGTAAACAAAATCAGTAACTGAAATAACGTAGAGAGAAAGAAAGATGTACCCGAAACCATAGCTTTCAACAGTGACTGAAATAAAGGTTTACAGATACAAAACGCCAAGAAAATGATTACAGCTGAGTCACCAGGCCTTACTCGAAGTCCTGGCTGCTCTTGAAGAGATTATTGCCCCCTACCTGCTGCGTTTGGGATGTGCGCAATATCTCCACCAGGATAAAACAGCTCGGAGTTTATGTTAACAGCAGCAACAAAACCTCCACTTCGACCAGCACCTCAGTCGCCGGAAAATATCAGCACTTCAGGACTTATGGGAGAGAAATGCAGAGAGATTGAAGAGAAGAGATGAGAATGTAGTGTGTTGTATATATTTATTCATTCAGTTTAGTCTCTATTTATAGGAGAGGAAAAATGAAACTGTCAACACACTTAATGTCTGAATTAAACTGCTTCATTAATAAAAAATAAAAACTGATCAGATTTTGAATTCATAAATGAAAAAAAATCAAAACTGAACAGCTTTTGAATTTAAATTATTTGTAACAGCTTTTCACATTAACACCCACATTATTATCAGAACTTAAGTTAAGTTCTGATTTAACTCATCAGTACTTAAGTTCTGATTCGACTCATCAGTACTTAAGTTCTGATTCTGATATCAGAACTTGTTAAGTTCTGATTTTATTCATCAGTTCTTAAGTTCTGATTCTAATATCAGAACTTGTTACAGATCAGATTATTTGCAGGTTCAATATATTTAGACTACTTAGCCTATTTCAGAACCCAACCCAATAATCCAATCACCGATAAATAAATTCGAATTAAAATAATTCTCAAATAAATAAAATCCTCGCCCAGGTCGCCTCGCGTACGCGAGACGCCAAGACATTCGCCCAAATCGCCCTTCGACCCGACCCGGTCCGGTCCGGTCCGGTCCGGTGCGGTGCGGTGCGTGGCGGGGCGGGCGCGCGTGAAGCACACAACAACACAATGGACCATCACACACCTTAGTAGTTGTATACTACTCATGTGGGTAATACCATATAAAGCACACAACCCCTTTATTTATTTCAATGTGGGACAAACATTCTCAAATTTTCCAAGCTTTTCCAAGCTACTTTCAACTCTCATTTCATATGGATTTCATTAAGAAAATTCTTAAAACCATACATGAAAATTTAAGTTCAAATATCATTGAACAATTTCCAATCATTAGATTTTAGGATTAACATCAAGAACATAATTAAATTAAGCTCTAAAATCCTAATTTTCTAACAATCCCCCACAAATCCATACAGAAATGTGATCAATTTCCCATCATGACTTGTTTTTCAGAGTTGGTACCCTTCCGGGTTTGAACCCTCCTAATTCCTCTACTTCAATGGCTATCGGACTCAGATGGAATGTTTCACCTTGAATCTTAATCCGTTTAGTATAACCATATTCCATAGACGACGACAAGTCAAAGGTTATGGTGCCAATCTACGGCTTTGAGACATTAATGGTCATGTCTCGATCCTGTTCGTCGAATGCTTCAAGGATTAACCCTATCCTCTAATTGCGACCACACAATTACATTCGCTTAGCTGGGCATCTCCAGAGATATACTGCCTCTATCTCGTCAAATGACTTGATCCCATTCAGAGTTTTAACACTCTTGCTTTTCTGGCAGTGTCAGTACCTTCTAGGTTTACAGGGGATAGATTCAGATACTGTAGTATCATCTATGTAGCAAAGGTACTACCAACTCATCCTTACAGCTTGTTATTACCCATTGAATACACTTCAAGGGATCTCCTCTCATGTGTATTGGGTTCCCACTGTTGATGAATTATGATGGGTTGACAATCCCATCCCCAACCTTGACTTAAGGACCACTGCAGGTTTCAGTCCTTTAGTAAGAGGATCAGCTATATTATTCTGAGTTCCTATGAACTCTATAGCTATGATCCTATCAGTCACTAAACCCTTTATAGACTTGAGTCTAACTTGGATGTGTCTCTTAGTTTTAGCATTATGCTTTTTACTGCTAATCTTGTCGATAGTTGTTCGACTATCACAGTGAATAGCAATAGCAGGAAGCGGTCTGCTTACTACAGGTATTGCAGACATAAGTCCGTGTAACCATTCAGCCTCCGTCCCTGTGGCATCAAGTGCACACAACTCAGCCTCAAAAGTAGACCGAGTAACAATAGTGTGTCTGCTTGACTTCCAGGATATTGCTCCACCAGCCAAGGTGAACACGTATCCAGTCACTCCATTGGAACCAGACTTCTTAGCTATCCAACTTGCATCACTGTACTCTTCAAGCACACCAGGAAATCTCCTGTAGTGTAAACTAAGGTACATTGTGCCTTTTAGATATCTAAGTACTCTATCAAGAGCATCCCAATGAGTTCTGTTTGGACAGCTTGTATATCTCGCCAATTTAGATACAGAATATGAAATATCTGGTCTAGTACAGTTAGCAAGATACTGCAAGCTCCCAATAATCTGAGAATACCTTAACTGAGACACAGGCACTCCTGAAGTATTCTTGACAAGGGCAACTTTCGAATCATAAGGTGTACTAGCGATTCTACACTGTGAATAACCATATTTCTCAAGTATAGATTTCTCTATATAATGAGATTGAGTCAAGGTTATTCCTTCAGTGGACTGAATCAATTTGATTCCAAGAATCACACTTGCCTCACCCATATCCTTCATTTCAAAATGCCTTTTCAAGAATTCTTTAGTCTCGTTAATAATCTCAATATTGGTTCCAAACAGTAAAATGTCATCCACATATAGGCACAAAATAACACACTCATTACCTTTAACTTTAGTGTAGACACACTTATCACTTTCATTAATCTTATAACTGAAAGGCAATATAGTTTCATCAAACTTTTTATGCCAATCTCTGGGAGCTTGTTTCAAGCCATAGATGGACTTGATCAACTTACATACTTTCCTTTCATTGCCTGATGCAACAAATCCATCAGGCTGATCCATATAAATCTCTTCCTCAAGTTCACCATGAAGAAAAGCCGTCTTTACATCCATCTGATGAATGATAAGACCATGGACTGAAGCCAATGCTATAAGCATTCGGATTGTTACCATTCTTGCAACCGGAGAGTATGTATCAAAATAATCAATTCCTTCCTTTTGCTTAAAACCCTTAGCTACCAGTCTAGCTTTGTACTTATCTATTGAGTCGTCAGGATTCAACTTCCTTTTAAAGACCCATTTGCACCCAATAGTAGAACACCCAGGAGGGAGATCAACCAACTCCCATGTTCCATTGGAAACAATAGAGTCAATTTCACTCTTGATAGCGCCCTTCCAGTGCCTTGACTCAGAAGAATCCATAGCTTGCCGGAAAGTTAAAGGTTCATCCTCGATATTGTAAGTGATGAAATCACCTCCAAAATCCTTGACTACCTTTGCACGCTTACTTCTCCTTGGTTCCTCTAATTCCTTAGGAATAGAGCTACTACTAGGTTCCGCCCCCACATTTGTCATCTTTTCCACATGATCAGGAATAGAAATTGAAGTGTGAGTAGGATCTTCCTCAGAAGTCGTTTCAGGTATTCCAGTCTTCATAGGGTAGACATCCTCAAAGAATGTCGCATCTCGAAATTCAACTATCGTGTTTGCCACTATACCATCTATGTCAGATTTTAACACTAAAAATCTCATAGCTGTAGTGATTTCAAGATAGCCCAGAAAGATACAGTCAACAGTCTTTGGACCTAGTTTCTTTCTCTTGTGTTCAGGAACAAGCACCTTAGCAAGGCACCCCCACACACGAAGATACTTAAGACTAGTCATCCTGCCTTTCCATAACTCCAAGGGTGTTTTATCCATGTGTTTCAGAGGGACTCTATTCAAAATATGGCAAGTCGTATTTAGAGCCTCTCCCCACATGTATTTAGGCAACCCAGAGTTAATAAGCATACAGTTAAACCTCTTTAAAGTAATAGGGTCGGAACCAAGAAAAAATATTACTTTAGCGAGTTTATTACTTTACCGGGAGTAAAAATACACTGTGTCCATTATGCTGGGACCGGAGAACAATATTATTTTAGCGAGGTTATTACTTTATCGAGTATTACTTCATCGAGGTTTAACTGTACTATTAATCATATCTTTAAATGTTCTGTTCTTTCGCTCAGCAACCCCATTAGACTCAGGTGTGTATGGTGGAGTAACTTCATGAACTATACCATTGTTTGCACAAAATTCATTAAAAGCATTACTCGTATACTCACCACCTCTATCAGATCTCAATCTTTTAAGTAACTTACTAGTTTGTTTTTCTACTTCAGTTTTATATATAATGAATTTACTAAGTGCTTCATCCTTATGTCTAAGTAAATAAACATAACAATATCTACTACTATCATCTATAAAAGTAATGAAGTATCTAAACTGGTCCTTGGTCAACACACCACCAAATTCACAAATATCAGTGTGTACTAAATCTAACAAGTCTGAATCCCTAACAACGTTATGAAAAGGTTTCCTTATCTGTTTAGCAGACACACATACTTGACATTTAGAATTCTTTTCTATGGTATATTTTGGAATCAACTCTAAGTTCATCATGTTCTTAAGAGCACCAAAGTTTAAATGACCTAGTCTAGCATGCCATATATTTGAGGATTCAATACAATTAACAGTAGGAATAACATTATTATTCAAACTTCCCAAAACGGGATCCGCATTAATAACAAATAAACCATTTGACAAGTAACCCTTGCCAAAGAATGTACCAGTGTGAATAAGAACTACTTTATTACACTTGAACGAAATTTCAAAACCACTAGAAACTAAACAGCTTCCACTTATTATATTTCTACGCATGTCGGGAACATGATGCACTCTCGTCAGAGATAGAATACGTCCTGAAGGGAACTTCAGATCCACGTTTCCAACTCCATGTACTTGAGCAGCACTAGCATTCCCCATCTTCACAGTCAGGCTATGACTCTGTTGATAAGATACAAATAAACTAATATCAGCACAAATATGTACATTAGCTCCAGTATCTATCAACCATTCATTTGACAGATAGGTAGAAAATATCACAGGGTTGTAGGATACATACCGGTCAACGTTGGTTTCAGAAGTCGTAGCCTCACCAACAACCATGTTCACTACAGGCCCACTTGCGGTTCCAAGCACAACATTTGCTTGTGCTACCTCGGTTTTCTTCGCTTTCTTCGTAGGGCAGTCCTTACTCCAGTGCCCAACCTGCCCACAAGACCAGCATGGTTTGTTTGCCTTGGGTTTCTTGGCCTTGTCCTTGTCACTCTTAGGTTTATTACTATTAGCTTTCTTAGCAAAAGCCTTCCTCTTTTGTCCTACAGTTGCTACGTTTACCTTCGAGGTACCGTGTTCAGTTGGCATCACATGTCCCTGTTTGGACTTGTGTTGTTCTTGTACCGAGATGTCCAGCATAAGGTTGGTCCAGGTGATCTCTCCTTTCTGTCTTTTCAGGGAGAGAGAGAACTCTTCCCAAGACTTCGGGAGTTTTTCAATCACACTCATCACCTTGAACTTCTCCGGGAGATTCATTCCAGACTCCTTCAAAGCATGCACTATCATTTCGAACTCATGCACCTGCTCAGTCATGGACTTATTGTCCACCAGCTTGAACTCGAGGAACCTTGCCACAGAATACTTTTCTAGACCTTGTGAGTCAGTATTATGTGTCTGGTCCAGCTTCTCCCATAAGAGTTTTGCAGAGTAGGCATCAGAAGAATAGACATCAAACAAAGTGTTTGTTAGTGCCGCAAGAATGGCCGCTCTAGCCACTCCATCCTTCTCAGCCCACTTCGCAAAAGCCTTAACTGTGTCAGCCTTCTCTTGATCCACTACTGGTTTCTCATATTCCACAACCGGCCACAGACCCTTTATAGTCAACCACAGCTTCATCCTTTTCTGCCAGCGAGAAAAGCCAATGCCACCGTTGAATTTCTCCGGTAAACCGGTTAGTTCAACAGCCTGTGGGAAACTATAGGTGGTCCAATCAATGGCCCCAGCAGTTGCACCCGAACTGCTACCACCACCAACGATAACCTCACTTTCGTTAACCATTATGCTAAATTCTATATAACTAATAATCTCTTCAAGAATGTTGAGAAACTCACTAACAAGTAAAGCAACATAGAGGCAAGTGTATAAAGAATTTAACAAGTTTAGGCCAAGACCACAGTTAACAAAACAAAACATGCAGGTAAACAAAATCAGTAACTGAAATAACGTAGAGAGAAAGAAAGATGTACCCGAAACCATAGCTTTCAACAGTGACTGAAATAAAGGTTTACAGATACAAAACGCCAAGAAAATGATTACAGCTGAGTCACCAGGCCTTGCTCGAAGTCCTGGCTGCTCTTGAAGAGATTATTGCCCCCTACCTGCTGCGTTTGGGATGTGCGCAATATCTCCACCAGGATAAAACAGCTCGGAGTTTATGTTAACAGCAGCAACAAAACCTCCACTTCGACCAGCACCTCAGTCGCCGGAAAATATCAGCACTTCAGGACTTATGGGAGAGAAATGCAGAGAGATTGAAGAGAAGAGATGAGAATGTAGTGTGTTGTATGTATTTATTCATTCAGTTTAGCCTCTATTTATAGGAGAGGAAAAATGAAACTGTCAACACACTTAATGTCTGAATTAAACTGCTTCATTAATAAAAAATAAAAACTGATCAGATTTTGAATTCATAAATGAAAAAAAATCAAAACTGAACAGCTTTTGAATTTAAATTATTTGTAACAGCTTTTCACATTAACACCCACATTATTATCAGAACTTAAGTTAAGTTCTGATTTAACTCATCAGTACTTAAGTTCTGATTCGACTCATCAGTACTTAAGTTCTGATTCTGATATCAGAACTTGTTAAGTTCTGATTTTATTCATCAGTTCTGATTCTAATATCAGAACTTGTTACAGATCAGATTATTTGCAGGTTCAATATATTTAGACTACTTAGCCTATTTCAGAACCCAACCCAATAATCCAATCACCGATAAATAAATTCGAATTAAAATAATTCTCAAATAAATAAAATCCTCGCCCAAGTCGCCTCGCGTACGCGAGACGCCGAGACATTCGCCCAAATCGCCCTTCGACCCGACCCGGTCCGGTCCGGTCCGGTCCGGTGCGGTGCGGTGCGGTGCGTGGCGGGGCGGGCGCGCGTGAAGCACACAACAACACAATGGACCATCACACACCTTAGTAGTTGTATACTACTCATGTGGGTAATACCATATAAAGCACACAACCCCCTTTATTTATTTCAATGTGGGACAAACATTCTCAAATTTTCCAAGCTTTTCCAAGCTACTTTCAACTCTCATTTCATATGGATTTCATTAAGAAAATTCTTAAAACCATACATGAAAATTTAAGTTCAAATATCATTGAACAATTTCCAATCATTAGATTTTAGGATTAACATCAAGAACATAATTAAATTAAGCTCTAAAATCCTAATTTTCTAACAACACTTCTGCAGCTCCATTAGAAGAATACAATACCCTCTGAAATAAAACCTCAATTTTGTCTCCACTTCTCACTGAGATTCTTTCTGCTCGTATGCATTCCACAAGCGTTTGTACTTCAGCACCTCTGATACAATATACAGGGACCTGTAGTAATCGCTTCTACCCTCGTAGTATTCGATTCTACCCTCCGTTTCATTAGTACTCCCTGTGTCCTATTCAATTGTATACAATTTTTTTTTAATGTTGGACATGCATTTTAACATGAATAGAAAACACACTTCCATAATTCATTTTTAAAATTTTCATTTTTTGTATTAAACTTCAAATATCAAACTTTTATTCAGAAAAAAAAAATTAAAATTATTTATGCAACTATTTTATAAAAGAGCATTAACATGCGTGCTGGCTCCCGTCCCCCAATGTATACTTCCTAGGGGAACAAAGAGAGCACTTCCATTAGATGTGTTCCCATAGGTACATGTTAAAATATATAAATATACTCGTTCCATCAATATGTGTTAATGGTCTAAATTTGACCGCAAATTATAATTAAATAGATTTTTAAACTTTTATCATTAAAAATATATCTCATCATCTTTAAAATGTATTTTTCAATTTAGAAAAATAATACGTAAATTTGTTTTAATTATTTGTCAAAATGTGGTCAACTTGACTGTATAATAATAGTCAAACAAGGACACATAATATAAGATAGAGTTATAAAAGTTTGAGATGCTGGCACACGGTAGAAAAAGCTGAGTTGAACTGGGATTTTAATGCATTATATATAATCTACGAATTTTAATGAATTATATCTGATTTTGATTTTACGCGGATTTTAAATAAAATGTCGTAGAGTGTCATAGTGTTGATAAAAAGTATTTAGGATTTAAACACAATCTTTCAAAATCTTATGAATTATGGTGAGATAGTCCCAAAACATCCGTCAGCCCATCAGATTTTAATGGATTATAAATAATCTCAGTTGAATATCATCAGATTTTTAAGCATACTTTAAAATCGTGATTGAATACCACCACATCCTGTAGCATAATTTAAAATACTAGTTGAATACCATAAAATTCCGATACATTTTTAAAATCTCACTTGAATACACTAGATTTCATGAATGAAAAAAAATCTTTTAAAATCCGAGTTCAATACAGGGTGAAGGACAAATTTACACAAAATTAACAAAAATAACCAGTTTCTGAAAAGTTGACCAACTTTAGCGGATGGGATACCCAACTGTTACTGGAGTATCCACTTTATACAAGATACCCAACTGGCAGTGGAGTATCCCATATATGAAATACCCAACTACCAGTGGAGTATCCTATACAAATTGGGATACCCAACTGACAGTGGAGTATTCAATCGGCCAAAATTGGTCAGTTTTTTCAGAACTGCTATTTTTGTTAAATTTTTTCAAAAATCGGCTATTTTTATCATTTTTTCTTCAATACACCCCTAATTTCTAAACTTGTTTACGGGTACATTTATTTCAACACAAGACTCACTCCGAATAATCCCCATGCAATTAAGGATAAGCCTCGATAACAGATAATGCAGACTGAATAGTCTTGACCGTGTGCCTGGTGAATCCAGCCTTACGCAGAACATAAGTCCATTCCTTTGCGGTCCTTTCCTTGCCCTTATCAGTTTGTACCAACATAATCAGATCAAGCATTAGCCCCGCATTATTTACAAGTTTGTCTCCTCCATTTTCTTCGATCACTGCCTCTACAATTATCACTTTCCCAGCTGTGCCATACTCTGCTATAGCTTCTCTACAGTTCGTCAGGATCTTGATGCACTCTTCATCACTCCAGTCGTGCAATATCCACTACATTTATAAGAGTTTGAGTATGTACGTATTGTCGGATTACAACATATTTGATGTTACAATCAGAAGGGCGGTAGGATAGCGCGGGGTGAGCCACCACTGAGAGTCCTCGAAAATACAAGGCCCCCCAAATTTTAATAATATTGATATAATTTTTAAGATTGTTTATATATTTACAAACAACGATATCATAATAAAGGCTAAATGTACTTGTTTTGATGAAAATCGAATGTGAATTTTAGGATGACGTGGACAAAGAAAGTGCTTTAAATGATATTGTTGCAAAATACGAGAGGAACCTCTTTTTTCACGTAAATTTTTGAAATGTATTTCTTGTTTATAATGTATATTGCTAGTTTATTTTATATGTCGGAAGATATCTTTTTTAAATTTATATTTAATTTAAATTAAGGCCCAAAATTTGAGATTTCGCAAAGGACCCCAACTATTTTGTACAGGCAAAATGATAGCGCCCTATGTATTCACACCAAAAATACGTTTACCACGGTATAATAACAGTAGTAACTTATTCTAGATTCAAGTGTACTAACCTTGAGGAAAGCCGCATTGGCTTTAGGGACACTTACAAACATGTCTCCTCCAACGTGCTCAATGCCTTGACATTCGGGTGCAACAGGCACTGCCTGAGGAAGATCAAAGTTGATCCCACGAATCCATGGACACCTTTCGACAATTATGCGCAGAGCTGTTCCATTACCACCTCCGACATTAACCACAGAGCTCAGTCCATCGAACACCTCAGGACATCCATCAAGTACTGCAGGAACTGTTATCCTGGTATCGAAAGCCATTGCATCATCAATTAGTTTCCTATAGTCAGGATTTTCAGATGCATACTTCCATGTGTCCATGCCGTGAGCACAAATGAACGGTGACGTGTTGTCATCCAACACACGTGCACTTAAGAAATTCCATGGAGCTGTCGTAACAGAGCTGTTTACATACAAAAACATACTGGCCAAGCTATTCTTTCCATCTTTTACAAAAAGACGAGACATGGGGGTTTGAACATATCCCATGGAGCCTTGGTTTGTCCTCTTCTCCTTAAAAATACCTATGTTCATCAAGAACCTCATGATCCGGAAAAGAGGCGTTGATGAACAAGCCAGTGCTGATGATAGCTGAGAAAGTGTCATCGGATCTGCATGATTTTCGAGAATATCAGGTATTCCAAGCTCAACAGCACACCTAACTGCAGCCATTTCTGCAGAACCATGCACTAATCTCCAAATACCAACTTGTGCTCGGGCCATTTCCTCATTTTCATGGCTTGCTTCATTTTTTGTCAATCCTTCCATCTGTTAAGATCAAGTGAAACAAGCCACACTTTACTGGCTAAGTCTTGAATTACTTCAGAATCAGGCTTCAGCTTCATATAGGCATATCACATGTGTTATTTATCAATAAAGAATCATTTTCTCTATGTTGTCAAAGTCTAATATTGCAGATTGATTGTTATTTAACAATTAGTAGCTTCTTTTTTGGCCCCTCTCCGGTCGACATTTTCCAACAGGATGAACTGCACCATTGGTCGCAGACAGACGTTTCCAACTCATCACAACACGAGGGCGGTAATGCGCAAAATTGGATTAATATATTGGGACTACAGAAAATCTTTTTTAATGTGTTACAACATTGTTTAGGGATATAACTCGGGACGAGCGAACCGAGTTTCGAGCCGGGTGATTCGAGCCGAGTTTAATAGAGTCGAGCCGAGCCGAGCCGACTCGTTTAACTAATCGAGCCTAAACCTCTACCCAAACTCGACTCGTGTAATTTCATGAGTCGAGTCGAGGCGGCTCGTTTAGTTAAACGAGCCGGTTTTAACGAGTCACGAGTCGAGGCGGCTCGTTTAGTTAAACGAGCCGGTTTTAACGAGTCGGGCGAGGCGGCTCCACACGAGTTGAGTCAAGGCGGCTCGTTTAGCCGGTTTTAACGAGTCGGGCGAGGCGGCTCGTTTAATTTTACACTTAATCGAGGCTACACCTCTACCCAAACTCGGCTCATTTAAGTTGCTCGTTCTTGATTAATTAAACGAGCCGGAACTTCTACCCGAACTCGGCTCATTTAATTTCAAAAATGGTATGACCACATGAGAATATCACCATATAACCAGTACGGCACTCCCAGTGAATTATGATATGACAATGCTACTACAGTTTTAAAATTGAACTGCACTATAAACTTCCAATACAACAAAAAAGATTCACATTCGTTAACCATTCTCTGGAAATTTTTTAAGCTTTTCGAGTTTAGCTTTCCAAAATAAGACATCATTAGTTCTACCGCGCAAAGATGAACCCAACACTTTTAGAGCTAATGGAAGACCTCCAGCGTAAGTTGCAAAGCTTTCAGAGAGCTTTCTCAAACTTTCAGGCGCTACTGATTTACCGAAGGCATGATAACTAAAAAGCTTCAATGAATCAGTTTGTCCCAATTTCTTAACCATGTAAATTTCTACTTCTGGAATTTCTGGTTTCAATTGTTCAAGAAGGTTCACATCTCTTGTCGTAATAATAATTCTACTTCCACCTGAAAACAAGTCGCAAAACCTTGCTAGAAACTCTGAATAGCTCAACTGGTCCAAATCATCCAAAACAACTAGAGCTTTCTTAGAACAAAGAATTTGTTTCAGATGTCTTATACTACTTTCAACATCGCGGACCTTATAATCCTTTTTCCTGAGAAGCTCTACCAAAATTTGTTGAAGTAAAGTAAATAGTGGGCTACCTCCCTGTGAAAATTCTTTTACACATTCAATGAAGCAGCTGATTTCAAAATTTTCGGAATATGTGTTGTAGAATACTTTGGCAATCGTAGTTTTCCCAATTCCGCCCATGCCACAAATCCCAATAGCACGTACATCGTTTGACTTCATGCTAAGTTTTTGAAATACCTCTTCAACAGCAAAATCTATCTGAACTAGATGTTGCTCAAGATATAATACTTTTCTAGATGTTTTGCGTACCACATCATCCACAATTTCTTGAATAGTTTTCGATTCATTCCTGTGTTTAATCAAACATACAGAATTGTAATTCTAAAAGTTTATATATGTAGATTATAGACACTGCATACTAATTACTGTCCTTACATTCACATCTCTAAAAAACTAAGAATATATTTATTAGTTACAATTAACAACTTAATAGATTATTAATTCGAGAGTTTAAAGTTCTAGAACTGGATTTCTTGTTCTAAAAATTTCTCAATTAGTTAAACCAGTCATGAAAATTCATTAAATAGAGACGCAATGAATTAACATAATCATAAGTTACTTATACGTCCAAAATACATCCATTTTCTAACTTATAAGACAGGCCAGTGGACAGATGAAATAATCATAATACAGTTAAACCTCTTTAGTAATAGGGTCGGGACCAAGAAAAAATATTACTTTAGCGAGTTTATTACTTTATCGGGAGCAAAAATATACTGTGTCCATCATGTTGGTACTGGAGAAAAATATTATTTCAATGAGATTATTACTTTATCGATTATTACTTAATCGAGGTTTAACTGTATAACTAAAAATTGAAGGGACTCACGTTTTTTGATCATTTTTGAGATGGTATCCAGACATCTCCGAGATTTCAACAAGACCAGCTTTCCACTTGTCTATCATCTCAACAGAGTAACGTTTCTTATGATAATCAAGAGCTTCACCGAAACTTCCTGTCAGGTGACGTAGATCATCTGATGGATCGACATAGTAAAATACAGGTATAACCTGATTTTCTATTGTGTTGCAGCTAAGGATCTCAACGAGCTCATTAAGGCACCAGGGAGAACGAGCATAGTTCTCTGATACAACGACGACAAACACCTTTGAATCTCTGATTGCATTGAGAAGTCCGGGTGTAATTTTTTCACCCTTTTGAAGAGCAGGATCATCGCGGAATGTTAACATTCCAGCTTGATCTAAAGCAGAGTAAAGATGTGAAACGAAGTTTGTACGAGTGTCCTTGCCGTAAAAGCTCAAGAAAACATCCCATCTAGGCTGAGATGAAGAAGGAGAAGTTGCATGAAGATTTCTTGCAGTAGCCATGAAAAATAGTAATAGAACTTGGAAGAAAAAATGGTGAGTATGTGCACAAGTTTACTCTGCTTTTAAAGTTGTGAGCAGGCAAAGACTTCTTTCCAACTCTACAAATGAAGTCGGTCAACTTTATATTACTTGCTAACAATTTGTTAGTCGCTGGAGGTTAAGAGTTGGACTTGTATGCGTAATTAATTATTAAAAGAAATTATATTATTTGCCGATTTAATTTTTGCGTACATTTGAACGTACTTCAATTTATAGTTAATGAAGTATATATAATTTTTATAAATTACAATATGTTAGGGATAAAAAATAAAATAAAATAATTTTAATTATACGATCCGAGTTATTTTCGCGGAAACATCCTAAGAAGATAACTTGTTTTTGCCATCCTGACTAATTGAATAACAGCAAGGGGCGGCTGAGGAATTTTACAGGTCCAAGACCAATTCAAATATGTAGGCTTTTTATTTACCTCATTTGAGAACTTTTTTTGGTGAGATATGAGATGTAGTCTCAACCACATAAATTTAAATTTATTTTTAATCTAGACCACTCATTTTAAATCTCATCATCATCTTCAACCATCACCTCTTCCATAATTTTTTTTTTACTTATCACCCACCACCTCCTCCAGTCGGCAACCACCATTTCCGGCCACCACCAATTCCGGCGACTTCCAGAAAATCACAACCGTCAAAATATAAAATCACCACTGGAAACATAAAAATCATCACATCCGGCCACCAGCAAACAAAAAATCACCACCGGAACAAAAAAATCACCACAACTGGTCACTGCATCTACCCATCAGATTCGGCCACCAACTCCGTTCATCAACTACAATCACCAATACCATAACAAAAATCATCAAATTTATTACAAAACACTACAATTAAGTTATAATCACCACGTCACCACCACCATTTATACCACCACTATCATCTACATACACCCCCAATTATTGAAGGATCATTAACTAAAAATCAAAATCACTACAAAATATATATTATTCTATGATCTATTACCTAAATCAAGAATCACAACAATATAATCATACTAGATTCGACGTTGGCAACTAAACTGTATTGTTGACCGGACGGTGGAGGTTGACGATGTTTGGGCGGCGGAGATTGGGCGGGTGCGTAGAGATAGAAGTGGGGGATGATGAAGATGGGCGAGGGAGTTGTGTGTGTATGGTTATATATATATGAGAGAGAGAGAGAGGCGAAGAGAGATGAGTGAGAGGAGGGAGAAGAGAGAGGACAGGAGATACAAGGTAGAGAAGAGTTGAACGAAGGGACTGTTAGACAGCAAGGCTGGTTGATGGGTGGGGGTGAGGAATTAAAATAATATTTAAAATAGTAACGGGATGGATAGGATTTAATTTACATGTAAAAAATTGATGGTCGGGATTAAATCTCAAATCTGACTTTAAAACTGGTTCTCATTTGAGCGATTCCCTTTATCATAAATTAAAAACATTATTATACACAACTTGTTCTTTTGATACACATTCTTGAATAACTAAATAACTTACATGTTCCTACAACAGTTACAATGACAATGAGGCAACATTACTCAATCAAATACTACAGTCAGCCTGAAAACAACAAAATGCTCGAGCAGAAAAACAAGCAGCTGTTTCGCACATTTACCATTAAAGATTTAACAGGAATCTGCATCGAGTCAGAGTAAACCAAACGTGAATACAATGAGAAAAGCATGCAAGAGAACCTTAACATGTAAGCTTAGTAGCTCAGTCAATTTCCCGAGACTAATTGCAAATATTCATTTAAAGCTGAGCTAAAATGAGGAGTGGAAGGTGTTCTTTGCATTACATGAGCCCCGCACATATTCACCGTTAACTCGTCAGCAGATCTTCCTGCTTCTGCACATCCATTAGAAGCATATAGTGACTCAAAAAATACAATCTCAATTTTATCTCCACTTCTCACTGAGATTCTTTCTGCTCTTATGCATTCCACTAGCGTTTGTACTTCAGCACCTCTCATACAATATACAGGGACCTCGTAGAAATCTCTTCTACCCTCCGTTTCATTATTAATAACAGCTCTTAAGATATAATGACGATCAACAGTTTTGCATGTAAAAACAACCAAGAGACGGACACCTAAGATATCATCTTCCGCTATTGAAGGTATTTCTAAAGAAACTTTAAGTCCGCTATTTGTGTATCTGAACCATTCTGTAATCTTCCTGTTTGATACATCAGCCATATATGAATTGAAGAAGTCTCGGTCTACCTGCAACGCGAAAAACAGTGCAAAAATATTTAATTAAAGTACGATTGTGTTTTGTTGAGGGGGATAGAGACACCAACAAACCTGATGCAAACTCTGGTTCAAAGCAGATGGTTTCCAAGAGCTGGAGCTATTTGTGGACCTTAAATATTCTGTAACCTTCCTGTTTGGTGCATTCTCTCTCTGTGGACTGAACAATCCTCGTTCATGCTGCACCATGAAAAACAGTGTGAGACTATTTTATTAAAAGTGTGATTGTGTATTATTGAGAGGGATAGAGACAACAAACCCGAGTCAAACCAGATGGATTCTGAGTGCTGGAGGTATTTGTGTACCTGAAGAATTCTATACCCTCCATGTTTGGTACATCCTCTGTATGTGAACTGGAAGAGTCTCGTTCAACCTGTAACGTGAAAAACACTGAGGGACTATTTTATTAAAAGTGTGATTGTATATCATAGAGGGATAGAGACAACAACAAACCTGAGGCAAACTCTGGTTCAAACCAAATGGTTTCTGAGTGCTGGACCTACCAAAAGTCAAATATACCAATTCCTTCAACATGGAGAAATCAGACACATCCTTTAGGCTTGTGCAATTGTATATTATAAGCCCTTGCATTCGAGGAGGAAGTGGCGGAAGTGAATGAAGCCTGACGCAATTCGATATATACAAATGGTTCAACTGTTTCAAGCTGGATAAGTCAGGTAGCTGCTCCAGTATTGCAAATTTATGTATCCTCAAGTAAGTTAAACTAAGAGGAAGTTCAGGAAAGGAGGACCCTAGACTTGTACAGTTCGCCACCGTGAGTTGTTTTAGGTTGGAAAGCATAGAAAGACTATACGGTTCTGTTGGAGCGAAACTCTGTCCTTCATCGTTAAGATATAACGCTTTTAAGCAGGAGAAAGTTGAAATTATAGGCAACCATGATTTAATATCACATTTTAGAGTTAAATATTCCAACTCCATAGTTCTTACCAGGACAGGGAAACCAACTTGGCAAATAGTGTCCGCTCCATCAAAAGATAAACTTTTAAGTGATTTAAAATAATACCATACATCCGGCAGATCCTTAAGCTTCTCGCAATGGCTTAAATCCAACACCTGTAACTCACTTAGTAGTATAATAGTTACTGGTAATTCTTCAATTGCCGTATAAGAAACATCAAGGGTTTCTAAGCCACGAATCAACCCCAAATTCAGAGGCAGGCTCTCCAGCTTCGAACAATGTTCCACATCTAGTGTTTTAAGAAACTTTAGCTTCCATATGTCATCTGGAAGACTCGTAAGGTTTACACAGTATCCCAGAGAAAGTTTTACCAAATTTGGCAGGTCTACAAATGAGTCGGGCAGTTGTCTAATTGCAGTACCATTTGCAATGAACACCTTCAAGCTCTCCAAATCCCCAACTTGCATTGGTATCATACTGAGATTGAAACAACCAGTCAGTTCCAACCGTTCCAAATCCTTCAGGCGAGTAATTGAATCTGGCAGTTGCTCAATTGGGGTATATCTTGCATCAAGCGTCTTTAGTCCTTTCATATCACCCAACTGATCTGGCAATCGTTTCAGATTGCGGCAAAAATTCAAACTCAGATAGCTTAAGTTAGTCAACTGTTTAATAGGATCAGGCAATCGCTTCACAGATCTGTACATGCGCAAATAGTCCAATTTGCTGACAAGAAATAGAAATAAATAAGTTAAATAAACTAAAAGATAGTCCAGTCTAGGTTTTTGTCTGATTGATTCATCCCATTCTTCTAATTTGCCACATCCACTCAAATCTAGATGAATCAGTTCAGTCAACTGTCCAATTGATGGGTGGACTTCTAGCAGGCTTTCACAACCCCTGAAAGAAAGCTTCTCAACCAATTTTAAATGTCTGAAGTCCGAAGTCGTTTTCAAGTTCACTGAATAACTGACATCCATAGTCTTCAAATTTACTAAAGGCTGTTAAAAAAATACATGTTAGTAAATTTAAAAAAAAAACTATTCCTATTAAAGTTCTGGTATACGGGTATGCATTAAAGTTCTGTTAACTTTATGTTTGGAAACATATAATTCATTTCATGTAACATAATTGAGTTGTCATTTTAATTGTCAAGCTTATACTTATATTTGAATGTCATGGAATATAACCAAATCCAAACATGTCAATCGTACCAATCCAATATTTCAATTTTTCAAATGAGTTTCAACTTTCAAGTGATCAAACAAGACATAATGTTTTTCAATACATATAAAGAAAAGCATAAGCATCATATGTAAGTTTTTAAGTTTGAATAAAAAGTTAAAATGTATCTACTAAACAAACAAAGAATTAAATGGAAAAGATTTTCAGCTTCGTACCAGGGCTCTATTCCACAGTATCTTGAATTTGCTGCCCGGCACGTCAAGTGTGACAAGTTTTTGTGGGCAAAAACTAGATGGTAAGCAAGTCCACGGACAATAACTCCAACGGATGCATCTTAACTCATGAAATGAATCTTTAAAATTTCCCTTAATGTCACTGGCATGAACTACTTCAAGTAATCTCAAGTTGGTCAGCCTTCTAAATATTTGGGAACTTATTTGTCTATCCGTCGACACTGTCAGGTTTAAGATGAGACCTTCGATCTTTTCTGGTCCCTGTTTTTATCAATGAAAAAATAAGTAAGCTCATATTAAAACTAGAATGTCCTAGTAAGCTGGTGCTTGATCCACCAAAAAATAAGCACTATGTTGGTATAGGAAGATTTTAAGAAGGGGTCGGGTTTAGGAGGGTTTGTGAGGGTTAGAGAGAGTTTCACTCATGACCCTCCTAAAACAAACCTCTCCGTTTAAAAAAAATCTCTAACAAGCTGTTTCTAAAATTTCAAACCCCACTCGGATTGATAGACACATGGTAGATATGCACTTGTTTGATTATTTATTTTCTTGAATGTAGTTTTTTAGTAAGAATTTATCACTTATCAATTTAAATATTCAAAACTGGAATTGTAAAATATCGAATATATTTTGTTTTTACTTGCCTCTAAATTTTGCAGATTCTTCCATTCATCTCCTTGCAAAAACAAGTGTGTGCTCTTTCCGAGTTCCTTTCCCATGTCTTTTATGAGGTTATGCATCTGAAACTTATTATTCTTGTCAATTGAAAGTAGACATCTTTCCACTAAAATTGGTATTCCAACTTCTGGATAGAAATCACAAGATTTAAATACATGAACAGCCTCAGTTTTGTCCTTTCCGACGAAGAAAAATGCAATATCAAGGAACATTGCCTTCAATGTCTCATCATCTAATTCGTCATAGCTCAATTGAAGGATTTTATGTATTCCATTCTCTGGAATTTTTTTAAGCTTTTCGAGTTTAGCTTCCCAAAATAAGACATCATTAGTTCTACCGCGCAAAGATGAACCCAACACTTTTAGAGCTAACGGAAGACCTCCAGCATAAGTTGCAAAGCTTTCAGAGAGCTTTCTCAAACTTTCAGGCGCCGTTGATTTACCAAAGGCATAATATCTAAAAAGCTCCAATGAAGCAAGTTGTCCCAATTTCTTCACCATGCAAATTTCTACTTCTGGAATTTCTGTTTTTAATTGATTAAGAAGGTTTACATCTCTTGTCGTAATGATAATTCTACTTCCACCTGAAAACAAGTTGCAAAACCTTGCTAGAAATTCCGAATAGCTTAACTGGTCCAAATCATCCAAAACAATTAGAACTTTCTTGGAAAAAAGAATTTGTTTCAGATGTCTTATACCACTTTCAACATCGCGGACCTTATAATCCTTTTTACCGAGAAGCTCTATCAAGATTTGTTGAAGTAAAGGAAGTAGAGGGCTACCTCCCTGTGAAAATTCTTTTACAATTTCAATAAAGCAGCTGATTTCAAAATAGTTGGAATATGTGTTGTAGAATACTTTGGCAATCGTAGTTTTCCCAATTCCGCCCATGCCACAAATCCCAATAGCACGTACATCATTCGACTCCATGCTAAGTTTTTGAAATACCTCTTCAACAGCAAAATCTATTTGAACTAGATGTTGCTCAAGATGTAATACTTTTCTGCATGTTCTACGTACCACATCATCCACAATTTCTTGAATAATTTTCGATTCATTCCTGTGTTTAATCAAACATACAGAATTATAATTCCAAAAGTTTTTATATGTAGACACTGCATACTAATTACTGCCCTTGTATTAACATTTTCAAGAAACTGAAGAGAATAGTAATTAGAAACAAATAAGCATAACAAATAGCAGGGAGCAAACACAGTTCATTAAATTAATTACTCAGAAAGTTTCAAGTTCTAAAACTGAATTTATTGTTCTAAAAATTTCTTAAATAGTTTGACGAGTCATGACAACTCATTAAATAGTGACGTAATGCAATAACATAACCATAAGTTACTCTAAGTCGGAAATATTATTTTTCAACTTTTAAGCTACTTATAAGATATTTCAAACGAGCACAGCTCAAATAATCATAATCTAACAACAAATGAAGGGACTCACTCATTTTGCTCTTTTTTGAGATGGTATCCAGATAGCGCCGCGATGCCAACAAGACAACCTTTCCAGTCAGAGAAAAGTTCCGGTAAGTCCTCTTTTAAGGTCTCTATAATTTGGTAATCTCCTCTCAGGTGACGTACATCTGATGGAGCGACATAGTAAAATACAGGTATAACCCGATTTGCTATTCCATAGGGGCTAGGCATATCAGCAAACCTAAGGATTCCAGCAAGCATAGAAAGCCCCCCAAGGGGCTTCAAGAAATCTGATGGAGTAATAATGTTCTCTGGTAAGAAGTTATCTGATACAACGACGATAAACATCTTTGAATATAAGACTGCATCCTCGATTCTAGTTCTTTCATCCACTTCTTCAGAAGTAGGATCATATAGGAATGTTGATATTCCAGCTTGATCTAAAGCAGAGTAAAGATGTGAAACGAAGTTTTTACCAGTTTCCATGCCGTGAAAGCTCAAGAAAACATCCCACCGTTTAGGCCGAGATGAAGACGAAGAAGAAGAAGAAGGAGAAGTTGCAAGAAGATTACTTGCAGTAGCCATGAAAAATAGTTAGAACTTTGAAGGAAAAATGGTGAGTATGTGCACAAGTTTACTCTGGTTTTAAAGCTGTGAGAAGGCAAAGACTTCTTTACAATTCTACAAATGAAGTCTGCCAACTTTGTATTATTATGACTTTTTGCGCACATTTGGAAGTACTTCAATTTATAATTAAAGTAGTACATGTAATTTTAATAGATTAAAATATGTAGGTGATACTATAATTTAAGAAAAGAAAACGATTAATCTGTGCAATAATAAGTTACGTGTCAAATTTGAATTGGTTATTTTTCAATATATGTAATGGACTGCATGCACAAAAATCTCAACCAATAAAAATCACTCAACACATACAATAATTATTGTAATAATTTTAATTATACGATTACAGTTATTTTTGCGGAAAAATTCTTAGAAGATAACTTGTTTTATCTAGGAGTTAGAATACAGTTCTTTTAATATTCATATATGGCCATCCTGACTCCTGAGTCCTGACTGATAAAGACAACGAAATACCCCCAACTTGATACCAGCAACTTGTAGAACCATGTGGCTGAAGAATTTTGGAGGTCCAAGTCCAATTCAAATATGAAGGCTTTTTATAAATTTTGAATAATTAAAAATATTATTATACTTTAATAAACTATGAATATGAATGAAAAATGGATATTATATTTAAAAAAAAATTAATACCTAAAAGATTATTTAATAATAACTAACTAGAAATAAAAATAATAACTAGTGGATATTCAAAGATGCTACTTTTTATTTAGCAAAAAAAAGCTACTTTTTCATCAGATCTAACTGTCCAAGTACCCACATCAAAGCAAAGACTTGCAAATATACATAGGCATGTCAAAAATGTATGCACCTCCTGTATTTAAAAGTGCAGTCCTCACTTTCAAAAGTGTTCACCCAGTATTCAGTATTCACCCCTTAGATTTGTTAGAACCGTACTGAGTTGTAAGTGTGAGGCATAAAAGTCTATTATACAAAAAAAAAACACTCCGCACAACAATAAAAACGTAATATCTATTCGAGCTCACAAATCCAATAAGAACCTGTAGATATATGGTGAATAATCCATCAGATATGTATTCCTGAGATTTTATACCCACTATCTGATCCACCCACCTTTGAACGACTTGTTCAAATCTATGAATACCTGTGTCAAATAATAACAGACTTTAAAAAATATAAATGGATGTCTACATTACCAATGGTAAAAAAAAGCTGGGCTTGTAGATTTTGCTTTGTGATAAACTGATACCACACTAGCTAGTACATTCAATAATATTTCGAACATGCGATGCCAATGTTCTATGCCACAAAACCATGATCAAGAAAAAGATGAATTAGATGGACTTTGATATAGAGCTAGCTCAATGAAGAACCCGATCACTCAAAGTATCTTCCACACCAAATACATACTTTCCAGTATTCTGACTAATTATATCAAAATAATTGCCTATTAAGCGCTTTTCCTGTATAAACTTCACACTGGAAAGTATCTCCGCCGATAACTCATTAGCTTGATTATTTATTTTCTCCACCATAAAAAACATCAACAACATTCAATATTTTTGTTTGAAGACGTTGATGAAACATAACAGACCAACTCAACTCCGTTTCAAAGTCTGTGAATCCAGTAAGTATTAGTCCCGCAACATTAGGCTGACTGGTGGCAGGATTGATATAAAACTGTGTGGCAAGCTCTCTTGTCTTCCTTACATATTTGTGGCGCTTCTCCATTCAGAGGCAAGCAAAACGGAGAGCTGACTGCCCTCCTCATACATGTTTTTTTGGGAGATCAACAGTGAACTTATGAAGAACCTCTCTCGTGTTTCCACTTTAGCCCCAAAAAAGGTCCCATTACCATCCATAACAATAAAGCCAAACTTGTCATCAGATTCCAAAAGTTCATTTAGAGCTTCAGTATGGAACTTGATGTCGCAAAGATAAAGAGAGGCATTGATAGGCCTAAAGGGCTAAAGTCAAATGTAACCTTCTTCTCCTTCCTTTCATCAGTTATAATAGTCCCAATGTAGAGCACAAGTCTGTTTGGAGGACCTTTATTGTACAGCTTTAGTCTCTCCTGAGCAGATGTACTTGCACCTAAAACAGATTGACGATTACCCTGCTGTTTATGTTTGAAGCAGTGCCAAATTCATCCCCAAGCATCTTGGTCTCGAGGAGACATTATTAATGATATCATACTGGTTCCATTTCCAGGAGCAGCTTCAAGAGCTTTCATGAGGCTCTTGATCTTCCAGATCTCAATGTTATTATCAGTTTTATGACCGTCCGACATAGTGAGGAAGTGAACACTGCTGGTACCCGCAAAGCAAGCTCTCGCCTTGTAATTCTAAAAACATGGAAATATTAATTGTAATAGTGAGGATAATATAAAAAACAGGAACAGGTTAAATTATACAAGTCAGTTAGCACACATTTAAAGAACAAGCATCTATTTGTGTCAATTACTCCAACATTCATATTTTCCCGAGTAACACTTATAAAAAAAATATCGATGATGAGACCAAAGAATGACAATTCAAGTACTGCTCAACTATTTTCCACAAATCATGCTCCAAAGATAGAGGAACAAAGGAAAAATGCATATACGTAACAATCATAAAAATCGATTGACATTACACTAAACACACACATACACATATTACTACGAACGGAATCCAATTATACCAATTATATCCCATCCGCCGAGGTTCAGGAATAAAGGAATCGTCAAAATTGATCGACACTCATTAAACAACAAACACATTACTACGTAAGATACCCAATTATATCCCTCCCGAGATTCTCCAAATCGACATAATTACCCTACAAACTTTCCAACATCATATCAAACACCTAATCCTTCACTCCAAAACTCTCAATTACGCCATAACACATTCCGTAATCACTTCCAATTAAATTCAACCCGAAACTGAAGCCGTATTCATAAACTACCAAATTAATCACCTCCCTTCCAACTACTAACTTTTCGGGATTTTATAACTACTTTTTCAGCTAAATTCGAAGTTGTTTAATCACTAAACGCAAACAAGATCAATTATAACTGCTATGTTAAAACAAACATATTATAAATTTATAATTTAGAGTTACACAAACAAGATGAATTGATTGAGCAGTAGCAATATATAATAAAATTACTAAAATTAAATTAGAATTGTGTATGAGATTGTATGAAGAAACTAGTAAACATGTATGTATGTATATGTTACCTTGAAGATTTTTGTATGTATGTATATGTTACTAGGGTTTTCAAATTAATGCCACTAAAAAAGTAGTTTTTGATGTTAACATAGCAGAGCGACTTTTAGGTTCCACCCTTTTTAATATAAAATTATTATTTTTTTATGAGTTGGAAATTATAACTTTATAGTATTATTTTAGCACAAGACCTAGAATATCGTTGAGATGATAAATTTTAGTTTTTATTCTATAATATATATATAGAATAGGATATAGGATACCATTCAATTTACTCTAATAATATTAAGTTACATCTTTTATGTTAGGCCATACCCCAAAATAAATAACAATTATTATTAAATAAGAATAGTTAAATTCGAGTTTTTAAGAAGAACACAAATAAGGGAGTAATAAATTAATTTGACATATATTCGCTTTAAAATTTTCACTTCAAAATGAAACGAAAGTATTATAATTCTTGAAAAAAGGTTTTGAGAACTGACTCACATATTCGGGGTCCTATCCGCCCATTCTTCACTTTTCGGTCCTTCCTCTCCCTTTCCCTCTCCAATACTCTCTTCTATTTATCAATTTTTTTTAATGAAATCGAGATCTAATCATTTTTGGAGGAAATTTTGTTGAATACATTTTTATCAGGATTCAAAATTGTTATTTGTGCCCATTTTTTTATGTTAGTGTGTTCTTTTTTTATTTTTGTGTTTGTCATGTTACGGGATTCGGTAACTTTTTGAAGAAGATTTATATGATATTTTGGGATTCTGCAAGACTCGAATCATACAGGATGGTGGTTGATATTGCAAAATCTCACATATCATAACTAAAAAGTTGTTTACATTTTAGGGGTATTAATTACTTCAATATCAATTTGATGTAACTGTTTTTTGAACAATGGGTTATAAATGATACTTATGTGAAGATCAATTATCATGCTACATTTTTCACATTAGGTGTAGGTTGAAATTCTCGTGATGTTAATATAATACTTTCTAGATTTAAGAATTTGTAAATTTTATATGCTAAGCGATCTGAAAATAAAATGACTATTTATTTAATTTTTCTTTTATTTCACAGTCAGATTGTATTTGAAAGTTCACAGAATTGTTCTGGTTGAAATCTAATATTTTAATATTTTTTCACTTGTTTGTAAAAAGAAAGTATCTAATTATGTATTACTTGCTTCATTCTTTCTTCAAATTTTACGGTGTTACACTTACTTCATCTCTTCTTCAAAATTCAGGATTAGAGCGTTTGCTAAATAATCTAAATAGCATATAAGTGTCGGGTCATTTTTAAGAGAACATATAAAAAAATTAGCATTCCATCCTTTTATCCTCTCATCATAAAAGCAAAAAATAAATAAATTATATCCCGAGATTCGAACTCATGATCTCCGTAGAGACAACAGCTCGGACCACAACATACACACGCACAAAAAATAAAAAATATAGACAAACATAATTTGTCGCAATATTTGTGCGGTTTAAAACCCATCAGCTATAATTTTACATAATCATAATTATAAATAAGTTTACGAGACAATACATCAACCCAGTTGAAATCTAGACAATACATCACAATAATTTTACATAATTCAGATAGCCAATCGTTATATTTTAGCCACTATTTTAACTTTTATCATTGAAGATGCACTTAAATATTAAAATAAATATATGAAAAATAATTAATTATAATACAAAATAATATTCCATGCTTTAATAATTTAAACCAAGTATAAGTAAGTACTGTGTACTATTCCAAAAGCAGATGAAAACCGTTCAATCTAATAGCAAAGAACATCTGTAATTTAATAATTTGAATTAACTATAAGGCGAAATTGTAAATTGATTTTAATTTATTGTAAATTTCGCAATTGTCCTTTTCCTTAAAAACTTGGATATTTTTAATACAATAATACTTTCAAATTATCACTAATTTCGATATTTTGATCCTTTTTAATCAACTCTTTCAAGTAATGAATTCTTTCTTTTCAATATAATTTTAAGATTAACATATCTCTAATGAAGAGATGATTTGAAAAATAATAATTATAATGTGTATTATTTAGGCATGTTATTAAATTGTAATGTATAAGACGTAAATGCTTTATTAAATTATTCTATATACATAATTTTTCGAAGTTGAAAGAAAATCAAATAATTGTGAATACTTATCCCAATATTTAAAAAATGGAATTAAAGTTAATCATTGGAAGTGCATTAGTCACATAATGAATCGAAACTAATTTAACATATTTTTAATATATTTATTTTAATATATATATATGTATATTATTATCATATTTCTATAAATATAATTAAAATTTTGTATAGTTGGAACAAATAAAATGTTTAAAATGTGACTTTCGAATTGGGGGTCAATTTGAAAGGGACAAAAACAAAAAAAAATAGTGATTCAGTATTTTCTTTTATTCAGAAATATATCTTTTAAATTTTGTTTAATTTTTTAATTATTTTAACAATTATGTCAATTTTGAATGATAACACTGATTTTTGTCGATATTTGAATGAATTTTATGTTTGATCCAAATTTTAATATAATTGGGTTGATTATTCACTGTTTATTAATAAATCAACAAATAATTCTAAATAATAACATACTCTTATAATATAAATTCTTCTAACGAGAATTGTTTAGGTATTCCATAAAATTTCAATTCTTGAGAATTTTTTTTAAACTATATTTTTGTTTTTAAAGTTTTATTAGTTATAATCGTCTTTATTGTCAGAATTGTTCAGCTCAGTTTATAATTACTGATAAAAATTGTTGTGCTCGTAGAAAAGATCTATTTTAAATATTAGAGAACTGTAGATTGTTTTTGATATTTTTTTAATTTTATGCATACTTTTATTTTAATAAAAATAAAATAAAATATTACAACATTTTTAATTAAATTTGATATTGAAATCACCTTATTACAAAAATTAAAAAACATCTTATCTCAACGGCACGGAAGATGTGCAAATATATATTTTAGAAAATAAATTTCGAATATGGAATTAATACGCGTCTCAATTTTTCGAGATCATTAATTTTTATTTTTTTTTGAAAAATATCCAAAAGAATATTTTTGAAAAATATATTCATTTTTTAAATAAATTGCAAAAATATTTTTTAATTTATAAAAAATTTATTTTTCATTTTCTTTCTTCTAAAAATACGATTTTTGACAACTGAAATCAACTGAATAAAATTTTTGACAAGTTTATGCAACTAAATGCAATCTCAAATACAATCAAAAACCTCTATTCAACTAGTTATATATGTGCTCAATTCAAAAAAATTTTAAATAAAAAAAACCTAAAATTGTTAGTATTTTTTTTAATTTCTATTAATTTTTTCACATTTTTTTACAAAACCATGAAAACAAATCAAACGTCACGCACACAATTTACACAACTTGCTCATCTTTACGGAGTTGCAATAGTATTTTTTAACAAACTGAAAAATAAAGGCAAAGTAGTAGGATAGGGACCATGACCTAATAACTCATCAGAAGTCAGAACCATAGTTGGTTAAAACACAGAGGGAGAGAGAGAGATTGGGAGAGATAGAGAGAGAGGAGAGAGATTTTTATAGAATATGTCTATGATAACATTTGCATACATGGGCTGCTGATATATTATCTGTATCTATATACCCAAATCAAATCCTGTCAAAATTCTAAGGTATGCTGTCTTTTCACTTTTTCTTGATTTTATCAGCTAAGATTTGTCTTGTTTTTCATTGATTTCACTTCAAATTACTGCTTAATTTCCCCTCATTTTGCCAGATTTGGGTGCCCAAAAACCCTAATTTTGATTTCTTTTCTGACCATCTGAGGTAACATCTTGGAATGATTATGTGGGTATGTTGTGTCTATAGGTTGTTAGGTGTGTTTGGACTTGTGGGTAGGAGTTTTCTTGGTTTATTTGAATTGGGTTTGGTTTGGGTTGGTAGTTTGATTGTAATTGTGGTAAAGTTTGGATTTTTATTGTTTTTGTTGTGAGTTTGATCAAGATTCTTGGGAATTGTGTGAAATTGAGTGTGATTTGTTATCTAGTGGTGTTTGCATGTGTGAAGTTTGGATCTTTATGTGTGGCATGCATGTTTTTGCATTTGTGATAGTTGAATTACTGAAATGGATGGGGAAGATAGACTAATTATGGTTCTGTAGTTAATGTAGGGGATTACGTGTTCTAGGGAATAAATAGTGTGGATGGTTTAGTGTTGGATATGATGGGTACATTTGTGTTGCCTTTTCGTTTTTTGAGTTAGTAGAGTAAGGGAATTTGAATATATGGTTTGTGGTTAGAATAAGTGATGAATGGTAAAAACAGCCTTGTGTTTTGTGTACTACATCTACTGTCATGCTTTGAGAATTGATGGAATTACATAGCCCGTTATAGACAGAAATGCATATTATTCCACTCCCTTGTATGTCTAAAAGAATTGGCGGGAGACAGTTGCGATTACTTGAATATTTAGTGTGGTTCTAGATAACAGTATAATTGCTATAGATTAGTAACTGAATGAAAGAATTTAATGGATTATTAGGCACCAGTTGTTTTTTGCTAGTTAAACACACTCACACGCCCACCTTGTATTAGATAAGGTTCGAACCCTCGACATCCCTTAAAGGGAGCGAAGGAAATACCGCTATACTTAAAGGTTTTGGGTTCCACTTAACCGTTTCAGTCTGCCTTTAAGTGGATTTTGGAGAAAAAGTTAGTTTCCAACTTAGAACATATAAATTCCTAAAAAAGAAAGGAAATAGCCTTTTTTACCATTCCAGCTCTCAGTTCTCTTTAACTTCTTGCCTAGAGGCATCAACCTTACTCTTCCATAATTAATAGGATAAAGTTTCCTATCATCTGCAAATTCACACCATAATTTTTTCATTAATATATTCTGTTCTCTTGTGGCGATCTGATGGTGATAACATCGCTGTGTGACATGGCAGAAGTTAACTAAAAGGGATAAATGTCAATACACTGTTGATTCCGCCAAATACCAGAATATTAACCTTCTGCAACGTTTTGGTTACAAGTAATACTAGGAATTAAAATCCTATATTTGTTGCCTTAAGAAGAATACTGAAGGGGATAAACACGTTTACAGTTTTTAATATTTTTAATAACTACCTCAAAACCAAAAGAATGAACAAATATATATGGTTTATAAACCCTAGATAAGAAATAACCAAAAATATGTTTTGGACCAAAAACTTGAACTGAAGTCAACCCTTGAGTGAAACAAAGGTTAGAGGCTCGAGCAAGCGGGAGAATGCAAAAATTATGGTCTTGTACCTCGAGCGAGGGCCTTAATTCCTTGACCAAGGATTGCTACAATTTTGTCTATGTAACTTCGTAGTTTCTCTGTTGTGTTCTATGAAACTGAATATCTATGTAGGCTAAAGTTTAAATGGTAACCATGTTAACTAGTAGCACTAGTTAAAGACAAGTGGTTTCTTCTTGGTATTTTTTTTTCCTGTTTTTTTCTTATCAACTTTTCCAAGTACAAATGCTGTGGCAGTCAATAGTACAAGATTTATTGGATATTCAGTGAAGGTGTTTTCTTTCTTACATGGATTTTGTATTTGCTTTTCTCAGATACTAACATGAATATAGAAGAGTTCGGGAATGTCATGCCTTTAAGGGGGCTACCAGCAGGTTTAAGTATTCCCAGAAATAACAGCCACAGAGAAGATGGAGACGATATTGAACCAGCAGGTCTGAGCATCCCAAGAAATAGCAGCCACAGAGAAGATGGAGATATAAGACTTGAACCATATGTGGGGTTGGAGTTTGATTCAGCAGAAGGTGCACAAGAGTTTTATAATATTTATGCAACCCGGAATGGATTCAGAATTAGGATTGGTCAGCTTTATCGATCCAGGGTGGATGGGTCAGTTATTTCTCGTAAATATGTTTGTTCAAAAGAGGGTTTTCAGACAAATACAAGAACTGGCTGCCCAGCTTACATTAGGGTACAAAAAGATGACTCTGGGATGTGGATGCTCGCCAACGTCAACAAGGAACACAATCACGATCTTGAACTTCCCGGTGAGATAAATCCACCCCGTATACAAAGAAAATCCCTTCCTGCCCCAAGATCGTCTGTTGGTGTGTCCGCCAGAACTGGAATTAGTTCGGTTGAGGAGGATAGCCCATCTGGCACAATCGATCGTAAACGTTTTAAAAGGGAGGAAGTGCAAGAAGAAACCAGCGTAGTAGTTAGAGGAGAACCATACAAAGGTCTTGAATTTAATTCTGCTTTAGAAGCTTACAAATATTACCATATATATGCTGCTAGTGTAGGATTCAAAGTTCGTATTGGTCAGTTGTTCCGATCAAAAAAAGATGGTTCTGTCACATCCAGAAGATTTGTTTGCTCAAAGGAAGGCCATCAGCACCCTTCACGAGTTGGTTGCTCAGCATTCTTGAGAATACAAAGACAGGCATCAGGAAGGTGGGTTGTTGATCGTCTTGATATGGAACACAATCATTCAATGGACTGCCCGGTTGATGCTAGTGGGACTTTTACTCTACCAAAGGGATTTAGGGAGGAATTAGGCAATGGTTTTGAACATACAGATCTAGTTGAAGCAAATGGCAGCTTCAGTCCTGTTGGAAGAGGACGAAGGAGTAACATTGGAAGTGATTGGTATCACGTGCTTATAGAATATTTCCAGTCTCGGCAGGCAGAAGATACAGGATTCTTTTATGCAGTCGAAGCAGATAATGGAAAATGCATGAGTGTGTTCTGGGCTGATGGACGATCTAGATTTGCTTGCTCACAGTTCGGAGATGCCATTGTTCTTGATACAACATATAGGAGAGGCAGTTTTTCTGTGCCATTAGCTTGTTTTGTTGGGGTTAATCATCACAAGCAACCAGTACTTCTTGGCTGTGCTTTAATCGCGGATGATTCTGAGCAGTCCTTTACTTGGGTGTTCAAGGCATGGCTTAGGGCTATGTCAGGTCGCCATCCTTTGTCGATAACAGCAGATCAGGACAAAATCATTCAACAATCAATTGCAGAAGTCTTTCCCGGGACACATCACCGCTTTTCCACATGTCAAAAAATGGAAGAGAATTTGGGGGCACTGTTTTCCATAAATGATGAGTTTAAATATGAATATCAAACTTGCATTTTGCAGAGTCAGACAGCAAATGAATTCGATCTTTCTTGGAATGTGCTTCTCAGCAAGTACAACTTGAAGGAAAATGGGTGGTTGAAGGAAATGTACCTGATGCGCAAAAGCTGGGTTCCATTGTATATAAGGGGAACGTTTTTTGCAGGCATCCATGTGGATGGGATGAAGCCATTCTTTGGTAATATTTTAACTTCTCAAACACCCCTTAACGAATTTATCCTACGTTATGAGAAAGGTCTTGAGCAACGTCAGGAGGAGGAAAAGAAAGAGGATTTCAGTTCATTTAACTTGCAGCCTGTCTTGCACACTAAAGACCCTATAGAGGAACAATGTCGAAGGCTTTACACAATCTCAATGTTTAAAGTGTTTCAAAAGGAGCTGTTAGAATGCTACGGTTATGCTGGAATAAAGTTAAATGTTGAAGGAGCTATTAGTAGATATCTGGTGCAGAAGTGTGGCAATGGAGAGGAAAGTAAGACAGTTGCCTTCAATGCGTCCAATCTTAATATCAGTTGCAGCTGTAAGATGTTTGAATTTGAAGGTATACTGTGTAGACATGCATTAAAGGTTTTCCAAATAGTGAACATAAGGGAACTTCCATCTCGCTATATTTTACATCGTTGGACCAAAAATGCAAAGTACGGAATCTTACGAGATGTTGATTCCGGAGGCAGCTATCAAGACTATAAGCCGTTGATGTTGTGGAGTTTGAGAGAAGAAGCTCGTAACTACATCGAGGCAGGGGCAACATCTATCGAAAGATTCAAAGTAGCCTTTGAGATCATGCATGAAGGTAGAAGAAATCTTTCTTGGCAAAATTAGGAACCACTTTGAGCAAGCTAAGACACATCTTCTGACTTTTTTTCCCTTTTCATAAAAAAATTCCTTTTCTAGTCTTGACCTCCTCCCTAAATCCAAAGTTGAACAGGTCTGTCGTTTTCAGTTATAATGTTTGAGCCGTGTATGTAATTACATTTGTAATTACAGTTGAGTACTTTTTCGAATTAGTGGTATTCTTTTCTTTTTCTCGACGTAACTTTACGAGTACTTGGAAAGTGAATTGAAACATATAGACTGACAGACTGTGTTAAACTGTTAATGCTGAGAATGGGGCTGGGAATGATACTGTATGATTCAGTTTTGTACTACCTTGCCTGCTAGCTGTAGGAGGGAAATAGAAAAGTTTTTGTTTTGATAAAAAAAAAAAAATTTACAGCTCAAGAAAGAAACTAATTACATGGTTGAGCATAGCTACACTGGAAACACCAACCCCTAACAGTTCACAAATTACTACAAAGAGTAATTAACAGTAGGTTTTTGATATCCCAACTTTTAAACCTCTTGCAAGAACCAAGTCACTCTCTGGATGTTTTCTTACCCATGCTCCTGAGTTTTAAAAATGAAGGAAAGCAAGTGGAGGATAAATAAGGTAGTTTCACTTCCGTAACTATGTTCCCAAGATTTTAAAAGGAGTGAAACCAAGTGTCAGTAAATGCAAATTTGACAATCTTGTAATGAAAGTATTTCACCTTCTGATCACTTCCTTCCTTCCTGAAAACTCGGGAGCAAGCTCTTGAGTGATTGAACAACATGAAACTCCATTAAAGCTAGTAAACAAAGAATGAAGAAGATGATCATAACAGATTGTGACAGAAAAGTGTATGTACAAATTTTGTAAGTAATTGTTTGTAAGTAATTGTTTACATGATAGCTAAATAACAGAATATGTAGGCTAATGATTGTAAAGATTCTAACTAACTAAACAAATGAGTAAAGAGAATTCTATTTATAGACTTTACAGATTGACTTTCTAAGTTACTTTATCTTGACTAATACACATTTAACATTCCCCTGTCAGTTTGGAATGTGTTGGAGAAGTAATCACATTCAATCTGGAAATGATATTCCAATAAGCAGTTCTTGACAATCCTTTAGTGAATATATTAGCAAGTTGGTGTGAGCTATGAACATAAGTAGGCTGGATCATCTGCAATTGCACATGTTCCCTGACAAAGTGGCATTCAATAGCAAAATGCTTAGTATTTGGATGAAAAACTGGATCAGCTGCTATATCAAGAGCAGCCTGACTATCACTATAAACAACAGTTGGTAGTGTTTGAGAAACAAACAATTCTCGAAGGAGTAAATGCATCCAAGACAGATCACAAGTTGTGTCTGCTAAAGCACGCAGCTCAGACTCTGCAGTAGACTTAGAAACAACCTTTTGTTTCTTAGATTGCCAATTCACCAATGACGTTCCTAAAAGCAAACAAAAACCTGTAATACTGCGACTGGTATCAAGACAATTGCCCCAGTCACTATCACAAAAAAGCTCAGAGCTGCAAATCAGAAGATGCCAGGAAGAGTATTCCTTGTGAAGGAGTACCTTTGAGGTATCGAAGTACCCTTTGAACAGCAATCAAATGAGGGACTCATGGTGACTGTAAAAACGGGTTAATTATCAAGTAGGTCACTTATTGCGTTCAAATGTATCAAGTGAGTCACTGATTACAAAACGAACTCAAATATGTCACTCATTTAAAAATTTTATCAAAAATATCACTATATCATTAGTCGAAATTCTTAAAAGTATTATGTATTGAGTTTCACACATTTTTTACGAATGATATTACATCCAAATGAAAGGTTCCGAGTTCTACTATTTTAGATAATATTTTTAGATTTTTAAATTTTATCATCTATTTATTTTTAATTTTTTGATTGTTTTATTTGATTTAAATAAAAATAAATAGTAGATAAATTTTTAAAAATCTAAAAATATTATTAAAAATACTATAACTCGGAATCTTTTATTTAGATGTAATATCATTCATAAAAAAATGTGTGAAACTCAATATATAATATTTTTAAGAATTTCGACTAACGATAAAGTGATCTTTTTGATACAAAATTTTAAATGAGTGATTCATTTGAGTCCGTTTTATAATAAGTGACTCACTTGATACATTTGGACGGAGTAAATGACCTAGTTGATAATTACCCCCCTGTAAAAACTGACTCAAGTGGTGTACAATATAAGAAATGTCTGGTCTTGAAACAGTGAGGTATAACAACTTTCCAACGAACTTCCTGTAAACAGATGGATTGTCTAAAAGCAAGCCATCTTCTAGAGACAATTTAATAGTGGTATATACAGGCAAGGAAAGAGGTTTACTATCTTCTAAACCAACATCAACAAGCAAGTCATGGATAAACTTGTGTTGATGTAGAAAAATACCAGAATCAGAACGACTAACCTCCAAACCAAGATAATATTTCACCAGACCTAAATCTTTAATTGTAAAAGATTTATCAAGAAAGGCCTTAACTTGAGAGATAAGATCAATGTCAGTTCCAGTCAAAAAGTATGTCGTCTACATAAATCAAAGCAACAATGAAAGAACCCTGATGATTATAGGTGAACAAAGAGTAATCTGCAGTGGTCTGTTTAAATCCAAAAGAAAGAAGAGCAGCTCCAAGCTTTTCAAACCAAAGCCTTGAGGCTTGCTTTAAACCATAGATACTCTTGTGAAGCAAACAGACAAAATTAGAATCAGGGTTATATTGTGGATTTCCTTGTGGGATTTCCATATAAACTTCTTCTGGCAAATCGCCATGCAAAAAGGCATTATTGACGTCCAACTGGTGAACAGGCCATGATTTAGTAGAAACTATTGACAAGATGGTTCTGACAGTAACCATCTTAGCTACAGGGGAAAAAGTACTATGATAGTCTTCCCCTGCAGTTTGAGTATAACCCTTGGCCACAAGACGGGCCTTGAACTTATCTATTTCACCATTTGCCAAATATTTGACTTTATATACCCATCTACAACCAACAACCTTTTTGTTGGTTGGTAGAGGTACAATAGTCCAAGTATGGTTACTTTCCAAGGCATTCAATTCTTTTGTCATAGCATCAATCCAACGAGGGTCAATAGATGCTTGACTGTAGTTATATGGTTCCTTGACAACATATTGTTTATTGACAGTACATGAGAAAATGGTGCTAGGAATAGCAGAATAAAGGCTGAAACTGTACTTGACAGCATCTATAGGACAATCTAGTAAAATAGAAGTGGCAGAGATACAGTTGGTAGAAACAACATAATCCTTAAACCAAGTTGGTTGGATTTTTCTTCTCAAAAAAAATCTGGCAGGTGCAGGTGAAGGCACAATATTTTGTGAAACAGATGAATTATCAGAAATGATATCAGTGTTGACATCTTGTGAATCAGTATTGAGACCAATGCTCATATCTGAATGAGAATCAACAGAAACTGGTAATGAAATACCAGGAGTTGATGATTGAGAAACCTCTATTTGATGCAATACTTCATGAATAGGAGTGTCGTAATCATCAACAAAGGAATCAGAAGGAGGAATGAAAGTTGGAGTAGAAGGTGAGAATTGTAAGAATGGGAATTGTGTTTCATCAAAAAGAACATGTCTGGAAATGTGAATGGTGGAAGTAACAGGATTATACAACCTGTATCCTTTCTGATTAGCAGGATAGCCAATGAATATAGTTTTAAGGGCGCAAGCAACTAACTTGTCACCGGAATGCAAGGACATATAGGCAAGGCAACCAAAAGCTTTGAGATTACTATAGTCTGGTGGCTCTTTAAACAATTTGACATAAGGAGTTTTAAACTGTAATTTGGAGTTAGGTAATCTTTTAATCAAGTATGTGGAAGTAAGCAGACAATCTCCCCAAAAACTGGTTGGAAGATGACTCTAGAATAAAAGGGCTCTACTCATTTCAAGATGATTTCTATGTCTTCTTTCTATTTTTCCATTCTGTTGTGGTGTATATGGGCAACTTTTCTGATGAATGACATCAAACTGAGAGAAGAAAGAAATCAATTTTGTATTGACAAACTCTTTACCATTATATGTTCTGACACTCTTAATATAACATTCGAATTGATTTTGAACATAGGTGCAAAAATCTTGCAAAGCTTTACTGGTATGCTGTTTGGTAGGTAACAGAATGGCCCATAAGCCTCTTGAATAATCATCTAGTATAGTGAGGAAATACTTGCATCCATTGCAAGTGGGTGTCCTATAAGGACCCCATATGTCACAATGAACAAGTTCAAAGATGTGTTGAGTAGATGATTTGCTAATAGGGAAAGGTAATCTACTCATTTTAGCTAAAGGACATGTGTCACAAGTCAAATGAGATGGTGTGGAATCAGTATAAAAGGATGACAATAAAGGAATCTTGGACAAAATTCTAGTGGGAACATGTCCTAATCTTTTGTACCATAAAGAAGATATAGAAAGTAAAAGTAGAAGACACAGTAGAATTATTTGGATTAGAATTAGAGGGAATACCAGTATTATCAAGCTGATATAAACCTCCTGTCAATCTACCAAGAATCTGAGGATTCTGATTCAGGCCCTGCATAATACATTCATCAGCAGAAAAGTGAATGGGAGAATTTGTTTGTGATGCCAATTTGCCAATAGACAATAGATTAAACTTGAAAGAAGGCACCAAAAGAACATCAAGAACAGTAATGTTAACAGGCTTTAGAAATACGGATCCTGAATGTGTCACAATAGATGCTTCTCTATTTGGAAAATTCACAGAAATGGACTGTGGTAATACTTTGACATCATGCATTGTGTTGACATCACAACACATGTGGTTTGTTGCTCCAGTATCCAAAATCCAGACACCAGAAGACAATGTTGAAATGGAAGAAAGAGAGAATGTGGTACCTGCCACATTATGACCAAAAACAAAAGATGATGGAGTTGTAGATCCTTTAGGAGAAATATGCCGCATCAAAGTGTTCATTTGTTGTTGCAAAACATTCATTTGAGAAGTCCATTATGCAGAATCAGAAACAACAATGTCAGAAGCCTTATTAGCAATACCAGATGTTGCAGTTTGCATAGCATGATCAATCTTTGGTGTAGCTACTGCATTCTTATGAGTAAATGGACGTTTCTTTCCTTTATTATTTGGATGATAAGGATGATCCAAAGGATATCCAACAAGCTTGAAACACCTATCTTTTGTGTGATTCCTGCCATGACAGTAGCTACATTCTAGAGAACCAGATGATGACTTGTTCTGATTTTGAGACTGTTTAGGCAAGTTAACCATCAAGGAAAGAGGAGTAGATGTAGTGTGAGTCTGACGCTGTCTTTCTTCTTGTTTAAGAAGCATATATGCTTGATTTACTGATGGCCAAGGATTCATCATCAATAAATTTCCTCTAGCTGCAGTGTAACTGTTGTGCAGACCCATAGGGAATTGGATTAATCTTTTCTTCTCAAGCTGATCCTCCCAATCCTTTGTAGCACCACAAGTGCACTTAACAACTGGTTCTAAAGTTCGTAATTCATCCCATAAACCTTTGAGCTTGTGAAATTAAAACTCAATTGAATCATTGCCCTGTTCTAGCTTGAATAGTTCCTTTTGTGTCTCATATATCTTGTGACCACTAACAACTGAAAATATGTCATTAAGCTCCGTCCAAACATTAAGAGCACTATCCATGTAATTCATACTATTACTAATATCATCTGATACAGTGTTAAGAATCCACGTTATGACCATATCATTGACACGTTTCCAGTGTGGAAATGAAGGAGAATTGATGGCAGGAGCAACAAAATCACCAGTTAAAATCACTAGCTTATTCTTAGCTGAAAGCGCAATTTGCATCGAACGTTTCCAACTAGCAAAATTATCAGATTCAGTAAGCTTTTTAGAGATTAAGATCATACCAGGTTGATCGTTATTGTGCAGAAACAACGGATGTGTGTTGACATTGATATCATCAACAGATGTGTGTGCTTGATCAGTAGAAGACGTGTTCACCGGCGTAGTAGCTCGTTGATCACCAGAGACATCATTAAAATATGTTTGACGCTAAGTTGAAGCCATTACACAAGCGTAACTCAACAATAATACGAACAATTGCAGAAAATTGAGAAGGCTGTAACGTAAAGATTACAGAAAAATACGAAGAATCGTGAGAGAGATCGAAGAAATCGAAGAGAGAGATCGCGAAGAGATTGAAGAGATTGCGAAGAAATCGTGAAAAATTATGAAACGAAGATCATGAACACGAAAAGAAGATCATGTTGAGAGAATGATTGTGTGCGGTAAGCTCTGATAACATCTTGAGTGATTGAACAACATGAAACTCCATTAAAGCTAGTAAACAAGGAATGAAGAAGATGATCATAACAGATTGTAACAGAAAATTGTATATACAAACTTTGTAAGTAATTGTTTACACAAGCCGTTAATGTTTACGATTAGAACTCCAGTCCAGTTGCAGTTAAATTTTTTCTCTTTTCAAGTGGAATAAACAACGATAGCAAAGCTTTTCATGATTGTCGCGGGAGTGAAGTTATCATTTGCCTTTTTTTCTTTATAACAATCCGTTGGCAGTAAGAAAAACTTTATATCCAAAATAATTAGGCTTAAAGCTTAATACACTAGAAGACTTAAATTGAAACGAGAAATGCTAAAATTTTCAAAATCATTTTTAAATCAGTCTTCAAACTAATGCCCCTTGCTCAGCTCGATTCTCTTCCTCTCACTTCAATAATGCATTATTAAAAGTTTATAACTCATTCACACAAAGAAATTAAATGAAGAATAAAAATGAAAATGCTAGATATCCCAAATAATGTTATAAAAAAAATTCTTAAATATTTTATAAATGATTATTTTTCTCGTAATAATGTGACACTCTGCGTGCATCTATATGCACCAACGAATTAAAATTTTGACATTTGTGCTATCACATCATTTTGTAAATATTTTGATACAAATTTTGGTTTACCTAGTATTATTCAAAAAATCCAAATTTCAACGGACTCTCGTGCAAAAAGATGGAATTTTATTATTAAATAGTGAAAAAAGATTGTTTTTTTCAAAGAACTCATTTTATTTCAAAAATATAAAATTAAATTATTCAAACTTTTTCTTTCAAAATTTTTTATAAAAAAATTATAATCTGGTGGACCCGAATTAACATCTTCATTTTCTTTGTTCTCCCCCCCTCTAGAGTGACGTTGAATGTAATGATTGATTATAATAATCTATACTATACTATCTATCTATCTATATCTATACTATATTTTTATAAGTAAAACACTCTTTATTTAGTAGTTGGTTAACATCCTTTATTTGGTAGTTGGTTGGTTGTTCCGTACAGTTGTTTGATATGGTAAATAACAACCGTCAGATTAAAAAACAGATAGATGGGAACCGTGGGATGTGATAATAAAATAATATTATATTAATATTTAAACCGCTCACATGGTTCAGGGTTCGAATCCCGTCAACGGCGTATTATATTTAAACTTTATATTATTTATTTTTAACAATTTCTACATGTTTAAGGTTCGAATCCCGTGAACAACATATTATATATTATATTATTTATTTTCAGTCAAGTCTCAAATTATCATAAAGCATATATTCTTATAACTTATTATGTTCTTCAATTTATTTTTCAAATATTGAAAATCTATATTACTATATTAATAATTTTATGATAAAATATATTATTAAAAATTATTCGAGTGTTAAAGCAATCCGTCCATCGCACGGGTTATAGGCTAATAATAATATTAATAACTGAAATAGGGTATAATTTGGTTCAACGGTTATCCCCTAATTTTGGTTATTAAAAAAATAAATAAATAGTATTATATATTTGCTAAACTACTAAAATATTAAAATACTATTTGTTAACATATATAATGATATTATATTATTGGATAGTTTCATTATTATAATAGTTTCTTTATTAGGATATTTTCCTTTATTATGTTTGGTTGTAAAAAAAATGATATTCGGAGCTATTGTTCGATCCGGAATAGGTTGATGATAAGTTATATCGATTTAGGTTTCACATGTTGGGTTAAAACATGTGATTTGATTATTGTTTTTCTCATTTTCTTCTTATTCAAACCGGTTATTTTTTTCTTTGTTGGATGCTTTTAAGTTTTAATCATGATTATTAATTTGTTCCCCCCTCAATTTGGTTGAATTTCTAATGGGACTTGGTTTTTTGGTTCAAGTTTTTTTCCCCGTTGATTTTGGTTGGGACTCTCATACAACTTTTCTGTCGATTTTGGTTGAAACTCTCGTATAATTTTTCTTATGGTTTGGTTGGGACTCTAATACACATTTTCGGTCTCGCTTTGATGATATTGTCTCCTCGATATTATTATTTTTCTTCTTTCTTTCTCTCCCATTTTCCTTTTTTTCTCGTGTTGATGATGAGGGTAACCCTGGGCACATCTGTATAATTCTCTGCTTTTTATTTTATTTTATCTGGTGCTCTAGGCACATTGGCCCTTTGCGGGATTAGTGTAGGTTATTTGGTACTCTAGACACATTGACTTAGTATATTTGGTGCTCTAGACACATTGACTCAATATATTTGATGCTCTAGGCATACTGAACTTTCGAGGGATTTGATGATTTGGATACAATTAGCTAAAACGGTTATCAGATATTTTATCAAATCAATAGTGATTTAAGATAGTAGTATATACTAATAATTAGCTAAAACTTGTTGAATGAATAAGATATTGTATTTCAAAATGATTGGTTATATTTTGGAAATTATATTTTAAATGCTTATAATCGACTCTTTAATGAGTTATTATTCTAATATTTTGGATTCATTACTTCAAATTGAATACGTTTTGAAGTGTTTGGGATTCTTGATTTATTATCCTTCCACAGTTTTTGTTATTTCCGGAGAGATGTTAATATGCTTAATGCTTGTTGAGGCCATTGTGGGAAACAAGATCGTTTTGGTGGATGTCCAAGTTCATATTTCAATTTTCAAAGCAGTTATTTTCTTCTCCATGTTAGTTATGTCCAGGTATTTGAGGAATGTTAAATGCATTTGAAATTAGGTAATTTCTATGTGAATAATGCTATAGGCACATGTTTGTCTCGCCCTAATTTTCTAAATTGTGTCATCAAATTTTATTCTTTTAGTTAAAATTTATACACTGTTTATATATTGTGCACATACACACGCAAGGCGAGGGTCTTTCGGGAAACAACCTCTTCGTTATTATGAATGGGGGAAGACTGTGTACATCTTACCCTCCCCAGACCCTGCGAAGGCGGGATATACTGGGTATTTTTTTTTTGCCAAATTTAAAGCATATTTCATTAATATAACTTAGACTCAATCGGGACAAACCCCCCACTGATCATGCAATCAGGTTGAAAAATAAATAGAGTCAAATAATTAGTCATTTTGTTTCCGAATTGCTTAACAAACTGAATACAAATATTCTGAAAATTAAAAATGAAGATAATGGTTTCACGGGCAATCTAGCATGCATCTTCCCCAAAAACAGTAACTTCACAATTAACCCTCACATTAATTTCATTGATAATGCAATGTTCAGAGGATTCAGATGCAACAACTGAGTTTAGAGGCCTCATGTTATGAACAAATATTTTTTGCGAGAGGTGAGCACATGTGATTTTCACCACTTTTTCAAGCGCACCCCAGCTATCTACCTGACGAATACTAGCTATAGACATGCCGAAAGTGTTGTTGATGCGAGATATTCAGATCTCCCAATATACCGTCAAATTCATTTTCAACGTAACTATCACATCGCAGAAAGCGAGACACATCGTATAAAGCGAGACAATCAAACAAATAAACAATAAATTAAACAAAACAATACAAAAAAACCCAAAATTCAAAAATCTCGGAAGAACACCAAATTTTAATGTGTTCTTAGAACAGAGATCTTGAATCCAAAACTGAATTTTATTATAAACTCCAAGTTTTTTTTTTTTTTGAAAGCATATAAACTCCAAGTCTAAAAACTAAATTGAAGAATCATAATGGATTTTTCGAGTTTTGTGGAACAAATCACGATTTTATTGAAGAAAAATAAACTAAAGGAGAAGATGGAGATGAATATGCAGATAGAGATGGCTAAAAATGGTGAAAAAGAGGATAGGGCGGCCAGAATTGGAAGAAGGTAGGGCGGCCGATTATAGAAAAGGATTTCAAGAAACTATTTAAATGCATTTTTAATAAAAGTTATTTTTTTTAAATCAAGATTAATACTAATCAATATTAACCCATCCAATTCCACCATTGCCTGAATCTCATACTTACGCACACTATACTTACAATATACATACACATATAAATTGATCTTGATATCTCAACAATCTTACACTAATGGCAAGAAACCCATCTTATTTCACAGTCTTTTTTCTCCGCCAACCCCATAAAAATCACACCTTTAATTTCAAGAACTTGACAATTAGTACTAAAGATCACTTCAATTCAAGCATTGACAAGAAAGAGAGCTTGACCCAAGTTGTTAAAGATGTTTCTAAGTACATTCGAAGCCGACCCAGATGGGAAAACACCCTTGTTTCTGAGTTCTCAGGTATCGATTTTTCGGATAGTTGTTTGATTTATGAATTTGTGAAAAAAGAATGTAATTTGATGTTAAAGATTCGATTTTTTTACTGGGTTTGTGGTGAATTTGGGTTAATTAGGGATGATAGATTGATGGGGTTGTTATTTGATTGTCTTGTGGAGAGTAAGGCGGGGAATGCTGCGTTGCGGTTTCTTGAATTTACTAAATTTGATCCGGGGGTGGGTTCGTTAGAGGTGTTTGGTTGTTGTTTGTTTGAGAATGGGTTGGTTGGTGATGGGGTTGGGGTTTTTGAGGAGTTGGTTGAGAGAGGGAGTGTTCCGAAGGTGGAGACGTGGAATTTGGGGTTGAATTGTGCGGTGAGAGTTGGGAGGAGTGATGTTGTTTGGAAATTGTATGGGGATATGTTGAGGTGTGGTGTTGAGCCGGATGTGGAGACGGTTACGTGTTTGATTTTGGCTCTTTGTAAGGAGGATAAGCTTTCGGAAGGGTATGATCTTTTTCGGCAATGTTTGAAAGATGGGAATGTGCCGAGAAATGTGGCTTTGATTAAGTTGATATCGGGGTTTTATCAGCGAAGGAAATATTATGGCGTGTCAGCATTACTGCATGCTATGATTGCTAATGATCGTCTTCCGGGTATAGACATATATCATGAAATTATTCATTGGTTGTGCCGGAATAATAAAGCGAAAGTAGGGTATAGGATTTTTAACGATCTTAAGGATAGAGGGTATGCTCTAAATAGTTTTATGTATGCAACAATGATTGACGGTCTTTGTAAAATGAAAAAACTTGAAGATGCTAGGAAGTTATTTCGTGAGATGATTGAGAAGGGGATGAAGCCGAGGGATAACACATATGTTGACCTCATTTGTGGGCTTTTTCAAGTTGGTGATGTTGATGGGGCTCAGGAGACTTATAAGGAAATGCTTGAAGAAGGATATAAGGAGACTGTTATGAGTTATAATGCTATGATTACCGGGTTATGCTTGAATGGAAAGATTGAGTTAGCTTGGGATCTTTTTGAACAAATGCATCAGAAAGGTGTCGAATGTGACTTGGTAGGCAAGACTTGCAATTTTATGATTAGGGATGATATATACATCTATCAGGAAATAATTCATTGGTTATGCAAGACAAACAACGGGAAGGAAGGCTTTAGGATTTTTAATGATCTCAAGGATAGAGGGTATACTCCTAATAATGTCATGTATACAACAATGATTCAAGGTCTTTGTAAAATAAAATGGTTCAGAGATGCTAGGATGTTATTGCTAGAGATGATTGAGAAGGGGATGAAGCCGTGTGAGCAGACATATACTGTCCTCATCAGTGGGCTTTTTCAAGCTGGCGATGTTGATGGGGCTCAAGAACTTCATAAGGAATTGCTTGATACAGGCTACAAATACACCACTATGAGTTACAATAATATGATTACTGGATTATGTATGAATGGAAAGATAGAAGAAGCTTGTGATCTATTTAAGCAAATGCTAATTGATTGTGGCTTTGTAGAAAACACATGCAATTTTATAATTAAGAGATTTTGTAAGGAAGGAAAACTAGTTGAAGGTATGAAGTTCTTATATAATCTTTTAGACGGGGGGTTCCAACCTCCTCCTGCATCTTATACTTGCCTAGTAGAGAAGCTTTGTGAAGCGGGAGAACTGCAGGAAGCAAAAGGTTTATGGGAAGATATGCAAGATAAGGGTGTGTTGCTATCAACAGTACCCAAAATTCCATCATAAAAGGATTGAGCGGGGTAGAAAACTTTGAAGATGCTAATTCAATGCCTTCTCCAGAGTGAGAATCTTATGAAGTTCTGTTTCTTCTAAAATTACATGATTAAGATAAGTTGTGAACTGTGCGAAATCAATTCCAATCTTCCGGTTAGAAACTTTTTTTGTAATGTAATTTACCTTCGACGAAATTTCTATAAACAATATGGTTGAAAGAAGCTGTAGTTGCAGCATTAGATACTGGCTTTCTTGCATTATTTCATAACGACCTAGTACATCAGTAGGAGTAATTATCTCGTTATTTATATATCTGACTAACTGCACATAATTTTATTAAAAACAAATATTTACATAACACACATCTAGCAAGTCCTAGTTCATTATTCATGGCAAGTGTTAAGGAAGTGAACCCATAAAATGGTTTAGTAATCTCTGATGATAATCTTAGAGAAGATGCTGGTGCAGCTTTTGTTCGTGAATCTAGAGGTACCTATATCTTAGAGAAGAGTACTCATTAGGCTACGATACTAAAGATTACAGAGTATATTGTTATTAATTTGATATAATTTGGTTTTGGTATAACTGTTGATATACAGGGGAATGGTATCATGCTGGATACCATTTGACAACAGCAATAATTGGGCCAACAGTACTAGCATTGCCGTTTTCCTTGATTGTAATAACCAATGGGTGTTGTTGCCTTCTATGCTTACTATCTCATGTCACTTGTGCTCTATTACTTTGAAAATTCCAGTCGTTACCACATCCGGTTTCGTGAACTTTCTGCTGATGTCTCAGGTAATTCATTTTAAGTTAATGTCCGAGGTTGTTTAATCTGGTTTTCAATTTGACATGGTTGGAATATATGGCTAGGCAAGTTCGAATTACCTGTCTTGCAATCAGATAATGAAGGGGGGGGGGGGTCGAGTGTTTCTCTTTTTAAAGTATCATGCTTACTATGTTTTATCTTTTTATTCCGTTTGCTAAGAGGAAATAGTGAGCTTCGGAAATCACCATTCATGCTCTAATTACAAAATTGATATGTAAAAACTTCATAAGAAGTACGAAAAGAAAAGCAAGTAATTTTGCTCTCTTACGAAGAAATCTCTTAGTTGCAACTTGCAAGTGGTGTGGTAATAACCTATCATAAGACCTGTGCATTATATAGCTAACTTTCCTTAGGCTGTTACCTGTTATTTTCTACAGGAATTTGACTGTCACCACTATAAGTTATTCTTCTGCTTGTTTTTGTAGTATTATTGCACTGTCAAATGCCGGGGTCTTTACAGAAACAACAATAGAGGTAAGGTCTGTGGATATCATCTTACCCTCCTACGCTGTTCAACTATTGGGAACGTAAAAATAAAGAGATTGACATTGTCAATCATACTTTTGTATAGAAATCAAGTATAAAACACAAAAAGAAGCTGTTGATCCTTTTCTGAAGCTTTTTAAGAATATGATTGGCTAATACCATAGTGTTAATGTGTTCACTTTATTACTGATTACTTTTAGGGCCTGGATGTATGTTTTATTTTGTTGTATGAATACAAACGGCAATCATTTTGCATTTTGCTTGCTGGAAATTGCCTTCAGATATAGGAACCTTAAGGTTTATTGTTCCATGTACTTCCGGATACACAGCAGACTCGCCTGTCATGTACCATTATGCTTCTTCTGAGTTTTTTTGCCGACTAATTGGTCACTGATTGCACATTTATATCTAGTTATAGCTGCTAGTCCTGACTACAAAATAGATCAAAAGATAATCTATATGACAATCCAATCTTTATTTGCTTTCGTCCCAAACAATTTTTTCTCTTCAAGAATAATTAGCAAAATATTTATTATAAAGTTGATGTTTATCAAGATTGAAAGATCCAAGGAAATGATGAGGTGGCTGAAGGTTTCAATATTCGAACCATTATAATCTATTATCCGTCAAACTTGGGTTGAGGCTCTATCATTATACCTGTATATGCACACTAGAACAACCAAACAAAGAACCTTGCCACAATAATTACCTTTCATACTTGTAAACTTAGTTACCCAGACTCTTCATTTTGCTTCAAGTACCACGGACACTGGACACTCGGACAAGGGTATGGACACTTGGACACTTATTTTAGGCCAAAAACATGTAAATTTTTCAGAATTAATTCATTCATAATAATCATTATTTGTTGCCAATTATCTATGTAACGAAGGTTAAATTTTTTTCATCTATTGTTTATCTTATATTGATTCAGAATCCCTTCTGACTTTTTGTTTCAATATCATTTTTACAGGTTAATCAGTAATCACTCCGACTGGATCCATGAAATTGTATGAATTCATAGGAATGGTAACAGTCTATGATGCTTCTTTCTCAGATGTCAACCTTCCACTCTCTCCTGCATATCTAGGTTCACTTCTTCTCTGCTTGGGCTTCTCTTTTCTTATTACAGCGGCTTGTATTTATGCAGGTAAATACTCCTATCTCAATTGCTGGCACCAGTTTATGTCTTCATCACGGAATTTATGTCATCCCACAAAAAATTGAAAGTATTACATATTAAAGTCTACATTAAAGTTCAAAATACAGAATTATGTATTGAAAGTATAGGATAAAACGAATGCATGTGGAGTTGAATTGAATTGTTAAAGAATAATTGATTAAATAGTATTGGTCTAACTGAGCTGATACTTACTCCCTCAGTCTCAGTCAATTGTTATCGTTTCTGATAGAGTGTCCGACACGCATTTTAAGATGAATATAAAAAATAGTTCTGTAACTTTTTTTTAAATTTATATTTTTCTGAATAAAAATAGAATGTTTTAACTTTTATTCAGTAAAAGATTTTTTTTAAAAAAATTATAGAACTATACTTTTTATTCGTCTTAAATTGCGTGTCGGACACTCTTTTAGAAACGATAATAATTGGGAGGGATGGAGGGACTATTTCTTTTTCTTCCTTTCCTCGCGTGCACAGTGATATTTTATAAACAATATCTTTTACAAACAATCACAATGCTCATTCCATGAACGTTGTCATTACTAAGTTTGATAATGCTCCTCCTACTTTCATATTTAAGCTTATAGCCCAATTCGAATTTTGGTACAAGTTCATGTATTTAGGCTGTTTCACCTAATTCAAGAAGTAGTGCGTTATGTTCCCGGTAGCAACCTGCAAACTTAAGTGTTTTCAGTGTTCAAGCACGGCGAGGTTAATAGCTTTTATGTCTACTATACCTGTATTTTGTTTGGAGACTATTACTCAATAATGAACATTCTTACACATAGAATGGGGACTGCTATATGCACAATTGCTGCATTAACTGATGTGTTATGTGTGTCATGGATGATTATTGAAATCTGAGTTTCCTGTTACAAAAAAGTTAGCCTTTGTACTTGGCAGTTGCCGAATGCCACAGGCAAGTGAAAAATTGCTTGGATGATCCGTAATGCTAGCTTATAAATATGTGCGTTTTAATCTCTATCTTGTAGGCACCTCTTGCAGCCCACAGATCGAAGAACAATGTAATTGTTAGTCATATTACGTAATAAATAGAATTTGATAAGTAAATTATTTTATATATTCCAGCTGTTAGTTTTCCCGCCATAGTTTGTTAGTTAGTTACAAATGTGTATTGTATATATAGTCGGCTCCTTCTTTCTTTGTAGCAAGTTGTATGATCCAGTTGTACAAAAACACGCATTCTAATAAGGAAATGTAATATTCATCTCTCTCTCACTCTCTCTTGCATCTCTCTGCAACTTTACATTTCTCTACAAGTTCCACAGTTTATTGAATCTGCAATTACAACATGGTATCAGAGCCTGGCGGGAGAATTAAGGTTCGATTCTCAGCCACCTCCAACATTCTCAATCTCGGTTTAATCTGTTATGTTTTCTCATCGAATCAAAGCAAGAAATCTCCGATCTCGGTTGAATTTGTTACGTTTTCTCATCGATCGATACGTGCTTCGTCGATCGTCGAATCGATCAATCTCTTCGATTAGGTTTTATTTCTCTTCTTGATTCGTTTATCAGATTCATATAATCTGTATTGTTTGTGTGTTATTTTACACTGAGTAATTGCATCTATCTCCGCTGCTTATCTTCTTCGCTTATCTGCTTCATTAAATCTTTAGAATTGATTAGTTCTTTCAATACATATTTGATCTAAGCAAGTACTTGTTACATATGAATCTTGAGTTCTGCTTCGAGTACATATTTGCCATGGCTGCTTCGAGTTCTGCGAACACATCAGATACTAGTTCTAGAACACTTCTTGATCAAGATAATCCTCTGTTTCTCAATTCTTCGGATAATCCTGGTATGAAGCTCATTAGTGATCCGTTTGACGGTAGTGGTTTTAGTAACTGGAAACGCTCTATGATCATTGCTTTGTCAGCTCGAAACAAGTTAGGATTTATCGATGGAACGTTACTCAAACCAAATGCAACTGATCCTACCTTTAAGAGCTGGTCGAGGTGTAATGATATGGTTATATCATGGCTACTTGGATCTTTGTCGAAATCTATTGGTCGTAGTGTGATTTTCTCTAATTCTGCTCATCAAATGTGGCAAGAATTAGAAGAACGTCATGGTTCTCCTAATGGTACTCAGTTGTTTGCTTTGCACAAGGAGTTATCTGAAATTTCTCAAGGAAACAGTAATATTCCTGATTACTTCACCAAGCTGAAAGTGCTTTGGGATGATGTTGATTCTTTAGCTATTATTCCTGCCTGTTCTTGTGGCTGTAAATGTGGTGCATCCATCAAACTTTCTAAATTTCAACAAGATCAGCGAGTAATTCAATTTCTTATGGGCTTGAATGATTCATACACTGCTATACGTGGTTTTATTCTGATGAAAACACCATTGCCTAATATCAGTCAAGTCTATAACATACTTCTTCAGGAAGAATCCCAGAGAGAGATTCACTCTGGAGTACAATTTATGGCTGATTCTGCTTCACTTTATGTGAATTCTTCCAAACCACCAGTTCATCAGTTTGCTAAGAAACCTGGTTTTGACTCAAAAAGAAGCAATCTCACTTGCAACTATTGCAAGAAAACTGGCAACACTGTGGACAAATGTTATAAGCTACATGGATTTCCAGCAGACTTCAAATTCACAAAACCAAAGAGAACTGGAACTGCTCAGGCTGCTCAGGCAGAAATTTCTACCGGCTCCACAGCACCTGTCTCAAATACTTCCGGGATTACACCAGAGATGTACTCTCAACTCATGACTCTGTTAAAGAATTCACAAGCTACAGATTCAACACCATCAACTGCAAATTTTGCTGGTAATATCAATCTCTCAACGGTTTGTTTTTCAGATTCAAATTCTATCACATGGATTTTGGATAGTGGAGCTAGTGACCATATGTGTTTTCATAAAAACTTATTTTCTATATTTGCACCATTTTTAACATCATTAAATGTTTCTCTTCTTGCTGGGCATGTAGTTGAAATAACTCATGCTGGTACAGTCCCAATCTCTTCAGACATTACATTACATAATGTCTTATATGCCCCTCACTTCAAACTTAATCTACTTTCTGTCAGCAAATTGGCAAGTCAGATGAATTGTGTTATCAATTTCACTCATGATTTGTGTTTAATGCAGGGCTCTTCTCTGAGGAAGCCACCGGTTCTTGGTAAAACTCAGAGAGGCCTATATCTCTTGCATCATCCATCCATTGCTTTTGCTTTACCTCCAGCTGTTTCACATGTTAATGATTGTAATTCTACTATTTCCTGTAATGCCACTGTCAAAACATGGCATCTTAGACTAGGTCATTTACCTATGTCCAAGCTTCAAACTCTTTCTTTGTGTAATATTGATTCCAATACCTCTTGCGAATCAAGTCATTGTGATTTTTGTGCTAAATCTAGACAACATCGATTGCCTTTCCTCATAGCCAGATTCATTCTAATGCTTGTTTTGAGTTAATTCATGTTGACATACGGGGACCATATCCCATCAAAACATATAACAAATACAGCTACTTTCTAACCATTGTAGATGACTTTTCCAGGGCAACCTGGACTCACTTGCTCAGTTCTAAGAGCAATGCATTTCCTTTTATCAAATACTTTGTTTCCATGGTTGATACTCAGTTCAATGTTAAGGTAAAATCTGTTAGAACAGACAATGCTCTAGAACTTAGTTTAAGTCATGATGCTAGTCAGTATTTTCTTGACAAAGGCATTTTACATCAAATTTCTTGTGCTCACACTCCACAACAAAATGGTGTTGTGGAGAGGAAACACAAGCACATGTTGGAAACATCTCGAGCCCTTCTGTTTCAGTCCAATCTTCCCAAACAATATTGGGGTGACTGTGTTTTAACCTCCACCTATCTTATAAATCGTTTTCCATCCAGAGTCCTGAAAGGTTTGACTCCTTATGAAATTCTCTTTGGCACTAAACCATCTTATACACATCTCAAACCATTTGATTGTCTTGCACATGTCACAGTTCCAAAGGTTAACAGAGACAAGCTGTCACCTCGTGCTTTAACTTGTCTTTTCTTAGGTTATCCTTTCGGTAAAAAGGCTTACAAGTTTCTCAATTTAGCAAATAATTCTACTATCATATCCAGAGATGTCAAATTCTATGAAGATGTTTTTCCCTTGGTGCAAACAGACATTTCTTCTAGCTTTATTCCTCTACCAGTCATTGATAATGTCTCAGAGTCATCCTCTGATACTTCTGATCCATCTATACATTTGTTTAATCAAGGTGATCAAGGTCTCAGCTCTCCAGTTATTAGGAAGTCTACTCGTACTACTAAATTGCCATCTTATCTTAATGATTATGAACACCCTTTACATGCTCACTGCACCTCTTCTTGTTGTTCATATACCATTACTTCCTTCTGTTCTTCTGTTTTTGTCCCCCTGGCTACTTTTACTGTCTGATGTGCCACTGCTACAATGGGTTTACCTCCTGTTGAACCCTCTTCTTATGAGATTGCTGCTCAGTTTCCAGAATGGAAACAAGCTATAGCTACTGAATTCTCAGCATTGAAAACTAATAATACCTGGTCCCTTATTTCTTTACCAAAGGGAAAGAAACCGATTTCATGTAAATGGGTATTCAAAGTAAAGAATCATGCTGATGGATCAATAGAACGGTATAAAGCCCGTCTGGTTATTAAAGGGTTTACCTAGAAAGTGGGTATTGACTACACAGAGACTTTTTCTCCTGTGGTAAAAATGACCACAATACGAGCTCTTGTTGCCACTGCTGTTAAGAAAGGTTGGGAAATGACTCAATTGGACGTCAATAACGCCTTTCTTCATGGCGATCTCCATGAAGACATCTATATGAAAATTCCTCCAGGATTAGTTGTTTCTGACAATACTCTTGTTTGCAAACTCAGGAAATCTCTATATGGTCTTAAACAGACTTCTCGAGAATGGCATTTCAAGCTAAGCACAACATTGTTGTCCAAAGGTTATAAATTTTCTCAAAATGATACATCTTTTTTCTACAAGAAAATTGGTTCTGGCATCACTTTTCTAGCTGTCTACGTTGATGACATCCTTGTTACAGGAAATGATACTACAGAAATCTCAGCTATCAAAAGTTTCTTGGATAATACCTTCAAGATTAAAGATCTGGGTCGTTTGCATTACTTTTTAGGCATTGAGTTCAACTATATTGTCACTGGTGTTGTTCTGTCACAAAGAAAATTTGTGATGGATATGTTAACCGAGTTTGATTGTTCTCACATGTCTTCTGTTGTTAGTCCTTTAGATTCATCTACAAAGTTAATGCCTAATGAAGGTCAGAGTATTGATGATCCTTCTCTGTATCAAAAATTGGTTGGTAAACTGAATTTTTTGACAAATACTCGTCCATATTTGTCATTTGCAGTCCAACATTTAAGTCAGTTTATGGCTGATCCACGTCTTCCACACTGGAATGCTGCCATTCATGTGCTTCGATACCTTAAGAGTGATCCAAACCAAGGGTTGTTCTTTAGTAATTCGTCTGATTATACTGTTGCGGCATATTGTGATGCAGACTAGGCTGTCTGCCCTCACACCAGACGTTCTGTAAGTGGATTTGTGGTATTTCTGGGAGACAGTTTGATTTCATGGAAATCAAAAAAACAGCATACCATTTCTCGGCTGAATACCGATCTCTTCGTCGTGCTACTGCAGAATTAGCATGGTTGTCTAGATTACTTTCTGATTTTGATATGCCTAATATCAATCCCATTCCAGTTAAGTGTGATAACATGACAGCTATATACATTGCCAAGAATCCGGTCTTCCACGAACGCACTAAACATATAGAGCTAGATTGTCATTTTGTTCGGGAGAAACTTGGCTCTGGACTAATCTCTTTGAGTTATACTCCAACTTCTACCAGCTAGCTGATATTTTTACCAAACCTCTACCTGGTATTCATCATCAGCAGTTCTGTCCAAGTTGGGTGTTCGTTCCTTCCCCTCCAACTTGAGGGGGGGTGTTGGTCATATTACGTAATAAATAGAATTTGATAAGTAAATTATTTTATATATTCCAGCAGTTAGTTTTCCGTCATAGTTTGTTAGTTAGTTACAAATGTGTATTGTATATATAGTCGGCTCCTTCTTTATTTGTAGCAAGTTGTATGATCCAGTTGTACAAAAACACACATTCTAATCAGGAAATGTAATATTCATCTCTCTCACTCTCTTGCATCTCTCTGCAACTTTACATCTCTCTGCAAGTTCCACAGTTTATTGAATCTGCAATTACAACAGTAATAGTTTAAACTTTCAAATGTCTTAGCATTACATTACAGCAGAAGATTATAGCCACTACATGAAAGGATCGAAAGTTAGTTCTTGTTAGTTCTTGTCGGTGAATAGTTCAAGATACATTATCTCTATAGGAACGAGAATAAGATACCAAAGAAAGCCACAGCACTCCTGTTCAACAAGTTTACACTGATTCAACGTTCGACGACATTTGTATAAACAATGTCGTTGGAAGAAGCTCTAGTTGCAGCATTATATATTGTTTTTTTTGCATTATTGCTAGATGACCAAGTGATGACGAATTTTTTTTAAACATCCAATAACTAAGCAATTTGCACAGCTATGTTGATTACATTTTATTATTGTTTACTCAATTTGTAACCGTTAGATATTTTAAAATAAATTGATGGCAATAGCTAAATTCAATAAATATAATCTTAAAAGTTACTATTATAATCAGGTGTTCGAATTTCATAAATAACATACTAAATTAGAGAAATTACCAGAAATACTAAGTTTGTTTGGCATGTTACTATATTTTAAACTTTTTTGCAAAAATATGATTTGCAACCAAGATCAACAATATCCGCAACTTCTTTACGTTTTATGATAAATGACTGATTTCTTTTAATTGTATTTGAGCTTGTATCGCGTTGATTTTTTTTTGAAAACTTGTATATTTGAAAATAAAAATTTCAAAAAAACATAATTTTTAAAAGTCCTCTAAAAATTATGATACCATATAACCGTAATATGTTATAATTTGATTCACTTTCATTTTAGTTTGAATTTGATTATCCCTTTTTTTATCCCTTTTAATCAGGATCATCCATTCTAGTTTAGATTTGATTATTTTTTTTAATTACGATCGTCAAATTTTCTTAAATACAAATATCGAAAGAATTATACTACCCTGTCAGTAAAAAAAACACTAACCGAGTTTAAAAAAAACACATTACCCAAGTTTACAGCTTGAATATTCGAATATAGTATGATTAGTAAGAGTGAATAATCGGATATTTTAAAATATATGTAAAAACAGAAAAAAAATATTAAAATCCGATTTGTAAATAACAAAAATAATTTTTTCTATTTTTCCATTTTAAGAATAGTTTATACTTAAATTTTAAATCAATGACAATACGAGTGTTTGAGACAACTAATGTGCAGAAAATCGCTAACTTTTTTAAATTAACTTATTGTTGATTATTGGATCCGGTACGCATCAGGTTATGGACTTAAATGTTATAATAAGCCGGACTCGAGTCGAGTTTTCGAATTGGAACCGATGTCGACAAGATATAATTACAACATACATGTGCAAGTTACATCACCCTCATCTATTCATGTTGCATACGTTAAGGCCCATGGCCATGGGGCTTCCAATTTAATCATATTCATTTCAATTATTAACATCTCTCTCTAGCAAACACATTTCTGGAAAAATAACCAATTATTGTACTGTAGTATTCTGGAACATCAAATTCTGTAAGTCTCTTTCTTTTTCTCCTCACATGTATGCACAATATTTTATATTTTAACATTCTTTTTTTTTTATCTAAATTTCAATTTTTTATAAACCCCTCTTAAAATCTCCAGATTTTACATCGGGGTTTTATCAGGCTAGCTGTGTGGTTATCAAAGATTGAATCTTTATAATTTGGGTTTGAAAGTGTTTGATTTTTTCGGTGCAGTGGTTAAGCTCTTGTCCTCGTTCTAGTCAACGAGTCTGAGTGTAAAAAGTGTTTAATTCTTGAATGATGGAGGCTTTCAGTTCGCAAACTCAAGATAACAACTTTTATAGTGGAAGCTATTTAAGTGCTGTTATGTCTTTATTGAAGCTTATATCTCTTACATTGATTGGTTTACTTTTAGCACACCCAAAAACCCAGATTGTTCCAAGATCAACTTTTAAGCTTCTTAGCAAACTTGTTTTTTCTTTGTTCTTGCCTTGTACTATTTTTGTGCATTTTGGTGAATCGATTACGGCTAAGAATTTTATACAATGGTGGTTTATACCTGTGAATGTGATAATTAGTACTATAGTGGGTTGTTTGTTGGGGTTTTTAGTGGCGAAAATCTGTAGACCTCCTCCTGAGTTTGTGAGGTTTACGGTTATTGTGACTGCGTTTGGGAACACGGGTAATCTTCCGCTTGCTATTGTTGGGTCGGTGTGTCATAGTAATGATAACCCTTTTGGGGAGGATTGTCAGAGGACGGGTGTGGCTTATGTATCGTACTCACAATGGGTTGCTGTGTTGCTTGTTTATACGCTTGTTTATCATATGATGGAACCGCCAGTTGAGTATTATGATGTTGTTGAGGAGGATGTTGAGATTGTGGAACAGGTAGCGACGAATGATTTGAGTAGGCCACTTCTTGTGGAAGCTGAATGGCCTGGTATGGAAGATAAAGAAACTGAGCATTGCAAAACTCCGTTTATAGCCAGAGTGTTTAATAGTGTTTCGAGTATTTCAGAAGGTTCGATTCCGGATTCTGAAATGCTGGAGGAGGGAGGCCCTCCGAGTCCCAAATCAATTAGGTGTTTAGCGCAGCCACCAGTGGTTAAGAAAATCAAAAGAGTTGCTCAGCAGACACCACTTAGCCATATTCTTCAGCCACCAACAATTGCTACGTTGTTGGCTTTTGTTATTGGCATGATTTCTCCAATCAAAGCTCTTATTTATGGCAATGATGCTCCACTTGCATTTATTACAGACAGTCTAGAAATTGTTGCTGGAGCAATGGTTCCATCAGTTATGCTGGTCCTTGGAGGTATGCTTGCTGAAGGCCCCAATGAGTCTAGCCTTGGGCGACGAACTACAGTTGGAATCATTGTTGCAAGACTTCTTGTACTTCCGCTGTTTGGAATAGGGGTTGTTTTTCTGGCAGATAAGATGAATTTCTTGATTGATGGGGATCAAATGTACCGGTTTGTGCTTTTATTGCAATACACTACCCCCAGTGCGATCTTGTTTGGAGCAATTGCTAGCTTAAGGGGATATGCAGTCAGTGAAGCTTCAGCTCTTCTCTTCTGGCAGCATGTGTTTGCTATTTTCTCACTTTCACTCTATATGATTGTTTACTTCAAGTTGCTGATATCTTATATATGACGCAATTGCAGACACTTCAAATCCATTTTTCTCCAAGGTATAATGATGATGTACCAGCCATGTGATGCTGCTTTTAATTCCCTGAATGACTAAGATATAGTTCTATTTGCTTCAGTTTATTTTTAAACATGTTACCGTGACAGCTAATGACATGCTTATAAAACGGCGATGATAATATCAAAAGGTAAGGAGCTTCATTAATTGGGAGATTATTAATGTGCTAATAGGTCCCCTTTATTTGGAATGATGGGAGTATAACTAAGACTTGCAAAATCTTGGTCTGTCTGACTAACAAGACAATTGATTGGCAATCTTACAACCTGAAATATTTAAAGCGATACAGCTAAAACGAGGGACTTCTTGTTCAAACAATGAATTTAAGTTGTAAAAACTCAGAGTTAGAAAAAGTAAATCACTTGAAGATCGGATGCATGGAAATTCTACATTCTTAAATCTGAAGTATAGCTCTATAGCATTTGTAGTGTTAGCTTCTTGATCAGATGCCCATGATACTAGTAGTGTCATGTACTTCTATATCAGAGGCCTGCTAATGTTATAGATAGAAGCATTAGCTTGACAAAATTGTCTATTAATTTTTTTCAGTAGTTGGTGACTCGAGTTTCATGGCTCTTTTATTGACGTAGTAGATGTTCCAAATTTCAAAAGAACTTCAAATTGACATAACAATTACGTTGTATATTATTGGAGTGGTAGATGTTCCAAATTTCCAAAGAACTTCAAATTGACATCATAATTACGTTCTACATCTGATCATATTGCATTATCAGCTTAATGCTAAAGGTTTTTCCTTTATGATTACCCTCTTCGGATGTTAAATTTAGGGCTGAATATTCTGCATTTATCACTTGATTGCAATGCAACTCCACAACTTCTTTGTTTTATGGTTGTATATTAGAGTGCAAAGACATATCTGCACATTGAAAAAGCAACAAAGAGAGACCATGTAATCAGAGGCAACGTGTTTTTTCATTTGTGTGAATACTTTATTCTTATGTGGATGAAGGGGCAATGAAACAATTAACCATGAAATCTCATCTCGGGGTACATAAATAATAAGCCCTATGTACGCATCTTTGGTATGGGTTTCATCATTCTTTGTAAAGTTAACTAAGGCTCTCTTACATCTAAACGGAAATACTTGCATAATAACTAGTGTTTCTGTCCCAGCTTATTGTTCTGGGAATTGTTTTGCTATGGTGTTTATGTTCGTTTTATCTTTAATTAATGGCAACGTTAATCTGTGTGTTTAGTTGTGGAAAAAGGAGATACTTCATCTTTAGTACATATTGAAATTGCCGCTATTGTAAACTAGGTTAAATGTTGATTTGAAGGCTTGGAAGGAGTGACTGAGTAGCATGTTGCATACTTACATGTAGCTGAGTTGCAGGCAGCACACATACACATTGCAGCAAGTTTAAATTGAAATGCATGGACTTCAACTGTTGACTTGATTTTATTTGTCCAGGATATGTGATTTATTCAAGTTTATATTATGTTGTATTTCATGAACCAACTAATCAGATTATTAGTCTAGTGGTATTGTATTTGAGTTGGATTTGGTCAAGTATAGAACAGCTTTTATTCAGTTGGATACAATGTTATTAATCAGTTGTAAACAGGTTAACAGAACTAACCTTTTTTTACAATGATCATCCCAGTGATGCTTACATATTTCTGTTTGCCTTCGATTAATTTTCTTTGTCTGACTTTGGTAGTAATAATTACTCCCTCTATCCCACCGGATTCTTTAGTCTAAGCCACACATTTTAAGGTTATTATAAAATATAGTTCTACAATTTTTTTTAAAAAAAAATTATTTTTTTATATTAAAGTTTCAACATTGAATTTTTATTTAAAAGAAAAAAAATATTTAAAATTATTCAGGAACCATGTTTTACGGGAGCCTTAAAATGCGTCCTAATTTCCCGTCCCTCAATGTAAACATCCGAGCAGTTTGGTAGGTGGGCTGGCTGAAGCTACAGAGTATTGTAAAACAACTTGAAGCAAAGTGCAAAGTCTTGTAACATAACCAACTAATAATCCATCTATGAAAACTATCATCGTCCTCGTCCGCTGCTCTCCCCTCAGCAAAACCCGGCAGTGTAATTTCTTTCCCCTTTTCAGTTGAATTGAATGGTATTCTGATCAGAGTTAACGATATTCAAGCAGAAGCATTTTCAAGGAGTCGAGATTACAAATTGATTAGGATTTAGCAGCCTAGAATGCAAGAGTATTTCCCAGAACGAATATGCTCCCGCGATTTACAGATATGAAAGGGACTGATATCAACTTGTCCACTGAATCAAGAAAATAACATTTCAACAAGAAACTAATTTAACAAATTAATCCAATGTAACAAAGGAACACAGATTAATACAATGTAACAAAGGAACAGTATATTATAGTTTGAGAAATCAGTAGCAGTTCTAAGGGTGAACAGGCATCACAGGTAAATTAACCAGTGTGTCTAACATATAAAGAGCACAGCTTAATAGCTCTGCCGAAAAAGCACAGCTTAATAGCTCTGCCAAAAAAGATTGCAATATTTACATTGAAAGATCAAACACTGTATGTGTAAGTAGGACACCGGAAGCAAGAAATAGACATTATAATGGTAAATTCAATTCACGACTTATTATCAACCTGCAATGTGCCATCAAACATAATGAAGATCGTAATGTTGTTGATCATGCCTTCACAGGCTCATCATCGTCTTCAATATCCCAAGTCAAGTCTTCTTCTTCATCCGCTGCAGCACTCAACCGCTTGCGCAAATCAGCCTTATTCGGACTCCCATCCGTAGACACCTTATGCTCATCACTACTCCCAATATCCTCAATCTCATCCCACCCAAGATCTTCCTCAGGCGATAACTGACTAGAAATCACCGATATATCACTATCCGTTTTCCCTTCCGACGTCACTTTCTCTGTCTCTTTCTCAACACCAACCTCAATCTTCTCACTTCCCACCTGATCACCTCCACGTTCCTCGTCATTCCCCTTTTCCAAATTACCCTCAACCTCCGATTTCCCACCACTATCTTCCCCGAACCCCTCCAACATCCCACCTTTCCCTTCCACAATATCCCCCCGTCTCAACGTCCTCTCCTCACACTCCTCAAACTCCTCCTCATCAACATCCCAACTCAACTCCTCCTCGTCCTCCTCCCCCGCCATCACTCTCCTAACCAACCTACTCCTCGCCTCCTCCGCTTTCCTCACCTTCCAAACCCTAAAAAACAACCTCTCCCAAAAAACCCCCTCCTCCACCTTCCCCGAACCAACAACCTCCTCATAAATCTCCCTAATCACCCCATTCCTCTCCACCGCCTCCTCCACCTCCCGGGCTCGTTCCTCCACCTTAACCCCCTTCCTCCACTCCTCAAACTCCTCCTCACACTCCTCCTCGATCTCCCTACAATACGTATTCATATCACATTCCACTCCTCGTACCAACGCCTCCACCCTACTATACGCCTTCACCCCCACATTCCCACTACTCTCCCCAATTCCCCCAATTCCACTCGCGTAATTATTATCATCATCATCGTGATCACTACTAACTAAAATATCTCTGTTACGTGCAATAATCTCCGTAAAATCATCAATCACTTGTCCAACAGACTCCAATTTCTCCTGCGCAAACCCCGCCCCAGCCTCCAACGATCCCGGAATATCTTTCACCGCTTTCGAAGCAGCTTTCACAATAACATCACTCTCCTTCTTCAATCCTGAGCTAAATTCTTCGATATCGCGACGATACGTCTCCACAATTGCCTCTGATCTCGTCGCTATGCTTCTCAATAACGTACTCCCAAAGCTCCAAGCATTAGAAACAGTTGACATCTCCCGGGTCGGGTCAGAATCCGGGTCCGGGTTAAAATTAGGGTTTCCATTGGGATGCGAAATTTGGGGTTGAGGAGGGGTAGTTTGGGGATTTGAGTCGTCCGGGTCGTCGGAGAAGACGGATTTGAAGAAGTCCATTAGAGGTGATCTGACAGATTTGTATGTATAGATTATAGATACAGATCTGTTGTGTGTATATATGGGGGAGGAAGAAATTGCAGTGTAATCTAGTAAGGTTAGGGATTTATGTAGTGGTTTATTTTTGCACGACGTGAAGAAAAATGTTTATTTATTTAATAACAATTTTAATGTTTTGAACACTAAAAATCTAAAATTGTTAATAACAATTTGATTTTTTAATGAATGAAAATAGAATTAAGCATAATATTACTTTTTTTTAAAAAGGCATAATATTACTATATGTACATTTTGTTATTACAAAAAAAATTATATGAGATTTGTGGTAAACTTTATGATAAATTTGATTTTTAAAGTTTTGTTAATATTTTACGTTAAGTTTAATAATATCAATTTTTTTATCATTAAATTGTGTGTATAACAATCTTAACAATACATTATTTCTATAATAAACATAGTGGTATGATTGTACTTTTTCAAACACATGATTTCATGATCCAATGGTACAGGTTCGGGATCTTTGGATCATTTTCACAATACATAATTTTTCTATCCAACAATACAAATTTTATTTTTCTTTTTAACCGGTACTATGATTTTTTATTCTTTAAAGTGACGACGATGGAGACAAACATGATAAAAGGAAGTGGTGCATTCGTATGAGGTTTTCTCTGGGCAAACAGTGAATAATCATAAGTCAGCTATTTTTTTCAGTTCGAACGTAAAGCGAGATAAACAAACAGAAATAAGGAACTTGCTTGGGGTGTTTAACAGTATTAAAAGTAGTAAATACCTTGGTATTAACAGTATTAAAATATCATTGGTAAATCAAAAAAGTTGATTTTTCGGTATTTGAAGGATAAAGTATGGAAGAAGATTCAAGGTTGGAATACAAGGCTGTTATCGAGAGCCGGGAAGGTGGTGTTAATTAGGAGTGTTGCTCAAACAATCCCTACGTACACGATATCATATTTTTTGATCCCAAAAACGTTATGTCAGGAGATAAAGAGGTTGATGAATACCTTCTGGTGGAAATCTAACTCTTCGAATAATAAAGGTGTTAAATGGCTATCGTGGTCCAGGATGAGCATGTCAAAAGAAAAAGGTGGTTTGGGCTTTCGAGATTTACATGGATTTAACATTTCATTATTGGGAAAGCAGTGTTGGAATCTTGTCAAAAATCCAGGTACTCTGTTAGCTAGGCTGCTGAAGGCTCGTTATTATCCTAATTGTATTTTGTTGCAAACTAGTAGATCATGGGGTTCAAATTACACCTGGTCTAGTATTTGGGAGGCTAAAGAAAATATGAAAGGAGGTTCAAGATGGGTTATTAGAGATGGTAAGTTCATTAACATTTCGGGGATAGGTGGTTGAGGGGGAAGGATAGCTTTTGTGTTGATCATGGGGGAATCTGCAGCTCAGAGTCGAAGGTGTGTGATTTTTTCTTGGCTGGACAGAAGGAATGGGATGAGATTAAGGTCAGATCTACGTTTAACAGTAATGATGCGGAAGCCATTTCAGCAACTCGTATACCTCAAAGTAGTACACAAGACAAGATAGCCTGGGTCCATTTTAAGGATGGTCAGTACACAGTGAAGTCGGGTTATTATCAATGGCAACTGAATCATTTGGGAGATGTAGACTTGCAGCAATCTGATGGTTGGAGGAAGCTCCGGCGTTTGAGTGTGCCACGTAAAATTAAAATGTTTATATGGAGAGTGTGTCGTAATACTATTCATGTTCATAATCTTCTAAGAGGTAAAGGCATTCGAGTTCCTATTGGGTGTGTAATGTGTATTGGGGACATTGAACATTTAATGCACTTGCTTATTGACTGTGAATTTGCAAAAGGCTGTTGGCAACGTACAAGGCTCAACTACAACACCTGGGAGGTTGAGAGCGTCTCGGACTGGCTTCTTGACAAGCTTTGTAACGAGCGTGGGGTGTTTGGTGGGCTCGTAATAAGAGGGTATGGGAAAATAAGGTCATATCAACTGAAATTGCAATGAACTGGAGCTCAAAGAAAGTGGTAGAATGGAAGCAGGCGCAGAAAAAAGATGAACATTGTTTGTAATCTGAGAATGAATTATGTTCACCATACTAAGAAGTAGAAAGCTCCTCCGATAGGAAAGCTTAAATTGAGTGTAAATGCGTCGGTTTTTGATGGAGTAGGTTACTTCTCAGTTGGAATGTTGGTGAGAGATTATCAAGGCAGTTTGTTTGTGGCAGAATGCAATATCCCGTAATTTTTAGAATTTGATTAATAATAGAATAATAAAAAAAGGTTTAAAATTAGATAAATATTAGGATTTAAAATTGGATAAGACTAATGGACCTAAAATTTGAATCAGATTCTAATATGGATAACTTGTAGGTTAATACATAGGGTTTTTGTATCGTTATAAATACACCATATTCGTCTTCCTTGTTTTTATTCATAAAATTCGTTGGGCTCTTCTCGACATAAATCAGCAGTCTTGTAAAATTCGTAGAAAATTCATCGTAAGTCGGAATTCATTGATACTGGATTTTTCGGAAAGGTCTTTTCATTCTCTACAACTTTCGTGTTTCATATTTTTTAAGAAAACATCGTTTAGAGGGCCAAAAAGAGTAAATTCAGATCTGACCAGTATTTGAGGTAAGTTTTCGATCGATCTTTCTAGTGTTTTCAAAATTGTATGTTACGCGTGTATATTTGAATATCAAAATATGAGCTAAGTGATAATATATTTGAAATTATTATGTGTTAGAGTATAGGTATTGTTGTGTATGCATTGTGTGTCTCAGCGATAATTTAAGATCTTTGATTTGTGCCGTAGTTTGTGAAAATATCGAATAAGAACTTAGGACCGCAGTCACCGGATTGTAGTGACAGTTTTCAGAAAATTTAGGACCGTTATCACCTGTTGTAGTTGTCGTGGCATGGATTATGGATTTTGAATTATTGTTATTTATGTGGTATGTGTATTGTGTATATTGAATAAGAATAAGAATAAGAATGCGTATCGAAAGTATTTGTTTCGTATATCGTATCGTACAAATTATCGTATTTTGTTATATGTGTACATGTTACCTGGCCTACTAGTTGGATCGATTGGTCTCTTGTTGGGCTTCGCCGCTCATTCTTTTAATATTTCAGGTCTCATTTAAGAGTCCGAGTTGGATAACATTAAAGTTCGAGGACTTAGAATTGGAGTAGATTGACCTTTGTGCTTCCGCTTTTAGCTGCGCGTTTGTAATAGTTACCTCTGTAATAGACTTTTTTATCAATAAATTGTATTTTATTTTAGTTTCGGTTTAGAATTTATAGTCCGGAAGTGCGAGATGTCTCAGTTATGTAATATCCCGTAATTTTTAGAATTCGATTAATAATAAAATAATAGAAAAAAGTATTAAAATTAGATAAAGATTAGGATTTAAAATTGGATCAGAATAATTGGCCTAAAATTTGGATCAGATTATATTATGAATAACTTGTAGGTTAATACATAGGGTTTTGTATCGTTATAAATATACCATATTTGTCTTCCTTGTTTTTATTCGTAAAATTCGTAGGGCTCTTCTCGGCATAAATCAGCAGTCTTGTAAAATTCGTAGGAAATTCATTGTAAGTCGGAATTCATTGATTCTGGACTTTTCGGAAAGGTCTTTTCGTTCTCTACAGCTTTCGTGTTTCGTATTTTTTTAAGAAAACATCGTTTAGAGGGTCAAAATGAGTAAATTCAGATCTGACCAGTATTTGAGGTAAGTTTTCGATCGATCTTTCTTGTGTTTTCAAAATTGTATGTTACGCGTGTATATTTAAATATCAAAACATGGGCTAATTGATGATATATTTGAAATTATTATGTGTTAGAGTGTATGTATTGTTGTGTATGCATTGTGTGTCTCGGCGATAATTTAAGATCTTTGATTTGTGTTGTGGTTTGTGAAAATATCGAATAAGAACTTAGGACCGCAGTCACCGGATTGTAGTGATAGTTTTCAAAAAATTTAGGACCGTTATCACCGGGTTTTAGTGGTCGTGGCATGGATTATGGATTTTGAATTATTGTTATTTATGTGGTATGTGTATTGTGTATATTGAATAAGAATAAGAATAAGAATAAGAATAAGAATAAGAATGTGTATCTAAAGTGTTTGTTTCGTATATCGTATCGTACAAATTGTCGTATTTTGTTATATGTGTACATTTTACTTGGCCTACTAGTTGGATCGATTGGTGTCTTGCTAGGCTTCTCCGCTCATTCTTTTAATATTTCAGGTTTCACTTAAGAGTTCGAGTTGGATAACATTGAAGTTTGAGGACTTAGAATTTGAGTAGATTGACCTTTGAGCTTCCGCTTTTAGCTGCGCGTTTGTAATAGTCACCTCTGTAATAGACTTTTTTTTTTATCAATAAATTGTATTTTATTTTAGTTTCGGTTTAGAATTAATAGTCCAGAAGTGCGGGCTGTCTCACAGAACGATGAAGATTGTAGGTAGGGTCTCGGTGTTGGAGGCAGAAACAGTTGGCATCTTGGAGGCATTAAAATGGCTTGATGAACTACCGGAACAAGTAACCACGGTGGAGAGTGACTCGATGCCAAGTGTTCAGGAAGTAAACAAGGTGAATCACAACAGGCTGTAACTCAGTGATATTATTGAGCATTGTAGATCTATTATGGAAAGCAAAAGTGGAGTGTCAGTTGTTTTTAATAGGAAGCATGCAAACAGGGTGGCTCACTTGTTAACCAGGTTACCTTGTACGCTTAATAGCTTCGTTGATTATTCGTCCCCTCCATTATGTGTGTTGGAGACACTTTTGTCGGATGTTTAAGCTTAATGTAATTGCCTTTATTCAAAAAAAACCGTACTATGATATCATACCGTATTATGCATCATGTGATATGATATTGTAGTATGTTCATGCTGACTTATATTGACTTGCTAAATTTAATTAGAACTTGAATGAATTCTAATCACCCATAAACTAATAATCCCAATAAAAAATTCGAGTGTAAACTGTATCTTGAATATAAGCCCTGATTAGAAACATATGAATTCAAGTACAAACCATATTGAGAGAACTCTCTCTCTCTCTCCCCCCCTCTCTCTCCCACACTGGGTTTCGCAACACAATTTCACCATTTCCATCGATCCTGACGTTAACAGATCCAGATGCTCCGTCCTTTGCCGCTGCCAAAATTAGAAACCCAATCAGCATCGAAGTCGTTTGAATCCAAATAAATCGGATCTTTCGGTCTTTTTCTCCAATCAGTTTCGCCGTCGATTTGATAATTTTTAGGGTTCAATTTCTTTTATTTCTTGTCATGTTATATATAGTTTTTTTGCCTTTTCAATAGTGTTTCAAGCAAACACATTGATACACTTTCAAGAAGGATTGGTAGAGGTTTAAAATCCCCTCGCTAGTACGTGCTTCGTGTTTAAAAGATCTTGTTTGAGTCGCTCCTTAATTCCTTGTTACTAGATTTGTTTTGTATTATCCTTTCCTATATGTGAATGTCTGGCATATGTAATTATGTATGTTTATTGATAAGTGGATTTTATATCCACTTGGAACGCTTCATTACAAACTTAAATTGGTGTTTTGGACTCAAGTTGTTGGTATTTTGATGTGTTTTTGTGTTATTGCATTTCAGGTATCAGTTAAATGAAGAAAGGAGCTTTTAAAGAAAATATGATAAAAAATGATCAGATTTGGAAGCCAAGGCCATTGTCAAGTTGTAGAGAATCTCGTTAGTTTCACGTGGGCAGTTGAATCGCCTAATTCTGACGAGTAGAACTCAAGTTATGGCCAAAACAAGATTCATCAGAATTTTTTCCAAACAGGTTGCAGGCGCCCGCCTGGGATGTGGGGCGGCCGCTTGGGAGATGAGGCGCCTGCTTGGAAAGCTGAGGCGGCCGCCTGAGGCGCGGCTGGTCGCTGATTTCGCTGAAAAAGGCTTTTTTGAGTGGAATTTGACGATTTTAAGGGTCCAGGTCCACTAGGGGCGTATATATACTTTAAAAAAAGGGTTTTCATCATCCGGGAAGATTGGGATACCAAGGAGAAGACCTAGAAGCACAAATCAACTCCGAAAAATAAGATCTTATTTTCAACTTGTGATTCTTTGAATTAGTTGTAACTTTGGATTCTCATTTTCGTTCTTGTTGAACTTAGATCTCGTTTATTCGTACTTTGATTATTATTCAGTTTATTAAGACCTTGTTTATACCATGCTTTCATTGGAACCCATGGCGACGATGAGTTCAATTATGGGTTAATCGTTATCATGGGATTCCAGCGGATTTACTTATGGATTTCAATAGTTAATTTGTTTCGATATCTTGGTGTGTGGTGATTGATTGATATCCTAGTATTGGTTGTGCTTATTCGTCTTATGTGCGTAGCTAACATAAATGATAGTGTGTTAATCTCTATTGAAACGACAGTGAATATAGAGGTTTAGAACTTGTCATGCTAGCATAGGTTCATGTATTTGTTATGCATGATTCGTAGGTAATTTTAACCGTTTTACTTGCCCTATGTAATCAAGATAGATAACTTGTGCTTAAACCGTTATGTTGTCAAATTCTATAGACATATAGGGTATCAATATAATTGGTACCTATTCAGCTTCTATCTCTTTTGTCCATGTTTGGTAGAATGGTACTCGTGCAACGAAAGTTGGCGTTTATCAGTTTCGTGTTATCTGATTAGTGTCATCACCATCACATGCTAAGGTTAAGAACGAAAAGGCTATTGAATGAAGTAGTAAAGAAGTCAGAATCCCATGTTTGTCATATATAGTAATTCAACCTCAATTCTCTTAGTTAATGTTATTTAGTATAAACTCTTAGTTTAATAAAAATCCAATTTGTTATTTGCCTTAGCATTGAGCGATAACCATACATTGTTGCATAGTTGCATAGTTGCATAAATTGAACTTAACCTAAACCAGTCTCTATGGGAACGAATCTGATTTATATCTTATACTACCTGCGAACGTGTATACTTGCGTGAATATTAGCGCGTGTTTTTGCCCTAACATTTATATTTGTGGATAATGTTTTATCTTAACTATTGATTTAGTCTCTTATTATTTTGGTGATCAAAGTGATGTTTCTCGGTCGGAGGTTTGGGTGGGCGGTTTTCTACGGTTTCAAGAATTTAGTTGCGGTTGGTTTAAAAAGGTATTTTGTAGTGTTATGTGATACTATGTGAATTAGACGTATTAATATGGTGTGTCTGGTTTAAAAAATTGAGTTTGGTGTCTATAAATTATTACTCCTTGCAAGTTCTAATTTTATATATTATAATTGCTTTTAATGAAAGGTTTTGTTTCAAATTTTGAATATGAGTATTAATATTTATTTCTTTTATTATGTATTGATTGTGTTATCTCCTAATTAAAATTTTAAGTGATCGACTTGTTGCTATAATTTTGTTCTAATTAATAGTAATTGCTCAATTTAATTGTTGATGTCACAATTGTTAGAGTAATTTGGTAGTTACTTAAAGAGGGAGTTACAAATTTAGAATATATTTAATTATTTGTTAGATATTTTAATGAGTGCTTTGATTGAATGCTTTTATGGGTGGCCTATTTGTGGGCATAATTTTGGCCTTTTAGAGGAAATCTTGTGACATTTATCGGGCTTGTTTTGTGTCAATTTATCGGGCTTGCTTTGTGCCAATTTATCGGGCTTGCTTGTGTCTAACTAATATTTTTGGTTAGATTTTATGTTATTATTATGTATTATATATTTGTTGTTGTTTTATAATTTTAATAATCATTTTTTAATATTTTTTTGGTCTCTTTGGTTTTATTTCCAGGATGGTAAGAGATTTAATGGGGGTTCTCATATCAGATTATAAAATCAATTATCAATCAAATTCTCGGATTACAAGACAGTGTTGAAGATATGCGAGATTGGCCGCGCAATATCAGATTATAGTTTATACTTAGTATTGTATATTATATTTTTTAGTGGGTACCCTTTTTCCCCTAATTAGTTTTTTTCCCACTGAGTTTTACTTTTGAGGGATTTTAATGCGGCCTAACTGTGGGTTATCTGATTGGACAATGAAGCGATATTGTCTAAGTTTCCGGGAGCACGTGCTTGCTTTTCGCTTAGATGATATATTTTGATAAATGAAGGAAACTTTGTCCCTCCAGATTGTATTATTGATTTTTATCAATGAAAATATTTATATTTCTGCAAAAAAAAAAGAATTCAAGTATAAACCCAACCAATTTTAACTAGAAATTCAATTATTAAAACATTTATCTAACACCCATACACTAATCACGGATTATATACACATATACATAAAGAATTACTGACAAATTAAGAACATCATAAGTTGTACTCCCCCGTCCCTTCCAATTATTACCATTTCTAAGAGAGTGTCCGACACACATTTTAAGATGAATATAAAGTATACTTTTATAATTTTTTTTTTAAAAAATTCTTTTTCTGAATAAAAATTTAAACATTCTATTTTTATTCAGAAAAAGAAATTTTTTTTAAAAAATTATAGAACTATACTTTATATTCATATTAAAATGTGTGCCGGACACTATTCCAGAAACGATAACAATTGGCGGAAGGAAGTGATATTGAAGAAGATTTTCAGGATTAATTGAAATCGCCCTTCTCCCAGTTGTCCCGTTATTCGTTATACAATCTAGTTTTTGTTGAAATAAGACCCATACTGCAATACAACACCACAGTACGTGAAAGGGTAATATTATGTAGTAATTTTTTGATAACACGATATTATACCGTATCATGTTTTTTTTAAACCAACATTGTCGGATAAAAATCGGATAAAAATATTGGATTATGAAAATAGTCTCGCATAAGATTGTCAAGAAGAATCAAAAGTTATTTTCTTTAATGTGCTCTTAAATGTACATTTCGTTAGAAAAAGATAATATATCTTAATTCTTTTTTTTGTCAGGATAACAAATCTTACTTTAAAATTTCACCTTTTCACTAATTTTTTATTTTTAAATTACGATAAATATCATCATAACATCATATAAATCATATTATTGAGTGTATACAGGATTAACGAGTACTCACACGAGTCACGCCCGATTAACAAAAACGAAAATTTCATACAAATATCAAAATTTATTATAATCTCATTCTCATTATAACTAACCGTTTTTAATAATTATAATTCAAACAACTCTTTATCTAAATCCATAACAAATTAAAATATAAAAACTATACTCCTTGCCCTCCATCTAATTGTAACAACTAGGGGTCGTTTGGTTCAAAACGTGATATCGGCTTGAAATTAAAAATCAGGTTAATATGATATAGAGTTGAGGTTAAATATCTGATATAATGTGTTTGATTGAGTGTTGAAATGAACATTTTTAATTTAATTAAAAATATTATTTTATTGTTCTTTGCTATATCTTTGGTTCATATATTTATTTTGGTATTAAACAATTACATTTAAATGCTTAAATAGAAATTAAATTAGTAGTTATAAAATTGATTTCCATATCCCTATCTCATAACCACCTCCTTTTTGGATTAGTTTGAGAAATGTGTATCAATTTTTTTTACGAATCATTAGAATAACCGAAACACATATCTGATTTCAGAATTTGACGAACGAAACAACCCGGTTCACAAAATGTTAATAGTGTATCTGCAAAATTTGTCACTATTCTTTTTCATTTTTCATTTTTAAAATGAACAAAAATATAAACACAAAATAAACCAAACCAAACTGCAAACCATGGGCGAAATACTGAACCAAAACTAACAAAACTCCGGTAAGCAATCCAGGGGCAAAACCGTCACAAAAAAATAGCCTCAACTAACCGCTATCATCATCTCCATTTTCACAACCTATACACACAAAAACATAATTTATAATTTATATACACAAATGAGAGGTCGTGATTGGATCAATCTGATCTTACCAGACGAGCTAATTCTCGAGATCTTCGATCATTTTGATTCGAAATCAAGCCGCGACGCTTGTTCGCTTGTGTGCAAGCGGTGGTGTTGTTTGGAACGGATTAGTCGCGACACGATTCGAATCGGCGCTTCTGGAAGTCCCGATGAATTGGTTCGAGTTTTGTCGAAAAAGTTCGTTAATGTTAAGAATTTGTTCGTCGATGAGCGCCTCGCCATGCCGTTGCCTGTGGATGTCGTAAGCTTCGAAAAACTGAAAACAATTTTACGGTTATTCGGAGAATTAATTTTTTGATTATTAGGAGATTTTTGAGTTTAGGCTTTTGTTGCGGTTTTGTTGTTTTCGTGTTTGTGAAGTGGAATTAAATGATTGAGAAGTGTTATGTAAGTGAGCTGGATTTTAGTGATGTTTGATATGAAATGATTGTGTGTAGCGGTGTGATTTAAGTGGAATTGATTTTGATGTTGTGGATTGTAGATGATTAAGTAGGCGTTGTAGTGTTAGGTAAGTGAGCTGGATTTAGTGATGTTTGATATGGAATGATTGTGTGTGTAGCGGTGCGATTTAAGTGGAATTGATTTTGATGTTGTGGAATTTGAATGTTGTGAATTGTAGATGATTAAGTAGGCGTCGTAGTGTTACGGAAGTGAGCTGAATATAGTGATGTTTGATTTGAAATGATTGTGTGTGTAGCGGTGTGATTTAAGTGGAATTGATTTTGATGTTGTGGAATTTGAATGTTGTGAATTGAAGATAATTTAGTAGGCGTGGTAGTGTTACGTAAGTGAGCTAGATTTTAGTGATGTTTGATTTGAAATGATTGTGTGTGTAGCGGTGTGATTTAAGTGGAATTGATTTTGATGTTGTGAATTGAAGATGATTAAGTAGGCGTTGTAGTGTTACGTAAGTGAGCTGAATATAGTGATGTTTGATTTGAAATGATTGTGTGTGTAGCAGTGTGATTTATGTGGAATTGTTTTTGAAGATGTGAATGATTGATTAAGCTGTTGTTTGTATTTTAGTGATGTTTGATTTGAAATTATTGTGAATGTAGTGTTGTGTGAATGTAATGTGAGATTTGTATACGTGTTTTATTTGTTTGTGATGGTTTGGAGTTTTTTGGTTTTGGGTTGAAGTTTCGATTTTGTTGTTTTCTTTCTCGTGTTTGTGAAGTGGATTTTGATGTGAATGTAGTGGAATTGATTCTGCTGGTGTGGATGATTGATTAAGTAGACGTTGTAGTGTTACGTGAGTGAGTTGGATTATAGTGATGTTTGATTTGAAATGATTGTGAATGTAGTGTGAGATTCGTAAGTGTGTTTCATTTGTTTGTGATGGTTTGGAGTTTTGTGATTTTACGTTAAAGTTTTTGTGTTTGTGAAATGATCTATGATACTTTTTGTGTTCTGTGTTTAATTGAGTAGGAGAAATTGTGAATTAATGATGTGTAAGTAGAGGTTTTAGTATTACGTAAGTGAGCTAAATTTTATTTATCTTTGTTTTGAAATGATTGTGAAATGTAAAAAGGAAGTTACTGCATATAAATAAAGAATCAAAATTTATTTGAACCGGCAATAGTTATTTGCACTATAATCGGTACTTATCTTCGATGTATATATCTGGACAGGGAGCGTGTTTTATTAAGAAGGTGCTGCAGCATGAGTATAGAAACAAAATTATTTAACCAGTAGGTTAATACCAGTGCTATTTGTTTAATAAATTTCACGTAGTTATGTGTCAGTGAGTGGTTAGATATAATGCAATTAAGGACCATGCCTAGTCACAGGTGTATCTGCCGAGACATAAACGTGAGGCTGGAGTCATTGATGTAACTTTGTGTCACATTTTAACTTAATTTTTCCGTGTTTTACTGTATCTACTATTTAATATGACGAATAGCATAACTCAAAAATAATTAATTGGGTTTAACCTACTTTTTACCCAGATTAAATTGGATGAATGGAATTTATCTTGTGATGCTTCTCTAAATCAGTTAATAGATATTTACTTTATGTGTTTAAGAGTATTTAGTGGTAACATTTTATCACAATTTATCCTATTTCTTTCTGGCATAGTTTAGGAGTTCATGTTGTTGTTAACTTCAACTAAATTGAATTGGACTCTACTCGTGACCTTTAACTTTGTTGAGTTAATTTGAGTCAAGTCAGAAGGAAATGTAAAGCCTACCATCAGGCGAATGTGTTACCTCTGCATATTACTGTTTTTTTTGTTCTCAGGAACCAAGACATAGTGCATGCTTCACTAGGTTTACTTTAAAAAACAAATATTATATGCAAAACAATAATTTATGTACTTTCTAAAAATATTAAGTAACTTTTTTTCTAGTTCCTTAATTAGCAATGTGTATTTTTTACAAACAGTATTTTGTTAGTTGAGAATTGTCGGTAGAACTGATGTGAACGTTTAAATAACTTGAATTCTAAATTACCCCAATTGACCAAATATGCAGGGAAGAAGACGTGCTACTACTCAATCATTAGTCAGGCTTCACTTAGTATCTGAGATGAGTGGTTCTCAAGACAACGAAATAGAAGCATACTGTTTATCAGATGCTGGTTTGGCTTCTATAGGCGACGGTTTTCCAAAAATTGAAAAGTTGAGCTTAATATGGTGTTCTAATGCCACAAGTGCTGGGTTAAAATCTATGGCTGAGAAGTGTAAATTCCTTAAATCGTTGGATCTACAGGTGAATTATTGATTTCAATATTGTTTAATTGAACTTGCAATAGGAATATATAGGTAGTATTACAAGTGTAAACTAACATTTTATAATTTTTACTTACTTTTGAAGGGTTGCTATGTTGGTGATCAAGGTTTAGGTGCTGTTGGGGAGTGTTGTAAGAAACTTGAAGATCTTAATTTGCGATTTTGTGAAGGTTTAACTGATACGGGCTTGGTTGAGTTAGCCATTGGATGCAAAAGCACATTGAAATCAATTGGTGTTGCTGCCTGTGCAAAAATAACTGATATATCATTGGAGGCCGTTGGATCCCATTGTAAATGTCTTGAGAGTATGTCATTAGACTCGGAGTTTATTAACAATAAAGGGGTACTGGCTGTGGCTAAAGGATGCCTTCAATTGAAAGTTCTGAAACTGCAATGCATTAATGTTACAGACGAGGCTTTGCAAGCTGTTGGCCTGTTTTGTTTGTCTCTGGAACTATTATCTTTATACAGTTTTCAGAGATTTACTGACAAGTAAGTTACTTTCCTCTCAAATTTCCCATCAATATGTTATAAATCTCTTTTAAATCTATCTACTTGGAGATGCCTACTTACTTGATCGGACCAGTCTTCTCCATTTTAAGTCTATCCTCAGAAATCTTAAGCATAATCTCTGAAGCAGAACAGTATGCTATTAACATTGTTAATTTTTTGTACATATTTTTATCATGTTTATTGGATGAGTAGACTGCAATTCGTCACCTATGAATTTTATGTCTAATTTAATTGATGTGTAATGTCCGGGCTCGCCGCCTCGATACCTGCAAAGTTTAATACCCCAGGAAACTAACTTTTAGGTTGAGGTCTAAGAATTTATATTCTCGTATATAATTTTATGACTGACTTTTAATAGTATACTTGTTTTTCCTGCTTACTTTTCAAAGGCCGAATGCAAGCATAATATATCTACAATCTGCATATATATAGGGTGACGATCCTCATTTACTATTATCTGTGGTACTATATCATTAAGAAAGAATGGCATGCGTATCGAAAGGCAAAAGGTCCCTGCTTTTATCAATACAGTGACCATGCCTCTCCACTTTAGATACCATGATTGGATTCTGGAGATCTATTAGATGTGGATGGTCACCCACACACATTCATTTGGAGAGGACAAGACAATACTTGGCATGCAATAGCTAGGGCCGGTCTAATTCACTTTACAAAGATTATTTCTAAACGTTCAATTTTGGAATCCAACAAAGCTAAATTCCAAAATTGAAACATTTCGAGTGCCTAATGGGGTCAGGCCTGAGTTGACAAGAAGTGTGAGGCGCAAGTAAGGTTACCAATTACAATAAAAAAATTTAGGCCCAATATAATTGGGACAACAATATGGGAGCTATGAAGAAAAAATATGCCCGATTGAAACTTGGTAATACCTGTAAAGATTCCTACACATTATTAATTTAACATTTCGAGCCCAATAATATCAAAATCCGTGTCCATACCTATGGTTCTGTAAGAGGGTTTAATGTTCGTTTGACTTGCCTTTAAAAATTTAATAGCAGAGGGGAGTGAGGTGAGGGTTGCTTAATCACAGAAAATAACCTTGTTAGGTACTTCTCATCTCTCTTTTAATCAGGCATATTCCCTCTAATTCATAAATATAAAAAAACCCAATAATTTGAATAAAAAGTAAAATTTGCTGCTTGAAATGAATTCAAAACATTATAAACGGAGAGATAAAGAGCCAGACTATACCTTAAAACTGAACTTTCGTGATTTCTCAGCAAAGAAGATGGTTGATTTTTTTTCCTGGTATTTCCTTTGGTGAAATGGGTAAATGTTCAATCTAGAGGAAGTGGATGTGGATTATTGAAAAAATGTTATGACTGTTGGGAGGACAGGGAGAGAAAAATACACAGTGCATAAAGGAAAAAATTGTGAAACGATGAAGGTGAGTGGAGTGGACATATGGTCTGATGAGCAATGAACATGTGGGTTGTTCCCTATATACAATATTTCTGTATAATTTTTTTTACCTATGTTTTTTTTGAATGCATCACCTCAACTCTGAACATTAGAATTAGCAAGAATCTGAAATTTAATAAACCTTCCACGTCAAGTTGACCATGCTAAAAGAGCAATATTTGTATTATGTAGTAGTACTACTACTATGATAATTTTATCAAATAAGGAAACAATATATTCTGGTTACTTTCTTATTACAAAAGCAATTACGATAAGTGATGACTTTAATAATTTAAACAAAAAGATATTGTCTATATTATAAAGTAGTTACAAATAGAATAGTTGCTCATATGAGGAAAATAAAAAATTCAGCTGATAGACTTGTATCATTTGTAATTATTTTTGTGGTTTAAACTCGCTGGTCTGGAAAGTTCTCGAGTAAGTTGCTCTACCAGAGAAATGAAGTTCTCTGATAGACTTCCTACACCTCTTTTCATTTTCCCTTTGATATGAATATATATGTGTTTGTGTGTGTGTGTGTCTGTCTCTGTTGTATGCTTATATATGGTTTTTTCTCTTAATTAAATTATAAAATAGAGTGTTGGTGAGATTTCCAGATCGTGACAACCACCTACTTACCTTAATATAAAAATATATTTCAACTGTAAAGTAGAACTATTACTGCTTCTAGATGAGCAAACTCAGTTGTAGAACTCCATCTGAAGGCAATAGAATAATTTCAAAAGAAATTTACAGCACTTCTTTTTCGCTTATTGATTTTTTTTTACTTCTATTCCTTTCAGCCTGGTGATCTCAGTTATGTAACTCGGTTTAGATAAGTAATATTGTTATAAGTATTGAGATAGACTTACATCACCGGAATTCCTTAATGTGATTATTCATTGTATGTAAGCAAATCAATGTTACCATAGATTTTCCGAGATGGCATCTTGCTCTGCAAAAAGCAAGGCTTCCGGGTTGCCTAATTTACAAAGCCCAAATGTACCCAGGTCCCAGGTTTGTTTTACCCCGACTCATTTATATATGTTTTGGCGCTACCTATTTGAAATAAAATGAAATAAGAAACCCCAATTTGGTTCGTAACTTAGACGTCTCATGAGCCACTTTACCAAGTATCGCAACTTCTCCATGTGGCTTTTGTCTTGTATCTTCTTTCTTTTCATTTCTTGTTTTCCTCCCTACCTCTGTTTGTTCTATTTTTATTTACTAATAACTTTTCTGCTCCCTCTCTCTCCCTCTCTCTCTATATCCCTTTCTTTCCATTTCAGTCAATAGCCTTGCATCTTTTGAAGTTGTATTATTTTCAGTTTATATGATCAAGACATAATGTTTTATTTGTGAAAAAATATATATATTATAATTTTATGATAACATTTTAGGACAGTAATATATATAATGCATATACACATATACAAGTCTTCCATAAAATTATATAACAATTGAAGTTGCATAAGTAGTATTAGTATGGTAAGGGTATTTGAGTTATTTAGGAGGCCAAGTGGGGCTATAGTATAAATACTCAATCAGTTGTAATTTGAATTCAGTTTTATGATATGATAACAGAAAATGGAAATCCTTTTCCACCAATTCTCTCTTTCTCTCTCTCTCTCTCTAAAACTTTCTTTCTCTAAACTGTTTCTTCCTCTGCAATCTATCTCAATCTCTGATTTCTATCTCTAATTCTCTGCTTCTTCTACTCTTGTAGCCTCTATCTAGAATATTAATCACACAAAAACACAAAAACACATTCAATTTAGTTGTCAATTTCTGAATTCTGTTCTAGCAACTTACAGTTCTAACAGATTTGGTATTATAACTTTCTAATTCGATCAGCCGCTGCTTCTATCTTGTTGTGCAATCAAAACAGAGTCGAGCGAGCTAAGGATCATGGAAATTGCAAGTATAATGAAGGAGCTAGGGTTTCTGCACACCACATGTTTGATCTCTGGTCTCTAACTAAGTAAATCTGTTAATTACTGTTGTTTACACTTAGTTTGCCTAGATCTAGTGTAATTGATTGCTATTAGTTGAGAAAATCACAAAAAATTAGTCAGCTATTGGTGTGTATACTCGATCTGTGCTCTCATATTGCAAACCTAGTGTGTAGCCTGTGTGATAGTTAAGCTACAAGTATTGTGTTGTGGAGGAGAGAATATTTGATGGATGAGTTATAAAAGGAACCTGGATACTGAGACCTCACAGGAAGGTTCATTGAGAATGTTTCAACAAGAGATACAAGGCCAACTAATGAGAAATGATGACAAAATGAGCAATTTACAAGAGCAGATTGAATTTCTGGTGCTAGGCATGAGAGGCATGAGTAATACTGCTAATGTCCCTGAAGATTATGAAGAGGAGTACATAGAAGAAGACGAGGAATTACTCAAAAACTCACAGAGGAAAAGGTATGTTCAGAAATCCCATACATGCTGGAACGGGAGAAGGGGCATTCTAATGACATCAAACCAGAGATTGGGACTTATGAGGATAAACTGATGCATAGAACTTATGTCAATGATTAACAGCGCTTGAAGCACATGAAACTCAGTTTTTCGGTCTTCAAAGAAGGGAGTGACACTAGGGAGTGGCTGAGAGATTGTGAAGAATATTTCACAATCTACGAGGTGAGTGACAGAAGGAGAGCTGCCATAGCTGCAATGCACTTGACTGGAGTTCCAAGGTCATGGTATAAGTCATATATGTTGGGACAGGATCAAGTAAGTTGGAGGCAGTTCTGTGAAGCTTTTCTAGCCAGATTTAGAGAAATTGACACGGAACTAGTATTTGAGAAGTTCAAGAGATTGCAGCAAGTAACTACAATGGCAGCCTATTATGATGATTGAGAGGTGCAGGGGCCAAATTTTGAAGAAAATCCCTGGGCTCACGACTGAGTATTTCTTAGAGAATTTTGTGGGAGGATTACAGGATGAGATTAAGGGAATGATAAGACTTTTGGAGCCTAAGTCACTGGAACACACCCTTAAGTTGGCAAGGTACTATGAACAAAACTTGAGTAATACTCCTAGAAAGAATTTCAGTTATGGATGCAGCAAGAATAGTTTAGCTTCTCAGGTGACTGTTAAGGAATCAGGAGATACTCCAACATTTGCTACGAGAGCTAAGTCTGTATTAACTCAGCCTAAAGTCACCGAAGCTATACAATCTAAACCAAAGGCCCTTGACTTTTTCACAGAGAGAAGAGAGGAGGCAAAAGGGATAATGCTTTTATTGTGTTGAAAACTTCACCAAGGGGCACGAATGTAAAAAACCTCAAGCATTTCTAATGGTGGCTGAGGATGCATTTCTAATGGTGGCTGAGGATGCAGAAGTGGGTGGCTATGATGGAGATCCAATCTATGATGAAGCTCTAGGGGAAGATAAGGAGGAATGGAAAGAAAATGAGCTGATTCTGGCATCCTTAGGGCTTACACCAGCATCTTAGTACCAACCCCGTAGTTCAAGGGATGTTACAACAATAAAGCACTAAGAATTTTGGTAGATGGAGGTAGCTCATGTAACCTTATTAGCACTGCATGTTTTCAGGATGGAGATTTATTACTGGAAAAGCAAGTTGTTGTGCAAATTAAGCTTCCTAATGGAACTAACCTAATTAGTGACACTAAGTGCAGGGAGTTCAAGTGGAGTTGGGGATATCATTATAGGAATTCAATGGTTGTCAGACTTGGGAAATATCAGTTGTAATTACAGCAATAGGAGCATGCAATTTAATTGGAAAGGTAAGGAAGTGAAACTGACGGAAGACACCACTTTGAAGGTGGAGAGCCAATGCAACTCAATAACTACCATAGTACCTCTATGGATGGAGCAATTAATTGAGAGTTATGAGGGAGATCAGGAGGTTGTTAGGACCTTTCCAGGCATGCTCTTTATTTATATTATATATATAGGCTGCCAGGAGATTTTGAACATAAACGGATTCTTTTATTGATAAAAAAGACACACACACAACTAGGTGATATTCGAGAGATCACCCACTCTCCACACTAACACCCTTTAACCTTATTCCTTGATACCTCCAACATACAGTTGGCTTCCTTATTTATAATCCTAACATCAACTCATAATCCCTAAATTAAAGCTAAAATATATTATTCCCACCAAATCCTCCCTTTCAAATCTGTAACTGATGCACAAACTAATTATTCAGATTTGTAACTGATTAAATATTTATTATGTTTCCTAACATTACTCGCCGCCCAAACTCAAACCTTGTCCTCAAGGTTCAAATGAGGAAAGTTCTCCATAGTGACCTCATGTGATGTTCTCCTCATAATTCTCATTGGACTCGTTCACTTCAAGCTCATCTCCATGCATCCATAGGACTTGTAATTCCTTCTTGCAGCGGTGTCCTGGCCCATACTTTTCATCACAACGAAAGCACATACCCTTTTCTCTTTTTTCCTGCATTTCGGCTTCTGACAAACGCCGAAATTTGGGAGTAGCTGTTGTCTTCGCATAGGGCTGAATGGAGAGGTAGAGGACACTGCAGAGAGTTGTCGAGCCACATTCCTTGAAAAATTAGTTCCAGATGGGATGGCCTGTTCCTTTGAAAAACTGTTGCCACTTTGATAAAGTTGCATGGCCATGTTTTTATCCTCAATTTGTTGTGCCATGCGCATCATCTTGGGCAGCCCCATGGGGTCCATTAGTCTCAACTCAGCACGTATATCAGGTTGAAGTCCTTTAAATACGATTTCCAAAGTTGATTCAGATAAATCACTTAGAGAGGCAGATAATATCTCAAATTGACGACGATATTCTCGTACTGTGGTAATTTGTTGCAGAGAGAATAGTCGGTCTTGAAGAGAGCCCTCTTGCGTGGATTGAAAACGTTCGATCAATTGTTTTCTAAAATCTTCCCAACTGCAGAAAGGTCGTTGACTGTCCTCATAGTAGTACCAAGATAAAGCTTCACCTTCCAAACATATTACAACTGACCTAATCTTTTCTGTTGGTGAGAGATTATTGAGTTCGAAATAACGTTCCGCGCGAAACAACCAGCCTTCAGGGTTCACACCTTCAAACACGGGCAATTCAAGTTGTCGGGGAATTAAATTCATGGATGTTATTGATGGTGGCAATCCATCAGGCGTTTGAGTCAGTGGTTCTTTGTCTTTGCCACTGCCAGAGGCTGCTGGAGTGTCTTCATCTGGTCGTTTGGTGATGATGTCCAATTTTTTAACCAAAGCAAGAATACATTCTTCGAGATCTGGTATTTTTTCTATACCAGATTGAAGTTTTTCCATGTCTATCCGCTGAAAATCTGATCTCAATACCCTAATATCAGCTTGCATTGCTTCCAGCTTCTCCTCAATTTCGTCGACCCGATTCTCGACTCGTTTTGCGCCTGCCATTGCCCCAAGAACGGAAGTTTCCGTTCTTTGATACCACTGTTAGGACCTTTCCAGGCCTGCTCTTTATTTATATTATATATATATAGGCTGCCAGGAGATTTTGAATATAAAAGGATTCTTTTATTGATAAAAAAGACACACACACAACTAGGTGATATTCGAGAGATCACCCACTCTCCACACTAACACCCTTTAACCTTATTGCTTGATACCTCCAACATACAGTTGGCTTCCTTATTTATAATCCTAACATCAACTCATAATCCCTAAATTAAAGCTAAAATATATTATTCCTACCAAATCCTCCCTTTCAAATCTGTTACTGATGCACAAACTAATTATTCAGATTTGTAACTGATTAAATATTTATTATGTTTCCTAACAGAGGTTAAGGACTTGATCACCATGGCAGTAATGATTACCATGGGACCCAAACAGTACTATATGAGCAATGGGTTGCTGCAATACAAAAGAAAATGGGTGGTTGGAAATCATGGGGAGTTAAGGAAACAGATATTCACGGAACTCTATTGTAATGGAATTGGAGACCATTCAGGAAATAGGGCAACATACAAAAGGATTAGTGAATATGTTTATTGGTGTACCATGAGACAAGACATTGGAACTTGGGTAAGGGTTTGTCCTACTTGTTAGCAGGTCAAATCTGAACGTATTCACAAGGATGGCTCAAACCACTCCCTGTTCCTAATCAACCTTGGAGAGATGTGGCTATGGACTTCACCACTGGGTTACCAAAGTCTAAAGGTTTTGAAGTCATTTGGGTAGTGGTGGACAGATTCAGTAGTTATGCACACTTCCTAGCCCTAACCCACCCTATTTTAGCTAAAGGTTTAGCTCACATCTTTTTTGAAAATGTGTACGAGTTGCATGACCTTCCAGAATCTATAGTTAGTGACAGGGATAGCTTGTTTTTGAGTGAATTCTGGCAAACACTCTTCAAAATTTCTGGTACAAGGCTGAAATTGAGCACAACCTACCATCCTCATTCTGATGGTAGCACTGAAAGAGTGAATCAGTGTGGAACAATATTTGAGGTGCATGACTTGTCACTATCCAAAGTATTGGGCTTCTTGGTTAGTTGCTGCCGAATGGTGGTATAATACCACATTTTATACATCCCTGAATTGCACTCCCAACCAGGTGGTTTATGGATTCAAACCAAGGCACATTGCTTGGCAAAACATATCCAAAACCAATCTCACACATTGGAAAATATGCTAGAAGAAAGACATAGGCAATGGGAGAAGAAAGACTTAGGCAATGGGAGTCCTTAAAGAGCTTGCTGGAAGAGGCTCAAGTTAGAATGAAGAGCTATCAAGACTCCAAGAGGACGGAAAGGCACTTTCTAGTGGGTGATGAGGTGTATCAAAAACTGCAACCCTATAGGCAAGTGACTGTGGCCATCAGGAAGAATCTCAAGTTATCAGCTAAGTACTTTGGGCCCTATGAGGTGGTGGAAAAAATAGGCCCAGTAGCTTATAAGTTGGCAGTCCCTGCTAATTTTAGAGTTCAGCCTGTGTTTCATGTGTCACAACTTTAGAAGGCTATAGGAGATCAGTTAAAGGTGCATCATCAGCTTCCCGTGGTGAATGAAGATGGAGTTATTGAGCTTAAACCTCTGAGAAAATTAGACAGCAGAAGCATACTAAGGATTTAGTATAAGAAGGTAGTATACCAACAACTTATACAGTGGAAGGGATGCAGCATTGATGAAGGCATTGATGAAGCTACATGGGAGGATGAAGAGTTGTTGCAACACAACTTTCCAGATTTTATTCAGCAACCATGAGACTGGTTGAATTTCAAGGAGGGAGGGATGTTAGGAAATAAGAGAATAGGCTTACTAAAAGAGTTTGTATAAGTAGTATTAGTATGGTAAGGGTATTTGAGTCATTTAGCAGGCCAAGTGGGGCTATAGTATAAATACTCAATCAGTTATAATTTGAATTCAGTTTTATGATATGATAACAAAAAATGGAAATCCTTTTCCACTAATTTTATGATATGATGATAAATTTGGGTGGATTAACTGCAGAAAATCAACTACCCCAAGGCTTCCCTACCGCAGAAGGCAGATTTATGATGGATTGCATCCTAAGAAAGAGACCCAATTTTAATATTCGATAATATATTGGTAATCAAGTCTAATATAATATTTAGGGGATTACATCACTTATATGGAGAATAGAACCCAAAAAATAGCCTAATTGACCAAGGCCCATAAACAATTGGTCTTGTGATAAGTATACTACTTATAATATAATAATCTACTAGACCTACATAAGAAACATATCTATAAATATACAATTTATCTCTACACGAAACAAATATAAATTGATCAATAATGTGTGTGTGTGTGTGTGTTAATTCTTTATTTCTGTTCTCTCACATGGGGTCCTGGACTGCCATGGCGCCGTAACAAAAATGATGCATATGTGCTATATTATTATTAAGTTCTAACATGGTAGTAAGAAAAGGGTCAAAAAATGTGTAATACGAAGCAACGCTACATTTTCCAGGATAATACATATTTCGACGCTAAGAAGATTAAGAATATGATAATTGTATGCCCGTTTTAAGACTGATATCATGCTGTCCTTCATCTTTAAATGTTTTTGCTTATTTTTACAGGAGTCTATATGCTATTGGAAAAGGCTGCAAGAAGCTAAAAAATCTCACATTAAGTGACTGCTATTTCTTGAGCGACAAGGGTCTGGAAGCAGTTGCAGCTGGTTGTACAGAACTTAGTCATCTTGAAGTTAATGGCTGTCACAATATTGGGACATTTGGACTGGAAACTATTGGCAGAGCTTGCAAGTAAGTTTCTGTTGTGCTATTAGTCACCAATACTATGATGTTGTAGCAGAAGTTTAGGGATGTATTTTGTGGCATATTTGGCAGTCCCACACAGACGAGTCTTCTTACCTGCAGAATCCCTTTGATCCACATTTGTTCACAAATTATATGTTAAATTATATATTTATGCTGGTTATGTGTGGACATATAGAAAGGGTCAGCTATGGAGATGAGTGCATTTTTTTCAACCATGAATTTTACCCTAAGCAATCCTATTTCTTAGAAAGCCTGCCTAACAAGAGCAAATAAAAATTTGGTAAAAAATAAGTAGTCTAGACAAGTGTAAAAAGAGACCTAGGATCTACCCTTCTCTGCAGATGTCTGTTCCTAGTCCACGTACCCTAGTGGAAGAAATGGTATCATTTCAATCTCCAGATGTCTTTGTTTCTGTTTGTTATGAATCTGAAATCGAACAAAATTATATTTTTTAAAACAAAATGTTTCTGCAATTATATGTTATGAAGTGCCTTATTGTTGCTCTTATCATTAATATTAATTTTGATGGAACTTGTTTATCACTATCACCTCATTTACTGTATTTTCTATCTAGAATGAAGTTTGTTACTGACATCATAGGTAACTTTTGGATATCTGCTAGGACGAATTTGTCACTGAAATCATTCTTAGCTTTTGGGAATCCATGCCACTATGCCATATTATGTATCTTTAAGCTTTATTGTAATGATTTCATAAGTTTGGATTCTATCACTAATTCAATTTGTGTGTGTTATATATTGCAGGCAGCTTTCAGAGTTAGCTCTATTGTACTGTCAGAAGATAGGTAACTTTGCCCTTTCTGAGGTGGGAAAAGGCTGCAAGTATTTGCAAGCCCTACATTTGGTAGACTGCTCAAGTATTGGAGATGATGCCATATGCAGTATAGCAAGAGGCTGCAGACTTCTCAAAAAGCTCCACATCCGTAGATGTTACCTGGTATTACATTTTATTTACATCTTAGACTGTTTGCTTTACTAAACTGTTCATACCTGTTTGATTTTGCATCATTGCGAACATAACAATTTCACCCTAGTCATCTAGCTTGATTTCTAACTTACTAAAATAAGCTATGTTTCATGCGAGTGAAAGATTGTTGCTTTTTTTTTTGATCCATGCGTCTCCCCATGTCATATAGTAAACATTTCTATTGAACGTCAATTGAATAAGTACACAACACAATGCTTCGCTTAATTCAGAACTTCTTTGGCATTTTCATTTTCCGTAGCAGAGTCAAAGCTATGTCGAGAATTCTCCTACTCTTTGTTTTAGCACATCGTTATATTAGGATAAACAGTACCTACCTTGGGCCAAAGTTTGGGTCACTGCTAACATCAAAATATGCTTACATCGTGTGTTTTTTATGAAGTATATAAGGCCATGTATTCTTTGTGCAATCATCAAGAAACAAGTATTATATATACTCGAAATACAATCCGGTCCCCATGCGACTAAGAGAATATTGAATAATTATTAAGAAGAAATTCAACTGTCAAACCTTGGAGAAAATGAGGAAATGAGGGAATATTATTATTAAGAGTCCAAATGGAGGGTGACCAAGGAAAAATGCTCTCTTTATTGAAAGAATTGAATTATGACACAAGCAAATTCTTTGTAATTTCGTTTAGTTAAAATCTAACTTAACATATCCTATCTGAGAAAAGGGCCTCCTTAGCACATTTTAAAGTAAAAATGCCCAAAAGAGCACAATAATGTCACTATATTTGCAATAGTTGCTACGGTGCCGTATGCAACTACAAATTTTCTATTCCTAGGACCAAGTGGAATAAGTATGAAGAAAATGTGAAAAAGCTGTCATATGATATGAAGCTGCCAAACCAATTGCCTGGAGTTGGTATATGATTGATTGAGAGATTTATGCAGATAGATGGTGTAGATATACAAAAGAGCGCAAGTAAACATGCCCCAGAAAATTTTTCTGATGATCCTAGAAAGTTAGTTTCTTTCAAATTACAGTTGAGTCTACCTGTGTCTCCACTATCTTTTTTGTTGGCCTTTTCAGCAACATTAGCATGAGAAAGTATCTCTTTGACGGAAACACTGTCGGCCCTCTAAAAGATATTGTTGACTGCATTGTTGGCCTAAACAGTTTCTCATTAATAGCTTGATATCTCGGAGGTTTCCCATATAGTTTTCACTGTTGGTTGTGTGATTCAGCTTCTTACAGTAGGTACACCACATATTATCTTTGTTCTTTCTTATTAAGTATTTCTGTCATTTCCCCCCTATCCTTCTTTGCTACTAATGCAGTTAGGAGAGTCGGTGTTATCTCCCTCCGGTTTCCTCTGCTCTAGATATTTTTTTTTAATTTAAGCTCTATTTATAAGCTTGATGTCTTGGGGGTTTCCCATATAGTTTTCATTATCGGTAGTGTGTTTCGGCCTATGTTACTCAAACTTGTCTAGAAGTATCCAACATGGATACCGGTCCAAGTATCGGACTCGCCAACATTTTGAAAAATATACATGTTTCTGGCCTAAAATAAGTGTCCAAGTCTGAGTGTCAAGCTCCCGACACGGGTACTCGAAGGTAAAACGAAGAGTCCGAGTAACATAGGTTTCAGCTTCTTACAGTAGGTACACCACATATTATCTTTGTTCTTTCTTATTAAGTAATCTGTCATTTCCCAACTACCTTTCTTTGTTACTTATGCAGTTACGAGAGTTGATGTTACATATCTCTCTCCGGTTTCCTTTGCTCTAGATAATTTTTTTTTGTGCTCTATTTATAAGATTGCTTCTTATGAGAAATGAATTCTTCCTTAAAACTAAGTTCTACTCGAACCTGATCCAGTTGAGGATTTAAACTTTCCAAGAATAATTCTAAACACGATTCGATGGACCTTTTTACAGTTGCATCAACATCTCCACGCTTTATCCCAATCGTACACACTAGTCAAGTTCCTGCCAAAAATTTTGCTAAAGATTGTCATGCTCTGTAAAAGTATGAAACCTCTTGTTTTGTTATAAAAGTTTGACCTATTAAATTGTTAAAACTCGCCGCAGCTCGAGCTTTGAGAAGGTAGACGAGTAAAATGCGTTATTCAGTATTCCCTGGCGGTTTGGTCCATAGAATCACACTACATTAACATAATAATGGAGTCTTCTTCATCCCAGGCCTTGGGCGATGGATCAACTTTTCTTGGCGGTGGCCCTAATCAGATAATTTAGTTGTCCCCTACCTTTTGGGTTTGTGTGGCTGAATTGAGACTACTTGAAATAGTTCTTTCCCTTGGACCTTTAGGAGGCATGGATATATTGCAATTCGACTGTGTAGTATCACTTCCAAGTTTAAGTGTCATATTCTTTTAGCAATTCTCTAACTTTTCCTCTGTATTTGAAAAGGTTGGGAACCGGGGAATCATAGCTGTTGGTGAGAACTGTAATTTCCTCACAGATCTCAGCCTTCGGTTTTGTGATAGGTAAGAAAATTTTATTTTATTTTATGAGGTTATTGTTATTGCTTATGACTGTATTAATGTGCTATGTTAAAATTGTTGACTGGGTGCGAGATTGTAACTAATAGCAATTTGTGATGAGGTGTATGTTGGTCTCATGTTGATTCTGCATCATGTTTGAGAAAATTATGAAACTTTCCTATTTTACTTGTGTAATATGTGTTTTCTTATAAAGTTGTTTAGTGTTCTTGCTGCTGAGGGCATGTTCTTTAATTAAAGGTTGTTATCTATATTAGTTGAGCTTGCACCACACCACTTTTTTGGGACCTATTGGCTATTGGAAATAGTTGGGTTTCACCCATTGCCATTCTACCTTCATAGAATAACGTAAATAAGTAGCTCCACGAAGTGCTTATACCTCATACCTCATTGCTTAAAGAGCATACATTTGTCACTCAATATAGGAGATCAAAGCAATATTTGTATGAAAGAGTAATGTTTAGTGGCTTACTAAGCATGTTCTTGAAAAATGATAGAAGCATAATCTGTATGCAGATCAGAACAACGTCAAGATAGAAACAAGAATGATTTTTGTACTTGTAGTATATTTGCCATCAATACTGGAGGGGCTAATTAGATAATAACACATTACTATAGTCTTTTTTCACACTATCAACGTGTTGTTCTGTGGTTCTGAGGCATAAGTGCATAGCCCACTGATTGCAATTTGTTGGCTAGGTGTCCATGCAGTAAGCTATTTAAAAGCTATCCGGTCTTGGTGAATTTTAGCTGTCCATGCCACTTTGATTTTGTACTTCCCAACTGTTCTTTTGAGAATGCACACACACCCACTGACCCACCCACTGACCCACACACACATGTATTGGTAGTCGATCAGTTTCTTGTATAATGGATAAAATACATTACTGTTTCTATCTGACCTGCTATTTTATATAATTGTCAGGGTAGGAGACAGCGCACTAGTTGCAATTGGTCAAGGTTGCTCCTTGCATCATCTTAATGTTAGTGGCTGCCATCAAATTGGAGATGCTGGAATTATAGCTATTGCAAGAGGGTGCCCCAAACTCAGTTACCTTGATATAAGCGTTCTTCAGGTTTGGCTTCTGTAATTTTCACAACTCATATCCTAAGAGTGGTTTATCATCTTCCAAATTGCTTTTAGTTACACCTCTGTTCAAATTTATAGCTGGGCTCCAACAGTCCCTACGATGAGCCTGACACATAGGATACTAGTGTTTTTATAGTGCATTAGCTGTGTATGCCAGATACAATAAAACCAACATTTTGTTACTTCTTAAATTTCTTTGATTTATGCAGAATCTAGGAAACATGGCAATGGCTGAATTAGGTGAAGGTTGCCCTTTGTTGAAGGACATTGTTCTATCACATTGCCGTCAAATAACAGATGTCGGTCTAGAATATCTTGTTAAAAGGTGTGCTCTACTTGAAACTTGCCACATGGTCTACTGCCCGGGTATAACTGAAGCTGGGGTTGCCACTGTGGTTTCAACTTGTGACAAAATGAAGAAAATCCTGGTTGAGAAATGGAAGGTCAGTCATAGAACTAGACGCAGAGCCGGCTCCATCATCTCCTACCTATGTGTTGACCTCTGAAGTTCACTCACAGCATGGTGAAACAATCGCAGGACACTTGATACTTTATCAATGTCCTTGTCCTTGTTATATGACTGCATGTTGTCAGTGTATACCTTTTTCCTGCCTTCCAGCATCTTTTCCTTTCGGGTTTTTACACAAAATTTTGTAGTAGATGTCCCGCCAGGTGCATTTCGCCTTCGTTAGCATGTATAGATAGGCCTATCAGTACACTTAGGGGGTGTTGGGTTCTATGGTACCCCATTCTGCATGTATTTTTCAGTTGTGTTATTATTTATAGATTTAATAAAGTAGGACTATTATAGGATAATTCATGCTGTTCTGCTATTTCTTATAGTAGGATAATTCATGTCAGAGTAAGATTGAACGTGGCATATTTCATATGGCATTAGACAATAACACCAGAGATCGAGTGATTGAATAGCCCTCTGTTGTCCGGGTCCGATTCGTTTCTCGCGCATCTGATATTTAATAAAAAAATGGGTACTATGTTAAATAATACAGAAGACAGTTTTTATATTGATTTTCCCCTCCAACTTTGGATGGGGTACAAATTGAGCAGATGAGTGCTACCGCAATAAAACATGTATCTTATAAATTCCTATTGGAGGAACAACCCCGATGTTAAAAGTCCTCATGACCCGATATGATCATGTTTTTCTCCATTTATGGTTCTTTTGCATTATGAATTTTTTTAAAAATGAATATACTTATTATTTTTAACAAATTAATTTCATGATTGATTCTTAAACTTAGAAGGGGGAGAGAGTGCATGGGTAAAAAGCTTGGTGAGTTAAAAAGGGAAACCGAAAAAACTTTAGAGAGTTTGAAGCAGGGGGAACATGGTGGCCTCCATGTTTAGATATCCATGCTCAAGTATCTGCATAAATTTACTACAATATTATAGTACTATGTCACTACTTCAAGTACTTTTTGCCTCTCCTCACCTAATAATAATGTCCACTATATATTTCTTGAAATTACTTCCAAAGTTTTCTCATTGGCGGTTCCGTAATTCGAGTTGGGCGGCTCGCAAACTTACCCGCCTCGAATTCGTGTAAGTGAACTCGATTTGACTCGTTTAACTCGGCTCGAATTAGTTTAAGTGGGCTCGATTCGGCTCGTTGATCAAGTTTAAATGGGCTCGATTCAGTTCGTTTAGATAAAAGAGTCGAGTTCGGACAGAGGTCGGTTCGTTTAATAACTCGAGCCGGCCCGGCTCGGCTCTACTCGTGAAATTAAACGAGCCGAGCTCGGGTAAAGGTTTAGACTCGATTAAGTATAAAATTAAACGAAACAGCTCGCCCGACTCATTAAAATCGGCTCGTTTAGCTAAACGAGCCTAAACGACCGGCTCGCTCGGTCCGAATTACAGCCCTACTTAGTCCTGAGGAGATATGTAGCCCTACTTATTATCCTGATAAATAATTGTTACAAAATACGTTTCATTCTGATAAGGTTTGTCTAGTGTGTGCTCATGGGAAAATGTTAAACACTAAAATTTATAAATTGTAGTGTTTTAATTGGTGTAGTTGTTGTGAATACAAGAGGTCCACCACTAGTAAGAAGTGTTGGTCAATCAAAATTTATATATACTTTTTATTAATAAGCAAAATCATGTATAATTTGGTGCTAAAAGTACCAAAGTACCAAATTTTGGTACTTACATGACATAAGTTGAATTTTATTCTCTATAAACTTTATTTTAACACAAATCAACTTCCATTCTTTGTAAATTTTATTTGCTTTGCAAACTACTAAGTAAATTACTAACACGAATTGATTTATATTCTTTGTAAACTTTATTTATTTATAAATTATATTAAAAATTTATTAAGTTACGTTAAATTAAGTAAAATAACATATATTTACTTTTTTTAAAAAAAACTACTAACTGCAAAGTAAATATTAACATGAATTGACTTATATTCTCTGTAATTTTTATTTTCTATTAGTTAGTGTCAATACTAGTGTCAGTTTACTTTTAAATTGGATAATATTATTTTAAAAATAATTAAGTAATAGCAAATGACTTTAGTAACATTTATTAACTTTTAAACTGAAAATTATTGATTTAACAATCGTATTTATTATTGTTCATCACAACGTTTTAAAAAACATATTTTAGCAATAACAAATTTATGGGATGTATTTAGATTATATTAAGTAATATTAAATTAAGTTTAATAACGTCTATTTACTTTTATTTGTAAATTAATTTTTATCGATAATTAGGTAATATTAAATAAACTATATTGAAAAAGTTAATTATAAGATAATTATTAAATAATATTAATTAATATTAAATTATCTAAAGAACAAATATTTGGTTCGTAAGATAGAGATACAATTCATTTCACAAAAATAAAACTAATATGTTAGATTTCTAAATCAAGTAAAACAATGCAAAACTAGAATTATAGTGGAAAATTTCATAACTAATTCGATTCTTTTTAACCACCTAACTATTTTTGCAAGTACCAATTTAATATTTAATATTAATATATTAATTTTAATTCGTATTTCGCACAGATTATGAATAATTCTCTACAAATATTAATTCGATATTTTTAGTCTCAGACCCGTGTTTCGCACCGGTTATCAACTACTCTCTATGTCCCTAAATATTTTTCCCTTTTGTGTTGGACACGTTTGTCGATTCACACTTTTGATTATTAATATCTTTAGTTTCCTATTAGTATTAAATATTAGTATTAAACAAGATCACTCATGATTATATTTGATTTTATACATTAGACGTAATTAGTATTCAGTCGCTTATGATGTCAAAACATGAGATATTTTTTGTGACGGAGGGAGTATCGACCATCTATACTAATAAGCGAAATCATGTTTAGAGCAAGTCCAACAATGTCCTATTAGATGCCTTATAAATATAATAAAATATAATGTCCTAGTGATTTAATACATGAATTTTGCATATTAACTCTAACAATATGCCTTATAATGGTGCCCTATTGTTAGTATAATATTATATTTCAATTATAATTGGAGTGAAAAAAGATGGGAGAGAAGAGATGTGTAAATAAAAAAAGGGAATTTTTTTTATTGATATAAATCAAAAAAGGCATGCCCAGTGATCCCTTAAAAATGAGGCATTTGATTTACGTCCTAGTGTTTTAAGACACCACTAGGACATTGTTGGAGCACTAATTTAAACAAAATGTCTTAAAATTCTAGTTTAGGATATTAATTTAGGGCACTCTTGGACTTGCTCTTAGGTCCCAAATCTTGGTACTCACTAAAAAATTATAAAACTATTTTTAAAATTTTATATAATAAAATCTCAACCGACAAAAATTAACTTCCATTATCTGTAAATTTTATTTTCCATCAATTGTTATTTATTGCTGAACATCCAAGCGCCGGTTTACTTTAAAATAATCGTATTAGTAAGTTAAAATGTCATATTTGTATAAGTAAATAATTAGAGCATTTCCATCACAATCCCCATCCCTATAATTTAGGGAATTATGTTAATTTTTGTCAAAATATCATCCACATCCGGATCCCTAAAATAGGGTATAATTTTAGGGACTAAAACCAAATCCCCATATTTGGGGTTTCACTATTCATTCCCCATTTCATTTCTCACCTTATTAAATTATTTTTATCTCAAATCTACATCATTTTAACATTTCACATATATTAATATTTTAAATAAATAATATTTATTGAATATTTTGAAATTTTCTTAAAATTTTATACCATTTTTTTTAAATGTAAGTATATTTTTTATAATCATGAAAAATTCAAATGTGTTAACAAATAATGGCACTAAAGAATATATAAGATTAAATTAAATTGAAAGTTAAAATTGTAAATGAAAGAAAATAAAAATTAATAAAAAAAGGAAGTAGGGATGAAGATGGGGAATGGGATGTAGAAAGTTTTTAAAAGATGAATAAAATTTGAGAAAAAATTTAGGGAATTACCATTTTTAGGAAGTTTTTGGGGATGGGTCTTTCAATGGTGATGTTATTAGGTGCATGCATAACTAGAACTATACGGTGAAATTTTACAGTTACATTTAACTTCAATTTTTTTATAAACATATTTTAACATGATTTTATCTATTATATTTAAATCTATATTTTGCACGCATTATGAGTTTCAGTTTATATGCAAATAATAACGTGATATTATTATTTTTAATTTCGGGCCCGTGTTTCGCACAAATTACCAACTAGTAAGTTTAAATTATAAAATTTTGTGCTTATTGTAGGTTTATGGGTAAAAATCCGTCATAGTATCATATAAGAAGGATGTTATTCTTTATTGTTGATAATAAATACATTGAACAATATCAAAAAACAATCAAACGAGGGTTAATTTTTTTTGGAAAATGTAATCTAGAAAGTAGAAAGCATGACACCATGTACGTGTCATACTCAAAGACAAAAAACGACCCAGTTGAACAAAAAAATCAAACAATTTTTTAAGGATAAAGAAAGGAAACAAGAGCACGAGAGAAATGATACGATGAGGTGGCGTGTTCGGGGGTCATCGAGAGATTTGCTCTTGCGATTTTGAAGGGCTCGAGGACTGTCTAAAGCTCTGGACAAGTGAGTGCCCTGAGCATCTTTTATTTATGTGCTTTGTCTGTGGTAGCAATGATTGAAATATCTAACATCCTCACAACTATAAAACTTTTCCGTACTAGAAACCACAAGTTTGTGGCATTTCTTACGACATTATTACATTAAGTGTTACCCTCCTTCTATCGCCCATTCATCGAGGACATTGTTGTAAAAATCGACCGACTTTTTAAAAATCGTCGATAAATTAAAAAATCGGTCAAAAATGTTTATCCAATTTGACCGATTCTCGATAAATCTTCGATGAATTATCCAATTTAAAAAAAAACGCCCAATAAATCACGATTCAGTACTTTAATCGAATAGTTTTGATTTCCGAAACTTGGTAACCATGATTGACGGAGAAATCCAACAATTAATTTCAAATTTTATTGTTACTAGATTTCATTATCATCAGTTGGTTGAAATATAATTTTTCAAAATTTTATTTTAATTTTTTTGGTGAAATGACGACGTTTTGATAATTTTAATCAAGTTTATAAAGAATGTTACGCAGAAGCAGTGTTACGGATTTCGGAAATCGGAACTATTCGGTTGAGGTACCGATTTACGATTTATCGGACGATTTTTAAAAAATCGGATGATTAATCGGCGATTTATCGAAAATCGGTCAAATCGGACAAATATTTTTGACCGATTTTTGAGCGATTTATCGGCAATTTTTGAAAAATCGGCCGATTTGTACAACAGAGCGCACAAGTTCTATACAGGTGGGTGAAAAGGTAATTTGATAATTAAGGTCCCGGACACCATTTAAAACATCAATGATTCAATAGCCTAAATGGTTAGTTAGAAGTTCCTTTCAATGCTATTCCAAATATCCAATATCCTCCATTGGCATGCCAATAAAAAAAATGCAGGTCCAAGAAGAGAACATTTGAATAAAAGCCTTAAATTTAGACACTTAAAAAAACAATGAGAATTACAGTTTCTTGGAGTGACATTAATTATTACATCCTAAAACAAGTAGCCATTTATTCATGAGTAATGGAGATAGTTAAAATTGATGGTCATCCATTAGGTGTGTGTAAACACACACACAATTTTGTACTCCTGCTGTCTCATTCAATTCTCTATATCACTTTTTGACACGTTTTTCAATGTTCGTTTAAAGTATAATTTTATTAATTTTTTTTTTTAAAAAATTCTGTATAAAAGTTTTATGTTTAAACTTTTATTCAAAAAAAAAATTTGAAAAAAACATTACGAAACTATACTTTATAGAAGTCTCGAAATACGTGCAAAAAGTAAACGTAGATAACCCCATGGGACGAGGGAGTAAATATTTATGCGCATGGTACAGTAGCACTCACATATGTTTCTTAGTGCTCAAATTGGCTTTGCTGCAATTTGTGTGTAGATGTGCGCGTGCAAGCATGGTTGGCGGCTTAACTATTTTATGTTTTTTTTATGTTTTCTGTTCCGTTGAATTGTATATATTTAATTTGGATATATATTTTAGATGCAAGTGTATATACATATATTTTTCTTATTTGAAAAAATAATATATAAATTTCTTTTCTAATAAAACAAATATACGAATAGAAGACAAGCTGGAAAATAGTAAATATTAAATAATTATAAAAAATTATCATGAGCAATTTGTAAAAAAATATTTTAATCCAAAATATTAAATAAGTTCCAAAAACTTAGGGAAAAATTACTACGTGAATAAGAATATTATTTTTTATAAGTACTATACACTACAGTCTTGATAATAAAATACAAGGGAAATAATAGTTTTTTAAAAAAAATTGTACATTATATTTTTTTAATACAATTTTTAGATAATTAGTTTATTTTTAATTATAGAATATTTACATATTAATAAAAGTTTTAATTTTAAATATTAATTAATTCTTATATATAGATGTAAATAAGTTTACTTATAAATTAGATTTTATATGATTATCTCCTTATTTATGATTATTTTATCTTACTTTATGTACTTGTAATATATTTTTTAATTTTAGTTAATTATAATTATGTTAAAAATATAACTTTGATAAATTTTTATTATTATATGAATTTGCTATTGTCTTTTATTGTAAGACTTGTGACACATTTTTTAATTTTGCACAGGGCACGTGAAATCTGAAGCACTATTTTAGACGCTACTCTTTGATACCACACTTGATACTTGGCAATACTGGTGGAGACTACATGTCACTTTTAGCACAAATTCTTAGCAACCTAGCTAGTGGGGACTGCATGTCTCTCTTAACATGTAAATCTTAACTAGGTTTAGATTAAAAATGACCCTCCTTGTGTCCCAAAACTAAGGCACACACCTTAGATGGTGTGTGGCCGGAGTGGGGCCGGTGATGGTGGTTGTCGGCAAGGCAACACATTGAACTTACCAGTGTGACAAATTATGGGTTTAGGATACATGATTTTGATGGGGCCTAAGAATGTGATTAAAAGGTGAATTGTGGGGCACAAGATTAAGCTTAGAGGGTTCTTGATCCTTCTCTTTAATTGTGCTTTCTCCATTTTATTACCCCAACTTGAAAACCCCATTAATTATCTCCAAGAAAGATTTTGAAACAACTTTTGGTGTAAAAAGTTGAGATGTCACTAGAGTTTTGGTTTGTTTTGTGACTTTTAAGTTAGATTTTGGCTGAAAATTGGCCCCCTTTAGTTTAAACTTCATAGTGCCTGACATTTGTTTGTCAGTACTCCCTCCGTTCACGTTCGTTGTTTACACGTATTTTGAGCTTTCTATAAAATATAGTTTTATATTATTTTTTTTTTCAATTTTTTTTTAAATTTTAAACATAAAATTTTTATTCAGAAAAAAAATTAGAAAAAATTATGAAATTATACTTTAAACAAGCATTAAAAAAAGTGACGAAAAGTAACGTAAACAGCCCACCGGAGTAAATTGAGGGAGTACATGATAAGGTTTGTTTTGGTTTGGTGGTGCGCGTGCCAACACAAGATATGAAATGTGGTCATATTATTTGTGGGTGTGGCAGCTAGCTATAAGAAGATTATACATTTTCATCATTTGTTACCATAAAAATGCAATTTTTTGGTTTGCTAAACTCACAATTTCACATCATTGCTTAACCCTCAATATCTTTTCACAAGTTTCCCCCAACTCATTTGTTGAACATCTTTCAATACTTTGTCTACTCACCCCATACTCCTACCATCATAGTCTCTACAATATATACATACTTATGTGCTACATATATTTTATATCCATAGGCCTTATAATCTAGATGATGGAAAACATACTAACAACTTCATTACATATCTTTCTCATCTTAAAAGCTAGGTAGTGGCCTAAGTTTTATTACTACTTAAAGCTAGCTAATAAGTAGTCCCTTGCAATCTTATTTTCTACAACTAGAACTCTAATACTTATAAATATATTTATTCTTCTAGTACTATATATGCAATTTTTACTCTGTTTCTTGTAGTGACTGTAGAATAATTAAAACAAGAACATGGTGATTTACGAATTTAAACGAATATAAGATTAATTGATAACGAGGGTCATCGAGAATTTAGATATAACAAATTACTGACAAGGAAAAATACAAACAAGAAATGATGATGACAATGCAGTGCATGAAGCATAAAAATGATTTCACGTACAGAAAGATCAGAAATCCACTAATTAATTCATGTGATATTCTTCATAATTTATCAGCCACGCCTGATTGTCATGTAACAAAATTATGAGTTTTATTACTTGTTTTATCTTGATTCTCTTATAGTAGTCCAAGAACTAGATAATCAATTCTACATTCATCAATGGCCTACCCTCAGCCCACTCCCAAGAACCAGAAGACGACGATAATGCTGTCCATTTCAGCAGTACACTCGCAACCTTCACGAGTACAGAACACTGGACACACATACCAGTAGTCGAACTCTTGACCTCCCGCAAAGAGGACAAGAACTCAAGCACTGCATGGTGAAATTTTCCATTTTAGTACGAGTTTATATTGAGTGTGTGCACTCGAGAACGCCTATAAATGGAAAATTAAGTTTTGCCTCCGGGTAGGAATTCTAATAATGGTTGTCATGCAGTGAAGCATCTTTAACTATAATTATGTCTGTGTTTGTGAATGCTACGTACCATGTGAAGGACTTAAGTGTGCATTACATTCTATAGCAATCAATTTCGATTCCTTCATCAAGGTCTCTTACTTGCATTTGGTCACCAATTAAACACCATTGCTTCCTAATATAACCTACATTGTTAACAGTAAACTCTATACAAGCATGCATGAAAAAAGCAATAACTTGACTTTATACATATTATAAGTTTAACTTTTTTTAAATCTTTTTCTTAGAGTTGTTACAAACTATAGTTCTCTTGCTATCCCCACAATCTTGGATTTGAATTTATAATATATTACTGACCAAGATTTTTCCGACCAATTTCCTGCAAACGTCTATAACAACGACCTATAGTTTCTCTTGCTATCCCAACAATCTTGGAAACGTACTCACAGAGTGAACACACTATCCGACATAAAAATAACTGAGATTACATATTCCCCTGTATTGTTAATCACTAAGTATTGCTTTTTTAATACCTAATTTTGTGATAAAAAAAAACTTATACCATCTACAGTAATTGTATTTAACACAATCTATGTTCTTGGAAAATCCAAGACTCATACTATCTTATTAGGATGAACCCAACAAAACATACTTTTGACTTTACGAAGAACCCCTCTCATAACTAAATAGTTAATTTTAATTTAATTTGCGGTATTTACACATAACACAAACATTATGGAAAGGAAGTTGTCACCTAATGCTAATGTGTTTAAACTGGCCTGGTTTGTTTCTTAACTGATGAGTATTTAGATTTACTTGAACAAAAAAAAAATTCATAGATATATATACTAGTACCACCAATCCACCACAAATAAATAAGGGTATATAAATTGGCAAATGAAAATCTTGTATTTGTTGTGCCTGCAATCATCATTCTTGGTTGCCTCAACCGCATGCCCCTTTCTCCCCACTCCTCTCCTCACACTTTCATTTTCTTTCCAAATCTCTCTCTCTCACTCTCTCTATCTACATATTAGAACTATAGAAGCCCCTATATAAACAAACAGAAATCTCCTATTCCATAACCAAACTCTCTCTACCACCTTCCCTCTCTCAAACACATAAACAAACATTTACTATATAGATAAACATATATTGTAATTTATCAAAATCAGATGGCTGAATCAGGGTTTGAAGGGTTCGAAAAGCGCCTGGAGCTGCACTTCTCCGGTGACGATCCCATCACCGGACTACGACAAATAGACTTCGAGACACTGGAGGAAATACTCAAAGCAGTGCAGTGCACTGTAGTGTCATCAGTTGGTAATCATTACTTTGATTCCTATGTATTATCGGAATCAAGCCTATTTGTGTATCCTACCAAGATCATAATCAAAACTTGCGGAACCACTCAGTTATTAAAATCCGTCCGTCCATTTCTTGACTATGCATGCACCATAGGGTTATCTCTCTCGCGGTGTATGTACACTCGAGGTAACTTTATTTTTCCAAAGGCCCAACCCTACCCTCATACTAGCTTTAAAGAAGAAGTTGTTTACTTGGAAGAAATTCTACCGGAAAATCTTTTCTATAAGAAAGCTTCGGTTATGCCTTCAAAACTTTCTTCTCATGCATGGCATGTTTTTTCGGCAGTTGGTCAATCTTATTTGATTGACAATGCTCATGATCATGATCAGTCGTTTACTATTGAGGTTTGCATGACTGAACTTGATTGCCTTCTTGCCAAGAAATTTTTCCGTCGACAAAATGACGGAAAAACTAGTGATTCAGCTGGAAAAGAGATTACGTTGATTACCGGAATTTGTGACATAAACCCTAATGCTCACATTTGTGATTTTGCATTTGATCCTTGTGGCTACTCTATGAATGGACTTGATGGTGACAGGTACTCTACCATTCATGTAACTCCAGAGGACGGGTTCAGTTACGCAAGTTTCGAGTGTGTAGGATCAGTCTATGACTGCCGCAAGATATCAGAGGTTTTGAAGAAGGTGGTGCAGGTTTTCCGGCCAGGGACTATGTCTGTGTCCAGCACGTCAACTAGCCATGAGCTGTGGACACGTGTCGCCAAGGCAGTAGAGCAGCAAGGGATGAAATGCAGGAGTCGTTCGGTGGATGAGTTTCCGGCAGCAGTGAATGTAGTGTTTCAAACATTCACAACTCGCCGTAAATAGGTCATATAGTGGTGGTGCATGCATGGCTGTGGTGGTAGATATATGCACGAATAGGGTTTAAGGGGAGGGTTTCTTTAGGGTTTTAGATTTTGAGGGGAAAAAAATTCAAAGTCATGGCTGTGATGCATGGATGATGGTAAAAATGCATGGGAATTGGGTGGAATAGTAATCAAAGTGGGCCGGGTTGACTTGTCTAAAAAGATATGATATTTATATTTATGAGATAGAAGAAACATGGATATGATGATCATAATATTGCACCCCACTTAGATTTGTCACGCCTATATATGATTTTGAGGATGTGTAACAGAAAACTCAACTAGCTAGTGGGGGTTTGAAAGTAAAAAAAGAGTTCTCAGCTGTGTAAATTTACCTCTCAAGAACACTCTACTATATATATACACCTTTCTTTCGGAAAAAAGGACTATTGAATCTCTTATATATGATGACAATTAAATTTGTTGCCAATATTGATAAGGTGCTTAGTTTTTCAAAAAAAAATTAGATATTCAAGCACATATGTATTCTTGTTACTTAAAATCTAGACTTGAGATATATTTAAACTAATTCCGCTCATTTCTTTTTAGTTTTTATCAAGCAAGCGACCAGCTTGAGATCACTTTTATTGATCTATTATGTAACTATCTCCTTATAAGTTGAAAACCACATATTTTTTTTTTAAATTTATAAGTTATATATAAAGTCAAAAAAATATATATCCAGGCCTACAAGGGAAAATATTTGGATGGGCCATAAATATTATTTTGCAAGTTTCAAGTGTGTTATAAAACCATTCATATCTAATTTATATAACTCAATATAGAGCTCAAAACGTAAAGTCGGCATTAATACCTAACAAATATAAAATATTTATTTACTTCAGCTCCAATGAGATATTTTGTTCAATATAAAATAATAATACATATTTTAATAGGTAAAAATTACTTCTTCGAAAGTCCAAAATTCTATCAACATATTAGAAATACATGTATATATTTTAGAATAAAAATATTAATAACAATTAAATATTAAAAATTATATAATCCCTCTGTCCGAAATTATTTGCCCACTTTGACTTAGGTACCGGCTTAAACTAATTAGCACACCCCTAACAACCTCTAATGATGCTTAATTGGGAGTAAGATGTATGGCTAATTGGCTATTGGAACACTTATACTTGGCACGCTGATAGTGAAAGCTTGTGGGTATAAATGCAATTCCTTCGAGCTACGCCCCAGAGTTCCATTTTCCCAACAGCCTCACACGCAAGCTGATTTCCACAATTTGATGTATTGTCCACTTTAGAACATATATACAGTGACATAGTCTCCTAAAAACACCTAAAAATGACAGGAGATATCTTGGCACTTATTAACCAGCAAATCTCTCACTCTTAATCTACATAAAAATGACTGTCCATTATTAATAATTATCTATGTGTGTGTGATTGGTGATCCCTTTTTATTGGACGTATATGATAATGCAATAGCAGGCCTTAATGAGCTAGACTACCCATCTTACCCCTGCGATTTTAAAATTTTATCCTAGTTAATGTGTGTGAATAGCAGGCTTAATTGGGTAACATAAAAATAAAAGGAAAGGCAAAATGACATCACTATATCTAGAGAAACAAAGCCTCTGTCTAAAAAAAGTACACATACATATAAGAACCATAGGAATACATTGGAACATCAAAAGATCACAGTACTACTGGTTTTCTAAATATGACCGACTAGAAAAGAGTCTTATACCCAGCAACTTCAACAGATACACATTATGCCAAGTATGATACGAAAACATCAAGGAAAAGAAAAATCTATACAAGTCACTTTAAAAGTGAAGGGAGCCAACAAAATACATGTACTGCACGGAGGCTTAATGTTATAGTAACAAATAGGCTCAATTAACATATTTAGATCTATTGTTCTGCTAAAAAGGTTAAAAGGGGCACGTATCCATCTTTAGCACATGAACTCACCCCTTGCAGCAACTGGGCATTTACCTAACGTATTCCACAAGATATAATCCCCAGAAATGACCTGTTCATATTTTTAAAATAATATATTATTAACTATTGTTATCAACAGTGTATGGGGATGCAAATATGTAATTTCCGGAGTTTTCAAAAAGGGAAAAAGAACTCCTTAAAGTTATTTTACTGGTAAACTATCTAATGAACTTTTCACACAGCCCCTATATTTTCAGTTGCACCAAAAGCCCTGGACATTATTGACTCCATATGGATTCATATACAGTCACTTGATCAAGGCTTAAAGGAGCAAAACAAATTTCTTCTTAAAATCTAACCAACTTTTAATGCATAACACTGTCCATTCTTTGTAATGCATAACAATCACACTAAATAACCCAGGAAATTAGCGGATCTATTGCATGTAGGTCACTTATCAGAGAACAGAATTTCAAAGGGATATAAATCATAACAAGAATTTCACGAGAAATTTTCACAAAAGGTTTGGCAATAGGCTTGAAACATAAATTACGGAAATCATCATGCATACATATATAACTTACAGACAAGTTACCTGAGTTGAAAACTCCACTGGTGCTTTAATTGGTGGAAATATATTTATCTGCAAAGACCAACACTTTTATGAAAACCAGTAGTATTTCAAGAAATTGCTACATAAACAGCAACATAGAGTTGCCTCTGAAAAATCTAACATCCAACGACTCATTCCAGCGTATACACACAAAATATGGTCATCATAAGACTCAAACATGGTACCAGAGATTGCCATTCAGGTGAAAAGTAGATTAAGGTAAGGCTTCTATATATTATTTTAATAAACTTAGGTCTAGTTAAGGGAATCATGTTAAACCTAAGTTACGAGAAATGACCCTAATATAATTAAGAGTTCACCCTTCCAAATTTTAGGGCTGGAAACCTTTTTTCCTGGACAAATAACCTGTGACAATAATATTTGCAATTCAGCAGTAATTATGTTTTATAACAGATAAAAGCAGATTCACAAAGATCGTGCGCAAAACCTTTGGACTTATACTTGTAATGTTGAATAACATAGTTCTTACAGATTTTGGATCAATAGACATTCCTGATAGGGATGCTCCCACCATCTTGAATGAAACCTGTAAAAAGGATTACAATATTTTGAGGAAGAAATTACTTAATGTATCAAAGACTTAAAAGTAAAATAAAGTACATGTGAAGATGCTCGTTCAAATCAAACACATTTTTAAGCTTGATGAATCAACGTAACTCAAAAGACCTAATAGTTTAAGCAATTAGGACGCGGAAAGTTCAAGTTGACAATTTCTTATTAATGCGGTATTGGTTTTGACATTTACCGAGATGTGAAACTTTGACACTGAGTAATTTCCATGAATGAAGCAGCCTAACAATCATAAGAGACTTATCTGATATATCAGACCACCTTGTCAGCAGAAAGCGTATATCACAGTCTCAGAAGTTAAAATTTCAGTCTAGGTTACTAAAGTTAGTAGATTTTAAATCATGAAACTAATATTTAGACACAGGAGTAGATATTATTTTCCTGGGGTTACTACATATATCTCATAAAACAGCAGAGATACCAGTGACAAAGATCATATGTACCTTTGCATAATTGTACGCCTGCCAGCAAAATGGCTCCTCTAAATCAACGGATTTCAGATCCTTGTTCATTTTTTCCATTAAAAAGTCCTCAACATTTGCCAGGTTATTTGATGACTCAATCTCAGCATCACTATCTTCATCAGCTAAAATTCCATATCCTGAACCGGAGGATCCTGATTTGGTTTGCCAAGGAGCAAACTTTACAGATCCAGGAAAAGTTGCTTCAATACTCTTCCCTGAAACACCTCGACCACTAGATAGAATCTTCCATTCAACAGAGTGATCAGTGTAGGTAACGGTTCCAACAGAAGGAGTTCCATCAAAATGTATAACCCTCCTCTTTGGAAAAGGCATAGTCACTGAACAGACCTCCATTGTTAGAGGAGCTTTGTAGCCTTCCATCAGACGCAATTTAAATAAGAAAGCACCTTCATTTTCGGATACCATAGAGAGCTGGTAAAATCCCTTTATTGGAGGTCCAATGCCACAGAATGCCTGATAACGCATCAATGTGAAATTACCTAATGGTGGCGTAAACATCACAGACTGCTTATCTCCGCCACCTTGTTCTGGAACTTGAGCACAAGGATGGAATGACAATACCTCAACTCGAGCAGTGTCCAAACCTGTCAAAGGAAATAAAACATCTGGCAGACCTTCTAATTCTGCTCGACAGTTCACTTGGCCTGATATTGATATATTATCAGGAATTTCATCCCGATCATACATTGCAGCATTAACTGTTTCTTGTATTGTAAAAAGTAGCCTCTGCTTTCCTTTGTACAAATATGGTTTCCAAGCAGGTTGCTTACGGTCTGCAGGAGGCAAATCTGATGACAAGAATCCATTGTTTTTAACCGCAGAAACGTTGGAGTAGTTAAGATCTAGCGGAGTACCTATATTTTGAAAATTATAGAGCAGGCATGGAACATATTAGACAATATGTATCGCAAAAGGATTGCATAAACAAACAAAATATTGAAGATGCGAAATATCATTCTAGAAATTACCAACCAAAGGGCATTGCGATGGAGATATAAGTTCGAATTGCATCTTTATCCAAGATCCTGTTACCGATCTTAGGAACATCTGCTGAAAGTGCTCCAGTAACGGAAGTACCCAATGGGGACGACGCTGCAACTGGTGCTGCTACAGGTTTCGCTCTTGCAGAAATACCTATACTTCCAGTAAGGGTATCCAACAATCCTCCTACTGAAGGACCCACATTTACAACTACTTCAGGTTCTACAATGTCTCCTGTAATAATATCCCCTATAGCATGTGCCACCATGAATGCTCTGTACATCAAAGCTAGACATTTAAGTATATGCAGGTGCAGGACGAACAAGCAATTACTTCTGTACATAAATACTAAAAATCAATACAGAAATTACAACCAACATTACATTGACTACAGCGGTATCATAGCACATAGAATCTTCAAACTCATGTGCAAGTGCTGGTGGATAATAAAATTATCATATATCCAAATATTAACCACACAGAAACCATAATTTACAAGAAAAACACCTACAAAAATGTGGTTTGCAATACAAAATTTTAGGACCATATAATCCAAAAAAGAATGCAGTGCTAAATTTCTAGTTTTATGAGGCATCGAAAGACTCTAGGTAAAAGAAACGACATATTGATAGTGTATAAATGTAAAATTATTTTATCATATTAACTTAGTATAAACTGTTCGCTTATAATCATCATATTACTCTATTGGAATAACATTGACTAACAAAGACCAGCACAGGACTAAATACTCACATATCTGCCAGAGCTTTTGATGTTCTTACTGGGTTACTTGAGACAATCAGCTAGAGAACCAAAAACAGATTGTAAAGTAAATATGAGGAAAACACACCACACACCACAATTATAAAGTGTGAGTAAAAGCATCTTGTATTACTAAAAAAAGCATTATCCTTTCCTTACTGCGGGGATGTTTGTTTTAAATTAAAAATGTCTTGTAAGCTTACCTCACACCCACAGAATGTATGACTTGAAACGATTTTTAAAATAAATACAAAAAAACAGATAAAAGATGGCACACCAAACATAATAATTTATAGGGAGCAACATGCACTCTAATCACTCAACACTGTATCATTCATCATTGTAATGTTCTGTTAAGTCCCAACTTTAAGTTTCACTAGAACAATGTAGAACAGACACAGTTCAATCAGTAAATGAGTAGATCATAAATCTCGTCCCATCAGTCCAAGATCGCAGTGACATTCATATAAGCTGAAGCAAAGGAACAATAATGGGGCATACTATTGGTTATACTGTAAATTTTATGGTGCCCCAATTGCTCTAAACTTACCATACCCTGTCATTGATGGAAGCTCAAGTAAGAGGGAAGATAGACATTCATCCTCACCAACAGCACTTCCGCAGTCAGGCCTTTTACATATTTTTGCATATGCTTTCAAATGACGTGGTTCGACTAAAGGCAATACGAGGATGCAAAAATGGCTTTTTACGTGCAAAATCAATGGCCATAACAACTGATCTTCTCCTTCTGGTTCTTTTTTAATTCTAAGACTTATAATATGTCTTGTAATTGGATCATCCACCCACGAATCTGATCCTTCAACTGACTGTACCGCACGTATACCAAACCCACGAATAGATCCCTCCCTGCATCGTACAACTAAATTCAGCAAGTATATCCATATTTGTAAAATTTTGAAGCCAAGATTTGCATCCATCACATACAGGAAATTAGGATTAACCATGACAGTATAAAGTTCACAACACATAATAATGTATAAATTTCAATATTGAGTTGCTCGACTCAATTTTAGTTGTCCTAGCAACACTCATCTGAAGTCATCCCCTATAGGCTATAACTAGAAGAATTATAAATTCTTTTTGAACGTTCAAGTAACTATAGTAAAAAAAAATAGTGCTTAGCTGTGGTATTACTTTCTTGACATTTCCAGATCCGCTTCCATGATTTGTGGACTAGTCTTATTGTACCTCAGTCTATGTTTAATATGGCTATGGGAAACTATTTTTAGTCTTCTAAAGAACAGAAACATACTTTATCTCCTTAATGTTGCCTGAGAAGTGAGAAGCCAACTAGGCAAATAACTGATATTGTTACCAAATAAGAACATAAAAAGTTATAAGGATTGCATTTGGTCAATTATCTACTAACTAAAAAATGCAGTTTCTAATCATAGTTGGGTGAGTTGATAATTATTATAGTATAAAGCAACAACAATGGTGACACTACATCTTGAGGTTGGACTAACAGGCCTTCTTTTCTATCATTTTTCTCCTTTTCTAACACATAGAAAGAGTTATCTTCTAATATTGGTAGAACTCGTGTGCACTGAAGCATACTTTTGGCAGTTCAAAAAACAGACAATCATGTATTAAAACATTAAAGATAGCAGATGGGTCCATATAAGCCAACATAATTCTACTCAGACATGCACCAAATCTTGTAAGAAAATCAGTAGTACCAATAAACCCTTCCATTGATTACGAAGGCAAGACCATGTTAGTTTAAACATTAACAACATACGCATTCAGCTTTTTGAGCTGAAAAATAAATATAAAAAACACTTAATATATCATCACTTAACATTAAGTGTATTTGTCAATGTCTTGACAGTTAAATTACTCTTACGATTCTACCTATTGTGTTCTCCATTATTCCTCAAAACCAATCAAATCCCAAATCCCAAATCCCTAACAATATATGAAAACCGCCAAGCAGAGTATAATGCCTAATTGCACACAGTCACACACTATTTACCACAAACTTGGATACTCCATTAGAATTCATAAATACACATATGCTCACAGACTCGTAATGCAATTCCATTAAAACCTCACATATTAACATTTTAGCAGTGTGTTGTTAATATTGATAAATTAACATAAATTCTCCAAAACTAGGCTATTAATCAAAAATATATAATCTATATGTATTAGAGAGAGAGAGAGAGAGAGAGTTTGACCAAAGCTTACGGTTGGCAAAATACAGTTCCTAAACGAAAACCGTGAACTGAAGCATACAACCAAAGTACAGTTTCTAATTGCACACACTAATTACCATAAACTTGGACACTCTATTAGAATTCATAAACACACATACGCTCACGTAGACTCAAAACGCAATAAACTAATAACCTTAACATATTAAGATTCTCGCAGCATTTTGTTAATATCGATAAATTAACAAAAATTCTCCTAAACCGAGGCTATGGCTATTGATCAATACATAATCTACCTGTATGAGAGAGAGAGAGAGAGAGAGTTTGACCTCGTCTTACGATCCGCGAAAGCATTAGCTAATTCATTATGAGAAGGAAGCACCGGAACAACACAATCATCCTCCGTAAGAGCTTGTTCCTGCATTTTACAAGCGGCACGCCACCGTCTTTCGACAACAGGAAACCTCCTGCACAAGTTACATCATCATATCAGTTAAATGTCGAAAAATGCACACCTAACTATAACTGAGATCCAAGTAAACATTATAAAAACATAAATGCACATAGTATCTATAATTTATACATCGAATAAAAGTTTTGGCCCAAAATAAAACAAATAATAAACCCTATAAACTAAGCTAATTAAATTGAAGCATATATGTATATATATGTATAGAAATGTGTACGTATATGTGAAATTAACCTGGAATAGACGACGGAATGTTGAGGATTGAGGATCCATATTGCTCTAATGCTGCAACCATTGCTACTACTCATCTCTCTCCTCTCTCTCTCTCTCTCTGTTCTCTCCCTCTCTCTCTCTCTGCGTTTTCACTCTACACACACTGTGTGTTACTATAATCAATCTCCTCACTCTACTCAATACGACGACGTATTTCACCGTTTGTACTTTGTATTGTTCTCTCCTTTTGGTCCTGTATATGTTTTCATAATTTAAAATCTTAAAATATCACTTCAAAATATTTTAGAAAAGAAATATACAATTTTACTAATAATAACAAAGAAAATTTACTAAACAATGGTAAATTAAACGTTATATTAATATCGGTTAAAATTTATTATATATATAATAGAGTAAATAAGGGGTTAGGTGAGAAAATTTATTCCAAATTACTAATTTACCCCTCAATAATAAATACAAATAATTGTCAAATTTAATACCATATATTAATTACACTTAGGTCATTATTACTCCTTATTAATAAATATAAATAATTGTCATATTTAATAACATATATTAATTACACCTAACTCATTAGTATTAATAATTTTATATATGGTACCATTTATAATTGAATATTAACAACTTATAATTAGATATCTAAAATTTAATAATATTTGTATGTATATATACTAAATTCTTATTTTTTTTGAAGACTTTATATAAAATAAAATTTATTTTCTATAAACAAATTTAATATGTTAGCTAATCTGAAAATGACAATGTTATTGTATTAAGTATTAAACCCAAGAAATATAATAGATATTCTCTTCGTATATGAATAAAATAGTGGGTTATGAAGGGATTTATAATAAAGTGAGATTTTTATTACATGGCCAAATCGAATATAAACTAAGATGGTTTGAAGATTTTGAATATATATAATAAAATATTAAAATATCAAGTTCATTACGATTACATTAATATTTTATAATAGCAAGGTGAATTATTTTTCTTAAATTAACCAATTTAAAGTTTTTTCAAAGATATAAGTAAAAGAGTTATAAGATTACTGCAATGTTAAAAGAATCGACAATTTCGCCGATAAATTGCTAGAAGGCAACCAAACAATATTATAGAGCAAAATCGGAGCATACAATATTTTTGCCATTTTCGATCAAAATCGGCAATTTTCCGGTCAAAATTTGACGAATCAAACGCACGATTTGAGGCTATGAAGAGAAGAAAAGGAAGAAGAAATATACTCAACATCGAGTTGGTGAATAATGACGATTTTAAATGAAGAAATCAAACGGTTGCCGAATAGAAACTGAAAAGATAAGGGAAGAAGAAGAGAAATGTGTAAAGATGATTAAGACTCTTATTATTTTAATAAATAATGCACACAAAATAATGTTATAACTTAGTATGAATGTACAAATACAATTTTACACATCTCAAATATAATTATTTTACTTATATATTTTAAAAAGAATATAAAAATATGTTCGACATTATTTCGATTTAGCATTTCGATGAATTCTCGATTTTTTACGGTAGTTCAACTGATGTAGTCCATTTTTCAATTTCCATAACCATTGATTACTGACCTATCTATTAATATATATTTATCATAAAAAATGATGTATATTGAAAAATGTATTTATATTATCAATTGTACACTAGTATATTTAATATGTCGGCTTTCATATCCAATCATTACATTTTCTAATATGGAAAGTAAGAATTAACTCATATACATTGCATTTTGTATCACTAATTGTACCATATAAACAAATATAATAACTCTTTAATTAACTTCACAATATTTCATTCATTGTAATTATTTACATGAGATATGTGTGCTGTCATTTGTATAATATTTTGATTGTATATTTCGATTTAATTGCCGCATATTCAATTCATTTTAAGAAAAAACACGTTAAGTACGATATCGATCTCAATTCCATAAAGAGAGATATTTAGTTAATCGTACCATCATGAAACAACATGAATATATCGTCGATAAATACAATCAAAATAACATCAATTCACGCATTAGAGAACATGCCCGTGCATTGCACGGGCTATAGAGCTAGTTGATATTGAAATCAAACCACTTAGGAAAAAGTCCAATGCATAAGTCTGATGACCTGATTTGGCGTGCTGGTTTACGCTGTGCTCCAAAGTTTGAAAATGAAGAGAAAATAAGAGAAAAGAAAAGATAATTTTAAAATTTTCCTTCTTAGGTGTGCTCCCGAGTTTTTTGGCGAGAGAAGAGAAGTGATTAGGAGAGAAATTTCCTATAATTTTCCCTCAAAATTTTCTTCCCAAAAATGGGAAGATTTGGAAAGATCCTCTCACATTATTTTTTTTTTCATAATCACTTTCTCTCCTTTTTACAAAAACTCGGGAGCACACGATTGATTTATTTTCTTCTACTATTTCTCTTCTCTTCTCCTCTCATCCCTTCTCTTCTCTTCTCTCCTAAAAAATCTCTGGAGCACACTGGTAGTGACTCTACTGCAATGAATACAGTATACAGACTATCCATTATTCTCGTACATTTTCTTCAACGGTTTTTTACCCTCTAACTACACTCGTTGTCACAAAAAGAAAGAAAGGATAAAAAGACGTCAACTAGCATATCAACAAACAAACATATTGTACAGAAATATTTGAAGAGGAATTCATCTGAATCATAGGCTTAATTAGTAGAATTTAACCAACATTGATCAGTAATTAGAAAATTTTTAATGATTCATATGCAAGATTTGCCAAAATCTCATTGTAAAGCTATTTTCAGTATCAAAAGAGCAAATTAAGCCGGTAAAACGGTGACAAGTGCAAAAAAAAAAAGAAATGTGTTTCAAGACATAATTATTTAATTCTTCCAATGCCACAAAAATAAATTGAAATACATCATGAAAACCGGAAATACATTTAACAGTTCAGTACAATGACTAACATTTTCAAACTTTGATTTTTCTACTTGTACTTCTTTTCCAATCATACAACATCCTAATCAATAGAATTACAAGGGATAAAAAGAAAGTAGAACATATAATGCAAACGATCAAAGCGAGGCCTGGTGAATGAGAAAGCACAACATATATACCTGCTATAAAGGTCAAAATCATCGCAACAACAGAAACGATGTTGAGTATTATTGATGCAAAATCGAATTTTGAAATTTGGCATGGATCATCATACAACGATGAAATGAAATAGATAAACAAGAAAGTTATGGATAACGCAAGAGCTAATGCATCAGTTACCATAAATACTTCGAAACCTTTTTTCTTTGAAAGAAGTACTAGCCCTTCCTCCGGTTATCCACTTTGATGATCTCCAGCCGACATGGTAAATACTACGGTAAAAATTACTGTTGTGATGAGTCCAGTAACTATTATCTGTATAGTGGTTCTTTCCCTATATGGTTTAACCTTTTCTTTCATTTGGTCATGCTCTTCTTCCATCATTCTATTCATGTCTATCCCGAATTCTATGTCTTTTAACAACCTTATACTTTGGGGCACTGAGCTCTCGACAGTAATCAGTCTCGCTTCGCTCCAATATCTAGGCACCAAAACTGCTTCTGCTGAGTAGCTTGGATGTCCTCAAGTAATATTTTAATTTTTAACTACAAACCAAGGACGATGAAACAATTAGATCAAAATTTTGAAATATCTTATACATAGATTATAATATTAAAAAAAGACCTTATTACTTTTATAAAAGATATTAAACTAAAGTTTTTAGAATTTTTTTTAGTACAGTAATACAATGTACCCTTTTTTGGATTTAGTGTCTGTACTCTGTAGTAAGTATTCTCTGAACCCATTTAAATTAGAATCCGCCTGAAGGTTTCAATTTTGATAACTTGACCTGAAACGTTATTCACAACTTAAGTTGACTCAGTTCAAGTACGTACCTAATCGTTTGTTACTTCATCCTGGAAATATAACATATCTGATGGCGTCCAGTTTTGTTTGTTTTTTTCCATTATATCAACTAAATTGTGTTTGATGAGCTCCGGGAAGAAGCAACCATGAGAAATAAGTAGATGGAGAGGTGTATTACCCTTGTAATCCTTGGCATTTAGAATCCGGTCAGTCCAACCTTCTGGACAATTGGCTAGAATGCTCCGTATCATAAATTTGTCGCTTTGAACCGCCGCTATGTGTAGTATGTTTTGACCCTTATTATCCGTATCTCCGCATATAGCTGGCAATAATTTCAGGAAAATGCTAGATATCCCAAAATTTTCCCCCAATTTTTTTTCCAAATTTGATGTGTCATTTGAATAGTTGATAATATTCCTAATAATAATATGGGACCCGTGTGCATTTATATGCGTCCACGAACCAAAATCAATCACGTGTCAACCACGTCATTTGGTAAAATTTTTGGAGAAAATATTCGGGGCACCTAGCACTCCTCGTAATTTTATCAATAGTATAACTGTAGAAGTAAATTTCTTTTGGGCTGCCAGAATAAGGGGCGATTCTACATCCCCTTTATACCAGTGATTGTGATAAATATCTTTTTGGGCACTTATGTTGACGCCAATTATTTGATTACATTTGTGAAACGCCGCATAGTGAATTGCTGTCCACTTTCTATCAGTTTCTAACCAGCCAGACGTTTGTCATATGCTAAGAGATCATAAACAAGTTCCGGAACACGGTGAAAAAAAGCTATGTCAAGTCGTGTAAATTAGTCATTTTTAAATTGCATAGATTATTTATATTTTTAGCAAACTGACAGGTTTAACCAAACTTATCAACCAGAGTAAAGAACATTTAATCGCAGAATTACTCAACATATAAATACCATATCGCACCAAAACATTTTGATTCCATCAATTCTCTTAAAGTGTCAAAAGTGTAATTGGTGGTGTGAGCAAATACAGAACAGAGTAGTCAAGTCTTTTTTCTTCTTTTTTTGTAAACCAGATAGTATGAATTAAAATGAAAGTGGAGACTAGGATTTAGACTGGTACATTATAAAAATGGAAGCTACAAATATGTTATGATAAAATTGTGTACCGTTTTCGCCCCTTCAATAGCTTCAATTAAAAGGGCATGACAGGCGTGGCTAGTTATTCCAGCTGCATGATGTAGTGGTTTGGGGCCAAAACACTAAACTATCTCAAGTTTGGGAAAAGAAAAAGGCAGAAAAAAAAACAAAAGCATTAACGATACTTGATCTAGTGTTAATGAAAAAAAATAAAAAAACAACAAAACACTAGACAAGTCACGTTTTGCTGAAACACTAAACGACATAAAAATAACATTTTGGGTCATTATTTTTAAAAGTGATAATTTAGACCATTTTTCACCCCTAGAGATGAAGAAGGGAAAATACGTCTGGCTGTGTTGATGAGGATATCGACCACTTCAGTGTATCCACCATCAGCTGCAAGGTGAAGTGGAGTTCATTGTTGATCATCCAGCTTGACTATAAGGTTTTTGTTAGAAAACTCTGTCAGGATGAATTTCACTCGTTCTGTATTTCCTTCACTGCATGCAATGTCAAGTATAGTTTTACCATATTCGATCCGACGATCATCTATCTTTGCCAATTGCTTTATGGCATGAGTATCTCCGGCAATGGCTTTAGCAAACAAAGTTTCTATGGCAGCAAACAAAGTATCTACATCAATGATAATAAATATTATGCACACTAAATCAATCGACTTAAGATGGGGCACTTATTCAACATACCTTATCTTTATACAAAGTAAAATCACCGGTAGCTGCTAGTCTGGAAAACAGTCATTGTCTTAAATTAATAAACTCTCTCTCTCTCTCTCTCTCTCTCTCTCTCTCTCTCTCTCGCTCTCTCCCTCGCTCTCTCCCTCACTCTCTCCCTCTCTCCCTCTCTCCCCCTCCCTCTCTCCCTCTCTCACTCGCTCCCTCCCTCCCTCCCTCCCTCTCCTAATAGAGAACAAGCAGATTATTTGAACAACAGTTTAAGCATATTAGCGGAAGTGTTATTGTTACTCGAACTTATATTGTTTAAACTTGACATTATATCAACTAGTTAGGGGGAGTGCTAAAATGCCGGTGCATAATTTTGATGACCTGATTTAGTGGCTCGTTTAGTGCTTCACAACTCTGTTGCAAATTACAATAAATACATAGACTTTACAATATTCTCGTATATTTCTTTAATAATTGTATACCCTCTAAATGAGCTCGTTATCTCGGAAAGACGTTAATTAACATAACAGCAAACGAAAAATATTGTATAAAAGTGGATATTTGAAGAGAAATTCATCAGACTCGTAAGCTTATTTAGTAGAATTTAACAAACATTGATTAGTAATTGGAAAATTATATTATTTATAATTCATAAATAATTTATGCAATTTAAAGTGACTAATTTACACAACTCTGCATAACTTTTTTTTTTGCCATGTTCCAGAACTTGTTTATGGTCTCTTGGAATATGACAAACATCTTGCAGCTAGACCAGCTCCATAACTTAAACATCTTGTATATAGCGGGAGATGGACAATACTTCATGCTATGCCCGCTTTCGGTCATGGGCCCTAAACAGGTCCCCATGGGTGTATTGAATAGTTGGACTCCCATATGTGGGCTAGAATCATGGATTAACATGATTTGGGCCAGCATATGCGGGCTGGGCTCATGACATGCGAGCTGGGCTCACACTTGCCATCTGGTGTCTACGTGCGAGATGGGCTCAGGTGACAGTACTCAAGCTGAGCTCGGTTGTCCACACGCGGGCTGGGCCCATGAGCCCATATCTTATGAAATCAAAGGTAATATTGTATTTATTGATTGAAAAGGAAGGCGGTGCGGGCCGAGGATGCCAGGCCGACCCGTATTAGAGGACTTTGTGTTCGACATGGAAAGTAATTCATAGATGATTGAGTTGCTCGTAGATTTCGGGGCCGACACGGGTTGTTCCTACAATCATGGAAAGGATTGCGGAGATGCCGCGAGATTGTAGGAAGCGTGTGGAGCCGGTTGAGATTTACGTGACTAATTGGCTGAAGGCCTGACTCTATCATGGGTTTGGGCTGCATGGGCTGAAGAGTCCTAACCCTAGCCTATGTAACTTGTTCCCTAAGAACTACGTGAGGCTTGATCCCTATAAATAGGGTACGTAGGCACTTGTATGAGACATGAGTCGACACTTGATAGAGAATAACAAACCCTATTCTTTCTTGAGGAGTCAACATACAAGCTCAGCCACCACCATACCTAACCTTCCTCCGCCCCCAAACACCGTCCTTGATCCTTGTTCCGCCCATCAACCTCCACAACACTGTTATATGAAATTCTCCCTATAACAATTGGCGCTAGAAGGAGGGGGTTTCATCTTAGGGAGGAGAGATGACCAAAGAAGGCAAACAAGCGGCGACACCAGGAAGCGGGGGCAAGAAGAAGGACCAGAACGAGATCGAGCATACGCCCCCAGAGAATCAGGCACCACCTCCCCCAATCGCAACCGTGGATGGGCAGGTGGTTATGACGTATCTCGAAGGGCTAGCCGATCAGATGAATCAGATCAATGCCCAGATGTCAAGGGTAGAGAGAATCTCGGTCCAGAACGCCAAGCGTAAGGCGCGCCGCCTCAAGGTCTCTCAGCGTAGTCGGAAGGGCAAAGGTCCTCGGAAAAGGTTGATCCATGATTTTGATGACGCGGAGACTGAGACTAAGCAAAGGAAAGAGACATTGCGTGGAGAAAAAGACATACCCCAAGGTCATGATGAGCGGGGCAGCCAGATCTCTAAGGGATCGGGGTAGACGCCAGCTTCGTCTGAGGCAAGGTCGACAAGCGTGCTAGATCGGGTGGGTAAAAAGCTAAGTGAGCATGACCTCAGGCTTAAATTAGAGAATTGCAAGAAGGAGAGAGAAGAAAAAGAGCCCGTGGATCAGAGAGGCTCGAAAAGAGAGCGGGCAGCGACCCTTCCGGAAAGACGTCAGCACACCTCACCCAGGAGGGAGGAGCGACGTAGGCGTAGAGACAATCGCGAAGAGGAATCGCAAGTGCGAGCCGGAGGAGGGGGATGTCGCGAGCGACCTCAGGGCTCGCAATATTCGAGTAACACGGGAGGTGAGAGAGAAGGAGAAGTTGTTAGAGTAAGGGACCTGAGGAGGATCTTAGATGAGATGGAGCAAGAGAAGAGAGGGCCCCCGACCTCAGCTGCCCCCTCTTCATTTACCGCTGCTATCTGATCATCCCCCTACCTCGGGTATTTAGGCACAACCCCGATCTTCTATTCAACGATGAAGCCGACCCGACGGAATACCTTATACAATTTAACACTGAGATGGAAGTCTATCAGGTGCCGGAGATGACCCGCTGCAGACTCTTCGCGGCATCACTCAGAGGTAGTGCCCAACAATGGTTCTCCAAGTTGGGACCGGCTAACATAAGGACATGGCGGCAATTGGAGGACTTGTTCGTCAGACAATTTCAGTCCACCCTCTACTACTCACCTCATGTGGCCACGTTAGCCAACATTAAGCAAAGGGAGGGGGAGCCCCTGGAAGAATACTTTCGTCGGTTCAACGCCGAAGTCCCCAAGGTGAGGGGAGCCAGTGAGGAGACTATCAAGAATTTCTTGATTGCAGGGTTGAAAGAAAGGTCAAAATTCTGGAAGAGCCTCCAAGCGAGTGAGTCGAGAACCTTGGACGAGTTCTATGAGCAAGTTGAACCCTTTAAGAGGGTAGAGAAGTCGATGAGAGAGCTAAAAATCAGTGAGAATTATCGAGATAAAATAGACCGGTCTTCAAGCCCTGATGAGAGGAAAAAGACGTATCTGCGTAGCTCAAGCCCCAAAAAGTCTGCCCGAGGTAAAGAGACAAACAAAGATTCGGGGAGACCTTATACAAGCAAATGGCAGACACACACCCCTATGGTAGCCTCTATTGACCACATATATGCTACCTATGCTGGGAAGAGGGTATTCAGAAAGGCAACCCCTCTCACAGACTATAACAAGAGGGATACTTCGAAGTATTGCGCATACCACGAAGCCACGGGACATGATACAGCTGATTGCAGACAATTGAAGGATGAAATCGAGACGCTGATAAGGCAAGGGAAGCTGACATAATGGGTCATTGAGGAGGTTCGAAGGCACAGGACTGATTATCATACCGTCCCTCCTCCACCCCCAGAAGATAAAGAGAGGGTATCTCGGGCCGGAAGCATTCATATTATTCTAGGCGGGTCTCATATTGGTGGAGACATCCCGAAGGCGATGAACAAGTATGCCCGGGAAGTAAATGATAAGCCCCTCACCAACGTCAATCATCTGAGCCAGAGGCCACCGGAGCTCTTTAAAAGGGAGTTGATGACATCGTATTTAGGGAGAACGATGCCAAATGGGTGCATTACCCTCATACAGATGCCCTGGTCATAAAAATGAAGATTGTGACGGTGAATGTTCACCGGGCAATGGTGGATACCGGGAGCTTAGCTGACGTTTTAACTTATGATGCCTACAAGAAGCTAGGATTGCTGGACAAAGAGTTAACCTCAATAGGGGGACACCTGTACGGGTTCTGTGACTATTCACTCCAATGAGGATTATCTTGTTAGATGTTGACTTAGTAGTCTTTAACAAACTATGTATCCCATATTTGAATTAGTTGTTTATGTGGAAATCTATAATACACGTAAACTCTGATTTTGATCTTAGTCAAATTTACTTTATGTATTGTTAGGGCAAAAACACGCGCTAATATTCACGCAAGTATACGCGTTCGCAAGTAATATAGAATACTTTCTAGTTCGTTCCCTCAGAGACTCAGACTAAATTATTGTCTAATTAAACTCACTCACCAATGTATGATTACTTCTCAATGTTAAGATAATAACACTTAAAATTGTTAATCAAATATTAACTATAATTAACTACTTAATTAACCACTTAACTAACACTTCAAATTATCAATAATAAAATACTCATGAGATCACAACTTCATTATTACTTCCTTCTATAGCCATTGTTATTACCTTTAGCATGTGACAGTGATGATATTAATCGAATATGTGGCCACTCAGATCGCTATATTTACAGTAGTAGATCAGCCTTGTGCCTACAATATTATAGTGGGTAGACCCCTTATGAAGGCAATGAGGATGGTGACCTCAATCCACCACATGACGGTAAAATTTCCAACCCCAACGGGGGTCGGCTTCTTGAAGAGCTGTCAATATGAATCAAGGGTCTGTTACAACCAGGCGCTCAGGGCGGCCGAGTCAGGAAATGCCTCAAGGGAGATAATTGAACCGGGTGAGTGCGATGTCCCCATGGAAGAGGCAGATGGCAGGAAGAGAGTACGTCCTGAGGGACACGAGACTTGTAATCTGATTTCAATCGGGGAGTTGCCCGAGAACTATTTCGAGCACGTGGGGATTCAGATGGAACCCCGCCCAGGGGCCTTGCTGATGGAAGCCTCTCAGCCCATCATGTTGATACAAGAAGGGATTGTGGAGGAGGCGAGTGATGAAGAAGAGAGCCCGAAACAAATAGCTGCAAAACTCAGGAAAGGGAAATGGACACGCGAAGAGATGACGACAACTATGGATCTTCCCAATGGAATCACTCATACTGTCACTATGACATCTGAACGCTTGATAAATCCGGCCCGAGCTCGAGGATACAGAGGGTTTGACAATCAAGGCAGTGGGAGAATCTAGTGAGGCTCGAGCAGATTTAGACCCGAGAATGCCTCCAATGATTGAGAGAGCAGGGGCTGTAGAGGACACAATCCCGATATTGGTAGACCCAAATGATCCCTCCAAGGTACTCAGAATAGGCTCTAACTTAAGTCCTGACTTGAGGGAGGATCTAGCTCGCTTCTTGAGGCGAAATTTGGATGTCTTTGCATGGTCACATTCTGATATGATAGGGATTGACCCGAATGTCATGTGCCACCGGCTCAACTTGGACCCGAAAAAGAAGGGGGTCAGACAGAAGAGGCGGCCGATTAGTGGAGAGAGGGCGGAGACTCTCAGAGACGAGGAGGATAGACTAATGGAGGCAGGGCTTGTAAGGGAAGCCTTCTACCCCATGTGGCTTGCCAATCCCGTGCTTGTCAAGAAGCCCAATGGAAAATGGAGGACGTGTGTGGACTTCACCGACCTGAACAAAGCTTGCCCGAATGATAGTTTTCCTCTACCCCGAATCGACCAGCTAGCTGATTACACGGATGGGCACGCATTGCTTAGCTTTATGGATGCTTATTCGGGATATAACCAAATCCCCATGTATGGGCCAGATCAGGAGCACACTTCCTTTATTACTGATCGGGGCCTCTACTGTTACATCGGGATGCCCTTCGGGCTCCTTAACGTTGGGGTAACGTATCAAAGGTTGGTGAACAAGATGTTCAAACACCAGTTGGGAAAAACCATGGAGGCGTACGTAGATGATATGCTTGTGAAATCAAAAAAAGCAAAGGATCATGTCCGCCATCTATCAGAAATGTTCCAGATCCTAAGGGAGTACATGGTGAAGCTCAACCCACAGAAGTGTGTGTTCGGAGTCGAGTCAGGGAAATTTTTGGGGTTTATTGTCAACCACAGGGGCATTGAGGCCAACCCCGCCAAGATACGAGCCCTACTCGAGATGAGATCCCCCCGACGGGTGAAGCACGTCCAAAGCTTAACGGGGTGAGTGGCCACCTTAAACCGCTTCATCTCAAAGTCCTCCGACAAATGCCAGGAGTTCTTCAATGCAATTAAAGGAGTGGGGAGGAATTTTGAGTGGACAGAAAAGTATGAAGAAGACTTCCAGAACATAAAGAAACATCCCAGCAGCCCTCTAATGTTGTCCAACCCAAAGGAGGGAGAGACTTTGGTCCTATACTTGCCCGTCTCTGACTTTGCAGTAAGTGCGGTATTGGTCCGAGAGGAGGATTGTATCCAGCTCCTGGTATATTATGTGAGTAAAAGGTTGGCTGACGCGGAGACTCGGTACACGAGCCTTCAGAAATTAGCATATGCTCTGATCCTGGCCTCCGAAAGCTCATGCCCTATTTTCAGGCGCATAAAATAGAAGTGCGAATTTCCTACCCTCTTAGGCAAGTAATGTATAAATCAGAGTCTTCTGGTCGAATGCTGAAGTGGACGGTTGAGCTCGGCCAATTCGAGGTGGATTATAAGCCAAGGACCGCAATCAAAGGCCAAGCCCTGGCCGATTTTGTGCTAGAATTTCCTCCACATCAAGAAGTGGAGCCGGGAGCCCTTGTTGTCATACCTAGCACAGAAGAAGTTGAACTGGAGAGCCAAAATAGTGCCCCATGGTGGAGCCTATTTGTGGATGGAGTCTCTAATGGGGATGGTGCAGGAGCTGGAATTGAGTTAATCAGCCCGGAGACGCACAAGATCAGACGCGCGACCCATCTGGCCTTTCACGCAACCAACAATGACGCTGAGTATGAGGCCCTGATCAACGGTCTCAAGCTAGCTTTGGAAATGAAGGTGGAGAATTTGAATGTGTTTAGTGACTCCATGATTGTGGTATATCAGGTAAATGGAGGGTATCAAGCTAAGGGGCTGAGAACAGAGCTTTACCTGAAGTGTGCGCAGAGGATAATCACGAGGTTCAATGAGGTGAGGCTAGAACTAATCCCGCATGGGCAGAATGAAGGCGCGGACGAGGTAGCTAAGCTCGGCTCACGCCATGAGGCCATTCTGCTAGGGGCCGTGCCCCTTAACATACAGAGGCAGCCTAGTGTGCCCGAGCACGAGGTGGGTAGCCTCAGTGATGACCTCGGCCCTACATGGATGACACCTATCTTAGCATACATAAAGGAAGGTTCACTTCCAGATGAAAAGAATGAGACAAGGAGGATAAGATACAAAGCAACCCGCTATGTGATATATGATGGGATCCTATACAGAAGAGGGTTCAGTGTGCCTCTCCTCAAGTGCATAGATGGGGATGAATGCAATTATATCCTAAGGGAAGTACACAAGGGCATTTGTGGCAATCACTCGGGGGGTAGCTCTCTAGCTCAGAAAATCCTCCGTCAAGGCTACTACTGGCCAACGTTGAAAAAAGACGCCTTCGAATTCTCCCGAGCTTGTGATAAGTGTCAGCGATATGCCAATTATTACAACATCCCCGTGGCCTCTCTCACATCCCTCATGAGCCTTGGCCCTTCTCTATGTGGGGAATTGATCTGATTGGGGAACTCCCGAAGGCTAGGGGAGGTGTCAAGTATGCGGTTATTGCGGTAGACTACTTCACTAAGTAGGAAGAGGCCGAGCCTCTAGCCACTATCACGGCAAAAAAGCTCAGGGAGTTTGTACACAGGGCTATTGTGTGCCGCTATGGCATCCTTTACAAGTTGATATTTGAAAATGGGAAACAATTTGATAGCAAGGAAATGCGAGAATTTTGTGAGCAGCTGGGGATTCAGAAGAGCTTTAGCGCAGTTTGCCACCCCAGAGTAACGGTCGACGGAGGCTGTTAATAAAATCATTAAGCATACCTTGAAGGCAAAACTAGAAGAGAAAAAAGGGACATGGCCAGAAGGACTCGCCCAGGTCCTATGGTCTTACAACACGACACCCCGAACTATAACTGGAGAGACCCCATTTTCTCTGGTGTATGGGTGTGAAGCTATGGTGCCCGTTGAAGTGGGGGCAGGATCTTTCCGGAGGGACAACTATGACTCAGAGACAAATGAGTTCAATCATCACCTCTATTTGGATTAAGCGAGCTGGGCTCGTGATATGCGAGTTGGGCTCACACTTGTCATCTGATGTCTACGTGCGAGATGGGCTCAGGTGACAGTACTCAAGCTGAGCTCGGTTGCCCACACGCGGGCTGGGCCCATGAGCCCACATATTATGAAATCAAAGGTAATATTGTATTTATTTATTGAAAAGGAAGGCGGTGCGGGCCGAGGCCGCTAGGCCGTCCCGTATTAGAGGACTTTGTGTTTGACATGGAAAGTAATTCATAGATGATTGAGTTGCTCGTAGATTTCGGGGCCGACACGGGTTGTTCCTACAATCACGGGAAGGATTGCGGAGATGTCGCGAGATTGTAGGAAGCGTGTGGAGCCGGTTGAGATTTACATGACTAATTGGCTGAAGGCCTGACTCTATCATGTGCTTGGGCTGCACGGGCTGAAGAGTCCTAACCCTAGCCTATGTGACTTGTTCCCCAAGAACTACGTGAGGCTTGATCCCTATAAATAGGGTACGTAGGCACTTGTATGAGACATGAGTCGATACTTGATAGAGAATAACAAACCCTATTCTTTTTTGAGGAGTCAACATACAAGCTCAACCACCACCATACCTAACCTTCCTCCGCCCCCAAACACCGTCCTTGATCCTTGTTCCGCCCATCAACCTCCACAAACTGTTATACGAAATTCTCCCTATAACACTTAACTATGCCGTGTTTTGCAAATTTGATCAAATAATTGAGGCTATCCTAAATGCCCAAAGAGATGCTGGTTACAAACTCACTGATGACAATTTCAGACTATCCCCCATTTTTCTAGCAGTCCAGGAAGGTCCTAAATCTACAGCAGTATTATTGATGAATTTATTGCCAGCTACATCAAGTGTATACACTGGTATTAGGGATCAAAACATGCTACACATAGCACTGTAATAAAGCAAAAAAGATATGATACAGACCATTCTACAACATTGTCCAAAAAATCTTATAGACAAGATTGTAAATGGCCAGGATAAAGACGGTAATACGCCTCTCCATCTACTTATTGCTAAGGGTTACTTTGTCCCTGAGCTCATCAAACACAATTCAGTTGATATGATGGCAAGAAACAAACAAGGCTTGACACCATCAGATATGTTATATTCTCTTGAGGTCAGGGACGATCACGTACGTACTTAACCTAATTTTCTTTAAACTAGGTGTTTTACATGATTTCTGTATACTATATATATCAATTTCATAAATGCCAAATCAGAATTGTGTTTACGTATTGCAATATAATTATAGTATTTACTTGTTTCACTTTTTACATTTTTCAAATTGTGTTTTGTTCATTAGGCTAAAGTGCTGATCACTAAAACAGAAAACCAGAACTGAATCAACCTTTGTGAACAATGATTTGGTTCTTGTAAACAAAATTGATACCTTCAGATAATTCTAAATTAAACGGGTTCAGAAAAATATTTATTACAAACACTCTATCAAAAAAGGGATAGAATGTATTTCAAAAGTGACAAGGCTTTTTTTAATATCTGAATCTACTTATAAGATATTTCAAAAGTTTGATCTAATTATTTCATCATCCTTGTTTGTAGGCAAAAATTAAATATTTACTTGACCAAGCCTCAGCTACTCGGCAGTTCTGGCACACAAATATTAGAGGGAAATGGAGTAATCATGAAAATCCAGGGCACAAAACTAAACGGTTGTTAAAAGACCTCAAATTCGAAGAACACATAACTAATATTGTGGAAGAAGAGCTTAAACTATGGAAAGAAAAGACTAAACCATACAGGAAAAGAACCACTACACAGATAATAGTTACCGCACTCATCATAACAGTAACTTTTACGGTAGGATTTACCATGCCGGGTGGTTACCATGAAAGTGGAGATCCCGAGGAAGGGCTAGTACTTCTTTCAAAGAAAAAAGCTTTTGAAGTATTTATGATATCTGATGCATTAGCTCTTGCACTGTCAATAACATCCCTGTTTCTCTACTTCATCTCATCGCTGTATGATGATCCCCGTCAAGTTTCCAAATTCGATGTTGTGTCAACATGACTCAACATCGTTTCTGTTATTGCGATGATTTTGACCTTTATAACCATTCACCAGGTCTTGCTCTGATCGTTTGCATTATGTGTTCCACTTTCTTTTTATCCCTTATTGTTTTATTGATTAAGATGATGTGTGGTTGTAAAAGAAGAAAAATTAAAGTTTGAGAAGGTTAGTCACTATACCAGTCTGTTATATGTATTTCGAAATTGAGTTAATTGCAGTTTACAACCCCTACCTTTCATTGAATAACAAAATTATATACTTACTTTCAAAAATACAGTTTGCAACACCTAACTTTAGACATCAAATACAATATGCATCCCTTTAACCATTTTGTTAAAAATATTTATATTGTGAAGGGTAAAATTGAAATTCAGCAAAATATTTAAATAATAATTTTAATTTTTTTAAATTAAACTAAAATTTAGAATTTCAAATTATAAAAATAATATTAATGTCAATTATTTTATTACTCAATATAATTTTTAAAATTTTAAAATATAGATATATTTAGAAACTTTATGATTATATATATAAATATATATTTTGCTTAATAAATATATTTTAAGTATTTAGCATTATGTTTAATTTAGAGTATTACTAATAAAAAAATCAGCTATAATTTTTTTCATGTAAAAAATGCATTAAAATAAATATTTTAATTAATTTAAAATTTTATTTATTAATATTAACATCTCAATTTCAATTTTATAACTGTAAGGGATGCATGTTGTAGTTGATATTGAAAGTTAAGGGTTGCAAACTGTATTTTACAAAGTATGTATACTGTTTTGATTTTAAATGAAAGGTGGGGGTTACAAAGTGCAATTAACTCTTCGAAATTTCATGATGTGCTGTTAAATCAATTTTCTTTACATTGCAAGGATTATATGAATGTAAAATTTATGTCTTGAAATAGATAGGGCAGAAAACCATCCTGGTCGTAAGTATGTTTATCACAATCTGCAACTTAACCAACATTAATTAGTAGTAATTAAAAAATTTGATGAGGCAACTGCAGAATTTGAACTCTCATATTTATTGATCCACAAATCAAAACAGCAAAATCAGTAAGGCAAAGAGAAAAAGATCCTCGGGAGTGGGGCGTTGGGATGATCGATATGACAATCATTCTTACTTAAAGATAATTACGGAACAGTTCATGTAGTTGATGCAGAACATAAATTAGTTGCAACAGATCTGTGAAGGAGCACACTAGATGAGACATACATATTGGCACTTCTCCTGACTGGTTTTGATCCATCACCAACCTAACCGTTTAACCAATCCAAAGAACAACAACACTTCCATTTACACTGTATTCAATTCACCCCAAGAAGCACAAGTATCAGTCATAGTCGGTGACAGAACCATGGTTTGTAAACGTCCTGACTAAAATGAAATATCGTCAATATTTTGAGGCTACCTGGTACTTCATGAAAAAAATTCCAATAATTTTTAACTAAAAATCAGGATTCGAAAAATATTTTTTCAACAGGGACTTTAGCCTAGATTCGTTATAGCATGATTAGAGTATCAGATAATTTGTAAGAAAACATGAACATTTAAAGAAAGGATACAAGTTTGTTCACCCTACTACTTAAACTAAAACAAAAATTAGAGGGAAGATAATATGAAAATTCTACAGGCTAGTTTCTTTTTATGCATGTGTGGACTATTTGGGGTTATATGACTAAAGAATGGTGGTTGTATTTCTTTATTCTAATTTTAAATCATTTATTGTGAGAAACCCTTAAAACTCACTCAACTTCATTTAGTTTATCAAACCACCAAATTGAGCATAAAATCCTACTTCTTTTCCTCATTTGTTTAAAATTTGTTTGATGCTTTTGTTATGCCCAAAATTTGGTATAAACTTTGTTCGGGTCAAAACCGGGTCAATTGGTCAGAATTGGGATTTTGGTGCCTAAAATTAAACAAAGATAAGGCATCTATTTTATCACAAAGGAAGAAGGCGCGCCCTACAGATATGGGGAGGCGCGCCCTTATGCATACGAGAAGAGTAATGCTGACGCCTTACATAATCAAGGCGCGCCCTCATTGGTGAAGGAGGCGCGCCCTATTGGTATATGAAGAAAGTAATTCAACTGATTCTTAGAGCTATCCCCTAAGATATTAGGGCGCGCCCTAAGTGAGAAATAGCTTGGATGTGACTTCAACATGGTTACTTGGACGGGTTCTTTGGATGATTCTCGGAAGAGGGAGATTATTATTACTAACCTATTTGATGCAGGTACTCTATTGAAGAACTCCTTCCTGTAGCATATCTACAGGAAAGGCGGTGTCCGTGGTCAGAGACCTCCAGGGGTATGCCTGGACTGAAGGCCTCCTCCTGTAGTCAATGGGTGTCCTCATTGGAGATGTGGGGTGAAATCTGGTGTGTGCTTTGGGAGCTCTGTCTCTGTAGTCAACGGGTGTCCTCGTTGGGAGACTTTGGAGTATCCTGCACTTTGCACCCAAAAGTTTGGGATCACTTGTCCTGCAATCTGGTAGGGGCTCCTTATCGGGGAACAAGGATGCGTCCAACATTTGGGGTGAACCACTGCTATACCTGCGTCCACGGACTAGAGAAACAGCTGGTAGCGGAGGGTTATCCTTGGCCAGGGAGATGCCTCATCCGTGAAGTCTCGAAGCCGGGAACGGGCCTTGGGCCTTTGTGGTTGGGCCTCATCGGCGGACATTCCTAAAGCTAGTAGAAGACGGTTTCCAGTGGGTTTCCCATTGGGCCTCGGGATAAGAAATCTAAGCCCATTAGGTTTCTTGTTCCCCAAGAACTACGTGGGCTTGATTCCCTATAAATAGGGATACGTAGGCAAATTGCAAGGGGTCAGAAGCGAGAGCGTAAAGGAGCCACCACTAACCCTAAGCAATCTCAGCCCCCAATAATCAACACCACCAAACACTGTTCATCTTTTCCGACGAATACTGTTCATCGGATCCACCGACTACTGTTCACGTTTCCGACAAAGAAACGCCATCACATATCTTATTTCCGGCTACGAACCTCAAACTTTGTTGATACCAAATTCCTCCGTCAATAAATTGGCGCTAGAAGGAGGGGGCTAATCAAGATCAAAATGTCAGGAGGAAGAGATGTCTCGTCACGATGAAGGTTCTTTGACGTAAGAATTGAAGGATAGCCACGGAGGAGTTGCATACAACGGCCACGAAGGAGATCCGTGAATAACTGTTTTCGGCAGGGGGGTCGAAGGAGATTTGGGTGTAGTATCCGCGACCACGAGGAAGATCCATGGATGATGATATCCAGCCGTGGAGGTTGAAGTTTGCAGCTATAGCCACGAAGGAGCGAAGTTGGATGTAAAATTCGGATTTGATGGATTAAGCGATTTGCTTACACTGTTTGGGCCGTATCTCGAGTTCCGTAAGTCAGATTTGAACGATCTTACAGTCTACGCGAAGCTTGTTGAATTCTCTTTAATTCGGAGGTGATATGATTACGAGAATAAAAGTAGAGCAGTCCGAAAATAGAGGAAAACAGTAGCTGCGAATTTTTCCAAAAAATCCTATTTGGTTTAGAAGATTGGGAGAACCCTATTTGGTTTAGAAGATTGGGAGAAACCTATTTGGTATTGAAGATTGGAGTATCCTATTCTAATTTGAAGATTGGAGTATCCTATTCGATATATAAAATTGGGGAATCCTATTCTAATTAGAAGATTGGAGAATCCTATTCCAACAAGAAGACTGAAGAATCCTATTTGATTTAGAATATTTGAGAACACTATTCAGTTTAGAGGATTTAACCAGGAGCAAATCTGAGGAGGATCGGGAGGAGAACACTTCAAGAAGAAGGCATTACTACCATGAGCTAGTCATCGCCGTTAAGATGATTCCTCGAGGTAACACTCGACTAGTTTTGTTGTGTTTTCCGTTAATTGTTTCCAGGACTTATGCAGGGAGAATATTGTGAAAGAGATTTAGCACGGCGGAGACCCCCACAAGCACTTCGAACCCGCCTTGATGAAGACATCTGAGGCACATGAGACTTCCAACATATTTCAGGAGAGTTCGCTGATTGGACACGTCCGTCCCTCTAGGACGCGTCCTCCAGGTAACATTTAAAGTTCCATATTAATTATATTTCTTGCAGGTGGGAAATATTATCTGGGAAAAATCTCATAATTTGCGAAGCACAGTATCACAATCTATTAAGGCGCGCCCTCTGCATGTGAAACATTCAGTGGAGAATTGCCCTCCCAGGGCGCGCCCTCAGAAGAAAAATGGAAGTTTTCAATGAAGATGTCTTGATGATCAGATGAGTCATAGTCAGTACTTGAAGAATGGCTCGACTAGAACTAATTTCTTGTCTTTCAAGACGCGCCCTTTCTTTAAGGCGCGCCTTCAGAAAAATATTGAGAGTGAGATGCCCTTTATTGGATGATACTTCGTGAGCTGCCCAAGAGATGTTTCTACATGAGATGGTTTCGGCATCCCTTGAGCCTTGTAGAAGATAGAAGCCTTCTAAGAATATTGATATTTGATTTGGTTTAATTACATGAAGATTCTGTAGAAGACCCTTGTCGAGGTAGATGCTCCTGTTACAGTGGACGCGCCCTCGACAAGATGATTTCCCTTGTCGAGGTAGATGCTCCTGTTACAGTGGACGCGCCCTCGACAAGATGATTTCCCTTATCGAGGTAGATGCTCCTGTTACAGTGGACGCGCCCTCGACAAGATGATTTCCCTTGTCGGGGTAGATGCTCCTGTTACAGTGGACGCGCCCTCGACAAGATGATTTCCCTTGTCGAGGTAGATGCTCCTGTTACAGTAGACGCGCCCTCGACAATATGATTTCCCTTGTCAAGGTAGATGCTCCTGTTACAGTGGACGGGCCCTCAACAAGATGATTTCCCTTGTCGAGGTAGATGCTCCTGTTACAGTGGATGCGCCCTCGACAAGATAATTTTCCTTGTCGAGGTAGATGCTCCTGTTACAGTGGACGCGCCCTCGACAAGATGATTTCCCTTGTCAAGGTAGATGCGTCTCTAACAGAGGACGCGCCCTCCATGAATGAATAGCCTTGTCGAGGTAGATGCTCCTCTGATAGAGGACGCGCCCTTGACAAGATGATTTCCCTTGTCAAGGTAGATGCGTCTCTGACAGAGGACGGGCCCTTCACGAATGAATAGCCTTGTCGAGGTAGATGCTCCTCTAACAGAGGACGCGCCCTCAACAAGATGATTTCCCTTGTCGAGGTAGATGCGTCTCTTCCAGAAGACGCGCCCTCCGAAAATGAATACCCTTATCGAGGTAGACACGCCTCTTACAGAGGAAGCTCCCTCCAAGGATGATTACTTTTATCAAGGTAGACGCGCCTTATATAAAGGACGCGCCCTCCAAGGATGAACACCTTTTTTTGAGCAAAACGCTCCTCGTAAAGAGGACACGCCCTCTAATTCACATATAATTTTATTTGAGAAAGACGCCGCCACTATAAAAGGCGTGCCCTCTAAAAGTATATGATTATAGAAGATCGTAAAGGTTTTGACTTTGAGTTAAAATGAATCACACTATTTGTGGAAAAGACGAGATCAACGATTTAAAGTTATGATTTGACAAGGAGAAAGAAATCAAACATGGAATGGTATTGTGTTGTTCATGGAAGGATCACTTTTACCAACAAAACACGTCCTCCTTTCATCAAAGATTATTTATTATGTGAAGATCAGAGAACTGGTCTTTTATTCTGGTTATGCCTTCCCTTAGAGAGCGCCCTCTAAGATCAGAGAACTGGTCTTTCTGTTTAAGGCGCGCCTATAGGAAACCAATATTAGGATGAAAAAGTTGGAAGAAACCCTTAAACCTTTGTTAAATGGATTATTATTTTCCAAGCTACGCGAGGTGCACTCTTTTGTATGATTTCTCTTGTTTCTTACACCGAGTTAGCTCATGTAAGCTTAGAGATGTGGTGCATAAGTGGTAAACCTCCCTAGTCAAACCAAAGGTTAAAGTCACTAAGAAGAGAAGCGGTAGAGAGTGAAAGATGTAACGTTGTGTGGTGTGAAGCTGTTGTCTAGATTCATGAAGCGTGCCTTTATCTGGGGCGCGCCCTGTCATGTTCAAAAAAAGAAATAGAGCAGGATGAAGAAAGAGGAATGAATAAGTTCGTAAGGGCATACCCTCAATTTTGTAGATGCTCATACAAATTTTTCAAGTTTGCTAGGGGGGTTGAAAATTCCAATCCCATTTTCAATGGCATATAGAATTTGGGGGGTAGTTGTTATGCCCAAAATTTGGTATAAACTTTGTTCGGGTCAAAACCGGGTCAATTGGTTAGAATTGGGATTTTGGTGCCTAAAATTAAGGAAAGATAAGGCATCTATTTTATCATAAAGGAAGAAGGCGCGCCCTACAGATATGGGGAGACGCGCCCTTATGCATACGAGAAGAGTAATGCTGACGCCTTACATAATCAAGGCGCGCCCTCATTAGTGAAGGAGGCGCGCCCTATTGGTATATGAAGAAAGTAATTTAACTGATTCTTAGAGCTATCCCCTAAGATATTAGGGCGCGCCCTAAGTGAGAAATAGCTTGGATGTGACTTCAACATGGTTACTTGGACGGGTTCTTTGGATGATTCTCGGAAGAGGGAGATTATTATTACTAACCTATTTGATGCAGGTACTCTATTGAATAACTCCTTCCTGTAGCATATCTACAGGAAAGGCGGTGTCCGTGGTCAGAGACCTCCAGGGGTATGCCTGGACTGAAGGCCTCCTCCTGTAGTCAATGGGTGTCCTCATTGGGGATGTGGGGTAAAATCTGGTGTGTGCTTTGGGAGCTCTGTCTCTGTAGTCAACGGGTGTCCTCGTTGGGAGACTTTGGAGTATCCTGCACTTTGCACCCAAAAGTTTGGGATCACTTGTCCTGCAATCTGGTAGGGGCTCCTTATCGGGGGACAAGGATGCGTCCAACATTTGGGGTGAACCACGACTATACCTGCGTCCACGGACTAGAGAAACAACTGGTAGCGGAGGGTTATCCTTGGCCAGGGAGATGCCTCATCCGTGAAGTCTCGAAGCCGCGGACGAGCCTTGGGCCTTTGTGGTTGGGCCTCATCGGCGGACATTCCTAAAGCTAGTAGAAGACGGTTTCCAGTGGGTTTCCCATTGGGCCTCGGGATAAGAAATCTAAGCCCATTAGGTTTCTTGTTCCCCAAGAACTACGTGGGCTTGATTCCCTATAAATAGGGATACGTAGGCAAATTGAAAGGGGTCAGAAGCGAGAGCGCAAAGGAGCCACCAATAACCCTAAGCAATCTCAGCCCCCAATAATCAACACCACCAAACACTGTTCATCTTTTCCGACGAATACTGTTCATCGGATCCACCGATATTCACGTTTCCGACAAAGAACCGCCATCACATATCTTGTTTCCGGCTACGAACCTCAAATTTTGTTGATACCAAATTCCTCCGTCAACAGCTTTGTTCCTCATGTTTATATAATTGTTAGGTAAAAAATTGTGTTCATATTTATATTTTTTAATAAATGTTTGGTTGTTGATTGATTGATAATTATATTTTTTCGTTGACCCGATATATTTTTTATAGTTGACTTGATATGAAATGCCCTCAACTAAATATATAGAATTATTATTTCTTTGTTAACTTATATTATAAGTTATCTTAAAATAATTTTAGGCAATTACTTCACCGATTATTACAGGTTAGCATATATTAAACAACTCAAACTAACTTTTAGCATTGCTATTCCATGTTATAGAAATCGGCCGATTTTTCAAAAATCGCCGATAAATTGTTCAAAAATTGGTCAAAAATATTTGTCCGATTTTCAATAAATCGCCAATAAATCATCCGATATTTTAAAAATCGTCCAATAATCGGCACCTTAACCGAAATAATTTCGAATTCCGAATTTTGTAGCACTTCTGCTATTACAGAATTCAAAATTTTCAAAATTATAAATCATTTTTTGGTTGTTAGAATTGATTCTACATGTTTTATTTATTTCACACCCAACTTTGAGCAGGTGGACTTGTGATTTGTAAATTGAAGAGCCGAAGAGGCCGTATGAGATGGATCTGACTAGTTCTCCTAAGTGCAATTGTTTATTTGGAAGTAATAGTCAACGGTAACAATTGCAAGCCTATATAATTAGATAAGTAGTGTTGAATTTTTGATACATTCATACATTTCTTCCGTTTATGTATCCATCGACAAAATCTGAGTGTTAGAATAATATAAGATTAACTAGAGTTGGTCTCAGCGAGTTTAGTTAATGGATACTTATACTTTGCTTACGAATGCCATTGCCGGAGATGCCACAGCCATGGCGCAATTGGCAAAGGTAGCTGATAAACCGAGCAAAGACGGTAGAACCATCCTGCACAATGCATGCATGGAAGGAAATACAGAACGGGTGCATTTCATCCTGACCAACTTGGCTAACAAAAATCTTTTGTCCAGGGTGGATAAATATAAACAAACCTGCACTTCACCTTGCAGCAAATCGTGGATACAATCAACTAGTTAAACTTCTCATCGATGCAGCCATGCGTATTTCGCCTTCTTCTTCGGATAATCAAGATCCGAATGATAGTCCAGTGAGCTTTTTTCAAAGTTTTTTAAGGCAAGCAAATTACATGAGGAACACTGTCCTATATTGTCTTATAGGTAAATATATGATATCTGCAGAATTGATGTAGAGCAATCAAGGCAAGCAATATGTCTACACTCTATTCTTGTTATTCAAACTGAGAACAAGTTACAGACTTAAAAGGAAAAGTTACTGACTATCACTAGAAAATAGGAAACGTACCCATGATGTGAGAAACAAACTCCTACAATATCTCTGCTAGCAGACTTATTCAAAACAAACACTACAAACGTGCTAACACCTGATCTAAAAACAATAAAACAGATAAAAACATATTACTATATCTTAAACTACTCCCAACATTCTCCCCCGTAGTTTCAGACATGTTTTCCTAGAGCCTTGATACCCAGCAGATTTCTCAGCCTCTCGAACTTTACTACAAACAGTGGTTTAGTCAACATATCTGCCTTCTGATTTTCACTACTAATATGCTTGACAACCACTTCCCCTCGTCCAATGCATTCTCGAATAAAATGATATCTAACATCGATATGTTTACTCCTTCCGTGAAATACATAATTCTTGGCTAAATTTATAGCCGATTTATTATCGATATAGATCAGAACATGAGGCACTTGCTTACCAGTCAATTCCCTTAATACATTCCTCAACCAAATGGCTTGACACGCAGCAGCTGTGGCTGCCATAAACTCGGTCTCACACGATGATAAAGCGACACAACGCTGTTTCTGTGAAACCCAGGTGACCAGACATTCATTCAAATAAAATACCATACCCCCAGTTGATTTTCTATCCTCGACTTGACCTGCGAGATCACTATCCGAATAACCCGTCAACACATTGTTACCTGTATCCTTCGTATATATTAAACCATACTCCAGTGTTCCCTTAATATATCTCAGAATTTGTTTTGCAGCGTTCAAGTGCAAAACAGTTGGCCTTTCCATGTAACGACTCACTATGCCTACTGCAAAAGCTATATCGGGTCTGGTATGCACCAGATACCGCAGTCCTCCTACCACACTCTTGAACTCGGTTGCATTTACAGTCTTCCCACCTTTATCCTTCGTGAATTGTTCCTTTGGATCCATGGGGAATTTATAAGAATTACACTGTGACATCCCAGCTCGTTCAAGCACCTTCTTCGTATATCCAGTCTGCTTTAGTTCTATGAATCCCTCGCCTTGCTTCACTTCTATTCCCAAATAGTAATTCAATTTCCCCATATCACTCATCTCAAAAACATTACTCATCTGCAACTTAAAATTTTTAATAAGCGACATGTTAGTACCTGTAATGAGCAGGTCGTCCACATACACACCAACAATCAGTGACTCTGTTCCTTCACGTTTAACATAGACAGCATGTTCATAAGAACACTTCACAAAGCCAAGATCTTCAAGAATTTTGTTGAGCTTGGAGTACCAAGCTCGAGGAGCTTGTTTGAGCCCGTATAAGGCCTTGAGTAATCTATAAGCTCGTCTTTCCTGCCCCTTCTTCACGAAACCCTCCGGTTGAGTCACATATACCTCTTCATTAAGATCCCCATTCAAAAAGGCCGTCTTCACATCAAGGTGGTGCACTTCCCATGAGTTTTTTGCTGCCAATGCTAGCAACAATCGGACAGTTTTGAGATGTGTAACAGGTGCAAAAAACTCATCAAAATTAACTCCTCTTTCTTGCACATACCCCTTTGCGACTAAGCGAGCTTTATGCTTTATTATGTTTTCATTAACATCCTTCTTCAATTTGAACACCCACTTCAGCCCGATTTCTTTCTTTCCTGGTGGCAAATCAGTGAGCTCCCAGGTTCTGTTTTTCTCGATTGAGTCCATTTCTGTTTGCATAGCTACTCTCCACGCCTTGTCCTTCACAGCATGAACAAATGAGTTTGGTTCATCCACTCCCATGAGAAGAAGTTCATCATCAATTTCTGTTTCCTCAGTCTCTTGATAAACATCCTCTAGTCGTCTGAATCTCTTTGGAGTTGCACTGTCATCATATGCATTTTTGTCTATGTCCGAGCCTGAATGTTGCGACACAGGTGTGTGTACTTCAGCTTCAGTGGTGGCGTTCTGCTCTTGACTGGAACTTTCGATCTCGACAGTGGGCACATTAGGTACATCGAAGAAATATGCATTTTTGACTTCCGACTCCCCTTGTTCATCCCATTCCCAGGCCTTGTGTTCGTCAAAAATGACATCACGGCTCACATACAGTTTGTTCTCTCGAGGATCAAATAGACGGTAGGCTTTAGTTCCAGGTTCTTTGCCAAGATTGATCACTTCCAAGCTTCTGTCATCAAGCTTTTTAATTCTGTCACCTGGCACTTTCATATGAACAACACATCCAAAAACTCGAATGTGTCCGATGTCGGGTTTGAACCCCGTCCATGCCTCATAAGGAGTTAGCTCAGATAAAGCTCTTATCTATTGAGAACATAAACAGTATTTCTGATTGCCTCGGCCCACATCGCGAATGGCATCTTCATTTGTTTCAAGTAGCTTCTGCCCATTTCGACTACCGTTCGATTCCTCCTTTCAACAACACCGTTTTATTGAGGCGTATACGGTGCTGTAAAGTGTCTAACAATTCCTTGTTCCTCGCAATAAGACATGAACTCCTTGGACATGAATTCCCCTCCCCTGTCAGTCCTGAAAGTTCCAATTCTCTCATTTTTCTCCTTCTCAACCTTGGCTTTAAACCTTTTGAATGCATCAAAAGCATCGCTCTTATTCTTGAGCATGTACACCCACATAATACTAGTGTAATCATCTACCAATAAAAAGAAATATCGATTTCCAGCGAGAGTCGTGGGTGCGATAGGACCACACAAGTCTCCATGAACTAGTTCTAAAGCATGACTTGCCTGAAAATTTGACTGAGCAGAGAAAGATTTTCTTACTTTCTTGGCCATTAAATATCCACTACAGATCTTCTTCGGTTGTGCAATAGCAGGCATCCCTTTCACCATTCCCCTTTTTGACATCAGCTCCATGGAGTAAAAGTTGACATGCCCAAGACGCAAGTGCCAGAGCCAAGAAATTTTCTCGGACTTTGTAAGCAGACAGACACCATCTCATGGTTCTATGGAAATCTTGTAAAGTCTATTCTTCAACCTTGTTACTTTCATTAGCAGTTTTCTTTGGTTGTCATAGACTCGAAGCAAATCGCCACTGATCACAATTTCGTTGCCCCTCTCAGACAATTGGCCGAGACTAATAATGTTGTTTTACAAAGTTGGAATGTAATACACATCTTCAAGCGTTCTTTCTTCTCCGTTCCTACACCTGAGCTTTATTGACCCTTTTCCCTCGATTCCTACGGTTGAACCATCCCCAAACCTCACACTTCCACCAATGTTTTTGTTTAAAAAACTGAACTTGGTTTCATCACCCGTCATGTGGTTGCTCGCACCGTTGTCTAAGTACCAAATATTTGATTCCCCCATTTTTCCATAACCTGCAGATAGTAGCTTCGTTGTGCTTCTTCTTCATTCAGTAGAACCAAATTCTCCTTCCTTCGTTCCAATTTTGCCAACAATAACGTTGGCTCATCATCCTCGATGGCTGCGATATTCACCTCTGGTTCAGCTCCCTTCCTCGACGAGGTTTTCTGCATTCAGCTGCGTAATGTCCCATTATGCCACAATTGAAACACCTCACTTGACTTTTATCTCGATTTCCTCGCCCCTTTTGTCCCGAAGCCCCACCTGAGGCTCCTCGACTCGACCTCTTCAACCACTCCTCTCGTGTGAGCAACAGTTTTTCACCTTCACTGTCTGTCTTCTGCCATTCCTCTTCGGTTAACATTAGTTGTGCGTAATTGGCAGTGACAGTTCCCCTCAGCCTTTTTTCATGAGCTTTTAGTGCCCCAACTGCTTCTTCAATGGACATGGTTTCGAGGTTCCCAAATTGCTCTAACGTGGAGGCGATTTGAAGGAATTTGGGTGGGATGACACGCAATAGCTTCTTCACCATGTACGATTCAACCACAGGCTCTCCTAATGCCCGTATGTTTGACACGATGCCATTAATTTTCATATAAAAATCATCTATCTGATCAGCTTCCTTCATGGTTAAGACCTCAAACTCAGCTTTCAATGTTTGAACCTTGGCCTGTTTGACTTTATCTGCTCCTTGGCTCATGGTTTTGATCGCCTCCCAGGCACCTTTGGCTGTTTTCTTCTCAGCGATTGACAACAGGTACTCCTCAGGAATACCTTGATAAATCATAGCCAATGCGATGTTGTCTGTTTTAGTGTCAACCACAGCTTTGGGGTTGCTACTCTCAATAGCTTCCCATACTCCGTGCGCCTGTATATAGACGCTCATCTTCATTGACCACGCCGTATAGTTCCCTTTTGTCAATGTTGGGTAACTAAGGCCAATTGAACCTTTGAACTTGTCCATTCCAGTCTTGTCCGTTCCAGTCTTTGACATTCACTCTATACCCGCCTAGCATCTGATACCAAAATATTGTCTTATAGGTAAATATATGATATCTGCAGAATTGATATAGAGCAATCAAGGCAAGCAATATGTCTAAACTCTATTCTTGTTATTCAAACTGAGAAAAGTTACTGACAATCACTAAAAAATAGAAAACGTACCCATGATGTGAGAAACAGACTCCTACAATATCTCTACTAGCAGACTTATTCAAAACAAACACTACAAATGTGCTAAACACCTGATCTAAAAACAATAAAACAGATAAAAAACATATTACTATGTCTTAAACTACTCCCAACACCCTACACCAAGCTGTCAACAGTGGTGATGTGGACACTGTTAAGATGCTAGTTGAGGACGATCCCGATGATCGACATATTCAAAATGAGGGAGGTTATAGTCCAATCTACCTTGTGGCCAAATTGGAATACAATCATATAGTTAAGCTTATCTGTACAGCTTGCACTGCACCATCCTTGAAGGGCCCTAACGGCACGACTGCTTTGCACGCTGCAATAAGCCAACTCCACAGAGGTATGCACTTCGCATTATATAAAATTTTCGGAAAATAGAATTTTCAAATGTATTGGACATAGGGCTGCACATGCGATGAGTAAACCGACCAACCTGACCCAACCCTTTTTTAACCCGAAAAATCCGATCGACCCAATGTAAATCGAATGATAGATAGTTTGTTACGTAATTAACCTGAACGTAAATGGGTTGGGTATGGGTACCCTAAAACAATCTAACCCGATATATTAATATGTCACTCTTAATTTTATAGTATAATTTTTTAAGTTTGATATGTGTATATACATCTTCCTATATATTTTTTTTGACTATTACAATATATTAAATGAGATATGTATTATTTTTTTCTCTCACATCCAATATCTTATGATTTACGAAACGATATATATTACCAAAATTACAACGTTAATCAAATTTAAAGATAAGCGCTATAATTACAAGTTATACACATTTTAGTATATATGAATTTTCAAAATTAGTGACGATTTATAATATTGAAACTTTTTGTAAAGAATCATTCAACCCATTCAAATCAACCCAACCCGACCAAAACCGATGTACGATGGGTAGGGTTGGGTTACGAATTTATATTTACGGGCTGAGTTAAAAAATTTCAAACTGATCTAGTTAGATCGGGTTATAAAAACGCCTTCAACCCGGCCAACCCGGCCAACCCGGCTCATTTGCAGCCTTATTGGACGGTGACAATAAAATTGAGATTAGGAAAATATCAGAAATGTAGAAATATAAATTTAAATGTATCAATCCATTGTATTAACTTTAATTTGCACTGTACTTGCAGAAACTGGAAATGACAAGGATGTGGTCGTGGTACTCATGGATTCGGCCAAACGTTCGTGTTCTTTAGATGATGCGCAACATAATTACAGTTTCAAAGATTTATTTAACAAAACTGACTACCAGGAACAGACTCTCTTGAGTCTAGCAGTGCTGACAAATCAGCTGGACGTGGTTAAGTTGATATTAAAAGAAGATCCGGCTTATCAACCTGGACATGGAAGTAAAAATGAGGATCTTGATGCTCTAATCTCCATAGCGGCGACTCAAAGGTACCAAGATATAGTCGAAATACTCAGCCAAACATATGAAATTGCAAATACGTGTCATAAAGGGCACGTAGCTCTGATTGCTGCTATCAGAAGCCGCAATAAAGGTATGGAATACCTGCCTTTTGTTTGAAAATATATATTAGAAATCGGAGAAAATGAAATCAAAATTTTACTTGAAGTCAATCTCATCATAAATATATATAGATAATAAAGGAGAATAGTAGAATGTAATTATAAACTGAATTTGAAAGTAACTGAGCTGAATTTATATGACTGATGATCTTTTGTTCTTTCTTCCAGAACTTGTTCATGGTAAGTTGAAAAAGGACAAACATCTGGTAACTTATGACGACGATAAAGGTTGGACAGCACTTCACTATGCGGCATATTACACATTTGATTCGATATTTCATGCTACAATAGAAACCCAAGAAAGTGTTGGTTACCAATCTGTGTATCGAGCAAAGGTAGAAACTGTTAGAAAATTAGGATTTTAGAGCTTAATTTAATTATGTTCTTGATGTTAATCCTAAAATCTAATGATTCGAAATTGTTCAATGATATTTGAACTTAAATTTTCAAGTATGGTTTTAAGAATTTTCTTAATGAAATCCATATGAAATGAGAGTTGAAAGTAGCTTGGAAAAGCTTGGAAAATTTGAGAATGTTTGTCCCACATTGAAATAAATAAAGGGGGTTGTGTGCTTTATATGGTATTACCCACATGAGTAGTATACAACTACTAAGGTGTGTGATGGTCCATTGTGTTGTTGTGTGCTTCACGCGCGTGCACACACACCCGCGCGCCCCGCCACGCACCGGGTCGGGTCGAAGGGCGATTTGGGCGAATGTCTCGGCGTCTCGCGTACGCGAGGTGACCTGGGCGAGGATTTTATTTATTTGAGAATTATTTTAATTCGAATTTATTTATCGGGACTGGATTATTGGGATGGGTACTGAAATAGGCTAAGTCACTTTGTTAGTGGGCTTAGTCTAAATACATTGAACCTGCAAATAATCTGATCTGTAACAAGTTCTGATATCAGAATCAGAATTTAAGAACTGATGAATAAAATCAGAACTTAACAAGTTCTGATATCAGAATCAAAACTTAAGTACTGATGAATAAAATCAGAACTTAACTTAAGTTCTGATAATAATGTGGGCTTTAATGGGTGTTAATGTGAAAAGCTGTTACAAGTAATTTAAATTCAAAATCTGATCAGTTTTGATTTTTTATTAATGAAGCAGTTTAATTCAGACATTAAGTGTGTGGACAGTTTCATTTTCTCCTCTCCTATAAATAGAGGTTAAAGTGAATGTATCAGACACACTACATTCTCTTCTCTTCTCTTCAACCTCTCTGCATTTCTCTCCCACAAGTCCTGAAGTGCTGATATTTTCCGGCGACTGAGGTGCTGGTCGAAGTGGAGCTTTTGTTGCTGCTGTTAACATAAACTCTGAGCTGTTTTATCCTGGTGGAGATATTGTGCGCATCCCAAACGCAGCAGGTAGGGGCAATATTCTCTTCAAGAGCAGCCAAGACTTCGAGCAAGGCCCGGTGACTCAGCTGTGATCATTTTTCTTGGCATTTTGTATCTGTGAACCTTTATTTAAGCTACTGTTAAAAGCTATGGTTTCGGGTACATCTTTCTTTCTCTCTTCGTTATTTCAGTTACTGATTTTGTTTACCTGCATGCTTTGTTTTGTTAACTGTGGTCTTGGCCTAAACTTGCTAAATTCTTTATACACTTGCTTCTATGTTGCTATATTTATTAGTGAGATTTACAACATTCTTGAAGAGAATATTAGTTATATAGAATTTAGCATAATGGTTAACGAAAGTGAGGTTATCGTTGGTGGTGGTAGCAGTTCGGGTGCAACTGCTGGGGCCATTGATTGGACCACCTATAGTTTCCCACAGGCTGTTGAACTAACCGGTTTACCGGAGAAATTCAACGGTGGCATTGGCTTTTCTCGCTGGCAGAAAAGGATGAAGTTGTGGTTGACTATAAAGGGTCTGTGGCCGGTTGTGGAATATGAGAAACCAGTAGTGGATCAAGAGAAGGCTGACACAGTTAAGGCTTTTGCGAAGTTGGCTGAGAAGGATGGAGTGGCTAGAGCGGCCATTCTGGCGGCACTAACAAACACTTTGTTTGATGTCTATTCTTCTGATGCCTACTCTGTAAAACTCTTATGGGAGAAGCTGGACCAGACACATAATACTGACTCACAAGGTCTAGAAAAGTATTCTGTGGCAAGGTTCCTCGAGTTCAAGCTGGTGGACAATAAGTCTATGACTGAGCAGGTGCATGAATTCGAGATGATAGTGCATGCTTTGAAGGAGTCTGGAATGAATCTCCCGGAGAAGTTCAAGGTGATGAGTGTGATTGAAAAACTCCCGAAGTCTTGGGAAGAGTTCTCTCTCTCCCTGAAAAGACAGAAAGGAGAGATCACCTGGACCAACCTTATGCTGGACATCTCGGTGCAAGAACAACACAAGTCCAAACAGGGACATGTGATGCCAACTGAACACGGTACCTCAAAGGTAAACATAGCAACTGTAGGATAAAAGAGGAAGGCTTTTGCTAAGAAAGCTAATAGTAATAAACCTAAGAGTGACAAGGACAAGGCCAAGAAACCCAAGGCAAACAAACCATGCTGGCCTTGTGGGCAGGTTGGGCACTGGAGTAAGGACTGCCCTACGAAGAAAGCGAAGAAAACCGAGGTAGCGCAAGCAAATGTTGTGCTTGGAACCGCAAGTGGGCCTGTAGTGAACATGGTTGTTGGTGAGGCTACGGCTTCTGAAACCGACGTTGACCGGTATGTATCCTACAACCCTGTGATATTTTCTACCTATCTGTCAAATGAATGGTTGATAGATACTGGAGCTAATGTACATATTTGTGCTGATATTAGTTTATTTGTATCTTATCAACAGAGTCATAGCCTGACTGTGAAGATGGGGAATGCTAGTGTTGCTCAAGTACATGGAGTTGGAAACGTGGATCTGAAGTTCCCTTCAGGACGTATTCTATCTCTGACGAGAGTGCATCATGTTCCCAACATGCGTAGAAATATAATAAGTGGAAGCTGTTTAGTTTCTAGTGGTTTTGAAATTTCGTTCAAGTGTAATAAAGTAGTTCTTATTCACACTGGTACATTCTTTGGCAAGGGTTACTTGTCAAATGGTTTATTTGTTATTAATGCGGATCCCGTTTTGGGAAATTTGAATAATAATGTTATTCCTACTGTTAACTGTATTGAATCCTCAAATATATGGCATGCTAGACTAGGTCATTTAAACTTTGGTGCTCTTAAGAACATGATGAACTTAGAGTTGATTCCAAAATATACCATAGAAAAGAATTCTAAATGTCAAGTATGTGTGTCTGCTAAACAGATAAGGAAACCTTTTCATAACGTTGTTAGGGATTCAGACTTGTTAGATTTAGTACACACTGATATTTGTGAATTTGGTGGTGTGTTGACCAAGGACCAGTTTAGATACTTCATTACTTTTATAGATGATAGTAGTAGATACTGTTATGTTTATTTACTTAGACATAAGGATGAAGCACTTAGTAAATTCATTATATATAAAACTGAAGTAGAAAAACAAACTAGTAAGCTACTTAAAAGATTGAGATCTGATAGAGGTGGTGAGTATATGAGTAATGCTTTTAATGAATTTTGTGCAAACAATGGTATAGTTCATGAAGTTACTCCACCATACACACCAGAGTCTAATGGGGTTGCTGAGCGAAAGAACAGAACATTTAAAGATATGATTAATAGTATGCTTATTAACTCTGGGTTGCCTAAATACATGTAAGGAGAGGCTCTAAATACGGCTTGCCATATTTTGAATAGAGTCCCTCTGAAACACATGGATAAAACACCCTTGGAGTTATGGAAAGGCAGGATGACTAGTCTTAAGTATCTTCGTGTGTGGGGGTGCCTTGCTAAGGTGCTTGTTCCTGAACACAAGAGAAAGAAACTAGGTCCAAAGACTGTTGACTGTATCTTTCTGGGCTATCTTGAAACCACTACAGCTATGAGATTTTTAGTGTTAAAATCTGACATAGATGGTATAGTGGCAAACATGATAGTTGAATTTCGAGATGCGACATTCTTTGAGGATGTCTACCCTATGAAGACTAGAATACCTGAAACGACTTCTGAGGAAGATCCTACTCACACATCAAGTTCTATTCCTGATCATGTGGAAAAGATGACAAATGTGGGGGCGGAACCTAGTAGTAGCTCTAGTCCTAAGGAACTAGAGGAACCAAGGAGAAGTAAGCGTGCAAAGGTAGTCAAGGATTTTGGAGGTGATTTCATCACTTACAATATCGAGGACGAACCTTTAACTTTCCGGCAAGCTATGGATTCTTCTGAGTCAAGGCACTGGAAGGGCGCTGTCAAGAGTGAAATTGACTCTATTGTTTCTAATGGAACATGGGAATTGGTTGATCTCCCTCCTGGGCGTTCTACTATTGGGTGCAAATGGGTCTTTAAAAGGAAGTTGAACCCTGACGGCTCAATAGATAAGTACAAAGCTAGACTGGTAGCTAAGGGTTTTAAGCAAAAGGAAGGAATTGATTATTTTGATATATACTCTCCGGTTGTAAGAATGGTAACAATCCGAATGCTTATATCATTGGCTTCAGTCCATGGTCTTATCATCCATCAGATGGATGTAAAGACGGCTTTTCTTCATGGTGAACTTGAAGAAGAGATTTATATGGATCAGCCTGATGGATTTGTTGCATCAGGCAATGAAAGGAAAGTATGTAAGTTGATCAAGTCCATCTATGGCTTGAAACAAGCTCCCAGAGATTGGCATAAAAAGTTTGATGAAACTATATTGCCTTTCAGTTATAAGATTAATGAAAGTGATAAGTGTGTCTACACTAAAGTTAAAGGTAATGAGAGTGTTATTTTGTGCCTATATGTGGATGACATTTTATTGTTTGGAACTAATATTGAGATTATTAACGAGACTAAAGAATTCTTGAAAAGACATTTTGAAATGAAGGATATGGGTGAGGCAAGTGTGATTCTTGGAATCAAACTGGTTCAGTCCACTAAAGGAATAACCTTGATTCAATCTCATTATATAGAGAAATCTATACTTGAGAAATATGGTTATTCACAGTGTAGAATCGCTAGTACACCTTATGATTCGAAAGTTTCCCTTGTCAAGAATACTTCAGGAGTGCCTGTGTCTCAGTTAAGGTATTCTCAGATTATTGGGAGCTTGCAGTATCTTGCTAACCAACTAGACCAGATATTTCATATTCTGTGTCTAAATTGGCTAGATATACAAGCTGTCCAAACAGAACTCATTGGGATGCTCTTGATAGAGTACTTAGATATCTAAAAGGCATAATGTACCTTAGTTTACACTACAGGAGATTTCCTGGTGTGCTTGAAGGGTACAGTGATGCAAGTTGGATAGCTAAGAAGTCTGGTTCCAATGGAGTGACTGGATACGTGTTCACCTTGGCTGGTGGAGCAATATCCTGGAAGTCAAGCAGACAGACTATTGTTACTCGGTCTACTTTTGAGGCTGAGTTGTGTGCACTTGATGCCACAGGGACGGAGGCTGAATGGTTACACGGACTTATGTCTGCAATACCTATAGTAAGCAGACCGCTTCCTGCTATTGCTATTCACTGTGATAGTCAAACAACTATCGACAAGATTAGCAGTAAAAAGCATAATGCTAAAACTAAGAGACACATCCAAGTTAGACTCAAGTCTATAAGGGGTTTAGTGACTGATAGGATCATAGCTATAGAGTTCATAGGAACTCAGAATAATATAGCTGATCCTCTTACTAAAGGACTGGAACCTGCAGTGGTCCTTAAGTCAAGGTTGGGGATGGGATTGTCAACCCATCATAATTCATCAACAGTGGGAACCCAATACACATGAGAGGAGATCCCTCGAAGTGTATTCAATGGGTAATAACAAGCTGTAAGGATGAGTTGGTAGTACCTTTGCTACATAGATGATACTATAGTATCTGAGTCTATCCCCTGTAAACCTAGAAGGTACTGACACTGCCAGAAAAACAAGAGTGTTAAAACTCTGAATGGGATCAAGTCATTTGACGAGATAGAGGCAGTATATCTCTGGAGATGCCCAGCTAAGCGAATGTAATTGTGTGGTCGCAATTAGAGGATAGGGTTAATCCTTGAAGCACTCGATGAACAGGATCGATACATGACCATTAATATCTCAAAGCCGTAGATTGACACCATAACCTTTGACTTGTCGTCGTCTATGGAATATGGTTATACTAAACGGATTAAGATTCAAGGTGAAACATTCCATCTGAGTCCGATAGCCATTGAAGTAGAGGAATTAGGAGGGTTCAAACCCGGAAGGGTACCGACTCTGAAAAAACAAGTCATGATGGGAAATTGATCGCATTTCTGTATGGATTTATGGGGGATTGTTAGAAAATTAGGATTTTAGAGCTTAATTTAATTATGTTCTTGATGTTAATCCAAAAATCTAATGATTGGAAATTGTTCAATGATATTTGAACTTAAATTTTCATGTATGGTTTTAAGAATTTTCTTAATGAAATCCATATGAAATGAGAGTTGAAAGTAGCTTGGAAAAGCTTGGAAAATTTGAGAATGTTTGTCCCACATTGAAATAAATAAAGGGGGTTGTGTGCTTTATATGGTATTACCCACACGAGTAGTATACAACTACTAAGGTGTGTGATGGTCCATTGTGTTGTTGTGTGCTTCACGCGCGCACACACACACACACACGCGCCCCGCCCCGCCACGCCACGTACCGCACCGCACCGGACCGGGTCGGGTCGGGTCGAAGGGCGATTTGGGCGAATGTCTCGGCGTCTCGCGTACGCGAGGCGACCTGGGCGAGGATTTTATTTATTTGAGAATTATTTTAATTCAAATTTATTTATCGGTGACTGGATTATTGGGCTGGGTACTGAAATAGGCTAAGTCACTTTGTTAGTGGGCTTAGTCTAAATACATTGAACCTGCAAATAATCTGATCTGTAACAAGTTCTGATATCAGAATCAGAACTTAAGAACTGATGAATAAAATCAGAACTTAACAAGTTCTGATATCAGAATCAAAACTTAAGTACTGATGAATCAAATCAGAACTTAACTTAAGTTCTGATAATAATGTGGGCTTTAATGGGTGTTAATGTGAAAAGCTGTTACAAGTAATTTAAATTCAAAATCTGATCAGTTTTGATTTTTTATTAATGAAGCAGTTTAATTCAGACATTAAGTGTGTGGACAGTTTCATTTTCTCCTCTCCTATAAATAGAGGTTAAAGTGAATGTATCAGACACACTACATTCTCTTCTCTTCTCTTCAACCTCTCTGCATTTCTCTCCCACAAGTCCTGAAGTGCTGATATTTTCCGGCGACTGAGGTGCTGGTCGAAGTGGAGCTTTTGTTGCTGCTGTTAACATAAACTCCGAGCTGTTTTATCCTGGTGGAGATATTGTGCGCATCCCAAACGCAGCAGGTAGAGGCAATATTCTCTTCAAGAGCAGCCAGGACTTCGAGCAAGGCCTGGTGACTCAGCTGTGATCATTTTTCTTCGCATTTTGTATCTGTGAACCTTTATTTAAGCTACTGTTAAAAGCTATGGTTTCGGGTACATCTTTCTTTCTCTCTTCGTTATTTCAGTTACTGATTTTGTTTACCTGCATGCTTTGTTTTGTTAACTGTGGTCTTGGCCTAAACTTGCTAAATTCTTTATACACTTGCTTCTATGTTGCTATATTTGTTAGTGAGATTTACAACAGAAATACCCCTTTTTGTTGCTGTCAGAGAAGGATATATTTCTACAGTAGTACTACTTATGAAGTTATTGCCGAAGTCTTCATTTGTCGTTGTTAATCATAAGCATCAGAACATATTACACATCGCGGTGATTCATAACAACAAAGATATGATAAGGTGTATCTTAGAATATTGTCCAGAATTTTGTATAGACCAGATTCTGAATGGCAAGGATGGCGACGGTAACACACCTCTCCATCTGCTTATTTCTCAGGGTTGCTTGGTCCCGGAACTCATTAAACACAAGAGAGTTAATAAAATGATAGAGAACAAACTAAACTGGACTCCATTAGACATGTAATATTTTCAAGACGAAGTCATGGTCGACCAGGTACGTACGGAAACAAAGATTATTTTTATTTATTTACACAATTACACTAGTTCTTACCTCTTTCTTTGGCTCATCAGTAGATTTCAAAATTTATAACTCTAATCATATATCCATATGAAGATCCTCAGTTGCTTTTGTAAAGTTATTTACAAGCAGCGATCAAATAAATTTGTCTCAGTGTTCTATGAACTGTCCGTTATTATAGTTTATTTTTTTTACAAGAAAGTAATTACTGATGAGATGCATAGAATAGTTATTTAAGATTTTGATCTAGTCCTTGATCCTTCATTTGCAGCTGAAAATTAAAAAATTACTTAATGATACCCAAGCTAATCAGAGATGGAAGTTTTGGTGTAGAAGAAGCAGTAAAAGGGCATCGAATACTCCGGAAAGTATAGTACCCCCAAGTACACGGTTTTTAAAAGATGCTGAATTCAAGATATGTGAGGAAATTTTGATGGGAAAAGAGCTTGAAGTAATGAAAGAAGAGCTTGAACGATATAAGAAAAAGGACCAACACGCAGATAATAGTTACCACACTCATCACAACGGTAACTTTTACGGTTGGATTTACCATGCCGGGTGGTTATCATGAAAGTGGAGAACCCGAGGAAGGGCTAGTACTTCTTTCAAAGAAAAAAGCTTTTGAAGTATTTATGATATCAGATGCATAAGCACTTGCACTATCAATAACTTCCCTATTTTTCTACTTCATTTCAACATTATATGATGATCCCCACGAGGTTTCGAAATTCGATGTTGCATCAACAGGGCTCAACATTGTTTCTATTATTGCGATGATTTTGACCTTTATAGCAGGTATATATATCGTGCTTTCCCATTCACCAGGTCTTGCTCTGATCGTTTGCATCATCTGTTCCACATTTTTCTTACCCCTTGTTGTTCTATTGATTAAGATGATGTATGATCGTAAAAGAAGTAAAAAAATCAAAGTCTGAGAAGGTTAATCGTGTCAAAATCTAAAAAGGTTAGTAATAATACCCCAACTGTTAAATATATTTTCAGTTTTCATTATGTATTTAATTCTACTTTCATGCCGTTGTAAGAATTAATAATTTCCGTATTGAAACAGTATGTGCTCTTTTCGTTGCAAGTATCATTACCCTTCAACCGTGTTAATTTGCTTTTAATTTCAAAAATATAGTAAGTTATAATATAAGATTTAGGGGAATTTTGTTGCTATGCATATTTTTAGCAACAAGTCAATGTACAAACCTAACAGGATTAAACAAAAATTGTCGATCATATTAAAGAACATATATATATAGATATATATATATATATAATCGAAGAATTAATCAACATATAAAATGTTACATGATGCATATATCCTGTGTTTAATTTCAGAGATTAAGAAGCGGGAAGAGAGATTTAGAGAGAGAGATGAGGAGAGAAATTTAGAGAGAGATTTAAGAAAAAATCGGGATGAGAAAAATAGAGTTTTGTTATTAAAGTTCACATAACTTCTAAATGAATTACAAGCTCCTATTTATAGGAGAACTAAACTCCCCTAACATTCCTTCCCCCTTCAAAAAGACTTGCCCTCAAGTCTATATTAAGCAATGAAAAAGTCCTTCCCTCAACTCTACGGACTGAATCTAATACAGTGACATCCTTGCTAAATACTCTACGGTCTCACAATACCATAATTTGTAGAATTATCTGCCAACCTCCAGTCACATCTTTCAAATATAAATGCATCTCTTTGACGGCAGTAGATCTTGTTACGTCTCTAATTATGTCATGCAACTTGAAATATCCTGCAGTCCCGCCTTCAAGCAACAATGAAGCTGACTTGAGACTTTCAACCATCACTCGTACTCTTGTTCTTCCACCCTTTGCAAGCTGCGAGCCTACTTCTAAATCAACTGGCTTGTCAATAAAATTGAACGCAACTGCAAGTCCAAGTATAATAGAACACAACAATATACGCTAATTTGCATCTTCTGGCAAGTGAACAAAACTCAACTTCAAACAAGCATATTCTTCTGGCTCTATTCCCTCAACACGTACAACCTTGTAATCTTCAATTTGTCTAAATGCATCCTTCCACATACTGGAAATCATGAATTTCAGTGCCTTACCACCTGCTTGGATAATGAACGGTAAACTTGCGCATACTTGTTACACCAATGATTCATCCGACAGAGATTCAGTTTGATCAGTACCAAGAGTATTCTTAAACATATCCAGAGCTTCTTCATCTTTTAGGTTTGTAACTTCAACAGGTTCATTATATTTGTTATTTACGCAATGAGATTTTGATCGAGATGTAAAGAAGATACTACAACCCTTCCAACTACTGCCATTATTCAGCCTTTTATGATCACTTTTGGAGCATGTCAACATAGTTTGTAGCTACCTATTTAGGCGACTTTCACTGCATTTTGTGGCAAAGTCTCTTCTTCTATCTTTCAAGCATACAAAGAACATGAGGAAAAATTCAATGACAGATAACACAAAGCCACTCAAACCAAAATCAGCAGATGAAGCTTCAATAAGCACATCATTTTGGACATTTAATCCACATCCAATAATACTGCCACCAGTTTAAACAATGAACTCAAAGTCAGAGTTCTTCAAAGTACCATTATATTCCTGATTGAACTCTTTATTACAACCTCCCAACTCCTGATCTTGATCTTTGACAAGGGCAACAACCCTCTTCTCCCTATCAACAGTATCATCTTCACCACCTATTTTATCGTCAAGAATTATTTTTTCCACAATTAAATCAAAACCCCTTTCAACCCCATCATCTTTAACAACTACTCCATCCTCAAGAACACATTGAACTCTATGGTTTTCGAAAGAATCCTCCCAATTCTTGAACAATTTGTCTTCTACATCCAACCCAATTTCATCTCTATATTTTGAAACTAAGCAAAAGATAATATCAGTCCAATCTGCACCTTTCATTACTGACATATATGAAGATATCCATTCCTTAGTTTTACCAACCATACATAAAGATGCTACCTCAATCTTTTGATCCTCTTGAATTTTATACACCCTAAAATACTTGCAACATTGTCGAATCCAAAGTCTAGGGTTAATTCCATCAAAATTAGGAATTTCGAGGTTAGGAACATACCTGCTTGTTGAATCGAATCTTGATTTGGCAATGTTTCTCCGAGATTCTTCACTTGTTGTTCGCAGACTCTTGATTTCAAAGAGCATTTGTTCAAATTTGTTACTCCACCCTTCATGTTCTGGATTTTGAGTTTCCATCTTTCAATCAAACAGTTGGTGGGCAGTTGTTAATATAGAAGATTAGAGATGATATTCTTGATGAAGAAACACTCAAATGGCGTAATTAGCACCAAGAAAGAATGGTTCTGATACCATTGTTACATGATGCATATATCCTATGTTTAATTCCAGAGATTAAGAAGCGGGAAGAGAGATTTAGAGAGAGAGATGAGGAGAGAAATTTAGAGAGAGATTTAAGAAAGAATCGGGATGAGAAAAACAGAGTTTTGTTATTAAATTTCACATAACTTCTAAATGAATTACAAGCTCCTATTTATAGGAGAACTAAACTCCCCTAACATAAAAGTATATATTTTGCACCAAAATGGTTTCAGTTACTCTCTCGAAGTCTCAAACTGTAAATTGTGGTGTGAGAAAATACAAAACAAAGGAGCAAAGTCTTTTTTTTCCTTATTTGTAAACCAGATAGTATGACAAATGAAAGTGGAGACCAGGACTTAAACTGGTACACTAGAAAATGGAAGCTGCAAATCTTTACGATAAGATTTTTGAAGATACCTTCATTCTTGTCTTCAACAGCTTCAAACAAAAGGACAAGACCAGTTTGATCAGTTTTTCCATCTTCGCATTTTTCACAGAGTATTTTGACAATATCCGGGTACCCTTTTCTGACTGTTATGGGAATTAGAGACTTAAGACCACTCTTTTTCATTTCGGTTACAGGTTCATATGCCGAATTTTCTTTTAAAATAAACTTAACCGTGTCCAGGTGATTTTCCAGCACTGCTAGACTTAAGAGAGTCTGATTTTCGTGGTCAGTTCTATCAAATATAGCTTTGAAATAGTCATCCAACCCATTCTTTAACATTGATGAACGCTTGGCCGGATCCATGAGTATCATAACTATATCTTTGTGGGTATTTCCTGCTGCAAGTGAATTTAAGTGCAGGTATTAATAAGGTAAAAATGAAGGAGGAAATATGAGTGTCATTATTGTCAGGGGATATAGTAAGGGATACTGGGAAACACGTATCCCCTTATATTAAAAAAAATTACCGTCACAATTTTCTCAAAAAAATGTAAGTGTCCCCCTAAGATTTTGAAAATATAGGGGTGTTCTCGTAAAAATCAAGTTCAAGTATGTTAGAATAATTTTTTATCATGCCAATTGATGTGGGTGTTTTAATAGGGTTTGTTGATGTGAATACAGGGGTCCATTCCAATTAAAACCCATCACATATCATTCTGTATAAAATTTTGTACACAATTCTTTATACCACACATTTTTCAATAATTTGTGGGTACATGAATATATACTACTCCTTGATCGAATTGTCGAAGAGCAGCATGCAGAGCAGTTGTCCCTTCAGGGCCATCTAAGGATAGCGCCGTGCAAGTTTTACAGATGACAATATCATAGTACCCTCTTGCAACCGTAGCTTACATTGGAGTTCACCTTCCTCATTTTGAATATGTCGGTCATTTTGATCTGCATTTACCAACAGCTCAACAGTAGCCACATCATGTTCGTATACAGCATAGTGCAAGGCAGTGTTCCCAAAGGAGTTTGCTCGCCTTAAAAAATCTTCAACATAACTTGGTGAATTAAATGTAGCTGCATTGATGAAAATTTTGAACTCTGTAATTGTTGGATATTTAATTAATCTAAACATATTTGAATAAATTAGGATAATGTTTGTTTTATATATTCGAGGTGTGTAGATTTGGTCAGCTGGAGTAGCATAAGTTTAGGAGCAAAATAAGGTAGCAGAGTTATGTTAGGAGTTTGTTTACGTGGTTCCTATTTTGTTGGCACTACTTTCCTTTGTATTTATGTTCCTACTGTACACTTGTTTTCATTTATCAAGTTAAAGCTATTTTCTTCCAGTTTATATACATACTAGTGTGTGCGTGTGTATCGTTTATATATCAATACTTGGTATCAGAGCTTGGGGGTTAACAAGTTCAGTTCATATTAAATGGAGACAAGTAAAGCCAAGGAGAGTTCGAGTTCTTTCGGTATAAGCTGACAAAGACAAACTACACAGCCTGGGCCCTCAAGATGAAAGTGTTTATGCAGGCCCACATCATGTGGGAGGCTGTAGAACCTAAGGACCCTAAGGCTGCGATCGAAGACAAACACGACAAATGAGCACTGGCGGTTATTTATCAAGGGGTCCCCGAAGACTTGCTACTGTCTATTGCAGAGAAAACGACCTCTAGAGATGCCTGAAACGCAATCAAAACCATGTCGCTGGGAGATGAAAGGGTGAAAAAGGCCAAAGCGCAGACTCTCAAATGTGAGTTTGAAGCCTTGCAGATGAAAGAAGCTGAGCCGCTAGATGAATTCTATCTCAAACTGAATAGCCTGGTTACCAATATTAGAGCGTTAAGGGAGAAAGTAGAGGAGACATACGTTGTTAAGAAGATTCGCAGAGCTGTCCCTACCAGGTTCTTATAGATTGCATAGTCCATTGAGCAATTTAGAAACCTGGAAGAGATGTCAGTGGAGGAAGTCATTGGTTCACTTACGGCGCATGAAGAGAGGTTGAAGGTAGGGTTGAGCATTCGGTCGGTTCGGTCAGAAACCGAACCGAACCGAATTAACCGAAAACCGAATTGATAAATTTTTTGTAACCGAACCGAACCGATTTGACACATAAACCAAACCGAAAACCGAACCAAATTATTTCGGTTTATTCGGTTCGGTTTATGAAAACCGAAATATTTTAAAAAAAATATTTTTACAACACAAATAAAGTTGCACATTAGTTCTTATAGTCATTTCAAATTTTTTTTATTTTAAAAAATAAGATAAATTAAAGATAATTTACACGGCTTAATAAAAAGGAAATTAAAACAAAATTGTTATTTAAAAATTAAAAATAGGCGAATTGAATTCACAGGTCACGGCCATTAAGTTTTAGTTTACAAACTAAAACATGTACTGACTACTTAATGTGTTCTATGGTTCAGTTATTCACCAATACAAACACAAAAGTTAATTTCCTGCACTCTTTTTCAATTACTATATTATATATATATATAATTTAATTGAAAAATATATGTATGGATAATTCGGTTAAACCGAAATATTTTTTTGACAAACCGAACCGAACCGATATTATTTCGGTTTAAACCGAAAAATCGAATTAACCATTTTTTTTTAAAAAACTCAAACCAAACCGAACCGAAATTATACGTTTCGGTTCGGTTTTGCTCAGCCCTAGTTGAAGGGGTCAACCGAAATTAATCAAGGACAACTACTACTAACAGAGGAGGAGTGGCGAAGGCGAGAAAACAACGAGGGACAATTGCTTCTGACTCGAGAAGATTGCCTGAAACGTACCAATAAAGAGGGAACTCGATGCGTCGGAGAAAACTGTGCAATAGATGTAAATCGTGGAATTCGCGACAAGAGCAGAGTAAGAAGTTTTAATTGTCAAGCATATGGACACTTTGTTGCGGAGTGTCGCAAGCCACGAAAGGAGAGAGATGTGCAAAAGGAGGTCAATCTTTCTAAAATTCAGGAGGATGAACCAGCACTACTCATAGCTGAAACGGGGGAAACAGAAATTAAATCCATGCTACTGAAGGAAGATACAATTATTCCAAACTTGAGAAGAGAAAATGAAGATCAAAGGGAATCACAAGTTTGGTACCTGGACAACGGCGCCAACAATCACATGACTGGGCAACGTGGGAAATTCAGGGAGTTGAATGAGCAGGTGACGGGGAAAGTAAAGTTCGGGGATGGATCTACTGTAAACATTAAGGGTAAGGGATTAGTTACGTTTCAATGCAAGAATGGTGAGGAGCGGACATTGACAGAGGTCTACTATATTCCAAGTCTGCGTAATAATATAATAAGCTTGGGTCAATTATCGGAAGCTGGTAATAAGGTGATCTTGGAAGATGAGTACTTATGGGTTTATGAAGGCAGTGGGAGTCTTTTAATGAAGGTAAAGAAAAGCCAAAATCGACTATACAAAATCAGTCTTGAAGAAAGTAAGCGTGCGTGTTTACTCACAAAGATGGAGAAAGACACGTGGTCGTGGCATGCCCGTCTTGGGCAAGTGAACTTTCAAGCCTTAGAGCTCATGTCGAGGGAGAATATGGCACATGGAATTCCCAAGTTCACTCAACCACTGAGGCGCTGTGAAGGTTGCCTAATGACCAAACAAGTCATGAAACCTTTTCCTCATCAAACATACTTTGAATCAAGGAAGCTATTGGAACTCGTACATGCGGACATCTGTGGACCAATCTCGCCAGTGACTCCCAGAGGTAATCGCTACTTTCTGTTATTTGTAGATGATTTTAGTTAAAAAAATGTGGGTATATATGCTGAAGGAGAAAAGTGGTGCATTTGGGGCGTTCAAAAATTTCAAGGTTTTAGTTGAAAACGGAACCGAAAGAAGTATAAAGATACTACGGACTAACCGTGCGGGGAATTTTGTTCGAAAGATTTCACCTTATATTGTGAAAAGGCTGGTATTCAAAGATATTATACAGCCCCATACACCCCGCAACAAAACGGGGTGGTGAAACGAAGAAATCGAACCGTGGCTGCCATGACAAGAAGTTTTTTAAAAGAAGCTAAACTACCAGCTTTTATGTGGGGCGAAGCCGTGTGACATGAAATTTATATCTTGAATCGACTACCAACCCATAGTTTAAATGGTAGAACTCCATATGAGGCTTGGTGTGGCAATAAGCCAAATCTGGAGCACATACGGGTGTTCGGCTGTACCGCATTTATGAAGAATCCAGCTGTGAAAGTGAAGAAGCTAGATGATCGTGGTAAGTTGGTCGTATACCTGGGTAAAGAACCTCGGACGAAGGGAAGTTGTTTATATGATCCGAAATTGGGTGTTGTTCACGTGAGTAGAGATGTAGTTTTTCAGGAAGATGTTTTTTGGCCTTGGGAACAAAATAAAGGGAGTGAGATTGTACTTCCTGGACACTTTGTTGAGATGGAGAACACGTTAGGCGATGAAAATACTGATGAAACAGAACATGAACAGCATGAACCGGTCTCATCCATATAGTCGCCAACACCTACATCGTCGCCAACAACCACAATAGGGACATCAACGGGAACTGCAAGTGGATCATCTTCTGGAAGTATTGAACCCAAATGGTACAGGTCTTTGGCCGAGATTTATGATGAAACAGATATAGTCGATATTATTGATGAATTAATGCTCTTGAAGACAGAGGGACCATCATCGTTTAAGGAAGCCATCGAGGAAAAGGAGTGGCAGATTGCAATGAAGGATGAATTTGAGATTTTGAAAAGAATGGTACATGGACCCTTACAGACCTGCCAACCGGACATAAACCAATCGGGTTAATGTGGGTTTACAAGTTGAAGAAGGACCCGGAAGGAAATGTGGTGAAATACAAGGCTCGGCTCATTACGAAGGGTTATGTTCAAAATAGATTATAATGAGGTTTTTGCTCCTGTAGCTCGCCTGGATACAGTTCGTTTATTATTGGCACTCTCAGCAAAGGAAGGTTGGGAAGTTCATCACCTTGATGTCAAATCGGTATTTTTGAACGGTGAACTTTGCGAGGAGGTGTATGTCACTCAGACCGAAGGTTTCTTGAAAGAAGGGAAAGAACATAAATTGTATAAATTAATAAAAGCATTGTACATGTTGCGTCAAGCCCCTCAAACATGGAATGCTCGTTTAGATAAGTGCTTGAAGGAGCTTAGTTTCTGTTGGAAACGGAATGGGCTTGGGCTTATAAAATACTTACACAAGCTGTAATAATAAATTGTATACTCACGCCTGTTTGTCCAAATGAAAAACAAAACACAGGGATGTAAAGCTACAACTTTTGATTTCACTACAGGAACAACAACATAGGCTACAGCCTTTTTCTATTACACAGAATAGAGCTTCAGCTCTGTTTTTTAATCTTTCTAATTCTTTCACTACTTCCTCATACAACACAGCAGCTCAAGCTATTTATATACATTAAACTAAAATACACATCATGCCTTACATCACATTTCATTTATTTCCTAGTTTTCTGGCCAACCTTGCATCTGCAGAATTCAACAGATAGCCTACCTTAATTCCAGGAGCTGCTGTGGTTTCTTTTGTTCACATGTTTCACCACCTTTTGATTTTACACCAACAGCTAAAATTAGGCTGCTTGTTATTATGTCCAGCACACCACAGTTGACTTTCTTTATTATTGTGAGCATACTTAGCTGCTACATGCATGTATATACGTTGTATGCTCCTAACAATCAAGCTGTCTTTTGATACCTGCCTCTTATTTCTTGTCTTGATATTAATGCTTCTTTACACCAAGCTGTTTATTTTTGACCAAGCTGCTGTTCTTTTATTTGTCAACCTTGAATCCAGGATTTGAGGGCATTTGTTTCTTGCTGCTGCATATCTTATTTTATACGGGAGAGTTTGAAAACTCTAACACTCCCCCTCAAACTCGACTTTGCATTCCAAGCATTGCTTTCATTTTATGAAACACTTCCGGCTTCAATGGCTTCGTAAATATGTCCGCTAAATTGTCTTCTGTCCTGCAGTGCACCAACTCCACAATTTTGTCATTCACCTGCTCTCGAATGAAATGATATTTTATGTTGATGTGCTTGCTTCGACTATGTGACACTGGATTTTTCGTGAGTGAGATAGCAGATTTATTATCCACGTAAATAGTAACCGGATCAACCTTTGCAAGATTTAACTCGCCCAATATGTAGCCTAGCCACATAGCTTGACATGCGCATGCTGCTGCTGCCATATACTCCGCCTCACATGTTGACAGAGCCACTGTCTGTTGCTTCTTTGATGACCATGAAAATATTGCTGAACCGATATGAAAAGCATATCCCGAAGTGCTTTTCCCGTCATCCAAGTCACCGCCATAATCACTGTCTGAGTAGCCAACTAATTTTGAATTTTGAGAATGCATGTAAAACAGACCATGATCAAGTGTACCTTTTATGTACCTCAAAATTCTTTTAGCTGCCATGAAATGATCTTGCTTCGGCTTCTCCATGTACCTACTAACCAGTCCAACTGCGTACATAATATCTGGATGAGTGAAAGTTAGGTACCTCAGACTTCCAACCAAACTTTTGAACAATGTCGGATTTACCGACTCCCTTGTTGAATCAATTCTGAGCTTTATACTTGCTTCAGCTGGCGTGCTCACTGGCTTGCATTCTTCCATTCTGAATTTCTTTAAAATCTGTTCCGCATATTTTTTCTGTGACATAAAAATCCCGTCTTTGCTTTGCTTTACCTCGACTCCAAGAAAGTACGACATTTGACCAATATCTGTCATCTCAAATTCGTTAGTCATAACTTTCTTAAAATCATCAAACATACCAGGGTTGTTTCCAGTAAAAATCATGTCATCCACGTATAAGCACACGATCATAATATCTCCCCCTGAATTTGTTTTCGGGTAAAGTGCATGCTCGTAGGGACTCTTCACAAAACCATTTTTCTGGAAATATTCATCAACCCTTGTGTTCCATGCTCTCGGAGCTTGCTTTAAACCATACAAAGCTTTCTTCAATTTGTAGACTTTGTTATTCTGGCCTTTCTGAACATATCCTGGTGGTTGCTCGATATAGACTTCTTCTTCAAGATAGCCATTCAGAAATGCAGACTTGACATCCATCTGATAAATCTTCCACTGATTCTGAGCTGCAATTGCTGTAAGCAGTCTTATGGTATCAATTCTTGCAACTGGAGCAAATACCTCGTCATAGTCAATTCTATATCTCTGCTTGTAGCCTTTAGCCACTAGCCTCGCCTTGTATTTTTCCACTTCACCATCCTGATTTGTCTTTGTCTTGTAGACCCACTTGACACCAATTGCTTTGTGTCCTTCTGGAAGATCTGTGAGCTCCCAAGTGTCATTCTTCTTGATTTCACCAATTTCTTCATCCATGGCTTTATTCCATTTGCTTTCTTCAGAAGCTTCCTCAAATGTAACTGGATCACACTCATCCATTAAGCAAAACAATGAATAATCAAAGGTAGTTTGTACCGGACTTGTTGCTTCATATATATTATCCAAACTCCGCATTTTCCTTGGCGCTCCCCCTGAACTGCTGCTTCCTCCAGTCGATGGTGTTGATGCAGGAGTTTGTTGATTTGGACTTTGGGGAGGAGTTGGATCATCATCTTCATCATCCTCAATGTTGGAATCATTACCGTCATCATCATCATCATTAAAGAACAGACCTGCAACTTTTCTTTCTTCGTCACTCCATTTCCAGTAGTCTGATTCATCGAACTCAACATCTCGAGAAATGATTAATTTCTTCGTGAGGGGATTGTAGAGTCTGTACGCCTTGCTTCTTTTGTCATATCCAGTAAAGATGCACTTCTCGCCTTTATCATCCAGCTTCTTCCTTTTCTGATCTGGAACATGTGCATATGCAATGCACCCAAAAATTCTGAGATGTCCAACAGATGGTTTGCTACCACTCCATGCTTCATTTGAAGTTTTGTTTCTAACACTTTTAGTTGGACAACGATTCAACAAATAAACTGCACATAGAACGGCTTCAGCCCAGAAAGTTCTCGGCATATGCTTTGCTTTGACCATGCTCCTTGCCATGTCAAGAATAGTGCGATTCTTTCTTTCTGCAACGCCATTTTGTTGAGGAGTATATGCCGCTGTCAACTGATGATTGATTCCATGTGCTCTGCAAAAGCTTTTAAATAAATTTGAAGTATACTCGCCTCCTCTGTCTGATCGGAGTACCTTCAAATAATGACCACTTTGTTTTTCTGCCAAAGCTTTGAACTCCTTGAATTTATCAAGAGCCTCCGCTTTTTCTTTGAGGATATACACCCAACTTTTTCTGCTAAAATCATCAATAAATGTTAGGTAATACCTATTACCTCCAAGTGATGGAATATCAAATGGACCAGCAATATCTGTATGGACAATCTCCAATGGCCTTCTGGCTCTCCATGATTTTCCAACGGGAAAACTTTGTCTGTGTTGCTTCCCCTTAACACATGCTTCACATAAATTTTCTGGTTCATTGATTTCTGGCAAGCCGTCCACCATCTTTGTCTTTGACAACAATTTTAAACCAGAAAAACCAAGATGACCATATCTTAAATGCCATAACCACGAGTCATTTTTAATGACCGTCTTCAAACACCTCTGCATCTTCGTCTGTATATCAAGTGTAAACAAACGATTCTTTGACATCTCCACATCTGCAATTAATTCTTGATCCCGATTCCTGATGACAAGAGAATTATCCTGCATCTGTATATAATGTCCTTTCTCCACAAGTTGGCCAAGACTGATGATGTTACTTTTCAAAGCAGGTATATGGTAAACATCATTAATAAACTTTTTCTCACCATTCTTCAATACAATCGTAATTGTACCTTTACCTTTGACTGGCATCTTCGATGAATCACCAAACGTAACTTCTCCGCTGATGGTCTCGTCTATCTCCGTAAATAAATCTTTATGGCCCGTCATGTGGTTGCTTGCACCAGAGTCAAGATACCAAACATTTTTCTTGCTCTCCTCGTTGCCATTATAAGTGAGGAACATAGCAGTGCCAATATCTTTGTCTTTTTTTGCTGCTGCAAAATGACTTCTTTCTTCCACTTTCGGTGATCTACATTCATAACTGAAATGGCCAAATTTATTGCAATTATAGCACTGAAATTGAGACTTGTCACCTCGTTGAAATCCTCCTCGTCCTCGTCCTCTAAAATTCTGACCACGGCCAGATGAACGATAACCTTCAGTGTTCTGGCTTCTGTTGAAGGACTGTCTTCCACGTCCTCTTCCACCACGGTAGCCACCTCTAAAGCCACCTCTTCCACGACCAGAACTGCTACTGCTTGAACTTTCACCAATTGACACCTTACTTTGCAACGCCTTTTCTAAATGGATTGTATCATCATACTGGTTCATCCGCTGCTCATGCGCTTGAAGTGAACCAACTAGCTCATCAATGGAAATTGTGGACAAATCTTTTGACTCCTCGATAGAAGTAACCACGTAATCAAATTTTCTCATCAACGAACGGAGTAATTTTTCCATGACCCGAACATCATCGAGACTTTCTCCATTTCTCTTCATCTCATTTGTCACTGTTTTTAAACGAGTAACATATTCACCAATATTTTCTGAGGGCTTCATTTTAATATTTTCGAACTCGCCACGAAGAACTTGGAGCCGCACCTTTTTTACTTTCTCCACGCCTTGGAATGATTTCTGCAAAATCTCCCACGCATCTTTTGCTGTTTTTGTATTTGAAATTTTTTCAAAGGTTGATTCGTCAACTCCTTGAATAATTGTATATAACGCCTTTTTATCTTTTTTCCGGGTCTCTTTCAAAATCATCTTCTCAGCAATTGACAGGGCTGCTTCAGCGGCTGCATCTGTGGGCTCGTCATACCCGCTTTCGACAATATCCCAATTATCATAAGAACCGAGTAATACCTTCATTTGAATACTCCAGTTCCCGTAATTTATACTCGTCAATTTTGGAATATTTGGTTGCACCATCGTCGCCATTTTTCATGAACGGAACCTTAGCTCTGATGCCACTTGTTGGAAACGGAATGGGCTTGGGCTTATAAAATACTTATACAAGCTATAATAATAAATTGTATACTCACGCCTGTTTGTCCAAATGAAAAACAAAACACAGGGATGTAAAGCTACAACTTTTGATTTCACTACAGGAACAACAACATAGGCTACAGCCTTTTTCTATTACACAGAATAGAGCTTCAACTCTGTTTTTTAATCTTTCTAATTCTTTCACTACTTCCTCATACAACACAACAGCTCAAGCTATTTATATACATTAAACTAAAATACACATCATGCCTTACATCACATTTCATTTATTTCCTAGTTTTCTGGCCAACCTTGCATCTGCAGAATTCAACAGATAGCCTACCTTAATTCCAGGAGCTGCTGTGGTTTCTTTTGTTCACATGTTTCACCACCTTTTGATTTTACACCAACAGCTAAAATTAGGCTGCTTGTTATTATGTCCAGCACACCACAGTTGACTTTCTTTATTATTGTGAGCATACTTAGCTGCTACATGCATGTATATACGTTGTATGCTCCTAACAATCAAGCTGTCTTTTGATACCTGCCTCTTATTTCTTGTCTTGATATTAATGCTTCTTTACACCAAGCTGTTTATTTTTGACCAAGCTGCTGTTCTTTTATTTGTCAACCTTGAATCCAGGATTTGAGGGCATTTGTTTCTTGCTGCTGCATATCTTATTTCATACGGGAGAGTTTGAAAACTCTAACAGTTTCAATAGATGTATGAACGAACATACGGTGTATACTAAAATGTCAAGTAATGAAGTGATCATAGTAGGTGTCTATGTCGATGATTTATTGGTGACAGGGTCTAACAAACGAGAGGTTGAAGATTTCAAGCTGAAGATGAGTAAACAATTTGAAATGACCAACCTGGGATTGTTATCTTTTTATTTGGGTATAGAAGTATGTCAGGGAAAGATGCACACCATGCTGAAATAATCTGGATATGCTAAGAAATTGCTTGAAAGGAGTGGAATGCTAAACTGTAATCCGTCGAAGTACCCCATAGAACACAAACTACAGCTGGACAAGGATAAGGGGGGAAAGTTGATAGACGCTACTGAATACAGGTGCATCGTCGGAAGCTTGAGGTATCTAACACATACTCGGCCAGATATTATATTTGTTATAAGTGTAGTTAACAGGTTTATGGAGAAACCTACGATCAAACACTACCAAGCACTGAAGCATATATTGAGATATGTGAGAGGTACAATTGACTATGGGCTGGTGTACGTAATCGAGAGTAATGGAAGACATTTATCGGGTTTTCGGACAGTGATTTAGGAGGAGATATTATAGATAGGAGGAGCACTGGAGGGATGTGTTTTTATTTAAATAAAAGTTTAATCTCCTGAGCGTCGCAGAAACAAAGAGTAGTTGCGCTATCATCTTGCGAAGCGGAATAAATGGAAGCTACCACAACAGCGTGTCAAAGCATCTGGCTTCGTGATTTGCTGGAAGAAATTACAGGACATCAGTTGGGACCAGTTGTGCTCCATGTGGACAACAGATCTGCAATCGAATTAATGAAGAACCCTGTGCTGCATGGTAGAAGCAAGCACATCGATGTGCAGTTTCATTTCATCCGAGAATGTATTGAACGAGGTAAGCTGGTGGTTAAGTTTGTGGCTTCACAGGAACAACGAGCTAATATCTTAACTAAAGCGCCGACAAGAATTAATTTTGAAGAAATGAGGGAAACAATTGGGGTTAAAGATCTTGCACGAGTTATGTCAACCTTGTAATCTGGAAACATGTTCAGATTAGGGGGGAATATGTTGGATATTTAATTAATCTAAACATATTTGAATAAATTAGGATAATGTTTGTTTTATATATTAGAGGTGTGTAGATTTGGTCAGCTGGAGTAGCATAAGTTTAGGAGCAGAATAAGGTAGCAGACTTATGTTAGGAGTTTGTTTACGTGGTTTCCATTTTGTTGGCACTACTTTCCTTTGTATTTATGTTCCTACTGTACGCTTGTTTTCATTTATCAAGTTAAAGCGATTTAACAATTTTCATTGTGAAAATTTTGGCCATTTTGTGGAGAAACAATTTTCATTGTGAAATCATAAGTTACTCGAGGAACCATATCGATCTGAGTGTTCTAGATAATGGTTCTGTTAGTTGGAGGCTTACGTGTTTTTACGGGTTCCCAGAGCGTGAACGTCGTCGAGATTCTTGGCAATTTATTCAACAGTTAGCTTCCCGTTCCTCTCTTCCATGGTGCATCATGGGAGACTTTAACGACTTGTTGTATGCTACTGACAAACAAGGTCGTATTGAGCATCCTCAATCTCTTTTTACTGGTTTTCATAATACTATAGAAGAGTGTCAGCTTATTGAGCTTGACCTTAATGGTGGGAGTTTTACCTGGGAAAAAAGTAGAGGCACATCGAACTGGGTTAGAGAACGTTTGGATAGATCGTTTGCCACTCAGAATTGGTGGTCCAAATTTCCTCTCTGTCATCTAAAGATTGTTCAAGTTGCAAGGTCTGATCACGACCCTATAATCTTAGAGTTGATGAAAGTGGATATTTCGAGGAAAAGTTTCAGATTTCGCTTCGAGAATATATGGTTGAAAGAACCTAATTTTGTCACGGAGGTGAAGGAGTTTTGGAAGAGCATTCCAGTAGCTCATCTTATTCCTAAGCTTGCTGAGGTTTCAACTTATATGGCAAGATGGGGGAGGACATTCTTTCATAAGTTCAAAGAGAAGATCAGAGTTCAGAAAAATATCATGGAGTCCCTGGGGAATAGAACAGATGACGATAGTGTTCAAGGCTATTTGGAGGCTAAGGAGGAGTTGAATAATCTGTTTTATAAGGAGGAGGTGTACTGGAAACAAAGGGCGAAGCTCTTTTGGCTAGCTGAGGGAGATGATAATACAAGGTTTTTTCACACTAGTGCTTCAGCAAGGAAAAAGTCGAATCATATCACGCACTTAAGGAATGAGAATGGGGACTGTGTTAAGGATACTGATGGCATGTGTCAAATAGTCCACCAGTATTTTTCGAATTTATTTGCAGGTGATACTGTTGAGGATGGAGCTTCTGATTTTACTAGTCCGAGACAGGTTACAAACGACGAGAATTTGATGTTATGCGCTGAGTTACAGTTCGAGGAATTTTCTGAAGCCATTAAGCAAATGCACCCTGACAAATCTTCGGGTCCGGACGGTTTAAATCCGGCCTTCTATCAATCTTTCTGGAACATCATGGGGCGTGAGATATTTGATTGCTGTAAGCAATGGCTTGACAGTGTTTCTTTCCCATATGATTTGAATAGTACGAATGTGGTACTAATTCCGAAGAAGGATAATGCTGACAATATGAAAGACCTGCGTCCAATAGCACTCTGCAATGTGTTATATAAAATTTTGGCGAAGGTATTGGCCAATCGAATCAAAAAAGTGTTGCCTAACATTATCTCGGAGAACCAGTCAGCATTTGTGCAAGATCGTAGCATCACTGACAATGTTTTGGTGGCCTTTGAACTTATTCATCATCTTCGACATAAGAACAGGGGAAGTGAGGGTGAAATCGCCCTTAAACTGGACATAAGTAAAGCTTATGATCGTGTCAGTTGGAATTATCTGGAGCATAGATTACGAGTAATGAATTTCGCTCAAAAATGGATTGATTGGATGTTGTTGTGCGTAAAAACGGTTTCCTACCAGTTTTGTATTAATGGTTCCATTGTTGGTCCAGTAATTCCGAAACGAGGGCTTCGTCAAGGTGACCCTCTCTCACCGTACCTCTTCTTGCTATGTGTGGAAGGCATATCTAATGATCTTGATAATGCTGTGCTTAATGGAACGGTTCATGGTTGTCAGATTGCTTCTACTGCCCCATCAATATCACATCTTCTATTTGCAGACGATAGCTTCCTCTTTTTTCGAGGGACAACAGGGGAGGCTCTAGCAATCAAATCAATTCTGACAAATTACGAAAGGTGTTCAGGTCAATCAGTCAACTATCAGAAATCGGGGATATTTTTTAGTGCCAACGTTCGTCAACAGAAGAGACAGGAGTTGTCTAATATCTTGGGGGTTCACAACAGTATTGAGGGTTCTAACTACTTGGGTCTTCCGTCGTTAGTGGGCAAATCTAAAACTAGAGTTTTTGGGTACTTGAAGGAGAGATCCAGGAAACGTATCCAAGGGTGGTACAAAAAAACTGTCTCAAGGGCTGGAAAATCAGTACTAATTAAGAATGTTGCACAAGCAATTCCAGCGTATACCATGTCTTGCTTTCTTTTGCCTAAGTCTCTCTGCCAAGATCTGGAAGTTATGTTCAACAAATTCTGGTGGAGATCAAGTGGGGACAGTGGTAAGGGTCTTAATTGGTTGGCTTGGAGTGCAATGGCTGGTCCGAAAGTGCAAGGGGGTTTGGGTTTTAGAAGCCTCTATGGTTTTAATATTGCGCTATTGGGGAAGCAATGTTGGAATATGCTGAACAATCCTGGTTCTCTGGTATCTAGGCTATTCAAGGCCCGGTATTTTGCAAATACCAGTATGTTCGAAGCTCAAAAAGGGCGTAATTCGAGCTATATCTGGCAAGGTTTGAAGACGGCTATGGACTCTCTCCGTTCAGGCTTTAGATGGGTGGTTGGTAATGGGGAAAGTATCTGTGCTACTAAAGATCAGTGGATAAGAGGGAAAACAGACTATTGTGTGGTTAATGATCATAGTTATGCTGGCAGGTCAGAAAAGGTTTCGAGTTATATTGATGCTGATACTAAGAGTTGGATGTCCCATCAAGTTTTTGAGAATTTTCTACTCGAAGATGCTAGAGCCATTATTTCTATTCCTCTACCTCGTGTTAATACTGAAGACCGTGTTGTTTGGGCTGGTTCATCCTCGGGGATTTATACTGCTAAAGAAGGTTATAAGCATTGGCTTAACCTTAATAGTATCGGTCATAATGGTATCCATTCAGATGGGTGGAAGAAGCTTTGGTCTCTGTTTATTCCTAACAAAATTAAAATTTTTATCTGGAGACTTTGCAGGAACACAATTCCTACACGATGGAGACTGAGGTTTAAAGGAGTTCGAGTGCCTATAACGTGCCCAGTGTGTAACTCGGATGTAGAGCACCTCTTGCATGTTTTCTTTGACTGCTCATTTGCTAAGCAGTGTTGGCAGTATGCAGGAATGGCTCTGAATACGGATCTCATTGAAGATGCTCCAGTCTGGCTGCTTAACACGCTGGCTACTGGCAAATCAGAAAGTAATGTAAAGGTTTGTACGATTCTATGGGGCATCTGGAATTGGAGGAACAAGCGAGTTTGGGAGAGTAAATCTGTACCAGCAGCTTTAGCCATGGATAACAGCTTTCAACATGTATCTGAGTGGAAATCAGCTCGAACCAGTCTTAAGAGATCTCACGGTACCAGTGGCCCTCAACCTAGTAAGCATGCTGTCAAATGGCAGCCTCCTCTAAACGGGGTATTAAAGTTGAATGTTGATGCTTCGTTCAAGTCGGATAAGGAGAATTTCTCTCTGGGTATGGTCATTCGAGACAGTAATGGAGCTTTTGTGGAGGGTAGAACTATGTGCAAACCTCCTGTTGGCTCAGTGTTTGAAGCGGAAGCAGTAGGGGTTAAGGAGGCTTTATCCTGGGTGAAAGCTAGAGGTATGACTGAGCAGGTAGTGGAGGTAGAGACAGACTCTATGTTGGTAGTTATCGGTCTCAGGAGTACGTCAAGGAATTTGCTGGAAGTGGGGGAAGTGATCGAGCAATGCAAGATGCTCCAGAGGGAGTTAGATAACACTTCTGTTCATTTCATTAGGAATCATGCTAATAGGGTAGCTCATGAATTTGCTCGCTTACCCTGTTTAGTTAATTGCCATTCAGTTTTTTTGTCTCTCCCAGATTGTGTGGAAGAGGCTGTTCTTCGTGATATTTCAGTTTAATGGAAATTTTCCTTTCAAAAAAAAAAAAAAAAAGTTAAAGCGATTTTCTTCCAATTTATATACATACTAGTATGTGCGTGGGTATCGTTTATATATCTATAGTAATAGCAGTGCTAAAAGTTAGTTTGAGTTGTTTAATATATGCTAGATAACCAGTGAAGTAATTGCCTAAAATTATTCTAAGAAAACTTATAATATAGGTTAACAAAGAAATTATTATTCTATATTTAGTTGAGGACATTTCATGTCAAGTCAACTATAAAAATATTTCGGGTCTAACGAAAAACTATAATTTTCAATCAATCAGCAACCAAACGTTAATTTATTAAAAAAATTTAAATATGAACACAATTTCTTACCTAACTATTATATAAACATGAGGAACAAAAAATCAAACAAACTTTAAACAAATGAGGAAAAGAAGAAAGATTTATGCTCAATTTTTGGTGTTGTGATAAACAAAATTGAACTTGAATGAGTTTTAAGGGTTTCTCACAAGTTGAAGTAGTAGGGGGTACAAACTTGTATCCGTTCTTTAAAATGCTCATGTTTTCTTACAAATTATCTGATACACTAATCATGCTCTAACGAATCTAGGATAAAGTCCCCGTTGAGAAAATATTTTTCTAATCCTAATTTTTAGGTAAAAATTAGTGAATTTTTTTTCATGAAATACCGGGTAGCCTCAAAATATTGACGAAATTTCATTTTAGTCTCAGCTGTTTGCATATCATGCTTCTATCACCGACTATGACTGATACTTAATGCTTTTTAGGGTGAATTGAATACGTTGTAAATGGAAGTGTTGTTGTTCCTTGGATTGGTTAAACGGTTAAGTTGGTGATGGATATCAAAACCAGTCAGGAGAAGTGCCAATGTGTATGTCTCATCTAGTGTGCTCCTTCACAGGTCTGTTGCAACTAATTTCTGTGCTGCATCAACTACATGAACTGTTCAGTAATTATCTTTAAGTAAGCATGATTGTCATATCGATCATCCCAACGCCCCACTCCCCAGGGTCTTTTTCTCTTTGCCTTACTGATTTTGCTGTTCTGATTTGTGGATCAATAAATTAACTTTAATATGAGAGTTGAAATTCTGCAGTTTCCTCATCAAATTTTTTAATTACTACTAATCAATGTTGGTTAAGTTGCAGATTGTGATAAACATACTTACGATCAAGATGGTTTCCTGCCCCAGCTATTTCAAGAGAAATTATACATTCATATAATTCTTGCAATGTAAAGAAAATTGATTTGACAGCACATCATGAAATTTCGAAATACATATAATAGACTGGTACAGTGACTAGCCTTCTCAAACTTTGATTTTTCTTCTTTTACAATCACACATCATCTTAATCAATAAAACAATAAGGGATAAAAAGAAAGTGGAACAGATCATGCAAACAATCAGAGCAAGACCGGGTGAATGGGATAGCACGACATATATACCTGCTATAAAGGTCAAAATCATCGCAATAACAGAAACGATGTTGAGTACTGTTGACGCTACATCGAATTTTGAAACTTGATGGGGATCATCATACAGCGATGAGATGAAGTAGAGAAACAGGGAAGTTATTGATAGTGCAAGAGCTAATGCATCAGATACCATAAATACTTCAAAAGCTTTTTTCTTTGAAAGAAGTACTAGCCCTTCCTCGGGTTCTCCACTTTCATGGTAACCACCCGGCATGGTAAATCCTACCGTAAAAGTTACCGTTGTGATGAGTGCGGTAACTATTATCTGTGTAGTGGTTCTTTCCCTGTATGATTTAATTTTTTCTTTCCACAGTTTAAGCTCTTCTTCCACAATATTAGTTATGTGATCTTCGAATTTGAGGTCTTTTAACAACCGTTTAGTTGTGTGCCCTGGATTTTCACGATTACTCCATTTCCCTCTAATATTTGTGCGCCAGAATTGCCGAGTAGCTGAGGCTTGGTCAAGTAAATATTTAATTTTCGCCTACAAACAAGGATGATGAAACAATTAGATCAAACTTTTGAAATATCTTATAAGTAGATTCTGATATTAAAAAAAGCCTTGTCACTTTTGAAATACATTCTATCCCTTTTTGGATAGAGTGTTTGTAGTAAACACAATTCTGATTTGGCATTTATGAAATTGATTTATATAGTATACAGGAATCATGTAAAACACCTAGTTTAAAGAAAATTAGGTGAAGTACGTACCTGATCGTCCTTGACCTCTTCCTGAGAATATAACATATCTGATGGTGTCAAGCCTTGTTTGTTTTTAACCATCATATCAACTGAATTGTGTTTGATGAGCTCAGGGACAAAGCAACCCTTAGCAATAAGTAGATGCAGAGGCGTATTACCGTCTTTATCCTGGCCATTTACTATCTTGTCTATAAGATTTCTTGGACAATGTGCTAGAATGGTCTGTATCATATCTTTATTGCTTTGTTCCACTGCTATGTGTAGCATGTTTTGATCCCTAATACCAGTGTATACACTTGATGTAGCTGGCAATAAATTCATCAATAATACTGCTGTAGAAATAGAACCTTCCTGGACTGCTAGAAAAATGGGGGATAGTCCGAAATTGTCATCAGTGAGTTTGTAACCAGCATCTCTTTGGGCATTTAGGATAGCCTCAATTATTTGATCAAATTTGCAAAACACGGCATAGTGAAGTACTGTCCATCTCCCGCTATATTCGGATATATTATTAAGTTGTGGAGCTGGTCTAGCTGCAAGATGTTTGTCATATTCCAAGAGACCATAAAAAAGTTCTGGAACATGGCAAAAAAAGAAGTTATGCGGAGTTGTGTAAATTAGTAACTTTAAATTGCATAAATTATTTATGAACTATGCATATTTTTAGCAACAAGTCATTATACAAACCTAACAGGACTAAAACAAAATTTGCCGATCAGATTAAAAAACATATATATAATCCAAGAATTAATCAACATATAAAAGTATATATATTGCACCAAAATGGTTTCAGTTACTCTCTCGAAGTCTCAAACTGTAAATTGTGGTGTGAGAAAATACAAAACAAAGGAGCAAAGTCTTTTTTTTCTTATTTGTAAACTTGATAGTAAGACAAATGAAAGTGGAGACCAGGACTTAAACTGGTACATTAGAAAATGGAAGCTGCAAATCTTTACGATAAGATTTTTGAAGATACCTTCATTCTTGTCTTTAACAGCTTCAAACAAAAGGACAAGACCAGTATGATCAGTTTTTCCATCTTCGCATTTTTCACAGAGTATTTTGACAATATCCGGGTACCCTTTTCTGACAGCTATGGGAATTAGAGACTTAAGACCACTCTTTTTCATTTCGGTTGCAGGTTTATATGCCGGATCTTCTTCTAGTATCAACTTAACTGCGTCCAGGTGATTTGTCAGCACTGCTAGACTTAAGAGAGTTTGATTTTCGTGGTCAGTTCTATCGAATAAAGCTTTGAAATAGTCATCCAACCCATTCTTTAACAGTGATGAACGCTTGGCCGAATCCATGAGTATCATAACTATATCTTTGTGGGTATTTCCTGCTGCAAATGAATTTAAGTGCAGGTATTAGTAAGGTAAAAATCAAGGAGGAAATATGAGTGTCAGTTATTGTCAGGGGATATAGTAAGGGACACCGGGAAACACGTATCACCCTTATATTAAAAAAAATTACTGTCGCAATTTTCTCAAAAAAATGTAAGTGTCCCCCTAAGATTTTGAAAATATAGGGGTGTTCTCGTAAAAATCATAAGTTCAGGTATGCTGATTTGTAAATTGTCGTCAGTCAGATATTTACAAAACCAAACAAAAATTTATAGGTACATGAATATATACTACTCCTGTGTACCTTGATCGAATTGCCGAAGAGCAGCATGCAGAGCAGTTGTCCCTTGAGGGCCATCTAAGGATGGCGCCGTGCAAGTTTTACAGATCAACTTGACAATATCATAGTACCCTCTTGCAACCGCAGCGTACATTGGAGTTTCACCTTCCTGATTTTGAATATGTCGGTCATTTTGATCTGCATTTACCAACAGCTCAACAGAAGCCACCTCACCTTTGTATACAGCATAGTGCAAGGCAGTGTTCCCAATGAAGTCTGCTTGCCTTAAATATTCTTCAAAAGCACTTGGTAAATTACTTCTGGCTGCATTGATGAGGATCTCGACCACTTCAGTCCGTCCTTGAGATGCTGCAAAGTGAAGCGGAGTGTTTCCATTTGAATCCAGCTTGACCAGAAGGTTTTTGTCAGCAAACTGCGTCAAGATGAAGTTCACTAGTTCTTTGTTTCCATAGAAGCATGCAACGTGAAGGATAGTTTCACCGTAGTCTTTCCCCCGGTGATCAGCAAGCGTTGCGAATTTCTCTATGGCATCAGTATCTCCGGCAAGGGCGTCAGCAAACAAAGTGTCTAAATCCATAATAATATATATATAGCTATGTACAGTATATATATGCACGATAAAATTAAATTGATTGACTTAAGATGGATCAAATGCTATTCAGCATTTCTTAACTATTTATACTTGTACCAAACCAAACATCACCAGCAGCTGCCTGTCTTAAATTAATAAACAATTGTACGTAGAAGAACCAGGGCAGATATCTGTCTCATATGGCCGTCTCAAACTAATTTTTAACATGTTTCAAGTTGGGTGTAAATTAAATAAAACATGTTGAATTATACAAATAAAATCCAACAACCGATTCCTAACCCAGTTGGTCAGTGAAAAAGATCAGCATTCAGAATCACTGTTATAAGATATATAAGATGTTCAAGTTATTGATGTTCAAGTTTGATTTATAAAAACAAGCTGATGTGAAACACATTTAAATTTTATAATAAATTAATAGGCTCGTGAAATTAGACCAACAAATTTGTGAACTAGGTTCCAAAATATAGCTACTGAATGAGTATACCATCATCCTCAATTATTGTATGTAATAAAAATTAAACATGATAAAATTAGCTAAATTTTTGAATATGTAATCCACTAAAATATAAATAAATACTAAGATATAATTATTAGTGTATAAATTTATTTACAAACTTCCATGAATAGTTTGTAAAATTTTTAGTATAATATAAATTTTTATAGAAAATTTAATTTAAATTATGTATTATTTAATTAATATACTCGACACCACAAAATTTATTAAAGAAAACTTGCTATCTCACAATTTAAATTAAAATAACTATGATTGTCCTGTAGCAAGGGCCAATCAATGCCAACAAATTATGTCATGAATTGAATATAACTTATGTGCTAATGATGTAAAATATTTTTTTATGTGTTATGCTAGTTTATTCAGGGAAAGAAGTACTTGTGACTTAGGAAATTTAAATAAAAAATATACCTTTACAAAATCATTGTAAAGAGGTTGGTGAAATTAGACTGACAAGTTCGTGAACAATCATTGTAGTTAGACCTTGAGAATAATTAAAAATTTTAAACAATAAGATGTTTAAGTTTGATTAAAAACAAGCTCAGATCAAACACATTTAAACTTTATAATAAAGAGACTGGTGAAATTAGACTGACAAGTTTGTGAACAAATAGGCTCCAAATATAGCTACTGATTGAGTTAGCTACTAATTGAGTTTACAGACATCCTCAATTAATTATTGTATGTAATAAAAATTAAACATGTTAAAATTATCTAAATTTTTAAATACATAATCCACTAAAATTTAAATAAAATACTAAGATATTATTATTGGTGTAAATTTATACACAAACTTATATGAATAGTTTGTAAAATTTTAATATAATATAAATTTTTAAAGAAAACTTTAGTTTAAATTATGTATTATATAATTAATATACTTAGCACCACAAAATTTATTAAAGAAAACTTTGCTACCTAACAACTTAAATTAAAATAGCATGATTGTCTTGTAGCATAGGCCAACCAATTATGTCATGAATTGAATATAACATATATGCTAATGATGTAAAATATTTTTATATTATGCTAGTTTATTCACGGAATGACTTAGGAAAATTTTAAATAAAAATGTATACCTTCACAAAATCAACACTAGAAATATGTTTTTTATATTTAAATTGTAATCGCTTAAAAAAATAATTTCAAAATTATTGGTATTAACAATTACTATAAAAAAGTTGAACTTGAAATGAATTGAAAAATATGATATCTTTTAATAATTATTCACTTTTATTATTAACATACGAAATAAATGGGTATTTCAATTCCAAATTTAGTTATATTATAATCACATGAAAAGCATAACATTATTGGTGGAGAAAACAAAATTATTGATATCTAAATATTTGTTCAGTTGTGTTGCAAGTATATGGATTGAAACGATACGTACAAATTTAAATTTACTTAAACTGTAAAATTCAAAAATAAATTAAAAATTTAAACATATGAATTAAATAGTTATAAAAATTAAAATTTAATAAAAGTGTAGTGCCATTATTTGGAGAAAAATTGATTAATTTGAAAAATGTGATATTTTTTAATTATAGGAATTAAATGAGTATATTCAATTTTAAAATTAAATTTAGTTGATAACCTAATTGAAAATTGAGATTAATCTAATGACCTAATTGAAAATTGAGAAAAATTTGAGAGTAAATCACGTCATTTTTTCATTAGAGATTTTAACGAAACTGACGGGAATGATGAATTTGTAAGTTTTTAAATATTTCATGATTTTACCGAAATTTTCTTTAATTTGGTGACTCGGTGGCAAGTTAGCCATTTTACCCAAAAATATAGTCCATAAGGCATGGCAGGTTTATTTCTTTTTTATCAGTATACTAAAATTAAAAAAATAACATTGAACCTAATTAACGATTTTGATTTATCACTTTTAAAATTATTGTTCCGTATTTCAGATACATTACCGACAATCAATCATTCGAACTATTTTTCTCGATATAAGTATATACCGGTTTTGTCTAGCTCGGGAGGTTTTAATATCATCAATAAAATTTAAAATTAATTTAAACTAAAAATTTATTAAAATCTAATCCACTGATTTCAATAAAAATGACCTAAAGTATAGATTTTCAATTGATTGATTATTGCATTAAAAGATAGATAGTTTACCAAATATAGAAAATATGGACTGACTTCTTTAAAAATTAGGTTTATATATAATTGAACTAAGATAAACCCTTAACACGTAAATTACTTTAATCTTATATAAATAATAATTTAGTTTATACATCTAACAAGGATGAAGATAAGAGATAAATACTTATCACTTAAACTATTTTAGTCTTATATTAATATATAATTTTAAAATTACTGGGCTCATATATACATATTAAGGTGAATATGTTTTAACAAGTCCCAAAATGAGTGAACTTATTGGTCGTTTGGTCAACTAGCTTGATTTCCTTTGTTTATTAGTTTGAGTGAACGGAAAAAAACAGTAATCTAAATACGTTCATTTCATTTTTTGGATCATAAATAAAGATAGCATAAAAAATGAAATAATACCCAAAATACACCACTTTCCAACTTTAACTGTCCAAAATACCCACCAGCGGGAAAAGTGACCAAAATACCGACGAAATGCGCATTTTAGAGATGCGTATTCTGATTTTCAAAATTTTAACAAAGAATACGCATGTCTGACATGCGTATTGAATATGCATGTCTGACCAGACATGGATATTTTTTGTAAAAATTTTGAAAATCATAATACTCAAGATAATAATGCGTATTTCATCGGTATTTTGGGCACTTTTCCCGCCGGTGGGTATTTTGGGCAAATCTCCCCAAATGGTGGGTAACTTATATTTTTTGCCAAAACATGGCCCGGTAAAATCCCGGGCTAATCGCGATCTTTTTAAAAGCCTGAGTTTCGGCCCGGCCGGTAAAAGTTCAATCTTTTCAAAAGCTCGGATTTTGGCTCGGACCGGTTCAAAACCCGATTAAAGCCTAATTGGATTCTACTAAATACTACTTTCTCCGTTCCACTATATTTTTTACATACTTTTTTCTTATACTTGACACGCATTTTAATACTACCGTAAAATACTAGCTTTACAACCCGTGCGATGCCCCCGGGTCTTCATTAATATTATATATAATTCTAATTTTATTATGAGAATTATAATTTGAATGTATATAATTTTTAATTAAACGTAAATAGTATATTATTGATGAGATTTGAATTATTAACGCTATTAGTATTATTTCTAAGAGTAAAGTTCTATGGAGTCCACCTTTAATTGGAGTCCTCGGAGTCCATATATGTTCTGCAAGTAAAATATAGCTTAAAATATTGCAAAACATATTATTTTTCGACAAACATCACTATTCTATCAAAAATCTTGTAGATTGCATACATTTTACAAGCAGAACATTGCAAAAATATATATTCTACAAAACATGTTTAGTTTGCAGAACATAAATGTTCATGTTGCAGAACATATTGCAGAACATATATATTGTACCGTAAATATATGAGATTTGCATGATTTTGTTGAAGTTATGCTATTTGTGTAACATGTTTTGCGAAATAACACGTTTTACAATATATTTTATTTGCAGAACGTAGATGGACTCCGAGGACTCCGATAAAAAGGTGGACTCCATAGAACTCAGCCCTTATTTCTAAATAACAATATAAATGTCTATTGCGGTATTCGAACCTGAAAACTTAGGTAGTGTATAAATAATAATATAAATATTCGTCCGCAAGGGTTGGCTCAGTTGGTTAAAGAGGGGATAACTATCTTCTTGGTCATGATAATTTTATAAACAAACAATAATAAGTGCCGAGTAAAAGCATAATACTAAGAAACGCACTATCCTTAACTTACTGTGGGGATGTTTCTTAAATTTAAAAATGTCCTAAGCTTACCAAAATAATAAAAAAAATTAAGAGAGCAACAGGCACTCTAATGACTCTAACACTGTATCATTGTAACGTTTTGTTAGGTCCCCAACTTTAAGTTTCACTAGTATAATGGAGAGTGAATCAGTAAATGAGTACATTATAAATCTACTCCAAGATTGCAGCGACATTAACATAAGCTGAAGCAAAAGGAACAACAACGTGGCATCCACTGGTTATACTGTAAATTTTTTGATGAAAGCTCAAGTAAGAGGGAAGATAGACTTTCATGCTCATCAACAGCACTTATGATATGCTTAAGTTTAACAAAAGTTCTTATTAAGGAGTTCAAACTTGTATGATTTCCTGGAAATTGGAATGCTAATAGGATGGACTAATGAGTATGAGACTATGACAGAAACTTCACGTTTCTTGGAATGATTTGAACAACAATATAAGCAAATTAGCGGAAGTACTTGGTACACGAACTTATATTGGTTAAACTGGATACTGAAATCAAACCAGTTAGGGAAAATGCCAATGCATAAGTCTGATGACCTAATTTAGTGGGCTCGTTTAGTGCTTCACAACTCTGTAGAACTGAATATATGGACTTTCCGATATTCTCGTACATTGCTTCAATAGTTTTATACCCTTAATGAGCTCGTTGCCTCAGAAAGAATAGGAAGACGCTAACTAGCATATCAGCGAACGAAAAATGCATAGAATTATGGGTATGTGAAGATAATTATATTGTACGGAAGTGAATGTTTGACAAGAATTCATCCGAATCATAAGCTTAATTAGTAGAATTTAACCAACAACAATTAGTGATTAGATCGATTTAACTACAGAATTTGCCAAAATCTCATATTAAAGCTCACTGATTTCCAGAAATCAAAAGAGCAAATTAAGCCAGTCAAAGATACATGCAAAGAGAAGAAGACATACTCTTTCAAGACAGAAATATCAATTCTTACAATGCCGTGAAAATGAATTGAAATACATCATGACAACTCGAAATACATTTACCAGTTGGATATAATGACTAACCACCTTCTCAGACTTTGATTTTTCTACTTCTTTTCCAATCATACATCATCTTAATCAATAGAACAATAAGGGATATAAAAAAAGTGGAACAGATGACGCAAACGATTAGAGCGAGACCTGGTGAATGGGAAAGCACGACATATATACCTGCTATAAAGGTCAAAATCATCGCAATAACAGAAACGATGTTAAGCCCTGTTGACGCAGCATCGAATTTCGAAACTTGGTCGGGATCATCATACATTGATGAAATGAAGTAGATAAACAGAGAAGTTATTGACAGGGCAAGTGCTGATGCATCTGATATCATAAATACCTCAAAAGCTTTTTTCTTTGAGAGAAGTACCAATCCTTCCTCGGGTTCTCCACTTTGATGGTATCCCCCGGGCATGGTAAATCCTACGGTAAAAGTTACTGTTGTGATGAGTGCGGTAACTATTATCTGTGTAGTGGTCCTTTCCCTATATGGTTTGACCTTCTCTTTCCTTTGTTCATGCTCTTTTTCCATCATTTCATTTATCTTTATCTCGAATTCTATGTCTTTTAACAACCTTCTACTCCGGGGCACTACACTTGCGACATTATTCCATCTCCCTCTAATATTTATGCGCCAAAACTGCTTCTGCTGAGTATCTTGGATGTCATCAAGCTCTGTCTTAATTCTCGCCTACAAACCAATGATGTCAAAAATTTGAAATATCTTATACATTGATTCTGAAAAAAAGACCTTATCACTTTCTTGTAATAATACTAAACTGAATAAAAAAAATCTAACACAGTAACACAATGTTCCCTTTTTGGATATATGGTTGTAGTAAGTATTCTCTGAACCTATTAAATTAACGGGCTCGAACTCAAATAATAGTGATACTAACATAAATTAAAAATTCTGGTCCAAATAATTACAAACAAAACAGGAATTTTATTGCAGAAATATTTTAGTTAGTACTATCAAATTAGTTATAACAAATAAATATAAGAAGCGCCTAGTTCTAACCAGTGGTAAGGAGCTTATCCTCTGTCGTCCCAGGTCCTGGGTTCGACTCTGGCTCACCCGAGAATTATTGAGAATAAATACTCATTTGTAAGACTATAAACCATATTAGTCAAAAAAAAGTACATACCTGTTCGTCCGTGATTTCTTCCTGAAAATATAACATATCCGATGGAGTCCAGTTTTGTTTATTTTTTGCCACAACATCAACTGAAATGTGTTTGATGAGCTCAGGGACAAAGAAACCCTGAGCAATAAGCAGATGGAGAGGCGTATTACCATCTTCATCCTTGGCATTTAGAAGCTCGTCCATGCAACTTCTTGGACAATATGCTAGAATATTATGTATCATACGTTTGTCTCTTTGAACCACCGCTATGTGTAGGATGTTTTGACACTTAACATCACGGGCTACACATAAATTGGCTGGCAATAAGTTCATCAGTAATACTAATGTAGAAGTAAATCCTTTGTTGGCCGCCAGAATGAGTGGAGATTCTATGTTGCATTCATCCATTTTGTAACAAACATCTTCTTGGGCACTTACGATAGCGTCAATTACTTGATTAAATTTGTAAGACACCGCATAGTGAAGTGCTGTCCAGTTATTACTGGTGCGAATAACAAGATATTTATTATATTCCAAGAGATCATGAACAAGTTCTGGAACATGGAGAAAAAAAAAATAGTTATGTCGAGACGTGTAAATTAGTCACTTTAAATTGCATATATTATTTATGAATTATCATAGTTTCAGCAACAGGTCAGTATACAAACAAACAGGATTAAACAAAACTTATCGACCAGATTAAAGAACATTTAATTAATGAATTACTCAAAGTCTCAAAACTTTTAGTTGTAGTGTGAGCAAATACAAAACAGAGTAGTCAAGTGTTTTTCATTCTTTTTGTAAACCAGATAGTATGAATAATGAAAGTGGAGACCAGGATTTAAACTGGAACATTAGAAAAATGGAAGCTACAAATATGTTATGATAAAAGTTGCGTACCTCTTTCGCCCCCTTCGATAGCTTCAATTAAAAGGCGATGACATGTGTAATCATTATTGTCTCCAGATTCGTATTTTGCAAAGAGTATCTGGACGATATCCTTGTACCCTTCTCTGGATGCTGTGGACATTAGAGACTTGAGATCGCTATATTTACTTGTATTCTTATTTAGATGTTGATATGCCGGATCTTCATGTAAAATAAACCGAACCACGTCCGGGTGATTTTTCAGCATTGCTAGGCTTAAGAGAGTTTGATTGTCAAGGTCGGTTCTTTCAAATAAATCTTTGAAATAGTTATCAGACCCGTTGGCTGACAGTGATGAACGTTTGGCCGAATCCATGAGTAACATAACTAATAATCAAGAAGGAAAAATGAGGGTCAATTAGTACTGGTACATAAATATATATTCCTTCATACCTTCGCGGAAATCACGAATAGCAAGATGCAGAGCAGTTGTCCCTTGAGGGCCATCTAAGGATGGTGCTGTGCAGGTTTTACAGATCAACTTGACTATATCATACTGCCCTCTTGCAACCGCAGCGTACATAGGGGTTTCACCTTTATGATTCTGAATATGTCGGTCATTTCGATCTGCATTTACTAACAGCTCAACTGAAGCTTCAACACCCCTGTATACAGCCAAGTGCAAGGCAGTGTTCCCCCTGGAGTCTGCTTGCCTTAAAAAATCTTTAACAGCACTTGGTGAATTATAAGGATCATCATCAGCAGTAGCTGAAGAAGGCCAAATACGTCTGGCTGCATCGATGAGGATCTCGACCACTTCACTGTATCCACGACCTGCTGCAAAGTGAAGTGGAGTTTGTTTATATTTATTTACCTTGACCAAGAGGCTTTTGTTAGCAAACTCCGTCACCATAAATTTTACACGTTCTGTATGTCCATCCTTGCATGCAATGTGAAGGATAGTTCCATTCTCTTCGTCTTCGCTTGGATGATCAGCTATCGTTGCCAATTTCTCTAAGGCATCAGAATCTCTGGCAATGGCAGCTGCAAACAAAGTATCTATATCCATAGTCATATATGTTTATGCACACTAAGTCGATCGACTTAAGATGGATCAGTTACTCAACATTCCTTACCTTTATATACAGGTTTGCTCCTGATCTACTTTACCCGGACTCTTCATTTTACCTTCGATTACTCGTGTCGGACAATCAATGCTTGGACATGGACACTCAGACTAGCACATTTATTTCAGGACAAAAACATGTATATTTTTCAAAATATTTATGAGTCTGATACTTGGACACGTGTCCATGTCGAATACTTCTAGTCGAGTAACATAGCCGCCTATAACCCGTGTAAAACCAAATGATCCCCAGCCATATGACCCCTATCCATCTCATACAGCCTCCTCAAACTATTTGTTCACATGCTTCAAAATTGTGGTGTAAATTAAATAGTTGAATTAATTGTAACAACTAATATCCAACAACCATTCCTGACCCAGTTGACCAATGAAAAAAATTAGCATTCAAAATCATTTTAGTGAGAGCTCAGAAATAATTCATCTTTTTATTGGAAATAAGATGTTCGAGTTCGCTTAAAAACAAGCCGCTATTGAAAATAAGCCAAATTACTTTATATATAAATATCATATTATCCAAATTTATGATTAACTTTAACAGTATAATTCAAATATTTGATTCAAATTACTTTATATATAAATATCATATTATACAATTTTATCTTAAATTTATCATTTAATCGTTATTAACAATTTATATAACATTTCATAAAGTAATTAAAAATAATAATACACATAAAAATATAATACTTGTACACTTAATTCACGAAAAACACATTTATTGCAATAATTAACATACAAAATATCATTGATACACACTAATTTTCCGAATTAGTATATTTTACCCACAAATACTCAATTAATACATCTCTAAGTGCAATATTGCATCTTTATTTTATTTTTTTAATTTTTTTAATGAAATTATGTTTTCTCATTATTTTAAGTTTTATTTTAAAAATAATTTTTGTTAATTATTAATTATATTATGTTATTAATTATATAATTAAATAATCAAAAATCAATTTAAAATCTCGTAAACTATAAATAACAAAATCATTATTTTATATTAAATCAAGCGATCCAAATTTGAATCACTACTATTCACTAATCCAAATTTGGATCACCATTAGAATGGAATAATTGCCCCAAATTTAGATATTTGGGTTACCGTTGGATTTACCTAATAAATTAAATGCAAATAATAAAGACCAAGTCAAAGAACACGTGCCGACTATGTCATGAATTGAACATGTTGTGACGTATGCGATCATGTTAAATCCTGACGTTTCCCTGTTCAAATGAATTTGTTTGATTTATATTATTATTTATTAATTAAATATTATTTTATTTTAATAATTTAAAAAACATAAATTGTTTATTTTCAATATTAATATTTGTTTATATTATATATGTCTTTTTTTTCTTACAACCATTGTTTTGGACAAATAAAATAATAGTAGTACAATATATATTTATTTATATAAAATAAGGAGAATATTGAATATATATATATATATATATATATATAAATTATAGTTTTGCCCAAAAAACAAAAAACAAACACTAAAAACTAAGCTAATTAAACCGTTAAAGCATATATATGTAGAAATGTGTATGTATAATCTAAATTAACCTGGAGTAGACGACGGAATGTTTACCACTGCTACTCTGCTGCTACTCATCTCTCTCCTGGCGATCGATTGCCCACTCACTTGTGATTATTACTCAATACGACGACGTATCAAGGCGTTTGTAATTTTGTAAAGTCTCCCCGATTTTGATCTTACTTTTACATATGTAAAAATTATAATATTTTCATATTCAACTTAAATCTATTTTCATTCTTGTTCTATATAAATTATTGTAATATCTCGTAATTTTTAGAATTAAATTAATAATAACGATAGAAAAAAGTATTAAAATTAGATAAGGATTAGAATTTAAAAATAGAATTAAACTAATGGGTCTAGAATTTGGATCAGATTATAATATAAATAACTTGTACTCCTCGCTTTTTGTATATCCTATTCGTCTTCCTCGTTTTTTGTATTAAAATTTGTAGTGCTTTAAGGCACATAAATGAGGAGTCTTGTAAAATTCGTAGTTAATTCATCGTAAGTTAGAATTCGTTGATTCTGGATTTTTCAGAAAGTTTTTTTCGTTCTCTACAACTTTCTTGTTTTGTGTTTTCCAAGAAAATATCGTTTAGAGGGTCAAAAAGAGTAAATTCATATCTGGTAAGATTTTAAGCTAATTTTCGATCGATTTTGCTAGTATTTTTTTAATTATATGTTACATGTGTATATTCGATTATCAAAACATGGGCTAAGTGACAATATATTTTGAAATAATATGTATAATCGTATATATGTGTGGTGTGCCAACAATAATTTCAGATTTTTGATTTGTGTCATGGTTTGTGAAAATATCGAATAAGAACTTAGGATCGTAGGCACGAATTGTAGTGACAATTTTCTGAAAATTTAGGACCACTATCACCAGGTTGTAGTGGTCGTGGCATGAATTATGGATCTTGATTTATTGTTGTTTATGTGATTATTTTTATAGTATGCATCGAATAAGAATAAAAATATATATCGAAAGTTTGTGTTTCGTATATCATATCCCATAGATTATCGTATTATGTTATATGTGAATATGTTGCTTGGCCTACTAGTTGGATCAATTGCTCTCTTGCTGGGCTTCGCCGCTCATTCTTTTAATATTTCAGGTTTCGTTTAAGATCCGAGTTGAATATCATTGAAATTCGAGGATTTTGAATTGGAGTAGATTGACATCTGGATTCCCGTAGTTGTGCTTTTGTAATAGTGACATTTGTAATAGACGTTTGGATTAATAAATTCTATTTATTTTAGTTTTGATTTAAAATTAATAGTCCGGAAGTGCGGGCTGTTACAGTTGGTATCAAGGGCAGACTGTTTTTTGGAGTGTATTAGGTATGTGACCAGTACATTCGGTAGGATGTGATGTTGTGGATCATAGTTTAAGTTTAACCAATAAGAGATTAGCATGCGTAGACGTTTAGGATTTTATGAGTTTGGGGACAAAATTCTTTTTAAGGAGGGTAATATGTAATATCACGTAATTTTTAGAATTAGATTAATAATAGAATGATAGAAAAAAGTATTAGAATTAGACAAGGACTAGGATTTAAAATTTAATTAGACTAATGGGCCTAAAATTTGGATCAGATTCCAATAAGAATAACTTGTAGGTTAAGAAACAGAGTTTTGTATCGTTATAAATATATCTTATTCGTCTTCCTCGCTTTTTGTATTAAAATTCGTAGGACTTTTAGGCACATAAATTAGCAGTCTTGTAAAATTCATAGTTAAGTTATCGTAAGTCAGAATTCGTTGATTTTGGATTTTTCGGAAATGTCTTTTCCTTCTTTACAACTTTCTTATTTTGTGTTTTTCAAGAAAATATTGTTTAGAGGGTCAAAAGAATAAATTCAGATCTGGTAAGTTTTCGATCGATTTTACTAGTATTTTTTTTAATTATGTGTTACATGTGTATAATTATCAAAACATGAGTTAAGTGACAATATATTTTGAAGTAATATGTATTATCGTATATATGCGTGGTGTGACAACGATAATTTCAGATTTTTGATTTGTGTCATGGTTTGTGAAAATATCAAATAAGAATTTAGGACCGCAGACACCGAATTGTAGTGACAATTTTCTGAAAATTTAGTACCGTTATCACCGGCTTGTAGTAGTCGTGGCATGATTTATGGATTTTGAATTATTGTTGTTTATGTGATTATTTGTATTGTATGCATAGAATAAGAATAAGAATATGTATCGAAAGTGTGTGTTTCGTATATCATATCGCATAGATTATCGTATTATGCTATATGTGAATATGTTGTTTGGCCTACTAGTTGGATTAATTGGTCATTTGTTGGGCTTCGTCGCTCATTCTTTTAATATTTCAGGTTTCGTCTAAGATTCGAGTTGGATATCATTGAAGTTCGAGGATTTTGAATTGGAGTAGATTGACATTTGACTTCCGTTAGCTGTACTTTTGTAATAGTGACCTTTGTAACAGACGGATTAATAAATTGTATTTATTTTAGTTTTGGTTTATAATTAATTGTCCGGAAGTGCGGGATGTTACAATTATTTTATTATTAAAATAAAAAAATAAAGTTAAAAGTAATAAAGTGATAAAATACAAATGATACAAATTTATTTTTAGTAAAGAAACAAATTTAGCATAGAAGTACAAGAACAATATGATAATATATTAAAATTCTAAAAATTTAGTATGACACCAAAATGGTATAATTTTTAAAGTTGGATTTGAGAGAAGTTTTAATAACTTTATCTTTCAAGGAAACGGAATTTCATCGTTTTACTTTAACTTCAGAATTTAAAAGAAAAATTATATAATTTTACTTTAATTCTTTAAATATTTTTGGGTGGTCACTACTAGAAATAGTAGATACGACATCGGTGCTTAGACATCGGCATCTAATGCACCCGATGTTAAAAGCCTGTTTAACATCGGTTTATCAATAAGCGATGTTGAATAGATATACTGATATCGGTTTCCCATACCAACCGTTGTCTATGTTCAAAAATAAAAAAGGTCAAATATATGTTTGGAACTTTGACATCGACTAATTTTGTTGATCGTTGTCTACGACCACTTTTAAAAAAATAAAAATTTACTTATCTTTCCCCCCCTGTTTCAAGACACTTCCCCCCTTAATTTTAACAAAAAATTTTAATTCCCCCCTTTTCCAAAATATCTCTCACCTCTTTCCCCTCTTTCTCTCCTCTCTCCCGTTACCCTCATCTCTCTCACCGTCTCTTTCATCACTCATCTCTCTCATCTCTCTTCTCTCTTTCATCACTTATCTCTCTCATCTCTCCGCTCTTTCTCTCGTACCTTAAAAATCTCACTCACTCATCTCTTTCTCTCCTGTCACATAAACCCTAATTCAAGCCCCAATTCAAATTCAAGTTTTGGAGCTTCAAATTGAGCTTCAAACTAGTAACATATATTTAAGTACAGGATTTGGAGTTTGAAAGGACATTTGGAACTTCAAGGTCTTCGAGCATCTGTAGGTTTACAGATCTTTAGAGCTTGGAGCTTTTCTGGAGGTATATTCTCATTTTTACATCTCTTCTTTTGTGGATGTATATAAGAAACATTATGCTTGTTTTTTTGGGGGTTTTATGTATTGTTGTTGGGGTTTGGTGATAAATAAAAGAAATAGATTTCTTGATTTTTGGAGGATTTATGTTCTGTTTTTTTGGGGGTTTGGTGACAAATAAGAGAAAGAAGCATTGTTACTGGACGTAGTAAGCGTGTACACCAACGTCTTGGTTCGATCTTGGAACATTAGTTGAAGATACTCCTGTTGCGATTTGATCAACATGACTTTTTGAAAGTTTTTCCTTGTTTCCTTTAAAGAAGTAGTTTTTGTGTTTTTTAATTGTTTTTTTTATCATGTATTGTTTTTTTTATTAAAAGAATTTTTTTTTGCCTTTCTTGTGTTAGTTATAATTGCCTTATGTATGTGATTTGTATTGTAATAGAATTGTACTTGTGTGTAAGATTACCCTATATATCATGTATGTTTATGTTATGAAGTGTAGTTGACAGATAGTTGTGGGTGAGGGGGAGTAATGTTGTATCCTTTTGTTAGGATTAAGGTAAAATGTTGGTTTATTGTTATATAGTGGTACATATGTCACTGCAAATGGTGCAATATAGTGGTACATATGTCACTGCAAATGGTTCTAGCAATTTATTTTGATGTGTTAATGCTTGCAGATATCGGTTGAGGTCTAACGTTGAGACTGAGAGTGCCAGAGAGGAGTTTTTATGTTGGCAGCGTTTTGGTGGAAAACTAAGTAAATATGAACGTACAAATGAACAAAGGCTTATGAAATAGGTTTCGGTGGAGCAGTTGATCGTTTGGGTAGTTCAACTGCACGGTGGCATCTTTTCAGCTGATACTACAGGTTAGTTTCCTTTACCCTTAATACTTCTTTGGGTTGATCAAGGTCCAGGTGGACAATGACAACCTAACTAATTAACATGATGACTAGAGCGCTTTTTGTAAGCCACACTACTAGATTAGCAACAATTAAGAGTTGTTTCCGTCTACTTGCTGCATCAAAAACTGAATCACAAGCATCTAATAAAATACCCGTTTTGAGTCAGATTTGTAATCTGCATACCTTATACTTTGCATAAATATAGGGGGAAAATCCGTATGGTTTATCTAATACATAATATATTGATGTGAATGCAACTTTTGTCAATTATTGTTCTACATTATTCATTCAGGGTGAGGCGCCACTCAATTTCGGTTTTTGTCGGTGATGAAAGTGGAATGATAAATCGGATTGCAGGAGTCTTTGCACGAAGAGGGTATAACATCGAGTCTCTTGTTGTTGGCTTGAATCAAGACAAGGCTCTCTTTACTATAGTTGTATCAGGTACTGAAAAGGTGTTATAACAAGTGATGGAACAACTACAGAAGCTTGTTAATGTTTTGAAGGTCGTAAAGCTAATATTCGTATGTAGTTGCAGTATATGTTAGTATTTACATTCTTCAGTTCTAGACAATTGATAACCTTTATGATTTATTAACCAGGTTGAAGATCTTTTACAAGAGCACAGGTAGAACGTGAACTAATGCTCATAAAGATTAATGCTGACCCAAAGTATCGGGAAGAGGTAATTTCTACTGATGCTGCTAAAAAATATACATTATTATGAACAACAGGATAATGAAGTTGCTTTATGTAGTTCCCTATCATTTTACAACCCTTCTTATTCTCTCTGTTTCACTAGAGCTATTTCTGTTTATGCTTTAAGTCATATGGATAATAAAGTTTCTTTGACACTGCTCATTCCATTGCTAGGTAATCCTGATACAGGATATATATTGTAAACTTGATATCATAAAGTTTACTTGGATTCTATATACGTTAACTAATTAAACTAAATAACAGATAGTATTGCAGGAAAGAGGAGAAAGCACATCACGTCATGGACGAGCTACATTCTATTTGTTACTTTTCCAGGTAATTATCTGCTCTTCATCCTAATGCAATTATGCATTAGTATTATTTCTAGAGCCTTATATTCATCCTAACGCAATTTAGCTTCTTTTCTTAATGTCCAATATCTTTATTATGTTGTGCTCATATGTTTGGACTTTCATGCTACTGGTTTACATTTTTACTAATTTATTTGTTCACGTTTTACTTCTCAGGATTTGGAGGTTGTGGTTCTGCTAATTCTCATACCTCTCATTTCAAAAAACTCTTCCAAAGGAGGGGTAAAATATTATATTTTGCTTAGCTTGTCTACTCTATTTCTGTGATATATGTAGATCTAATACTCATATCCAGTTCAACACAACCATTTCCTTCATTAACATGTGAAGTAGTTGAAACTGTAAGATCCTCTTCTTCATCATCTGCCAAATATTTCCTCTTTGAATTAGCCTATTTTTTTATTAAAAATAAGATCAAATACTTTATAGTGAGTAACAAAAGTAAATTCACTGGTTGTGTAAATTGACAAAAAGGAAGCATTCATCAACACATTGTAATAACAAGATATGATTGCATAAAAAACATTTAATAAGGATAGGCTTATAAGTGTATGATTATACCAAAAGTCCGAGTATTTTCAGTTGGGCATCATCCCTGCGAAATTTCATTTTGTTTTTCCATAAGAGCTTTTGAATATCTTTTCTCAGTCCGTTAGTCTCAGATTCCCTTGTCCCTTAGTCAATTATAGCTACAGCTTCACGTAAACGTTTGTTTTTAATATTTTCAGAGGAAAAAATCAGAGGGTTAAAGCTATTGGATCAAATGGATAAGTAAATGACACTAATATCCACCTATCAGATGTTTCTTCAGACGTGGGACAGGTAATTGATTCAGCAGGAATTTGCAAAGGCCTTCTGTCTATGATTTCTAAGTTCATGTATCAAGGTCTATCAGTCACTGATTTAGGTATCATCGGCCTGCAGGGATGATTTGCTGCTCTTTGGTTTGATCATGCATAAGTCATGCTCTTATTTAGTTTGTCGGAATTGGGTTGGTTGGCTAAATTGGATGGAGTTGTCGGAATTTAAGAATAGGGTACTTAAAAATTAGTATTGTATGAGTTGCCTAATGAAATGCTTGTATTTTATTTGAAATGTATAGTATGATATGAGTAATATTTTGGTATTAGACTTGTAATTTGGATGAGTACCTTTATGTTTCTGTTTGCATGTTTTTTGTTGGATGTTGCATTATTTTGGTTCCCTGTGGCTGTAAATAGTACCAGGATGGCATGCAATTTACAGAACATTAACATCACAATGGTACATGTAAATCGATATAAAAAATGTACAAAAGACATCATATGAAATAATATTAAATAAAAAAGAACTAAAAAACCCGATGTGTAATAGTCATTTGACATCGGTTCTGAAAAAAACTCAATATATTTTAAGTCAAATAACATCGGTTATAGAATTTGGCTTATGTTAAACAAAAATATTTAACATCAGTTTTGTGAAGAACACTCATATCTTATTCATCATTTCATATCGGAGGCTAATTTAACCGATGTCTGATCAGACATTTCACATCGGGCAACTAATCTAACCGATGTCTAGTCTGGCATGTCACATCGGTTTGTTCGAAAGAATTTTAATAAATGCCTTTTAGAGCTTGTAGGTTTTAAGTTTTAATGGATAAATACCTCATAATATACTCATATTCACCTAGAAATACTGTAATATAAGCTTAAATTTGATACAAAGACATCACATTTAATCTTAAAACCGATGTATAGCACTGTAATAGACATCGGCTATTAACCGATGTCAAAGACTGATGACATTTAACATCACACGCGAAGACATCGGTTCAGATTTTTATTAACATCAGTTCTGAACCGATGTCTGATCCCATATTTCTAGTAGAGGGTATTGTATAAATTTTGAAAAATACAAAAAGAATCAGTAGTAATTAAAAATTGTGATCATAATAACAACAATTCACAACAGTGTTTGCATGTGTTTGCGAAATTTTACCAAACAAAATTTTAGTTTTCAAGTGGTCGAATAGTTTGTAGTTTATTCAGTGCTACTATCCCAGGTTGCAGTGTACTTCTCAGACAAGGCAGTGCCATGACTTCTTGATAATAATGTTCTAGAATTAACAAGTGTTTTTGGGATGATTTGAACAAACATTGTAACTTTGTAAGTTGAAGTATTTTTGCTTCTAGGACTTCAAACTTAGATTGTTTAAAATCTGATAGTGAATTAAACCAGTCTGCAAAAGTGCCAATGTACAAGTCTGATGAGTGATGGTCCCAGTTTGCTCGTAGCGATTCAGAAGTCTGTTCACAGACTGAAGTCTGTTATGCATCAAGTATAAGGTACAAAAATGGACTTTTCGTTATTCTCCAACATTTCTTGTATAGTTCTATACCATCTAACTGAGTTTGTTACCTCAGAAAGAATCGAAAGGCAATAATTAGCATGTCATATCTGCAAGAGGCCATGGCCATCTTATTAGTGTACAGAGATAGCAAAACGAAAAATGCTTATCATTATGGATATGCGGAGATTATAATGTAGTATAGACGTAGGTATTTAAAGCGAAAACCGTCCCAATCATTGTTAGATATTTTAGTGTAATTGGATTAACTAGTTGACCAATGTGATTGTAATATTTCATCAAACAAGTCGGGAGAGTGCGGAGTGCATGCTTGTTTGAGTTTATTATGATTTTCGGTATTGGCGGGGGTTCGTGTTAATGTGAAAAGACATGTTTTTTAGACACAATCGCATACCTCAAAGGATGTGTCTTGGGACATGTCTTTTGGACATGTATGGATGTGTCTTAGGACATATCTTTTGGACATGTATGGATGTGTCTTAGGACATGTCTTTTGGACATGTAAGGATGTGTCTTAGGACATGTCTTTTGGACATGTATGGGTGTATCTTAGGACATGTCTTTTGGACATATATGGATGTGTCTTAGGACATGTATGGACGTGTCTTATGACATGTCTTTTGGACACCTATATAATACTTGCAACAGATTTGGTCATTGAGATAGAAAAAATAAAAGGTTGGTTGTTGAATTTACACAAAATACATCATTCTCTATTCTTATATACTGATTTTATCCGGTTGAAAAGTTTGGATAACCATCAAATTGTTTCAATCTGAAATTGTTTGTCAAGACTTCAGAATAATCCAAGTTATCCTCAATTTTTCTACAACAAAGATTGAAACAAATTTATTTTCTGAAGATGGCGAACAACGAATCTGTAAAAGACATGACTAGCAAGTTTGCAAAACTAGACAAGTTTGAGGAACATGACTTTAGAAGATGGCAAAAGAAGATGCATTTCTTGTTAACCACATTAAAAATTGTGTACGTTTTGAGTACTCCAATGCCAGAAATGATTGAGGAAACTGTAGAACAGACTAGAAGACGCTGCAAATGGGAGAATGATGACTATATCTGTCGGGGTCACATCTTGAACGGTATGTCTGATTCTCTTTTTGATATATACCAAAATGTTGAGTCTGCAAAAGAATTGTGGGATTCCCTTGAATCCAAGTACATGGCTGAAGATGCTTCTAGCAAAAAGTTTCTGGTTAGTAATTTTATTAACTATAAAATGGTTGATACTAGACCGGTCATGGAATAGTGTAATGAACTGTTAAGGATTTTGGGACAGTTTGTTCAACACGACATGAAAATGGATGAATCCATTTCGGTTTCTAGTGTTATAGACAAACTGCCACCCTCGTGGAAAGATTTCAAACACACCCTGAAATATAATAAGGAAGATATGACTTTGGTTGAACATGGAAGTCACTTCAGAATTGAAAAGGCTTTAAGGGCTCAAGAAATTGAGAATAATCTTAAGGGAAAGAATCAAGTCGGTAACTCTTCTGTAAATATGGTTGAAGATGGTGGATCTTCTAAGAATTCAAATAAAGACAATGGTAAGAAGAGAAAGTTTAAAGGAAATAACAATACCTCTTCCAACAAGAAACCAAAATTGGCATATTGGAAGTGTGGCAAACCTGGTCATTTCAAGAAGGATTGCCGGGTTGGTAAAGGCAAGCATAACGCTGGTCCAAGTGGATCTAAGGATCCAGAAAAGCAACAAGGTCCGATTTTAGTACAAAATTATAATTCTGGGCAGAATTATGTGTCACTAATATCTGAGACATTTTATGTGCAGGATGATAATGTTGCATGGTGGATTGATTCTGGAGCAACAAGTCATGTGTGTAAAGATCTTCGTTGGTTTGAAGATTTTCAACCAATCGAAGATGGATCTATGTTAAAGATGGGAAATGTTGCAACTGAACCAATCAAAGGACTAGGAAATGTAAAGTTTGTTTTTACTTCTGGAAAATATGTATTATTAAATAATGTGTTGTATGTTCCTGAAATTCGAAAGAATCTCTTGTCTGGTGTTGTATTGAATAATTGTGGTTACAAACAAGTGTATGAAAGTGACAAGTATATCTTGTCCAAGCATGGTACTTTTGTTGGCTTTGGTTATTTATGTAATGGCATGTTTATGTTGAATGTTAATGTCTCATTTGATGATGAATCTGCTTGTATGGCTTCTAATAGTGCTACCAATAATTCGAATAAATCTAAATTGTGGCATGCTAGACTGGGACATGTACATTATAAAAGAATAAAGGATATGTCTAAAATGAGTCTCATACCTGCTATTGATATAAACAACGAGAAATGTAAAACATGTATGTTAACTAAGATAACCAGAAAGCCTTTCAAGGACGTAAACAGAATATCTGAAGTGTTGGAACTGATACATAACGATTTATGTGATTTTCATGCTGCACCTTCGTTGGGAAATTAAAAATATGTCATTACATTTATTGACGATGCATCTAGATATTGCTATGTTTATTTATTGAATACTAAGGATGAAGCTCTTGATAAATTTAAATTCTATAAAGAAGAAGTAGAGCTACATAAAAGTACTATGATTTAAAATCTGTGTACTGATAGAGGAGGTGAGTATTATGATCCAGTATACTTTCAATCTACTGGTATAATACATCAAACCACTGCTCCTTATACACCACAACAAAATGGTGTGGCAGAAAGGAAGAATAGGACTTCGAAAGAGATGGTTAATTCCATGTTATCCTATTCGGGTTTGAATGAAGGTTTTTGGGGTGAGGCTATGTTAACAACCTGTTATTTGTTGAATAGGATTCCTACTAAGAGGAATAAATTTACCCCTTATGAACTTTGGTATAAAGAGCCACCAAAATTGAGTTTTCTGAGAGTTTGGGGATGTAGAGCAGTTGTAAGGCTCACTGAACCCAAAAGGAGAAACTTGGGTGAAAGAGGTTTAGATTGTATTTTTGTGGGGTATGCTGAGCATTCCATTGCATATAGGTTTTATGTATTAGAATCTAATGATTATGTATCTGTGAATACAATTATCGAGTCAAGAGATGTTAACTTTGATGAAAATAGATTTACATCTATACCTAGACCAAGTGACATGATTCAGAATTCTTTCAGTAGGAACCCGGTTCAAACTGAAGATGTTCATGGACCTTCTGAACCAAGGAGAAGCTTTAGAGCTAGAAAAAACAAATCATTTGGACCCGATTTTCAACTTTATTTGGTTGAAGGTTCAAGAGATGAGGTTGAGATTGAGTATGAGTACCAATATTATTTTATTATTGAGGAGGATCCAAAAACATTTAATGAAGCAATGACATCAAGGGATGTTGCATTCTGGAAAGAAGCTATTCAGGATGAGATGGATTCTATCATGAATAATAACACATGGGAATTGAGTGATCTACCTCCTGGCTGTAAAGCATTAGGACACAGATGGATCTTCAAAAGAAAAATGAGAGTGGACGGTACCATAGACAAATTTAAAGCCAGATTGATTATACAAGGCTTTAGGCAAAAAGAAGGGATTGATTACTTTGATACTTATGCTCCTGTTGCTAGGATTTCTACTATCAGGTTGTTGATAGCACTTGCATCTATACACAACCTTGTAATTCATCAGATGGATGTAAAAACTGCATTCTTGAATGGTGAATTAGATGAGGAGATTTATATGAAACAACCAGAAGGGTTTGTTATGCCTGGTAGTGAGCACAAAGTGTGTAAATTGAAGAAATCTTTGTGTGGTCTTAAACAAGCACCAAAAGATTGGCATCAAAAATTTGATAGTGTGGTTTTGTCTAATGGTTTTCTTCTTAACCAAGCAGACAAATGTGTATATAGCAAGTTTGATGCTTCTGGTAAAGGAGTTATAATTTGCTTATACGTAGATGATATGTTGATTTTTGGTACTAACCAAAATCAAGTGGATAAAACCAAGAAATTTTTGTCATCTAATTTTGACATGAAAGACTTGGGAGAGGCTGAGGTGATTCTTGGTATAAAGATCAAGCGTACGAAAAATAGTATTTCAATTTCTCAATCTCATTATATTGAGAAGATTCTGAAAAGATTTAACTTTAATAATTGTTCTCCAGTTAGCACTCCTATTGATCCAAGTCTTAAGCTAGTATCTAGTAAAGGAGTTGTAGTATCTCAACTTAAATTCTCAAGAGCGATTGGTAGCCTCATGTATGCCATGATAAGCACTAGGATAGATATAGCCTATGTTGTTGGTAAGCTTAGTAGGTTTACTAGCAAACCAAGTTCACATCATTGGCAAGCTTTAAGCCGAGTGTTCAAGTACTTAAAAGGAACCATGGATTATGGTTTGACTTATACTGGTTTTCCTTCGATTCTTGAAGGTCATTCAGATGCAAGTTAGATTTTTGATAAAGAAGATCATTCTTCCATGAGTGGTTGGGTATTCCTTCTTGGGGGATGAGCTATTTCTTGGGCATTAAAAAAAACAGAGTTGCATTACTAACTCAACAATGGAATCTGAGTTTGTAGCATTATCAGCTGCTGGTAAAGAAGCTGAATGGCTAAGAAATCTGATTTATGAAATTCCATTGTGGCCTAAACCGATATCTCCCATATCTATCAGATGTGATAGTGAGTCTGCCTTGGCTAATGCTTATAGAGAAGTGTACAAAGGCAAGTCTAGACACTTAGGTGTTAGACACAGCATGATTCGAGAGCTTATCATGCATGGTGTTATATCAGTGGAGTTTATAAGAACTCAACATAATTTAGCCGATCATTTGATCAAAGGGTTGAGAAGAGATCTTGTGTACAAATCGGCTGTAGGGGTGGGATTAAAGTCCATCTAAAATTTCTCATGTTGAGATACCCAATTCCCATCTAATATGACATTAGATGTTGAATTCAATGCGGAAAGCTTAACATCTAGAGATTGGAACACATTAATAGTATCATCCCAATGTATGTGTTCAGACCTGCAAGTTGAGGAGGTTGAAGTTTATCTTCTTAATAGTTCTTTTGAAAAATTGCATATGCAGGTGCAAGAATAAAAGAGCTACCTATGTGAGCATGAAGTTTAGCCGCTTCAAGAAGTTAGGACTTGACTTTATTATGCTTATGAAGGATTAGGACACAAGGCTAGTAAAAGATAGTGTCAAGTGAGAACATTTGAGAATGTAAATTTATGTGTATATTATCTTCATGTATTCATTATGAATAATAAAGGTTCAATCAATTGTGATACCTTAATATTCGAATATCTGGAATGTGTAATATACTAATATGAAATTCAATCATCATGATATTTCATTTATGCATAACTTTGTTGTTTGTTGTGATTTTGTTTAGTTAATCATGGATTACGCTAAAATGGGGGAGGATTATTAGATATTTTAGTGTAATTGGATTAACTAGTTGACCAATGTGATTGTAATATTTCATCAAACAAGTCGGGAGAGTGCGGAGTGCATGTTTGTTTGAGTTTATTATGATTTTCGGTATTGGCGGGGGTTCGTGTTAATGTGAAAAGACATGTCTTTTAGACACAACCGCATACCTCAAAGGATGTGTCTTAGGACATGTCTTTTGGACATGTATGGATGTGTCTTAGGACATGTCTTTTGGACATGTATGGATGTGTCTTAGGACATGTCTTTTGGACATGTATGGATGTGTCTTAGGACATGTCTTTTGAACATGTATGGATGTGTCTTAGGACATGTATGGACGTGTCTTAGGACATGTCTTTTGGACACATATATAATACTTGCAACAAATTTGGTCATTGAGATAGAAAAAATAAAAGGTTGGTTGTTGAATTCACACAAAATACATCATTCTCTGTTCTTATATTCTGATTTTATCCGGTTGAAAAGTTTGGATAACCACCAAATTGTTTCAATCTGAAATTATTTGTCAAGACTTCAGAATAATCCAAGTTATCCTCAATTTTTCTAAAACAATCATAAGATGTTTATCCGAAATGATGACTAACTTTCTCACGCTTCCATTTTTTTACTTGTTTTACAATCATACATCGTCTTAAACAATGGAATAGTAATGGATGAAAAGAAAGTGGAACAGATGATGCAAACGATCATAGCAAGGCTAGGTGAATGAGAGATAGCGGCCTGGTGAATGAGAGATAACACGACTTGTACTCCTGCTATTAAGGTCAAAATCATTGCCATTACTGAAACAATGTTGAGTCCTGTTGATGCAACATTGAATTTGAAACTTGGTTAGGATTATCAGACAATGATGAAATAAAGCAGATATATAGAGAAGTTATTGATAGTGTAAGAGCTTCATTTGATACCATAAATATTTTGAAAGCCCTTTTCTTTGAAAGAAGGACCTGCTCTTCCTCTGGTTCTCTGCTTTGATGTTATCCTCTCGGCATGGTAAATCCTACGATAAAAGTCATTTTATTAATTGTCAAAAAATTACTTAAAATGTAATCACTTCAATTTATCAAAAGATATTTTACTTTATTTTTTTATTCCTATCAACAACTCAAATAATTTAACTATCTGAGTATAATTGCATTGCCATAACTGAGGATAGTGTTGTTTAATTTTAACAACAGATCTTATTAAGGAGTCTAAACTTGTATGATTTCATTAGAATGCTCTGGTTCTCGTACAATTATCGGATGGACTAATGATAATGACTAATGAGAGTACTATGAGACTATGACTAAAACTTCACGTTTCTTGGGATGATTTATAAGCGGATTAACGGAAGTGTTCATGTTACGACTCTTACCCATATTGGCTATACTTAACATTGAATCAAACCAGTTACGGAAAATGGCAATGCATAAGTCAGTTGACCTGATTTAGGGCATGTTTGGCAGCCCACTTATAAGCCATATAAGCCCCGTAACAGCTTATTGACGAGTGTTTGTCGACCTAACTTATAATTAAGCTGAATATATAACTTATAAGCTGATAAGTTTAATGTTAGTATTGACGCAGTTTTTTCAACTTATTTTGATTTTTTGCTGATTTATTAACCTAAATTTTAAAATTTATATTTTTAAATGTTAATCTGACTTAAAATTCAAGAATTTAGATAATTATATTTAATAATTATGTATTTTAATTCATTTAAGAGAAAAAAATTTCTAACTTATAAGTAAAATTATCCAAACAATTATTTAACTTATAAGTATCCTTTTACTTATCACTTATAATTCACTTATTCATTTTAAGTCGTAAGTTACTTATTGTCAGATTTCTCAAACAGACTAAGTTCGTTTAGTGCTTCACTACTCTGTCGTAATGAGGATTTTCCATTATTCTCATACATTTCTTCAATAGTGTGATATCCTCTAACTGAGCTCGTTGCCTCATAAAGAAAATGGAAATTGCTAGAGGTACAAAATGAGTTACTAAAATAGTTACAAATGTCAGATGTCACATGTTGGTTGGCTAAATATAAATGGACCCCATGCATTTACATTAATAGCACCAATTGAATTTTTTCATTGTGTCACATCACCCATGCCATATCATTTTGTGACAATTTTTTGTAACTTTTTTTTTGTGCCTCTATCATTAATCAAAGAAAAATTAGGAAGACATTAACTACCATATCAACAAACGAAAAATGATTTCTCTATGGGTATGCGAAGTTAATAGTAATGAAGTGGATATTTGAAGAAGAATTCATCTGAGTCATAAGCTTAATTAGTACTTCCCCTGTCCCTCCCAATTGTTATCGATCATTTCTGAGAGAGTGTCCGACACGCATCTTAAGATAAATATAAAATATAGTTCTATAATTTTTTTTATAATTTTCTTTTTCTGAATAAAAGTTTAAATATTCTATTTTTATTGAGAAAAAGAATTTTTTTAAAAATATATATAGAACTATACTTTCTATTCATCTTAAAATGCGTGTCGGACACTCTTTCAGAAACGATAACAATTGGGAGGGACGGAGGGAGTAGAATTTAACCATCATTCACTAGTACTCCCTCTGTTCCATTGAATTCTATACATAACTTTTTGGCACTCTTTTCAATGCTCATTTAAAACATAACTCCACAATATTTTTTTAAATTTTTTTTTCTGAATAAAAGTTTTATGTTTAACCTTTTATTCAAAAAAGAAAATTTCAAAAAAACATTATGAAACTGTATTTTATAGAAGCCTTGAAATGCGTGCAAACAGTAGACGTATAGAAACTAGAGTGACGGAGGGAGTAATTAGAAATATTTAATGATTTATCAACAACATTTGCCAAATTCTCATGTTAAAAGCTTAATGGATTCTAGAAATCAAAGGGCAAAGTAAGCCCGTCAAAAGGTATTCTATGCAAAGAGAAGAGACATGCAGTTTCAAGACATAAATATTTAATTCATACAATGCCATGACAATAAATTAAAATACATCATGAAAACTAGAAATACATTTAATAGTTGGATCTAAGAGCAGCTCCAATGTTGGGCTGCCCAACTTACCTTTTTCTGGGGTCCGCATGTGCCTCATCAAATTGGGTTGGCCAAGTGAAACAAATGGCCAACTTACTCCAATACTATGCCCATTTCCTTTAATGTGTAGGACCCAATTTATTCATATTATATTATATTTTCAAATAATTTAATTTTTATTAAAGTAATTAATTATTTTTATTCGAATTTAATTTAATTTTATTATGTTGTAATTATAGTAATAAAATTAAAGTAATTTAAAAACATCTCACACAAAAATATTAAATTTAAAGGTTACATAATAATACTAAAAATGTAAAAACAACACATGAATGAAAAACATAATTATCAAAATACATCACACAAAAGCACTAAATTTAATTGTTACAAAATAAAAATTAACGATTATTAGCGAACTGGGAAATATGGTCAACCAAATCATTTTGTAGCTGACGATGTGCCCGTTTATCACGCATCTGTATTAACGATTATTTCCCACTGATGAGCAAGCTCCGGAACTACTTAATTTTGTTCTTTTAGAACTTGCACTAGTTGTAGGAGTTCTCCATTTGGGATATCTACGAAGCTCACGCCAATGATTATCAAAGCTGGTCTTCTTCTTGTATTGAGCGAAATGAAGACTATGAGCTTTCTCAATTATGTTATCCAAGTTTGAACCACTCCCGATCATTCGTTGAGCCTTATCATAACACGATCCAAATTTTTGAGCACCTTCATTTATTCGTTGCCACCTTTTTCTCATAGCCACAGCTCCTCTTTTGATTACACCAGGATTATCTTCTTCACAATATTCCTTAATTCGCTCCCAAAAAGTTTCTGCTTTTTGATCTGTACCGATTAGTGGATCGATTGATACATTCAACCATGCACTTATTAAGAGCTTATCTTCAATCCACTTCCACTGACCAATACTTTCTCGTACATCTTCGACTTCCACACAATCATTTGGATTTTGAGAATTTGGAGGTGTAGGTTTATTTGGATTCATTTTTTGGTAGAGAAAAAACTAAATTTTTTAAGAAGATGAAAGTATGAAAAATGGGATATGAAAATATAAGATATATATAGGAACAAAATATATCCGTTAAGTTATATAACCGTTGATTGTTTACGTTGTTAATTAAACGGTCATATTACTGTAGTGTATGCATGCCAAGTCATAAAATAAAAAGTAACAAACAAAATATAAACATCAAAAGTAAAAAGTAAAAGTAAGGCAAAAAGACATTAAATTATCATAAACAATTGAAGTGGCCACTGTCCGGGAAAGTGGGCGTGCCCATTTCATTTCAATTCCTCCAATGTATATCTTATGTGCCCGTGTCAGTTTGCCTGACCCAATGGGGAGTTGGGCACTCCATTGGGACTGCTCTAATGACTAATCTTCTCAAACATTGATTTTTCTACTTTTTTTACAATCATACATCATCTTAATCAATAAAACAACAAGGGATAAAAAGAAAATAGAACAGATCATGCAAACGATCAGAGCGAGACCTGGTGAATGAGAAAGCACAACATATACACCTGCTGTAAAGGTCAAAATCATTGCAATAACAGAAACGATGTTGAGTACTATTGATGCAATATCAAACTTCGATACTTGGTGTGGATCATCATACACCGATGAAATGAAGTAGATGAAAAGGGAAGTTATTGATAGTGCAAGAGCTATTGCATCACTAACCATAAACACTTCGAAAACCTTTTTCTTTGAAAGAAGTACTAGCCCTTCCTCGGGTTCTCCACTTTGATGGTATCCCCCCGGCATGGTAAATCCTACCGTAAAAGTTACCGTAGTGATAAGTGCTGTTACTATAATTTGTGTAGTGGTCCTTTCCCGGTAAGGTTTAATCTTCTCTTTCCACTCTTGAAGCTCTTCTTTCTTAATAAGATTCATAGTTGCCCTGAATTTTATGTCTTTTAACAATCGTTTAGTTGTGTCCCCTGGTTTTTTAGAATTACTCCATCTCCTACCAATATTTATGCGCCATGACTGCCGAGTGGCCAGGGAGTCATCAAGTAAATATTTAATTTTTGCCTGCAAATCAAGGATAATGAAATAATTATATCAAACTTTTGAAATATATTATACATAGATTTATTAAAAAAACTTCTCACTTTCTTGTAATACTAATATAATAAACCCAACTTTAAAAACAATTATAGTTTGTATTTTCGGGAGAAATTGACCAAAATATCACAATTTCAGTAAAAATTATCCAAAATGTCATTTTTGAAATTATGACTACTTCACAAAGAATTATCTTTGTAGCATTTTGAAAACGGGGGACGGTTTCTGACAACGGTTTGCCAGGAAACCTTATACAACATACAGTTTTATAGCCGTTGAATGGTTAATCCAACGGTTGTTAACCGTGGAAAATGTCAGGGGTCTATAGAAATTACTTTTTTGCCCTTTGCTCACGGACCGCGAACATTATCTACGGTTGAGACTTTAAATCGTCTGTTGATGTTAATGCATGAGGCAGTCTATTTTTAGTCCCAACCGCTAACAATGTCCGCGGTTCGTGAGGGACAAAAAAGTAATATTTCTGGACCCAGACAATATCCGCGGTCCTGTGACTATTTGTTTTAATAATTCAACTGCTATAAAACTGTTTGTTGTATAAGATTTCCTGGCAAACCAGGGACCCTAGGGCAAAATATTATATCGTGTAACAATTTGTTCCCTGTTATCTTTTTACATATATACCCACGCTACATCATGTAATTTTTTTTTAAAAAAAACATACACCCACCATGCTACATGATACAGCTTTAGAGTGGAATTATGTATAACAATACTTACTATTACTTTTTCACCAATCATTTTTAAATTTAGGATTTAGGGTTTAGGCCCTAAACCCCATATGCTAAAGCTTAATGTAATTTTATATGAGATTTAGGGTCCTAAACACTAAAAATCAAAAATGTAAATTTTGGAATAAATAATTTTAAAATTTAACTGTATAATTTAATTTAATTAGAAACAAACAAGCTCGCCAAAGTGACGAACTGTCAAAGGATAGGCAAAGCAGGGTAGCAAACAAATACGAATCGGCCGAGTTTTTAAGAAAATTAGGTTACGTACCTGATCGGCCTTCACTTCTTCATGAGAATGTAACATATCTGATGGTGTCTGGTTATTTTTGTTTCTTGCCATCATATCAACCGAACTGTGTTTGATTAGCTCAGGAACAAAGCAACCCTGCTCAATAAGTAGATGGAGAGGCGTATTACCGTCTTCATCATCCTGGCCATTTAGAATCTTGTCTATACGACTTCTTGGACAATGTTCTAGAATGGTGTGTATCATCTCTTTATTGTTTTCAAGCACCGCTATGTGTAGGATGTTTCTCCTACTCTGCCTGTTAGTGTATACATTCGATGTATCTGGCAATAAATTCATCAGTAGCACTGCTGTAGAAATAAATCCTTTCTGTACTGCTAGAATAAGGGGCGGTTCTTTATTCGAGAGGCTGTAACCAACATCTTTTTGGGCACTTATGATATCCTCAATTATTTGATCAAATTTGTAAAACGCAGCATAGTGAAGCGCTGTCCAGCCTGATGTACCAGTCTTGTTGTAAGCAGCGAGATGTTTGTCATATTCCAAGAGACTATAAACAAGTTCTGAACATAGGGGAAAAAATTTAGTGGAGTCCTTAAATTAGTAGCTATCGTAAATCGGGTTTTCTAATATGTGTCCAAGGGCACAATAAGCACTAACTCTCATGAGTTTAGTGCATTTTAATTGGTCATCTAATCATAAATATTGATGGACCCCTGCATTTATAACAACTCCACCAATAAAAATGCATCAAATTCATAAAATTTAGTACTTATTGTGTGTCTTTGGACATACATTAGAAAGACCGTACATAAATTGCATATATATATTTTTTGACAATATTTACGAATTATGCATTTTTTAGCAACATGTCCATATACAAACCCAACAGGATAAAAAGAATTGTGAAACAATTTGCCATCAATACATATAGCATAGATGATGGTGCAACAAATGTGTGTTGCTATATAATGTCATGAATTTCTTTTTTCTAATTTAACGTGGGACTTAAGAGTTAGTACTAACAAATTTTCCACTATTAACAGAGCAGTTTTGGATAGTCATACTCTCTCGAAAAAGAACGTATTCCAAGCATCACTCATTACGCGTTAGCGATATTCGTCCACTGAAATTTACCGGACAATGTGAAGATAAAACTCACATTTTCCAATTTCAGTCCACCTGCTCTCTCAAAGTCACAAAATTGTAAATTGTAGTCTGAGAAAATACATAACAGATTACTGTAAATTGCAGTATTTTTCTTCGTTCCTGGTTTTGTAAACCAGATACTTCCTCAATCCCACTCATTGTTTTATATGTTTTTTTTTATATATTTTTTACTCATACTTGACTTACATTTTAAGACTATTATAAAGTATAGTTTCATAATTTATTTTCAAAATTTTCTTTTTTCTGTATAAAAATTTGAACAATATATTTTTACTTAGAAGAAATAAAAATTTTAAAAAAATTTAGACAACTACATTTTGCAAGAGTTTTAAGGCGGGTGTTGAGGAGAAATACGAAAGTGAAAGTGGGGAGTAGGATTTGAGCCGGTACATTAAAACAATGGAAGCTGAAAATATTTTTATGACAAGACAGGTGAAGAAATATTGTGTACCTTTATGACCCTCTTCAATAGCTTCAATTAAAAGGACATGACAGTGTCGTCTTCCATGTTTTCCGTATATTTCAAGGAGTATCTTGACGACATCCTTGTACCCTTCTCTTGATGCTGTGCAGATTAAAGACTTGAGATCACTATCTTTACTTGTAGTTGGATGTTCATATGCCGGATCTTCTTCTAAAATCAACTTAACCACGTCCAGGTTATTTGTCAGCACTGCTAGACTTAAGAGAGTTCGATTTTGGTGGTCAACTCTATCAAATAAAGATTTGAAATAGTTATCCGGCCCATTCTGTAACAGTGATGAACGTTTGGCCGAATCCATGAGTACCATAAATCTATCTTTGTCGGTACTTTCTGATGCAATTGAATTAAAGTCTAGGTGTTAATAGTAAAAATCAGGAAGGAAAAATGAGTGTCAGTTATTTGTACATGAATATAATCCTGCATACCGTTGTAGAATTCCTCAATAGCAGCATGGAGAGCAGAGTGCCCTTTAGGGCCATCTAACGATGGCGCTGTGCAAGTTTTACACATCATCTTCACTATATCATAGTGCCGGCGCTGAACCGCATCGTACATCGGAGTCTCACCGTCCCAATTTTGAGTATGTCGGTCATTGGGATCAGCATTTACTAACCGCTCGACAGTAGCCACAGCACCACTTCGCACAGCTTCGTGTAAGGCAGTGTTTCCCTTGTAGTCTGCTCGCCTTAAAAAATCTTCAAAATGACTTGGTGAATTAGAAGGGTCATCAGTAGTAGCTGAAGAAGGCCAAATGCGTCTAGCTGCATCGATGAGGATCTCGACCACTTCAATGTGTCCACTTCTTGCTGCATGGTGAAGTGCAGTTTGTTTATCTTTATCTACCTTAATCAACAGGTAGATAAATAAGCGAAGCCTTTTTTTAAGTGGTATATACTTTTGTTTCACTTGTTTATTGGTTTCACCGCCTTTTACTTTCATCTTTTATGATATATGTTATAACTCTAAGTTGTATTATTTTTATTCTTTTTTATTCATATATGATTAATAATTTTATATATATTATTTTAACTCATTTTTTATATTTTATAAGCCATGTTTTATTTTTATTTTTATTTTTATAGGTTTGAATCCTATTTTTAATTATATTTTATAATTAAAAGGTTCATATATTGGTCCAACTAAATATGTTCCGAAAAATATAAATTACGACAAAAAAAAACAGGTCATGTATTTAAATTGTAATATTTTAATTTAGAATTTTTTAATCTGTTGGTGAAACTCCATTTTAACCCGTTTTTTAAATTTTATAATTCATGCTCTTTTATTTTTTTTGTAGATTTGAATCCTATTTTTAATTATATTTTAAAATAATATTTTGATTTAACTTATTTTTGGTTCCACCACTTATTTTTGTACAGAATAATCGAGGCTCGAGTGCAGTAGGGGCTTTAGGCTGAAGACAATAATGTGGTTCCTACTGCTGCTTCAAAGGCATGGGAAGCCTTAGAGTTGGATAATACAAAGAATTGCCGGATATTTTCGCTTTTTTGCCTGAGCATCCTATTTTATTTTGTTGACGAAGTATTATCATGAATAAGAATATCTCCCCCTAATTAATTTTCTTGATCTAAACATGAATTTTGCTAGAAATATAAAATTCGAATTTCAAAATAAAAATCAATAAACAAACAAACGTGCATCGATCTTTATTATAATAATTTCCGATTTCATGTTACCACATTTTTAATCACTGTCATTATATTCACAGCCGTAAAACTTTATTAACTAATACTACGAAGATTCTAGAAAGAAAAGTAGTAATATTAAAAAAACTAACTATAAAGACAAAGAAAATTTACTAAACAGTTGTCAATTTATAGTTTTAAGCATACCAAATAAATAATATTTACTCCCGTCACAGTTAAATTCTATTCACTTTAATTTTTCAAAAGATATACTATTACTTTATTTTTCTGATTACTATCAACAACTCAAATAATTTGACTATAAAATAATTGCATAAGTATTCACTTTCAAGTCTATGTGTTTGCATAGCTCCAAGTCCATTAATATGTTAGGAGCTTTTTTATAAATAATATATAATGTTAGGTCACACACACTGTAGAGGGGTGAATACAGTGTAAAATACAATCAAATCGAACTTTAATATCTCAAGTAACAGAAAACAAACTTTATTGAAACAATAAACTCTGTTACAGTATGGAACTGTTACCACTCAGTGATGAATAATTATCACGAGAGCTGTTAGGGTTACAATGAATAATCTTCTCGAATATGATAATACTTTTAGTGTAAACCCTATGTCTGTGTTTATATACTACACAGTTACAAGATAATCGCTAATTGATATGGAATATAATTCTGCTTCCTAAAATATATCAACCAGATATCTTTTCTTCCAAGTATTCTATTCTTCATAGATCTCCTTCTTCATGCATATCTCCTCTTATGTTTATCTCGATCTTCTTTCCTTTAATCAGCTAATGTCCTTATATGAACGTCCTTCAGCACTTAAGTTCTGATATCCGTCTTCTGATGATTATCTCCTGATAATATAAGTACTGATATCCTTAACTCCTGACTTCCAGTAAGTACTGATTTATCCTGTTTAAGTAAGATCTAAACATAAATCATATTAGTCATGACATTATCAAATATATCTAACAATCTCCCCCAACTTGTAAATTAGCATAATATACAAGTTTAATAGATATTTGATGATGTCAAAAACATTAAGTACAAATGCATGAGAATTAGACTAGATAACTACAACTTACAGTCCTTAAAGCTTTACCAATATTTAACTTCTGATAACAGCTTCAGTCTGTACAAATATCAGAATTTAAGCAGTTGTAGATCTTGACTTGGCTTCATCTTCTGATCTCTCTGATGTCGGGAGTTGTTCTGAAATAGTTCTTCAACAAATATCTCTCAGCATATCTAAGTTCATCAATCATCCTCCTTTTAGCATCTTTAAGCTCTGCATTATCTTCACCAATTTGAAAGATTGCAGCCCTGAGATCATTAATCTTTGCTTTTCTTATATCCTGATCCAGTCTGATCAAATAAGCTTTATCAGACTCAAGATTGAATTCCACAGCCCTGTAACCCAGAAAGGTAGTTATAATTTTAGCAGTGTTGGGCTTCATTTCAACTATATCACCCTTGTGATCTCTGTACTTTGGAACATATGTGCTGTCAGACTTAACAGAATAAAGCCTTTTCTGTCTCTAAATCTGATCCTTCAAATAGTTTGCAGCACTTCCAGTCAATCTGTCATCCACTTGAAGTAAGAATAGTACATGCTCCAATTCTTCAAAATACTTCAATGGAATGGCATTTTGCCTTATATGATAAACCCTACCATCTGTCATGAAGTACAACAAGATGTGTTCTTTCAAGTAGGTATGGTAAACCATTTGTACAGATTCCAGTTGATTCAATCTCTCAGGAGTTGCTCCAATACATCTTGAAATAATATTTTGATTTAACTTATTTTTGGTTCCACCACTTATTTTTGTACGGAATAATCGAGGCTCGAGTGCAGTAGGGGCTTTAGGCTCAAGACAATAATGTGGTTCCTACTGCTGCTTCAAAGGCATGGGAAGCCTTAGAGTTGGATAATACAAAGAATTGCCGGATATTTTCGCTTTTTTGCCTGAGCATCCTATTTTATTTTGTTAACGAAGTATTATCATGAATAAGAATATCTCCCCCTAATTAATTTTCTTGATCTAAACATGAATTTTGCTAGAAATATAAAATTCGAATTTCAAAATAAAAATCAATAAATACAAACAAACGTGCATCGATCTTTATTATAATAATTTCCGATTTCATGTTACCACATTTTTAATCACTGTCATTATATTCACAGCCGTAAAACTTTATTAACTAATACTACGAAGATTCTAGAAAGAAAAGTAGTAATATTAAAAAAACTAACTATAAAGACAAAGAAAATTTACTAAACAGTTGTCAATTTATAGTTTTAAGCATACCAAATAAATAATATTTACTCCCGTCACAGTTAAATTCTATTCACTTTAATCTTTCAAAAGATATACTATTACTTTATTTTTCTGATTACTATCAACAACTCAAATAATTTGACTATAAAATAATTGCATAAGTATTCACTTTCAAGTCTATGTGTTTGCATAGCTCCAAGTCCATTAATATGTTAGGAGCTTCTTTATAAATAATATATAATGTTAGGTCACACACACTGTAGAGGGGGTGAATACAGTGTAAAGTACAATCAAATCAAACTTTAATATCTCAAGTAACAGAAAATAAACTTTATTGAAACAATAAACTCTGTTACAGTATAGAACTGTTACCACTCAGTGATGAATAATTATCACGAGAGCTGCTAGGGTTACAATGAATAATCTTCTCGAATATGATAACACTTTTAGTGTAAACCCTATGTCTGTGTTTATATACTACAGAGTTACAAGATAATCGCTAATTGATATGGAATATAATTCTGCTTCCTAAAATATATCAATCAGATATCTTTTCTTCCAAGTATTCTATTCTTCATAGAACTCCTTCTTCATGCATATCTCCTCTTATGTTTATCTCGATCTTCTTTCCTTTAATCAGCTACTGTCCTTATATGAACGTCCTTCAGCACTTAAGTTCTGATATCCGTCTTCTGATGATTATCTCCTGATAATATAAGTACTGATATCCTTAAGTCCTGACTTCCAGTAAGTACTGATTTATCCTATTTAAGTAAGATCTAAACATAAATCATATTAGCCATGACATTATCAAATATATCTAACAATCTCCCCCAACTTGTAAATTAGCATAATATACAAGTTTAATAGATATTTGATGATGTCAAAAATATTAAGTACAAATGCATGAGAATTAGACTAGATAACTACAACTTACAGTCCTTAAAGCTTTACCAATATTTAACTTCTGATAACAGCTTCAGTCTGTACAAATATCAGAATTTAAGCAGTTGTAGATCTTGACTTGGCTTCATCTTCTGATCTCTCTAATGTCAGGAGTTGTTCTGAAATAGTTCTTCAACAAATATCTCTCAGCATATCTAAGTTCATCAATCATCCTCCTTTTAGCATCTTTAAGCTCTGCATTATCTTCACCAATTTGAAAGATTGCAGCCCTGAGATCATTAATCTTTGCTTTTCTTATATCCTGATCCAGTCTGATCAAATAAGCTTTATCAGACTCAAGATTGAATTCCACAGCCCTGTAACCCAGAAAGGTAGTTATAATTTTAGCAGTGTTGGGCTTCATTTCAACTATATCACCCTTGTGATCTCTGTACTTTGGAACATATGTGATGTCAGACTTAACAGAATAAAGCCTTTTCTGTCTCTGAATCTGATCCTTCAAATAGTTTGCAGCACTTCCTGTCAATCTGTCATCCACTTGAAGTAAGAATAGTATATGCTCCAATTCTTCAAAATACTTCAATGGAATGGCATTTTGCCTTATATGATAAATCCTACCATCTGTCATGAAGTACAAAAAGATGTGTTCTTTCAAGTAGGTATGGTAAACCATTTGTACAGATTCCAGTTGATTCAATCTCTCAGGAGTTGCTCCAATACCTGGTTCACTCAAGGAAGTTGGATCATTGGTAGTGTTTTGTATTCTTCTTTCATCAGCACTTCCCAATCCAGTTTTATCTCTTGCTTCCTTTCCAGTAACTACTCTTGCTTCAAAACCACTTGCAGCAGTCTTTAAAGGTTGAGTCTGTTTTGCTTTAGTGAATCCTGGTAGGAGTGTGTTTAGTCTATCTTCTGATATCAAGTTAACTTGAGCTATATCAGAGGTTACTTGCTTATTTGAAATATCAGAACTTACTGTCTCTTGACTCTGAACAACTTGAGCCATGTCAGAGGTTGTTTTAAGAACTTTTCTTGAAGTCAAAGCAAGATCATCCTTTTCATCAGTGATTTCTTCATTCTCAGAAGGCACATAAACCTTGATAGATTCACCAACCTTTTCTTTGCCCTCGGATCTTGGATCTATCTGCGGTTGTGATTTAGCCAATGTTGTTTCAGTATTTGTCCTTTCTTTTATCACAATGCCTTTGAGTTTTGGAAGTGTCTTTTTACCAGAAGCTTCAGATTTAGATGTGACTTTCTCTGATTTTAGTCTGGCTTCTTCTTCCATTAAACTCTCCAAGTCCATTCCTGGATTTTCCTGAAGAAATAACTGTCTTGACATTTCTTCATCAAGATCTAAAAGTTCATCAGAACTTATCCTTTTACCAGTAGCAGAACTAATTCTTTTCCCAGCATCAGAACTTGTCCTGTGACTTGTGATTTCAGCTTTTCTTGATGAGAAATCTCTACCTTGACTATGACCTCTACCCATTCCAGAGTTTCCTTGATCATCCTTTTCATCATCCTTCCCTTTCAGTGTCTTGTCAGTCTTACATTTGGACTTAATTACTTTCTCCCCCTTTTTGGCATCAGCAGGTAGTAGAAGAGAGACAAGCAATTCCATTGAGGCTTGGATTTCAGTAAGTTGAGATTGCTGAGAAGCTTGATTTTTCAGAATATCATCAATCTGAGCTTGTTGTTTCTCTTGAGTCTTCTCAATATAAGCAATCCTGTCAAAGGTCGGTTGGAAGAACTTTTTCTTGTCAATTTTCTGAATTTGTTCATGTTTGATGAATTCTTCCTGAATCTTGTGTAGCTCTGTATGAGTAGTTGAATGAAGACCTTGTAGATGTTTAGTACTCAATGCAGTGACTCTAAGCTGGGTTTTGAAATCATCAGAATTTAACATTTCATCAGCTTTTGTCAAGTGCTCAGCAAGATGCTTTGCAGTTGGAACACAAGAAACTGAGTTCCATTCCTTAGTCCACTCCTGTCCTGCAGGAGTTTCACTCCAAGGCACTGGTGCTTCTCTGGTAACAAACTTCTTAACAAGTTCAGATTTAAGAACAGTTTGTTGAGGAGCATGTCCTGAAGGACCTGCTTCATCAGCATCTGCATTTGGAGCAGCATCACCAGTATCTCCAGCATTTGCAGCATCAGAACTTACAGAATCAGTATCTTCTGATAAAACAACAGTGTGAGTAGCAACGGAGGCATCAACATCCTCTAATTACTGATCTGGTTCTAAGTTCTGATCAACAGCCATATCCTGATGCTCACATATATTCTGATCATCAGCATCTAGATGCAGAGAATGTGTAGTAGATAATTTTGGAGTTTGAGCAGCATCAGTAACAGGTGTTGTTGATGGATTAGTTGCTGTTGGAGCTTCTAAGAGAATTACATCAGGCACAACCAAGGTTTGGATATCAATATCAGCACTTGTGCCTGTATTAACAGGAGATACAGATGGTGTGTTGGCCTTTTCAGGAACAACTTCCTGAGATGGAGTTGATAGAAGTAGTGACTTTAGCAGATTCCTTTTCTTGTGAGATTAGAGATTCCTGATCTCCTTCCTTAGCTGATGCTTCTTCATCATCTGAAACTGGCCTTTTTGCCCTCTGTTTCTTGTATCTCTTTGTAGATATGGATTCATTGGGAGTTTCAGGAACAGTCATTCTTCTAAGCCTCTTGAGAAGCCTAGATCCCCCAATTCCAGAATCCTTCTGAGAAGTCACTTTCTCAGCTTCTTTGACAACAGGTTCTGATATAGAAACCTGTTCCTCACTGTCTGACTCATCTCTCAAAGCAATCATCCTTCTCCTTTGATGTGTTTGAGGAACAGTCTTTATCCTCTTAGGCTTGGAAGATGAAGGCTTCACAGTAGGTGCTGATGATGAGGGTTGAACTGTCTGTGAAGTGGAGAGATAGGATTTGATATATTGCCTGAGGGTTGGTTGAGTAGTATGAGTGGTATGTTCTGATGGTTGTTGTTGTGTTTGGGAGGTGGTGGTTGGTTGAACATCAGGATAAACAGATCTATAGAATCAGGATCAGCATTTACTAAGATCTGTTTTACAGACTGAGGAATTTGTAAAGGTCTAATCACTTGTTTCTTAGTGTCAGCATTTACCAGGTCATTAAAGTAACGTTTTGCAACTTTGAAAGGTGGAGTTAAGGTACTGGTTAGTCGAGGTTCATCAGTACAAAAAGTATATATAAGTTGACAGAATCTAGCAAAGTAAACAACACCCCTATCCTCTGTCATCCTATCCCCAATAAAACCTATTATAGCCGTTGCAAAATCAAAATGAGTTTGGTTTATAATGGCATACCCGATGTGCTGACTCATTATGGGGATGGCATCAAAATTCGAACACTTGTTCCCAAAAGCTTTAGTGATGCAGTCGAAGAAGAAGCTCCATTCCCTTCTGATATGAGCCCGTTTCAACTGCCCAAGCTTTGCCAAACTCTGTTCATACCCCAAACTGACCATTAACTCCTGAAGAGTTGATTCCTCTGGAATTGAAAAAGTACATCCTTCTGGGAGATGTAGAGCCTTGCGTATTGTACCAGGAGTGACTGTATATGGAGAATCACCCACTTCGAAAACAATACTAGGAGTACCATTTTGACCACCATTATCAAAGTTTCCAGTCCTCCAAAGTGTCAGAACTTGTTGGCTTGAGAATACTGAAGGTTGGGTCAATGCATACCCGATTTCACTGTGTGCAAGAAGATCTTGCACAAAATGCAATTCAGACGGAGCTTCAGCATTATCAAGAATTGCAACATAGTTGTTTGGAACAAATTTAGCTCCATCAATGATTAAATCCTTAGGTGCCATGAAATTAATCGAGATGTATAAGCGCCTGTTAGGTGTTTGATAGAATGTCTATATGAAAAACCAACGTTAGAAGAAGAAAGAGAGTAAAAGCAAATAGAGAGAAAAAGTATGAAAGGAAATAAAAGATTAAAAAATCCTCTCTCTGTCTTACTTATACTTTTAAAAAAAAGGTAACCGTTCGACACCTGTCAGACATGCAGTAAAAACAAATAGTTAATGGGCACGTGAAAACAGTAATCATTACTTACCCACTTGCAGTTTTTCAAGGAAAAACCGTTCCACTTAACCAGTTATTCCATTAATCAAGGTGAATCAGTTTTAATTCAAAATTGAAACTGTTCCCACTTATTTAATTATTTTTCACTGCAACATCAGTATTCTGAAAAAAAAATTCGAGTGAAAATGATCATAATAAATCAGATGAGCAAGTACTGATAAAGTAAAATCAGAACTTAATTTAAACAGAACTTATATGGTCATCAAAATATGAATATGTATCAGGATTTATCAATGCATTACAACATATCTCAGAGACAAGATCTTGAAACAAAAACAAATTTCATTAATATATCAAGAGAATACATTCATGAAATTTAAATTACATCAAAACTTTTTACAAGATTGCCCTAAGCTGCTAAACCTAACGTCAACAGCCTTTGTCTTAGCTCAAGAAGCAGGGCAAGGCTGATGATGAAGAAAAACAGGAAGAAGAAAATAAATCATTTATTCTTCCTACTCTTGACAAACAGAATAGTGAGTCGTATGATTCGCTCTTGCTGGCGGAGAGCTTCCAGCCTTTCCTCCTCCAATCGCTCCAGATGGCGATGGTAGTCCATATAGAAGAACAGGAGGTGGGTAAGTATCTCCTGGGGAACGGAGTCCCATATCTCATCAGGAATGGCAGTGACGTGCCATTCCTGCTGCCAATCGGCACAGCTCAGCTCCATGTTGAATGTTTCGTAGTTCAAAAACATGTTGTAATTGACCATGGTGTTTTTGATATAAAGATTATGAAGGTGAGTTTGTGATAAAAGATTTGATGGGAAGGCTGATGTGAAGTGGTTGCTTATATAGGCAAGAGAATGCCAGGAGACGCAAAGAAATTTAATGCTGACAGGTAGAATTAATTCTACCTCGTCTCCCCAGACTTGGAAAAAAAACATTCATTGGAAAGGGAAAACATGGTTTAATGTGCACAAGAAACAAGTAAAAGTTGACTGTTCATGTACGAGTACCACACTCCCTAAATATAGTGACTGTTAATCTTCCACTTCAACATATTCTGGTTTAAACTGAGACTGTTTCCAAATTTTATTCACAAATAAGTCAAGTAAAGAATCAGACGTTAATATCAGAACTTAAACTTATATCAGAACTTAACGGTCATCAGAACATAATTTCTTAACTCGAAAAATGAATGCCTATCTTAGTAAGTCCTCACACAAATTCTGATTTATATTCTTCAGAACTTAATCATCAAAACATGCAATCAGAACTTGTCCTCAGAATTTGTGCAATGTGACACAATGACTGTTCATCTAAAACAACATAGATCACCACAGTGATTTTCATCATTCATATGGAGTGGTTAGTGTGTGCAATAAGGTAAATATCAGACAAGGAGTAAAGTCTGATTCACTTCAGTACATCTTAGAAATAAGGCATAACTAAAACTTTGCTAAAGAGCTGTCATTATTCTGAGACCTACTGTTGAATGAGTTCGTGCTTGAGTCCACCTCAACTATTTTATGCTAATTTTGTGCATCTTTTTAAATTCCATTTTACAGTGGATTCTCAGTGTAAGTGAGTCACGACTGCTTATCAGAATTTATGCTATTATCAAAGTATTTCTCCAGTAATCATAGAGTGTGAAAAGTCACCAAGAAAATATTTTGCTTTTCTAATGCATATTTACTTAATACCAGCCATGCACTTGGGTCGTCCCTTCCATATTTTTTTTACTCTAGATCTCAAAGGAGTACCTGAATTTTAATCCTTGATTCTTTTGCTTTTTTCTTTTGATAAGTGAGGTTTATCAGCACTTAGTACATTCAACAGATTTACTAGCATCAGAACTTAACAGATGAGAAGCAATATTCTAGTTTGTGACTTAGTAATAAGATAGACAAAGTAAACTCAACTAAGCTCAATTATCAGAATTTGCTTGTGTCAATAGATTTCCACAGAAATAATTACTTTTTACATGAGATCCCTTGTTTATTGAAGACTACTAGGTCAGCATCTAGCACAGTTATCCTCATAGGATTGAATAGTTACCTAAACAGAAATATCACTATCAGAGTTTAGAAACATATATCAGACAACAGTCAGTACTTAAACACATTTTTCAATTAAGCACATAATACACAAAGAGATTAAATTCTGTAAATACTGATCATAAAGTCGGATGCATCAGAACAAAACTAAGCAGATTTAGAGAAAGAACCTGAAACCATTCCAAGTGCATTTACCAATCTTGTAAAAGTAGCTTCACACAATGGTTTTGTGAAGATATCTGCTAGTTGTTGATCTGTTGGAACAAAGTGCAATTCCACTGTACCTTCATCCACATGTTCCCTGATGAAGTGGTACCTGATGCTGATGTGCTTTGTCATAGAGTGTTGAACTGGATTACCTGTCATAGCAATAGCACTTTGATTATCACAGTAAATAGGGATTTTGAAATATGTTAACCCATAATCCAGTAACTGATTCTTCATCCAAAGAATCTGTGCACAACAGCTTCCTGCAGCAATATATTCTGCTTCTACAGTTGATGTGGAAATTGACTTTTGTTTCTTGCTAAACCAAGAAACCAATCTGCCTCCAAGAAATTGGCAGCTTCCACTTATGCTTTTCCTGTCAATTTTGCAACCTGCAAAATCTGCATCTGAGTAACCAATTAGTTTAAAATCTGATTCTCTGGGATACCACAATCCCAGATCAGCTTTGCCCTTAAGATACTTGAATTTTTTTTCACAGCTGTTAAGTGGGGTTCTCTTGGATCTGCTTGAAATCTTGCACAAAGACAGGTAGCATACATGATATCAGGTCTACTAGCAGTTAGATAGAGTAGAGAGCCAATCATACCTCTGTAATCAGTAATATCTACTGATTTACCAGTATCCTTATCCAGTTTTGTTGTAGTGGCCATGGGAGTGGATGCACTTGAACAATCTTGCATTCCAAATTTCTTTAGCAAGTTTCTGGTGTACTTAGTTTGACAAATAAAAGTGCCTTCTTCATTCTGCTTGACTTGAAGACCCAGAAAATAGCTAAGTTCCCCCATCATACTCATCCGATACCTTGACTGCATCAGTTTGGCAAACTTCTTGCAAAGTCTGTCATTTGTAGACCCAAAAATGATATCATCAACATAAATCTGGACCAGAAGTAAGTCCTTTCCATGGTTGAGGTAGAACAGTGTTTTGTCTATAGTTCCTTTGTTAAATCCACTTTCCAGAAGAAACTGAGCTAAAGTCTCATACCATGCTCTAGGAGCTTGCTTAAGTCCATAAAGTGTTTTATCAAGCCTGTAGACATAATCTGGATGTTTGGAATCTACAAAGCCTGGAGGTTGTTCAACATATACTTCCTCCTCCAATTCTCCATTGAGAAAAGCACTTTTCACATCCATTTGAAAGACAGTAAACTTTTTGTGAGCAGCATAAGCCAAAAATATCCTTATGGCTTCTAACCTAGCAACTGGTGCAAATGTTTCATCATAATCAATTCCCTCCTGTTGAGAATATCCTTTTGCAACCAGCCTTGCCTTATTCCTTGTAATTATGCCATCACTGTCAGTTTTGTTTCTGAATACCCACTTTGTACCAACAACAGATCTATTCTTTAGTCTTGGCACTAGGGTCCAGACTTTGTTTCTTTCAAATTCATTTAACTCTTCATGCATTGCTTGCACCCAATCAGCATCTTGAAGAGCTTCTTCCACTTTCTTTGGCTCAGTCTGAGAGAGAAAAGAATTATAAAGACATTCGTTTGAAGTACCTGTTCTAGTTCTGACACCTGCATCAGGATTTCCAATTATCAAATCAGGTGTATGTGATTTAGTCCACTTCCTTACAGATGGAAGGTTTTCTCTAGAACTGGATGCTCCCCCATGATCCATGCTGTCTTCATTTTCATTTTCTGATGCTCCCCCTGAAACTATGCTCTCTGAGTTGGATTCTTTAGAATTTAGATTTTCAGAACTATCAGAACTTGGCTTATCAGAACTTGACGGATCAGAACTTGAAGAGCCAGATGTATGTTCTGATGCTTCTTGAGATGTGGTATGTTCTTGAGTATGCTCCCCTGCATAGGTGCATCTTCCTTTGGCATAGTCACCACAGTTTCAATAACATCAGAGTTTAATCCATCAGAGTTTACAGTATCAGGACTTAGACTCTCAGGATTTTCAGTATCAGAATTTGAGTCTTCATTTTCAAATCTCAGCTGATCATGATCAATAAAATCTTCAAGACCAGTAATCTTCTTGTCATCAAAAGAGACATTGATAGATTCCATGACCACTCTTGTTCTCAAATTATAGACTCTGAAGGCTTTTGTGGAAAGTGGATATCCAACAAAGATTCCTTCATCAGTTTTAGATCAAATTTGGATAGCTGTTCAGGATGAGTCTTGAGAACAAAACACTTACATCCAAATACATGAAAGTACTTCAGATTTGGCTTCTTTTTCTTCACCATCTCATATGGTGTTTTTCCTTACTTGTTGATGAGTGTTGCATTTTGAGTAAAATAAGCAGTCTGCACAGCTTCAGCCCAGAAATAGGTTGGAAGCTTTGCTTCTTCAAGTATTGTACGTGCAGCTTCAATGAGAGTTCTATTCTTCCTTTCAACAACTCCATTTTGATGTGGAGTTCCAGGAGCAGAAAATTCCTGCTTAATTCCATGGTTTTTGCAGATTTCTTCCATTATCAAATTCTTGAACTCAGTGTCATTATCGCTCCTTATGGTTTTCACAGAATCTTTGACCAATTTATCCAGATGTTTAACATGATCAATCAAGATAGATGCAGTTTCACTTTTTGTGTGCAAGAAATACACCCATATGTATCTGGTAAACTCATCCACTATGACCAACGCATATTTCTTCTTTGCAATAGACATGACATTCACTGGACCAAATAGATCAACATGTAGTAGATGATAAGGCTCAAGAATTGATGATTCAATCTTGCTCTTAAATGAAGATTTTCTTTGTTTGGCCTTCTGACAAGAATCACAAAGGCCATCAGGAGCAAATACTGACTTTGGCAGTCCTCTCACAAGATCTTTCTTGACCAGCTCATTTATATTGTTGAAATTTAAATGAGAGAGTTTCTTGTGCCAATTCCAGCTTTCTTCAATTTATGCTCTACTCATCAGACAGATTGCAGAACCATCAGTACTTGTTGAAAGCTTAGCTTCATAAATGTTACCACGCCTGTATCCTTTCAGAACAACTTTGCCTTTAGATTTACTCACAACTTCACAGTGTTCTTCAAAGAAATCAACATGATAACCTCTGTCACAGATTTGACTTATACTCAGCAGATTGTGTTTAAGTCCTGAGACCAGAGCTACTTGTTTAATGATGACATTACCAAGATTGATATTGCCATATCCTAATATTTTTCCAATATTGCCATCTCCATAAGAAACACTTGGGCCAGCTTTCTCTACAAAGTCTGATAGCAGGGCCTTATTTCCAGTCATATGTCCTGAACATCCACTGTCCAGAACTAGAATATTTTTCCTGTTGCCCTGCAATCACAAAGACCACTAATGATTAATTTTAAGGACCCAGACTTGCTTGGATCCTTTGGCCTTATCAAGTTTGTTAACATTTGCAGTGGATTTAGCATCAGAGTTTATGTTAACATTTTTCTTATCAGAACTTACACTATCAGACTTTGAATCAGAATTTACACTAGAAGGAACAATGGAAACTTACTTCAAAGAAGGTTTTATTTGATAATAATCATAGTACAAACTATGATACTCCTTACAAGTATAAATGGAATGCCATAAAATACCATAATAAAAACAAGGATTTTGTGGTTTATATCTAACAGACTGACTCTTAACTCCTGATTTTGAAGGTAAGGAGTTTATGTTCTTATTCTTCCTGCAAAAAGAATCCAGATGGTTACAACTTCCACAGTTATGACATGTTTTCCTAGGAGCTTCAGGAACAGGCTTATAATTATTGCTTTTATTCACACCTTCCTTTCCATTCCTATTTTTCCTAGGTGATTTTACCTTGTTTGCATTCTTAACATCTTTCAGCTTATGCTTAAGCTGCTTCTTAGTCATTAAGCCTATGTTTACTTCAGCTGTCTTTTCCTGTTTTAGTTTGTCAGAAGTTAATTCCTCTTTAACTTCTGATTTCTCATTATCAGACTTTACAGTTACAAACTTAACAGGTTTTAACTTTGGCTTTTGCTTAACAACAGGCTTAATTTCTACAGTTCCTTTATCATTTTTATCCTCTCCATAACCTAAGCCCTCTTTCCAATTTTCACTACTTAGCAAATTTTGAGTTATTCTGCCAGAGTTAGTCCAAGTCCTGATAATCTCTCTTTCCTTTTCTAACTCAGTTTTTAGAGATTCATTCATTTTTAGCACTTCATCCCTAACATAAAAAGCATCATTTTTATCCTTCTGAGTTTGATGGAACATAGCTAACTCTTTTTCTAAGAAATTATTTCTTTTCTTAAAAGTAAGATTTTCAGAAGTTAATATTTCACATGTTAAAGTTTGATCTTTGTAACTAACAAACATGGTTTTAAGATATCTTCTCAACTCATTAATATCATCAGTATGAAAAGCATAAGTAGTCTGAGGTACCTTTGTTTCAGCAGCTTCAGAACTGCTTCTTTATCAGCATTTGCCATCAAAGCATAGTTCTCCTCACTTTCAGAGTCTGAGATGTCTGTCCAACTTTTCTTCTTTATGACAAGAGCCTTGCCTTTGTCACCCTTCACTTTCTTGCAATCAGGAGATATGTGGCCTTTCTCACCACAATTATAGCATTTGACATTGGTATAATCTCCTCTATCAGACTTTCCTACTCTGCCCTCAGATCTTCTGAAATTCTTCTTATCAGAACTTGTACCTTTCCTGGAAAACTTCTTTCCTGTATGCAATCTTTGTGATCCCTTTCACCATAAGAGCACACAGCTTCATCATCTCCTCATCAGCATCAGTCTCAGGCAAGCTTTCAGAATCTGAGTCATCATCACTTTCAGAACTTGATGACTCAGTATCAGACTTTGTGAAAAGAGCTTTACCCTAGTCTTTCCTTGAGGTAGCTGCCTTGGGGGATTCTTCTTCAGCCTTAAGAGCAACTGTCCTTGACTTTCCTCCTTTCCTCTTGCTTCTTTGTTCCATCTCAAGTTCATGGGTCTTGAGCATTCCATAAATTTCATCAAGAGTTGTTTCATCAAGATTGTAGTTGTCTCTTATTATTGTTGCCTTCAAATCCCAGCATTTAGGAAGAGCTAACAGGAATTTAAGGTTTGAATCTTCAAGATCATACTCCTTATCAACCAATGACAAATCATTCAAGAGTTTGACAAATCTATCATATAAATCAGTCAATGACTCATTAGCCTTTGAGTCAAAGAGTTCATACTCTTGAGTGAGTATTGTCTTCCTGTTCTTCTTAATTGTATCAGTTCCCTGACACCTTGTTTCCAGAGCATCCCATATCTCCTTAGCAGTCTTGCAGTTAATTACCCTGTTTGACATTACATTATCAATGGCACTATGCAGTAAGTGCCGTACCTTAGCATCCTTAGCAATTGATGCGATATCTTCAGCAGTATAATCACTCTTCTCCTTTGGTACGGTCTTTGCTGCTTCACCTGCAACTGCAACAACGAGCTTGGTTGGTTTGTGAGGCCCTTCCTTGATTCTATCAAGATATTCTGGATCTGTTGCTTCCAGGAAGATTGTCATCCTCACCTTCCATATGTGATATTCAGATGGTCTCAGTATGGGAACTCTGATGGTCTCATACCGACTTTGAATTTGTGTCTTTGGTGGTTATTCAGTTTTGGTAGGCTTAGTTGGAGTTTCTGTGTCAAACATGATTGTGTTTGGATCTTAAACTGTATGTGCGTTAACAGATCTGCTCTGATACCACTTGTTAGGTCACACACACACTGTAGAGGGGGTGAATACAGTGTAAAGTACAATCAAATCGAACTTTAATATCTCAAGTAACAGAAAACAAACTTTATTGAAACAATAAACTCTGTTACAGTATGGAACTGTTACCTCTCAGTGATGAATAATTATCACGAGAGCTGCTAGGGTTACAATGAATAATCTTCTCGAATATGATAACACTTTTAGTGTAAACCCTATGTCTGTGTTTATATACTACACAGTTACAAGATAATCGCTAATTGATATGGAATATAATTCTGCTTCCTAAAATATATCAATCAGATATCTTTTCTTCCAAGTATTCTATTCTTCATAGAACTCCTTCTTCATACATATCTCCTCTTATGTTTATCTCGATCTTCTTTCCTTTAATCAGCTATTGTCCTTATCTGAACGCCATTCAGCACTTAAGTTCTGATATCCATCTTCTGATGATTATCTCCTGATAATATAAGTACTAATATCCTTAAGTCCTGACTTCCAGTAAGTACTGATTATCCTGTTTAAGTAAGATCTAAACATAAATCATATTAGCCATGACATTATCAAATATATCTCACATATAAAATATTAGTTTTTAGTAATTTAGGATATGATTTTATATTTTAATTTCAACAATGATTTCTATACACTTTCCTTATTATTATTATATTAATAAATTTGAAAAGATATGGACAAAAAGTGGAAGAAAGAGAGAGAAAAGTAAAAAAGAAGGAAGATAAATGAAATTTTTATTGCTAAAATTGTTATAAGAGAGTACTAGAAGTTCCTTAAAGATAAAAAATAAATGTCATGTCTTAGTGATACTGTTGGAGTGTCATTTTGTGCACAAAATCTCTATAATTTAACTTAATAGCTCGGTATCTGTTGGACTTGTTTAAGGTTGTAGTTTACTTCATGGAAAGGCATTGCAATAACTTGCTAACGATTAATAATGGTAGTGTTGGTTAAGTATAACAACAGTTCTTATTAAGGAGCCGACTTTACGGGGAGTTTCCTCAGTTATTTACCTAAGGCCTCCAATAATATAGGGGCCTCCAATATATATACATACATGTAGTATTAATATTTATAATTATTAATTATATTTAATAAAATTATTAAAATAATATATATTCTTCTCCCGCATACACCAGTTTAGAAATCTGGACAGTACTTTAACTTTAGGTCCATTTAATACAATAAAGAAAGATAATAGCTCAATAAATTAGTATAATGTTTTACAATATTTTAAATCACTTTAAGTCTTTAATATAACCAAAAAAGGTAAAAAAAACCTAATACGCTCAATTGAGCAAATATAGAACCAACAAGAGCAGCAAAGGTAATATATAGTGATCTCTTCGATTCTTTTATACTTTGGTATTTTAAATTCAAAACTAATTTACTATACTGGATACTACATATTTTTGATTCTTTGTAGTATATTACAGGTGTTAGCATAATGACGGGTAAAAGGAAGCATGATTCAGGATGTTTTAAGAGAAAGAAAAAAGAGAGGCAAGACAAACTCACACAATCTTTACAAGGATCTATGAATAGGTATGTTAAACCTATTAATATATTGGGTAATTCAAGTGAGAATGTCACTGTTAATGATAATTTGCCTGAGAATTTAGTGGATGAAAATATCAATGACTTAAATGTTGATACTAATTTGCCTCAGAATTTTATGGATGGAAATTTGAATGATATAACTGCTGATGAACATTTGGCTGAAAATTTGAATAACGTGAATGTTGATGTTTTGCCTGGATGAAAATTTAAGCGATTTGATTGATCCGGGGAATTGGGAGAAGAATATGTTACAAATAAAGATTGATTTTTTGGTAGAAAAGGGTCCAATAAGAGTTTTTGATGAAGCATATCCTGTTAATGAACAAAATAGGAGTTTTAGTAACAAACACTACACCCGATCTTTACTGAATGGAGAAAAACTTGATAGGTCATGGCTTGTGTACTCTCGGAAGATAGATAAGGTGTTTTGTTTTGTTGTGTGCTATTTAAAAGGTAAAAGGTTGTATCAAGTCCTTTAAAAATAACAACTATGAGATATAATGATTGAAAAAATATCTACTCTAGGCTAGATGAGCATGAAAAGAGTAACAATCATTTAAATAGTTTGATAGATTGGATGGAGTTAGAAACAAGGTTGAAAAAAAAGTTGACAATTGATTTTTATAATCAAAAAGTCATAGATGAAGAAAAAAATATTGGGGTGAAGTTTTGAAGAGAATCATGTGTGTTATTAAAACTCCTGCTAGTAGTAATTTGGCTTTTCGTGGGAGGAGTGAAAAACTCGATGATGATAATAGTGGAAATTTTTTAAGTATAATTCGAATGATTGCTGAGCTTGACCCAATAATGGAAGAGCACCTCAGGCGTATTCAAAAGAAAGAGATACGTCGTGTTCATTATCTTGACCATAACATTCAAAACGAACTAATACTTCTGTTGGTGATTTAATTAGAGATTTTGCACATTCAAAAATAAGAAGAATAATAACTTCTTAGCTTTAACTTGAACTATTTTTATCTTTTGTTTATTAGTTAATAATTATTTTTACTACTGCAAATTTTTCATGTGATTTTAGTTCATCAAATTTTAGATTTTGGTTCCAAAATATTAGGGCCTCCGAAATCCTGGAGACGGCCCTGTTAAGGAGTCCATACTTCTATGATTTCCTGAATCTCATACTCATATTGTATAATTTTGGGATGGACTAATGAATAATAAGAGTATGAAACTATGAGTTAAATTTTACGTTTCTTGAAATGATTTAACAAAATTTTAGGCAGATTAGCGGAAGTGTTGTTGTTACTCGGATAAAACTAATATGGGTTGAACCTGATATTAAATCAAACCTGTTGGGGAAAATGCCAATGCATAAGTCTGATAACCTCATTTAGTGTGCTCGTTTAGTGCTTCACAACTCTGTTGCAATGAATATATGGACTTTCTATCATTCTCGTACATTTTTTCAATAGTTTTATACCGTATAACTGAGCTCGTTGCCTCAAAAGAAAGAATAAGAAGACGTTAGCTAACAAACATATTGTACATAAATAAATTTGAAGAGGAAATCATCTGATTCATAAGCTTAATTAGTATAATTTAACCAACATTGATCAGTGATTAGAAAGATTATATGATTTATCTGCAGATTTTGCCAGAATTTTTATACTAAAGCTTACTCGTTTCCATAAATCAATAAAGCAAATTAAGCTGGTCAAAGTGATAACTGGAAGGGAAGAAGACATACTATTTCAATATAGAAATATTTAATTCTTCCAATGCCGTGAAAATAAATTCAAATAAATTATTGAAACTGGAAATACATTAAAGAGTTGGGTACAATGGCTAACTTTCTCAAACTTTGATTTTTCTACTTCTTTTACAATCATTCATCAGCTTAATCAACATAACAACAAGGGATAAAAAGAAAGTGGAACAGATGATGCAGACGATCAGAGCGAGACATGGTAAATTGGAAAGCACGACATATATACCTGATATAAATGTCAAAATCATCGCAACAATAGAAACGATGTTGAGCACTGTTGATGCAATATCGAATTTTGAAACTTGGTGGGGATCATCATACGGCGAGGAAATGAAATAGATAAATAGAGAAGTTATTGATAGTGCAAGAGCTAATGCATCTGAAACCATAAATACTTCGAAAGCTTTTTTCTTTGAAAGAAGTACTAGCCCTTCATCGGATTCTCCACTTTGATGATATCCACCTGGAATGGTAAATCCTACCGTGAAAGTTACTGTTGTGATGAGTACGGTAACTATTATCTGTGTTGTGGTCCTTTCCCTGTATGGTCTAATCTTTTCTTTCCACTGATGAAGCTCATCTTCCTCAATATCATCTTTCATGTGTTCCTTGAATTTTAGGTCTTTTAACAACCGTTTAGTTGTGTGCCCTGGACCTCTACGATAATTATGCCATCTCCCTTTAATGTTTATGCGCCGAAATTGCTGAGTACTTGAGACGTCATCAGGTAAATATTTAATTGTCGCCTACAAACCAAGGACGATGAAAGAATTAGATCAAGCTTTTGAAATAAGATTTACATAGATTCTGATACTAGAAAAAAAAATAGTCACTTTTTTGTAATAGTAATACCTTAATTTTAAAAAAGTTTCAAGACAATATGTACTCATACAGAGAGAAGTTCTATGGAGGCCACATTAATAATGGAGACCTCGGAGACCTATGTTCTGTTATCAAAATACTATGAAATATATTAATTTATAAATTATGTTTTATGAATATCACTAATTCATTAAAATTCTTGAAGATCATTTAAGTTTAATAAGTATAATGTGTATGTTCTGTAATTTGAACAAATGTTCTGCAAACTAAACATGTTTCGTAGAATAAAACATTTTGTAATGTTCTACATGCAGCACATGTATGATATTCAAGATTTAGAATAAATAATGATATTTGTAGAACATAATTCACAAAATAATACATTTTGCAATGTTTTTATTCAAGATTTTAGTTGCTGAACATAAGTGGTCTCGTAGTCTCCAACAAAAACGTGGTCTCCATAGAACTTGACTCCATTAATACAATATATTGTATATGCTTTTTTGATATAGTGTGTGTTAAGTATTTTCTGAACCCATTTAATTTAGAATGTATCTGAAGGTATCAATTTTGTTAACATGAACCTAAACGTGTAATTCACAGCTCAAGTTGACTCAGTTTCCGTTATTTGTTTTAATGGTGTGCACTCTGGCGAATGAGCAAAACACAATTTGAAAAATGTAACAGTGAAACAAGTAAATACTATAATTACATTGCAGTTCAAGTAAACACAATTCTGATTTGGCATTAATGTAATTTGTTATAGTAAATAAAACAAGCATAATTTAATCATGAATATCAAGTTTATTATAACAAGGGATTGCTAGCCCTAAGAATGACCTTATGAGACATACCTGGGGTTAAAAGAAAACAAGTATAATATAGGAGTATTTTTGTAAATGTAGGGGGTCGTATTTATATTTACAGATTTGCCCTTAAAATGTTACACTATAAATTGTCCTAATCTCATGTAATTTGCCTGAGGACACTTCAGACCCGGTTTTCTCTTAACAAAATCATGTAAAAACACGTAGCTTTAAGAAAATTAGGTTAAGTACGTACCTGATCGTTCGTGACTTCTTCCTGAAGATATAACATATATGATGGTGCCAAGTCTTGTTTGTTTTTTACCATTAAATCAACTGAATTGTGTTTGATGAGCTCAGGTACAAAGCAACCCTGAGCAATTAGTAGATGAAGAGGCGTATTACCATCTTTATCCTGGCCATTTACAATCTTGAATACAAGACTTATTGGACAATGTTCTAGAATGCTCAGTATCATATCTTTATTGTTTTAAACCACCGCTATGTGCAGTATGTTTTGATCCTGATCAATGTATAAACTTGATGTAGATGGCAATAAATTCATCAGTAGTACTGCTGTAGAAATAGATCCTTCTTAGACTGCTAGAATAATGGGCGATGGTCCGACTTCATTTGCGAGTGTGTAACCAATATCTTTTTGGGCACTTATGATAGCCTAAATTACTTGATCAAATTTGAAAGACGCCGCAAAATGAAGTGCATTCCAGCTGGTTGTATTAATCGAATATCTATGGATTATCGTTCCAGTTGTGCTAGCAAGACATTTGTCATATTCCAAGAGATCATAAACAAGTTCTGGAACATGGAAGAAGAAAGTTATGTCGAGTCAAGTAAATAATTGAAAAATGAAAGTGGAAACCAGGATTTAAACTGGTAAATTAGAAATATCGGATACTGTATTGCATACCTTCATCGCCATCTATAATAGCTTCAATTAAATGGGAATGACCAGCATGATCAGTTTTTTCAGCTTCGTATTTTTCACAGAGTATGTTGACAATATCCGTGTACCCTTTTCTGGATGCTATGGAGATCAGAGACTTAAGATCATTTTTTTTTGTTCCAAGTACATATTCGCATTCCGGATCCTCTTCAAGTATCAACTTAACCACATCCGGGTGATTTTTCAACACTGCTAGACTTAAGAGAGTTTGATTTTGGTGGTTAGTTCTATCAAATAAAACTTTGGCATAGTCATCCGACCTATTCTGTAACCGTGCTGAACGTTTGGCCGAATCCATGAGTAACATAATTATATCTTTGTGTGTAGATCCTGATGCAATTGAATTGAAGTGCAGGTGTTGTGAATACAATCTGTGATTAATACATATAATTAAACAAATGTGTGCGTGAGTAAACGAAATCAAACGGAGGAAGAAAAGATATAAACAGAAGAGAGATCCTCGAGTCCAGTTGAAACTGTCTCCTTAAAGCTATTTCGCCTCTCACCGTATGTGCGAGTCGATAGTCTCCCAGGATAAAACGAGGTAGCGGCGATGTTACGGATAACAAGCACCTTCAGCGAGCTTGAACGGGTACAAAACTATCACCGAGAGAGAGAGTTTTGTGTTTAAAGGCGAATATATTTTTGGTTTGTCTAACCCTAACGCCTTAGAGGTGTTTATATAGGTGTAGATAGACTTATGCGCTACTCTTTTCCATAATTAAATATCATTAATTATGGAATCGGTGTAATAATTGCAAGCTACTCTATTCCATAAATAATCTGAAACAGAATCAGATTAAATATATCAAGACATACACCATATCAATTAATCTGAAACAAAATCAAATTAATTTATGCCATAATATTTGAGCCAAATTCTAATGGAAAATAATAATTTCCATTATTAAGAGAATATCATCATATCTCACACATCTTTTAGTCATAATGCTCAAAAATATGACTTACCAATATGGGACTTATACCCATATTTTCTAACAATCCCCCACATGGGTGAGATTGGTGATCTTAGTAGCACACACCAGACAGACAGACAGACACGGAGTTTGACTTGGTGATAGTTTCTTCGATCAGATATAGCATACGATAGGTAGAGAATGCTCCTTGAACCTTCGCTCGAGTAAGCATACCGACTTTACTGGTAGACAGTAGACGTGCTTGTCCTTGAACTGTTCGACCGTTTGTGTAAACGATGATATACTTATCACTATATCATTTCTGACTCGTTCAGCTCTCATGAGTATGTCCATTTTGGCCATGGAACATCGTCCTGGTTCTGCAGAAGTTTCTAAAGAATTGTGCCTCGCAATTCTCCTTTGAAGCGGCCCCACTTCTCTCCCACATAGGTGATCTTTATCTTATAAAGTAACCCGCGTTTACTCAACTGAATTCCATGCGTTCACTCATGAGCTCCATGTATTCATCAAAGATCATTAAAAGCTCAAAACTTAACCTCGTACCTTACGGGTCTCACTGTTTCCTCATCATAGGAACAGGCCAGGGGTTACCCCCACAGTGATTTGGTCATCATGATTTAGTTGTCCCATTGAACCAAGTTCTTGGGATCTCAAGTCAGCAATGGTTGGGTGTCCACCATGATGCCGTTAAGCAATAGGCTTAAGGCCCATCTCTCTCGATGATTTCTCAACCACTTCTCTTGATAACCCTTTGATTAGTGGATCCGCGATATTATCTTTTGACGGTATATAGTCAACAGTGATAATTCCAGTTGAGATCAATTGTCTAATGGAACTGTGTCGTCGTCGTATATGACGAGACTTTCCATTATACATCGTGCTCTGTGCTCTGCCAATAGCGGATTGACTATCACAGTGAATCCCTATTGCAGTTACAGGCTTTGGCCATCTTGGAATATCCTCCAGAAACTGACGTAGATATTCAGCCTCTTCGGCGCATTTATCTAGTGCCACAAACTCAGCTTCCATCGTGGAATGAGTTATCACCGTTTGTTTTGAGGATTTCCATGATATTGCCGCTCCAGCTAATGTAAACACATAGCCACTCGTAGACTTAAGTGCTTTCTTGCTAGATATCCAATTTGCGTCAGTATATCCTTCTAATACTGCTGGGTATCTGCCATAGTGTAGTCCATAGTCTCGAGTTCCCCTCAAGTACCTTAGTACCCTTATGATCGCTTTCCAGTGATCAGCTCCCGGATTACTCGTAAACCTACTCAACTTGCTAATTGAGTATGCAATGTCTGGTCTTGTACAACTCATGAGGTACATCAGACTACCATTATCCTCGAGTATTCCAATTGGGAAACAACTACACCTTTGTTCTTGGATAGGTGCAAAGTCATATCCACAGGTGTCCTAGCTTTCTCAAAGTCATCCTTAAGAAACTTCTCAAGGATCTTGTCAACATAATGTGGTTGACTTAATGCGAGACCCTCTGATGTTCTAGAAATTTGAATTCCCAGAATTACATTTGCTAGTCCCATGTCTTTCATGTCGAATCTTGATTTTAACATATCCTTGGTAGATTTGATCACTTTATCATTGCTTCCGGCAATAAGTAGATCATCTACATATAGCGTCATCATGACATAGCCATTGTCATTCTCCTTGACATAGTTGTTCTCGTTATCCTTGTAATAGGCACAGCTATCACATTCATTGATTTTGAAGCCATTGACTAGCACGACCTCATCAAATTTTTCATGCCATTTCATAGGCGCTTGTTTCAAACCATACAATGATTTCACCAATCTACAAACTTTCCTTTCTTGTCCTGGGACAACAAACCCTTCGGGTTGTTCCATATAGATTTCCTCATCTATGTCCCCATTTAGGAAGGCTGTTTTCACATCTATTTGATGTACAGTTAGATTACGCATTGCAGCAATAGCAAACATCATCCTTATGGATGTTATTCTCGTTACAGGAGAATATGTATCAAAGTAATCAAGGCCTTTTTGTTGCTTGTATCCTTTAATTACAAGTCTGGCCTTATACTTATCAATAGTGCCATCAGTTTTCAACTTTTTCTTGAAAACCCACTTGCTATCTAATGGTTTGCAACCAGTTGGCAAGTCCACTAATTCCCAAGTATGATTTTGCATAATTGAATCAACTTCATTCTTGATGGCCTCTTTCCATATAGGTCCATCAGGTGAGGTAACCGCCTCCTTATAGGTTTTTGGGTCACCTTCTTCGAGCAAATAGGTCATAAAATCAGACCCATAGGATTTCTCCGTTCGTTGTCTTTTGCTCCTTCTCACTACCCCCACATTTTCGTCTTCACTTTCGTCACTCTCATTATCGTCATCTACAGACTCATGAGATCGTTTAGACGTCGTAGGTTGTTGGTTTCCTGGATTACAGGGAAACATCGTCTCAAAGAATGAGGCATTCCTTGATTCCATAATGGTATTCTTTTGAATATCAGGAATCTTGGATTCATGAACAAGAAACCGATATGCAGTACTATGTGGAGGATATCCGATGAAAATACAATCCACAGTCTTAGGACCTATCTTCACCTTCTTCGGTGTAGGGATCAGTATCTTTGCAAGGCACCCCCACACTTTCAGGTGTTGGTAACTTGGTTTCTTTTTCTTCCACATTTCATAAGGACTTACATCCTTATTCTTGCGCATCGTAATATTTAAAATATTATTTGCGCTTAAGATGGCTTCTCCCCACATCGATTGTGGAAACCCAGAGCTTAACAACATCGCATTCATCATTTCTTTCAGAGTGCGATTCTTCCTTTCAGCCACACCATTTGACTGAGGGGAGTATGGTGCAGTGACCTCATGGATTATACCATGTTGTGAACAGAATTCTCCAAATGGTTCAACATATTCACCTCCACGATCACTTCGTATCGCTTTGATTTTCTCAGTCTGTTGTGTCTCAACTTCTTCCTTATAGATTTTAAATTTATCTATAGCTTCGTCTTTGCTTTTCAACAAATATACATAGCAGTATTTTGTACAATCATCAATGAATGTAATAAAATACTTGTTTCCTCCTCTTGTTGGAGCGAATTTTAAATCACATATGTCGCTATGTATTAGGTCTAGCACTTTGGTGTTCCTTTCCACACGTTTAAATGATGATCTCGTTAATTTTGCCTCAACACAAGTCTCACACTTATGTTTTGAATCGATAGTAAGTTTGGGTATGTATTCTTTTGCACTTAAACGTCGTAAAGTGTCATAATTTACATGTCCTAATCTAGCATGCCATAAATTAGGAGACTCAAGCAAGCAGAAGAATTCTTCATTTCATTATCGTCCTTAACGGACATTACATTGAGCTTAAAAAGCCCATCGGTTAAATAACCCTTGCCTACAAACATACCACTCTTAGACAAAATTACTTTATCTGACTCTATTACAATGCGAAAGCCATGCTTACTCAACAGAGAACTAGACACAAGGTTCTTGCGAATATCAGGCACATAAAGTACATTCTTCAAAGTCAGATTCTTCCCACAGGTCATCTTCAGGATCACCGTGCCTTCACCCTCAATGGTAGAAGTTGCTGAATTCCCCATGTAGAGCTTCTCACCAGCATCAGAAGCTTTGAGGCTAGAGAAAATCGTCTTGTCTGAGCAAACATGCCTAGTAGCACCAGTATCAATCCACCATTCACGTGGATTAGAACCGACCAGGTTCACTTCAGAGATCGTAGCACAGAGGTCTATATCACCCATATCCTTGGAGATATTCTCTACCATGTTTGCTTCTTTCTTCTTGTTGGGCTTCTTAGGCTTCTTGCAGTCAGAAGACCTATGACCAACTTTATCACAGTTGTAGCACTTCCCCTGAAATTTCGACTTCGAAATCCCTCCTTTGGGTGCCAGCTTTGCCCCTTTACTAGAATTAGTCTTCTTGGGCTTGGAGCTTTGAGCATGCTCCACCATGTTTGCCTTCTCAGTGGCAACATTAACTTTCTTCTCGGACCCTCTGTTGTCTTCTTCAATACGAAGTCTAACGATAAGATCCTCCATAGACATCTCCTTTCGCTTGTGCTTAAGGTAGTTCTTGAAATCTTTCCATCCAGGTGGAAGCTTTTCAATAACAGTAGCAACTTGGAAAGACTCACTTATGACCATTCCCTCAGCATGAATGTCATGAATGATCACCTGCAGTTCCTGCACCTGACTGACCACAGTCTTAGAGTCTGCCATTTTATAATCAAGAAAGCGGCCAACAATCCACTTCTTTGCCCCAGCGTCCTCTGTTTTATACTTATGGTCAAGTGACTCCCATAAGACCTTAGTTGTTGGCTTCGCGCTGTATACGTTATACAACGGGTCAGACAAACAATTTAACACATAGTTCCGACAGATGTAGTCGGAGTGCTTCCAAGCATCAGCAGCATACACAGTCTGCATGTTACTCTCAGCAGTGAGCAACGGTGGTTCTTCCTTAAGGAAGCGATCCATATGCAACGTGGTCAGATAAAAGTGCATCTTTTGTTGCCAACGTTTGAAGTTCGTTCCGTTGAACTTCTCAGGTTTTTCAGCATGTGCAGCAGGCACAGTTGGCATAACAGGTGCAGCAGGCACCACAGGTGGAACAGATGGTACGTGTGTCTGTACTACAGGTGTATGCACACCAGTAGGCACCGCAGGTATGATCGGAGGAGTGAATCCTGCCAATATCTGTCCAAAAGGAACACTAAATTGTCCAATGACAGTGTGTCCCACAGGCACATGTCCCGAAGGCACATGTCCAACAGGCGTTTGACCCCCATCAGATCGTACGATCCGTGCGTTAGGGTTAATCGGCTGCTGGTGAACCCCATCAGATCCAGTGATCTGTGCGTTGGGATCAGCCGTCATGTTCATCGAATCGTTCACAGTTTGATTCTCCATCGATCTGTTACTCAACAAAATAAGCAGATACAGATGTATCAGTCACAGATGTATATAAAATAAATAGCTTTAAGATTGTGAATACAATCTGCGATTAATACATATAATCAAACAAATGTGTGCGTGAGTAAACGAAATCAAACGGAGGAAGAAAAGATATAAACAGAAGAGAGATCCTCGAGTCCAGTTGAAACTGTCTCCTTAAAGCTATTTCACCTCTCACCGTATGTGCGAGTCGATAGCCTCCCAGGATAAAACGAGGTAGCGGCGGCGTTACGGATAACGAGCACCTTTAGCGAGCTTGAACGGGTACGAAACTATCACCGAGAGAGAGAGAGTTTTGTGTTTAAAGGCGAATATGTTTTTGGTGTGTCTAACCCTAATGCCTTAGAGGTGTTTATATAGGTGTAGATAGACTTGTGCGCTACTCTTTTCCATAATTAAATATCATTAATTATGGAATCGGTGTAATACTTGCAAGCTACTTTATTCCATAAATAATCTGAAACAGAATCAGATTAAATATATCAAGACATACACCATATCAATTAATCTGAAACAAAATCAAATTAATTTATGCCATAATATTTGAGCCAAATTCTAATGGAAAATAATAATTTCCATTATTAAGAGAATATCATCATATCTCACACATCTTTTAGTCATAATGCTCAAAAATATGACTTACCAATATTGGACTTATACCCATATTTTCCAACAGGTGTTAATACAAAGGTACTAATAATCAAGAAGGAAAAATGAGTGTCAGTTATCGAAACATAAATACATACTCCTGCATACCTTCATTGATTTGGCTCTCCCGCCAGCCTAAACTCTGATACCATGTAGAGTAACCGGCTCATCTAAAACCCTTAAGGTGTTAGAGGACGACCCCACTAGGATCATATAGTTAACAATATCTCATTCACCCATTTTCACAGCTTGGTGCAAGGCAGTGTCCCCCATCAAGTTTGCTTGCCTTAAAAAATCTGTAAAACCGCTTGGTGAATTATCAGAATCATCAGTAGTAGCAGTACAAGGCCAAATACGTCTAGCTGCATCGATGAGGATCTTGACCACTTCACTATATCCACGACCTGCTGCAAGGTGAAGTGGAGTTTGTTTATGTTTATCCAACTTGACCAAAAGGTTTTTGTCAGCAAACTGTGTCACTATGAATTTCACTCGCTCTGCATTTCTATCCCAGCATGCATTGTGACGGATACTTCCGTGGTCGTCTTCACTCGATTGATCAGCTATCACTGCCAATTTCTCTATGGCATCAGTATCTCCGGCAATGGCATCTGCAAACAAAGTGTCTATATCCATAATAATAATTATCTAGCTATGTATATATATGCACAATAAAATTAAATTGATCGACTTAAGATGGATCAAATATTACTCTATCATTTCTTATCTATTAATACTTGTATAGGCTAGCCTCTGAACTCTGATAGTACCAATCCAAGTATCAACGGCCAGCAAGGGTTGGCTCAGTTGGTTAAAAAAGGGATAACTATCTTCTTGGTCACAGGTTAAAGTTGTACGTAGAAGAACCAGGAAGATCCGTCTCATATGGCCGTCTCAAACTATTTTATTACATGATTCAAGTTGGGTGTAAATTAAATAAAACTTGTTGAATCAAACAAATAAAATCCAACAACCGTTCCTAACCCAGTTGATCAGTGAAAAAAATCAGCATTCAGAATCATTGTAGTTAGAGCTCACACATTTAACTTTTTATTCGAGAAATCAACCACATTTAAACTTCAAAATAAAGAGGCTCGTGAAATTAGACTAACAAGTTTCTGAACAAAGTGAGCTCCAAAATATAGCTACTGGTTGAGTTTACAAGCATCCTCTGCTACAGAATTATTTGTATGTAAATGTAAATATGTTAATATTACCTAAATTTTTTAAAATGTTATCCACTAAAATATTATTAAAATACTAAGATAACTAGTATAATAATTTATACACAAACTTACATGAATAGTTTGTAAATTTTAACCTATAATTTTTTAAAGAAAGCTTATATTTCAATTATGCATTATTATTTTTTTGAAGAAAAAGACAATCTCATTACTACGAAACGTCATACAAAAGAGCCTCCAACAACAAGTTTGAAGGAGACGTTAACACGTTTTGACAATTTAGAGAATAGGGCGATTTTGCTACCAAATGAGCAACCCTATTCGATTGTCTTTTAAAAAAAGAAATGGCATAACTTGGCCTAGAATCAAGAATAACACGGCAAGCATCCAAAATATGCCCAACCTCCTGTAAATTATCTGAGGCTCCCTGCAAAGCTCTCACATTAACCAGAGAATCAGATTCGATAGCTACCACTTCATACGGCATCGAGCTAACCCAGTACAAACCTTCGAGGATGGCTCGGGCTTCTGCTTCAACAACAGTGGACACCATGGCTTGACAGGAGGTTTTACTAGCCATGAAGTCTCCAGCGTGGTAACGAATGACTAAACCAACTGAAAACGATGCTGCTCCCGGACAAAAAGCTGCATCTACGTTGAACTTAAAAGCACCAGGATCCAGACATTCCGTAATGCTTTTTGAACTCCAGTCCATGGCTAGTGCTGCTGTTACTACCTTATCCTCCCACACTTTTTTGTTCCGAAAAAACCATATACCCCATATCACTTTAGTTATGCCAAGAACTCGACTGGTGTCTTCACAACTCAGATGGGATAATAACCAGGCCGGAGCATAATCCCCACCAGATATATCAACACTCAACCCCGAGTATTGCCAACACGCCACAGCAAAGGGACAAGTAAAAAATAGATGCACAGGGTCTTCAATGCTCGAATCACACATTGGGCAACTAAGAGGCAACTGAACTCCCTTAGAGTTTAATCTACTATGAACGGGAACATTATTCCTGCAAAAATGCCAAATAAATAACTTGACCTTATGAGGTAGGTCCAGCCTCCAAAGTTTACTCCATCCACTAACATGAGGAATTAAACCAGTACCAACATTAGAGGAGTGCCATAGCTAATAGCCCGTCTTCACAGAGTATTTACCATTCGTAGTTAAAGACCATGCCAAGCGATCTGCTACTTGATTAGGGGGGATACGAGTTGACAAAATCAAACTAGCATCACTTGATGAGAACAACTCAGAGATCTTAGTTTCATCCCACGCTCGACTATTCCGCTGGAACAAATGAGAGACAGTCAACCTGTTATCAACATACTCTCTGTTCTGATCAACTTTAAATCCTGCTTTACCACCTAACCATGCACGGGTCCTTAAAGCAGTTAATTAAATTTCCATCCCCCAGAATCCACCTATATCCTGGGAGAACTGCATCTCTTGCTGCCATGATACCTTACCATATGAAACTAGAGCCAGGTGAGGCTTTCGCTGAAAGAACATCTGAATGTGGAAAGTATTTAGATTTATAAAACCTTGACACAAGAGAGGCAGGCTTGTCGATAAATTTCCACACATGATTAGCCATTAAAGCAATATTATAACCATATAAATTTCGAAACGCCAAGCCCCCATGATATTTCGACATAATCAGCCCGTTCCAAACCACCCAATTAATTCATTTTCTGTCAGAAGATCCCGACTGCCACCAGAATTTATTCATCATAACCTCCATTTCTTTACACATTGACTCAGGCATAAGAAATGAAAAAATACAATAAGAAGGAATGGTTGTTGCCATATTTTTAATCAAAACAGTCTTGCCAGCACGGGAAATTTTCTTCGCCTTCCACCCTTGCAACCTCTTCCACAATCTATCCTTGACGAAACCAAATACTCTCTTTTTTGAACGCCCTACTAGTGAAGGAAGACCCAAATAGGTGCCATCTTGCAAGTCATTAGACACTCCCAATGTAGCAGAAATCACCTCTTGCTGATTCTGACTCACATTCGAACTAAAAAAGATTGCAGACTTTTGATAATTAATAGACTGCCCCGAAGCACTAGCATACTCATCTAATATAGCTTTTACTGCCTCCATTTCATGAGGACTTGCTCGAAAAAACAAAAAGGAGTCATCATTGAACAAAAGATGTGAGATGGGTGGAGCTGAGTTGCTAACCTGAACACCATGAATTAACCTATCATTGACTGCGTTAGAAAGAACATGAGATAAACCTTCCACACAAAACAAAAAGAGGTAGGGTGAAAGGGGATCCCCGTGTCTAATACCTCGTGAAGGAACTATCGGGCCTATGCTCGAACCATTGAAACAAAACTCATACTAGACCGTTGTAACACAAGTCATCATCCAGTTCACCCACTTAGCACAAAAACCCATATTTTGCATTCTTGCTTTGAATAACCCCAATCCACTCGATCGTATGCTTTCGAGATGTCCAATTTCAGAGCTACATCACCTTCACTACCATGCACTGATTTTTTCATGTGGTGTATAAGCTCAAAAGCTATAAGAAAATTGTCGTTAATACTCCTCCCGGGCACAAAAGCAGTTTGGTTTTCAGAGATGATTTGAGGAAGAATATGTTTTAATCGGTTTGTTAAAACTTTGGACAAAATTTTGTACAAAACATTGCACAAAGCAATCGGGCGAAAATCCTTCATGCAACACGCATTCTCCTTTTTAGGAATAAGCACGACATTCGTATCGTTCAAATTAGCCGGGAAAGAATTATCCCGAAGCCAATCTCTACAGCAAAAAAACACTTCTTTCCCTAGGATCGGCCAAAAATTCTGAAAAAATGCGGGGTTGAGACCATCCGGGCCACTAGCTTTGTCCGGGTGCATTTCCTTGACTGCTATAGTGAACTCGGCGAAAGAAAGGTCTGCCACCAGCAACTGATTATGTGCTTCAGTTACAACAGGATTAAGGTCCCCACGCTGCTCTACCGAACTAACTTGCTCGCCACGGAATATATCCACAAAGTAGTTCTTAACTATGTTACACATAGCGTCACCATCCTGAACTTGAATCCCCTCATCATTTAACAGATACGGGATATGATTTGTCTTCCTCCGAGTAGACGCGGATGCATGAAAAAACTTAGTATTAGCATCTCCCTCTGTTAGCCAAAAAAACCTTGGCCCTTTGCTTCCAATACAATTCTTCGTGCAAAAGAAGATCATTCAACTTGTCATTTTCCTCAAAATAGAGTTTAACTCCATCACTATCAACACGATTAACTAAAGAGGATAGCAACTCCTTTTGTTTCTTGACTTTATCTCGGAACTTGTGGAAGAAATTCCTGCCCCATCGCGCCATAAAATTAGAAACGAAGATGAGCTTTGGGAGAATATGCGAAGGAGGAAGAGCAAGCCAAAAATCTGTGGTTTCCTTGCGAAAGTTCGGCTCTTGCAACCACGTATTTTCAAAACGAAAGCGAAATTGCTTCTGAGAAAAAGCCACGCTAATTAAATCAAGCAAGAGCGGGTCATGATCAGAAACTGGAACGTGAATGACAGAAAGCTTACATAACGGAAACATGTGAAGCCATTCCCTCGTAGCAAAACTCATATCTAGCCTCTCTTTCACCCAATCAGCAGTACCACGAGAATTCTCCCAAGTGAATTTTCCACCCTGCAAATGAATTTCAGACAAGAGAGAATCATCGACATTCTCTTGAAAGCCAGCCATAAGAGAACGAGCATGAGGAACACCACCCCACTTGTCCTCAGGAGCTAAAAGATCATTAAAATCACCAATAACCATCCAAGGTAATTGAGTTAACTCAGCTAATCTACAAAGAAGGTCCCACGAGTTCTTCCTATTCTGACTCTCTGGAAAGCCATAAAAACAGGATAACGACCAAGCAACAGTCTCATTATTGAAAAAGTTGACATTAACATGGTTTCGAGAGTAACTCGTAACCTCACACTGGACATTATTCCTCCAAAAAATTGCTAAGCCACCACTGCGACTAACTCTATCTACAGAAAAAAACTGAGCAAAGCCAAGCTTAATACGCATCTCCTCAACTTTATTAGAAAAAGCAATAGTCTCACATAAAAATAGAAAATCAGGTTTGTGAACTCTAACGAGATCACCAAGAACACGAACTGTACGAGGGGACCCTAACCCTCGACAGTTCCAGCTTAAGATTTTCATTGTGGATGGCTAGCTTGCACTGCAAGCTTAGCCAGAACAGAAGTGGAAGAAGTTGAGCAATCAAGTTTAGAAAGACCAGCTTCAGAAAAAAGCACACGGGTGTCACCTTCAATTTCCATACCCACTCTATCACCCGGGCCTCTTCTTCTTTTGTTTCCCTCCTCCATATTGAGCCCAGTCAATTCCTCCTCGGTACGCCCAATAGGATTTTTAAATTTTACCCCCAAAAACTCATTTTTATTATAAGAATTAACTCCCTGATTTCCAGCTTTATTGGATAATGCATAACTAACTACTCTCCCATGCAAATCTGTTGGCACTAATTGTGAACCAAAATCCCCCGAAAATTGCTGAAGGACGTTTGAATCTCCTAAAGTCCCTTCCCAATCACCATCCCTATCATCACGGAGAAATCTGCTCCGTTCTTGCCCCGCCGCCCTCCGTGCCGGAAATCTTAGCCACGCTCCCCTTTCCCTACCTCCATCTCGAATACTCAACTGCATTTTCTTAGCACAGATTCGTTCAGTATGTGTTACTAAACCACAGATAAAGCAGAAATCCCCCAGCCTTTCGTACCTACCCTGAACAATGCTCTCCATACCATTGCGTTTGCATATTTTTTTCTTGCGTCTCAATGGCTGTCGCACATCAATACTGATCTTTATACGCATAAAGTCACGCCATATGCTCGTATTGTTAATAGGATCATAAGCAATGAACGACCCAAAGAAATCACCAAGCTGCTTTCCGGCTGCTTCCATTATAAGCCCTGATGGAACTCCTACCAGTTGAATCCAGAACTGCAGATTGACTAGTGGAACCCCCAAGGGATCTTCACCATTCCCAATCTTACTAAGGACAAGCATACCACCATCAAAAGTCCACGGACCCCCATTCAAAACCCATTCCAAATCATCCATATGATAGAATTGAAACAAGAAGATACCTGGTTTCAAATCTTTTATATTTATCCCTCGTGTTGGACGCCATACATCAGCCAATTGCGATTTCATTGCCCTCACATTCAAGTTCTTTTCTATTAGAAACCTTCCCACAAGACATGTTTCAAACTTATTAGAGCTATCATATGCTTCCTCATCAAACACAAGCTATGTATTCTCCTCATCCTCAATCCCCATATCAGCCATCCCGTCATTAATATCGTCAATTCTAGCCATCACAAAGCTCTCACACTCTTGCTGCAAAGAAAGGAGAGAAAAACAAAGATGCTCACTGCATAGGAGAGAAAAAAATTCCCTTAACAAAGCCCTTTAATTTCGTTGAATCTTAAACTCCCCGCTATGTTTCATAATATGTTAAATCCTTGTTAACTAGTCACTCCGTCACATTTTATGCGATTTCCAATTATGCATTATTTTATTTAACTATCAATATACTTAGCAGCCCAAAATTTGTTAAAGAAAACTTGCTACCTAACAATTTACATTAAAATAACGATGACCAAAATGACAGAGTAATAGATGTTCTTCTTGTCTTGTAGCAAAGGCCGGCCAATTATGTCATGAATTGAAGACAACGTATGTGATAATGTGAAACATTTTTTTATGTATGTTATGCACTTATGCTAGTTTATTCATGAAAAAAATTGTGACTTAGTAAAAAAAAATTAAAAAAAATTCTAACTTCCCTTAACAACCGAACATATATAAAAATGCACATGGTAAGAATAATATTCATGAAATTATCTCGCATAACCTGTCTGAGATAAAAAAAATCTCATAAAAATATATGAGGTATTTATTATAATTGCATAGAATTACATACGTTTGCAAAATTATTATTACTATTTTATATTAAAAATCACAAATCACCTGCACCTCGTGTCTTAACTCCAAATATAAGAAATATGGGAAATATGATCGGTGGTTTCTTATATTATTACTAAAACAACTCTCATACCTTATTTTTAAAAAACCACAAGTCATCCCTTATTTCATTTTTATCAATAAAATAAAAAATTGATTTTTCTCTCTTTTTTTAGTTCTTTTCTCTCTTTTCCTTTCAATCTCATTCAAATTTATTATTATTACAATAATAATGAAGGAAGATAATGAAGAATCATAAGAATCATTGTTGGAGTTCAAATTCAAAATCATATCTTAAATTAAAATTAATATTTTATAATATTTATAAAAAAATTATTAAGAGACTTGGGAGAGGTAACCAACATTATTCTCATCTTTAAGTATAGACATCGAATTAAAGTTTTGCCCCCAAAAACAAACCCTGGAAACTAAGCTAATTACACAACTGAAGCATGTACATATATATAAAAATGTGTGTGTATAAATGAAATTAACCTGGAGTAGACGGCGGCAGTATGTTGAGGATTGAGGATCCATATATGATACTACTCATCTCTCTCCTCTCTCCCTCTCTCTCTGCTACTAATCTCCTTCCTCTGAGAATTATTGAAAACTATTCAAGTTTTCAGAAAAGAGTTACATAATGTGACTGTTTAAGTTGGAACTACTGAGACTCTAGAAAAAATCAAAGAGAAATGGTAGTAACAAAAAAATTGTAATTATAAATAACAAAGAAAATTTTACCACTCAAATAATTTGAAACTGAAATTGAAGTAAATAATACCCATCTTCAATTTTTGAAAAGATGTTTTACTTTATTTTTTTTATTCCTATCAATTCAAATAATTTAACTATCCGAATATAATTGCATTGCCATAACTTAGAGTATCTCCAATGGTCGTAACCCTTAACTAAAAATATGTCAAACATACTACAAATAATTATTATAAATATTTTGTAAAAAATTGTCCTCTTCAATTATGTTTTTCTAATATTTATAATTTTAGCCATACCAATAACAAAAATGAACATCGAATTTCAAAATTTGGTGAGGATTATTAATCAATGATGAAATGAAGTAAATAAAGAGGGAAGGTAATGATAGTGCAAGAGCTAATATATCAACTATCATAATTACTTCTAAATCTTTTTTCTTTGAAAGAAGTACTAGCCCTTCCTCCGGTTCTCCATTTTGATGTTATCCCCCGGTATGGTAAATCTTACAGTAAAAGTTATTGCCGTGATAAGTGCGGTTACTATTATTTGTGTAAACTGCCGATGTACAAGTCTGATGATATGGTCCAATATGCTCGTTTAGCTCTTCAGAAGTCAGTTTGCAGACTCAATTCTGTCATGCATCAAGTATATGGTACAAATGGACTTCTAGTCATTCTCAAACAATTCTTGTATAAATCTATACCCTCTAAATGAGTCTGTTGCCTCAGAAAAATTAGAAAAATTTAGCAGTCAAAGGGTATTCGATACATGCAAAGAGAAGAATACAAACTGTTTCAAGACTAGTAGATATGATCTTTACAATGTCATGAAAATTGACTGAACAAATTGATATTTTGTAAAGATTGAAAATGAAAAAGGAAAAGTTTATTGATTGAACTTACTACATTTTTACAATATGAGATCTGTATATATACAAGATATAATGGCGGGAAAATCTGTTATGCTAAATGACAAAAATGTATATAACCTATTCTATGAACTGGACTATACTAATTGTATACATATTGGGCTAATTACACTAATGGACTTGTGAATGGACTTTTGAGCCCAACTCATATATATTACTCTTATTTCCAATAGCCTCCCTCAAGTGGGAATCCTGCAACTTATGGATTCCCAACTTGGTAATAAGATTATGCAGCTGGGGAGATGGAAGTGATTTAGTGAAAATATCCGCAAGCTGATGACGAGTAGGAAGATATGTCAGCTGAATTAACCCTTCAAGTACATTATCACGAGTAAAATGACAATCTACCTCGATATGTTTCGTACGTTCATGGAAGATCGGATTTTTAGCTATGTGAATCGCAGACTGGCTGTCACAGTGTAGTGTGACAGGTGTAATATCATTGACCCCTAATTCTTGTAATAGTCGAACAAGCCAAGTAACTTCAGCAGCCGCAGCTGTCATTGCTCTATATTCAGCCTCGGAACTAGACCTGGAAACAGTATGTTGTTTCTTGGATTTCCAAGAAATCGGAGAATTACCTAACATGAGTACATATCCAGTAACAGAACGTCTAGAGTCCGGGCAGGAAGCCCAATCAGAATCTGAAAATGCCTGTAGAGTTAAACTAGTAGAACCATTGAGCATAATACCTTGTCCTGCTGTGTGAGAAACATAACTCAGAGTATGTGTCAATGTTGTAACATGAGGAACTCTGGGTGAATGCATATATTGACTAAGAAGTTGAACTGTGTAGCTCAAATCAGGTCGAGTGTGTGTAAGATAATTCAATTTTCCAACTAGTGACCTATATTGAGCTGGATCAACATACAATTCTCCTTGATCAACAGAAAGCTTGATATTGATAGGTAAAGGAGTGACAGCTTTCAAAGACAAAACAAGATCAGAACAGGAATCCAATAATTCTTTAGTGAATTTCTTCTGTGTTAGAACTATGCCTTCTTGCAAATAAGTAATTTCAATCCCCAAAAAATAGTACAGTAACCCCAAATCTTTAATACCGAAAGTATCATCCAAATGTTTCTTAATTTGCTGAATAGCAGACTCATCACTACCAGTGATGATAATATCATCTACATAGACAGCAATTATTGTGATAGTTAATTTTGTCTTGTGAATAAACATGTTGTAGTCATTTTTAGACTGAATATAACTTTGATCAATCAATTCATTAGCCAACTTAGCAGACCATTGTCGAGAAGATTGCCTCAAACCATAAATGGATTTCTGCAATCTACAAACCAGATTATAAGGATTTGAATATCCTTCAGGAACACTCATATATACCTCCTCTATCAAGTCCCCATGCAGAAATGCATTATTCACATCTAATTGAAAAATTTTCCATTTCTTATTAGCAGCCAAAGCTATTATACTCCTAACTGTGCTCATTTTCACTACTGGAGAAAAAGTCTCTTCAAAATCAACTCAATATTTCTGGTTATAGCCTTTGGCTACTAACCTAACTTTACATCTTTCTAAAGATCCATCTGCATTCAGTTTTACTTTGTATACCCATTTGCTACCTATAGCTTTCTTCCCTTCAGGCAGTGGAACTAACTCCCGGGTTTTATTTGCTTCAAGAGCCTGAATTTCCTTTTCCATTGCTTGAACCCAAAGTGGATTACTAGAAGCCTGGTTGTAGCTGGTAGGTTCTGTAATATGAGACTGATTAGAAACCAATGCATGATGAGCAATTGGTAAAGAAGATGGGGCAACTAAATTGCACCAGTGAGAAGAATGTTTGACTGAATTACAGAGATAATCTTGTAAATAAGAAGGCTGAATAACAGTTCTAGAAGATTTTCTAAGAATAGGCTGTTGGACAACCTCTGGTGTATCATGATTCTGAGAAGAATGTGCACTATCAACACTTTCAGATGATGTGATATCAGTGTTGTTAGTAAAGTCAGATACATTTGTCTGAGTAGAAGTCTGGTAATAATGAGGTACTGATAAAGTATTTGAATAAATAATAACATCATCTGTACATCGAATTTGTGGCATTAGAGGTAGGAAAATATGATCAAGATATTATTTTTGAGTGTAATTGTTACTAGAAATAACAGAAAAGGGAAAAGAAAACTCATGAAAGATCACATCTCTGGAAATAAAGATAGTCTGATTGAGCATATCATAGACTTTGTAACCTTTAGTATTATTACAGTAACCTATGAAGACACCAACAATAGCTCTAGGATCAAATTTTGTTCTATTGACTTTGTTTGTAGAGACAAAGCAAAGACATCCAAATGTCCTTAGGTGAGCAATGGTTGGAGATTCTTTGTAGAGTTTAAAGTAGGGAGTTTGAAAATCAAGACTTTTCAATGGCATTCGATTTATGAGGTATGTTGCACATAAGACTGCATCACCCCAAAATTTGGATGGAAGCTTAGCTTGAAGGTTCAATGCCCTAGCGGTTTCAAGAAGGTGCCTATGCTTTCTCTCCACAACACCATTTTGTTGTGGAGTATAAGTACAGGTGGTTTGGTGAGTAATACCATATTTGATATATAAAAGTTTAGTCAGCCCAGCACTCAATTCTAAATCATTATCAGATCTAATGCTTAAAACTTTAGCATTAAACTGTGTTTTGACATGAACCAAAAAATTCTCCAGAATACCAGAAACTTCAGATTTATATTTCATCAAATGTATCCAAGTAAAACGAGTAAAATCATCCACAATGGTGAGAAATTGAGTACAACCAGTAATCATTTTGTGTTTATAAGGACCCCATATGTCCATATGCAGTAATTGAAAAGGGTCAGTAGTTTTGATATGGCTTACAGGAAATGGTTGTCTTGTTTGTCTAGCAGCTGGACAGATTTGACAAACTGTTGATTCGACACATTCTTTAATAGAGTTTACTGGAGCAATAGACGGAAATTGAACAAAAGATAGATGACCAAGTCTAAGATACCAGAGTTTTTCTTGATCCACTGTATTGAGTTTAGCTGCAGTACAAAGTTGAGTTTGATCTCCAAGATTTTCAGCAATTCTTCTCTTTGTACTGTATAGTCCATTGACCATGCTACCAAGAAGAATTGGAGGTTTGTTCAGAGAAGGGGCCTGAAGTAAACAATTATTGTCAGAAAATATAACATTACAATTCATGTCATCACAAATCCTTTTGACAGAGATTAAACTAAAATGAAAATCAGGTACATGAAGTACTCCCTTCAATGTAATTGACTCATTCAGTTTCACTGTTCCTATATTCATTACTTTTACTTGACTTCCATCTGGAATAGTAATATAATTGTCATTTGTTGTCACTTGTTTAAGTTCCTGAAACCTATCAAGGTGTGGACAAATGTGGTCTGTTGCCCCACTGTCAATAAGCCAATCAGATGATGAATGAGATGTAAGACATACAATACCTGCTAGCATAGCAAATTTAGAAGATTCATTCTCATCTGTCTGTTTTGAAGCATCACTTTGCTGATTTCCCATCATTGCTAAAAATTGTTTGTATTGTTCCATTGAGATGGCAGACTTATCAGATGACATATCAGTACCAAGTTCAGTTTGATTTTCATCTTCTTGATTTCCATAAGAAAAAACAGCAACTCTTGAGTTCTGTCTAGGTTTGAAACCAGGTGGAAAACCATGTACTTTGAAGCATCTTTCATAACTGTGGCCTGGTATCTTACAGTGACTGCAAAAATAGTAAGGCTTTGCTTTCATTCCAGACTGATTCTTATCATCAAAAGTACCATATGGTCGAGTTACAGGATTTGGATGATTTTTTCTTGTGTAACTATTGTTGACAAATTTCTGATCTTCAATCCTTCTTCTATCAGAATAAAAAGCCATTGCTTCAGTTTGATTGGATAAATTTGATATCTCCTTGTGCCTTTCTTCTTGAGCAAACAACCTATAAGCTTGAGACACATTTGGCATGGGATACATCATTAAGATATTAGCCCTGACATCGGCAAATTGATCATTCAGCTTCATCATTAACTGTAACATTCTCTGCTCCTGTTGTTTTTGTACAATCCTTTGAGTTAAATTGCAAGTACACAATTTGCAAGTACTGACCGGCAATGGATTAGCATCATTTATGCCATCCCAGATAGTTTTCATCTTTGTAAAAAACTCTGAAATTGAATCCTGTCCCTGACTTATCTCAAGCATCTGCTGTTCAAGTGAGTATATCTGTGTCATTGAAGCATATCCAAACCTTTCTTCAATATCATCCCATATTTCTTTGGCAGTTCTCATAAACAGTACGCTTTTAGCAATGGATTCATCAAGATTGAATAAAATCCATGAGATAACCAAATCATTGCATCTCTCCCAAAGTTTATATTCAACAGCATTCTTTTCAGGCTCAACAATATCACCATTGACAAATCCCAATTTATTCTTGGCAGATAGAGTCAACGTCATAGATCTCTTCCAGTTATGATAACCAGTACCATTAAACTTCACAGAAACTAACTGATTTGATGATGCATCAGAAGGATGAATATAATAGATACTTGAGGTATCATTACTGTTTTAAGTTAGTATATTGTCTGTGTTTGTGCTTTGTGTAGTCATTTTGATCGTTCTTTAGAAAAGATCAGTAGAAATTGAAACAAGAAAACAAGGCTAACACCAGGATTTTAGCAAGATTAGGTCAAAATTAGGTTTCAGATGAAAATTCAGATTAAAAATTGGGGAAAAACACAATGATGCTAATATGTATATAAAGAAACCTAAAAAACATCAATCTGAAGCATAGAAGTTCAATTAAGAACCAAATTAGTCTGTATCTTTATCGATCAATCAACACACAGATGCTTGCGTAAACAATTAACTATACGATATCTTGATATGATTTATAAAACCTGATGAAGATCGATCGATGTGATATCACAGGAGATGAGCAGAAATGATGTGAGATTACCAGAATTGAGCAGAAATGATGAAGGTCGCCATTGAAGAATCATCTTGCTCTGATACCATGATATTTTGTAAAGATTGAAAATGAAAAAGGAAAAGTTTATTGATTGAACTTACTACATTTTTACAATATGAGATCTGTATATATACAAGATATAATGGCGGGAAAATCTGTTATGCTAAATGACAAAAATGTATATAACCTATTCTATGAACTGGACTATACTAATTGTATACATATTGGGCTAGTTACACTAATGGACTTGTGAATGGACTTTTGAGCCCAACTCATATATATTACTCTTATTTCCAATACAAATACATGATGAAAATTGGAAGTACACTAAACAGTTTAAAATGCTGACTAACTTTCTCACACTTTCAGTTTTCTACTTGTTCTACAATCACACATCGTCTTAATCAGTAGAACAGTAATGGATATAAAGAAAGTGGAACAGATGATGCAGACGATCATGGCAAGGCCCGGTGAATGAGATAGCACGACATGTACTCCTGCTATAAAGGTCAAAATCATTGCCATCACAGAAACAATGTTGAGCCCTGTTGATGCAGCATCGAATTTGGAAACTTGGCTTGGATTATCATACAATGATGAAATGAAGTAGATAAACAGAGAAGTTATTGATAGCGCAAGAGCTAATGCATCTGATATCATGAATATTTTGAAAGCTTTTTTATTTGAAAGAAGTACCAACCCTTCCTCCGGTTCTCCACTTTGATGGTATCCTCCAGGCATGGTAAATCCTACCGTAAAAGTTACTGTTGTGATAAGTGCAGTAACTATTATCTGCGTGGTGGTCCTTTCCCTGTATCGTCTAAGCTCTTCTTTCATCTCTGCAAGCTCTTGTTTCATGAATTCTTTTATATGTATCTTGAATGCTGCATCTTTTAACGACCGTGTACTTGAGGGCACTGAACTTTTGACATCATTTGATGCCCCTTTAATACTTATGGGCCAAAACTTCCGGTGCTGAGTAGCTTGGGTGTCATCAAGTAATTTTTTAATTCTCACCTACAATCGAAGAATCATGGAACTATTAGATTAGAATTGATTGTGGAAAAATATCACTTTCCTGCAATAAAAGTTTAACTCAAATTTAAAACATATTATATGACAGTGATACAAATTTATCCCCTTTTTTGATTAAGTGTTATCAACAATTGTTCGCAGAAGGTATCAATCTCGTGAACATCAACTGAAGCGCTGTGCACAGGGCACAGCTCAGTTTAATTCAGTTATCGTTTTCTCTGTCAGTGGTTTAGAAGATATAACAAGTGAAACAAGTAATATTTAAATTTCACTTCAAGGCACTCAAAATCTACTAAATAAGCAATAAGAAAACAGAAGCTTTTTACTTAGCTAAAAAAAACACAAGCTTTTTTGTGTTGTTGGTTGTATGACACAGTCTACCCTGCAATCAGATTTTAGTAGAGTTGAAATCTCGATTATAAACTCCATTGTCAAAATGTGAATGGAGGCTAGAGGGAAGATGTCAATAAAGAGAAATGACAAAAAAATATGCACAACTGGTACATTTACAGACATTTTGACAGATCACATTGTTGCTTTAACACGCTTTAGATTCAATATATCTTATTTACAGAAGATGGTTTTGAGATAATAACTTGACCTTGTGAAAAAAAATTCAATAAATTTGGGATTTTCACTCAACCTGTTAGAATAATATAAGATCCTGAAAGGGTCATTCTCTAAAATCTTGAGATTTTAGAGTAACTAGTTCCTTGACATGGTATTAGAGTTCGATTGGCGCTCGTGATCCATTCTTCGACTCATAAATGGGCTTTTGAGTGAGGGGGAGTGTTAGAATAATATAAGATCCTGGAAAGGGTCATTCTCTTAAATCTTGAGGTTTTAGATAAGCTGGTTACTTAACACGAACACTTGCACTTACATATTGCATAATTGCATAAATTGTCAGGTACATACTGCATAGTATTAAGAAATTTAGTTTGTTACATACCTGCTCTGCGGTGACTTTGTCTTGGGAATATAACATATCCAATGGAGTCCAGTTTTGGTTGTTTTTTGCCATTACATCAACCCCCTTGTGTGTGATGAGATCAGTGACAAAGCAACCGTGAGAAATAAGCAGATGGAGAGGTGTATTACTGTTGCCATCCTTGCCATTCAGAATCTGATTTGTGCAACTTTTTGGACAATGTGCTAAAATACTCTGAATCATATCTTTGTTGCTTTGAACCACCGCGATGTGTAGTATGTTTTGATGCTCATGATTAACAGCTAGACATGACAAATCAGGCAATGATTTCATCAGCAGTATTACTGTAGAAGTATATCCTTTTTTGGCTGCTATAATGAGAGGTGTTTCTACGCTCGCTCCATACACAGGCTTGTAATCAACATTTTTCCCGGCTTCTAATATAGCTTCAATTATTGAATCAAAATTGTGAAATGCAGCATAATGAAGTGCTGTCCACTTTGCAAAAGTTTCATAAGTTACAAGATTCTCGTCATATTTCAAGAGATCAAACACAAATTCTGGCATAGAAACAAAATTTTGTTATTTTTCAGGTGAATTAGATCAATTATAAGTCTTCAGAAGATATAGTGTGTACCTTTTTCACCCCCTTTAATAGCTTCAATCAAGAGGACGTGACCTGCGTGATCAGTTTTTCCAGTTTCGTATTTTTCACAGAGTATTTTGACAATATCCTTGTACCCATATCTGGATGCTATGGAGATTAGAGACTTAAGGCCATTCTTTTTAGTTCCAGGTACATTTCCATATGCCGGATCTTCTTTCAATATCAACTTAACCACGTCCGGGTGATTTTTCAGCACTGCTAGGCTTAAGAGAGTTCGATGTTGCTGGTCAGTTCTGTCAAATAGAGCTTGAAAATTGTTATCTTGTGTATCCTTTAAACAAAATGAACGTTTGGCCGAATCCATGAGTACCATAACTATATCCTTGTCGGTTTTCCCTGCTGCAAGTGAATTGAAGTGTTCGTGTTAGTACAGAACCTAACAAGGATCAAAATCAAGGAAATTTGAGGGTCGTTTACTGATAAACAAAGTGTTGAGTAACCAGCTCATCTAAAACCTTAAGGTGACCCATTTATGGGTCGAAGAGTGGAACACAACATTAGTCACCCGCCAGCCTAGTGGAACACAACATTAGTCATCCCGCCAGCCTAAGCTCTGATACCATGTTGAGTAACCAGCTCATCTAAAACCTTAAGGTGTTGGAGGAAAGTCCCAAAAGGATCATATATTTAACACAAAGATAGACTACATACCTTCATGGAGTTGGCTAATTGCAGCATGCAGAGCGGTTGTACCTTCAGGGCCAATCAAGGATGGTGCTGTGCAAGTATTACAGATGATCTTAACTATATCGTTGTACCCTGATTTAGCCGCGAGGTATACTGGAGTAAAACCTCCAAGATTTTGAATATGTCTATCATTAGGATCTGCTTTCACTAACTGCTCAACAGTAGCCACATTATTACTAGTCACCGCTTGGTGCAAGGCAGTGTTCCCCATGTAATTTGCTTGCCTAAAAAAATCTTCAACATGATTGACTGGACTATGAGGATCATCAGTATCCGAAGAAGACAGACTACGTCTGGCTGCATCAATGAGGATCTCGACCACTTCAGTGTGTCCACGAGCTGCTGCAAGGTGAAGTGCAGTTTGTTTGTATTTATCCAGCTTCACCAAAAGGTTTTTTTTGTTCGCAAACTTTGTCAAGATAAACTGCACCTGTTCTGTTTTTTCTGCCATGCATGCAATGTGAAGGATGGTTCTGTCGTCATTGCTCAGTTGATCGGCTATTATCTCCAATTGCGAAATAGCATCAGCATCTCCGGCAATGGCTTTCGCAAACAAAGTATTTGTTTCCATAATCTTATAATGTAATTCAACCTGGAGATATCTAGGTGTATGTTAATGTACAACAACTTATGATGGATCTATTATTCAACATTCCTTGCCTCTCTACTTATATAAGCTTGATATGGTCCTACCGATTGAATTAGCCCGGTTATACGCGAGCAAGACTTGTCTTCTAAGTAGTTGACGCATCATCATTGGTGAACCGTTTCGGTAATGAATTTGGGAGCTCTAGTCAGTATTCAGTAACAATCGTGTCTTGATGAACCAGCCTGCAGATCCACCTCATACGGCCACTTCAGTCAATTATTCACATGCCCTGAGTAGCGTGTATTAAAGAAAACTTGTTGAATTAAATTGTAACAAAAATATCCAACCACCATTCCTAACCCTTAGTTGACCCGCGAAAATAAACAAGCATTTAAAGTTATTATTACTCTATTTAGCACTCTTATTCTAAAAAATATTGTTATCAATTAGCACCCTTTGATAACAACTTTACTAATTCAATACAAAAATACATAAAGGAAATATAGCGGAGAAATGATATTATTATATACACCATTAGCACCATAAATGAAGTTAGACACCATATTATATGAGATGCCAACTTGTGGCATCCCAAATTGGCGGCTCATGCCAACTTATTTGGCACATCAATAGCATCCCTCAAACTCCGATAAAGTGCTAATAAAAATGTCAAGTCACGTCGACACTCCCTTTAACACCCTTTATTAGTGTTACTCTTAGGGTTTGCAAACTGTTTAACTTTTTTCGCGAAAAAATCGATTCAAAATTTCCCACAAAAATGCTAATAATGAAGGCTTTGATCCTCCCCTTACACTGTACACTGTACAGGCAAACTTAAGATCAATTTATATGTTAAATCAATCAACCAACCGTATCCCATATATACCGTATAAAACAGTGTCTGAGGAGGGTATACTAGACCTGACAATACCGATATACAACGCATGAACACGATACGAATTAGCACCCTTAGATGACAACTTTACTAATTCAATAAAAAAACATAAAGGAAATATACTGGAGAAATGATATTATATACACCATTGACACCATATTATATGAGATGCCAACTTTTGGCATCCCAAATTGGCTGCCCATGTATTTGGCACCTCAATAGCATCTCTCAAACTCCAATAAAGTGCTAATAAAAATGTCAAGTCACGTCATGCCACGTAGCGTTGGCGCTCCTTTTAACACCATTTATTAGAGTTGCTCTTAGGGTTTGCAAACTGTTTAACTTTTTTTCGCGAAAAAATCAATTCAAAATTTCCCACAACAAAAATGCTAATAATGAAGGCTTTGATCCTCCCCTTGCACTGTACGGGCAAACTTAAGATTAATTTATATGTTAATCAATCAACCAACCGTATCCAGTATATATCGTATAAAATAGTGTCTGAGGAGGATATAATAGACCTGACAATACAGGTATACAACACATGAAGACGATACGAATTAGCACCCTTAGATGACAACTTTACTAATTCAATAAAAAAATACATAAAGGAAATATAGTGGAGAAATGATATTATATACACCATTGACACCATAAATGAAGTTAAACACCATATTATATGAGATGCCAACTTTTGGATTCCCAAATTGGCTGCCCATGTATTTGGCACCTCAATAGCATCCCTCAAACTCGAATAAAAAGCTAATAAAAATGTCAAGTCACGTCATGCCACGTAGCGTTGACACTCCTTTTAACAACCATTATTAGAGTTGCTCTTAGGGTTTGCAAACTGTTTAACTTTTTTTCCCGAAAAAATCGATTCAAAATTTCCCAAAAAAATGCTAATATATTCGATTTATGAAATGAAGGCTTTGATCCGGGAAAACTTAAGATCAATTTATATGTCAATCAATCAACCAACCGTACCCAGTATATACCGTATAAAACAGTGTCTGAGGAGGGTATACTAGACCTCTCGTATACAACACGTGAACACGATACGAAACGACACGAATAATTAGTGTTTGGGTTCGGACATTTGTTACACGAACACGAAAATGAAAAAACACGAACATAATTAGTGTCGGGTTCGGTTTCCAATATCGGTACACGACACGGAATGAAAGTACACGGAATAAATAAATAGTTAAATTTTTAATGATATATAATATACATATTTATACAAAATATCAAATGTGAATTTTATTATTCTAAATAACATATATATAATTGTAAATAATTAAATATATTTCATGGATCCTGTACTACGTGAGTGAGTACTTCACCATTTAATTATCTATTGCATTTTTTAATAATTAATATTTTTCGTATATAATCCGTGTACTTTGGTGTACTAAAGCGGGTAAACACGAATATATTAGTTTCGGGTTAATGTCACCAAATTGGTATACGAATGCAAATCTGGGTCGGGTTCGGATTTAAGATTTGGTACCCGAAAACGCGAAAGTACACAAAACGTTTATACACGACACGGAACGCAAAAGTACGTTTGTACACGATACGGAACGCGAAAGTACGTAGAAATAAGCGAGACAATATAGTGAAGGGTTATCCAAGAATTATAATCCTTTAAATTATTCTATCTCATGTTTGTTTTGTTGGATTAGAGTATAGGACTATAATCCCCTCTAATACTTGATGGAAGAAGTTTTATTTTATCTCCTCTTACAAGTCATTTTTTAAAGGATTATAATTCCTTCATTGTAATCCCATGTAAAATAAACATAGGATTGGAAAATTTAAAGGATTATATCCCAATCCCAAAAACTATCCCTCAAAACAAATATAGGATAAAATTTTAAAGGATTATTGTCCAATCCCACAATTAATCCTTCCAAACAAACATATGATAGGATTGTTTTATCCATATGACTAATTTTATTGAATTAGTTATCCCGGGATTATTATCCCGGGATTATAATCCCATGAAACAAACATGGCCTAATTATTTTCCTAAGCAATACCTAGTTTCCTCAAAAGAGAGAAAAATATTATTTTCACATGAGGTCAATTTATATGGGATTGTTTAATTTACACTCACCAATATGGACAGATCTAGTGGTGATTGTGGTGCGGGCGGTGCGGTTTTTTCGTCAAGCCGCAAATTAAATCACACATGCGGTTTGATTAAATTTCCAAATAGCACCCATATTGCGTACCCTAAAAACCCGCATAAAACACATCAAAAAAAGCGGTACAGTGTGATGCGGTTTGAGCGGTTTATATATTCGAAAAAAATTATAATTTCATACAAATACAATAAAAAATCACCCCTAGACAGGTCTATGACTTTTTTGCGGAAAAATACCGTATTTATAGGTTTTGTGTGACTAGCGGTGTTACTTAATTTGAATTGATTCCGGGAAATGTTTTGAAAGTGATACGGCGCCACTTAATTGGTGAGATTCATCTATACTTCTATACTATATTATAATAGCCGGAATATTAATAAAAGTTCCAGCATTATAATTTCATACAAATACAATAAAAAATTAGCTAAAATGGAGACGAAAACTAATATGTCGATTAAAAATTAAAATATGCTGGAACTTTTATTAATATTTAAGCTAGTATTTATAACCAAAAAATAGATTAAACAAGAAATGAATATATAATATTTAAATATATGTGTTTATATTATTTATATATATATATAAAAATTGCAGTGCGGTTTGAACTGCAATGTTAAAATGTCAAATCGCAAATTGCACCACACTGCGCGGTTTATCAAAAATTCAAACCGCAATCACACCACAAAAAATTAAAATCCGCATTTTGCGGTGTGGTGTGAAACGCTATAAACGGTTTTTGTGGTCCGTGCAGTTTGATGATCACCCCTAGACAGGTCTATGACTTTTTTGCGGAAAAATACCGTATTTATAGGTTTTGTGTGACTAGCGGTGTTACTTAATTTGAATTGATTCCGGGAAATGTTTTGAAAGTGATACGGCGCCACTTAATTGGTGAGACTCATCTATACTTCTATACTATATTATAATAGCCGGAATAGAGATAATTTGGTTCAACGATGATTCCCTAATTTTGATTATTATAAAAATAAATAAATAGTGTTATATATCTAATAAACTACTAAATTATTAAACTACTATTAAATATAGTATACTTATCCTATTAAACTACGAATACAACTTATCATGTTATTAAAAGATTATAATTCCTTCATTGTAATCCCATGTAAAACAAACATAGGATTGAAAAATTTAAAGGACTATATTCAAATCCCAAAACCTATCCCTCAAAACAAATATAGGATAAAATTTTAAAGGATTATAGTCCAATCCCACAATTAATCCTTCCAAACAAACATATGATAGGATTATTTTATCCGTAGGACTAATTTTAATGGATTAGTTATCCCGGGATTATAATCCCATGAAACAAACATGGCCTAATTATTTTCCTAAGCAATACCTAGTTTCCTCAAAAAGAGAGAAAAATATTATTTTCACATGAGGTCAATTTATATGGGATTGTTTAATTTACACTCACCAATATGGACAGATCTAGTGGTGATTGTGGTGCGGGCGGTGTGGTTTTTTCGTCAAGCCGTAAATTAAATCACACATGTGGTTTGATTAAATTTCTAAATAGCACTCATATCGCGTACCCTAAAAAACCGCATAAAACACATCAAAAAAAAGTGGTACAGTGTGATGCGGTTTGAGCGGTTTATATATTCGAAAAAAAATATAATTTCATACAAATACAATAAAAAATTAGCTAAAATGGAGGCGAAAACTAATATTTCGATTAAAAATTAAAATATGCCGGAACTTTTATTAATATTTAAGCTAGTATTTATAACCAAAAAATAGATTAAACAAGAAATGAATATATAATATTTAAATATATGTGTTTATATTATTTATATATATATATATAAATTGCAGCGCGGTTTGAACTGCAATGTTAAAATGTCAAATCGGAAATTGCACAATCAAAAATTCAAACCGCAATCACACCACAAAAAATTAAAATTCACATTTTGCGGTGCGGTGTGAAACGCTACAAACAGTTTTTGCGGTCCGTGCAGTTTGATGATCACCCCTAGACGGGTCTATGACTTTTTTGCGGAAAAATACCGTATTTATAGGTTTTGTGTGACTAGCGGTGTTACTTAATTTGAATTGATTCCGGGAAATGTTTTGAAAGTGATACGGCGCCACTTAATTCGTGAGACTCATCTATACTATATTATAATAGCCGGAATAGAGATAATTTGGTTCAACGGTTTGGTTCAACGATAATTCCCTTATTTTGATTATTACAAAAATAAATAAATAGTGTTATATATCTAATAAACTACTAAATTATTAAACTACTATTAAATATAGTATACTTATCCTACTAAACTACGAATACAACTTATTCTATTATTAAAATATATAAATAATAGTGTTACATATCTGCTAAACTACTAGAAATAGTCTATTTATTCTACTTAATTACGACCACATGTTATTCTATTATTTTTATTATAAATTTATAATCATTATATATTTATATAAATATTTTAAAAATATAATATAACTTGATAAATAAAAATTTAAAATATTAATGAAACACGATATTTATGCTAGTATTTATAGTAGGTACCTTTAATAAGAAGATTATCAATTATATGTCGGCAACTAATTATTTTGGAACAGTTTTTGAACACTTTTTCAAATCCTAGCATTTCTATATTCTACCTTACGTGAATATAAATATACAAAATTTAAAGTCAACGAAAATACGTTCTAAGCATGCATGTGTTAAAATTTCTTTGCTACCTAACATTTCAGAATAAAATAATGAAGAGGAAGTCAAAGAGCAATAATTTTGTTTTATATATTTTGTAGTTACTTCCAAATATGTCATGAATTATGTTACGAATTGAAGTCATTGTGACGTATGCAATCATGTTAAAATTTGTTTTGCAATAAATGAAATTTATTTCTGTTAATTTGATGCTTCCCGTCCCATTTTACTTGAGTTTATTAATATGTTACGTTTTGATATTACATGTTAAATTCTAAAATTTTATATGGAGTCTGATACTTACTCACATAAATTAGATGAGTATAAAAAGTTTTTTTATATAAATGTACGGGATCATTATTGTAATTGCAGAAATTAATATTATTAAAAAATTACAACTAGATCATTAAAAATATATTATGCCCCTGAGTACATATTAAGGGACATTTGTCTCTTTTAAATTTGATGATTCAAAAAAAAATATTTTTATGATAAAATTTTAGTTGAATTTAATCTAGAGCCCCTCGTTGATACTCAAAATCCCATTTTTGAAATTATAACCTCCATCAAACATTCATTATAATGGGCGGAAAACCAAAATACCTCATTTTGGGGTTTATTACCCAAAATACCGTTTGGCGGGAGTGGCGGCCCAAAATACCCATTGAACACGCATTTTGTACATGCGCATTCACTTTTTTTAAAAATAACAAAAGATGCGCATGTGAATACGCATTATTGTAATGCGTATTTGGTCGATTTTTTTAAAAAAATATGCTTGTATATGATGCGTATTTTATTTTATTTTTAAAAAAGTGGAGTATATATGTCCTGGATGCGTATTCAACTGATATTTTGGGCGAATTTACCGTCAGATGCATTTTGGGCAGTTGAAATTGAAAACAACTATATTTTGGACATTCTTTCCGTTATAATTTCATCTAGATTGAAGTACGGAATCAAATCTCCAAAGCATATTTACAGGACAATAGCCCATAGGCCCATAGGCCCATAGGTCCCCGATGCGGATCCATTCATTAGCAATTAGTAAATATATCATGGGCCAAGCTTACCATATATCCTCTTCGGCCCAATAAGCAATAACAAATTCAAAAATCCCATGTTAATTTTGGATTGAAAAAGGGCTGTCAGTCCGCTATAATTTCTTATGAAATGGCAAAAAAAATAGGAATGAATTAATGGCGAATAGTTGGCGTAACTCCTTTATATTTAACAGTCTCAAAAGGATAATAAAATCTTCGCAAATAATTAATAAGTATCGATGATTACCTCAATTATTTGTCGCAGACCCGAGAAATAAAAACGATTAAGTATCCGGTTTGTATTTATATGGTAGACAGTGTTGTAAAAATCGGAAATCGTGGAAAATCGATCGAGTTACCAATTTAGGATTAATGGAAAATCGGGGATTAATCGGAGTAAAAATCGGATATATTATTATAATAAATTATATTAAATATATTATTATGATTATAATAGTTATTTATTAACAAAACTATATTTATTATATCATATTTTCTGTAATTATTTATATTTAAATTAATATGGTATTTTAATTTTAATAAACAATTATATATACTCTAATAAAAAAAATTTGTAATAATTAATCAGATTTCAAAAATCGAATCAATCGAATAATTTGTAGGAGATTAATCGGCTGAATCGAGGATTTTTAGAACACTGATGATAGATGGTAGGTAGTCACCCACATCATGCAAGAGTTGAGAAGGAGACACTTCTACTTTATGTGGAGAGCGAGGTGTCAAACTTTGTTATTCTTTTCATTTTTCTCACTATATTCCAAAACCAAACAATACTTCCAAAATACACACGAGGGCCACTTCTAGTCCATCCAATGAAAATTCTTTTAATAAAATATGTATCAATCCAATGAAGCCAGGACAACCTTAATTACTTTTCTTGTTTTATTTTGTTGTGGTACATTTATTGTTAGTGACAAATGACTATCCTTATCAATAAAATAATCACAGTGAAATCGTTTAAATCAGCTATCACGAGATTTTAATCAGATTAGTAAATTAAAAAAAATACAATTTAGGCCAAAAAAGACAATTTAGGGAAAATATCGTATAAGGAGCGGTTTATTTCACTAGTTTTTCGGAAAAATTTCCTTACAAAATAGATAATTTTGAATATGTGTTCAGTTTGCATATTTTCTAAAATAAAACTAGAAAAATGAAAAATACGGTATTTTGATTTATAACTAAGATTGAGAAAACCGTGGAAAACACATTTTTATTGTTTTCTAATCTAAGAAAACAGAGAACACCCTTAAACTATTCACCCACGTTCTAATCTTAATAATATACACGTATTCACTACTTTTTAATGTAGGATATGCATGATATATTAATATATTATTTTTTTTATGAATCATACATGAATATTATTAATAGTAATATAATTAATATATTAATATTAATACATTTATTTTAAAATAAAGATAAAACAAACTCCCATAAAATTTAAAAAATTTATATTAATGTAATAGTCACACATAAGTTATTAACATAATAACACATAAAATATTAGTTTCAAAAAAAATACATAAAAGATGATATATAATACAAATATTGAAAACTATATAAATATAATTAAATAATTTAAAAACAAGTTTTCATAATATATTTTTTGCTCACAATAACATTATTTACAATTGTTCATTGATTACATAAAATAATTATATATTCTAAATTTAAAAGTGTTCATATGTATTTTCTACTTTTTTGTTTAAATTAATTTGAAACATATTTTCTCATTTTTAATAGTTTTTTAAGAAATAAAAAAGTGAGAAAATTTTAGAAAATTGGAAAAAAGAAAGTTGTGAAATTTTTCCGTATGTTAACAGTCCGTAAGTATCTTGATTTTTCGGAATTCAAGAAAAAACTTATTCAAATATAATTGAGTATTTAAATGTTGTAAATAATTATTTAAAAAACTGGACAATTACTCAAATTTTGAAAAAATACGGGTAAAACCGAATTTCAAGTCCTCCATTAATATTTGAGCATGGGATTCCAATCAAAATGATCCAAATTATCGATTTTGAATTGATTGAATATTATTTAAAAAGGAAAATAGTTTACCAAATACTGAAACTATGTATTGTTTTTAGTCTTTTATCACAATAATTATTAGCCTCAAACAGTCAATTGTACAGATCATTACACAACTATATTCAGACTTTTAAACTTGTATATATATATAAAGAACTAAAAAGCTAAGCACACAAAAGGCCAAAACATTATAAAAAAACAACTTATTTTTTTGTCATTTTCTTTACATACATCTGAACCTATATATTAGCATTCCTCAAAATAATTTTACATTTATACCATTCTCTCACACACACTTAAAACACACAATCATTAATCTTGAAATTCCTAAATTACATTTTCTAGGGTTTCATATTTTTTCTTTTTCAATTTCAAATCAATTGATTGGCTTTTATTATTGCCGTAATCAATTTCTACTCTAAAAAGTACGGATCTTTTTGTTGGCCCCACCACAACAATCAAACACACAATCAACCTCCACCTTTTTCAATTAAAAAATCAAGAAAATTAGAATATAATATAATATATTTTTATCTCTAATTCAAACCATAAAGATACAATCTTTTGCTTAATTCTTTGAGACTTTTTATAATTTGATCCTTTCTTGTTGATTGGTCATTCTTTTCTTGATAATTTCTTGATTTTCTAGGCACAATTAAACTCAAATTTCATTAAAAATTGAGTCTTTTTTGAACTTTTTGCTCTAGGGTTTTGAGAATTGTTTAATAATCATTAGAGGGTTAATTGCAAAAACCCATTTGGGTAAAGCTTCAATGTTGAAATCTTGGAGGGCCCGTTTCACTGTATTCACCAAGAATTGCGTGTATTGTGTAAGTTTGGCTCATATTCTTGAAATTTTCTTTTAGGACTTTTATCAAACATGTGTTGTGCATATTGAATTTGTTTGTTTTTGGGTGTTTTTTGATTGTATTGAAACATGGGTTGTGTTTATGGGAAGTGTTGTAGCAGATGTACATCGAAGTCTGATGGGCATCCTTCATCGTCTGATGATCGGGCTTCAGATGATAAGGATTCTCCATATCATCGCCAGGGGAAACATATAATTGTGGATAGGTCTATTGAGCCTGTTCTTGTGCCTTCTCATAATTTTGAGCTGGATTATACGGTTCTTACGCAAAGGGGTTATTATCCGGATATGTTGAATAAGGAGAATCAGGATACTTTTTGTGTTAGGACGTGTTTGCAAGGGAATCGTAATGTTCATTTTTTCGGTGTATTTGATGGGCATGGTCAAATGGGAGGGCAATGTGCGAATTTCGTGAAGAGGAGGTTGGTTGAGAACCTGTTACAGGAGTCTACGTTGGTGGATGATCCTATCAAAGCTTATAATGCTGCATTTTTAGCAACGAACGATGAACTTCATGATAGTGAAATAGATGATTCGATGAGTGGTACAACAGCTATTACTGTTCTCGTTGTTGGTGATATGCTTTATGTGGCTAATGTGGGTGATTCAAGAGCTGTGATTGCTGTAAAGAAGGGGGATGAACTTGTTGCTGAAGATTTGTCGTGTGATCAGACACCGTTTAGGAAAGATGAATGTGAGAGGGTTAAGCTTGAGGGGGCCAGGGTTTTGAGTGTTGATCAAGTGGAAGGAATTAAGGATCCAAGTATTCAAACATGGGGTGATGAGGAGACCGAAGGCAGTGATCCGCCAAGGTTGTGGGTTCAGAATGCAATGTATCCCGGAACTGCATTTACACGTAGTGTAGGGGATAGTTTGGCTGAAAAGATTGGTGTGTTTGCTGTCCCAGAGGTAAAGACAGTTAAGTTGACACCTGATCATCAATTCTTTGTTGTGGCTAGTGATGGGGTTTTTGAGTTCCTCTCTAGCCAAACTGTTGTCAATATGGTAAGTAACAACTTTCTCTAGCCATATTTGATATAGTTCCTCATTATAACTTCAGTTGATTTGGTTCATTTTATGAAGCTAATTAATTTAGGTGTCTCATCTTTGCGGTTTAGTGTATTCACATTTTATAGCCTTTAAGAATGATGTTATATTATACTCCCTCCGTCCCCAGGATCTATACATGCACAATTTGCACGTATTTCGAGGCTTGTATAAAATATACTCCAATTTCATAATGTTTTTTTTAAAAAAAAAAATTTGAATAAAAGTTTAAACATAGAACTTTTATTCAGAAAAAAAAAAAATTTAAAAATATTATGGAATTATAATTTAAACGAGCATTGAAAAGCGTGCCAAAAAATGATGTATAGAATTCAATGGGACAGAGGGAGTATAGGCTATTTGGTAGCAGTTATAAATTTTGGAGCGTCTCGCCTGTTATAAGTGGTGCAAAGAGTTTGGGATTTATCTAAATATTTATCTGATGATAGTTACATATATAGATATGTATATATATATGCAATATGTTGAAGCTCACATATTTTTAATATGTACTTTTAAAGCTAGCATTTTGGGCCCTTTATTTTCTTTTCTGCATATTAATCTACTTGAGCGTCTTCCAAGGAAGGATGACGTCATAGGAATATAATAGTACTTATGTCACAAGTATTTACATGTTTCATAAGTAGTAATAACTTGCATTGTTTCTTAAATGTAGTTGTCAGTCTATTTACTTTGTTTCTTAAATGTAGTTGTCAGACTTGAAAATAGAATAGTAGGATTGCACTGTGATTTGCGTCTTACACTTATAAACTTGTACACAAGACTAGTGCCCCCTTTTATTGTGAGAGTGAAAATGTGGAACAAGGGGAAGTTTTGAAAATTCCCTGCAACAAGACATGAATGTCAACGTGTCAATACCTGCAGGGTAGATTCTTGCAAGTATGATTTCATGTCTGTATGCTCTGTTTGGTTGGAGAGGATGGAATTGAAATAATTTGTTTTAACAAAGGAGGTGAAGACATAATAAAAGAGAGAAAAGTGAATTTTTTTTAGGGATTTCAGAATTTTTTAAATTGAGATAGATCTAAGAAAGTAAGAAGATAACGAGTAGAAATTAGAATAGAGCAGCAGTCTTTGTAAAATTGGCAGGTTTGAGCTCTAGCCTCTAGTGCATGTGTAATTGACTAGGAATGGGATAAGAGGAAGGAAGGAAATCAAAAAAATGTTACAACCCTTAAATACATCTCATTCCATATCCTGCCATTTTTATCACTCCAACCAAGCAAAACATAAGGATGTCTTAGTTGTTTGTACTACTTTTGTAATGTTTCCAAAATCAGTCTTCTGGCAACTCGTCTTCCTTTTGCATACTTTCCTACTTTCCACGATATAGTACATGGGCATTTAAACTTGTGGAAACCATTGAAGTCAGCTACAAAAATTAGAAGTAGGTATTAATTGCCTAATATTATGATTAAATATACTGCAAGAATTTTGATGGCATTTTGTAGCATCATCATCATCTAGTTTTATCTTGGTATCTTATTGATATAATTTAATATTTTTTGGCTTGGCAAAACTAAACTGTTTTAAAAATAGAAAACTGGAAGAACCCGATGTATATTGTCGAGGTAGCAAATCCTGTTTCTCAAGTGCTGGATAAAAGTAGTTTCTTTCCCCTAGTTGTTTAGGTCCAGGTATTAATTATTTAAATCCTTCCTCGACATACCCTAAAGGAAATTGTTACAAATTTGTATTATTTGTTAAAAGTTATACTATAATTTTCGTAAAATGTGAAAATGTTTTTTTTCATTTTTTTTCATTCAAGGAGTGTAATTTACTTGATTGAACACTACCTGTTAACATTCTACATACCCATCTGTTAGCTTTCTACATACCATCTGTTAACATGGTTACATGGATCATAAGTAACTCTAGTAATGCATGATATAGTAAGGCTCTTTGCTCTGGTTCTAGAAGTCGTTTGCATAACCCAAACTCAAAAGTCTGATTTTTTTTTTCTTTTTTATGTTAACTTGTACAGGACATCCTTGGAATTTTTATTTTGTTGAGGCAGCATTATATATAAATGTGGAACCTATCCAAATTGTTATGTTTATAATTTCCCTTTCCCGGTTTCTTTGTCTTATACAGGTTGACAAAAATCGTCAAGATGCATGTTACACGATTGCAAGAGAATCATACAAATTGTGGTTACAGCATGAGAATCGAACAGACGACGTAACACTTATCATTGTACATATAGAAGGGTTATCTAATGTATGATCCTTAACTAAACTCTCAGTGCTAATCATTTGCAACTTGCATTTCAAGCCGAGATACTTTATTACTGTCTTGAATGATAAATCATAAACGAATGTTAGTTTTTTGAGGTAGCTATGGAAAGCCAACTGCACATTTGTTTCATTAGGCTTGCAGTAAGTGTAAGAATGGAAAATGTTCAAAAGCTAAACTTGTGTATAGCTGTTACACTGAGGCATTACAAGTTTTGACTCTTCTCTTGTCACTGGTTTTCATTAAAACTTGCTGCTTTAGACTCTATTCAAATGCAATGTTATCATGAGGAATAGCTTATGTGCACTGCGTTTTGGTGGATTTTTCTATTAAGATATTTTAGGTAAGAAATTATCACATGCTCAGTATGGAATTTATTGGTGTTCATTCACATTAAATTAACTTACACCACGATGTTATTAAAATAAAATACAGAATCACAATGCTCAAATATTGTTTATCCTAAAATTGTATATGCTTGGGATAAATGGAGTGGATCGAGATTCGTAATATAAAATGATTAAATGTTCAAAATTTTCATTTTTTGACTCCTTTCATTCAGAATCTAACTACGGTGTAAACACCCATGTTCTATTGCTTATAAATTCATTTTATTAACAATTCTTTTTATAATAAATCAAATCAAACCAAACGTATCTTCCGCAAAAGCAGGGTGGGGAGAATAAGATATACGCAGTTTTTTCCTCGTTTAAAAGAATGAATACATTGTTTACCGAAAGACCCCCGACTTGTGTGTGAACATGTGTAAATATAGAATATAACTATAAAAAAAAATATAATACACAATACTGAATAGTGACTATTTGTAATAACTTTTATAGCACATAAGAACATTTTTGATATTTTCAACTCAATCTTACTTAACAACACTCGTAGAATTTCTGCTTTGTAAATCAAATGATTTCCTGTTTAAAAAGACAAGAAATTCGATTTACCAAAAAATGATTAGTGCCAATAATGTAAGAAACCCTTAATACAATAATAATAGAATTAAGTACATTAACAGAATGAAAATAAGTGAATAAACTGATATTATATGCTACTAACACCTCAAAATATCCCATAAATTAATCAACCACTATAATTCGACGTCTCTAATACCTTCTATCTAATATAATATCTCTCCAAAGGTTTAAAAACCGAAAATCCAGTGAAAAAGGTTATCCCAAGTTCTTCTCGGTATTCCTTTCTTTCTCGCAACCGGCAACACTAAACCTTCAACTCTCTATATACGTCTCCTCCGTACATGTCCAAACCATCGCAGTCTACCTTCCCTTACTTTTTTTTATTATAAATACAATCGTAATTGTCTTCTTAAAAAAATCAATCAACAATCTATCTAACAAGGCACGGACACAAATCCAACATAACATCCTCATTTCCGTTACCTCTGATCATTGTTCTTGGACCTTTTTTACCGCCTAATATTACGCCCCATACAACAAAACTTGTCTAATAATAATCTTGTATTAACTTGCCCGTCTTTTAAATTTTCTCTCCAATGTTCGTTATTTCACCTTTATTTACCCCAATCAAACAAAGAACACTTTATTTACCATAATCTTCTTCTGTCCGAAGAAATGATTCATCGAAATAATGAGTCGCCATTGATATCGACACACCTGAGATCGCCAAATGTTCGGGAGTTCCATGATCGCATTTAATACTAAGGACTTGCCAAATTACCCTCAGCTTTTTACCCTCGAGAGCATGTCCCGTTTGTCCTAAAATGATTATTGTTATATGTTTTAAGCTAAAATTTATAATTTAAAATGGCATGGAATAGTTGATCGTTAAATACGTAATTATGTTCATTATAATTATTTTTCTAGCTCATTTTCTTTCATTACATAATAGAAATTATATCGAAGTTCTTGATTCAACATTTAATATCATCTATAATTTCGTGAAATGATAATAAACATAATAATTATTATATATCGGTGCAATTTTTTTATAACAAAATCTCTACACCGGTCAATGCAAATGGGTTTTGCAAGATTTTTTACAAATCTCGGTACAATTTAGTTTATCAAAATTATAATTAAAAGTGTTAATGACAATAAGTTATAGTTTTCTCTGATATCTTATAGCATATTAACGTCCTATTCAATTTGATTATTAAATAACAATCTAAAAGTACACTCATAAAACTAAAATTGATGTGCGTATAACGTTTATATAGAATGTTTGGTCCATCACAATAAAACATAATTTATACAGGATTGTCATGAAATTTAACTTCAGGTCCCCGCCACATAATTTAAACATAGAAAGGGTGAGATGATTGATTGATTATAGCTTATTTTTTTTATTATCACTATTTTTTTTTAAACTGGAAAAAAAATAATGATAATAAAAAAAATAAACTATAAGCCTATAATCAATCAATCATCTCCAAATCACTATTCATAAGAATATATTAGAAATCTCCAAATCAATCATCTGTAAGCTTTTTACATATCCATCTGTTAGGCCCAATGCCCAAAACTTCTACTTTAGGCCCAAAGCCCAAAACTTCTACTTTAGGCCCACCTTACAAGGCTCAGTTAGCACATTAAGCCCACAAAAGGCACTCTATCGAGAGGAACCTCTACCTTAAAGAGTTGGCAATTAGAGTAGGATATATATGTTATTATTATTATTTTAATAATAATTATTATTTTATTGGCTACATATAAATATATCAATTATATTTGCTATTTATTATATTGGGTTAAAATAAGTGGTCAAATAAAAAACCCAATTAGATTTTAATTTATTATATGGACCTAATAAGTAGATACCTAATATCGGGCCCAATTAAATTATAATGAGAGATTTAATTAGGTGGTATACAAAAGGGTTATAGTCCCCAATATATCAAGTACACATAACGGCTTATTATGTAACCATCAGAGAGAGCCATTGAGAAAACCCTAAGGAGTACTTGGTTGAGGAAGACAATAATCAAGAATATTATTCAGATTCAGATATCGTTACAATTATAGTATTATGGATTCAAGTACGCTTCCGACTTTAGTTTAATCTCGATAATTAGATATAATGATTACGGTCCTTGTCTCTATTATTAGAGAATTATATGTTTATACAATTATTAGATTCTATCAATTGGCATCAGAGCCTCTTCATATTTTATTATTGGGAATTAATTTATGCGAAATTAATTCATAGTGTTTATATGATTTATTTAAGTTATTGTTTTCCGATAAGGATGATTGAGGATAAAATTTACACGATTAATATGTGTGATTTAGTTTTATTGCTTCCACCGCGATGCTTATTTTATTGGAATTAGATTGTTCTGTGGCTTTCATGAATACAAGTCATTTACATGACTTTTGGTTGAGTTAATTGTTTATCATGTCATGGATCTTTGTGCTTCTTTACATGATTACATAATATAATTTTATATGTATTGGTTAAGTCCACCTTATGACATGTTTTATTGTCTTTTCTTGGGAGAATGAGACAATAATTAACTTGATTACAAACATATGGGTTTCATGTGTAAGTTTGGTTTTATAGCTTCCTGATAATTATTTTGATAGAGCTTTTACATTCTTGGATGTTTTTTATGTACAAGATTCAAGTCTGGTAAAGTTACAAGTACTCTGTAGTCATGATGTTAATGGCCATTTTATATAAATGTAATAGACATTGTTCTTTACTGGTAGATTAAGAGATTGCCCAATTTAATAATTTAAGGTCTCTTCTTGAGTGAGACAATTGAGATGTATTGTAGGATGTTGAACAAGTACATAGCTCGGTTAGTAAGCTAGAAAGTAAAAAATATATTATATTTGTGAGTTAAATTTAATAGTTGGCAAATTATTAATAACTTATTTATTTAAGTGGTCGAATATTTTTAAGTTGATTGATTGAAGTAATATGTCGCAAAAAGTGACCTCTTTTGTGTAGATTAATTAATTTAAAAATATTATTATGATGATAGAATATTTAATTTTATGTCAATTTTATCGGCCCAAAGGCTGGTAATATTTGACCAAAATTAAAATATTCTTGTGATAATAAGTATGTAACAATATTAAGTTTTTCATGTGAATAATAAGTCGGTCCAAAAAAAGGCATATTATTTGACAGAAATTAATTGTTAATACTTGATTATTGCGTGGAGAGTACCAATTACAAATTAAAGTTTTCGTCCAAAGACTAAAATTTAATGTTGCGCTAGGTATCTTGTGATGGTGTTGCCAATATTTAAAATTTATCACATTATTGTATATACTAGTTTTGAGCACTATGTTGTCTATTTGTTTTCTATTACAGTTATTGTTTCTGTTAATTCTGCTTCCGCTCAATTGAGCATGATTCCAATGTTGAATGGGACAAACTATGTCACGTGGAAAGAGAATGTTGAAATCGTTCTTGGGTGTTTGGATCTTGACCTTGCGTTGAGGAAAAAGCAATCAGTTCCCACTACGGATGATCCCAAAACAGATCAAATTGAGAAATGGGAACGCTCTAATCGCATGTGTCTGGCGATCATGAAGTGAACGATTCCAACTGGCTTTCGGGGCTCTATTGCTGAGAGCACAAGTGCCAAGAAGTTCCTCTCCGAGATTGAGCAATATTTTGCTAAGAATGAGAAAGCGGAAACGAGTAATCTTCTGTCAAAACTCGTGACCATGAAGTATAAAGGAAAGGGGAACATAAGGGAATACATCATTGGGATGTCTAATCTTGTTGGCAAACTCAAGGAACTCAAGTTAGAACTTTCAGATGAGTTACTTGTTCACTTGGTTCTTATTTCTCTGCCTCCTCAGTTTGGACACTTTGTGGTGAGTTATAATACTCAAAAGGAAAAATGGACTCTTGATGAGCTCATTTCACACTGTGTGCAAGAGGAAGAGAGGATTTTGCGAGAGAAGACTGAGAGTGCTCACTTGGCATCAAGCTCTCATGATAAGAAAAGAAAGAGAGGTAATGATATTGCAAGTGGAAAACCCAAGCATTAGTTGCAAGAGAAGCAGGATAAGGGAACAACCTGCTACTTTTGTAAGAAGGCTGGACACATGAAGAAAAAGTGTTCCAAATATGCTGCTTGGCGTGTGAAGAAGGGTAAGACTTCTGTCTTTGTTTATTCTGAAGTTAATTTGGATTCTGTACCTAAGGATACTTGGTGGGTAGATTCTGGTGCTACTACTCACATAAGTGTATCTATGCAGGGTTGCATGTGGAGCCGACCGCCAATTGATGCCGAAAGATTCATCTATGTGGGCGACGACAATAAAGTTTCAGTTGAAGCTGTTGGAACATTTAGATTATTATTAAAAACTGGTGTTTATTTGAATTTATTTGAGACATTTGTTGCACTGTCTTTTAGACGGAATCTTATCTATTTCCTGTTTGGACAAATATGGTTACACTTGTTCTTTTAGAAATAATAAAGTGTGTTTCTCATTAAATTCAAATGTGGTTGCCACTGGTTCCTTGATTGATAATCTTTATATACTTGATACTGTTGCTTTTAATAATGAAAGTTTGCACTCAAGTGCAAGAGGTACAAAGCGTAAGGTAACAGAGAATTCTGCTCTGTTGTGGCATAAGCGATTAGTTCATATCTCTAAACAGAGAATTCAGAGGCTTGTGAATGATAGAATTCTTGATCCCTTAGATTTAAGTGACTTTCAAGTTTGTGTTGAATGTATTAAGGAAAAATAAACAAACTCGAGAAAGTTAGGTGCCAATAGAGCTACAAGTGTCTTGGAACTGATTCATACCGATATATGTGGACCATTCCCTACGGCCTCTTGGAACGCTCAACGGTATTTTATCACGTTCATAGATGATTACTCTAGGTATGGTTACCTATACTTGATACATGAGAAGTCACAAGCTTTGGACGTATTTAAAGAGTATAAAGCTGAAGTTGAACTTCAGATAAACAGTAGTATTAAAGCTATCAGATCTGATCGTGGTGGTGAATACTACGGTAGATATGATGGATCAGGTGAGAAAAATTGACGAGACAATTTATATGGTGCAACCAGAAAATTTTGTCATTGGAGATCCAAAGACTGTGGTTTACAAATTAAAGAAGTCCATCTATGGTCTCAGGCAGGCTTCTCGTGAATGGTATCACGAATTTCATCATGTAATCACATCATATGATTTCGAAGTGAACTTGGTAGAACATTGTGTATATCACAAGTTCAGTGGGAGCAAATTTATCTTTCTTCTCTTATACGTTGATGACATCTTACTTGCTACTAATGATATAGGCTTATTACACGATACCAAAAAAATTTCTCACTAATCAATTTGAGATGAAGGATCTTGGTAACGCCTCTTTTGTATTAGGAATTCAGATATATCAAGATCGTTCTCGAGGTATTCTTGGATTATCACAAAAGAGCTATATCGGAAAGGTCCTGGAAAGGTATGGCATGAAAAATTGTGCACCAATGGATACACCCGTGCCTAAGGGAGATAAATTTAGTCTCAAATAGTGTCCCAAGAATGAACTTGAGACAAGGGAAATGCAAAGGATACCATATGCATCGGCAGTGGGAAGCCTAATGTATGCTCAAGTTTGTACTCGTCCTGACATAGCATTCATTGTTGAAATGTTGGGAATATATTTGAGTAATTCGGGAATGGAGCAATGAAAAGCAGTGAAATGAGTCTTACGGTATTTGAAGAAAATAAAAGACTATATGCTCACATACAGGAAATTAGATCATTTAGAAATCATTGAATATTTAGATTCTGACTTTGGAGGATGCAAAGATGAAAGAAAATCTACTTCGGGCTATGTTTATCTACTGGCTGGTGGAGCGATTTCATGAAGGTCTGCCAAACAGATTTGCTCACACTATTTCCTTTAAGGATAAACTGCTTTTCCAAGAAGGTAGCATGTCTGGAGACAAACACCCGATGATCGGTGTAAAAGTAATACCCTAAAGTCTCTTTAGGATATCCCACAAAATTATATTTTACAGATCGAGATTCCAACTTATCTGGGTCAACTTTCTTGACATAAGCTGGACATCCCCAAATCTTAACGTGTTTAAGACTCGGTTTCCTTTCTTTTCATATCTCATATGGAGTTTGAGGAACAGATTTGGAAGGCACCTTATTCAGTAAATATGCTGAGGTTTCCAATGCATAACCTCACAGGAATACTGGAAGATTCGCATAGCTCATCATGGACCGAACCATGTCTAACAAAGTTCGATTTCTCCTTTCAGATACCCCATTCAACTGTGGAGTATATGGAGGAGTCTACTGGGAGACTATACCATTTTCTTTGAGATAAGCTAGAAACTCTCCATTCAAGTATTCACCACCTCGATCTGATCGAAGAATTATAATACTATGTTTGGTTTGTTTCTCCACTTCATACTTATATTCTTTGAACTTTTCAAAGGCTTCAGACTTGTGTTTCATCAAATACACATATCCGAATCTAGATCTATCATCTATGAAAGTAATGAAGTACGAAAATCCACCCATGGCTTGCGTAGACATTGGTCCACATACATCTGTGTGTACCAAACCTAGCAAATCTGCAGCCCTCTCTCCATGTCCACTAAATGGAGATTTGGTCATTTTACCCAATAGACAAGACTCGTATGTAGGATATGATTCAAAATCAAAGGGGTCAAGTAACCCTTCCTTATGCAATGTCCGCAGTCTATTTTCACTAATATGACCAAGTCCGCAGTGCCACAAGAAAGTGAGATTTTCATCATCCCTTTTTCTTTTATTAGTATGTTCAATTTGTAGTAAATTATGCTCTACGTCACATACATACAGACCATTGTTTAAAATACCACTTCCATAAAGAACGTTATCTCTAAGAATTGAATATTTATTATTTTGAATAATAAACGAAAATCCAGCCAAGTCTAACATGGAATAGAAATAATATTCCTCACAATCGAGGGAACAAAATAACAATTATATAGAATAATAGTCTTGCCCGTAGGCATATGTAAATGAAATGATCCTACAGCTTCAGCAGCAACTCTTACTCCATTTCCCATCCGTAGAATCACTTTCTCTTCTTCAAGAGTCCTACTTCTCCTTAGTCCCTACAACGAATTGCAAATATGAGAACCACAGGCGGTATCTAATACCCAAGTAGAAATTTGACTTAGTGGCATATTAACTTCGATCATGAACATACCTGAATCAGAAGCGGTAGTCTCACTACCCTTCTTCTTCTTCAATTCTGCAAGGTAAACCTTGTAGTTCCTCTTCCAGTGCCCCACCTTGTTACAGTGAAAGCAAACAACTTTGCTCTTTGGGTCTTCAGCTTTTGGTGGAACCGGCTTTTTCTCACCTACTTTCTTCTTCTTTGAAGGGTTCTTCTTCATTTTATTAGGATTGGAACCTTCACCAATTAGAAGAACTGAACTCTTCTTAGGGGGGAAATTCGATTCCGCAGTCTTCAACATGTTGTGGAGTTCAGGCAGGCTGACATCCAGCTTATTCATGTGAAAGTTCACAACAAACTGCGAGAACGAACTCGGAAGTGATTGCAAGACCAAGTCTTGGCTCAGCTCCCCATTCATGGCAAAACCAAGTTTTCCAAGACGTTCAATCAAATTGATCATCTTAAGTACATGGTCATTCACAGATGATCCCTCAGACATCCTACAACCGAACAGTTCCTTCGATATCTCATATCGAGCTGTCCCCCCTGCCACATCATACAACTCTTGTAGATGCATAAGGATAGTGTGAGCATCCATATGCTCATATTGCTTCTGTAGCTCAATGTTCATGGAAGCTAGCATGATGTATTGAGCAACATTTGCATCATCTATCCACTTATGATACACAACATGTTCATCATTATGTGCATCGCTAGCAGGTTCAATAGGCTTAGGTGAGTCAAGCACATATTCCAGCTTTTCAACCCTGAGAACAATTCTCAAGTTTCGAAGACAGTCAACAAAATTAGGACCAGTCAACTTGTGAGCATCTAGTATACTCCGGAGTGATAGTGCAGAAGACATAACGAATATAGTAAATCTGTAAATGATGAACACATAACAACACTTAGAAAATATTCAATTTTATTTCAAAACACTATATGAATCGGGTCTTTATTCATAAGTGTCTCCCACTAGTTTATCTAATTTTTTTCAACCCCTAAGTGAAAATTAAGTATTCAAAATGCTAGTGGGAATAGGGATCCTACATTCCATCACACAACCTCGGCTGTGGCACGAAACGTCATGTGATATTCAATAGGCAGACAACATTTGTCAATTATATCTTATGTTATTCCCTAATATAAGTTTAGCCTCTTGAATAATTGAGTCACGACTGTGGCACGACAAACTCAATATTCTAAGTCAAGTTTAACCCAACATTTCGTACAATTGAATCAGTCTCCAACGGCCCACGGCTGTAGCACGTACCGACCTTTAGATTCTAATTCAATGTACACATCTCTATGTAATAGACAAGTATTTCTTATTTCGAAATCAAAGCCCTCGGCTGTAGCACGAAACGACAATGATTCAAAAATAAGAACTACTTTCTACCATGTTGGAAGGCTTTGACCGACACAAGCCCGTTGTGTCATTGGTCAATTACTACATGATATTATTTAATTTTAGAGGGATTATATTACGTTACAATCATAATCATATTATAAAGAGATTCTTCCTTTTAAATTAAATATTTCAAATCAATAATTGATAATCAGATGATTCCCAGATCGGGTGGAGCATTGTCAAGAGGCGTCACTTAATAACCCTTTCTTACAGATAGAAATCTGTTGTTGACAGAATCATCCTTTCTCTCAATATTGAAAATTCATATTCTTCATAAACACAAGAATCTCATGATCGTATTCATAATATTTATTGTTAAGGCAAGAAACGATTCCTATTCTAGATTTTCTAGAGCACGCCTTATATTGATTTAAGTTCACCTAAATCTATCATCGCATGGTAAACATAGGCATATATCTCATATATAAAATTAAATAAACAAGTAAATGTAAAGTGCAATAAAGTAAATATGTTTGGTTATGACCCCATCCTATGTGATCTTTATCAAGCTCATGATAAAGATCAAGGTCAATCTAATATGGTGATGGAAATAAATACAACTACTTATTACATAAGTCTTCTTCTTTATTTAGACTTCTTGTATGCCTCGTCTTCTTCTTTGTATCACCTCCATTGGATAGCCTTCTTGAGTATTCAATTACATTACATGATTGAAAGTAAAACTAATCTAATGAACTTACAAGAATAACTCGAGTTACATTCGAGATTTATGATTACAAAGATTGACGACATGCAAGTCGTATTTAAAACCAAAACCAAAACCATTACACTAAGGTCGAAAGGCCATAACCATCCACCATGCTCATACAACACATAAAAGCATGTTAAAACACATAATCTGATCTTAACATATCATATTATCCATGATCTAATCATAAAAAAAATATGATAAAAATCAGAAAAATCAGAATTAAATCAGAAAAACAAGAATCACTGTTTACGGGCAGTAAACGACGTCAAACGCCTTACAGACGAGTCGTTGATAGATTTTGCTATCAGTTTTGTTCAGACGCTCGTTTACCTATGGAATAGGGTATTAGTTTGCGTAAATCGGACACCAAACCCAGATTTCAGCAAATCTGCAGCAGCCAATTTAGAATCCGTATCTAATATGATTCTCATAATTAGAACAAACATAAATCATGTATATATCAGTATATATACAGATTACATAATCATCTTATGATTATACAACTCACATGAATATCATATATTCAAAACCATACATATATAAGCATATTATATCAACATCAAATCATGGCGAATCACGTACATGCTCATATATCGAAAACAGTTAAACACATAAACGAATTAAAAACTTTTCGCAAGTAGCTCTGATGCCATTGAAGGGTTTTTAGCACATAAACGAAGCGAAAACGTAAACTTAAATCTTAAAAAAAAAACTGAAACCCTCCGCAGGATCCATGCGAAAAATAATATTTAATTCGTAGCTCAGTATGTTTACCTTAAGAAGCTTTACATTAATGGGAAAATGGAGGTCTTTAATAGCGATCCAAGAACCACGAGCGGAGATCCTTAGCAGCTGCTCCTCAAGTGTGAAACACTCCAACGGTATCCACCAAGAAAACGATGTAATGGAGAAGGAGGAGGTGGAGAGAATTAGGGTTTTGTAAAAAATTTAGGTTGAGGCAAAAATAGGGTTTATAATAGTATATTTATAGGCAAAATTTTCAGCTGAAAATTTTCCCATAAAATATTATTATTATTAACCCTTTATTATTCTCACTAATAATTAAAACACCTTTTAATTATTAATCCTTTTTCTAAACTCTTTAGAAATAATTCTCTCACTTGATTTAATTTCCAAAAATTAAATTCTTAATTAATAATATTAAGAACCTTTTCTTAATTAATTTATAATCAATTAAATCTCATTTAATCAATTATTAAATTTGCCAATTAATTATTTATTTCATAAATAAATAATTATCAGCCATTATTAATTAATTCCTCCACCATTAAATCATTCTCTTTTATGGTGTGACCCTGTAGGTTCAATATTAAGCCGGTAGTAGAAATAAATAATAATAAAACTATTTTATCATTATTTATATAAATTCTCTAATTTATTTAATATGATTAATTAATTAATCATATTTATTCTACATCGTGAGGGATACTTCTCAGCATATCGCGACTATCCGGATAATACGAATTCACTGCTTAGAATACCAAGAACCTATTCAGTGAGTAGTTACCGTACAATTAATTCCTTCTACCCTGCAATGTCACGATTAAATACAAGGCATGGAACTTGTGTCAAGCCTATCTTATTTAATCACTTGCTTTCCCATTCACAATGCTTAGTTATATTTAATGTAAATTAGAAACTCCTTTCTAATTTCATTCACTCTGACCAGAGATTCCTGAACTAGCATAAGTGGATCAGCATTGAACATTCTCTTCCTATACTGGAAGGGGTAGATCCTTTATTGATCATACACTATCTTCGTGTACAAATTCCTATACCCAGTAGAGCCCTTATAATTGTCCATTGAGACTAAGAACTAAACCAAAGCATAGTTTAGTGTATACAAGATGACTATGATGACCTCAAGTCTAAGGATACTTGTACAACTATCACTATGTGAACAACTGCTGACACGTGAGTGAACTCCATCAGTTGTTCAGCTGTGTGAGTCATGTTCAATGAACTTATTCTATAATAAGCACCTACATACTAGCTATAGTGTCACCACACAAATGTCTATGAGAACAGACATCCTTCATAATGAAGCAAGCATACTATGTACCGATCTTTGCGGATTATTAATTACCAGTTAGTAATCCTACGACCAGAAAATATTTAAGTTTAAAGTTATCATCTTTTAGGTCTCATTATTATGATCTCATCATAATCCATAAAAAGCTTTACTCTAAACTATGGTATATCTTATTTAAACACTTAAATAGATAAAGCCCGCAATAAAACCAAAACAAGTTTTTTATTAATATCAATGAAATTTAAACAGATTACATAAAAGTTATTCCTAAATCATCATACATGATTGGACTTAGGAAACTTCTCTTTCAATATAACCATGTAAAGTGGTACTCTGTGAAGTGATACCCTCTTTAAATTAATAAAAATATCTTGGTAAAAATTAATAACTGTTATAATATGATTGTCACACATGGTCAATATTGTGAGCTTGTAATAGCAGAGCTATGAACTAACATTTGAAATTGTATACATGCAATTAATAGTTTGTTCCTTGTATTGCCTATAAAAGCCATGCAATTGTGAATGAAAAAGAACACACCGGCAACACGAAGATATATCATCGATATTTGTAATCCATCATTTGCTTGCATTCTTCTATATCACCTCTCCGCCCCTTTTATTTACTCCAGCTATTGTTATAATATAGTTAGTATTTTACAACACGTTATCGGCACGAAGCCCTGCCGAAACTGAGAAGATATAATTATATACATATATATAAGTAGACGTGGTTACACCCTCTACATATAATTTAAATACATATATGACCGGGGTAGACGTGGTTATACCCTCTACTAATAATTTAAATATATATGGCCGGAGCACCGCCTGTTAAAATTATTTTACGGTATCATTTAATTTTGGGTAATACCGAAGTATAGTGAGAACCTTAATTTATAAATTACATACTTATCGGATAATAACTTTTTGCCCCTAACTAACTTATGCAGGATTGTCCACTTTAATTTATTATTGGTCGGAGATAACCTACATACGCAGACGTCTGTATGGCGGGTGAAAATCCATTTGTCATTTTATATATAGATCTGTTTATAATATCAATGATAATAATGATATATACATTGATTATTGCGTACTTGTTAACGCACCTAATTAAGTAGGATTTTATGTAATATTTACATTAATGAATTAAAATTTAATAATTTTTGTGTTAATTCAGATTTAGTATGACAAATATTACAAGCTTGTCGTTCGTTGCCTTGGACATTTCTGGCGATAAATTATTTATCATGGGTACAAGATGTAAAGTTGCACTTGGGTTCAAAGAAATTAAGCAATACAATAAAGGCAGAAAATAAATCCACGACCGCAGAAAACTTTACCTCTATAAATTTTCCCCGACACCACATGCATGAAGATTTAAAATCTGAGTACTTAGAAGTCGAGGATCCTATTATTTTATGGGAAAATCTAAAGGATAGGTTCGATCGCCAGAAACTAGTTTATCTACCTGCAACTAAAAATGATTGGGCTAATTTAAGACTTCAGGATTTTAAGAGTGTCCGAGCATATAGCTCTGCTTTGTTCAAAATAAGTTCTAGGCTTATTATGTGTGGTGAGAAAGTTACAGGAAAAAAAATCGATAAAACACTATCAACTTTTCACCCCAACAATATCAACTTAGCAGAAATATACAGGGAGCGCAAATTTACTAAGTTCGGGGATCTTCTATCAACTCTCCTCGTTGCTGAACAGAATCATGAATTGGTGATTAAGAATCATCAATCCCGTCCAACAAGATCTGCCCCATTACCTGAAGTAAATAACATGTCATTCCACCATAATGTACGTGGAAAAGGGTATAGAGGTGGACGGGGCCAAGGTCGGTACCGTGGACGAGGTCGGAGCCACGGGCATTTTTGTCCATATAACAACTTTGGTCACCGGAAGTGGCAATCTGAATCACAGAGTAAAAGAAAGGCACCACAAGGAGGAAAAACTGAAAATATTTGCTATAGGTGCGGCATGGATGGGCACTGGACATGTAATTGTCATGCCCCAAATCATCTTGTTAAGCTTTACCAATCTTCTCAAAAATCAAAAGAGAAAATGGTAGAAACAAATTTCGCCAACAATAACATAGACGATTTTCCGAGAATCACAACTGGATGAATAAGTATTAATGGCCCGAATGAACCTAACGAAACTCCCATATGGGAGGCTGAAGATTAGTTTCATATAATTACTATAGTAGTGTGTATTGTGTGCCTTATTTTGTTTGAACTATGTAGTATGTTATGTTCTTATCAAATAAATTATGTTTATTAATTATATAAAGAATGGATTCTGAAGATATATGCATTGCTGATTGTGGTACAACTCATACGATTCTACAGAACCGAAAATATTTTACCCAAATAACCAAAACCGAAGCTCAAGTCGGAACAATTTCCGGCGTATCTAATATAATCGAAGGTTTTGGAAAAGCTAGTTTCGTCCTACCTAATGGTACCCACATACACATTACAAATGCATTATATTCTAGTAAGTCTACCAGAAATCTTCTTAGTTTTAAAGATATCCGACTCAACAATTTTCACATCGAAACTACCTCTGAGGCTGATAGAGAATATCTTCTTATTACTTCCACTAAACCTAGCAACAAGAAAATCTTAGAAAAGTTTCACTCACTTTCATCAGGATTATATATGATGAAAATTAGAACTATTGAGTCACAAAATGTCATTTCTTCCAAACTCATAGATCCAAAATCTTTTACACTTTGGCATGAAAGATTAGGTCATCCTGGAGTCTCTATGATAAGTCGTATTATAGAGAATTCTAATGAAAATTGGTTGCTCGACCATCTCCTGTTAAAGTTCGGCTTGAAAGTCCAACTTTTCTAGAAAGGATCCAAGGCGACATATGTGGACCTATACACCCATCATCTGGCTCATTTAGGTACTTCGTGGTATTAATCTATGCCTCAACTAGATGGTCTCATGTTTGTCTTCTCTCAACTCGTAATGATGCTTTTGCAAAATTACTTGCACAAATAATCAAATTACGAGCTCAATTCCCAGATCATTGCACTAAGTCAATTCGTCTAGATAATGCCGATGAATTCACATCTGCAACCTTTATTGACTATTGCATGTCTGTAGGAATATCAGTTGAACACCCAGTTCCTCATGTACATACACAACATGGGTTAGCCGAGTCCTTTATCAAAAGACTCTAACTTATTGCAAGACCGTTATTGTTGAAAGCAAAATTACCTACATCTATTTGGGGTCATGCAATACTTCATGCTGCTAATATTATTAGGATTAGACCAACTTCCTACAACCAACATTCTCCGCTATAACTGGTACTTGGTCAAGTTCTTAATATTTCTCGCTTCAAAATTTTCGGATGTGCTGTATATGTACCAATTGCTCCACCACAAAGATCGAAGATGGGAGCTCAAAGAAGAGTAGGTATCTACGTTGGTTTTGATTCCACATCTATAATTAGATATCTGGAACCTCTAACCGGAGATTTAGTTACCGCAAGATATGCAGATTGTCATTTTGACGAGTCTATGTTTTCTCCCTCAGGGGGAGATAAACATTCAAATAAAGTTAATCCTGACCTAACATGGAATGCATCAGGATTATATTTTCTAGATCCACGTACTGGTCAATGCGAACTTGAAGTTAAAAGAATTATCCATATGCAAAATATTGCAAACCAAATGCCTGACGCATTTAATGATTCTAGAAATATAACTAAATCTCATATACCTGCGATAAATATTCCAGCTAGAATAGATATACCAATTCAAAAATCAGATATAAAAGAATTGGTTACGGAATCAAAGCCACGCCTGAAGCGTGGTAGACCGGTCGGTGCAAAAGATCTTGCACCACGAAAAAGAAAAATAAAGAAAATTGCCCCTGAAGTGGCACATGCTCCAGAAGAAGCAAATATCCCTGAAGTGGTATTATATCCTGAAGAGATTTCAGTCCCTGAAGATACGGGATTAAATAATCATGAAATTTCAATAAATTATGTGCATGATATGAAATTATGGGATCGAAGTAAAGCCATAATCGATGATGTATTTGTATATTCCGCAGCATTGGATTTCGACATAAATTCTGATCCTGAACCACAAAGTGTGGATGAATGCCGTCGAAGAAAAGACTGGCCAAAATGGAAAGACGCAATCCAAACAGAATTAAATTCATTGCGTAAAAGAGAAGTATTTGGACCAGTTGTCCAAACACCAATTGGTGTGAACCCAGTTGGGAATAAATGGGTATTCATAAGAAAACGAAAGGGTTAAATATCAAAGTAGTCACTGAAGTGAAGGCCATATATCACTTCCTTCACTAATCTTAACGGGGTATCATTTTGATCACTAAAGTCATATAAATATCAAATAGATAACTCTAAAAATGCGATTATAAAGTAAATATTATCATATGTTATGTTCTACACATTTTTCTTCAATGCTACTATAACCAAATGAAAAGTTGTGAACTCTAGTATTTTAGATAATATATCTAGATTTAAAAAAAATTATTTACTATTTATTTTAAATTTTCTAGTTATTTTATCTTACTTAATTAAAAATAAATAGTAAATAAAAGTTTTAAAATCTAGATATATTATCTAAAATACTAGAGTTCATAACTTTTCATTTGATTATAGTAGCGTTGAAGAAAAATGTGTAGAACTTAACAAAAGATAATATCTACTTTTTCGTCACATTTTTGGAGTTATCTATTTGATAATTATACGACTTTAGTGATTAAAGTTATACCCCGTTAAGATCAGTGAAAGAATTGATATATCACTTTGACTTCAGTGACCAATTTGATATTTAACCCGAAAACGAAATGAAAAGAATGAAATTATGAGATATAAAGCCCGACTTATAGCACAAGGGTTTTCTCAAAGGCCTGACATTGATTATCAAGAGACATACTCGCCGGTGATGGATGGAATTACTTTTCGTTTTATATTAGGTATGACATCTAAAGAAAAATTGGAAACACGTCTTATGGACATCGTTATTGCATACTTGTATGGTTCACTTGATAGTGAAATTTTTATGAAAATCCCAGAAGGGTTAAAAGTGGATGAGTTTAAGAACCCTCGTCATATATACTCCATTAAACTTCAACGATCATTGTATGGACTGAAACAATCTGGTCGTATGTGGTATAACAGACTTAGTCATTATTTACAAAAGAATGGGTATATTAGTACTCAAATTTCCCCGTGTATTTTTATCAAAAAATCACAATCTGGTTTTGTGATTATTGTTGTATATGTGGATGATTTAAGCCTTGTAGGAACAGCTACAGAGGTTGATGAAGCTGCCATATATCTAAAGACAGAGTTTGAAATGAAAGATCTTGGAAGGTCAAAATATTGTCTTGGTATACAAGTTGAGCACTTGTCATCGGGAATTTTCCTCCACCAATCTACATATACAGAAAAGGTTTTGAACATATTTTACATGGATAAATCTCATCCGTTGACTACTCCAATGGTGGTTAGATCTTTAGAACCTGATAAAGATCCATTTCGACCACGAGAAGATGGTGAAGAGGTTCTTGGTCCTGAAATCCCATATCTTGGAGCAATTGGTACACTTATGTATCTTGCAAATAATACAAGACCAGATATTGCATTTGCTGTGAATTTATTGGCTAGATTTAGCTCTGCCCCGATGGACAGACATTGGAATGGGATCAAACATATATTTCGTTATCTTCGTGGAACAATTGATTTTGGGTTATTCTTCCCGTAAAACTCAACATCTCAGCTGATCGGATATGCAGATGCTGGATATTTGTCAGATCCTCATTTTGACAAATCACAAACTGGATATGTATTTACATATTGCGAAGCAGTCATTTCGTGGAAATCCACGAAGCAAACTACAGTGGCAACCTCAACAAATCATGACTCGGAACTCATTGCAATTCATGAAGCCAGTAGAGAATGTGATGCATTGATCAACTCAGGGAAGGATATATCAAAGGAGACAGGACGAAGCACATTTCACCAAAATTCTTCTACACTCATGAGCTTCAAAAGAATGGTGAAATTGATATACAACAAATTCGATCATGCGACAATCTTGCTGATTTATTCACGAAATCATTATCGAATTCAACATTTGGGAAGTTGCGACATAGTATTGGAATGCGACGACTTAAAGATTTGTTATAACAAAACTTCAGCGAATGATTAGTTTTTTCCTAGAGGAGATTGTACTTTTTTTCCTTCGTCAATTTTTTTATCCCACTGGGTTTTTCTTTGACAAGGTTTTAATGAGGCAATCTATGATCCATAATGACAATAAAAGGGGAGTGTTATAATATGATTGTCACACATGGTCAATATTGTGAGATTGTAATAGTAGAGGTATGAACTAGCATTTGAAATGGTATACATGCAATTAATAGTTTGTTCCTTGCATTGCCTATAAAAGCCATGCAACTGTGAATGAAAAAGAACACACCAGCAACAATCACTTTTTTGCTTGCATTCTACTATATCACATCTCCGCCCCTTTTATTTACTCCAGCTATTGTTATAATATAGTTAGTATTTTACAACAATAACCCCTTTGTCATGATAATTATATTTTTTCAGAAAATTTTAGTGTTAAATATCGGACCTAATTTTCGCATAAAGTGATAATTTTAATTAAATACATATATTTCATTTCCCCTGTAAATCAAAAAAAAAATCATTATACTAGTTTGCTTAGATTTGATTGCCCAATAACTTTTACATTATCTAATATCTTCTGAATTGTCTTCACCTCATTTTTGTGGTCGCCCTGTTGTCGCAATAATAATATCTCAATTGATTGTAACATTTGAATAACGCTAGATGTCGGAATTTTTAGATATCTCGTGATTATCTTCTTCTTCTTCATCCGCCTCCAATTCATTTTTATTTAATTGACTTAGCAATGTTTCAATAATATTTTAGTCTCTGGTTAGTTGAATATAGAAATGTATTAAATAATCATTTTTTTATAATTCTTCTTAGTTGAATCTAGACATATAAGAGGTATAATGTATATCTAATGTGATAACCTCTCTAAAATGATAATTTTTTCCGATTCTAAGAAATCACTTCTGAGGGTTCTGTTATCATAGGTTTTGTGCCACTAAAATACATATATCTATTGTTATACCTTTTACCTAAAACTTTATTTATTTAAAATGACACAAAAAACTAAATAAAAGTATATAAATGCGTAATTATGTTGCTTACTATTATTTTAGTCATCTATTTTTCTTCGTTATCTCCCTCGCATTCCCTCGCATTCCTACGTGAAAAAATCTTCATAATATTTTTGTCCACTGTTCCTTTATTTACGGTATCATTTTTTAATTGATCCAAAATAATTTATCATAAACTTATGTGCAATAAGTAGTTCCAACTTTTTTAAAACTTATAGGTAAATGATAACACCGTAAAATTATAGTTTTCTCTACTATCTTTACTATAAATTAATGCCGTGACCACTGATTTGAGACCAATCCAAAAAATTAACTTTATACACGACCGTCATGAAATTTAACTTGATGTAATCGCCACCTAATTTCAACACATTCATTATTTATATGTGATAATCACTACTCCCTCAGTGTCAATAAATTCCATACATTATTTTTTTACACTTTTTCAATACTGTTTTAAGACATAACTCCATGATATTTTTATTTTATTTTTTCTAAATAAAAATTTTATATTTAAATTTTTATTCAAAAAAATATTATGAAACTATATTTTATAAAAATCTCGAAATTCGTGCAAATAGTAAACGTATAAAAACTAGCGGCGCGGAGTAACTACAATTTATGATCACTACATTTCAAAATAGCATATGGCTGGTTATGATCCCTTGCGGTCCTAATTTTAAAAGGGTAACCATGCAAACTTGTTTTTATTCAATAAAATTTGTTTACTAATGATAGATGACACAATTGAACAATGAATCAAATGTTCATAGTTTGCAACCATTATATAGGATTTAGCTTAGTATGTATACAAGAAATTTAGAAAGCTTCAGCAAGCAAGGCGCCTGCATGGTCCTGAACCACCTTCCAAGCTGCACTCACATGCTTAATATCTGTTAGGGTTCCTCCGATGGCGAACCGGATTACGTAAACCCCTCCCAACACCGTGTGACTCACGTAAATCCGACCCGAATCATTCACCGATTCCAGCAACTTCCGGTTGATTTCATTTACTTCATAATTGCAAATTTTTGCAATCATTGCAGACGGCTTGATTCTGAAACAGACCATTGAGAAAAGTCTAGGCGCCGCGATTTCAAACCTATTGTCCATTCTTACTAGGTCTTCGAAATACTTGGCCATGGCTACATGCCCTCTTATGAACTCTCTTAGCTGACAAACTCCATAGCTCCTTAATACAAACCATAATTTCAATGCTCGAAATCGCCTGCTCAACATTATTTGCCAGTCCTTATAATCCACCACTTTGTTCGTTTCACTGGCATTATTCTTTAAATATTGGGGATATGTGGATAGAGATTGAATAAGAGCACTCGGATTCTTCACCCAAAGACAACAACAATCTAATGTTGTCAAAAACCACTTGTGTGCATTCAAACTATAAGAATCTGCATTTTCGACACCGTCAAGATACTGTCGAAATTCGGGGCAAATGCAAGCACTTCCCGCGTACGCAGCATCAACATGAACCCATAAATCGTACTTTTTCGCCACCTCTGTAAGATCCGGCAATGGATCAACTGCGGTTGATGACGTTGTCCCGACAGTAGCACACAAATACAAAGGAATAAGCCCATTTTGCAGATCATACAAAATCACGGATTCCAGTCGATCAGGACAGAGCTGGAAATTCGAGGATTTTCTAGTTTCGATTACACGGATATTCTTGAAATCTATTCCAGCAATCTTGGCAGCCTTCTGCAGTGCAGAATGAGTCTGGTCAGAACAATAAACAACCAACTTACCAATATTATTATTTTCTTGTTGTCGCAAGTTTTTGTCTCTAGCTGCCACTAGCGTACACAACAAGGCCTCGCAAGTAGTCCCTTGCAAAACACCACCACCACCACCCGGAAAAAGAAACGATTCGGGAAGTTGAAGCATTCTCCCGAACCAATCAGTGACGACGTTTTCGAGCTCAGTAGCAGCAGGAGAAGCCATCCAGTTAAAGCCAACAACATTGAAACCAGTACTCAGCATTTCACCAAGAAAACCAGCAGTACTGCCACTAGAAGGAAAATAAGCAAAGAAGTTAGGACTTTGCCAATGTGTGATCCCAGGGATTATTTTAGTCTGTACATCTTGAAGAATCGTTTCGAGAGATTCGGGGTTGTATGGGGCTGATTCGGGTAAAATTTCGCGAAGATAACCAGGTGAGACTTGACTTCGAACTGGATAATTTTCGACTTTACAATAATAATCTGCAAGAAAATCTATCATCATGTGGCCTTGCCTTCGGAACTCTTCAGGCTCAAGTGTATTCATCGGAAATTGGGATGTTATTTTTTGAGCTGTATGATTATCGATTGAGCCCATTTTATCTTGCTTCTGCTTTTGTGTTTCTATAACAATTTACAAAGCAATGCAAGTGTAAGCAAGGCAAGTGTAGTCTTATCGTGGTACGAAAATTTCCTTGTCCATGTGTAGCTTATTTATTGTTTTTTTTTGCAATTATGAGCTATACCTTTTGATCCTAATTCCAATAGAATGCTAGTTTCATCCTTATATTTAAAATAAAATATTACTCCCTCCGTCCCTAAAAACGTTTCCTCTTTGTATTGGACACGTTTGCCAATGCACACTTTTGATTATTAATATCTTTAATACCGTATTAGTATTATATATAAAAATTTCATTGTATTAAAGTATTCATAAATACGAATCCAACAAAATCACTCATTACTATGTTTGATCTTATAGATTAGACGTAAATTATTAGTCAATCGCTTACCACGAACAGTGACGAAAGTCAAAATAGGAAAAACAATATGGGACGGACGGAGTAGATATTAGGAATCTGGAACATCGATAAAATTTTGAGTGTGAACAATATTTCTTATATTGGTTCCTTCCTTTATTATATTACTCCCTCCGTCCCAATTTATCTGTCTTATTTGACTTTTGATGATCAAATTGACTCAACTTTGACCGTAAATAAAAACTCATTTATTTATTATTTTGAAAAATTAAAATATGCATATAAAAGTAGATTAAACATACTTTCTAATTATATAAATTTTATAAGTATTTTTGATATTATACTATGTGAAATTTCCGGTCAAAGTTGGGTCAATTTGACCGTAAAAAGTCAAACAAGACAGATAAATTGGGACGGAGGGAGTATATTATTAAAAATACTTTTCATAAACTACGCAATAGAGAGATAAAAAAAATGTTCTAATATTATTTTATTAAATGTTCTAATATTATTTTATTAAATGAAAATTAGCACTTGCTAAGAAGAGGTACGTTGGTTATTTATAAATAAAAGAGGAAGAATTTTAATAAAATAAGAACTCACTAAAATTTGGTTAGAGCACATTTTTTCGTCTTATTCCTTAAATTACACCTTACAATAACAAATGTGGAATCTTGTAACATCTTTGGAGCACATCTGTGGAAAGAAATGCCCGAAATTGTTTTGGTTTGTACATCTTTGAAGGACTGTTTCCACTTCCACGTGTTCGGGATTGTATGGACCGTGAAAATAATTAACAACTTTTTAAAATTTAATTCCGCAAGAAAATCGATTATTAGGTGACCTTCTAAATTTTTTAGGGTCTATAAAACACTCTAATCCCATGTTAAAAAAACAGATATTTTTTACTTAATTTTAAAGCTAAATTTCTAGCAACAAGTAAATTAACAAATTATGATTTTTTTGGGACATATACGGGACTTGTGAACTCGAGTTTCTCCATTTATTCGTTTCAGAATTTTTGAATAATTATGTTTTGAGCTTATTTCAAATTCAAAATTGACAATAAATTTTTGTACAAACTCATTACTATCAATATAGTACTAACTAGACTTGTCAATTGTTCGTGTCGTGTATTTGCGTGTCGTGTACCTTTTCATGTCGTGTACTCAAATGTCAAACAAAAAACTGAACCATTTAGGGTTCGTGTACTTTCGCGTTCGTGTACCTTAGTTTCGTGTCGTTCCCGTGTCGTGTTTCGTGTAAAATTGAATATTAATATTAATATAATTAATTAAATAAATTAAGGTAAATATTAAATTTTTAGGTAAAATATATACAAAATTTATATAAAATGTATACATTTAAATCATTTATACTTACAAAATTATAAAGTTATGCATTACTTTTAAAGTATTCATTATAATTATACATATTTATATTTATATTTATTTAACTTTGATATTAATATTTATAATAAATATTAATATTTAACTAAAAATATATTTATTTTGTATATCTCGTGTCATGTTTGAGTATTTAAAGAGTAAACACTAAATCAACATAATATCTCAGTCGCGTATCTCGTGTCGTGTACCTTTTTATAACGTGTACTCAAAATGTAAACATATATACTAAATTTTTATATCATATTCATATCATATGTTTATATCGTGTTATAAATGACCGTGTCTAGTCCTAACAACATTGAAAAGTAGGAGTTATAGTAATCGGTGTATATGTATGCCACGTTTACCAAAAATTTTAGTGGCAGAAAGAGGGAAATTTATAATTTGAGTTGTAATCAAATTTAAATGTGATGTTAATAAGTAGGTGTATGAGGCCTGAGGAGAGACATCGGCATGTGAAACCGAGAAAATAGGCCAACTAAAATGAAACTTCATTTATTCTTTTTTAATTATGATATTTAATATCATAGGCTCAGATTTTTAATTTTTTATTTAAATTTTTATACTTTTTATTTATTATGCACATGCACACAAAAGTCGGGAGTATTTCGGAAAACAGTCTTTTCATTTTTATGAGAACTAACATAATAACCCGTGCGAGGCACGGGTTATTTTCTAGAGTTTTTTTATGTATGCAATTATAATGTTTTTAGTTATATTTTTATTTGTAAATGTTATATAATGTCTAACGTATTTATCTGTGTATCATTTTCATGCATGGGTTATTTTATAAAGTTTTTTTATGTATGCAATTATAATGTTTTTAGTTATATTTTTATTTGTAAATGTTGTATAATGTCTAACATATTTATCTCTGTAATATTTTCATACAACGCATTACTAAATTACACAATGTTTCCAATATAGCTTATTAAGGAAAAATAAATATATATATATATATATATTCTTGTTTGTATTGTATAATTGTATTTAATGAATGAATATAAACAGGATAGTCTTAAAATGAAACAAATAAACTTAATATGTAGAATGTTGGTATGTTTACAACGAAAAAGTTAAAAATTAACATATATGTTAAATACATAGTTGACCAAAAATTTTGAATTTTATTTAAATAAACTATGTAACTGTTCTATATTATTACTGAGTTCTCTACTAACTTACAATTAACTTACTCAATTTAAAAAGATAAAAAATGAATAACTGAATTCAGAATGACTTGCAATCATAATATAAAATTTACACTACTTTTAATATAAAAGTTGATTTTAATGAAAAATGTTAGTTTTTGAAATTTAACGTATGTATGTTTGGAAAAATGTTGGTTTTTTACACTACTCTTAACAAAATAAGATTAAGTTATATGTGTTTATGTTAGCATGTGAATTATCGTATGTTACATTTATTAGGAAATTACGATGATTTCAATTATTTATATGTTAAATATCTTATTTATGTACATGTATAATCATTATTAATATCTAGTGAGGCAATTGATTACTTAAATAACATGTTATAATTATTCAAAAATTAAAATTATGTAATAAATAAATTACAATAATTTATATATGGTATTCACATTATCACCGACAAACAATCCATATCTAGCCCGCAAGGTTGGCTCAGTTGGTTAAAAAGAGGATAACTATTCTCTTGGTCACAGATTCGAATCCCACGGGAGGAGAGATTCGAATCCCACGGGAGGAGAATTTATGATTATGCCTCCTTAGCCAGAGCATGTCGCTTAAATGCGGTTTATCTTGGTTCACGTGGTTTGCAGGCTATTGCGTGAACCCAGAGGATTTACCCGGTGCGCACCCGGTGGGTAGCGACTGCGGGTTATCTACGATAAAAAAAACAATCCATATCTGTTTTTACGCGACCGAGTATCAATCGTGTAACTTAAAATAAATTATATATTGTAAGACTTATTATTGATGTTCATGATTTGTTTTCAAGAATTTGAAGGAAAAATTGTAATTATATTTTTATTTAAACTATTTTTAAGTTTCTTTCATTACAACTTTAATATTTCTTCATATAATAATTTTATAATATTGTATACTTTTCTCCTAAAATTAAATATTTTTCAATTCGATAAAGTTTTATAAATATTAGTTGAACTGGTTAATTCTTCAAATTATTGAACAATATATACATATATATTAAATAGTATAAAATGTATTGAATCAAATGCTACAATATAGTATAGATATAATTTTTATTTGAATAATTCAAAATATTAAAATAACTCAAAATATTTTTACAATATTATCTTGATCAATAAATATTGTTTATCTAAAAGAATTCTTTTTAAAATGCTAGTTTTTTATAGTGAAAAATAAAAAATAAATCAATTTGATATATCATCATAGTTTTAACAAATCTCGTGAGATCTCATATCAAATTTTAAAATATTTTTAAAATCAGGACAAATCTCAAAACACTATTGCGCTACCAGTGAAGTTAGTAATTTTAATACAAATAATCAATTGACTTGATACTATAAATACCTCAAACATATTAATTTATATTAATATAAGATATCAAAAAAATTCACATTATTGATAAGATATTCTCGTCGAACTTGTAATTTAAATTTACTAAACGTAGAATGTGACAATATTGTTCGGCTAGTCATGGAGTCAAATTTCGAGTATTTTTTGAACAATGGGTCAAATTCTTATTTCAAATTCAAAATAAACTAAAATTCATTGACTCATTATAATTCGAACTTATCTAAATATTTAATAGTAATCTAGATTATTTATATATAGGCGATTCTATTTTCAATATTTTCTTTAAAAATTATATATGTAAATTTTAATTACTTTTTATAATAAAAAATAATATAAAAATATATGAGATATATTTTCAAACTAAAAAACAATAATAAATAAGATAATAATCCAGTTTTGTACTATGCCTAACTTTATATCTGGAATTAAGTTCTTTAAAATTAATTGTCCAAATATTCAAGTAACTATCATTTTTTTTGCGGAATTCAAGTAGCTATCTTTAAAGTTAAATAAAATATTTATTTAGCACACTTACATATTATGTGTATGATAAAAAACACATGTGACAATATGGTGTAGTGGTACACGGTTGTATAGAAGAATGAAGACATGGGTAGTTTAGTCTTTTCAATGAGACTTTTTAATCTCAAAATAGTATCCCCTTGTTGTGTTGTTATATATAGAAGAGATAAGCTTTATTCTCCCCCAAACCGTGCGACAGGGAATATACTGGTTATATTTGATTTGGTTTATATTTATAAAAAATACATAATTATTAAAAAAATTGTAAATTATTTTCATACATATCCTTATTTATTGTATTAATTGAGGGGTTATAAGTGTATATATATGTCTTCAAGTCAAATATTAGAACTATCAATTAAGGAGTAAGCATAAAAATTGAAATAAAAATGACACAATTATTTAAGGATTTTTTTTTTCAAACGAGGCAAATAGAAGGGGTCGGACTACCCCGAGAGAGTATTAGGTGGCTGCGAAACATTCCATTCATTGAATATTTGATACCTCATCATAATTCTTGCATTAAAAGTTGTCATCTTTAGTTATAATTTGATTAATTTCATTTGAGGGATTTCTCACACTTCCCAACTAACTCAACGACAAGACCGTTATTGAGTTTAATCTAGCTAAATTCTTAATTGTTCGAGATTCGACCTATTAAAAGTTATTAAACTCGAGTTCGAAATTTTATTGATTTAATTTTTTATTTTATATCGATTTATATAGAAAAAATTATTCCTGAACACCTTCATGAATATATTTCCGAACTATATTTTTTTTAATCGTAGGTGACCCGTAGCCGCTGCCCTTCGAATGCGCACTGGGTAAATCCTAGGGACTATTCAACGTGTGAACAGGCTTCGGCTGGATTGAAGATGGCTTCGGCCGTACCTGAAAGTGAAGAGAATGCGAGGGTTTGTACCCCCGATTCACCTCCGGTGTGAGAATCAGAATCTGACTGTAAAAGTATGGTAGTAATACAAGATAAGCAGAGTGTTGACGAGAGAATGTGTGTGTTTTGTCTTACTTCACAAGAGTTTTTATACCCAATCCTGCCATGAATGTTCATCCATTACAAATCATTAAGGAGGGAGTGAAAAGGGGGCGTTATGTCCCTTGTTCTGTCCAATGGTCCGCGAGTAGTGGGCCTCGGCCTGGGCTTCCGTGGGCCTTCGTTACGCGGGCCTGGAGGTCTTTCGGCCTAGTAGCTTAACCGCTTACCGGGCCTTCGTTCAATGGGCCTTATTGGGCCTATAACCAATATGTCCCTGTCCTTCGGCTGGGCCTTCGGGCCGGCCGACGGACACCGGTCTCGGCCCATATTGGGGTGAAGAAACCCTAGGGCGATCGCTTCAGTCCCGCCTCGATCTTCGGTCGTACACGTGGCAAGCTTGTGGGGACTTGCAGTGCATTAATGTGACAGCTGTTGGCACGACGTTCCATGACTCAATCTAAGCCGTTGAATGTCAACCGTCTTGATCTAGGACGTCCATTTCAAAAAACCCCAACCGTCGTTTTTCTAAATTTATTTTAGGCGCCTATATAAGCCCATTTGTGTGTTTCATTTTCTTTTTATCACTTTAGTTCCTCCATACACAGTGACAAATCACGGTGAATCTTCCAATCACGGGCAACAGCAACTCCGTCTTCCCAAATCATCCCATTTCAATCCAAGAACATCTCCAAATAAGTAAGTCTCTTTTCTTGTTTTCCAGTTTTGAATTTGCATGCTAATTTTCTGTTTTAGGGAGTTTGCATGTGGACTTAGTGGTTTTGTTCTGGGTTCACGGGGTTTTTTCTGGGTTTTGTGCGTGTGCCATTGCGTTTTTCTGGGGATTTTGGGTATTTCTGGGTAGGTAATATAGGTTTCTGGGTTTTACCAATTTGAGGAGGCCCCACGGGTTTAAAGATGGCATGCGAGGCGTTTTCTGACCAAGAACGTTCTTCGGAATTTCTTGGTTTTAGAACGTCTTTCGGGAGCCGACCCAGGGCGTAAACAGGTGGTCTGGAGTGATGTTTGCGAAAGGTTCTGTAGGCAAGAACATCCTTCGGGAGGGCTTGCCTCAGGAGTAGCCTTCGGAAACAGCCTCCGGGGTTCTGGTTCGTTCGGTCCTGGGACGTGTACTCGGGTTTTTACTTTTTCTTTTATGTCTGCTAATACGAGTACATGGACTAATGTCTCTCTGTTCCTGATACAGGGACATGGACCGAGCAAACCGTCCCCTAGATTCTTGGGACCCCTTGTCGAACAGCTTGGTGGGAACGTCTTCCATTCGCCCCGAGCGGACGGGACGGGCCCTATATGGTTCGGCTGCCGACTATCCCGCATCCAATAATAGATCTGAACTGATGAAAGGACGCGTAGTTCAGATGTATGATGATTACTCTGTCCCTCGAGGGCTTTGTTGGTTGTACGCGCCGAGGGAGGGTGAAAGAATCTACGACACTCCCGGGGTGCCGGATGGATATGGAGGTTGCGCCGTAGGGGTTTCAGAGGCAGCCTTCAAGTGTGGCTTGAGGGTGCCACCGTTGAAGCTGATCAAGCACCTTTTCTTCCAGATGGGTATCGCCCTCGGACAGATGGACCCGAACGGGTTCATCCATATTAACTGTTTTCAGAATAGGTGTCTTCACGCTGGGATCGCACCCAGCACTCGCCTATTCTGGTACCATTATGATTTTCGGAAAAATCCGAAGATTTCTGGTTTTTACACCATCGCCCGTCGAGCAGGGCAGCCTGTTTGGACGGCGACCAATTCGAACAATAAATCCACTCACACTCATGGGTGTTATGTGAGTGGTCCAAGGTTGGCGGCCATGTCGGTTTGGCGAGATATGAATCCTGCGTTGCTTCTCATGCCGAGTCTGACCTTGGAGGAGAAGGAGAACTACACGGCGTTAGTGGACGTCAATGTGAAGAAGCTGGGTCCCGGAGAGTTTCGGGACAAGGATTGGCTCTTCAGCTTGTGGGGTGGGGGTAACAAAACTTCTTCCTTGTCTTTTCTTTAGTTTTGTCCCAGCACCTGTATATTTGCTTGTTATGAATTTGCTTATATATGCCCGGACTGACTTGTTTCCCCTTTATATTTCAGTGTCTTCGAGAGAGGCCTTGATCGAGAGGAAGAAGGCCAGGGCGGCCGAGAAGAAGGCGGCTGAGGCGGCGGCGAAGAAGGTTGCCGATAAGGGAGCTACGCCCGATCCTTCCGAGGGCACAAGCGAGAGGGCCCAAACCGAGAAGCCTCCGTCGCCCCGTCAATCTCGAGCGGCTTCTGAGACCGAGGAGGGGGACGATCTGGAGTACATGGGAGAAGGGAATCCCTCCAAGAGGACCCGGAGCAAGGAGGAGATTGTGCGCTCTTATCTCCCGGGGTGGGGCGTGCTCACGTCCGACCATACTGTGTACCCAGCCCGACAATCCACGAAGGAGGTGGCTTCGGACCTATGCCATGGCCTTCAGCTCCCGGTCGATCTTCCGACCTTTACTTCGGCCTCTGCTACCGAAGCCTGCACGGAGCTTCTGTCCTTCCTATCCTTGGTACATTTTTTTAATCTTTCTATTTTTCTTCCATCTTCTTCCTTTCGGCACCTTTTAGTAATATTTTGTCGTCCTTTTGCAGGCTGCCCCTTGGGCCGCAGCCGTGGAGGATAAGGTTAAGGACATGGAGACTCGGATGGCCGAGGTAAAGGAGTTGGAGAGGAGGGCCGTGGCGGCCGATGAGGAACTTGTAAGGGTGAAAGCCCAGAACGAGGTCAAAGCCGCGGCGCTGAAGGAGGACAGATCTCGGCTGAAGACTGAGCTGGAGAGGGCGAACCGGAGGATCTCCCACCGGAACGTCCAGCTGAAGAGGTCCCGAAAGGAGCTTCGGAAGAAGCAGAAGCAGCTGGACCGGACGGAGGAACGCTGCTTCCAGTTCGGCGCTGATTATGTCCTGGAGAAGGCCCATGGCCTGAACTGGAATTATAAGCAGTTACTGGACGACAACCTGGAGGATCCTATCGGCCGGCCAGCAGTCGAAGTCCCTCATGTCTCCTCCAGCGAAGACGAAGAGCTCTCGGATGAAGACCCTCAAGCCTAAACCTTCAGCACTGAGGTGCTTGACATGACGGAAGATGATCTTGTTGCGAAGTTTGTCGTTGGTGTTTCATTGGTCGTACCCAACTCTTGTAGCGGCATTCTTCGTTCATCTTCCTGGATTTCTGTTTTTTGTAATCGGTACTCTTTGTAATTGGTATTTGTAATTTGTACTCTTGCCTTCGGGCTTTTGTAATTTAACTAGCCTTCGGGGTTTTATATTTTAATGCATCTTTTGTTTTTCATCAGCATTGTCCGACTGTATTTAATTGTTGTATCTTTTGCTTCATCCGCCTTAACAATCTAACAAAATGAATCGTATCTTCGGCTTATTCCTTCGCCTTAACGAAAATGAATTGTATCTTTGGCTTTTTGCCTTAACAATTTTAATAATTTGAATAAAATGAATCGTATCTTCGGCTTATTCATTCGCCTTAACGATCTTAATGAATTGTATCTTCGGCTTTCTGCCTCAACAATTTTAATAATTTGAATAAAATGAATCGTATCTTCGGCTTATTCATTCGCCTTAACGATCTTAATGAATTGTATCTTCGGCTTTCTGCCTCAATAATTTTAATAATTTGAATAAAATGAATCGTATCTTCGGCTTATTCATTCGCCTTAATGATCTTAATGAATTGTTGCCTTACTACCCCCTACGGCCCCAAGGGTTAAAGGTCGAAGGTGAGTTCGGGCTGTTAATCCTTTTACTGAATTCAGGCGAGGGAACATGGGTGCTGATCTTTCAGCGATTGTCCCTAGATCAGCAGGTCATGGTTCGTTCGTCCAAGTGAAGGTCTTCTTCGGGATCGCCCCTAAACCTGGTTTTCGGTTTAATTTTAAATACTTGAGTGAGGTCGAAGGACCATGTTCTTCTTTTGATCGCCCCAGAACAGGGGTTCCTTCGGCCTTTTTAATAATGATTAAGGGAAGATGAATGATAGGGCGTTATTCCAGGATTGCCCCTTAAGCCCCTTAATTCTTGTTTACCAATTTCAAATTGTCATAATAGTGCAGTGATGTTCGAGTTTTGGGCGATTGCCCCTTATGTCGTTCAATTAACAAATTAGACAAGGGCGGCGGCCGAGGGGTTTATCTTCTTCGGGATCGCCCTCAGATAATACTCGGTCGGCCGCAGCACGTATAAATAAAGAAATTTGACAAAAAATGAATCTTTATTTAGCCAAGTTGCTTACATTCTTCACATATAATTCAAATACAAACTTTTAAGAAATTTCTTACTGATAAAATTTTCGAAGGCGACTGGCATGCCAAGTGTTTTTGATTGATTTGCCTGACAATGTTTCGAGCTTAAAGGTTCCCGGACGAACGACCTCGATCACCTTATAGGGTCCTTCCCAGTTAGGCTGGAGCTTTCCTTGTTTGGACGGCATGGATGCGGCCAACTCCCTTAGGACTAGGTCTCCTACTCTGAAGGACCTTTTCTTCACATTGGAGTCATAGTGTTGTGCCGCTTGCAGTAAATACCTCATGTTTCTTTGATGTGCAGCTTCTCTTTCTTCTTCTATCAAGTCTACATTCGCCTTCAACCCGAAGCTATTAGTTTCCACATTGTAGGTCTCGGTTCGGTATGATTCCAAGCCTACTTCAACGGGAACTAGGGCCTCAGTGCCGTAGGCCATTCTAAAAGGAGTTTCTCCCTTTGATGTCCGGGGGGTGGTTCGGTAGGCCCATAAGATCCAAGGGAGTTCTTCCGCCCATCTTCCTTTTGCCTCGCCCAACTTTTTTTTGATTCCCCGGAATATCACTTTGTTCGCCGCCTCGATTGCCCCATTTCCTTGCGGGTGGGCGACTGAGCTAAATTTCTGTTCAATTCCGAAGTGGTGCAGAAACTTGCGGAATTTGTTTCCAATAAACTGAGTTCCATTATCTGAGATGCAGGTTTTCGGAATGCCAAACCGGAGAATGACATGTTCCAGGAAGAACTTTTTAGCGGCTTCTTCGGTTATGGTTGACAGAGGACGAGCTTCGACCCATTTGGTCATGTAGTCGATGGAAATTATACAGTATTTCGCTTGCTTCGTGCTAGTGGGCAGTATGCCAACTATATCCACGGCCCATATGGCGAATGGAATTGGGCTTAGTACAAAGGTCATTTCTTCTGGAAGCTGTTTCGGGACAGTGGCGAACAGATGGCATTGTACACATCTTTTTGCATAGTCGATGGCGTCTGCCCTCAGAGTGGGCCAGAAGAATCCCTGTCGGAGAATTTTAAAGCCGAGCGACTGACCAGCCAGGTGCTCGCCGCAAATTCCTTCGTGTACTGCCTCCAAAGCCTGTTGTTGTTCTTCGTTGTTCAAACAGCGCAGAAGGGGTTGACTGACTGATCGGCGATACATCCGCCCATTGATTATAGTGCAGTTCGATGCTCTGTATTTAATTTTCAGCGCATCCTTTCGGTCGGGTGGTAAAATGCCTTTTTCAGAAAGTTCCTGAGGGGGGTCATCCAGTCGCTTCCCTGGTGAATTTCAAGACATTCTTTCTTCTCGATCGAAGGCATTTTGGCTTCGGTGAGGTAAATAGAACCAGTTAAGTTCTGTGTCTCGGCCGAAGCTAGCCTAGAAAGGGCATCTGCCCTAGAATTGTTCTCTCTGCCAATTTGACTTATTCAAAGGTTTCAAATGATAAAGAAGCCTCACGTACCTTGGCGGCATAGGCTTTGGTTCGGGGGTTCCTTTGCTCATATTCCCCTGTGAAGTGTTTCACGACCAACATGGAGTCGCTGAAGGCCCTTAGGTGCTTCGCCTCAAGGCTTCGGGCCAGCTTCATCCCTGCGAGGAGGGCCTCATATTCGGCCTCATTATTTGTCAAAGGGAAGTCGAACCTTATAGCTTGGCATATTTCAAATCCTTCGGGACTGGAGAGGATCAAGCCGGCCCTACACTTTTTTCCGGCTACCGACCCATCTACAAAAAGCTTCCACTTTCCTGAGTTTCGGATTAGTTGTTCATCAGGAGAAAGGTCCTCCGGACCCGGGAATGTGCATTCAACCATGAAGTCGGCCAAAGCCTGGGCCTTAATTGCCGTTCGGGGAACGTATTCGAGATCAAATTCCCCGAGTTCGATGGACCATGCTACGACTCTCCCAGAGGCTTCGGGCCTAGTCAAAATCTTCTTCAGAGGTTGGCTGGTGACAACTTGGACCGTCCGGCCTTGAAAATAATGTCGCAATTTTCGGGAGGCCATAACCAACCCATATGCGAATTTTTCGGCGTTGGGGTACCTTGTCTCTGCGTCCTTGAGGATATGGGACACGTAGAACACAGGATGTGATTACCTTCATAATTTTTCACAAGGACGGCCCCCAGAGTTCTGTCGGACACAGCTAGATAAAGCTGAAGAGTTTCCTTCGGATCGGGCCTCATCAAGAGTGGTGCCTTCATCAAATATTCTTTTACTTCTTCGAACGCCTTTTGGCATTCGGTCCCCCACTCAAAATTCTTTGACCCTTTGAGCACGGCGAAGAAGGGAAGTGCTTTTTCGGCTGACCGGGAAATGAAACACCGAAGGGCGGCGAGCCGACCTGTCAATTTCTGTATATCTCTGATGCATTTGGGAGGTTCCATATTGATAACTGCTTTGATCTTCTCCGGGTTCGTCTCTATTCCCCGGGTGCTGACCATGTACCCGAGAAACTTTCCACTAGAGACTCTGAAGGTACATTTGTTCGGATTGATCCCCATGTTGTTCTTTCGGAGAGTTTCAAAGCATTCCTTCAAGTCTTCGGCGTGATCTCGGAATAGTGATTTTACTATCATATCATCCACGTATGATTCCATGTTCCTCCCGATCTTCTCTTTAAAGACCTTGTTCACCATTCGCTGGAATGTGGCTCCAACGTTCTTCAGTCCGAAGGGAATTTTAATATAAGCATAAGTCCCCTTCGGAGTTATGAACGCTGTCTTGGGCACGTCCCTATCATTCATAGCAATTTGATGATAACCAGAAAAAGCGTCCAAAAAACTAAGTACCTCATATCCTGTCATTGCGTCTATCAGTTGGCCGATGTTAGGCAAAGGGTAGTGATCCTTTAGACATGCCTTATTGAGATCCGTGTAATCCACGCACATTCTCTATTTCCCATTCGACTTCTTCACGACCACCACATTGGCTAGCCAGTCAGGATACTCGATCTCCTCGATAAATTTGGCTTCTAACAATTTTTCCACTTCGGCTTCTATTACCTTCTGTCGTTCGACTGCAAATGTCCACTTCTTCTGCTTTACCGGCTTGGCCTCAGGCTGCACATTCAAGCAGTGCGTTGCCGTCTTGGGATCCAATCCAGGCATATCTTCGGGTCCCCAGGCGAACACATCATGGTATTGCCGGATGACAGCTATTACCTTTGCCTTCAGATCCGCCCCCATGTTTTTTCCAATTCGGACCATCTTTCCCGAATGGCCCGCATATAATTCCACTTCTTCGGTCTCTGCTGTGGGTTCGGCAATTGGGCTCGAGAGATCGGCCCCAAATTTTTCCAGCTCGATGTTCAATGTCTCTCGGCTTCCGCTGGGTTCGGATTCTGCCCGCTTCCTTTTCCCAGTTCCATCCGGTCGTTCGTATTCCTGATCCTTCTCAAGGTCTTCGAGCATTATGATTCGGGCGGTTTTCTGATCGCCCCTCATTTCTCCTACCCCTTTTTCAGTGGGGAACTTGAGTTTGAGGTGGGGTATAGATTCCATTGCTTCAAAGGTTGATAATAAGGGCCTGCCAAATATTGCATTGTACGGGCTTTCAATCCGAACCACATAGAACTTCACCATCTTTTCGACGGTATACGGCAACTTGCCCAGGAGGACCGGAAGAGTAATCGTTCCTTCGAACTGAATAGGATGTCCTCCGATGGCGTAAAGGGGAGCCTCGTTACAGGGCTCTAGTTGCTCTCCTGCCAAGTTCATCTTGCAATAGGTTTTGTGGAATAGTATATTGGCCGAGCTGTCTGTGTCCACCATTACTTTCCATATTTTATTCTGCCTGATGATGGGATTGATGATTAGAGGGTCCTCGTGCGGGCGAATGACATCCTCGTAATCTTCAGTGATGAAGGTCATGGGCATGTAGGGCTTTGCCTGTCCGAACTGATACAGATTGTACACCTGTCGGGCATACTTCTTCTTTGCCGTCTTGCTATCCTTATCCAGGATGCTTCCCCCAGATATAGTTTTTACTTCGCCTCGTATCCTGTCCCTTCGCTCTGGCTCATCGGCCTCTACTTTCTCCTCTTGGTTCTCCTTCGACCCCAATCTATCTCTCAGATCTCGAATGAACTGATTAAGCTCGCCGTCTTTGATCATGCGCTCAATGAGCTTCTTGAGGTGATAACATTCATCAGTGTTATGCCCCTTGTCCCTGTGATAGTCACAGTACTTATCGGGGATTTTCTTGTGGTTCGGGACCTTCATCTTGGCGGGGCGAACAAACCCTGGCTTGCCCTTTATCTCATGGAAAATCTTGGAGATCGGCGCATTCAAGGGGGTGAACACGGCCGAATCTCTATCTCGACGTCGTTCGGCCCCACGATCTGTGTCTTTCCTTCCTTTCTGCTATCCCTCTGGTCAGATCCTGATCTTGAGCCCTCATATCTGTCGGCTCGCTTTGATCGGTCGTCCCTTCTTGAGTCTTTATACCCCCCAATACTTTCCATTTTTCGGCGAATATTCTCGCCTCTTACATATATATCATTCAGGAATTTTGGTGGAAATCGTAAAGAGATGAGCGAAGCTTTTTACCTTTATAGGGGTCTTGCCCCGCCGTTAGGAAGCCCATTGCTTTGATTTTGTCCAGGTTAGTGACCATCCCCGCTTCTTCCTTGAACCGAGCGAGATAATCTCCCAGCTCTTCATTCGCCCTTTGTCGACAGTGGACTAAGGCTTCGGTATCCTTCGCCTTTCGGCATAGGTGCGAGTAGTACTTTAAGAACTTCCTCTTCAACTGCTCGTAAGACCCGATGGACCGAGGTTTCAGGGATTTGTACCACATTGAAGCAGACCCTTTGAGATAAGTCTTGAACATTTTGTACAACATGATATCATTGTGGCCCATCCCAACCATCAGGAGTTCATACTTTTCACAGTGGTCCTCGGGGTCTCCTTTCCCGTTGAACTCGCTCATCTTGGGGAATTGTCTCTCTTCGTCCGGAGGGGGTCGGTACAGCTCAATCTCTTGTATTACAACAGGTTCTCGATCGGGCCACTTATCACCGAACAGGGCCTTCTCTAAGCGATTGAGCCTTAGGCGGGATCCATCGGGCTCCTCATCTGAATCAGAAGAGTAAGGTTGTTTAGTCCTCTTCCTTCAGGGATGCGAATCAGAGTCAGACTCATCTTCTTCGTCATACACCCTACATTCCCTTCTATCTTTATTCGTTCTGCCGGTCTCGTCGGCCCACATCGCCTCTCTCAGGGTTCGTTCTTGCATTTCAATTTCCTCCCTTTGCAGTTTACAGGGCCTTCGACTGGAGCGCATCAGCTTCTCTTTTCTTGGCTCGCGCTTCCGCTTCCTTGTCAACTTGATCAACTTTGGCCTTACCCTTCTCCGCGGCCTTTTCTGCCCGGATCTTTAGGAGTAAGGCCTGTTCTTCAGGGGATAGCGTAATAACCCCGTCCTCGTCGATTAGGGTGGACGGTTGTCCTTTGTCGGTGAAACCAGGCGGTGGTGAATGTTCATGAATTATTTCTGTCATAGTCTCGTTCACAACTTGTAACTCTCGTATTTCCTACAGACGGCGCCAAATGTTACGCCCAGATCCTTTTGGTCACGTGAACAGGCTTCGGCTGGATTGAAGATGGCTTCGGCCGTACCTGAAAGTGAAGAGAATGCGAGGGTTTGTACCCCCGATTCACCTCCGGTGTGAGAATCAGAATCTGGCTGTAAAAGTAGGGTAGTAATACAAGAGAAGCAGAGTGTTGATGAGAGAATGTGTGTGTTTTGTCTTACTTCACAAGGGTTTTTATACCCAATCCTGCCATGAATGTTCATCCGTTACAAATCATTTAGGAGGGAGTGAAAATGGGGCGTTATGTCCCTTGTTCTGTCCAACGGTCCGCGAGTAGTGGGCCTCGGCCTGGGCTTCCGTGGGCCTTCGTTACGCGGGCCTGGAGGTCCTTCGGCCCAGTAGCTTAACCGCTTACTGGGCCTTCGTTCAATGGGCCTTATTGGGCCTATAACCAACAGTAATGTTAAATCAGCAAAGCTTACTTGTTACCGGAATGTTACCTCATCACAAGAAAACATAGTTAAATGTTATTTCATATTCACCTAACTTCTGAAGTATGCCGTCAACAAATCAACCGAACAAACATTAATGATAATAGGATGTTAAGTGCACAGACATGAGCCATATGCATGAATATATTCTAAAAAATTAAGTACATCTTGAAGCCACTATTAAGTTAAAATATACCTTTGGTTCAAGCATTAGAGCACCCATAGTGCAGCGTCCCATTTTTCTCTCCCTAGTGACCCTTTTAGCTGCCACGTAATCTAGAAATGGGTTCAACTAAAAAATAGCCAAATCAATACAATGCAAGCACACTGTCACATTTATGGGTCCCATTATTTTATATATTAGTATTAAAAAGGATATATTATTTATATTATATTATATATGTATTCAAAGGGTTTTAAATTTTATTTAATAATTTTCAAATTTTAATAATCAAAATGAAGTGAATAAAAAATATCATAAAAATAAAAAATCCTTAATTTAAATGCATCATATTATTAAGAAAACATGAATTAAAAAAACAACACACAAGAAAATATTAAAAATAAACGTTACAATACAAAAAAATTAACGATTATTATGGAACTGGAAGATATGCTCAACCAGGTCATTTTGTAGCTGACGATGTCTTTGTTTATCACACATTTGCATACTGTGTTGTATATATGTTTCATGCGGGACAAAAGGTTCTTCACCCAAATTTGGTTCCGGTAAGCCATTTTATTGCATCGTCATAAGTTGGTAGTGGACCAAATTGAGCCGTGTATGTGTTCCTCTCGTCTTCAACAATCATATTATGTATTATGATGCATGCCCTCATGATTCTCCCAAGATTTGCTCTGTCCCAAAAATGTGTTGAACCACGTATAATTGCGAAACGGGACTGTAACACACCAAACGCTCGTTCAAAGTCTTTTCGTTGGCTTTCTTGATATTTTGAAAATAATTTCTTTTTTTCACTTTGGGGACGGGGTATCGTTTTAACGAATGTTGACCATTCAGAATGTATTCCATCAGTTAAGTAATATCCCATATTATAATTGTTTCTATTAAGAGTAAAATTTACCTCTGGAGCACGACCTTGTAGCACATCATCAAATACTGGTGAACGATCTAAAATATTTATGTCATTATTTGACCCAACAAATCCAACAAATGCGTGCCATATACATAAGGCAGATGAAGCAACCGCTTCCAATATAATTGTTGCAACTCCTTTATGACCACTCATGAACATTCCCGTCCATGCTTTTGGACAATTTTTCCATTGCCAGTGCATGCAATCAATACTTCCCATCATAATATGAAATTGCATCCACAATACGGAGAAAGACATGTCTTCCCATACAGAATCTTCGTCGAAATATATTTTCTGGATATACTGGATTTGGTGAAAAATAATCATTCACTAGACGTTGATGACCTGCTTCATGATCTCTGTAAATACATTTTCGAGGCGTGGATGTTGAACTTTGTCCATATATTTTATGAAAGAGTTCGACTCGATAATTATCTTCAGTGTCATCACAAAATTCTTCAATAAATTCTTCAATTAACTCTTTAGTGAAACTTTCTGGTGTAGATGTTTGATTCATGTTGATGTAAATTGAATGACCTGATAGATCTAATTTATATACAACAAAAAAATGAATATATTCTAACGGCAAGCTCACAACAAATAAAAATAAATGCTAGCTTCCAACAGCTAACATACAAACAAATAAAAACAAATGCTAGCTTCCAACAGCTAGCTTACAAACGAATAAAAACAAATGCTAGCTTCCAACGGCCAGCTTATAAACGAATAAAAACAAACAAGAAAATACAAACTTTAGTTTCTTGTCATATTTTTCTCAAGCAACTTTGCATGAGCCTTCCGCTGAGTGTCATTCATTTTAGTAGTATATGCCATAATGACTTGTAAATCCATCTCAGACTGTTTCGCCTCAATCTCCCTTAGCAGAATGTCATATAATTTATCCATTATGTCCATTTTTCTTTCGTGATTAACTTGTAAAGATTCCCATTCATCAACTTATGCAGCTCTGGCCTTCCCCTTTCCCTTTCTTTTAGTTGCAGCTTTTGTACCAGGGAGACGAACCGGTTCAAATTCTTCAGATGTTGGTGTATCGTTATTTCCTTCAGATGAGTAAGCTTCAGAACTACTTATTTTAGTTCTTTTAGAAGTTGCACTAGTTGGAGCAGTTCTCCACTTAGGATGTCTACGAAACTCACGCTAATGAAGCTCAAAGTTAGACTTTTTCTTGTAATTAATTAAATGATCTTCATGAGCTTTCTCAATTATGTTATCCAAGTTTGAACCGCTCCCGATTTTTCGTTGAGCCTCATCATAACATGCACCAAATTTCTGAGTACCTTCATTTATTCTTTGCCACCTTTTTTTCCTTGCCACAACTCCTCTTTTAATGACACTGAGATTATCTTCTTCACAATATTAATGAATTCGCTCTCAAAATGCTTCGGGTTTTTTATCAGTACCGACTACTGGACCAATTGACACATTCAACCATGCACTTATTAAGAGTTTATCTTCAACCCACCTCCACTGATCGGTAATTTCTCGTAAATCTTCAGTTTCCTCGCAATCATCATTTAAATCGATAATGTTTTCATGACCAAAAGCCGGCACTTGCGCACGTTTAGAATTTTGACTATTGGTGGGTGTTTGTTGAATTTCAAATTGTGGATTTGAAAGCGGAGGAAATGGAAATTAAAGATTCTAAGAAAATGGAAATTGGTATGGTGAATTCGGATTTTGAGAATTAAAATTAAAATTTTGTGGGTTTGCAAAATAGGAATTTGGATATAGGTATGGAAATTGAGGGTTTGAATTTTGAGAATTTGAAGGTGGAGGATTATTTGGATTCTTATTTTGATAATAAATAAAAATTAATTTTTTTTAGGAAGTGAAGAATGTGAATGATAGAATAGGAGAAATGAGTATTTATAGAATTAAATGTTAACGTTATAAAATTGAACGTTATAAATAAGAACGTTACAATTAGCCGTTGTACAGAAAAAAGGACTGCATGCACATTCAATAACACCTGCAATGATTAAAAAGAAATAATAAAATATTTAAAAGTAAAGAAATGGGACATCCCACTATGGTGGGACTGCCCACTTCATATGTATTTGCTTCAACGCTTAAAATGAGAAAAAGAGATGGTCGACTCCACTTTACGAGTCCCAATGTTCGAAATGTACCCGTGTTGCGGGTGCTCTTAAAATCACTTGTGCAAACACTTCATCTGTGTCTGGCTCAGCCTGATTAAACACATAAAAAAATACAATACATCTTAGTAAAGGTACAAACCACATACTTCACCCATGAGTTCGATGAATTAGATTATCAACAAATTAAAATGTGTACATAGTAGTCTAAATTAAAAAACCAAACAAAAACTTTTTTATTACCTTTAAGTTAACATCAACAACACGGCATAATATCTTGGGCGGAATATTATACACCGGGCATCTGCTGCTCTGCCACCTGATTACCAAATCTCAAGTTAACGTGCTAATTAAGAAATCCATACAAGCCAATCATACAAACTTCTTTAACAATAAAAATTAATTTTTAAAAATAAAAATATAAGCCACCATCTTCAGATGCCTAACAATAAAATTTTACACTACAAATCTATATTTCTATTACTATAAAAAAATCAAAGTCTAAAAGTAATAGCTAATTAAGTAACACACATAAAAATTATTGTGAAACTACACTTAAAAGTAACAACAACTTTAATACACACACATATAGAAAAGATTTAAAAACTATATTAGCAAAAATATAAATTAAACATATTCAATGTGACTTAAGAAAAATAATACACAAGCTCAGTTTCACTAGGCACAGTAACAAGCGGACCGACACAAGTCTTTCATAGCCACCTGGTGGCAATGTTAAATAGATAGCCAAAATGTACTAAAAATCCTCCTAGTTATCTGACTAATACAAATTATTTTTCATTACACTGGGCTTTGATCTACATGTCAACTAGCTTGCTAATTTATAGTTATCACAGGTGCAACAAAGATGACATATAAGTAGGGATTTATATTTAGTTAACAGAAGTCGATATCAATAATATGATCAATATAGTAATTTGCAGAATCATTATTCTGCAATAACAAGGCTATATACTTTAGATTCGATCATGACAAAAATAAGAAAAATTAGGAAAGGTGGGAACCTGGAAGCACACAACAAGACTTCCAGGCTTCAAAATATGGCATTCTGAGTGGTCTATTCTGAGAGATCATTCACGAATAGACTCTTTCACATTAACCACACATTGTCCTCTGGTCCATACCCGACAAATAACTTATTTATTCTCATTCTGACAGAGCATCATGCATATGTAGAGCAAGTCATCAATAGTCATAAAACAACAATAAAATTCAGAAAAAGAAAACAAGACTTCAAGAATATAAATAGTTTATATATGGTACTATTAAACTAAAGACTGATCTTAGCTGCTTTTTTTTTGCAATACTATCCGACAGAAGTTGGGCACGAACATCCTTGACCTTCAAGTAGTTATACATCAGAAGACCACAGGTTGTAATTCGTAATAGAAATTTGAACTGACAATATAGAATTCATACCAATTGCATAGCCATTGATATTGAGTTTAATAATTGTTGACTCCGAAAATATGAGAAATAAAAGAGCAATCAATAACTAGTCTTTCAAAAACACCAGCAACTCGTATGGTCATTGTACCCGTTCTTTCATTTATCAATAAGATTGAAAAGTTTAATGTAAAACATTTGAAAACAATATCCATAAATTGAAACTTACAATAATAACCATAATGTGTCAATACCCATTTGCTGAATATAGCTGTATAATTCATATTCAAACAATAGTAGCATCACTTTATATTTTACAAATAATCAAACATAAATCAACGATAGCACAAATAGATGTTCAAATACACAAACATATCTTTGATATATACAAATACATTATTAAAACTAACTTATTAAAACAACAAGACACATATATATAACAAAAAATAAAATAAAATAAACATATACAAACAAATATTATAAGAAAAGGAGACATGGATATAACTATATGTACCATTACAACCGCAAAATCACTTACTTTGTAGATGACCCAAGATGAAGAATCAACCAATCTTTTAAAAAAGTTCAATTAAAACCCATAATTTGAATATTAAAACAAAAATTTGGGAAATACTTACTAATTTGAGCGGCTTCGAGGTAGTAATTGCATAATCGACCTCAATAAAGCTTTATCGTCATAAATTGAGTGTTTTAATTGAAAAAAAACACTAGGGTTCGAGCTAATTAGAATTCAATATTGGAGGGTATTGGGGGTTTGAAAGCTAGGGTTTGAATTAGAGGTTTGTACACTAGAGTTTGAAGTATAGGGTTTCGGTTTAGGTTCGAATTAGGGTTCTTGAGAGGTGAGATGGTGATATATAGAGTGAGATGGAGAAAAAAAAAGTGGGCTGAGAGCTGTTGGTGTAGAGATGAAGAAGGGGGAAATAAAATTGTGTCGAGGGGGAATAAGTTTTTAGCATAAGGGGAAATGTTTTGAAGTTAAAGGGGGAACGAGGGAAATGTATAACCGCATATTTTTTAAGTTTTTTAAATAGTAGTTTAGACATCGGTGTTAATCATTACTGATGTATTAAAATAAATTTAACATCGTTTTAGAATATAGTTGAAAGGAATATGTCCTAAGTCCAATCATGTATTAGGATTTAGGAATAACTTCCTGTGTAATCTGTTTTGATTTCATTGATATTAATAAAAGACTTGTTTTATTTTTATTACGGGCTTTATCTATTTAAGTGTTTAAATAAGATATACCATAGTTTAGAGTAAATCTTTTTATGGATTATGATGAGATCATAATAGTGAGACCTTAAAGATGATAACTCTAAACTTAAATAGTTCCGGGTCGTAGGATTACTAACTGGTAATTAATAATCCGCAGAGATCGGTACATACTATGCTTGCTTCATTATGAAGGATGTCTGTTCTCATAGACATTTGTGTGGTGACACTATAGCTAGTATGTAGGTGCTTATTATAGAATAAGTTCACTGAACATGACTCGCACAGCTGAATAACTGATGGAGTTCACTCACGTGGGAGCAAAATTTGAACTTGATGAAGTTCAAGAAGCACAAACTACTACGGATCAAGTGGAAACACCTGTTCTGACTGAACAACCTTTTGTGGAACAGCCCATTCATAGGTCAGGGAGAGTGTCTCACCAACCTGAGAGGTAATATGGCCTTGTCATTGAGAATGACAATGAGTTGTCGATCATTGATGATGACGACCCTGTGACCCATAATGAGGCTATGAGTAGTGTTGACTCAGAGAAATGGCATAGTGCCATGAAATCCGAAAAGGAATCTATGTATACGGTATACGAAAGAATGATTAGAGCAGATGGCCAGGTGGAGACCTATAAGGCCAGGCTTGTGGCAAAAGGATTCAAACAAAGGCAATGGATTGACTTTGATGAAACCTTTTACCTGTAGCCCTGTTAAAATCAGTTCGGATTTTGCTTGCGATTGGCGCTTACTACGACTATGAGATCTGGCAAATAGCCAGATGGTTTTCTTTCCAAGAGAAAAGAAAACCTAGTGTGTAAGCTGCTGCGAATCGTATGTGGTATAAAGCAAGCTTCTCGCAGATGGAACATCCGTTTTGATGAGACAATCAAAGAGTTTGATTTTATCAAAAACGTAGATGAACCATGCGTCTACAAAAGGGTTAGTGGGAGCGCGGTAACATTTCTTGTATTGTATTGAAATAGAGTTGACACACATAACAACATAGCAGACCCACTCACAAAGCTACTTTCTGAAAGTCACTTTGATCGTCATAAAGACAAGATGGGTATTAGATACCAGAGTGATTGGCTTTAGTACAAGTGGGAGATTGAAAGGAATATGTCCTAAGTCCAATCATGTATTAGGATTTAGGAATAACTTCCTGTGTAATCTGTTTTGATTTCATTGATATTAATAAAAGACTTGTTTTGTTTTTATTACGGGCTTTATCTATTTAAGTGTTTAAATAAGATATACCATTGTTTAGAGTAAAGCTTTTTATGGATTATGATGAGATCATAATAGTGAGACCTAAAAGATGATAACTCTAAACTTAAATAGTTCCTGGTCGTAGGATTACTAACTGGTAATTAATAATCCGCAGAGATCGGTACATACTATGCTTGCTTCATTATGAAGGACGTCTGTTCTCATAGACATTTGTGTGGTGACACTATAGCTAGTATGTAGGTGCTTATTATAGAATAAGTTCACTGAACATGACTCGCACAGCTGAACAACTGATGGAGTTCACTCACGTGTCAGCAGTTGTTCACATAGTGATAGTTGTACAAGTATCCTTAGACTTGAGGTCATCATAGTCATCTTGTGTACACTGAACTATGCTTTGGTTTAGTTCTTAGTCTCCAGGGATAATTATTAGGGCTCTACTGGGTATAGGAATTTGTACACGAAGATAGTGTATGATCAATAAAGGATCTACCCCTTCCAGTGAAGGAAGCGAATGTTCAAGGCTGATCCACTTATGCTAGTTCAGGAATCTCTGGCCAGAGTGAATGAAATTAGAAAGGAGTTTCTAATTTGCATAGAACTACGCATAGTAAATGGTAAGCAAGTGATTGAATTAGATAGGCTTGACACGAGATCCATGCCTTGTATTTAATCGGGACATGGTAGGGTAGAAGGAGTTTATTGTACGGTAACTATTCACTGAATAGGTTCTTGGTATTCTAAGCAGTGAATTCGTATTATCCGGATAGTCACAATATGCTGAGAAGTATCCCTCACGATGTAGAATAAATGTGATTAATTAATTAATCATATTTAATAAATTAGAGAATTTATATAAATAATGATAAAATAGTTTTATTATTATTTATTTCTACTACCGGCTTAATATTGAACCTACAGGGTCACACCATAAAAAGAGAATGATTTAATGGAGGAGGAATTAATTAATAATGGCTAATAATTATTTATTTATGAAATAAATAATTAATTGGCAAATTTAATAATTGATTAAATGAGATTTAATTGATTATAAATTAATTAAGAAAAGTTCTTAATATTATTAATTAAGAATTTAATTTTTGGAAATTAAATCAAGAGAGAGAATTATTTCTAAAGTATTTAGAAAAAGGATTAATAATTATAAGGTGTTTTAATTATTAATGAGAATAATAAATGGGATAATATTAATAATATTTATGGGAAAATTTCAGCTAAAATTTTTGCCTATAAATATACTATTATAAACCCTATTTTTATATTAACCCCAAAATTTTATAAAACCTAATTCTCTCCACCTCCTCCTCCTCCTTAACGTCGTTTTCTTGGTGGATACCGGTGGAGTGCTTCACGTTTGAGGAGCAGCTGCTAAGGATCTCCGATCGTTTCTTTTGGATCGCATATTAAAGGTTAGTAATCGATCCCTATGTTTTTACCACGATTTATATGCTTTTATTTGGATTTTGTATGTGTAAAAGTGCTTTTACATGCTTCCGCTGCGATAAAAATCCAACAATAGTGATGTTAAAAAACTAACTAACATTGTCCGCAAGTGCAACCGATGTTAAAGGCCGTCTAATAATTATTTTCTTGTAGCATTTCAAATCTTTGCATAATGTCATTTACATAAATTTTGTTGATGTTGTTATAGATGGCAGGCACAATATTCATTCCAGAAGAACCGAAACAAAAATTAATATACGGTTACATGTTCGGAAGGATCACGTAAAATTAGTGAAGTACAAGCCCAAAATACTGGTGATGTATAACCTTGCATTATAATCATGTATTTTGATGATGTTCACGATCATCTTATATTTTAATTTTAGGTTTTTAATCAAAAAGTATTGTTATGCCCAAATTTGGATATGGGCTCTAAACATTCTCATATTAGATTTCATTAAAATGGGGTAAAGCCGGTCGAGTTGAAGAGAGTCGGAGCTCCCTATGCTAGCATACATGCTCTCCTTTCTCTCAGAGATTCGGGTTTTCCACGCTAGCAGACGGGCTTTCCTCTCTCTTAGAGATTTAGGCTCTTATCTCTATTCGCTAGCAGAGATTCAGACTCTCTACGCTAGCAGACGGACTCTCCCCTCTCTCAGAGATTCGGGCTCTCGACATTAGCAGACGGGTTCGCCTCTCTCACAGAGATTCGAACTCTCTACGTTAGCAGATGGGCTCTCCTCTCTTTCAGAGATTCAGACTCTCTACTATAGCAGATGGGCTCTCATCTCTGTCAGATATTCGGGCTCTCTATGCTATAAGACGGGCTCTCTTCTCCTAGAGATTCGAGCTCTCTACGCTAGTAAACAGGCTCTCCTCTTTTTCAAATATTCGGGCTTTGTATGCCAGCAGACGGGCTCTCCTCTCACTCAGATATTCGGGCTTTCTACGCTCGTAGACGGATTTTCCTCTTTCTGAGATTCAGGCACTCTACGCTAACAGGCGGGCTCTCCTCTCTCTTCGTTAGCAGAGATTCATGTTTACCACTCTCTGAAGGAATCAGGTTCTCCGATCTCTCAAAGATTCCGACTCACCTCTCACTCATGAGTTCGGGCTCTCATCTCTCTCAGGGATTTAGGCTCACCTCACTCATGAGTTCGAGCTGATGGGTTCCGAAGGCATAAAACGCAGCGGATAAACGTAAATAAAACAAAAAATTTCGAAACCCAAAAACAGGATCCATGTATAATTATGGGCAGATTATGGAGATAACGAATCATACCTTTCAAGAGATTAACTTTCACGAACTCAACGGAGATCCTAGCTATCACGCTTTGTGTCTACCTCTCGGAGAAACACCTCTATGGTATCCACACGAGCACCTTCAAGAACGTCTCACGAACTTGACTACGGAATGGATGTACTAGCCTCCTTCTTGACGATCTGAATTGCCTCTGCCTCTCTTTGCTGCTGGGGTTTTCTTAAAAAGCGTACAAGCCTCTTTAACCTCTCATTATCTATTTATAATGACTGATTAAAAAGGCCCATAATAGCAAAGCCCAACCCTAGTAGGTATTGGATTAAATAATAAAAACGAATTTCTATTATTTAATTAATAACTAAGTCATACTTAATTATTATGGGCAAAAACATTCCTTTTAATTCGAATTTATATTATCTCAATTAAGTCTTACTTAATTATAATAAAATTCAAATAATCATCAATTAATTTAAATCCATAATTTAAATTAACTATTCCATTAAGTGCTCTATTTGTGCGACCCTATAGGCTATTATTTAATTGGCAATAATTTTATTCTCTAATAAAATTATAAACAATGAGCGGTATCTAGTAATACATCATTGTTACCCAATTAAACAATAATTAAATCGTGATTAGATAAAACCTTTCGTGATTAATGTTTTTCGTGTAATATAATCCCTTTAACCATACATATTATAGATTAAACTCGAGGCATGTATTTAGTCATCCTCTTCAACATTTAATCCGGGTTTACTTGATCCATGAGTAGATTATCGAGACAAATCATTATTTGAGCATGGCCATGCTTTTATAATCTCACTCAATCAAGAGGCCAATAATATCTCTCCTAATTATAGGAGGGTTAAATCCTTTATCTATCATTCATATTTCTCATACGACTCATGATATACCCGATGTCCACTTTTATCATCACCCGATCAAAAGTAACTTTTAATGTAGTCAAAGTATATTAATCCTCGTATAGAAATATAATGATTTCAAGTCAAAGGATCGTTACACCATTATCACTGTGAGTCTTTCTTATGACTTTATTAAACATGAAGAATCTCACTGTGGGTCTGTCCAGTAACATGTACTCTCACATGTACCTATGTATTGACTTTAGTATCCCCATACTTATAACCAATGAGATGTTGTTATCTTGTCAAATAACATACTAGTCTATCTATGTATTATTATTGTCCTATATAATAATACTCGACTAGGGACCTTTAAGAATATGATATATTATATAATCTCAAGTTCAAGTCATGTACTTAAACTATACAATTTGTATCATGATTCTAAGGACATTTATTATGCTAACAAAATATCGCAGTAATTAAGGTCATAATAAATACATTTATTGAATGATCAACTGACATAAAGATAAAAGAATAATGTATTGCCTCTAGGGCACCTACACTAACAATCTCCCACTTGCACTAGAGCCAATCACCCATATATCTAATACCCATGGAACTAGTGTGACCATCGTGTTTCTGCTGCGACAAGCCTTTGGTCAGTGGGTCTGCAATGTTATCATTTGTGTGCACTTTACATATGTGTATATCACCCCTTTCATTAATCTCTCGAATAAGGTGAAATCTCCTGAGTATATGTTTAGCCCGGGAGTGTGATCTAGGTTCTTTAGCCTGTGCAATGGCTCCATTATTATCGCAGTATAGATCAATGGGATCTGCGATCGATGGAACCACTCCCAAATCAGAAATGAACTTTCGAATCCAAACGGCCTCCTTAGCTGCTTCACAAGCTACAATGTACTCAGCCTCCATTGTAGAATCAGCTACTGTTTCTTGCTTTGAACTCTTCCAGCTTACAGCACCTCCGTTTAGACAAAACACAAAACCAGACTGTGATACAGTATCATCTCTGTCTGTTTGGAAACTTGCATCGGTGTAACCTTTTACAACGAGTTTCTCTTCTCCTCCATACACCAAGAATGAATCTTTAGTTCTTTTCAGGTACTTAAGAATATTCTTAACTGCCGTCCAGTGACCTTCACCCGGATTAGACTGGTATCTGCTCGTCATGCTCAAAGTATACGAGACATCTGGGCGAGTACATACCATTGCATACATGATAGATCCAATTGCTGAAGCATATGGAACTTTATTCATGTGGTCCTTCTCATCCAATGATTTCGGACACTGGTCCTTAGAGATCGTTATCCCTTGAGACACGGGGACATATCCCCTTTTTGCATTTTGCATTCCAAAATGATGCAAAACCTTATCAATGTATGTGCTCTGACTTAGATCGATCATCCTTCTAGATCTTTCTCTATAGATCCTCATTCCTAGAATGTAGGATGCCTCTCCTAAGTCTTTAATGGAGAAATTGCTCCCTAACCAAGTCTTAACAGCCTTTAGAGAAGGTATGTCATTCCCCATTAGTAGTATATCATCAACATTAGTACTATGAATGCCACATAGCTCCCACTAACCTTCTTGTAAACACACGGTTCATCTTCATTTTGAACAAAGCCATACTCTGTGACTATTTCATCAAAACGGATATTCCATCTCCTAGAGGATTGCTTCAATCCATAAATGGATCGACGCAATTTACATACCTTGCCAGCATTCCTTGGATCGACAAAACCCTCAGGTTGTGTCATGTACACATCCTCTTCAAGGCTTCCATTAAGGAAGGCTGTTTTGACATCCATTTGCCAGATTTCATAATCATGGAATGCTGCAATGGCAAGTAAAATCCTTATAGACACTATAGCCACTGGTGAGAAAGTTTCATCATAGTCAATACCATGAATTTGTTTGAAACCTTTTGCAACCATCCTAGCTTTATAGGTCTGAACATTTCCATCCATGCCCTTTTTCTTCTTAAAACCCCATTTGCACCCTATGGGTTTTACCCCTTCAGGTGGATCAACCAAAGTCCATACTTGGTTTTCGTACATGGAATCTATCTCAGATTTCATGGCTTCAAGCCATCTCTTAGAGTCTGGACTGTTCATAGCATCTTGGTATGTGAGAGGCTCATCTTCATCTATGAGCATCAAATCACCACACTGAGTCATGAGAAATCCATATCTCTCTGGCTCATGGCGAAATCTACCAGATCTACGAACAACCTGTGTTTGTTGAGCATTATCATTATTCTGCTCTTGTTCCACTTCAGGTTCAATGCTAGTTTGCGGTTCTCGATCTTCATCGAGATCTATAGTTCTCCCACTGTTTCTTTTGGAAACAAAATCTCTTTCCATGAAGACAGCATCTCGAGCAATAAACACTTTCTGCTCAGAAGGACTATAAAAATAATACGCCTTTGTTTCATTAGGGTATCCTACAAAAATGCACTCTTCGGATTTAGGTCCAAGCTTGTCAGATTCTTGACGTTTCACAAACGCCTTACATCCCCAAACTTTCATAAAGTTCATGCCTGACCGTTTCTCTTTCCATATCTCATATGGAGTCTTTTGAACCTTCTTAGTAGGAACACGGTTAAGTGTGAAAGCCGTTGTTTCTAGAGCGTAACCCCAGAAACTAATTGGAAGATCTGCATGACTCATCATCGATCGCACCATGTCCAACAAGGTGCGATTTCTCCTCTCCGAAACTCCATTCCATTGAGGTGTTCCTGGCGGAATGAGTTGTGATACAATACCACACTCTTTCAAATACTCTCTAAATTCGGTGCTTAAGTATTCACCCCCACGATCGGATCGTAAGATCTTAATACTTGCATCTCCGCCAATTTGCTTCTCTACTTCAACCTTGTATTCTTTAAATTTTTCAAAAGAATCGGATTTGTTCTTCATAAGATATACATATCCATATCTACTGAAATCATCAGTAAATGTTATGAAGTAGTAGTAGCCTCCTCTAGCCATTACACGCATTGGGCCACATACATCACTATGTATTAGCTCCAGACGTTTAGTGGCCCTTTGACCCTTACCAGTGAAAGGGGCTTTAGTCATCTTACCAAGCAAACAAGATTCGCATTCTTGGTATGATTCAAAATCAAACTTATCCAAGTATCCATCCTTATGTAATTTGGATATGCGTTTCTCATTTATGTGGCCTAGACGACAATGCCAGAGGTATGTTTGATTTGAGTCATTCATTTTAAGTCGTTTGTTTTCTATATTACAGACAGGGTTATCTAAATCAAGAACATATAAACCATTAAATAAACGCGCAACACCATAGGTTAAATCATTCAAAGCAAAAGAGCAACTGTTGTTCTTTATTGTAAATGAAAAACCTTTCTTGTCCAAACAAGAAACATAAATAATGTTTCTGCGAATCGCAGGCACGTAAAAACAGTCTTCTAGTTCTAAAACAAGCCCAGAGGGCATAGATAAATAATAAGTCCCTACAGCTAAAGCAGCAACTTTTGCTCCATTGCCTACTCTTAGGTCCACTTCTCCCTTGGCCAAAGTTCTACTTCTCTGCAGGCCCTGCACATTTATACAAATGTGAGAAGCACATCCAGTATCAAATATCCAAGATGTAGAAATAGACAAATTGACTTCTATAACATAAATACCTGATCCAGAAATCTGAACTGCTTTCTTTTTCTTCAGATCCTCCAAGTAAATTGGACAGTTTCTCTTCCAGTGACCATCTTTCTTACAGTAGTGACATTCACCCTTGGTCACACCACCTTTAGGCTTTAAATCCTGTTTGGGACCTGACTTTGGCTTGGGTGTAGAATCAGATCCAATCTTCTTCTTACCCTTCCATTTGCCCTTCCCTTTGGCCTTACCTTTATTTCCCATCATCAGTATGGGAGCAGGTTCAGCTGTCTTCATGTTGGTCTCATATGTTCTCAACATATGCAACAATTCAGTAGGTGTTTTGTCAAATTCATTCATATTGTAGTTCACAACAAACTGAGTGAATTTGTTGTTCAAAGAATTCATGATTAGGTCAATACCAGTTTCCGGACCAATCGGGAAACCCAAAGTTTTAAGGTACTCAATGTAACCAATCATCTTCAGAACATATGGGCCAACTGGTTCACTCGCCCCTTGTTTGCAATTAAAAAGTGACTTACTCGTGTTGAACCTTTCTTGACGAGTTTGGCTTGCAAACATGTTTTGCAAGTGCTCATTGATAGTATATGCATCCATATGCACATGCTGTCTTTGAAGCTCAGCACTCATAGTTGCCAACATAAGACATGCAACATCATTTGCATCATTCTCATCCCTTGTGCGTGCTGCTCGTTCATCAGCAGTAGCACCCTCAGGAAGGGGGCCTGGAGGAGGAATATCAATGACATGAAGCTTGCGCTCCTGCCTGAGGACAATCCTCAAATTCCTCTGCCAGTCTAGGAAGTTGTTTCCTCCTGTCAGCTTGTCCTTCTCAAGGACTGAACGTACGGATAATGTGTTTGTGTTGTTTGCCATTACTCAGTATCTACAATAATAAAAGCGCAAAATAAACATTAGATTGTCTGAGTTAAAATTTTATGTTCATATGATTATGATATATTCGTAATATATCTCCCACTATTTTTTTATCAAATTAATAGCCCTAACTATTAATTCGGAAAGTATATCCCATAAATCTTTCGAGTGAGCCAAGATCCATATTTCGTCATGTTCTAAGTCAACCACTGGTATCCTTAAAACATGATTATTTAGGTAGATAACAGTTGTCAATTATATCATATATAATTCTTGGATAATTTGGTGAACAACAATTGATCTTATCTATCTAATAAATTTTTAACCAAACTTTATGCTTCTAAGTTCATAATAGTTGAATATAACCATTTATATTCACCTTATTATGATGACTCAGTTAAGTTAGACCCAATGATACAACGTCCGAATATAACCGTTTATATTCGTCGCATTTCACCATGATAGATAGGAGTCCCCTGCCACTGACAGCCCTTCCCCTTATCGATCTAGGATTTAATGAGTGTTCATTCATTGGAAAGCATCTAATTAAAACTTAATATTTTTACTTAGGGATTTTTAATTTAGAACGATTATGATCCCATCATAAAGAGATTCCCAATTTTTCCTTGAATAAAATACTTCAAATCAATACTCGTCAATGGTTTGATTTCCAGGTAGTGGAGGAGTCACATCGGTCTCGCTTAAAACCCACAGCCTTACAAGTTCTATGAACCCGTTGTTGACAAAATTGCCCCATGTCAGAAATAAAGAAAATTCGTATTTTATTCCGTGTTTCATAAACACGAGAATCTCATGATCGTTTCTTAATTTTAAATCTTGAGTCATTACAGATTTTATCTTGTTTAAAGGCATGGCATGGGTGATGTATCTAATACATACATGCATCATTAATCTAATTAAAACATGCATTTTCTACTCTACACATACTATTTATACATCATATGAAAAGTACGTAAAGTAAACGTGCAATAGTTATGGCCCAATCCTATGTGATCTTTTCAGGCTAATGAAAAGATCAAGGTCAATTTATGGTGTAAAAATAACTATTACATATGTCTTCTCTATTGCTTCCATTGTCTCCTTGGCCTCCATAGGATGCCTCCTCTTTCCCTTGTCCTTCTTGGATGTTACATTAAGAATTATACTAATGAACTCACAAAAGAACTCGAGTTACATTCGAGATAAAACAACTACAAATAGAAAACGACATGCAAGTCGTATTTATTACAAACCAAAAGAATAAACCATTACAACTAAGGTCTTAAGGCCATAACTATGCACCATGCTCAAGTAACCATTAAAGAACATGATAGATCATATAAAGATGACATACTATTTATCACTTATCATGATCCAATCAAGAATAATAAATAAGTAAAGCATATGTCATAAGCACAAATTAAAAACGAAACCCTAAGCACGCGGATCGACCTCCGCGGTGAGGTCGCTGGGGGGGTTTGGGGGGGCAGCGAGCCCGATGGCGGAAATTTTTGCAAAATCAAGTATCAGAATACTAGAAAAACATGTATCAGAATACTATTCCAGAAGCATGTATCAGTATACACACGATCCATATCCCAGTTACCAAAAACGTGTATCAGTATACATATTTTAAGAGATCGCATACATATGAGTTATGGCAGATCTTAAACATACGAGTATCATCATATAGATCATTAACAGATTCATCATATCATTCATATAACATAACTGTTATCATGGCAGACTCATATAACATAACTGTTATCATGGCAGACTCATCACACATGCATACTTGTAAAAATACAGTAAACATGTAACCAAATCAGCCCCTTATACACGTAGCTCTGATGCCATTGATGGGTTCTGAAGGCATAAAACGCAGCGGATAAACGTAAATAAAACAAAAAAATTTGAAACCCAAAAACAGGATCCATGTATAATTATGGGCAGATTATGGAGATAACGAATCATACCTTTCAAGAGATTAACTTTCACGAACTCAACGGAGATCCTAGCTATCACGCTTTGTGTCTACCTCTCGGAGAAACACCTCTATGGTATCCACACGAGCACCTTCAAGAACGTCTCACGAACTTGACTACGGAATGGATGTACTAGCCTCCTTGACGATCTGAATTGCCTCTGCCTCTCTTTGCTGCTAGGGTTTTCTTAAAAAACGTACAAGCCTCTTTAACCTCTCATTATCTATTTATAATGACTGATTAAAAAGGCCCATAATAGCAAAGCCCAACCCTAGTAGGTATTGGATTAAATAATAAAAACGAATTTCTATTATTTAATTAATAACTAAGTCATACTTAATTATTATGGGCAAAAACATTCCTTTTAATTCGAATTTATATTATCTCAATTAAGTCTTACTTAATTATAATAAAATTCAAATAATCATCAATTAATTTAAATCCATAATTTAAATTAACTATTCCATTAAGTGCTCTATTTGTGCGACCCTATAGGCTATTATTTAATTGGCAATAATTTTATTCTCTAATAAAATTATAAACAATGAGCGGTATCTAGTAATACATCATTGTTACCCAAGTAAACAATAATTAAATCATGATTAGATAAAACCTTTCGTGATTAATGTTTTTCGTGTAATATAATCCCTTTAACCATACATATTATAGATTAAACTCGAGGCATGTATTTAGTCATCCTCTTCAACATTTAATCCGGGTTTATTTGATCCATGAGTAGATTATCGAGACAAATCATTATTTGAGCATGGCCATGCTTTTATAATCTCACTCAATCAAGAGGCCAATAATATCTCTCCTAATTATAGGAGGGTTAAATCCTTTATCTATCATTCATATTTCTCATACGACTCATGATATACCCGATTTCCACTTTTATCATCACCCGATCAAAAGTAACTTTTAATGTAGTCAAAGTATATTAATCCTCGTATAGAAATATAATGATTTCAAGTCAAAGGATCGTTATACCATTATCACTGTGAGTCTTTCTTATGACTTTATTAAACATGAAGAATCTCACTGTGGGTCTGTCCAGTACCATGTACTCTCACATGTACCTATGTATTGACTTTAGTATCCCCATACTTATAACCAATGAGATGTGGTTATCTTGTCAAACAACATACTAGTCTATCTATGTATTATTATTATCCTATATAATAATACTCGACTAGGGACCTTTAAGAATATGATATATTATATAATCTCAAGTTCAAGTCATGTACTTAAACTATACAATTTGTATCATGATTCTAAGGACATTTATTATGCTAACAAAATATCGCAGTAATTAAGGTCATAATAAAAACATTTATTGAATGATCAACTGACATAAAGATAAAAGAATAATGTATTGCCTTTAGGGAACCTACACTAACACGAGCTCCCCTCTCACTCATAGGTTCAGGCTCACCCCTGTAAGAAGCTCGACCTCACTTCCCTAACAGAAGCTCTAACTCTCATTATGGGCAGGATTTAGAAGATGGGTCGAGCAACCATAAAACTTGGGCTATTTTGAAGACTTAAAATGTGGTGAGATGTCAGCCGGCTCATATCATGAGTACAAATACATAAAGGAAATGCGAAAAATAGAACGAAGCGAGGCCACGATGGCTATGACTTTCTTTGGGAGGTGGGAAAGTCCCTACCATGAGGGTTAGTGTGAGCGGAGGTGGTCAGGCCAACTTGCATCACCAAATATTGGATGAATGGGATGCTGGCCCACTGCATAAAGACATGTCACACGATCGACGGACACCGCAAGCTTGGCTCACGAGCTCATATCTAGTGAATAAAACAATTTAAGACTCTCTAAGTTGCGGGCTCGCATCACATGAAAGGGTCATGCAAGATGGAATAAACTAATGAGGAACTGATATAACATCAGACAAGGGAGAGACTAGACGGGCTAACTTTTTTTTAGTAATTTTTGTTGAAGCGACTCGCATCATGCAAATTCTAGCTGCATTATAGATAATAACTCACTAACGGTTGAGTTATTCATAAAACTGTGCTGACACGGAATATTCCTATAATCACGGGAGGAAATCGGGAGATGCCGCAAGATCGTAGGTGTCGTGTGGGGTCGGTCGGGATTTGCATGACTAATTGGTTGAAGGCCTGATCTGGAGATGGGCTTGGGCTCCATGGGTCGAAAAACCCTAACCCTAGCCATGTAACTTGTTCCCCGAGAACTATGTGAGGCTTGATCCCTATAAATAGGGTATAGAGGAAACTTGTATGATTATGTGAATTGAAACACGAAAAAGAATAAGAGAAAGAACACATTCTTTATTCATTTGTTTAGAAGTCATCACCCAAGCCCAACCATCACCACAAACAACCTTCCTCCGCCATGAAACACCACCCCTAAATTTTTATTCCGGCCAAGAACCTCCAAAACACTGTTAAACGGAATTCTCCCATTAACATTTGGCGCTAGAAGGAGGGGGTTTACATCTTAGGAAGAAGGATGTTTATATTAAAGAGATGTGGGGGGTGAAAGTCTAGCCAAAGGGAGTAAGATGATTAATAGGGTCGACGTGGTCCGACAACAATCTGAGGGTCTAGTCGAAGAGAGCCGGGGCTCCAGCTCACCTCACATAATATGAAATATTGAGGTTCAGCCTAATGAATATATTGAAGATAGAAGAAAACCCTAATGACATGCATTAAATCAAGGCAGGCGGAGTAGGTGCTCGGGCCCATTATGCTAGAAAGAGTTTCAGCCCACCACTCTAAAGTAGCTTGGGCTTTCATCTCTCTCAGAGATTCGGGTTCTCTACGGGCTTATTTTCAAAATAGAGTGGATCGAGATTCGTAATATAAAATGAATAAATGTTCAAAATTTTCATTTTTGACTCCTTCAGAATCTAGCTATAGTGTAAACACCCCAAATTTGGGAAAAAATGTTCTATTGCTTATCAATTCACTTTTATTTACAATTCTTGTTATAATAAACCAAATCAAACCAAATGTACCCAATATATCCCGCAAAAGCAGGGTCTGGATGACGAGGATATGATGTACGCAGCATTCCCTTCATTCAAAAGAATGAACAGGCTATTTACCAAAATACCCTCGACTTGTGTGTGAACATGTGTAAATATAAAATATAACTATAAAAAGATATAATTACATAATACCGAATAATGACTATTTGTATTCATTTTTATCCCACATAAAAATACTTTTGATATTTTCAACTCAATCTTGCATAACAACACTCGTAGAACTTTTGCTTTGTAAATGAAATGACTTCCTGTTCCAAATCACAAGATATTCGATTTATCAAAAATGATTAGTGTCAATAATATATGAAACCTAGACTACAAAAATAATAGAATTAAGCACATTAACAAAATGAAAATAAGTGAATAAACTGACATTATATGCTACTAACACCTCAAAATACAAGATTCATCTATCACATAAGTACGCCTCCAAGATCTTCTATCTAATATCATATCTCCCCGAAGGTTTAAAAAATGAAAATCTAGTGAAAAAGTTATCACAAATTCTTCTCGGTCTTCCTTTCCTTCTCGCAATCGGCAACACTAAACCTTCAACTCTCCGTATTGGGGTCGATATACGTCTCCTCCGTACATGTCCAAACCACCGCAGTCTACTTTCCCTTATTTTTTTATTATAGATGCAACTCATAATTGCCTTCTAAAATACCTATCGACAATCTATCTAACTAGACGCGACCACAAATCTAACGTAACATTCTCATTTCCGCTTCCGCTACCTCTAGTTATTGTTCTTGGGTCTTTTTTTACCGCCCAATATTACATCTCATGCAACAAAACTTGTCTAGTACTAATTTTGTATTAACTTATCCTTTAAAAAAGTTTTCTCTCCCATCTTCGTTATTTCACCCAATCAAATTTATTTACCCCTGTCAAACAAAGAACACTTTATTTACTAACGATCGCATCTAATACTAAGGACTTGCCAAATTAACCTCAGCTTTTTACCCTTAAGAGCGGGTTTCGTTGTCCTAAAATGATTTTTGTTATATATTTTAAGTTAAAATTTATAATTTAAAATGGCATGAAATAGTTGATCATTAAATACATAATTATGTTCATTATAATTATTTTTCTTGCTCATTTTCTTTCATTACATAATAGAAATTATATCAAAGATCTTGATTCAACATTTAATATCATCTATAATTTCGTCAAATGATAATAGACATAGTAATTATTATATATCGATACATATAACTAAATATCTTCCGATCATTATACGTACATAACTAAATATCTTCCGAATCGATGCAAACAGATTTTGTATAGTTCTTTACAAAGCTATGTGCAATTTTTTATAACAAAATATCTATACCCGTACATTAAACGGGCTTTGCACGATTCTTTACAAATATACGTACAATTTCTTTAACAAAATTATAGTCAGTAGTGTTAATGACAATAAGTTATAGTTTTCTCTGATATCTTATAGCATATTAACATCCTATTCAATTTTATTATTAAATAACAATCTAAAATACACTCATAAAATTAAAAATGATGTGCGTATAATGTTTATATAGAATGTTTGGTCCATCACAATAAAATATAATAACTTATACAGGATGGTCATGAAATTTAAGTTTAGGTCACCGCCACCTAATCTAAACACAACAAGTGTTAAATGATTGATTATAGCTCATGTTTTTTTTTTTTTTTTATTATCACTAAAAGTAAGAATATATTAGAAATCTCCAAATCGATCCATCTGTTAGCTTTTTACATATCCATCTTTTAGGCCCAATGCCCAATACTTCTACTTTAGGCCCAATGCCCAATCCATTTTTACATCTCTACTAAACTTCTATTTTATTTGAAGTTTAATAAGAAAACATGGGTTGATATAATTTTGAAAGTAAGTGATTCAAGTTCATAATTATGCAAACCGATAACTTTATACTAGTTTCGTCCATTGAATTATTCACATATGAGGTGGGGTACGAAATTTATCAAAAAATATAATTTATTGAGATAAAAATAAAAAAGGTGGTTAAAGTGGTGGGACAGATTAAAAAAGACCAATTTTTAATGTATATAGTCAATATATTGGAATGAAGTAATGGATATGAGTGGATGTATTTGATTTGTATATTATAAATTTTTATTATTTTATTTGAAGAATTGAGAGGGACATTCAATAATGAAAATGTGGAAAAATGAATGGTATAGAAGAGCAGAAAACAACCAAGACTTAGGGTCATTGGGCAAATCTGAATTAAAATTACCTGAATCATTCAAATTTATGAATCATTTATTCTGAATTATTAAGATATCTGAATTCATAATGAGTAAAATTGTTTGATAAATAAATTCACCAAATATTTGAATGATTTCAATTAAATAAATATACCATTTTAAATTAATAATTATTTCTCATAAAAGATAATAAACTTTATATAATCAATTTAATTTGGTATTGATGTGCCTGAGGTTGTCCTTAAGAATGTTTAGGGTTGTGCCTGAGATTATAAGATTCCATCATATAATAGTAGGGGTATTTTTGTAAATAGGGGGTTAACTTAAAATTACAAAACTAACCATTTAAAATTGTACTAAAAATCCTTATAATCTCATTAACAGCATGTAATTAACATGCACATGCCCCTGGATAGTGACACATAGAGTGCACGTCACATGAGGTGATCGAGTGTATTTATAGATATTGTTGAATGGCTGGTTAGACATTTAGGGGGCGTTTGGTTCATTTCGGGGAAACGGAATGAAATCGAGAAAGGGAAAGAAGGATAAAGGAATGTAAAGACATAATTGTTTTACGTGTTTGGTTTAGATCCGGAAAGAGAATGAAAATTTACATGATTACATTTATTTTTAATTTTTTAATATTAACCAATCTCAATATAGTCAAATATATTTTTATTATAACAGTATAATATATTAACATTATAATAAATAAACAAATTTAATTATTTAATAGCACAATTAACTTTTTTAATAAATTAACATATAAATTTATATCAAAATTATTTTTAATTTATAAAAACAAAATTATAAATCATTTTTAATTTTTAAAATTAATTTTGCATACTGATATATTTTTTGGTCCAAAATTTAAATTATAATTGAAATAAGAAAATAAAAGTGGGAAAGGGTGTTCAAATATCTAGTTTGAGAATGGAGTTTGAGAAATAAGGGGTAAACCTACAACTAAAAAAGGGGAAAGAGGATGATTGTTTTTACTAAACAAACATCAACAAAGGGAATGATTCCAATTCTTTCTCTTTCTCTTTGTTGAATACCTTGTATCAAAAGCCCCCTTATAAAAGAATCATTCATGAAAATATGGCTCAGTTAAACCAATTTTTATATCCAAATAAAATGAATGACCGAATTAAACAATGGCCTGCTCATGGACTGCTAATTCAGAGGTATTAATTGGTAAACAAACAGGGCCTTAAAAATATATACGGTTCAAAAATTCACAAATTTTTATTTGTAGTTAAAACTAATTTAGTGTTCGGACGGTGATTACTTAACGAAATGGGGTATGAATAATGACTTAATGAGATCGATATCTAGGTTAGATGAGAATAAAATAAAAGAGTAACGCTAGACGGCTAGTTTGTACAAATATTATGTACAAAAATTTGTATAAAATAACATAATAATTTTATGTTATATTTCAATTAAAGGTTGATATACATATAGGGTCTGTTCCAATTAAAAGTTAACACATATCATTTTCTACAAAATTTTATATTTAATCTTATGCGCCAAGCATTTTCCAAAATAAAATCCTACCAAGTGAGGAAGTTATGAAATTCTCACCCCATGCACCTTCATTCAATCTTAAAAAAGAAGAAGACATTCGGAAAATTTGTAAACCATCAAGATTGATGTCCCTATAGAACACTAAATATTTATTCATTAAAATTTTACATTTAATCATAACATGTAAGTGTTCAATGAATGATAATTAGACAATGAACCAAATGTTCAAATACATAATCTATCCGCTTTGTCAAAAAATTCATGCAAACTTCAAAACAATTCTGAATATACACACTCTCATTCTGCATGTACATAAATTCAATCTCGAATTTCAGTTCAGTCCAAGCAATCGTCGTAAATCTTTCGTCGCATCATCCACACACATTTGATCACCTCCTTTCTTGAAAAATGAGGGCACGGGCAGTGCCCTCGGCGACGGTGACATTGTCACCGCGGATCCAGCATATACGTCCGATAACCCGACACGAACCGCAATATTTTCGGTGCATTTTTTTGCGCTTTCCTTGATCGACATCAACGACTCGCCCCGCCTCAATATTTTAATATTTTCGGGTGCGAGTACGATGGTTTTGTTGCATGATTGCGTTTTTTTGCAAATCAAATCGTTCGAGCTCGCTGATCGTTTCGAGAACGTTGATTTTTCGGGAGAGCGTCGTCTATGATCAGGCTTTTCAGGCCTAGTAACCGGCTTATTTACCTTAGGAATGCCGGTAGAATAACCGTGAAAATTTGTTTTCCGGCGATGAAAAGCGGCCGGAGAGGTTCTGATCCGGTGACTCAAACAATCTTGTGGTCTCAATACTTCCGTCCCCATTATCTCAATTAAACACAAAAAAGCATCACGTCAAAAAACTACGTATTTCTATTGTTACAAGATTCCGGTTCGGTGACTACGTATTTCGAAATCCTGGTTCCGTAACTGCATGCATGCAAAAGAATGATATATGAAGGGGATAGAAGAAGAAAGAGGAAAGGGAGAATAATGGTGTTTGGTTTTCCTCTCCCTCTCTCTTCTGGAAAAGAGGAATGAATCTAAAAGATTGAAAGTTGAAAATATAAACAAAAAAGATTTATATGAAAACTCTAAATATGCGTTGAGTTGTTGAAGCTCTAGGGTGAAATTGAGGTATGAAGAAATAGGGGAGGGTGATTGTTTATATATACTTGTTTCCGAGAAGTGTTTGTGGTTTGTGTGTTGCCTTTAAGATTTTAATTCGGTTTTAAAATAGATAAGAATTTCTTTTTCTTTTTGGAGTAGGAGTAAAATAGGCTTTTTGTTGGTCATCATATTTGTGATGGGTTTATGATTTGGCACAAACTTCATACTTCGTTCTGTTTTTTTTGACCTAATCTTTTTTGCTTATAACTTAGTATCTGTTTTGATAACACGATAAGGGAGAATCGAATCTTGGTGATTCGACAAGACATAATCCCCATTTACCGCATGAGCTACACCATCACCCCCTACTTCGTTCTGTTTTGATTGAGAGAAATCGGTCTTGCAACGAAGATATGATCGAGGCCCATTTCCAACGGGCCTTATTAAGAAGATTGTTAAATATGACACTGTTGAGCGCTACTTGTTCAAGCCCATATATCACTCTTTGACCGTCCATCGGCCCCCCATTTCTTTACCGTTTTTACAATTTTGACGCGTTTTAAGTTGTATATAAAGTATAGTTCAGTAACTCGTTCTTATGATTTTGTGATTTTAAATGAAAACTGAATATTTAGAAATTTATTTATAAAATGGAAATTTTTAGAAAAATTACGGAACCTTAAAATATGTGTCGACACTCTCTCCCAAAATATATAGAAACAAGGGGGACGGAAGGAGTAATATTTAAAGAGAATTTTCATTTTTCTTCAAATAACACGTGGTACATTTATATTAGTGTTTTAAAACTCGGTAGTACCCGGACTCGGACCTATTTCCGATCCAGTTTTGGTATAGTCGGTAATAACTCGGATTTTTACCTGACTTGGGTCAAACTCAGACAAAACTCAGATTACCCGGAAAAAAACTCGTTTTTTAGAAAAAAAATTTGAAAAAAATGGGTAATGTTCCCAAAAAAAAAACTCGTAAGTGGGTACTAAATTCTAACAAAAAAATAAAGCTTTTAATTTTTTTTTGATAAAATGATGTAAAAGACTAGACAAAATAAAAAAAAATCGCTGCTCATTTATAAAATATAACAACTTAAATTTATATTAAATTAAAATTTATCGTACATTTAAAATTTTTGAGTTTATATTGATTACTCGTTACTTCCACGGTAGTGCCTCGTGGCACGACATCACCCGTACTATTGAAATTATTCATCTTTTTTTCAAAATACTCGAAAACATAATTAATTTTTTTGTATCATTTATTTAGAAAATATTTTGAGTTAAATAAATATTAAAATAAAAAGTTAGTATTTTATTTTTTTCGAGTTTTTAACCCGATACTCTTTTCGAATACTTCCGAAATACCCCGAATACTTATTAGTTCATCCCGATTTTTAGAACACCGGTTATATTCGATGATTATGTTAGTTAAAGCGTATCACGAGCCACAGTTCATTCTTTTGACATAACAAAGCAATTGATCCCAATCCAACCACAAAAGCGTGACAGACAATAAAAGCCACTCAAATTTATCGAATGACAGGTACCACAAGTCACACCACCCTCTTATCTAATCATAACTAACTCAAAAATTAAAAAACAAAATCGAAAGCCAACCAAGCAAGCAAGCAAGCTAGCACTCAGCAAACTAAATTAGTCAAAGTAACAACACTAAACAAGTACTAGTTGGTGTGTAATAATATCAAAATGCTAGCCAAAGAATCTCCAGGCCCAAGTTTCGATCTCCCTGAAGAAGTTCTCGACGTTTTACCAACTGATCCTTATGAACAGCTCGATGTTGCTCGTAAAATAACCTCCATTGCACTTGCTACACGTATCTCTTCTCTCGAAACAGAGTTGTCATCGTTAAGCGAAAAGCTTGAGGAGAAAGATGATATCATTGCTCAGCTTCAAGAACAGCTTGATTCTCTCGATTCTTCGCTTTCAGATACTGCTGATAAACTCTCCCTTGCTAACCAAGACAAGGTGAATATATTTCTTTGCGGTAAACGTCTGTTACAAAAATTTAAATACTCACGCACACTAAAATACTGGTAGTATATGAATTATGAAGTAGTAGTGGAAATTATGCAGGAGAGGCTATTGGAGGAGAATGCTAACTTGTCCAATGCGGTTGAGAAGCTCAATCGCGATGTTGTCAAGGTACTACTAAATTAGCCTAATTTCGGAAACCTTTTATGTAGGGTGTTTCTGCATTATTAATCACTAATCATCCTTGTTAAAGAGTATAAGATTTTGGTGGGGCATTCCTCTACCACCTTAAGGTTTTAGACGGACTGGTTACTTAACATGGTATCAGAGCTCGGTTTAGGGAGGGGTATAAGATCTTGTTTGTGACGGACTGGTTACTTAACAATCTTATGTTACAATTGTCGTATAAATTTTTATTTTAATAAATTTTGTGTCTGTGCTTAAACTTTTGTTTGTATGAGTGGATGGTATTGTCTGTAGGGCAAGATGATTTGTGCTAGAACTTGACCATATACAAAGAGACAGGCACAAGGAACAATTTTTTTTTTTTTGTAAAAGATGAATGTCAGTATTTTCTGCTACTTATAATTGAAGAGTGAAGACAACAATAAAATTCCAATTTCATGTATGAACTACTAATTGCAAAGTAACTAATAGCGTCGGTCACCTAATCTTTGGTACTTTATGATGCACTCTTGTCTGTTGCTTTACTTTGTCGAATAGTAGTGCTTTAGGAATTTAAATTCAGACTGTAAAACTACAGATCTATGGCTGTTTTTACAAAGGGGATTCCCTTCTGATGTGTATTTACTATTTAGAGTAGTACTCGTAATTTCCCAACTACAAGGGCACCTGAAATCTCAGGCACGACTCTGGTATTTAGAGTAGTACTCGTAATTTCCCAACTACAATTGTCCCGATTTATATGTTATTTCAACAAAATATACTATTAATAAGCAATGACAGAAGTGCCTAGCTTACAATTAATAAATTTTGATTCAGAAAGAAATTTTGCATTCCCTAAAAATTAGCGATGATGAATGCAGTTGGAAGGATTCAGAAAAACACTGATGAAATCACTTCAAGATGATGACGGAAACTCTGTAAGTTACTTTGGTTCGAAACCTTAAAGCTTCTAAAGTAATATGAATACTGGAATTTAAGATGTTCCTCGTACATTTGAGGGTGAACCAGTACTAAAAACACTTTCCTTTTTTGCCAGGGAGGAGCATTGAAATCTGCTGCCACAAATGCAGCAAATGATGCCGGATTATCCACTCAGTCACTTTCTAGAGGTCAATCTCTTGTTTATGTATATTTCCGGTACTATTAAGCTCTGTTTAGTTATAGAGAATGAAATGGCCAAAAAATGGAATGAAAAGTTCACGGGGCATTAGTATTCATAGATGAAATTCAGAGTTTCACTATGGAAGTATCTAGGTTTTCGCGGTAGCTTACTTGAATGCAGAATGGGGCTGACTTACTAATTCGCATAGTTTCCAGTACTCGTACCTATTCACAAAGAAACAAGTAAAGAGAGTGCGTGGTATTTTCATATGCAGGACTTTGTTTTACTAGTAGATTTTAGCTTATGAGTATCTGGCTATGCTGTTTTACTACTTTGCTTTTGGACTGCCTGAGGTTATGAGTGAGACTGTTTTTTGTCAAGTTTTCGATGTTTTACCTAAAGGGTATCTAGCACTTTTATGATGAAAGTCTATAGGCTATACGATTAGTTATATTAAATTTTCCAGAACAAGATTTTTGGATCTCTGCAGAGTGCAGCCCTTTTGAATTTTAGCAGATTCTTCAGTTTCTCGGAGAAGTAGGCAAAATTTATCTGTTTTCTCACATTAAAACCAACATGCTTTTAGTTTATTTTCTTTTGACCTACTTGTATGCTCTTAGCCATGTCCGATTTCTAGCTAGTAAATTTTATGATTATGAAAAATTTGATGAAAGATAATTCCCAAGTTAAACTTAAATAATGCAATTGGTTTCAGATGATACTGCCACAGCATCACTGCAAAGCCAGCCGAGTGTGGAAAGTTCAAATGCAGAGAATCACGAGACCGATGGTGAGCTCTATATACTTTAGAATTTGCTTCTTCCAAGCTACAGTCCCAACAGTCTTTAGGTCACAGTGTTTCCTGTTCTTGATTCGTGTAATTGCCATTCGGATGGGTCTAATCTACTACATTATAGTCTCAGGGCTGCAATCTATCGAGTGCATTAATTCTGTTCGTTTCTTTCTTCTTATCTTATATCCTGCAGTTTCCAGGCCTTCCATACCACAAGGTCTATTAATAGCATCCCAAACTAGCACACCTCGGCTAACTCCACCTGGTTCTCCTCCTAGTAAGTCATCATCTGCATCTCCCAAAGTCACATCTAGGCCGCTGTCTCCCAGGAGACACTCAATATCATTTGCTGGAACAAGGGGCATGTTTGATGGAAGGGCATCCTTTTCCTCTGTGCCATCAAGTCAACACAGTTCAATGGGCTATGACTCAGGTTAATATCAAACACTTTCTTGTGCAAACATTGAACTAGAATTATTAGGCATAAATTTAAAAAAATGTTGTCCATAGTTTCAGACTTTCAGTAACTTACAAAATCAGTAGATAAGATAGATTGTTATGCACGGGTACACGATACTATTGCTTAATTTCTTGCCTGTTTCAGGACGAGCTAGAGTCGATGGAAAAGAATTCTTTCGCCAAGTCAGGTACAGACATGCTGATTGCCTTGAAGTTAATAATGTAGCACCAAACTATGAGTTTGTTTTTCCTTGTGTTATACTCATATTCCATTCATGAGACTTTTCCATACGTACATGGCATTTCAGATGTAAAAACTTGTCCGTCTTAATGACTAACCAACTCATCTAAAACCTTAAGATGTTAGAGGAAGGTCCCAACAGGATCATATATTATCTTCCAACACGTCTGATCATTGTTTCTTTTACCAGGAGCCGATTGAATTACGAGCAATTTGGTGCATTTTTAGCAAATGTCAAGGAATTAAATTCCCACAAGCAAACTAGAGAGGTATGCTAACTTTACATACTCCCTTTCCACATCTCACTACTACGAGAAATCGTAAGTTCCATGTTTGTCATTCTCATACTCTCATTCTGCAAATTCTAGGAAACTCTGAGAAAGGCAGATGAAATTTTCGGCCCTGATAACAATGACCTCTACTCAGTATTTGAGGGCTTAATTACTCGAAAAGCTTGAAATGTACCTACTCTCTATCAGAACTGTTTCATGCCTAGAAGATTTTGTTGTAATTTCACTTGTAAATTATACTACTCTTATATACCAGCTTCTTCCCTCTGTACTTACACTTCATATTAGAAGTTTTATATTATAAGGATTGAAAGATTATTTAGCTAGATTTACTTTTTCATGTCTTTCTAAACTGTTGCTTCATTTCCCCTTACTTGATCACTTGACTATGAGTTTCTGATGGTTGCTTAATATAATGTAAAACTTGTTTCCCATGGTCATCTGTCAAAACTCAGCAACTGTTGATTGGAATCTTGTCCTTATATACACAGGTTTTGAAATGTGTGTTATAATAAAACACCGGAAATAAATAAAAACATTAATCAGACACCCGATATTCTTTGGAATATTGTCGTTTGAGTACATAAGAGTAATGCTAGAAACATAAAAATAATTACAAAAAATTGTTATAAAATGACATAACATAAGTGAGGTGGCAATATAAAATAATTTAATTGATATTATTATTGTGAATACATGAAGGTCATTTATATTTAATTAATAAACATCTGTCAGTGACATGTGTAACTATTTTGAAAACTAATTTTACACCCGTGACAGTTTCCAATAAGCAAATACTGTATATATTTAAGCTTACCATTTTCAGCGTTCACGACTTAACAAGTTTTGAATGTTCGACGTCTCGTAGAGGAAGCAAGGGAGATACGACGACGGAAGGTGGTGTTTGAACCTGTTTTGAAAGCTGTGTTATACTAAAACAACACTTTGAACATCTGCTAAACTCAAGCTGGGTGGGGAACAAAAAAAAATATGACACAAAGTAGTCCTCAAGCAGTAGTATTATGAAATGTTTCAATAAAGATATGATTACTTGATAACCAAGAACATGCTGTCAGAGCTTGAAAGCTTTAATTTATCTATAACCACTCTGGGCCTTAAGAGCCCAGCGGGCTAGCCCATTAACTAAAACATTGAAGTCCATTAAGAGCTAAAAGCTTGAAGGTTTGGTTTGTATTTAAATATGCAATTTCTCCCACTGAGTTTTGAAAAAACTTTTGCTTTGCTGGTTATCTAGCCGTTGGCTGTCAAAATTTATGTCATGCAGTGACATGAACATTGTGGGTTGAAGAAGAAACATTGTTAAAACTCTCAAGTGAATAACAACATCATCATTGATCACAGTGCATGTTGAACAGATTTTGAACACGTGTAACAATAGAGGTCTCGTTATCTACTAAAACTCAACTAGGTGAAATGGGAAAATATCAGGTTTTGTCCATTGCCCATTGGTCGAATGTAAAGTATCTTGAACAAATTTTAGAAGTTAGATCTAAGAACATTTTTTGAAATATGTATTTGTAATAATTCTATGCATATTCGAGATTTAATTTTACCAATATATATTTGACGTGGACATCCCACGTGTCCCAACTTCTATTATTAATTAATCAAAATAATTATCAATGATATATCAATACATAACATTTCAATCATGTACAAAACTGATACTTGAGTCAACCAATACTCAAGCATCTCTAACAGGATGTTTAAGACGACTATATCTCTTAAACATACATCAAAACAATAACATGACTATGTATATCAACAAAACATACTTAATCTGATTATAATAATAATTGTCTGCCTATACAATTATTACTTAATCCCATTATGATAATAATTGTCAACAAATATAATTATTACCCAATCCAATTATGTCTTATATCACCAAACTCATATCACATATTGGGTTTAACCCCAACATTATAATTATCTACCAAATTTAAGCAAGTTGTGAACGAGGCTTAAAATTTTAGAGGTATTATGGATTAGTATGCCATAATCACCATTTATAATTATATAAATATATATATATAATAACATGTTGACATTATTTTAATCTCACAACTAAGCTAGGAGTGTATTCAATCCAATTTTAAAGGATTTTCTTTTTGGATTTTTAAAATTGTCATATATTCAAGAAGTAATGTCCAAAATATATTACTTTTTAACTCTAATTGTCCAAAATATCATTGTAGTTACGTTCCGCCCAAAATATCTATTATTACGCATTATAGACTTGTGTATTCCATACATTTTTTTAACAAAGTATACATATGTTGTAAATACCCGTGAATGTTCACTAAAAGATAAAAGTGAATACGAATGCGTATCTTTTGTTATTTTTTTAAAAATAAATACGTATATTTAGAATGCGTATCCCGTAGACATTTTGGTGGAACGTACAGTCAATTGGTAATTTGGGTATTTGACATTCAATGATGGTTATTTTGATTATTATCTTATATTCAATTAAGATTCTAAAAATCTTTTTAATCCGATAAGGATTGATTTTTTCTCTTTTTTAAATTCGGAGTATTCAATTCAGATTTTATTAAATTCTTATCCTAATTAATAAAAACAACAAATATTCTAAACCAATTTCTTAAAATGTATCATACTATATATTTTTTCCTCTCTTTTATTCTTTTCCATTATAATTAGAGGATATTTTCTTTTTGTTATTAAAATTCTAAACTATTTAACACACACAAAAACATAAAGAATAAGAATCTCCATTATTATCTTTCATTTTTATCTGATCCCGAATTTTACTTACGAACCAGATATACCCTCTTTTATGATTATAATCTCATAAAAATCCAAAAAATGTCAACCAAAAAGACAAACAAGAAATGGGTGATGAGACAGCCCCCTCTTCTCCCCATAATATGCGATAAGAATAGACACAAATGCACCCAATAACATTTGTATCTATAATCGCGTTAAAAACACCCACATTTCTTCAACTGATTCACAACTTCACCTTCCCAATAAAAACAATAAAAAAGTCACATTATATATTACACTATCAAAATATTGCTATCCATATGTGATTTTTTTAGTGACGTGGCCCAATCATAAACAGAATTTAACATCCCTTGAGTTCAAACTGTTTATATACACGAGTGGAGACCAAACATAAAGCATAAGCCACTTAATCTTATAATCCTGTCTTGTCTTAAACACCCATTAATCTTTTTTTTTTTTGGTTTTTCATATTAAGCTATATACTTATTAATCTTTACTTACACATATATAACATTCTTGAAGTTCTTACTCAAGTGGCTTGAAGGGTTTTTGAGCTCCAAGACTTGTGTGTGTGTTTTAGTGTGTGTTTTTTATTTTTATTTGATGGCTTTGTGTACATTAGCATTTCATGGGAAGATTAGCAAGGGGGTGAGTTTGGATCTTCAGAAGAAACATTTGTGCTTTGGAACAAATCTGCACTTACAGAAACTTAATCAGGTTTGATTTGTTTTGTGTGAGATTAAAGTTGAAATTTATTTGTTTTTTGATTTGCAAGATTTTGTGATTGATATGACTTGATTATGTTTGAATGTTTGTGTGAATGGTTGGTGTTAGAATTTCTTTTTTTTGGGTTTTTTATATGTTATCTAAACATTCAATGCATTAGATTTTTAAGTATATATGAAGTTGCTAGATATTTTTTTTTTTTTTGGAATGTTACATGTTAAGAAATGCATTAGATTTTAAGTTTTCGAAGGGGAGAGGAGAAATTAGTACGCGACTAGGCTATTAACAAATCCTCGGTGTTATGAATTTGTGTACTCATGTATAATTGTATATGAGTTTGTGCTCTTTGTGTGTGTTGCACTGATTTCAATTTTTAATTCAGTGTTGCTGGCGTTATTTGCTTTTGTTACTTGGTGCGCTTTCTTTTCGGTTTTATTTTGAGGTATCTATGAGGGAAAGCAATACATGTAGATATGTTTAGTGTTGAATGCAATTATAATCAAGTGGTGAGAGTATATCAAGATTCAGAGAAGCTTGACTAGTTACGAAAAAGACATGGAACAAGAAAAAGGATAGACTGTAATGTTATTCTATATTTTGCTCCTGTAAACTAAAGATGAAATGCTTATCTGTATTGTTCCTTTAAGCTAAATATACAAATTTGGAATTTTCATATTTGCATTGATTTTGAAATGCGGTTATGGAATTACGTTGTTAACAGACAAGGAAAAGATCATTCGGAATATTTGCAACTTTGTCCGAGACAGGGGAATACCATTCCCAAAGACCCCCTACTCCTCTTTTGGACACAATTAACTATCCAATTCACATGAAAAATCTGTCCACCAAGGTATATAAAGTACTTGACACGTACGAGCAATGTCTTGTTTAACATCTTTTATTATTTCTTTACATGTATAATTCATAATGATTTTGTACTAAAATGTTGCAGGAACTGAAGCAACTGGCAGAGGAACTGCGGTCAGATGTCATCTTCAATGTTTCCAAGACCGGGGGTCATCTTGGTTCAAGTCTTGGTGTTGTTGAGCTCACTGTAGCTCTTCATTATGTCTTTAATGCTCCCCAAGACAAGATTCTGTGGGATGTTGGTCATCAGGTGGTCGTCTCTCTTTATTTCCGTATCTAACTTTTAAAGATTTAGTGTTGAAAGATAAGGAAGTTGTGATAATTTTGTCTTCGATTTGTTTCTAACTAATGAAATTGCAGTCATACCCGCACAAAATTTTGACTGGAAGAAGGGACAAGATGCACACAATGAGACAAACTAATGGCTTGGCAGGATTTACTAAGCGCGCGGAGAGTGATTATGACTGCTTTGGTACCGGTCATAGTTCCACCACAATTTCTGCAGGATTAGGTAATTCTTATGCAAATCGACATGTTCTGATCAAATTTCTGATTAACTATTATAGTATGATTGTTTTTAGGTTTTATTACTTAGAAACAATAACCGCATTATCTGATGTACAATCAAGTAGTTTTTGAGAATGATCAATGGAATATTCAAATACTTCTGCCAATTTTTTTGAAAACGTCAATGAAATACATATGCTCCCACCCATGCATCCACAAATACTCAACCTCTTTTTACCAAGAACAAACAAAATTATTGCTAATTATAGTATGCTTGTTTTAGGTTTTATTACTTAGAAACAATAACCGCGTTATCTGATGTACAATCAAGTCTTGAGAATGGTCAATGGAATTCAAATACTTAGCAACATCTCATGCTTGTTCTGAATGCCGATATGATTTTTTTTTCACAATTAACAGGGATGGCTGTGGGAAGGGATTTAAAGGGAGGAAACAATGATGTAATTGCAATTATAGGGGACGGTGCCATGACAGCAGGTCAAGCTTATGAAGCTATGAACAATGCTGGATACTTGGATTCGGACATGATTGTCATTCTTAATGACAATAAACAGGTCTCTTTACCCACAGCTACTTTGGATGGGCCAGCAGCCCCTGTGGGGGCTTTAAGCAGTGCTCTTAGTAGGTTACAGTCCAACAGGCCTCTCAGAGAATTAAGAGAAGTTGCCAAGGTTAGTACAACTTTGCTGTAAATGGGGTAAGGATGAAGTATATAGTATGGAACCTCTATTTACTTTATTGTTGGGATTATTGCAGGGAGTTACCAAACAAATTGGTGGGCCTATGCATGAAATTGCTGCCAAGGTTGATGAATATGCACGTGGTATGATTAGCGGCTCTGGATCAAGTTTATTTGAAGAACTTGGACTCTATTACATCGGTCCAGTCGATGGTCACAACATTGATGACCTTGTTGCCATTATGAAAGAGGTTAAAAGTACTAAATCAACCGGTCCTGTATTGATTCATGTTATCACTGAGAAAGGCCGAGGATACCCCTATGCTGAAAAAGCTGCCGACAAGTACCATGGTATGTTCTATTTCATACTTGGCATTCAAAAGATTCAAGTTTGTATAGAATTCTTACTCTAGATATTTTGTAGAATCATGAATAAATTGTTATATATGCCACTGACAAGGTTTTGATTTCAATAGTAATTCCAAAATTTACCTGCTTTTTTATGAGGTATTATAGGAACAAATGAGCTCGTTATATCTGCCTAGCTAATATCGATTCCTATTTTGCAATTCAGATGGATATCATCTAATTATCTTGATTGTTTTTGCAGGAGTTGCGAAGTTTGATCCAGCAACTGGGCAGCAATTCAAAGCCACCGCTAAAACTCAGTCTTTCACAACGTACTTTGCAGATGCTTTGATTGCTGAAGCAGAGATTGATAAGGGAATAGTTGCAATCCATGCTGCAATGGGCGGGGGAACAGGCATGAACCTATTCCAACGTCGGTTTCCCAACAGGTGTTTTGATGTTGGAATAGCAGAACAACATGCTGTAACTTTTGCAGCAGGATTAGCTTGTGAAGGCCTAAAACCTTTTTGTGCAATCTACTCGTCTTTCCTGCAGAGGGCATATGACCAGGTAATCAAGAGCCTCTCCCACTCTTCTGAGTGTAAGTCTGGTAATAACTTTTGTTATTCGGAGTTAAGCTTGGTACTTGGGTTACAATCTCCTCTTGGTTCATGTCACAGGTAGTCCATGACGTGGATTTGCAGAAGTTGCCAGTTAGATTTGCAATGGACAGAGCTGGGCTAGTTGGAGCAGACGGTCCCACACATTCTGGATCATTTGATGTTACCTACATGGCTTGCCTTCCAAACATGGTAGTGATGGCCCCTTCTGATGAGGCTGAGCTATTTCACATGGTTGCAACTGCTGCTGCCATAGATGATAGGCCTAGTTGTTTCCGTTACCCAAGAGGAAATGGGATAGGTGTAGAGTTGCCTACTGGAAATAAAGGCATTCCACTCGAGGTGTGTTTCTAACCCAATGTTTATGTGCTGGTCTTCGTACGGTACATTATTTATTCATGTTATTTGATAATATCTCTATGTTTTCTAACAGGTTGGGAAAGGCCGGGTGTTGATTGAAGGGGAACGAGTAGCACTCTTGGGCTATGGAGCAGCAGTCCAGAGCTGTTTGGCTGCAGCTATGTTACTAGAAACTCGTGGTTTACGTTTAACAGTTGCTGATGCGCGCTTCTGTAAACCACTGGATCATGCACTTATTCGCAGCCTCACAAAATCGCATGACGTGTTGATCACAGTTGAAGAAGGATCTATTGGAGGGTTTGGTTCTCATGTTGTTCAATTTATGGCCCTCGACGGGCTTCTTGATGGAAATATAAAGGTAAAAATATTTAACTGCATATTTTTTACCTCAGTTAAATTGTTATTGAAAGTCAAATTTGAATTGTGCTGTGAACATTATTTGAAGTTCTTTTTTCTCAATAATCAAAGCTGATAGTGCTACTTTTTATTGCGACTTGAAACCGGTATTAATCTGTTGAATTATAGTTCTCTTAGAAATGTTGGAGATGTAGTTACTAATAGTTTAGGACAGACATGTCTTTGACAGTTTGTTGGGGCGGGATCTTAAGACTTTTAATTCTTTCACATGAGATTCCGAAAACCTGCGTAGTGATATTTTTGCAGAAACTGTAATATCATCTATTTGACACAGTCTGTCGTGTGCTTTTGCTTGAATAAAATGTAGTAACTAATTAATTTACTGCCTTCTTTGTTAAATATACAGTGGAGACCGATTGTCCTTCCTGATCGCTACATTGACCACGGATCACCAGCAGATCAACTAGCTGAAGCAGGACTGACTCCTTCTCACATTGCAGCAACAGTATTCAATATCCTCGGGCAAACAAGGGAGGCTCTCGAGATCATGTCATAACTGGAATCGGGATGTTTAACTATAAGTTTTTGCCATCGATGTACAAAAATCAAGGCAACTAATGTGAATATGTAAGAATCAACATTTCTTTTTGTTTGAATGTTATAAGAGGTAGTAATGGCGAGTTCAGTGTTTCTTGTTCATTGGCAATCGAAATTTTCATAGGTCATCCTAAGTTGCTAATTTAGCTTCCTGAACCCTGAATACAGAAGAACATATATTTGTATTGCATTGTGACAAATGTGATCTATGGGTGCATTTCCCCAGTTTATTTAAGAACCAAATATAGATTTACATTAAACCATATTCTGTGTTGTTTCTGCATTTTACATTATTGAGCATGCATTTGCATTCTCATCATTGAACAACAGATACATTTCACTAGCACCTACATATTCAAATATCAGAGAATCTATAAATTGCTTTTGAATCATTTCTTCTGCAAATGAATCTTCGTCGTTCTTGAAGTCGTCTGCACATTCTTTCACACTCATTATTTCTGCAATCTTCCCCGTCTTCTTCTTTATTCTCTTCGCGACTTTCTCAGGATTGATCCGACCCATTATTGTAACTTGGTGTCTTATTATGTCTGTCGTAAACGTCTCCACCCCTTTGATCAAACCAAGAGGACAAAAATCACTGAAACCATAAGATTTAAACCAACAGAACTCGTAAAATTTAAACTGCATTACACAGAACCAAAAAAAGTATGATCAATCATGAACCAACCTTTGGTTTTCGAAATGACTTTGGCAACTGTTCTTTCACATCCGTCGCAATGCATCCACACATGAAACTCTACCATTACAGACTGTTGAAAACAAGAACAAAAATCGAAAAAATTACATATTTCACATATCCAGTAAGAATGAAAAATGGATTCATGGATACTAAAAATGTAATAGGACTAATGTAACTTACTTTGTCTTCAATCTTCTTCTTCTTTCTCCATATTGGCATTGTTATGAAACAGAGAGACATGCACTTGAAATATGTGAATGCCTGGTAAAGTAGGAGAAAGGAAGCAGTTCTTATAATTTGAAAAGAGTTAGTTAATGCAGTTATTCATTTGAAAAACTGGAGGGTATATCTTATTTAGGAAAATGTTATTTCCAGAGTAACTATTTTATTTCCTGAGCAAAGAATGAATGAAAAAATAAAATTACCCCTGCATTCCCCATAAAAAACTCTTGAAAAATATTAAGGCAGGGGTAATTTAGTAATTTCGGATGTCTTTACTCCGGAAATAAAAAAAAGGTTCTGGAAATAACATTTTTATATATTATGATACGGACTTAGATACTAATTTCAAAAATAGGGTTAGAATTTTTTTTATTTTTTTCGGAATTTGGAAATAATTTCTATAATCCCTTTGCTACTCAATTTTTAGATTGCTTGGAGTAAAAAAAATGTTTACTCCAAATTTATGTTTTTATTTATTTTATGGGGTTTAAATTATGAAAAAATTATTTATGTTTTTGGTTAAAATCTGTTCAATTTTTTTAAAAAAATAAAAGTAAATAGTAATCAGTTTGGTAGAGATCGGAAAATTAGTTTATTTGATATGTTCATCAACTACTAAGGTTTTGGATCTTTGATAATCAGATTTATTTATTTTTAATAAAATTAAGATATTGGCTTTTTTTTACTTTTAGATACATATGCTTTTTTCGCATACCAATTTACAACCAAATCAACATTCAATCAAATTCAACTTTAAATGCAACAAAAGACAATTTCAATTATTTTGTCAAAAAACTTTAAAGTTTTTTCAAAGAATAAAAAAAAAAAAAAATTTCTTTCTCTCTTAATCTTTCCAAAAAAGGGAAGAAAATTTTGTCAAAATAATTGAAATTGTCTTTTGTTGCATTTAAAGTTGAATTTGATTGAATGTTGATTTGGTTGTAAATTGAATGTATATTCGTACCTTCTGCATTTTCTTTTCCTTTCTTTTATAAAAGTTGTTTATGAACAAATTGAAGAAATCTATTCCTAAACATTTCTTTTCTTTTCTCTCCAAAAAAAGTTTCTGAAACACAGCATTAATTAAGGATTTTTAAGGAATAAATAGTTTTTTTAATCAAAATTCCATAGGATGGGCAAATGAAACATACATTACATTGATCAAGTAAATTAAGACATTAGCTGATAGATGAGTTAAATTGAGATGCCCGGTATCAATTTAAAAAATTTTGCCCTCTGATATGGTTTACTTAGCCAAAAAAAAAACTCATCTCAATTTTTTTTGATTAAAAATGAGCAGAAAATTACTAAACTCTAGTTAGAGGAAAATCAGGGAACTCACGACAAAACAAATGATTATTTATCAGCTAAAAGATCGTTTTCCTCGCATTTTTCTAGCGAAATCTTTAATTAGGCCTTTAAGATTAGAATATGTTAGCATCTTTTTTTCCGATAATTCACATAACCAACTTATTTAGTCATTCTTGTAACATAGTAGAATAGAGATTCGACCTAATTCATTTCATATTTAAAAGCACAATTTTTTTAATTTTCAAATTGATGGCCATAGAAATGACGCTTACAAAATCATAGCGATCGTAGTCATTATCATAAGATTATTTTTGTTTATTGTGTGTATATGTTATTTTTTTTTCCTCTCACTTTATCCTTGATTTTATCCACTTTTACAGATGAGTCATTTTCCGGGATAAGATTATTTTTGTTTATTGTGTGTATATGTTATTTTTTTTCCTCTCACTTTATCCTTGATTTTATCCACTTTTAAAGATGAGTCATTTTCCGGGATTTCCATATCGGGAGGCACGTGCTTTGGCTAGAATTACGATTAGTGACGAGGATAAGCCAGTGGACAACTGTGTTGTTTTCCGGAATTTTGGGGATGACTAAGGCAAAGTAGCTGACGAGGATGGACGTGGATTTCGCACCCAACGGGAGGCCCATAAGCCGTAGGCCGTAGAGACAAAGTCCCTAGAAAGGGGAGACCATAAATCGTTGTGAATTTTTAATCATCACAAGTCATTCTCTAGTGTTATTTTTATTAAACTAATTGCCTCTACACGATGGATGTCTCATACAATGGCTTGTATTACTTGCCCTCAAGGCCGACCCTAACAAGGAGGATTGCGAGCGATTGTTCTGTATTTCAATTCTAGAAAATATATTTTCTTTCGACTGAAAGGATAACCTAGAGCTCCAAAATAGTTAAACCACCGAAGTGGGCTCTCCTTCAAAACCATGCATGTTGAATCTATGAGAAAGGCCTGGTAATCATGGACACTATCTATGAAACTAAATGTTCTTTACAGATATTTTCTGGATGTTATGTCATAAAACGGAATGGCAAATCAGGGCATGCAAGAAAATACATCTTGAAAATAACGAATTATGTTTTGCGATTTTTTTGTATTTCATTGTACTTGTTTACCTGGTACATATTACATAATTCGATTTTTAATTACTTGTGGCATATTAGTCGTCAATGCTAGCAGTTCTGTTAGATGCATATATATTAACTTTTTTAGTAAAACAATTCAGAAATCATGGTTACTTGAGGTCAAGTCCAGGCAGGGGAGGTTTGAGAAGAAGCGGATGGGGATATAACACTCTCAGTTGCATGTATATAGAGATATGTAAACATACCTGGATACCATTGTGTTTGATGAGGTAATTTCTGTCTTTTGTGGGAAAAAGCTCATGTAGATCAATAATATCTCATTCCTTGACGCAACTAAACTCTTCTTGATTATCATTCGATATCACTGATAAAGTATAGAGAGAAGAGAGAAAAAGTAGGGTTTTATAATAATATGACGTGTTCTCGATTACAATAAAAGAGATGTTTATTTAGGCAACAACCAAACAATAATAAAAGAAAACATCCTAATAAGGAAAATATCCAATAATACGAATATTATATATTTTAACACCCCCCCTCAAACTCACGGTAATAAATCGAGAATTTGCCAAACAAGAAACCGAGTCACATAACCAAACAATCCTAAGCTGCAACTGAGAAAACAAGAGTATTCGAACGAATCCAAACATAGCCACGAATCCAAAATAACAAAAAGCTTCCAATATAATCCAAAGCACGGTAACATAAGAGAAATCTTCCAAAGATGTGGAAACACAAAAGAAAATAGAGAAATCCAAGTGTATCCAAACCGAAATCAGAATTAATAAGAAATCCAATGAGCCAGAGAAGAAGAACCATCCATGTTATCCAATAACCAGAGTAACTTTAAAACTAAAACAAATCTGTAACCATCAAAAGTATATCCAATTTTGAAATCAAACCCAATAAATAATTCAAACAAACTCCAAATAAATGAATCCTAGTCAACAAACTGTATCCAATCCTCAACTAAATAAAAACTGTATCTAAATTCAATCATTATCCAATACATGTATCCAAATGCAAACTATATCCAAATATAATCAAATCCCATGAAGGACCAGTGTGCCTAAAGCACCAGATAAACCAAACCAATGTGCCTAGATCACCAAATAAACTAAACCAATCTCGTCAAGGGCCAATGTGCCTGGAGCACCAAATAAACTAAAGCAATTCCTCGAAGGGCCAATGTGCCTAGAGCACCAAATAAAGTAAACCAATCCCGTGAAAGGCCAATGTGCCTAGAATACCAAATAAACTAAACCAGTCCCGCAAAGGGCCAATGTGCCTAGGGTATCAAATAAACTAAAATAATCCCTCGAAGAGCCAATGTGCCTAGAGCACCATATACAAAACAAAAGACGAAGAAGGTCTACAAATGTGCCTAGGGCTACTCCCATCATTGATTAGGAGAAAGAGAAAAGAAGATGAGAGAGGGAAAGAAAGAGAATAGAAAACAATTTTATCAATTAGCAAATATCATCAGAGAGAGAGAGAGAGAGCGTGTGTGTGAGTCCCTATCAAAACGAAACGAAATGAGTAGAAACAACTCAACCAGAATTAAAATCCGTATCTCTGAGAAATCCAACCAATTTGAAGAAAAAAATAGTTATCATGATTAAATCTCAAAATCATCCAAGAAAAAGAAAAACAATAACTGATTTGAAAAAAGAAGAGAATAAATAATAATCAAAACACGTGTTTTAAACTTAACATGTGTTAGCCACTACGAATGACTCTACTCAACCTATCCCATATCGAATCATAACTCTTGATACCATGATTAAGTATAGAGAGAAAATAGAAAATTAGGGTTTTATAATAATATGACGTGTTCTCCATTATAATAGAAGATGAGCTTATATAGCCAAAAACCAAACAATAATAAAGGAAAAGATCATAATAAGAAAAGTATCCAATAACAAGAATATTATATATGTTAACAATCACCACCTTCCCCTTGTCGTTATGATCAGAATCAGATCTTCCTTCTGTTTGAACATCAAATTTGTCGTATATAATATTAGGGTTCTCTGTGAACACAAGCGCCTAAAGTGATAAGTTTCAACATTCACAAGACTTACTGTAAAAACAAAAATATAGTCATATAGTAATTTTTTATTTTGCTCAGCAAGAAGCAAGACTGATATAAGCTCATAATATTTCTGAAATTCTCTTTCACGATACTGCTGCTGCAGGAGCATATTATTGGCGTGGAATGTGGAGTAAGTTTTTTCCAACATATCTTTATCAGTTATATTTTCACCACATAATTTCAGCTGAGAAGTAATCTTAAATATTGCAGAGTTATACCGCTTACACTTTTAAAATCTTGCAAGCGCAAGTGTAACCAATCATAGTGAGCTTTAGGAAGTATAATAGTTTTCTGGTGATCATATCTTTCTTTCAGATTTTTCCAAATGGTTGTTGGATCTTTAATAACCAAATATTCGGTTTTCAATCCTTCATCAAGGTGGTGGCGAAGGAATATCATAGCTTTTGCTTTTTCTTACTCAGAAGTTTTGTTCCCTTCTTTAATTATGTTACCAAGACCCATATCGGTAAGATGGATTTCCGCATCCAAAATCCATGTCAAGTATTTTTTCCGGTAACATCAAGTGCGTTGAACTCAAGTTTTGAAAGATTCGACATTTCTTATATTACTATAATAAACATAATATAGTTAATCAATTATAATAAGCACATTCAGTCAATATTTAAAATACGCAAAGAAAACACATATACATTAATATTTAAAAACACATGATAATATAACATGATGATGGTACATTGAATTCAATCTACTAGTACATTGAATGCAATCTACTGTATATGTAGCGTCTAGCACGTTACACCCATTTTCACCTTTATAATTTATCTCACCCCACTCCAAAAAAAAATATAGTTTACTAGTATATTAAAGCAAGGAAGGTGGGAACTATTAAAGCAAGGATGAAACATATTGATCCAATATCTCAAATCAAATATCGTACAAAATGGCTAATTATGATAAAGTCAAATCCGATCAGTTTCAAAGAATATCAATTTACTCTATGAAGATGACTTTATCTGAAAAAGTATAAAACACAAAAAATGTAGAAAATTTCGGGACCTTTCCAGAATGGTAAGGCTCGTTGAAAATGAACAAGTAACGAATTCAGAAAACAAATATTTGTGGACTGTAGAATCAGAATCAGCTCCTGATTATGATAGTATTTTGATATTTAAGACATCGAAATCAGAGTATATGATAATGGAATGTAAAGACAAAAGGTAGATATCGAAAATAGATTTCCAGAATGGTATGGATCATAACAAATATTTAATTTACTATAAATTTTAGAAGTTACTGCATATCACCCTGAATCATACAATCAGATTACACAAAATGCAGATTTTGACATACTTATAAGCAGATTTTGGAAAAACACAAAGAAGAAAGATTGTAGATAATAAAAAAAGCTTTACAATGAGTATAAGATCAATAAATTATAATGGATAATGAATCATATACAAAATATACAAGAATCAGGCACATAATAAGCACATAAAAATCATCTTATTGCAAGCGAAACAAAGTAAATTAAAAATAGTGTACTTACCTGATAGACAAACTGAAATAATAAAAGTTTCGTGGAATCCTTATTCTTCTTGGATTTTCAACACCTATTTACACTATCGTGCTGATAACGTTTTATATATATAATATATCTATATAGATATAAGAGAGATTGAGAACGAACTAGATAATAATGAAATAGATCATCTTGTAATTCTCTATCATAAACAAAGTACAAACAAGCCTTATATAGGCTAGTATAATGAATGTTACAAAAAAAATGTAGAGTCAAATGTTGTCAGTAATTAAGATAACCAAGAAAGACTAAGAGTCATCTATTAATATATAATACAACTTTGTTTTTTATATTGTTTACCTTTGACATGTTCGCACTTTATATTTCTAGCATTGTTGAGCTTATTAAAAAATAAAAAGATTATGAAAATAACGTAATGGCTACATCTTTGACTACATAGATTTTCAAATAATAAAAATTACAACTCAATATTGCGATGCAAATAGTGAAATGGTCCCCTGAAGCGGTTCAAATCCGGTCTAACCCGAATGTGAACAATGCGGTCCAAAATATATCCGGGCCAATCATGTCCCCGCCAAATTGTTCGCGTACGATTCACGGTCTCTTTTAGCGAGTGATATTTGGATTTCTCGAATGGCAGGCGATCGCTATTGGTACTGGTAGAGTTGAATTATGCGCTCTCTCTCTCTCTCTGATTCCACTCTCTCTCTGATTCCAATCTCTCTCAATCTTTCTCTCTACAACAAGAGGTGAACTGAGGTAATACTCTCTCTCCCTCTCTCCCTCTCTCTCTCTGATTACAATCTCTCTCAATCTTTCTCTCTACAAGAGGTGAACTGAGGTAATACTCTCTCTCTCTCTCTCTCTCTCTCTCTCTCTCTCCTGAGGTAATACTAACTCTCTCTCTCTCTCTCTCTCCCCCTCTCCCTCTCCCTCTCCCTCTCCCTCTCCCTCTCCCTCTCACTCTCTCTCTCTCCCCCTCCCTTCCTCTCTCACTCTCCCTCTCTCCCGCTAATCTCTCTCAATATCTCTCTCTACAGGGCGGAATTGAGTAATACTAATTCTATTATATTCTTCTATCTAAGACACATTTAATTTGAATTATTTGCGGCATATGATCGTTCTGTAACTGTGTTGAGTATGTATGTGTGTGTGTGTGTTTTAATAAGTTTAGTGTTAATTTGGTTTAATTTAATTTTGTTTAATACACGTTTAATGTATGTGGAGTTTGTGATGTTGATGATTGACACGGAAATTAGGACGTAATGATTGATATTGATCGATTTGGTCTTATAATCGATATGTGGCTTTTGGTGTTTGTTTCTCGATTTTTATGCTTGAAGTTCTAGCTGATTGATAAGTTATGTACTCCTGAGCTTTATTGTTATGATGCTTTTCGTCTTCGGATCATATTATTTTTTCAGCTGATATTTAGAGTTTATTTAACTTGTGTATGTATGATAATCATGGTGGTAATGGAGCGATTATATACACGTGTTGATGTACATGGGGTTTTGTGTTAATGATGTTGAAGCGAATAATAGGTGATGTACATCGGGTTTTGTGTTAATGATGTTGAAGCGAATAATAGGCATAGGATCAGGGACTTTATGATTGATATTAAGTGAGAGTTTGTTTACTTTACAATGTTTCTTTTGGTCTTTTCCAGAGTTTGTATTATTTTATAAAATCAGTGTGAAAGGTATGCTTATCTTATATTGCAGAGCCTTTAAATGCTAATAGTGTCTAGACCTGAAATTTTTATTGGAGATAAATTTTGGATCGAAGTTAGAAATACACTATATTTTTTAGAAAGGGGAGATGCTGGAGTATTTTTTACTGGATATAAATTGTAATGAATATTAATTTGTTGGTATTATGCTGTGATATACTAAGAAGATAATGATGTTGTAATGTATGCTTAGATCACATATAACAATGGCAAAGGGTGTTGCGGTTCTTAGCAGCAGTACAGGAGTCAGTGGCACCATTTACTTCACCCAGGAAGGAGATGGTAATTAAAGTTGTTTTTTGTTTATAATTTATGCAGTACATAGTTCGATTTATAGGTTTAGATTATAGTTTTTCCTGTTCTCAGGTTCAACCACAGTTACTGGAAGCGTTTCTGGCCTTGCACCTGGACCCCATGGTTTCCATGTTCATGCACTTGGTGATACAACAAACGGATGCATGTCAACCGGTAAAAGTTACTTTTGATTTTTTATATGTTGTTCCTCTATCCAATTGAATCAGGCAAAATGAAAGTAGATAGAAGACATCCTTGTTGGCATATGCTATATAATAAGATGCTTGTTATTATCATATTAATCGGCAGGACCCCACTATAACCCTGCTGGCAAAGAGCATGGTGCCCCTGAAGATGAAAACCGCCATGCTGGTGATCTCGGGAATGTAACAGTTGGTGAAGATGGTATGCTTGCTTCTCGAATGTCATTACTAATATCAAACTACTATTACTTTAGTCACATCTTTCCCAGTTGTATAATTTATTTATTTTTATGTTGAATATGAGTTTCCTCTTATCTGTTTTAATCTGTTGTCATGTAAAATATTACAGGGTATTAGATAGTTGTTTTTTACTTCCAAAAGAAGAAAAATAGGCTTAAAACATTGATGTTTCGATCATGTGTTACAGGGTTCTTTACATTTTATTAGGATTATGTTCAGTTAATATTAATCTATAATTGTAGCTGTTGTGTTTTTCACCAATACACTGCTCCAAAAAGTCCGCATTATGTAAATATTTCTCAGGTCAATTTTTTCTTTGAATTTACCTTTACGTTGTGATAAGGTTTTGTTTTCTTGTTTTGTGAAAATTCAGGTACTGCCAGTTTCACTATTGTTGACAAGCAGGTACTCCTCTGTAGTCTGATTGTCTGCCTTTTGTGTAACATATGGTTTCCCCAGAATTGTTTAATGTTTGTTGTGGCAGATTCCTCTCACCGGACCGGGCTCTATCATCGGAAGGGCGGTTGTTGTCCATGCTGATCCTGATGACTTGGGAAAGGGTAAGAATCATCTATTTTGTAGCCTTTATTGACTATGCAACCTTGATATGCATATGCTGTAGCTATGTGTATTTCCAAAGTAGAAACATGAGTTAAACTAAACTTCTATTTACTAACTTTCATTTCTTGCAACCACAAGTTTCATTTCCCAATTACTGTGTGTAATTGGTCATCCAAGTCTCTCAGTCTCTAATGCAGAAGTCTCTTGTTCCTGATTTTATATGCTAGATGACTTAAAAGAACCCAAACAATTAAACTGTGATGCCATTGTAATAGGCAAAATTGCACATACCTAAATATCGTCTTTGTTTTTTTAGTTGAATTATGGATAGATGATTTCATATCTGTATCTCTCAGTATGTTAATATTTGATACATCTCACAGTTTCTCCTAAATATATGGTTGCTTACTGAATTTTATGCACTTAGTTTGTAATGATTTTAGTAATTGGTGATTCCTATGAACAAACTGATTTTGTAAAGGGCAGTATTCTGCATAGAAAATCTTGACTCCTGCAGTTATTTAGGGTACAAGCTTATTAATATATGCTTAGCCTCAATATGATAATATGAGACTATGAGTTGTATCTATAGTATTCCCTCCAGTCTATATTATTAATTTTTTTGAAAAATATTTTTTGGACATATCTAGTGTTCTCACATTTTAAAGAACAGAATGTTACTTACTATGTCCCCCCCCCCCCAACCCTCCCTTCAGTTTTTAGCTTTCCATATATCCCTGGGGATGGGGGATGTACACAATATGCATACTCTTTTAGGTTATACAAAATACATTGTACTGATAGAAGAGGTTTATGTAAACAATGAGACATCATAGAGAAATGTGGTATTATTTTCGTTCTCTGTGATTGGTCACATGAGTCGTCTCGGTCTGAGTTCTTACTTCTACTAGAAGTTGATAGACTATAGCAGACAATCAGACATGTATATCTAGTAAGAAATGCAAGTGCTTTTAGCACAGAACGTATTACATCTGTAAATCATAGTGATTGACTCTTACTCGTTAATTGTTCAGGCGGTCATGAACTTAGCAAAAGCACTGGAAATGCTGGTGGAAGGGTTGCCTGTGGTAAATCTCTGACTTGAAATAAGAAAAGCATATTACATATTGATTTCCCAAAATCTTGCTGATGAGAAATGAATGGTTATTGATGCCTTGTTGGCTTTCTTTACCACATGAAGTATTAGGGATTATCCAGTTGTATCGATATCGGCATATCAATTTAGCAAGTTGCTAAAATATTAGGATCTTAACACTTGTATCAGCATATCATCTCTGATATTGATTTATTATGTTTTTATTTGGTGCAGGTATAATTGGTCTGCAAGGTTGATTTTGCTTCTCACTCTTGATATTGGTCAGGCACTATCCAGACTCCTTCCTTATACAAGCATGCGACATTTTACAACTGCTATTTTTAAATAAAAGAATTATAGCATTGATGAGCAATAAAATGTAACTTTGTTGCGATTGTTTCATTTCCGGTGCTAAAACTGAATTTGCCTTCCTGCAACAGTTTTAGTTTGCCTGGTGATAATATTCAATTTGTAATTAACTTGCAACTTAGCTCTTAAACAATTTTTCACTTGAAGTAACAAGAAATTTTACATCATCTGCCTCGAACTCGAACTCGAACTAACATTCGGACTCGACAAAAATGTGAAAGTTCCGAGTTTTTTTAGAGTTATACCGATTCATATATTTGGTTCGGACTTGTTTCGAATTTTGACAACCCAATTTTATTCAGAAATCTTAAATTCAATAATATAGAACTCGACTTGTTTCAACTCCCAGCATGAGATACATTCCTTTATAAGTAATACTCCATTCGTCCCAAAATACAAGTCTATTTAACTTTTTATACATATTTTAAGTTATCTCCACATACTTTTTTCTAATTTTTTTTTTCTTAAATTAAAATTTAATATATATATATATATATATATTCAGAAAAGAAAATTTTGAAAAATGATTTATAGAGCTATTCTTTTTATTTACTTTGAAATACACGTAAAAAGCCAAAGTGAGTTGTATTTTGTGACGGAAGGAGTAACATTCAAATTACATAATGAGATGAAACACATTTATTTCGTTAACTTTCGTACATATGTAGAACGTAAAACAGTGATTTTTTTTCTAAATAAAGATGAATCTGTAAAAGAGATAAAAATCAATTTCAAACGTGATAAAATCAATTTCAAAGAGATAAAATCAATTTATCCCAATGGGTCCCAGATAGACGTTGCCAAATTAAAGGCCACAAGTTTAACGGCCCAGATCACTTCCATGATCCATCAACCTTATATCATACCAACCCACCAAACTTCCCTCCATATCATCAGTAACAAATATACAAATCTCCCAACACAATCTTTTATCTACATTAATATATTATTCATCTCCTATCAGCCAGGAAGTAGTGGTTGGTTACTTGGTTGACTAATAACCCTCCTGGAATCTCTCCCTCCTGTTTTCTCATTTCTCATACCACAATGGAGCTGGTAACCTTTTTTCCGTATTCTCGCGTTAAAATGTGTTCTCGTGTTTAAATAATTCCCGTTTAATCGCCAACCTATATTAACATACTTAATTATATTTATTCATGATTATTATTTGAAATTTGAATAACATTTATCTACCAGGCTTGTAAGTTGTAACTGACTAACAAACTTTAATTTCAGTTACAAATTGTACTAATTTTATTTACTACATGAATATTGTGTGATTGTTTGTAGGCTGTCCCTGCTGTGAAAATGAGTAGTGACAGGGGAATTAGGACTGGTGCAACACTGATTTGTGCTCCGTTGATGGCGGATACCGCGGAGGAGATGGTTGTTTTAATGAATAAGGCTAAATTATGCGGTGCTGACCTTGTGGAAGTTAGATTGGATAGTTTGAAAAGCTTTGATCCTCCGAGAGATGTCGAGTTTTTGATTAAGCAATGTCCTTTGCCTATTCTGTTTACTTACAGGTACGAAGACTTAAATGTGTGTGGATTTGAATTAGTTTGTTGTTGATGTTGTAACTTATGAGATAATTGTCGAATGCTGATTGGAATTTTCTATAGATATGTGATTGTTTACAATGTTTTGATCATAATGCTTTAGCTACGGATATTACTCGAGTCTTGAATTGAAATTTCTTTGGCAGTTTAGGGAAAATAGGATAACGTAGTTTGCACTTGAACAAAGAGCTTGTATGGGAAAACTAGTAAGCCTAATAAGATGGATGTTGATTGCCTTTACATTGATCGATTTTCATGAAATTAGTCATCTATGTTCTTGCAGTTAACTTTTTATGAAATGTCATCGATGTTGTAGCAGTTGACTTTTACAGATAACAGAGTATGTGATGCTGATTAAATACTTTTTTTCCAGACCTAGATGGGAAGGGGGTCAGTATGATGGTGATGAGGAAAGCCGATTGCACGTACTACAATTAGCCATGGAATTTGGAGCTGATTACATTGATGTGGAGCTAAAGGTTACCTTCTATTTTGGTTCAAGACTATTTACATACCAATAGTATCATGAAGATAATGATCCTAAATTGAAATATTTTCTCAAGGAAGTTTGAGTTCGGGTTATAGATGAAGAACACATATAAGTATTAGGATTTACTTGAGTTGCAGATTTGTACTCAGAAATTTAAAACCTTATAATGAAAAAGTTAACAATGCTAAAACTTCTCCAGATTTTGCGGAGTCAATAGGCTTGATAATATTTAGACAGATTACAAAGTAAGAACTATGAAATTTCTGTCACGGTCATGCCCACAAGCCCACTGACATTGCAATGTACATTAAGTGAGTGACCGGCTTTTTCATTTTTCACATGTAGTAATGTGTTCTTCGATATGTGCATCTATTTTTGAAAACTCTTAGGCATCATCTATTTTCTTTGTGACATTTTGTTGGTCTGATGCACTGGGATGCCAAGAAGATCAAACTAATTGAATTACTGTCATTATGATGAAGGCTGCTGATAAGTTCAACACTTTGATGCACGGAAAGAAGCCTGCAAAGTGCAAACTCATTGTTTCTTCACACAACTATCAATATACTCCCTCAGTCGAAGATCTTGGGAATCTTGTGGCTGTTATACAAGCAAGCGGAGCTGACATAGTGAAGATTGCTACATTTGCCTTGGATATTACCGACGTGGCACGCATTTTTCAGGTCACAGTTCATTCGCAAGTAAGCGGTGGCGTAAGTGATTTTGTAGATCTATGTGTTCCTCGAGTTTCTTCTTACATTTGCTACTTGCCAGTTTTAAAGTAAGTCAGCGTAATACACCAGACTAAAAGTCTAGGAATCTAGAGAACCTGTAGTGACTAATAAAAATGTGCTTCAACGTGCTGAAAACGTTTTAAATTTTTTGTAATAAAGTTAGAATTTGGACCTTGGGTTGTATCCTCATTCTTCTCCAAAATCTTAGTCCAATTAAACAAAAACTTCTGCAATCAGAATTTCGAGACTAGCATATTTTAGACTTCATTTGCAAGGGATACATTCCTTTACAATTTTCATGCATACCGTGCCTACTTATTTTTATGGTTTTTTAACTCTGTGAATGCTAATTATTATGTAATGTACCATTTGATGTAAGGGAGTCACTAATTGTTTCAGGTTCCCATAATAGCATTAGTTATGGGGGAGAGGGGTCTGATATCTCGAATACTTTGCCCGAAGTTTGGAGGATACCTCACTTTTGGCACCCTCGAGTCAGGAGTAGTATCCGCTCCTGGGCAACCCACAATTACTGATTTGCTAAATTTATACAATTTTAGACAAATTGGTCCTGATACAAAAATATATGGTATTATCGGAAAGCCTGTTGGCCACAGCAAATCTCCCATTTTATACAATGAAGCGTTCAGATCAGCTGGATTTAAAGGAGTTTATGTGCATCTTTTGGTAGATGATTTGCGAAAATTTCTTGAAAGTTATTCATCTACAGATTTTGCGGGGTTCAGGTCAGTCCTTTAAGCATAGTAGTAATTGAGCTCATAAAATATCTCACAACAGATAATAGCTTAGGTCCTTCTTCAGCATTCTGCAGTTTTGATTGTTTGACATATTGAGCTGCCTTTCACCAGTCACATTTTTCTTTTATTCTGGAGTGTCTTGAAATATTTTATCATATAAATTCACAGCCCTTAAAATTAGATCAGACCTTTTCTTTAATTACTACCACTTTTTCTTTACTAGCATCTGATTTGGCAGTTTTATCCTCTAATTAGTCTCCTTAGATGTACCAAACGTTTTATATACTTTCTGAAATGTATTTGCAGCATAAGAGAAGTTATGATTCAGCTCTCTTTGATTGCACTATTTTACAACAGTCCTGCACTCTTTGTTCATCTATTCACTGCTCATTCTCAGTGTAATGTTCAATGCCTATAAGGAATTTTCGGCAGATTTACTAGTTTAGGATAGAAAATGAGACTTTAGACATCTGACAAGGCCACAAGATGTATCATTTGCTGCCTCTTGTTATATAACATACTACTCTATCACTCATGAAGCTTGATGCGCCATGCACGCACAAGGCACCACGCCATCATATAATAAAAACTTCCTCCAATACAAGCTCTACCTACTGTTTATAGTCCCACACTATGATCCAGTTCCTAAATTTGACTTGCTTGATTGTGCCCTATCTTAATATATATTATAACTATAGTCTATTAAGGTGCTTAATTTCTATATTTTTTTCATCTGTGCTTTTTTGTCAACTATATATAGCATGTTACAAATGTACCACATCTGCAAATAGTGTATAAAGGATAACATGAAATTGATTTCATTCAGTTGTACCATTCCTCACAAGGAGTCTGCAGTGATATGCTGCGATGAGGTGGATTCAGTTGCTAAGGTAATTGAGTATATCATTTCTAATATGCTTAATTAAGGGTAGCCAATCTAAATAATTTAATTATTGATGCCTCGAGATTTATACAAGTTACTTCTTTTCCCCTTTTTTCCTGCAAAAACAAATTTCATATTCTACTATATCACAGTCGATAGGAGCTGTTAATTGCATTGTGAGGAAAAACAACGGGAAGTTATTTGGTTGCAATACAGATTATGTTGGTGCAATTTCTGCAATAGAGGATGGGCTGCGAGGTTTCTTTATGCTTCACTAGCCACACAGAGCACTTATACTTGAAAGTACATACTCAAATAGTCAAAATCTGCACGGTTTATTTTTTCAGGTTCAGACCTTGTAGATAGTGCAGCTCGGTCACCCTTGGCTGGTAAACTATTTGTTGTCATTGGTGCTGGAGGTGCTGGTAAAGCACTTGCATATGGTGCCAAGGAAAAGGGAGCAAGGGTTGTGATTGCCAACCGTACATATGGTTAGTCACTAGACTTTTGCAAATCAATTATGTAGCTCCTTGGTGTTTATTAGCAAGTAGTTTAAAAAATTTCCCATTCTATTTGTACAAGATCGAGCAAGAGAACTTGCAGATACAATTGGAGGACATGCATTGTCTCTTTCTGAGTTAGATAGTTTCTGCCCCGAGGATGATATGGTCCTTGCCAATACAACATCTATTGGGATGCAACCAAAGATTGATGAATCACCCATTTCCAAGGTTTGGATACTCATGTTTTCCTTTTCATACGAATTATTGTGATTGAAGTTTTTCAACTTACTAATTTTAAAAGTTATAGTTGTAATGGCTATGGATGTTTTATTAGACGGAGGTACTGGAGGCGCCAAATAAAAATTTGATCTATCAAGTTGTTTACATTATTTTCACGAAGTTATTAAATATCGAATAAGTTGTAGCACAAGATACCGAATGAAATAATAGCATTAAGGACTTTATGTTCTTGATACGAGATACTTTGATCAGTCCATCAACGGTCTTTGCATCAAAGCCTCTGCATTCTGCTGTGTGAGGATGTGGCATGAGTACACCAAATAGCGTCATTGCCTGATCCTGAAATGTTTCTACATCTTACCTGCAAATGAGAAAAGTTGTTCCATCCTTGGAGGATTATTGTATATAGTTTCTTTAGAATTCATTATCATGCTTAATTTTCCCAATCTTGTTTTACATCAAATTAGCATGGTCTTAGCGGTAGACGTTTGTAAAAGATGCAAGTGCCCCTCTTTTTCTGCAGGAAGCTCTGAAGTCATACAAATTGGTTTTTGATGCCGTTTACACCCCCAAAATCACCAGACTACTAAGGGAGGCCGATGAATGTGGAGCTAAGATTGTTACTGGGGTGGAAATGTTCATAGGCCAGGCCTACGAACAGTACGAGAGGTTTACAGGGTTACCTGGTAAGTTTATATGAAACACAAATGCTCATATAAACCACATAATATTTTGGGTTAAGATCCACGACAGATGATTGTTGTAGCATATTTACTCTTTATCGCTAATAACAATAATGGTATTAGTAATTTTCAAAAAAAAGTATAATATGCTGCAACAATCATCCATCAAGACTTGAAGCTTAGAGCCTTAGGCCTTAATACATTTTAGTCCAAGTCACCCTGATAGCTTCATCTCTCATCCTCTAATTGCAGTACCAAAGGAATTATTCAAGCAAATTATGGCTACATACTGAAAGAGGTTAGATTTACTCTTACTCTAGCAACATCTGAATTGGGTTTGGTCTAGTGTTTCTGACACATACTATATCTGTTTTACGCAGGAAATACAAGTTCATATAGTACCTGCCTGCTGCCTCATACTGATTTAAATCATTCTTGGAAGCCAACAACTTCCTAATTTGAGTCAAAGAGATTTGTTTTTAGTTGTTATGTTGGGGTCTTTTGGCCCTTGTATATGATATCTCATTCTTTTTTCCCCATACATCCAGGGAAGCTTGGTCTTACATCTATGAGTAGAATAAGGAAAAATGTACCTCTCGGTTCTATATGCAAATATTATTCTCACAACCTGGGGCAAAATGCATCCCATTGTATCGGATTTGATTTTGTAAATCCTTACTTTATGTCATGAGAATGTGCTCTGCAATGCTGATGAAAATTATGATTTTTAAATAGTTCTTGGGTTTTTTAGTTTCATTTTTTCACTTAAAGCAGGTGCCGGGTTTAGAGATACTCCCTCCGTCCCATTAGGATATATACATGCACTATTTACACGTATTTCGAGACTTCTATAAAAAATAGTTTCATAATGTTTTTTTCAATTTTTTTTTGAATAAAAGTTTAAATATAAAAAAAAATTAAAAAAATATTATGAAATTATACTTTAAGCGAGTATTGAAAAGCGCCAAAAAGTGACGTATAGAATTCAACCGGGACAGAGGGACCAACTCAATAACCCAGAGTAGCAGCTTAGATTTTTGTGTTCAGCTTAGAGCATTTCCAATCCCATTCTCATTCCTGGTTCTCATTCCCGCCTCCGTGGACTCCCTTAATATAGATAAGCCCATGTAAAGTTTCTCAGACATAGCCAAGCACGAGTAAATGAATTTTCTTTTACCAACTCATTGGCCTTTAAAGAATACAGTATACATTGTTATATTTCTATCATATCGCTAACTAAAACAATATCAGATGTTATGTTTTCCCTTCAATTTCTCATCATACTGGACTAGAGTTTTGTGGAACTTGAAGCCGCCTAACAAAATATCGAAGGTACAATAAGTTGAGACTCGTACACAACCCCAATCCTAATACTGTTGATATCAGTATTGCATAAACTGCCTTGAAACGAAACTGCAAGAAACAAAATTACGAGAATTTTAGCTGTGATAGAAGATGTCACATACACCAGAAGAAAACTGAAAAATACCCGTGTGGGCGAGAAGGCGCTTTTTGGACTATGCCCTGAGAAAACATGTAAAATAATGGGCTAATGACCAAATCAAATACACTAACACTGCTTACCATGGAATAGAAAAGATGGAGTGTCATGGCTACTAGTGCAAATTCAAATGTCGCGTAAGTCCATATATACTCCCTGCTTGCTGCATGTGTACAAGGTAAAGGTCAGTTTGCAGAAATGCCTCCTCATACGTCGCAATAATGACTAAGGTTTGAGGCTGGTTATACCTAGGATGATTGCAAGTAAAGATGCCAAAATACCCAACATGAGAGAGAATGGTGCAGCAATCACTACTGCGTCAGTTTTTAGGTCATGAATCTACAGACAAGAACACTTAAAATCAACATGTGGAATGTGCAACCAGTTCTTACATGCTATGCTTAGAAGTATGTTTCACTTTCATACATTTCAATAAATAAGGTAAAACTTAAGTTATCTCCAGTTGTATGACCACACAAACTGAAGCATAAGTGCCCATTTTATCCTAAATTAAAAAAAACAACATATTTATGGTACTTTTACTTGCACATATGTGCATGTGTGTTCCCGAGCGAGTATATCTGTAAATTTATGCTGAATCTAATAGAGAAAGCTTACCAGAAGTTGCTCGACAAAGAAAAAATAACAGATTGTACTGATTAAAACGAGCACCACAAAGTCCTGCCATGCACTGCAAAAGACATGGATAAAACCATCAAAAATTAGAGCAAAAGAAGACAGTAGAATGAGAAACATCATGAAAATTAAACAGTAGATCAATCTGAATTCTGGATGTGGATTTTTCTTTGTTTTTCATTAAGTAGTGAAATCATGTATTAGCTGCGAATATTATAAATGAGCGGAAGCATATCTGTAATTTAGCTTAGTTATATTGCTAGACATACTCATCCAGAAGAACGAGACGGAAAAGTTCATTGATTTCATAAGACTGGCTATATTCTTAAGGTAAAATGACAAACTGATTCAAAACATCAAAACTGCACAGTAAATTATATACACCTTATCATCCCTGCATTCAAGTTTTGCTGATTAAGCTCTGCTCTCCTGTCCCTTTGAGTAGAGGTTGTCACACGAAGCAAAGTTACAGGTAAATTTGAAACTTCTCGCCCACATACATCACAATTTTTGTTCGGTCTTGTGCTAAACCATTTAATGGCACATTCTTCATGTATAAGCCTGAGTGCACCTTTGCAGCTGCACTCCATCTTCAGAGTATTTCCTTCTTCGCATGGCTCGTAACATATCCTACAAACAGCTTCTTCTTCAGGTATCTCTTCTTCATCTTCTTCAATGTCAGTTTTTAGACCTGACTTTTTCAGAAGCAAATTCTCACACAAATGATCAAAAACAGGTCTATAGAACATTGAGTTCGGTTTTTAACAAAACTTCAATCTTTGACACTTGAAATTATTAGTTCATCCAAATGCGAAACTTATGTTGTCCAAATTGGTAATAGAACATCAATGTAAGCGTGCTACTAGATTTGGTACCTTTGATGTTATGAAGTACACACACAAGTGCATGCATATACCAGCCATATCATATAACCTTGAAAAAAAAATTAATTACTAAATTACAAGAAAAAAAGGCACGTACCATCAACAATATCTGTTTGAACATTTTCTTTACGGTTAGCAAAAGAAACTGATCTTACAATAACCACATTTCTCCCGGGAACAGAGAGGGACCTCGAAACAGCTTGAGCTGTACCTATCTGCAAGAAATATAACCAGAATAAATATCTTATAAGTCTCCAGGCCGATGCCTCTGTCATCTCACAACACTACATCATGCAAAATGACAATACCGTATTAACCCTACATGTGGTACAGTATTATAACTTACACGTGATTTAGTTTGTTCTCCGTATGTTCTTGCTGAGGCAGGAATCAAGGTTGAAGGCGACAAGTTATCTGCAGGTGTCACAGGAAGAGAGGTACTTCTATCCCACGAAAATTTAGCCTTAAAATTGGCCAAAACGGGGCTACCAGGAGCTCCTTTCGGGTCTGAATTGAGAAGATGATTTCTTTCACCGTCAAAGTTTGTAACCTTTTTCTTAAAGCTTAACCCCCGAAGTAAACCTGCTGAGGAACTTCCACCTGGGACACTTGGAGACTGCAGTACGCCCTTTCCCCTATGGTTACTGCCAAAGCCGACATGTCTAGGAGGGATTTGAAGAGATAGATCAGAGCGTCGTAAACTTGATTCCGTGTTTGTGACTTCAGTTTTGGAGTCTGTATTGTGGGGATCAGCCTGCATGCATCAAATAATTTTACTTAATCTAAGTTATTTAGTCACAAGCTTCTACCACAAAAGAATGAAATCAAAGCAAGTGCAATGTAATATTAAGAAAACTAAGTATCACTGGTCAGGTCATTATAGTTTGTAGATTAACAGTGAGCACATTAATTTCAATACTTGAATAGACGAGATATAAATTTTGAACAAACTGTAATTTCTCAAACAGGCTTTTTCTGCTATACATATATACAGTTGTTCTAAGATATTGTGCAGGAACCAAACATGAAACATGTCACAAATATAACATTAGTGCAACATTTTTCATTAGTTTCAGTAAATATAAACTCAATGTCGTAGTTCTGAAGTAAACAACTAGTATTAAGAGACCTAAGAAAAAGCCTGCTCTACTCATGAAACTGAAATCCCGATCCCAGAAATCTATTTTCTCAAGACACGCAGGGTTTTGGGAGGGCAGTCATCCTGACTCTTATACTCCAAACCATAAGCCTCTACTGAAGCTTATATCCTCAACAGCTTTTAAGTTGTAACCACTACAATTGTTACCGACTCAAAAGGATTACTCATATTAGTACAACTTAAACGGAATGTACACAATAACCATACCATGTTTTGATGTAGAACAAACATTACAACTCGAAAAATGGTATATCCTACAACCAGGTCTATCGACTATTTTTTTTTCACAATCAATAAATTCTTGATGGCAAATGACTTAAAGGATGACCATTTAACTAATTCACCTGACTGTAAGTCTAAAAGAAAACATCTTCAGCCCCAAAACCACATCAAATCATAAACATATTCAAACAAAACCAATTGAAACACTCATATATCTAGCCAGAAAATAAAAAAATCATTCAAATATACAAAATTTCAAGAACATGGGCCTAATTAAAACACTTTCACACACACACAAACACACACTCATACATCTAGTCAAGAAATCAAGAATTCAAGAATCATTCAAATACACAAATTCCAAGAACAAGGGCCAAATTAAAACACTTTGTTCTATCACAAGCACACACAAAATAAAAGAACCAAACACAAAGAGACACACACACACACATATGCTAAGATGAAAAAAGGTTAACCTGGGGAGAAACATCATGTGAAACTGCTGTATTAACTGGTTGAGATGCATCAGATACTTGTGTTATCTCCTCCATAACAAACAATAACCTTTAAAAAAATGTTGTAACTAAACTTAAAACAACATTAATAAAGTAAACACAGTTTCAACATATCATTGTACTTACAACATATGTAAGCATAAATGAAGGAGACAACAGACAAAGGGTGGTGGGGTATAATTTGGTAAGAAGGATGATGATATATGAGCCTGTACAAAGTTTGGCCGTTCTTGTCTACTTGTTACCAATTATTATTATTACTAGCCGTTCTTAAGTTTGTGTTTAACTTGGTTTTCTGTTTTTTTTATTTACGCCCTTGTCATTTGGCATTTTTTTGTGTAATTTGATATATCTTCCTCAACATATCGTCTCACGTGGAGCTGGCTTTGAGCATGCCAAAAATCACTAGTTCGACTTCTAATATGTGCGTATAATTAATTATATGAGGAAAAGATATATTCATCTCATGTTCATTTGTTTTCAAATTCTCGACATTTTCAACCTGGTCAAAAATGTGTAATTTTGACATTGATCATAAATGAATCTAATCGACGAACTTTGTAAAAGATAATACTACTTCCGTCACAGTTCACCTTCACTAATTAATTTGCATGTATCTTATATTCTTATAAAAATTTAAATATATTATTTACAATCAACTAAATGGTTCCAAAATGACACATGACGTGATTTAATTCGGGAACTCATATTTATGCACGAGAGATCCATATTATTAGTAAGTGAATAGTTAATCATATAGAGAGAGATCCATATTATTAGTAAGTGAATAGTTAATCATATAGAGTATTTTGAAACCATTTTTGAAACGCTTTCTGGGAACCTAGCATTTCTCGAATATATATTAAAATCCATATTTGTATTATTACATCTTTGGTTATTTTCGGCAAATTAATAATGACTCAAAAATTTGCAGGGGGGAGAATACTGAACAAATGTTAAATAAATGAAAAAAAATCTTAACTAATTGAGCAAGTATCTTGTACAGATAAGTAAGCTGCTCATTTTGCAGGCAGTTTTGAAACACCGTACACTTTTTTATAATTAATATTATTAAATTATCTCTTAAATATTTAGGAGCTAAAATTTAATTTTATTTTCAACAATTCTCTATAAACTTACTTCCTATTCATTTTTTTAAAATTAACTACATACAAAAATAACTAAAATCTTTCAAATTGAATGCATGAGAATAAATAAAATAAAATAATAATAATAATAATAATTGAGGAGGGGTTATTAGCTACTCAACAATGACGAAGCTTTTGAGAATCCTAGCAAAATTTGAAGTTCATTTTCTCAAAATTTAATTAAAAAGACTCATTTAACATAGTGTTTATCATAGTGTTGGAGTTACTTTGATTCATTGAATTAGTGATAGAGATTGTTGTATAACCAAATAGATATAAATAATTAAGAAAGATTCATTTTTGAAGAAATTAAGTAATGAAGATAAAAATAGAAGAACAATTTGAAATAATTACGATATTTTCCTTTTCTTTGAAATTATTGCGATAATTTCCTTTTCCCTTATATAATCACGATATCAATTATTTATGTTTTATTTTAATTTTCATTTACATATATTTGTTAGAAAGTATATACGGTTGAATCTTGATTAATTAATAATTAACAAATTAATAATTTCATTAAGATAATAATATTTTTATTGATGGATTCATATTAATGCATGCAAGATCCAACTTAATTTTATTTTTTTAATTTATAATTAATAGCTAATTGACACGTCATCATTTGAAAATCACTTCGTAAAAGATTAACATTTCTCGTATTAAAAAAATGTAATAAAATGGGTAAAGCAAGGTACCAAGAAAATGGATCTAAAGGCATCGTTTAGTAAATTTAGTGGGCCGGGTCGGGTGGAAGCTGCTATTGATAGCTGAGCAGGAGCTCTGAATAGCAAGAACAATTCTACTCAAGAATTATTATTATTAGCAGTAAAATCTTCTTGAATTACATTCATAATAAAAAGAAAAGGGGTTTAGGGGATGAAAAAGATTAAATTTTTAGATTGGTATGTCAAGATTGGTGTTGCAGCTGCCTTTGTTGGTGGTGGTATGGAGCTTTTCATGATCAAAACTGGTTTTTGTATGCTCTCTCTCTCTCTCTCTCTCTCTCTCTCTCGCTCTAGCTCTCTCGCTCTCTCTCTCTCTCCCTCTCTCTCTCTCCCTCTCTCTCTCTCTCTCTCTCTCTCTCCCTCTCCCTCCTCTCTCCCTCTCCCTCTCTCTCCCTCTCTCTCTCTCTCTCTCCCTCTCCCTCCTCTCTCTCTCTCATCATTCTACTACTAAAGTTTCAATTTTTATGATTGTTGTGGCCTAATTTATATATTCAATTTGAGTTATGTACATAACTGTGGAATTCTTGATAATGGTTTTATAGGTTTTTACTAGATGTGTATGTAGACATAGAATGTCTTGTGTAACAATGATGGGGTATAATTGTGATATTTGTTTAGGATTTAATGGAGTTGATGTTATGAATAACTATAGTGAAGGCATTAAGCTTATAGGCCCTCATTTAGGTGTCCGGGGTAAACATTTCTTGGTAAATTTAGTAGGTGCCTGTATGATGCTTTGATAACTATTTTAAGAAATTTTGGAGTTAAATGTTGTTAACCGTGGCAAAGAAAGCGGATTGCTGGTATGTTTATACTTGAAATTGTAGAATGTAATGCGAAATAGTTTTTAAAGGAACTGGCTCCCTTTTTGATCTGCGTAGTATTTCTTTATGAGGATGCAATTCATGTGAGAATCGAAGAAACCAAATACTAGTCGGTCTATTGAAGAAGGAATTTTGGTACCCTCTGATTACACAAAACCTTTAAAACAAAAAAGAGAATTGTGTATACTGAATGCATTTAGAGATGATGACGTGTCTGCTTTACATTTGAGCAAGTTTGTACTGTCAGAAAGTTAATTACTTACTCTTTGTTGGGTTTATGATTTTGTTTAGGCTATAAAGATAATAAAGGTTTAGCTACTGATAGAAAGGCATTCTATAATATGATGAATTGACTGTTAGTTATGAACTGCGTCATATTTGTATCATTGTCATAGCTAGGTTGTATTTCTTTGGTCATTAAGTCCGACTTCCACTCTTCTTTGCAGATGATATCTCTCCTACCCTTCACCCAATTTTTAATTCTTTTTAGGTGTATCTGATTCAAAATCATTCCTTGTTTTTTAGACTTGTCTACCGTATTAGCAATATGTCTACATATCATCGCACAGGGACGGATGCAGAAAAGAAATTTAGGGGGGGGGGGGTGATTTCAGTTATACTCAAGAAATTAAAGATAATATAAAATTAATTGTAAAATGAATTAAGAACTAAAAAAGAATTATAAATGACTGTGTTCAATATACGGGATTAAGCAAAAAGTACAAACTGCGTACACTAACAAAGAAAATTGATGTTCAAAAGGAAAAACAAAGAAAAGAACAGTTCATAAGGAATTTAACCATGGTATTCAGGGTTCACCCATGTAGACGGCCTTTTACCAACTGAGCTGCAGAAACAATACATAAAAAGTACATACTACCTAGTTAATATTCAGATGTCGGGGTGGGGTGGGGGGGGGACCTCTCTGGAACCCCCTAGATCTGTCACTGTCATCGCATTCATACTATTGTAAACAAATCGACACATGCACGTAAGGCTATATTACTAGTCGAACAGGTTGAGCTCAACTAGATAACACAGTTTTGAACGCTAGCCAAGTCTGTTAATGAGTCGAGGTCGAAGACAAAAAATGAACTCAATTATGTTCTTGATCTTGGCCTGAACTCTTGATACCTAGGCTTGATTTGGTAAAAACTGAATCCATTAATATACACAAACAAGCTCGAAATTAATTTGATTTGGTTTGTTTATTAAGGATTTGAGCTCAAATATTACTATTTCTTAGTTCGACCTGTCAACTCCTTAACAGAATGTTCGAGTCGCACTCTGCAAAGGAAATCTTGACTCAACTCACTTACATTCCGACATTCACATGTGTAAGTGTAAGAATGATTCATAGGCACAGTTGGTTTTAAGTTTTGATCCAACTGTTGACGGGTAATATTGGACCACCACTGATTTAGAAGTTTATTAAGTAATTATAAGACCAGACATTACTTTGTGGAATTAGTACATTTATCCATGCATAGCATTGTATACAAATTCATTCATGCACACATGGCTGTAACAGTGTAAACTAGTTGGTAGGGTTGTGCTCGACTAGATAATACAGTCTCGAACTCTGTTCGAGTTTGTTATGTGTCTAGTTTCAAGACAAATAAAAATCAATAATTCCCTAGAGCTCGGTTTGTTAGGATTGAATTGGTCACACTCAACTGAAGCGATTAAGATATGCATACGAACTCGAGATCCCGGAAAACTTAATTTAGCTTGATTCGTTTATTATGGATTCGAGATCATCCTTGTTTTATGCACCAGAAGAGTGGCATAAATATGATTGCAAAAGTTACTGGCTATATGCCCCTAGCACCGTATTGCTATTTGTCATGATAGGTGACCTATTGGAGAGGCTCAGTAATGCACCTCCTAAATTCTGACTAAATTAAGGACGATGATGTTGGCCCCAACTCCGGGGTCATTGAGTATGAAAAGATCCTGTACAAATTGTGCTCGGGGTCTGGGGACTTGGCCTCAGGCATCTGTAGCAGGCAGTTGCTTTAATTGTACAAAAATGTTACTGTAATTATCTGTCAATGTGTGCACATCATCTCCTTGCTGCTTGCCGGCTGTTTAATCAACATCTCAATATGAGATAAACTTTTATTGTAAATTGGTCGAATCTTATTTAAAACCAGCCATGACTAGATATTCTTCATTTAGGTTAAATACTATTTAGTTTAGTAAAATATTAAAAAAATTAAAATATGACCTTTTTATACGGAAGTAACGATGATTCTTGTAAGATAAGCCATACATTTTGCTTAGAAACTTAAATATTTGGTCATATCATTAGAAACAAATTGATGTATTTTGTTTGTTTCTTCATCAGAAAATATGTTCTGAGCTTCTTAATATTTGCATATTGTGCAGATGACAAAGTGACTGAATTAGAAGCAGAGAAGAGAGCTTGGGAGAATTCCCCAGAAGCCGAAGTTAGGAGAGAAGCTCTTAACCCTTGGAGACACCTTGATAACCCTGCAAAAAAGAGTTCCTAGCTTTCATTTCTGGTGTGTTGTTTCGAAGAAGTTCTTTATTGATATATTGCTAAATTTGTGATACTGAGAGAATGTTCCCTGATGGGCCTTAATTTTGAGAACAGTTAGCTTAGAAGTATGTTTTTCAAGGGTTGTGCTGTTCGCTTATGGTAATATTGCCTGATTAAACCACACTTAGGAGGCAAAATCTAGTTTGCTTGAAAACTGACTGTCGTGTGCAGAACTCTTTGCAGCCCAGCCAGGCAGCCTGGTAAAAGTTACTGTTTCTGAACGTCATGTTTGTACAATAACCACTGAGAAGCAACTAATAAATCACAAATCATTTTATAGATAGTTTGTATGAACGAAATTTTAGATGAGCTACAATGTTTTTGTTAAATGATATGCCTCACGTACCTCACATTTATGAGCCCTATATTTAGATTTTCTTGTTTAGTTCTAGAGTTAATTTTTGTAATCGTATTGGTGATCGAAACTGTTTGACATTCGTGTTCCTGGACGGTGTCTATATACGTCGAATTTCAGGTGCACACGACAACATTAGGACTTGATGCTACCTTGAAGAGAACACGCCCAATGATATACAAATGTCCACTTCTAAATAATTATATTACCCCCTTTGACATTCCTGAATAAATATTATATGTAGATACTATAAAGATATTCTCTTATTAAAGTATTCAGAGCTTGTAGGTTTATTTTTTAATTAAGAAATGAAGTTCATTGCATGCTAAATCCACATTCATCTATCCAACAGACTTAATATTCCCAGGTTTAATTCTATTGCACAACCATGCTTTGATAGTTAAAGTTTTGGGTCTTCAACAGATTAGCTTACCTATACACATATTTTATTACAACATATATGTGCTAGGTTGGTTGTTTGTAAGAATTTGGAGAGAAATTTCATCCACGGCCTGCTATATTTTACATTGGGGGACGGAAGATTGACACGCATTTTAAGGTTTCTGTAAAACATGATTTTCTAAATAATTTTAAATATTTTTTTTAAAATAAAAATATAATATTTAAATTTTTATACAGAAAAAGAAAATTTTAAAAATAAATTATAGAACTATAATTATAGTAGTTTTAAAATGCATGACAAGTACGAGGAAAAAGCATGTAAAAAATCCGGGGACGGAGTAACAAAAACTACGAAAAGGATTCATAATCAACAACGAAAATATATAGGCCTCAAGGTTTCTTTATATGGACTCCGGTATTGTTCAAAATTATAAATATTCGTGTTTGGGCACACAATTAAAAAACCCTGATTCTTTATATTGAGAAAATGAATAACTTGATTTAAGGGGTATGCACCGAGGCCAGCAATTTCCAAGATGGAATAAAAGTAGACCTTATTAATTGAATTCAATGATTGAAAAACTAATTGTTATTCCAATTCAATCATTTATTATATTCTCTTATTATTGAAAAACTAATTATTATTATTGTATTTAAAAAAAAGGGGTAAATAGTCAAAAAATGTTTGCATGGGATGCCTATATAAGCATTTGGAATGAAGTCATTTATACACAACAACATTTCTTATCTGAAAAGAGTCAAGTGATCAAAAACTCAAAATGAGGCCAAGTTTCATGTTATTGCTTCTTACTCTTGTGATGGTCAATTCAGTTATGGTTTGCAATGGGAATAAGCTGCTGAAAATGAAGTACTATCGCAAAACTTGCAGTTCAGTTGAGTCGATAGTGAGGGATATTACATGGAGAAAAGTTGCAGAAAACTCGAGTTTTGCACCTAAGCTGCTGAGGCTTCATTACCATGATTGCTTTGTCAGGGTACGTTTGATTATAAGTAATTGTTCATAATCTCGAATTTTTTGTTATGTTTGTCTATGTATAAGCAGGGCCGGGGCAAAATAATCGGAGCATGTGTGAAATAAAAAATTGGGCCCATAATTTTTATTTATATATAAATTTAAAGGAGATATATTCCGACAAATAAAATGAATTATCAAAATATGTAAACAAGAAATATATTCCTACAATTCAGTTAAAATTAGAAGATGTTCTCGCACATTAAAAGAGGTAACTCTCTTATATTTCGTAACAAAATCATCTTAAACACTTTCAACGTGTAATTTATTCAAAAGTCCACTTTCGATTACCACCAAAGAAAGTCATTTAGTCCGATCTTAAAAATTTGGCAACCCTGTATTTTCGGGACCCTTTCCACTTCGATTACCAACAAAGAAAGTCATTTAGTCCCATCTTAAAAATTTGGCGGGACCCTTTCCGGTGGCTCACTCCGCGCTCCCCAGCGCCCCTCCGTGTATAAGGGTTGATCAAATATCGTTCTTGCATGCATGTGCAGGGTTGTGATGGATCGATATTGTTGGATTCAACAGATGATCAGAACAAAGACAATGAAAAGGCTGCAGGACCAAACAGGTCTTTATCAGGGTACGAATTTATTGATGAAATCAAGGCGAAACTTGAAGAAGAGTGTCCTGGAGTCGTATCGTGTGCTGATATTCTTGCGTTAGCTGCTCGAGATGCTGTCTCGTATCAAGTAAGATTAGTCCTGATGCAGATGATCATGTTGTTCTATATGTTTGTGTGTGTTTGATAGAAATGCTGATGAGATTAAATCATATGTGCAGTTCCGGAGACCAATGTGGAAGGTTTTTACAGGGAGGAAAGACGGAAGAGTTTCGCTTTCCTCTGAAGCTTCAGCAAACATGCCATCAGCATCTTCTAATTTGACCACTCTTCTTACCAAATTTGAGTTTCATGGCCTAGACATGATGGACCTTGTCACACTTTCAGGTAGAATCTAGGGTCGTTTGGATCATAGGAATCAAGCCCGTTAACGGAAATGAGAATGATATTCCATGATCCAAACGGTCACCTAATACATTTCATTAGACCAAGACAATATAATTACCTAAAAGAATTATAGGGGCGGTTTGAATCATGGGAATCAAACCGCTTAACGGGAATAAGAATGAGGCTGTAATACATTTTTATATTGAAATCACATTCAGTCCTGCTAACTGAACTGGAATTCCATAATCCAAACGGGCACCTAATATACATTTCATTAGACCAAGGCAATATAATTATCTAAAAGAATTATAGAACAACAAACTCTATAGTACTAACACAACCAAGTAAATTTATATTGCAGGAGCACATACAATTGGAAGCACCAGATGTGTTTTGCTCTCCAGAAGACTGTACAATTTTACAGGACGCGGTGATACTGATCCTGCACTGGATCCTGTATACGCAAACACCTTGCGTAAAATCTGCCCAAATCCTTCGAGTCCAGCAACACGTGTAGAAATGGATCCTCGAAGCTCTAGTACTTTTGATAGCCATTATTTCCGAACTGTCAACCAACATAAAGGCATGTTTGTATCAGACGCAGCATTACTCACTGACCAACAAGCAGCACAGATGGCTCGAGTCTTAGAGAATCCTTTCGTATTCTTTGCCAGGTTTGCGCAATCAATGAGGAAAATGAACGAAATAATAACACTTGCAGATGGTGAAGGAGAGGTGAGGAAGAATTGCCGAGTAGTTAACTAATGCAGATGATGATTAGTTGTTTCTTGTAATAGTAACAGCTTTTTCATTTTCTTGTTTAATAACTTATCTATGCTCTTGGCCCGGCATGTATAGTGTTAAAGATCAGGCAACTTGGTTGTCCACAAATCTTGAAAGCCTGTTTGACGGCTTATAAGCTACTTATAATTCATAATTATATTTTCGAGTTTATAAGTTACTTATAAGCAGTGTTGTATTTCTCAAAAAAAAAAAAACAGTGTTGTAAAAATCGGGAATCGGGAAAGATCGGTCGAGTTACCGATTTAGGAATAATTAAAAATCGGGGATTAATCGGAAGGATTAATCGAAGTAAAAATCGGATGTATTATAATATTAAATTGTATTTAATATATTATTATGATTATATTAGTTATTTATTAACAAATATATATTTATTATATCATAATTTCTATAATTATTCATTTTAAAATTAATATAACATTTTAATTTTAATAAATAATTATATATACTGCAATAAAGAAAAATTCTTAAAAATAAATCGGATTTCAAAGATCGAATCGGTCGGATACATACTACAACATAATCGGTCGGATATATACTGTAGGGGATTAATCGGGGATTTTTTTAAAAATCGGAGATTTTTAGAACACTGCTTACAAGATAATCTAAACCTCAGGACAAAATATCTATATACTTGCTGACATACTACAACATATTTCTTTTAAAAATTTATATTAATATGGCATCTTGAAGCCTTTGGTTGATGAATAATGTTGTTTGAATCAAGCATATAAATTTTATCAGGTAAAAATTTTAGGCTATATACAGGTGATAGTTTTAGGTGAAAAGCAAGCACTAGTTAAATGTCTACAGAATCAAAATATATGATCATATGAATGAGGAAAATATCTCTTACATACATAAGTTCAAATTTTTATTATTGCATGCCAAGAAAAAAGAAGCTCCTGTGTAACAAATACAAGTAGACTTCACTTTGACAAAAAGCCTACTGATCCCCACACCCTTGACAACATCCAGCTACAACTTCCTAGTTCCGGAACTACTTACTAGGCTTTGCATCAGATACAGATCCAGAGCCTCCTGAGCTTGCTGCTGGATTTTCTTCTGGTTTAGCATTCTGGAGACAAAAAATCAGCCAGATGATATGTCATCGTTAGGGATTTTTTTTAATCGGAATAAGATATAGATGGGTTTATAGCTAGAATACCTCTCTCCTTGTTATTAAATCAAAATAAACACTTTGAGAACTGCCTTCTTAGAAATTTAGTGTTTCTATTCACAGTGATTAATCTGTTGCAAAACATGATTTTTCTCAAGAAGACAGTACAATTAGTCGAGTAAGCTTATCCTGACTGTTTCACATTCAGAATTCACCTGATAAAGTTCTCTTTCTGGTCAGGATTCCAAAGACAAACGATCACCCGGGAAAGTTTTGATAGTTAATAAGACAGCCAAAGTCTCTTTCTTGCATGGTTAACTAAACTGTAAGTAGCTTACATGGTTATGTTATGTACTTGTGTGTACACTAATTCGGGTAATTAACTAATTGCGTTGAAGAAAAATAATTTGTAGATAAATAGTTTACAAACAGCAACCAATGAACCAACAGGTTAGAATAGACTTATTTCAGATATAATTTTTAACTCAAACTTCAACTGAAGCTCTCTTATGCATTTAATCTTTCCTCCATTAGGAAATAAGCATGCCGAGTCTTTATTATCAGTCCCCAGTTTAAGGCATCAGAACATAAGAGAAACTATCTTAACCCCTCCTATTTAATGCACGAACCAGATGGCACCATCATAACCAAAAATTAAAACAAAATTTTGCATCAAATACACACATCGACAGACATTATTACACCAAAAAGGATAACGTGGATTGAGCTTACCTTACGCGCTAACTTCTCCAACTTCTCCTTTTCCATTTTCTGCAGTTACAAAAAAAAGGCACTTACATAACAAAGCAAAGAGTCCATATCATAGACAGAAATGAGGAAATTAGCTTGTCAAATATCAGAAAATAAAGTATGATGTCACTATGGTAACATCATTGTCTAAGTTTCATAAAGTTACCATAGTAGATCTGTAAAGTATAGTTCATACTTTGTTTTATAAATAGAGGCATTGCCTCATTGTAAAACTTGTATAGCAGAACCTCAAATATAAAAACATTTCAGTTTCTCTACCAATCTCTTTTCTCTACAATCGTTATTCGTTCCTTGGTTATTTTCTGCATATTGTGTTTTCTCATTTCTCTGTGGCAGCTCTTTGAGGAATATCCCTTGTACTAATTTAAAAAAGTCCACCACTGGGATGAATGCTGAAGTGAAAATACATTAATAGTATCAAAATGGAGCAGAGATATGATGCTGTTTGCCAAAGCCTACAATATGTGCTTAACATTGTTGAGGGGAATGCAATCTATGGTATTATTATCAAATGCCATCTAAATAGCAGTATCAAATCAGTATTTATCCCTGGAACGTATGTATGCAATTTGAAAACCAATCATTTCTATAAAACTTCATAATATTACTTAGAGAAATTAATAAACAGGTTCCTAGTCCTGATGGTGTGAATTCTTTACCAAAATCTATATAATAGTAAAGTTGGTGAATTTGAATAGGGGGTCAAATGCCTGACAAGATCAACAGAAAGGAGGTACACATTACATTGGTTGGGGGGATACTATCTGTGACATTTTAAAGGGTTTCAAGAGAACTAGAACGTGTAAGAGAGAGGGGGAAATTCATTATACACCTTGGAAGTTTAGAAGAAAAGTGAAAAAGGAAAATAGACTGAATCATATTTCACGCCTTTAGAACAGTTTTCTACTAGTTAATCTAAACACACATGCAAAACTTTCTAGGGTAATCAACAAAAATCCCATGACAGTTCATCTATCATATATGTTAAAACAAATATTATGTATTTAAGACCAAAGCTAAATAACCATATGACATGTGCTTTTAAATTTTAATCATAACTTAAAAGAAAATGTTCAACTGTCACTTGTAACATGAATTTAGTGATTAAAATAGTCGATATGCAAGCAACCAGCAAACAGGAAGGGGGTGACAGTGAGTTAGGAAGTCAGGCAGATACTCAATCTGTTTTCCGCAGCCTCCAATCATGTCACGTGCATACTACTATACTAGTAATTTACCAATCATGCCCCTCAACAAAGCAAAACAGCTTAAATAGCTGCGACAAAATTTCAGAACAAACAACTAAAATGGTTAAGGTTAATCTCAAATTCTCAACTCTCAGTGCAGGCAAAAATGCATAATACAACGAAATGTTTAAAAATAGATGAAAAGGCTACTATTTTATAAAGTTGCAATAACGTAATACGTAATTCATTATATGGAAATTTTATTGCATTTTTAAACAAAAAATTTCAAGTTTGCAATAGAAAAATTAATATCAAGTTCACTTGAGACGAAAAAAGTATAGAACAGACTTTTATATGAAAAAAACTATAAGTTACCTTGATGTAGATATTTTCAGCAGCCTTTTCCTCCTCACTCAGTATTTTTCCGCTGCTCGAAAGCCTACGAGACACATATCTAGCAGCAATTCTCGTTGTCATACTTGCTTTTTCCTGCAAAGAAGACAAGCAAACATCAGCTTCTACATGTCAATCGCCAAAACCACTATTTATTTAAAAGCGATTCCCCAAACTGGTGTAAACAAAAGCATCCGTACAAACATACACTTAAAGCACATGTACAACCTCTGCATATGCCGATCTATCTACATTGAGGGGCACAGCATCACCCTCCGCTAAGGCTAGCTCTCTACCCCCATGACTCATTTTCCCCTTTTATACGTAACATAACTATGCCATTTTGCGGCCTATTTGATAACTTAATTGCAAATTCAACAAGTCAACAGGTAGTTAGTATTATCATATTCGATCAATCACCTCGGGAATTTGGTCAATAATATATTCTGTTAGTTTTCATTCAATTATCATTTTTTCGGCCTATTCGATTACTCAATTTGCAGATTCAACGAGTCAACAATTCGTTACTATTATCATACTGGATCAATCATTTCAGGAATTAGCTCAATAATATTTTCTGTTTATTACAACACACTTTCAATTAAATATAAAATACCTAATCCTATGTAAATATGCATCCTCTAGTTGTTAGTATTAATGCTACTACCATAGTTAAAAAACAATAGATGTAAGCTGTGAAGATGAGCAGATACATGTACATATGCATTCATTTCATTTAAGTTGGCTATTAGATACATGATTTATAAATAGTGATATTCATACAAAGATATATAATGAGAGAGAGAGGGAGAGAGAGAGAGAGAGAGACCTGATGTGAGCCGGCGCGAGAGAGAGAGAGAGAGAGATATGAGAGAGATTTGGGATTATTGCTAAGCGGCCTTAACACTGTTTTGGGTCTTGAAGCATTTACTTTTTTGTATAAAGAAAGAACTGCAGCTCGCCTCGAACTTTATATTTCATTTTTATTAATTTCTAGATGGTGAGTTTGTTAATGTAATCTAGTTTGTCAAAAAAATCCGAAAAATTTAATATTTATCTGATGCCAATATTATTCGTGTTCGAAACAAGAACGATATTATCTGTATTATCCGTATCCGAAATAAAACGGATATTATACATATCCGAATTCGACGAACGGAGACAGATGTAGGCGTATGAATCCGAATAAATATATACTAAATTTAAATAAGTATATATATAATTCAAATTTATAGTATATGTCTCTCTGTGTGTATATATATACACACACATATATATATCAAATTATATTTTTTTACAAATTTTATATAATTGTAAAAATAATATAAACATATATAAAAAAATTATTTGAATCCAATAATTTAAAGATAACAATTATATTGAATAGATAAATATAAATTAATTTTTGAATAAATTAAGATAAAATTAAATCACTTTAGCTCTTATCTTAATTTTTAAAAATTAATTTTTTTATTTTTACCATACATTTAATAATTTTTTTGAATTTTTTCACATAAAAATAAAAAAAATTGATTTAAAATCGGGTCCGGATATTATCCGAATCCGGATAGTATCCGTCGAATCCAGATTCAGATATTATTCTCCGTCGAATCCAGATTCAAATATTATTCTTTAAATATTTTCGGATTCGAATAAAGATCTGGATACAAATTTTCTAAAACAGATACTGGCAGATCCGTATCCAAATTAACCGTTTAACGGCCCTAATATAATCTGTTTGGTTAAATATGAAGTAGATCACTAATTGCGTCTAAAAAATTCAAGTAGGTCATCTATTATAAATTTGATCATCTATTGTAAATTTGACGCAAGATGATCATCAATTAAATTAATTTAAATATTTCACTAATATTGAAAATTGAAATTAGGCAAAAACGGAAAATGGTAATACAGGAGGAGAGAGCTCGTTTTAAACTTCAATTTGGTTACTAAAACTTATTGTTTGGCTCATGAAAATCATAATAAAATCTGAATTTGATTCTTGCTTGATTTATTTTTAAAGATTCGAAGAATCAAAACTAAATTTCATCATGATTCCTTCATCATGATTCCATGAGTCAAATAATACGTTTTAATAACCAAATTGATGTTAAAACTCAGTTCTACCCTCCTATGTTACCATTTTTTAACTTTGAGTAATATCAATTTTCGACTTTCACGAAATGATCAAATTAAGTTAATTAGTGAATGCTCAGGTTGAGTCAAATTTGTAATGAATGATATACTTCAATTTTTTTGGACGTAATGAATCAGCAGCTTGATATTTAATTTATAATCGACTCAATAAATAGGTTAAATATCAAAATTATTTTTGTCACTCATCTTAACGAATTATCAATTAATCAATGAACTCATAATAAATATTAAACACATAAATCCAAATATGTGCTCGAAAAGTAATGGGTAGGATATCAAAAAGATAAGCTAACAAGTGGCTAAACTTGATAACTAGCAGAGCATAGTGTTCACTTTTAATTATAATACCCAACATAAAAAGTAGATCACGTACCTTCCCACTTTCACATTATACAAACCAATGAACACCAACTTTACTTGATCTTCTTCTTGCTCAGTTTTTTTTTTCAAAGTCAAAGTCATTCTCCAGTAACCAAGGGCAGTGAAAAGTCACCAAGACATTGTACTTAATACCAGCACATGTACATGGATCGTTCCTTTTATATGACATTGCACTTGCCACCCATTGATCTCAAAGGAGTACTTGATACTTTGTTGCAATGCATTCATTTTTTTTTAGAAGATCAAGTAACTGATTCCCACCAAATATCCCACTTGAACAAAAAAAAAATCCCCACACTTAAAATTTTACCAATCCCAAACATAAATCACCATGCTCTACTAGTCAATCAAGACAAGAATAAACAATTAAGTTCAAGATTTAACTGCTGATATATGAAGAAAAAGGATATAGGCTCAAGGGGGCTCACTAAGGATTATTTTTTTAGGGTACTGTTTGGGACAATACGGTTAATCCTAGTGCCTTTATCATTTTTACACATACAAAATATCAATATACGCACGACCTGGTTTAAAGCAAGTTCTAGAGCAGCATGCACAATGACGAATAGCTCACAAAAAAATAGATTGATAAAAGGATGCATCAATCACATAAAGCTCAAGATCTCACAGGGAAATAACATGTTATACTCGTCAAAATTGACAATGACGTACATTCAAGTTTTGGATTTTTGCAAGCACGTACAAGACATCATCATGCATTAGGTATTTTACGCCAAGGAGACATACATATGACACACAGAAAATAAGTCTACACGGTGTATACTTATCCTTATTTACATGTTATATTGACCAGGCAATCAATTTTTAAATTTTCAACTTTTTAATTTTTTTTAATGTTGAAAACCCCTCCCCACACTAAAATGGTTCATTATCCCCAATGAACAACATATATGAAATATACAACTAAAAAGATTCTAAAAAAATACACAAATAAAAAAATAAAAAATGAAAAGTAATCTAAAAATTATACAAAGAAAGGTGAAAAATACTCCCCCAATGTCGCATGAAGTGTTGCTCCAATCTAAATGAGAAGTGTTGTTTTTAAACCAGGAGCTCCTTTTATTAACACAATTGCAAATGTAGCTCAGATGGTTCTAGGTGTCATCTGAGAGTTTAGTAGCGGTAGGACATGGGATCAAATCCCAACAACAACAACATGATGCGTTATTGCATCAGAGTGCTACAGTGTGCATGATCATGCAGCAATCGACATGAACATGCTCGATTGTCAATAAACTACAGTTTTTTTATAATAGCACACTTGCAATTTGGGCCGCATGAACATGTAGAAGATTAGCATGTGCATGCCAATCATTCAAATTATTCCAGTTGCTAGACACCAAGAGCGAGCACGAACATGATGCGTTATTGCATCAGAGTGCTACAGTGTGCGTGATCATGCAGCAATCGACATGAACATGCTCGATTGTCAATAAACTACAGTGTTGCATGGCGTGTGGGGATGTGAGCATGCTTGTGCAGGGCATGAAAGTGCTGGATATGTGCATGAACAGGCTCAGTACTTGGCATGATCATGCCAATTTATAGAAAAATACCAGTCAGCATGGGCGTGCCAAATCATCAAAAAATGGCTGGAGGGCTGAATCGCATGAGCATGCTAGTAACTGGCATGAGCATGCCAGATCCCCAAAAAATTCCAGTTGCTTCAATGCTTACATATGGCTGATGTGCATGACCATGCTGAATTAAGAGCATGAACAATCTAGAGAATTGGACATTCTAGAGGATGCAGCTGTTTTGACATTCACAGAGTGACAACAACAATGTGCGCGTTGGCAAGATGGCGTTTATTGGAGCTAGGTGCATGGATATGCTCTACCGGTAGAATGATGGTGTCAGAAAGGAGAAATCAGGGAGTATCTAACACTAAACATTGATTGATCATGCCCAAGTATCGCATGATCATGTACATCAATTTTTTTTCCTGTAACACTTCACACAAAATTCATCAAGGCACCTTATGGGAGAGTAAAATAAATATAAAAATAAACTAATCTTCTAAAAAAATGCAAAAATATTTTATAATAATACTATACTAATATTAATATTACACTAAATTACATACCAACATATAGGGTTGCCTCCCAAGAAGCGCTGCCGTTAACGTCATTTAGTCGGACGTCATTCTCTATTAGGGCTCTATTAAATCAAGTGAAGTTTTATTACGAATAACCTCACCTCCCCAATAATGCTTTATACGTTGTCCGTTCACCTGAAATTCTCCGTCTTGATTATCACATAGTTTCACAGCTCCATAAGGTTGTACTCTCACAATTGTAAAGAGACCGGACCATCTGGATTTCAGCTTTCCCGGAAACAACTTTGGCCTTGAGTTGAATAATAAGACTTGTTGCCCCACTTCAAACACTCGAGATTGAATATTTTTATCGTGCCACTTTTTTGTCTTCTCCTTGTAAAGTTTAGCATTCTCATAGAAGAAGAATCGTAACTCCTCCAACTCATCAAGTTATAGCATTCTCTTTTCTCCAGCAAGTTGCATGTCAAAATTTAGATTTTTGAGAGCCCAATAAGCTTTATATTCGAGCTCAACTAGTAGATGACACGCCTTTCCAAAAACTAAACGATATGGCGACATGCCCAAGGGAGTTTTGTACGTCGTGCGATAAGCCCACAGAGCCTCATCTAACCTTGTAGACCAATCCTTTCAATTCAGATTCACAACTTTCTCAAGAACACCCTTGATTTCTCTGTTAGACAACTCAGCTTGTCCATTAGTTTGAGGTTGATATACGATAGCGACCTTGTGTCACACATTTTACTTAGACAAAGTATTAGCCAACCATTTATTCACAAAGTGTGTACCTTCATCACTAATTATAGCCCTTGGGGTTCCAAAGCGAGTAAAGATGTGTTTTTCTAAGAACTCGATGACAACTTTTACATCATTAGTGAGATAGGCAGCAGCTTCCACCCATTTAGAGACGTAATCAACAGCCACTAAGATGTACTCGTTTTTAAAAGAAGGAGGGAATGGTCCCATGAAGTCAATGCCCCACACATCAAACAATTCAACTTCAAGGATATTTTTCAACGGCATCTCACTTCTTCTTGAGATATTACCAACCCTTTGACACCGATCACATCTAACAACATATGCATAAGCATCCTTAAATAGAGAAGGCCAAAAGAAACCAGATTGTAGTACCTTTGCAGCAGTGCGTTGTCCACCAAAATGTCCACCAGAAGGAGAAGAATGACAATGGAAAAGAATATCTTGCACCTCAAATTCAGCAACACATCTTCTAATAATTTTGTCTGCACCCTGCTTGAACAAATAAGGCTCATCCCAAAAATAAGACTTCACATCATGCAATAATTTCTTTCTTTGTTGACTTGATAAATCAGGTGGCATTAATCCAGTAGCTAAGTAATTTGCAATATCAGCAAACCATGGGGTAACATTAGAGATTTGTACCTGAAACATCTGTTCATCTGGAAATGTTTCTTTGATGGGAACCATAGTGTGAGATTCATTGTTGTACTCCATTCTTGATAAATGATCGGCTACTTGATTTTCAACACCTTTTCTGTCTTGTATCTCAATATCAAACTCTTGAAGCAGAAGAACCCACCTAATTAAGCGTGGCTTTGCATCTTTCTTGGTGATTAAGTACTTTATGGCTGAATGGTCAGTGAAGACAACCACTTTGGTGCCCACAAGATAAGAACGAAACTTGTCAAAGGCAAACACAATAGCCAGAAGCTCCTTTTCAGTCACTGTGTAATTCAGCTGTGCTCCTGTGAAAGTACGACTTGCATAGTAGATCGGATGAAATACCTTGTTCTTTCTTTGCCCCATCACTGCTCCCACTGCATAATCACTAGCATCACACATTAATTCGAAAGGCAAGCTCTAATCAGGTGCAATAATGATAGGTGCTGAAATTAATCTCGTCTTTAACTCCTCGAAAGCCTTTAAACATGCTTCATCAAACTGAAATGGAGTGTCATTCTCCAATAACTTACAAAGCGTCTTAGAAATTTTGGAGAAGTCCTTGATATATCGTCTGTAAAAACCTGCATGCCCAAGAAAACTTCGAATATTCTTGACTGAAGTAGGAGGAGGTAGCTTCTCAATAACCTCAATTTTGGCCCTGCCAACTTCAATTCCTTTTCTTGATATTTTATGACCCAATACGATGCCTTCTTTCATCATAAAGTGACACTTTTCCCAGTTAAGTACAAGATTGGTTTCTTTACATCTTTCCAACACCTTACCCAAGTTACATAGACAATCATTAAAAGAGTCTCTAAATACCGAGAAATCATACATGAACACCTCTAGAAATCCACCAACCATGTCGGAAAAGATAACCATCATACATCTTTGAAAAGTTGGGGGAGCATTACATAAGCCGAATGACACCCTTCGAAAGGCAAAAGTACCATAGGGACATGTGAATGTAGTTTTATGTTGATCCTCTAGAGCTACAGATATCTGATTATAACCAGATTACCCATCAAGAAAACAATAGTACTCTCTTTCCACAAGTCTGTCCAGCATTTGATCAACAAAGGGCAATGGGAAGTGATCCTTTTTAGTGGCCTTGTTCAGCTTTCGATAATCAATACATATTCTCCAACCCGTGACTGTTCTGGTTGGAATTAACTCATTATTTTCATTCTTTATCACAGTGAGTCCACCCTTCTTAGGCACACATTGTACATGACTAACCCATGAGCTATCAGAAATCGGATAAATGATACCTGCATCAAGCCATTTGATAATCTCTTTCTTCACCACCTCTTTCATGATAGGATTTAAGTGACGTTGTCCTTCAATGGACCCTTTAGCACCATCTTCCAATAAAATTTTATGCATACAAAGAGAAGGGCTAATACCTCGAATATCTGTAATAGTCCACCCAATAGCTTTCTTGTGCTTTTAAAGAGTCTCCACCAATTTCTCTTCTTGTGCATCAGAAAGTTCCGCAGAAACAATAACAGGTAAGGTTGAAGAAGGTCCCAAATACGCATACTTCAAATGTGAAGGAAGAGCCTTCAATTCCAACTTTGGTGCTTCATCAATGGATGGCCTTGGAATCTTGAATTCTCTTGAAGATAACTCGAGCGATTCAAAGCGGCCTTTAGTTCTTATACCTTGAAATTAGCTTCCAACCAAGATAAAAGATCAACATTATCAACTTCATCTTCAGATGCATTGAGAATTAGTTTCTTCAGAGGGTCGTGTGAAGAACAGAACTCTAGGTTCTCAGAGACTAGGTCATCAACCAAAGTGATCGCTGAGCAAGATTCTACATCATTAGAATATTTCATCGCCTTGAAAACATTAAATGTCACTTTATCATCTTGAACTCTCATTGTTAGTTCTCCATTTTGCACATCAATCAATGTTCTTCCTGTAGCAAGGAAGGGCCTACCCAAGATAATGGGAACTTCTCGATCTGTTTCATAATCCAAGACAATAAAATCAGTAGGAAAGATGAATTTGTCTACCTTGACCGAAACATCTTCAATCTTTCCTTCATGATGAACAAGAGATCTATCTGCGAGTTGAAGAGTGACAGTTGTAGGTCGAACTTCTTCAATTCCCAGTTTCCTGAATACAGACATAGGCATCAAGTTAATGCTAGCTCCCAAATCACATAATGACATACCACAATAAGAATTTCCAATAGTGCAAGGGATAGCGAAACTCCCTGGATCTTTCATCTTCGGTGGTATTTTATTCTGCACGAATGAACTACACTCTTGTGTTAGAGCTACCGTTTCAAACTCTCCCAATCTTCGCTTCTTTGTAAGAATGTCCTTCATGAATTTCACATAGTTAGGAATTTGCTCAAGAGCCTCAACAAGTGGAATATTGATGTGAAGCTGTTTCAGAATATCCAGAAATTTATTGAACTTAACATCTTGCTTCTGCTTTTGAAACCGTTGAGGAAATGGTGGTTGGGGTTGAAGTGTTGGAACAACCTTAGAAGTTTGAATACCACCATTGTCAGAAATTTTCTCCTCATTTTCAGTTGTAGATGAAGCACCTTCTTTGGAATTAGATTTAGTATTCGCCAAGACTTTTCCGCTCTTCAATGTCATGGCTTTGTAGTGCTCATTCCTAGGCTTTTCAGTGTCGCTAGGGAGAGTGCCTTGTGGTCGATTTCTCAGCTCATTAGCTAGCTGTCCAACTTGATTCTCCAAGTTTCTCAATGATGCTGCTTGACTTTGGATTAGTGCATCATTATTAGCCATGTACGCTTTTAACATATTTTCGAGAGAAGAGGATTGAGATGCTTGTTGAGGCAACTGTTGTTGAGCTTGTTGAGAGAATCCAGGAGGATTATTCAACCTGAAAGCATTTGCTGAATTTCCAGAAGTAGCCCCTTGATTGTTCCAAGAAAAATTAGGATGTTGTCTCCAAGATTGATTGTAAGTGTTTGAATAAGGGCCACCTTTATTTTGATTCCCAACATAGAAAATAGATTCCAGATTTGAAGGACAATTGTCATAAGTATGCTCTTCACCACAATACACACATGACACATTCTTGATATGATTAACCTGTGAATTCATTGAATGCCTCATAGATTGGTTACCTCCCATAGTCTGGTTACCTCCCATAGTCAAGCTCTTGAGCATATTCTCCATAGATGACATTTGAGCTCGCATTGAGGTCACATCATCGACCTTATATATTCCAGCCACCCTTTTTCTAGCTTGAGCTCTATTAGTTGTCCACTGATAATTATTTGTTGCAATTGTCTCAAGAATCTCATATGCCTGATTATAAGACTTGGCCAACAAAGCCCCATTTGCAGATGCATCCACCACCAATTTTGTTTGAGCATTAAGACCATTATAAAAGGTCTCCATCTGGATGTAATGAAGAAGACCATGGTGTGGGCATTTTCTGAGTAATGCCTTAAATCTCTCCCAGGCCTCATATAAAGACTCATCATCCAGCTGCTGAAAAGAATTAATCTCATTACTGAGCTTTGCATTTTTGGTAGGAGGAAAATACTTTATCAAAAAATTTCTGCGAAATCACTCCAAGTAGTCACCGAAGATGGTGCAATAGAATTCATCCAATCTCTTGTCATGTCTCTCACAGAATATGGAAACAACTTCAATCGCAAAACATCATCCGTGATTCCAGAAAGTTTGAAAGAATCACAAACCTCGACAAACAACCGAAGGTGAATATGAGGATCCTCAGTAGCCATCCCACTAAACTGACCGATAGTTTGCAACATCTGAAACATGACTGGCTTTAACTCAAACTGTGTTGCTTGAATAGTTGGTTTGACAATTCCAGAATTTAACTCATCAACACGAGGTTTCCCGTACAGCCGGATATCACTATCTCTATCATCCTTCACCATGCCATTGGGTACCAAATCCTGGTTATTAACCGGTTCACCCATGACGATATTTGCTTCCTTTACTCTACTTTGCACTCTTCTTCGTGCTTTAAAAGTTCTCTCAATTTCAGGATCAAAAGCAACTAATCCTGAGGGTTCTTCCTTCATACACAAAGAAACCTGATAAGAAACAATAATTACTCCCGTTAATACAGAAGTAACTAAAACCAAACTGCAAGAAAATTAACTTCGCAATTAACAACTAAAACAGTCCCCGACAGCGGCACCAAAAACTTGTTGCGTAAAATAATGATATGCAAGTGTACACAATCGCAAACAAGTAATATAGTAGTAAATACCAGATATCGTTCCTCAAGGACTGTATATTTATATTAATTTTGAAAATAATATCTAACAATTCAGTTATCGAGCACAAAAGTGTTGAAGATTTTTTTATAACTAACTAATTAATAAAAACTGAATTAAACAACTAAAATTAAACTAGCACGAAAAGTTGATAGAGATTCAAGTATGAGAAGATAAGTCGGGATAATTATTTCCCCCTAACACGTGAAAATTAGTAAAAGAGTTGCGATGTACTATAGCAAATCCACAGTTCACCAGCTAAAATTTATTGGTCATAGGTTCCTCTCGGAATCACCATGGTATAATTCCTATCAAATAAATTAACATATATCTATTCCAATTTACTTCTCAGAATAAAATTAAGCACCAATTCACAAAGCTATGCATTGTCACAATATATGTCTATACCGTAACAATATTATAATGACAAGATATAAGCATGTATCATTCAAGTTTTATGTCTATTAACTATAACACTTTCAGTATTATAATTAATTCAGTAACCTACTACAGTTGATCAGATAATAGCAAGTATAAGTATGAAAATCACTTGAACAAATGAACTGTAGGACTGCATACAATACTCTTTAACAAAACACCAATAATACCATGTTAGGGTTCCATAAAAATCCCAACTTTGATAAAATTAGTTCATAATGAAAATCTCAAAAGCATCCAAGATTTGATAACACATATTCATAATGAAAAAGTGAAGGAGAGAATTCAAATCACAAAGATGGAGGAAAACCAATCCAAGTGAATGTCTTCAATGGCTGTATCTCCTTCCTCGGGCTTCTTCTTTCTCTCTCTATATTGCGTGTCACTCCTTTTCTTGTGCTAACTCCTCTTATTCAGATTAGGTTTCAATAATAATAATAATAATATCTCTAATAAAAGTATTTTTTAATCAATTCAACCAAATATAAGGAGATTTCCCAATTAGAATTGAATTTCAGGAAAGGAAAATCGTAGTTGATTTTTGGGCTCTGATTCTGGGCTGATTCGGCTGGATTATAAATTCAAGACCAATTCTAAATTGAAGCTCTTCTCATAAGCTTTCCATGGGCTGTTGAATCATCAGAATCGGACTTCTAGAACTCCAGATATGGCCCAAACAGTGTAGACTGCGCATCTGGCCCAATAAATCCGATTTTTAATCAAATTAAACTCCAAATCTGATTTTGTAAACTCCAAGCCTTCCTTTATTTTATCTCCTTGATAACTACAATAAAACATTAATATTTATTAAATAAAAATCCAAATCAATGCAAAATAACCAAAATATAGGGACAATATTAAGATAAAGTGCACACTCATCAATAAGTCAGAAACTTTTTTTCTTAAATGAACTAAAATAAATAATTATTTAATATAATTATCTTAATTCTTGAATTTTAATTTTGGTTAACATTTAAAAATATATAATTTAAAACGGAGATTCATAAAATAAGCGAAAAATAAAAATAAGTTGAGAAAAAGTATGTCATTACTAACATTCAACTTATCAGCTTATAAGTTATAAGCTGTTACGAACTTATAAGCGATAAGTAACTTATAAGTTGGTTGCCAAACATGCCCATAATATTTTAGGTTTGGATTTGATCCAAAACAACATCTTGTGACTTTACAGTTAAGTTGCCAATAAAATCGAGATTTCAACTCTCCTAAAATCTGATTGCGGGGTAGGCTCTCTCATACAACCAACAACACAAAAAAGCTTGTGTTTTTTTTGCTAAGTAAAAAGCTTGTGTTTTCTTAATGCTTATTTAGTACATTTTGAATGCCTTGAAGTGTATTACTTGTTTCACTTGTTATACATATCTTCTAAACCACTGACAGAGAAAACGATAACTGAATTAAACTGAGCTGTGCCCTGTGCATAGTGCTTCAGTTGATGTTCACGAGATTGATACCTTCTGCGAACAATTGTTAATATCACTTTGTTATGCCCGCTTTCGGTCATGGGCCCTAAACAGGTCCCCATGGGAACGTTGAATGGTTGGGCTCATGACATGCGAGCTGGGCTCACACATGTAAGGTGGACTCACATTTGCCATCTGGGCTCTCATATGCGACTGGGCTCAGGTGCCTTCACGCGAGGTGGGCTCATGTGCCTTCACGCGAGGTGGGCTCAGGTGCCCATATGCGGGCTGGGCCCATGATCCCACATCTTATAAAAACAGAGGTAACATTGTATTTATTAATTGAAAAAGAAGGCGGTGCGGGCCGAGGTGACCAGGCTGGTCCGCATCAAAGGACTTTGTGTGCAACATGGAAAGTGACTCATAGATGACTGAGTTGCTCGTAGATTTTGGGGCTGACACGGGTTATTCCTACAATTACGGGAAGAAATGCGGAGATGCCGCGAGATTGTAGGAAGTGTGTGGAGCCGGTCGAGATTTACGTGACTAATTGGCTGAAGGCCTGACTTTATCGTGGGCTTGGGCTGCACGGGTTGGAGAACCCTAACCCTTGCCTACGTGACTTGTTCCCCAAGAACTACGTAAGGCTTGATCCTTATAAATAGGGTACGTAGGCACTTGTATGAGACATGAGTCGACACTTGATAGAGAATAACAAACCCTATTCTTTCTTAAGGAGTCAACATACAAGCTCAGCCACCATTATACATAACCTTCCTCCGCCTTCAAACACCGTCCTTGATCCCTGTTCCGCCTATCAACCTCCACAACACTGTTATACGAAATTCTCCCTATAACACACTTAATCAAAAAAAGGGATAAATTTGTATCACTGTCATATAATATGTTTTAAGAATTAAAAAATTACTTGATGACACCCAAGCTACTCAGCACCGGAAGTTTTGGATCATAAGTATTAAATGGGCATCAAATGATCTCAATAGTTCAGTGTCCTCAAGTACACGGTCATTAAAAGATACAAAATTCAAGATACATATAAAAGAATTCATGAAACAAGAGCTTGCAGAGATGAAAGAAGAGTTTAGACGATACAGGGAAAGGACCACCATGTTCGGCTTGCTGAGCAGACCTAACTCCGCATTAGTATGTTATTGGCACCATGTTCGGCTTACTGAGCAGGACTAACTCCACATTAGTATGTTATTGTCCGCTCTGGGACGAGCCCGCACAGATTTGTTTTTGAGCACCTCCCAAAAGGTTATGACTGCTTATATTTTAACAATATGCCCTTCCCACAAATGATGTGGGATAACTCCTATAAATTCTCCCCTCCACACATCGGGCTCAACATCTACTGAATCTGCCACCTAATTGTGTGATCTGGCTCCCCCTTAACCCATACTGGAATCCTTCTGGCTTTCTGGCTCCCTTTAGGCCCATACTAGAAGGTCCACCCGCCTCCCCTTTAATCCCATCCTGGGATAAGCCCATCTGCCTCTTCCATGGTCACTTTTGGAGCCCATCGGAGATTGTTATGGACCGTTATAACCTGAGGCTCTAATACCACTTGTTGGGCCTGCTGAACAGGCCTAACTCCACATTAGTATGATATCGTCCGCTCTGGGTCGAGCCGACACAGATTTATTTTTGGGCACCTCCTAAAAGGCCTCATACTAATGGAGTTATATGACTCTTATATTCTAGTAATCTACCCCTCCCACAAACAATATGGGACAACTCCTAACACACCACGCAGATAATAGTGACTGCACTCATCACAACGGTAACTTTAACTGTAGGATTCACTATGCCGGGAGGATACCATCAAAGTGGAGAACCCGAGGAAGAGCTTGTTAGGGGGAATACACACAAATATAGAACCAAGCAAATAATGCAAAACACTCAAACACACATAATATATAACGCGAAAAAACCCACGTCCCAACTTGTATTACTAATCCAAATAATTATCAATAATACAATCAATCTCGCAAAACGGTATTCACTCAAGCGATACTTAAGTCATACAATACTTAAGCATACATCAAAACAATAACATGACTATATATATATAACCATCACAAACTTGACCACCAAGACTAATAACCTAATCCCATTATAATAATAGTTGTCTATCCATACAATTGTTACCCAACTCAATTATGATAATAATTGTCTACCCATATAATTATTACCCTATCTAATTATGTTTTCTATCACCAAGCCCATACTACCTATTAGGTTTAACCCCAATAATCCTCCCCTTCAACCCAATATGATTTCATAACCGAATTAACGGTCACCTTCAAGCCATTGACGTCCGTTCGCCAATGCCTCCCCTCGAACAATAACCCTTCTTTCTAGCACAAAAAGATTTCTCTTATCTTTTTGACCTTTGAGTATCTCTAAATTCTCTTAGTGACTTTCAACATACTATTCTTCATCATAACAGTATATCCCAAATAAATTAATTTACCCAATGAAATTAGATCTCGATTTAACTCCGGTATGTATCTTACTTGAGTTAACTTCTAAACCCGACCATTACGATGTTTCATTGTTATCTCACCAATGCCTGCAACCTTTAACCTTTTACCGTTCGATAAAGTTACCATCTTTCTCTCACACTTTTTGTAGGACGAGAACCACTCCCTCCTAGCACATATGTGATGAGAACATCCTGAGTCAAACACCCATTCTTCTTTTGATCCCTTCTCTTCTTGAACCAAAAGAACATTTTCATCAGCTTCTACAAGTGAAACACTACCCCCTCCTCGATTTTTCTTCAACTCTCTCAAGTATTCTTTTTCCTTTGGACACATAAATTGTATATGACCCAATTCCTCACAATAAAAACACCTGATAGTAGGGTTATGTTTCTTAACATACTTCTTTTCTGTGTCACGCACACGTACCATGAATGCACTTCCATCAGATGTAACACTCGATTCTTGTTTCATCAAACTTTCGGCCTCCAGAAGAACATCAACAGTCTCATCCAAATCTAACTTCGTTTTTCCAACCAATAAAGAAGTCATCACAATATTATACTTCTCCGGTAGAGACACTAGTAGAAGAACGGCTTTGTCCTCATCCTTCAATTTTCCATCCAAATTATTCAGCTGGTTGATTATGCCATTAAAACGATTCAGATGATCTCTTAAATCTCCTTCTTCTTCCATCTTGAGACCAAACAAATCTTTCTTGAGAAACAACTTGTTGGCCAAACTTTGAGTGATAAGTCTTCGTTAACTTCTCCCACAAATTCTTGGGATTATCCTCTTCAAGAACATCATACTTGATTTCTGGTGCAAGGGCCAACCGTAGAGTTGATGTTGCACGTAACTTCATATCTCCCCACTTTGTATCATCAACTTCAATAGGCTTCTTCTCTCCGAGAGTCGCATATAACCCTCGTTGAATTAACAGATCTTTCACTGTGTTTTGTCACAAGGTAAAATTGTTTCTTCCATTAAACAATTCAATCTCAAATCCCCCAACCTTCTCTATCATGAACCTTGGCTCTTGATACCACTTTTTAGGGGGGATACACACAAATATAGAACCAAACAAATAATGCAAAACACACACATAATATATGACGCGGAAAAACCCACGTCTCAACTTGTATTATTAATCCAAATAATTATTAATAATATAATCAATCTCACCAAACGGTATTTACTCAAGCGATACTTAAGTCATACAATACTCAAGCATACATCAAAACAATAACATGACTATGTATATATAACCATGACAAACTTGACCACCAAGACTAATAACCTAATCTCATTATAATAATAATTGTATACCCATACAATTATTACCCAGCTCAATTATGATAATAATTGTCTACTCATACAATTATTATCCAATGCAATTATGTTTCCTATCACCATGCCCATACTACCTATTGGGTTTAACCCCGACAGAGCTAGTACTTCTTTCAAAGCAAAAAGCTTTCAAAATATTTATAATATAAAATGCATTAGCTCTTGCGCTATTAATAACTTCTCTGTTTATCTACTTCATTTCATCGTTGTATGATAATCCAAGCCAAGTTTTCAAATTCGATGCTGCATCAACAGGGCTCAACATTGTTTCAGTTATGGCAATGATTTTGACCTGTATAGCAGAAGTACATGTCATGCGCTATCTCATTCACCAAGACTTGCCATGATCATCTGCATCAATTTTTCCCCTTTCTTCATATCCATTAATGTTCTATTGATTAAGGCTATATGCGATAGTAGAAGTAGAAAACTGAAAGTGTGAGAAAGTTGGTCAGCATTTTCATCATGAATTTTGTTTAGTCAATTTTTATGACATTTTAAATAACAAGCTATTATAAATTTATGTCTGGAAACAGCATGTCTTCTTCTCTTTTCATGTATCGAACATGCTTAATTACTCTTTAGATTTCTGAAAACCTAGAAGCATTGATCTGAGATTTGGCCAATATTGGCTAAATTACTTAGATTAACATTTATGATTATGAAGGTTTCTTCTTTGAATATCTACGTCCATACTACATAATAAACTCCGCACATCCATAACGATAAGCATTTTTTGTTTGCTATCTGCTCACCATAAAGGTGGCCATGGCATCTTGCAAAAGTGACATGCTAATTATGCCTTTATAATTTTTCTGAGGCTACAAACTTAGTTGGACACGATCATCAGACATAATATATTGGCACTTTAATTGACTGGTTTGATTCACTATCAAAGTTTAAACAATCTGAGTAGTTCTAAGTTCTAGAAATAAAAACACTTCTGCTTATAATATTGTTCAAATCATCCTGAAGGGAACACTGTTAATTTTAGCCAACATTATTACTATCATTTTTGCAGCAGAAAACACACTGTCTAACTTAATCAAAACAACTTTATATGGATATCTCTTTTTTAGTTCCTATCGACAAAGTATATATTTGTGAATCCGTACGACTTTCGTCCGTCCATTTCTTTGTTTCGAACCATTCTTTGAATTCTTCGATATTTTTCTTGACCAATTTAAACTCACAAATGTTTTTGGTAAAATTCAAGTTGTTAACATTAATCAGAAATATGAAGTAATAAATTCCAATAAAATTATTTAATTTGAATTATTTTAAAATTTTAAAATGTTTGAAATGATTAATTTAGAATTGTTTAGAAAATCTGAATTGTTATTATAATTACAAAATTCTATGCAGTGGAGTACTACCAGTATAGTACCATTGTCAAAAAAGTAAAAACTATATGTTATGCCCAAAATTTGGTACAAGAATTATGCGGGTCGAATTTGGGTCAATTGAATGGAATTAGTTTAAAGGTACAATAATCCAAACAAAAATAAGGGCTTGCCTACATTCCTAAAAAGGAAAGGGCGCGCATTCTTAAAATGACAGATGATGTCATATTGAAATATTGGGGCTCGCCCTAATAATAGAAAGACAAGAAAGGCCGTAACTTCCCAAGAAGTCGCCTTATACATTAAGGGGCGACCCATTCTGTAAAAGAGATGAGGCGCACCCTTAAAAGGAAAAGTCTTGGCTTCCTTATACGATAGGGCACGCCCTCAATTGATAAACAAAGAAGAATATGACCAATTTCTTGAGGTGGCACCAATACATGAAAGTGTTAGGGCGCGCCTTCATTGGAAAGATTAACTTGGAAGGAAACATATTGCTTGGACGAATTCTTTGGATGCTTCAAGAATAGAGAAGAATATTATTACTAATATATTTGTTGCAGGTACTCCATTGAAGAACTTCTTTCTATAATGCAACCACAGGAAGACGGTGTCCGTGGTTAGAGACCTCCAGGGCTATGTCTGGACAGAAGGCCTCCTCCTGTAGTCAATGAATGTCCTCATTGGGGATGTGGGGTGAACACTGGTGTGTGCTTTGGGAGCTCTATCTCTGTAATCAACCGGTGTCCTCGTTGGGAGACTTCGAAGTGTCCTGCACTTTGTATTCGAAAGCTTGGGATCACTTGTCATGCAATCTGGTAGGGGCTCTTTATCCATGGGAGAAGGATGCGTCCAATGTTTGGGGTGAAAATTGGCTATACTTGCGTCCATGGACTAGAGAAATAGCTGGTAACAGAGGGTTATCCTTAGCCGGGGAGATGCCTTATCCGTGAAGTCTCGAAGCCATGGACGAGCCTTGGGCCTTTGTGATTGGGCCTCATCGGCAGACATTCCTAAATCTAGTAGAAGGAGGTTTCCATTAGATTTCCTACTAGGTCTCAGGATGAGAAATCTAATCCCATTAGGTTTATTGTTCCCTAAGAACTACATTGTCTTGATTCCCTATAAATATGGATACGTAGGCAAATTGCAAGGGGTCAGAAGTTGAGAGCGGAAAGGAGCCACTGCAAACCCTAAGCAATCTCAACCACCATTAATCAAAACCACCAAACACTGTTCATATTTTCTGACGAAGAACCACCGTCATAAATCTTGTTTCCGGCTACAAACCTCGAAGTTTGTTGTTACCAAAGTCCTCTATCAACAAATTGGTGCTAGAAGAAGGGGCTAATTAAGATCTGTATCTAGGCGGAGAGATGTCTCAATATCGTGATGGAAGTTCTTATGATGGAGAAAGTTCTGAAGAAAGCTTTGGGCATGGTTATGTTCGTTATGAACCTTATTTTCCAACCCATTTAGACCGCTCTACCCCAGATGTTGAGGGTCAACCACCAGTTCTGATCAGCAATGCTGATCTGTTGGAACAGTTGTACCGCATGGGGAATGCCTTGAATGGATTTGATTCAAGGCTGAGCACGGTAGAGTGACGTAAGACAAGGAAAGGTTGTCTCCATAACCCTTCTGCTCATGCACCCGGTAAAGCCCCCATGGTTGAAAGAGATGCTCCGGTTGGCCGTGGCCGAACTGAAGGTGGGCATGTGCTGATTACCCCGTGACGGTTAATTTATTCCAACGATATAACCTAATCGTTGAGCTTGTTGATGAAGATACTGATGGACGAGAGGCGTCGCGGGTGGATAATCGGGTGATAACTCACCCACACCATTCTGGACGGACTCTGAAAGAGTGATGCCGGGCATAATCTTTTCCAACCAATGAGCTGCAAGGCTTTGCTGCCTTGAAAAATCGTTTGAGGATTTGTTTAGGAGACGATGACCTAAGGATGCTACTTTTAAAATGGTAGAAAGATACCGACCGTGGAGATATGACGCCCCGAGGTTCAACGCGTGTGCCCCTAAATCCTTCCGGGAATCAGGAGCGGCACTGCGACCATGAGCGAGCTCCTCTCCGTGGGTCAATGGATAGATATGGCCAGGACTATGGGAGTGATCATCGAAGAAGTTTTCAATGGCAGGAAAGTGGTGGAGGTCACGGTAGATATATAGATGGGAACCAGCGCACCAACTATCATGATTATAGAGGCACCCATGTTTATAACTGATAAGGAAGAGATAATCATAAGGGAGATGATAGCCGAAGGGACATTCAGACATATAACCGTGAGATTCCTCAAGGCCGTGGCCGAGGGAAAGGAGAGACTCAGGACGGTAATCAAGAGATACCAGTAGTGCTAGGAGAGGGGTGGATATATGTTTAAAATACTAATCAACAACCTGTACCTCCAGGTGGGAACCAAGCAGCATCGCCTTCGCCTCAGGATCCACAACCCAATGTGCAAACCATCCCTGGAATTGGAACTTTTAATGTGGATGACCAGAAAAGACTACTTAGTCATTTGGAAGGAGGAAGGGTAACGGCGATGGCCGGGATTCCTTCGCTATTCTCTGCGGCAGTAAGGGAAGCTCAGTTACCGATTGGATATCGTAACACAACTAGTGACCTACGATTTCATGGAAGTTTGGATCCGGTCGAGTTTCTGGGATGATTCAATATAGAGATGGATGTTTATCAGGTTCCGGATTTGGCCAGATATAGACTTTTGGCTGCAACCTTTAGGGAAAATGCTTAACAGTGGTTCCAAATGCTTGGACCTGGAGTAATTACTTCTTGGGACCAAATGAAATCTTTATTCTTGATGAAGTTCCAAGTGGCTGTGAGGTATGCTCCGTCAGTTACAACCTTGGCTAATGTCAAACAGCGGGAGAATGAGAGCTTGATGTCTTACTTTAAAAGGTTCAACGCCGAATCTACTAGCGTGAGGGGGCCCTCAGACGAAGCCCTAAAAAGTTTATTAATAGCTGGGTTGAGAGTCAGTTCAGATTTTTGGAAGCATTTGCAGGGGAAGGATCCGGCTACTAAGCGAAATCTTTTAAATCCGTGGAACCATCTTTGGCAGAAGTTCGCCCTGTCTCTCAAGTAATCCAGAAGAGTAAAGCAAGGAAAAGGAACAGATCTCGAGTCCCAGGTACCGAAGGGATAGTCAAAGCCTTAACCGAGTAAATATTGTAACTGTGCGATGAGAGTGGAGTTCTTCCTTAAGTTATGATAGTAGAACCAGTGGATATACTCCTTTGGAAACCTCGATTGAGCACATCTTTGAGGTGAATAAAATTAAGGGACTTTTCAGGAAATCAGAGGCTCTGTCATCCTGGCAGAACAAGGATAAAAAGAAGTATTTTGAATACCATGAATCTTCTGGGTATAACACCCATGAATGTCGTAAGTTGAAAGAGGAGATTGAAGTCATTGAAGGTTACCTTGGTGAATGGGTAGTTAAGGAAGTGAGAAAGCACCGAAATAGTTCTGACAAAATAAAGAGGGAAGGTGGTCGCACTCCTCATGGATCCAACAACAAAGTTCTAAAAGAAAATAAATTTGTCAGGGATGAAAGCATCCAGGCAATATTCGGAGAAGATCCGGGCATGAAGTGCAGCAACCAAGCTTTGGCAAGATATGTGAAAGAGGCCCGGTATAGGCCCTTAACCGACATTCATAGCTTGGAAACTTGACCATCGAAGGTTTTCAAAGGGGAATCTATGAATATCACTTTTAGAGAAGCAGGCGCAAGATGGGTGCATCATCCTCATAATGACACCTTAGTTATTTCCCTTCAGATTGGGACTAAGAATGTCTACAGAGCTTTTCTGGACAATGGAAGTTCAGAAAACATCCTCTAATAAAACACTTACCAGAAAATGGGTTTCTCTGACCAGGATATATCAGGAGAAGATGCTTGGGTGTACGAATTTTTTGGCGAGGGTGTCAGAATCATGGGTTCAATCTGATTACCATGCACCTTGGGAGAAAGTCCCCTTTCTGTAATAAAGATGCTCGAGTTCAAAGTCCTAAATCAGGAATCCTCTGACAATGTTTTGCTGGGACGACCTTTTCTAAGGGAAATGAGGGTCATCACTTATATTCATCATTTGACGATCAAATTTCCTACCCCAAATGGAATTGGCAGCGTAAAAGGTTCCCAGTATGATTCTCGAGAGTGCTATCGTCGAGCTATGAGGGGTTTTTGAAAAAAGGACGATGAAAGCGGGAATACCTCCGATGATGAGACAGAAGGTATGATCGAGCAGTCAAGCGAAGGAATTTGTATCCACTACTATGTTGAATATGAGGATAAATACTCTTCCATACAAACCCCGACAACATTGCTCTTAGAAGACGCTCCCAAGATCGAATTCTTAGAAGAAGAAAAGCTCACAAACAATGACATCATCCAAGGAAGTTTCGATGGGGAAAATCTTAAAGGGAGAGATAATGTTTTGCAAAGTTTGGGACAAGTTGTGTACAAGGTAGAAACCCCTCCTCCTGAGGGCGCGCCCTTAATACCACAAATTTCAGGAGAATTGATGGCCCTCTGACACAGGGCGCGCTTTCATCCAAAATGATCTTAGAAAAAGTTGATGCTCCTCTTCAAGATGACGCTCCTTCTAAACTGAATGTGAAAGATTATAATCAACTTGACCAGGATCCACGAATTCCACTGCCCATGGGAAAAGGGCCAGTTGAGGACACTATTTCAATCCAAATTGATGAGAAGGATTCCAGTAAAGTTTTGAAGATTGGCTCTCAACTAAATCCAAGATTTAAAGAAGAGCTCTCGAAATTTCTCTTGGCAAGTCATGATGTATTTGCATCGAGCCAGTCGGATATGGTTGAAATCGATCCAAAAATCATGTGCCATCGATTGAACATTGACTTCAAACACATAGGAGTTCGATAAAAGCACAAGGAAGTAAGTGGAGAAAGGGTTGTAGCCTTGGCGGAAGAAGTTGATAGGTTTTTGGAAGTCGGATTGATCAGGGAATCATTTACCCGAAATGGTTGGCAAATCCGGTGTTGGTAAAAATGCCAAATGGAAAGTGGAGAACTAGCGTAGATTTTACTGATCTAAATAAAGCATGCCCAAAAGACAATTTTCCTTTAACAAGAGTCGATCAATTAGTAGATGCCACAGCAGGGCATGCTCTGCTAAGTTTTATGGATGCTTACTCTGGTTATAATCAAATTCCCATGTATGAGCCTGATCAAGAACATACTTCATTCATTACTGATAAAGGACTCTATTGCTATATCGGGATGTCATTTGGTCTTATCAATGTCGGAGCCACATATCAGAGGCTGGTGAAAAAAATGTTTAAAAGGCAAATAGGAAAGACAATGGAGGTGTATGTAGATGATATGCTAGTGAAGTCCAAGGAAGCTGAAGATCATGTAACACACCTGGCTGAAATGTTTCACATTTTGAGAAAATATAGGATGAAACTGAATCCACAAAAATGTGTGTTTGGAGTGGAATCGAGGAAGTTCTTGGGATTCATGGTAAACCATCGAGAAATTGAGGCAAATCCGGCTAAAATCAAAGCTCTGATAGAAATGAAATCTCCCACTAGTGTGAAGCAGGTACAAATCTTGACGGGATGGATTGCGGTTTTAAATCGTTTTGTCTCTAAATCTTCAGAAAGATGCAAAGAATTCTTTAAATCAATTAAGGGTATGGGAAAAGATTTTGTATGGACTCCATAATATGAGGAAGCTTTTCAGGAAAATTAAAGAACAATTAGGAAATCCTCCTAAATTGGCAAAACCAGTGAAAGGGAGGAAGAATGTCACCATTCACCCGTATATTATGTAAGTAAAAGATTATTGGATGCCGAGACCAAGTATACTATACGAAGAAATTGGTATATGCCCTTATCCTCGCTGCACGGAAATTGAGGTCGTACTTCCAGTCTCACAAGATAGAACTTCGCACTGCTTATCCTCTAAGGCATATCTTGCATAAACCGGAGTTGTCAGGAAGAATGTTGAAATGGGCAGTCGAATTGGGGCAATTCGACTTGGAATATTATCCCCGCACGGTAATTAAAGGGCAGGCTTTAGCCGATTTCGTGCTTGAGTTTGATTCAGAGGTAGATGAGAAGGCTATGGTGTTGGCTGAACCTTCTTCACGGGGGGATAACCCCGAAAAGGTGAAAAAAGAGTTCCCACACCCGTGGTGGATTCTTCATATTGATGAAGCTGTGAACAGTAATAGAGCAGGTGTCGGGATTATTCCAATTACTCCAAAAGGGCATTCGTTGATGAGTTCCATCCATTTCAAGTTCCATGTCACAAATAACGACGCCAAATATGAAGCTTTGATTAATGGGCTAAAAATGACATTGGAAGTAGGGGTTGTAAACTTGATAGCTCGGAGTGATTCTGAATTGGTAATTAATCAAGTTAATGGAGGATTCCAAGCTCGGGGCCCTCGAACCGAGCTGTACATGAGATATGTGCAGTGCTTACTTAAAGAGTTTGGTAATATAAAACTGGAAGGTATGCCAGGAGAGGAAAACGGATGTCTTGGCAAAAATGGGTTCGCAAATGGAAAATGTATTGCTAGGACAGATTCCATTGGGAATTCAAGAAATCCCATGTATTCCCGAGATGAATGTGTTCTAAATAGAAGAGGTTCCGCAAGAGACTTGGATGACCCCGATACATAACTATATTCGTATGGGAACTTTGCCAGAAGATAAATTCCAGGCTCGGTGCCTTCGTTATCAAGCTGCAAAATATGTGGAGTATGATGACATTTTATATAAAAGAGGATTTAGTCAACCACTCCTACATCGTGTAGATCTCGAGGAAGGGAATTATATTCTTAGAAAGGTGCATAAAGGTATTTGTGGAAACCACTCAAGGGGTGATTTGTTGGCATTGAAGGTCCTTAGACATGGATATTATTTGCCATCAATGAAAGAGGATGCCTTTAGAATTTTTAAAGCATGTGATCGTTGTTAGCGGTTTGCCAACTATTCTATTGCCCCTGCAACATCGTTGACTTCAATGGTAAGTCCTTGGCCCATCGCCATGTGGGGAATCGATCTCATCGGAGAATTCCCAAAAGCAAAAGGGGGTGTCAAATACGCTGTTGTGGTCGTTGATTACCTTACCAAATGGGCAAAAGCTATGCCTTTGGAAAAGATAACGATAAAGAAAATCAAGGATTTCATTTTCAATTTCATAGTCTGTAGATTCGGGATTTCATACAAGCTCATATCTGATAATGAAAAAAAGTTTGATAGAAAAAAGTTAAAAAAAACTTTGCGAAGATTTGCACATCAAAAAAGACTTTGTTGCGGTCTATCACCCACAGAGTAATGACCAGACTGAAGCCATAAAGAAGAATATTAAACATACTTTGAAGGCCAAGTTTGAAGAAAATAAAGGTGATTGTCCAGAACAGCGACCGATGGTTCTTTGGCCTTATAACACCTCCGAGGTCAACTACTGGCAAATCCCTTTTCACGTTAACTTACGGGTACGAAGCTATGATTCCTGTGAAGGTAGAAGCTGGATCATTGCGAAGAGATTTTTTTGTTGAAAGAGATGCAGAGGTCAATCAAAGGCTATATTTGGATTAGTTGGATGAGGCTAGAATAAATTCTTAGTTAGAGCTTGCGGCTTACCAACAGAAGATTGCTAGGTATTTCAACAAAAAGGTGAAGTCTGTACCATACAAAGTTGGTGATCTTGCTTTGAGAAAAGTCATGCCAAATACAAAGATAGCTCAACATGGAGTGCTTGGAGCTAATTGGGAAGGATCGTACAAGGTCAAAGCTATACTTTAGAAAGTACTTATCATTTGGAAGATTTGGATGGCAAGCTCATTCCTCGAACCTGGAATGCAGAACATTTGCGAAAGTATTATCAGTAGGGCGTGGCTCCGGCCCATTAGTTTTATGGTTGATTTTATGTAATAGACTAGTAGCAAATAAATTCCTCCTAGCCTAGGAGGGTTGTACATGTAACTACGTACCTTTGGAACTAGCTGAAGGATAAATTTTTTTAAATAATTTTCCCACAGAGCATAGTAGCCATGAGACTGACGCAATTTCCGCACTAGAGCGCATTATGAATAAAATTGAAGAAAAATTATCCAACTGCATAACTAATAGGACGCGTCCTAATACTTTTTAGAGCACGCCTATATTATTTCGATATGTTCATAAGAATTTCCATATAGGGCGCGCCTTGATTGTAGAAGCGCCCTAACAAAGATTAAATTACAAAAATTATTTAATCTACAAACAGAATTACAAATAAACAAGTTGACTCTTAGCAACGCCCTAATATAGTTAAGTTGGAAGATTTTGTGAGATCTAAATAATTGAAAAAAGTTCATAAGTATTTTCAAGAATGTGCTCTAATGGTAGATGCACCTAAAATATCTGCAGACTTAAAACGTTTATGCGCGCCCTAAAATGGTTTCATACTCGTGGCCAAGAAATGGATGGATATAGAACTTGTTAGAATAAATATAGAAGTTCATCCTTTGAAAATATAAGCCAAGAAGAAGCACCCTAAGAAGATCATAAGAGCGTGTCCTAAAGGTTTAGCAGTGTTGATGTTTCTTAAATTTGAAAAATAATCCTTAAGGACGCGCCCAATTATCAGAGGCACCCAAATAAAGATATCTTGTACAGAATATTTGGCAAATGATAGCCAACACCAATTCATAACTATTTTCAAAGGCACGCCCTAATGATGAAGGCTCCCAAAGTGTTTATATATTTAGAAATTTTTAAGGCATTTTAAAGAAAAATATGTCTAAAGAGCAATCGTTTAATAAGCAAGGATAAATTGTAAAAAGGAAACATACATAGAAAGAATCTACCAAGGTAGCAAAAAAAGTAATTTACTCTTACAATTTTTACAGCATCAAAAGAGGGTTGGCACCTCAAGTATTAGAGCAGTCAATTGACAAGGTTAAAGAAAGCAAGCTTAGGGCGCACCTTGAGTGTCTCCGCCAGGAGGAATAACCTGAAGAGGAACAAAAGGGTCAACATCAGGCGCGTCCTTTCCTTGAACATTTTCACTAGTGAGCGTGCCATCATCCTCCTCCAAGCCACGCTTTATTCTCTTTTACTTAATTTCATCACCATATTCCTGCTTAAACTCTAGCATCTCAACAACGGTTTCTTCACCAAACTTTTCAAAGGAGTATTCAGGGTCATTTGCCACGAATCCAACTCGATAGTGGTGAAAACCACGAGAAAACGCCTCATCAGTAATCTCTTTTTTTTCATCAAGCCATCCATTTTTCTGCTGCTCCTCAAGATACTCACCCCTTAATTTCATTTCAGCAAGCTCGTTATGAAGATTGTCATCTGTCTCATTAGCCTTCTTGAGTTGGGAACCTTGATTTTCAAGCTCGCCCTTTAAGAAAGAGATTTGAGAGTCTTTTTCCTTAATATCTTTAGAGTGAAGGAGATCTTTGTCTTTAAGATTGTTCTAGAGGATGTTGTTGTCCTCTTGCAGCCTCTCTAGGCGCGCCCTTTCCTCCAACAACTTGTCCACAGCTTGAGTGGAGTAAAACATCAGCTGGAAAGAAGCCTTGATTGAAGCCTTGGTTGACTCTTCCAAGTTCATAGTTTTCCACTTCTTGACTTCCTCATCTGTGACATAGACAGATCCCAAAGGGCCAAGGTAGTTGAGTGTCAAGGATTCAGCATCAGAAGGCACGCCATATGTTCTAGGTATTTTGGGCGCGCCTTGACCTTCAGTCAGGTCCACCACTGTTCATTTTAGTACAGGAGTTGGTTGAGAAATAGGTATGGGAGCAGGAATAGGAGTCTGAGTCTTCTATGCGTCCTTCTTTTGAACTTGTGCTTTGAGCTTGTCGTCAGGGCGCCCCCCGAAATATTTGGAGATTCTTGAAGGGGCCATATCTGCATAAATGTCAATCGAATTAGTTAATATGATTAACAAATAAGCGCGCCTTGTTTATAGGGCGCGCCCTTATAGAATGAAAAACAGGCATGAGAAAATTAAGGCAATTATGATGCAATTTTATCTAGTAATAAAATAAAAAGCATACACCCTAAGCATATAGGGTGCGCCATGACATATAACATGTAAAAGTAAGCGACACAATTATTATAAAAGATAATAATGTAAAATGCCGTACAAAGATGCAGTATAAGCTAATTAATTGGCTAAGTTAAAGGTCACGAGGGTTTTTCATTCTATAGGGGGCGCCATGATAATAAAGTCTCAAACCTACAGAAGATGGGTTTTGAATGGTGCTATCTTCAAATCCTTCAGCTTCTTCTTCTATATCCTCATCACTATTAATGTTTATAATACGAAAGATTGGGTTACCCTTCCTAAATCTTATGTATCTACATTTTGTCCCAACTAAGTCAGAAAGAATCCCAACTCGCATCAAGTTGGATCTTTTTACCAACATTTTCAAGTTTCATTTCTCTGCTGCGACCTTTAATAAATCCTCTGCGCGAGCTTTAGGCGCACCCTCGAGTTTGCGTACAAAAGGTTTATCTGTAGAACGAAAAAGATAATTGTGTAAATGAAGAAAAGAACAAAATAAAGAATAAATGAAAAGTTAGGGTGCGCCCTTACTTGGTTCAGTGTTAAACTGAATCCTGATTCTTGGTACATCATATAAGTAGAAGAAATTCTCTTTCCACCCCTTCTCGTGGCTGACCTTTCCTGAAGAGAATCCTTTTTTGTTGTGTTGCTTGTTGACCACCAAGTAATAGTAGCCGTGATCAGATTTCTGATGACTAAAAAAGTAGCTCACCTCGTCCATAGGTGGTTGAGGAAAGTTCAAATCCATATAAAGAATGAATAAGGTTAGTACAAGTTTGTAGCTGTTTGGTGACAGTTGGAGAGGTGCTAGATCATATAATTCAATCATTTCCCTAAGGTAGGGATGTAAGGGCGCGCCCACGCCCAGAGAAACTAGCTTTGGGCTAGTGACCATCCTGGGAATCCTGAAGTTTTTTTCATAATTAAAAAAATGGGGGTGCATCATGCATAGAGGGTGCGCCCACATTCCCCCCATGTCGTAGAATTTCATTAACCAATCCAGCTGCTCATCTGAACAACTGGATGAAAGTCCCACACAAAACAGCTTCCCTTATTCTTTCCTAAAGCATTTCTTCACAGTTTCTGTATATTTATCATACTTTCTCCAGTTAAAATCAACCTCGATGTCAGAAACCTCCCAATGTACGAATGGGATGGGAAAAGATTCAGGTGAATTGGAGAACTGAAATGATGAAAAAAATCATTTCATTGCGCAGAGAGGGGGGATTTTTTTCAAGCACGTCCTCATACTGTGGCGGACAAGGCGCGCTCTGAAATGATTGGACAGATAAGTTTTGGGAGTTAGATTTATATTTTACTGAGGACAGCTCAGCCCCTACGCTCACACCAATCTCAACACCTTCAAGTCCTCAAGCCAGTCATCAAGTTCTCTGGTGCTGGTGACCTCTCCTCGGAAATTAGTTTTTTCTTTCCTTTTCTCTGAGCCAAAGGAAGGTCATCCAAAGAAGAATCACTTGAAAAGTCTGTCAAGAATTTGTTTTCTTTAAATTCTTGGATAAGGCGCGCCTCATGTTCAGAAAATTCTGGAGTCATGTGAGCGTCTGGAAAATCTGGTTTGAAAGGGGTAGTTGGAGGAGAGTAGATCCCTAAATTGGTGCAGAAATCTTTAAATGGATGAAAAGGGGAAAGAGAGGACGCACCCTCATCTTCAAGCTGCCAAAACAAATGGAAAAGTCTATTGAGGATATTATTTTTTGGATGCTTCAAGAACGGAGAAGAATATTATTACTAACATATTTGCTGCAGGTACTCTATTGAAGAACTATTTTCTGTAATGCAACCACAGGAAGGCGGTGTCCGTGGTCAGAGACCTCCGGGGGCATGCTTGGACAAAAGGCCTCCCCTGTAGTCAATAAGTGTCCTCATTGGGGATATGAGGTGAACACTAGTGTGTGCTTTGGGAGCTCTGTCTTTGTAGTCAACGGGTGTCCTCGTTGGGAGACTTCAGAGTGACCTGCACTTTGCACCCGAAAGTTTGGGATCACTTGTCCTACAATCTGGTAGGGGCTCCTTATCCAGGGGCCAAAGATGCGTTTAACATATGGGGTGAACCACGGCTATACCTGCGTTTGTGGACTGAAGAAATAACTGGTTGCAGAGGGTTATCCTCGGACGGGGAATTGCCTTATCCATGAAGTCTCGAAGCCACGGACGAGCCTTGTGCCTTTGTGGTTGGGCCTTATCAGCGGACATTCCGAAAACTAGTAGAAGACGATTTCCAGTAGGTTTCCTACTGGGCCTCAGGATGAGAAATCTAAGCCCATTAGGTTTTTTGTTCCCCAAAAATTACGTTGGCTTGATTCCCTATAAATACGGATACGTAGACAAATTGTAATAAGTCAGAAGTTGAGAGCGCAAAGGAGGCACCACTAACTCTAAACAATCTCAGCCACCATTAATCATAACCACAAAACACTGTTCACGTTTTCTGACGAAAAACCACCTTCACAAATCTTATTTCCGGCTACAAACCTCGAATTTTGTTGTTACCAAATTTCTCCGTCAACACAATAATTAGCGAAAGAACAGAGTAAAATTTTACACAGTTTTCACTCTTTCACACAGTATGTGTGACGACTGAGAGAGAGAGTGAGAGGGATGGGGAGACGGAGAGAGGGAGGGTGGTTGCAGGCTTGCAGCATTCCAGCTATATGCCTTAATCCTCAACATAACGTCGTCTACTTCAAGTTATTTCACTACTTCAATTCTGTAATTAGCTTAGTTTCTAGGGTTTATTATTTGTTTTATTTTGGGCCAAAATTTTAAATTGATTATAAAATTGCACATCAGTAATACTATGTGCATTTATGTATTTATATTTAATAATGTTTAATTTGAAGGTAGATTTTTTTAAAGAAAAAATCCGTAGTCACAAGTTTTCATTAATCGATGTGAAAAAGATATAATACAAATTAACACCAATCGATTATAATTATTTTAGCACAACTATTTTACATGCGAATACGGCACAATGTGTTCAATTCATAACGTAAGCTATGACGTAGTCAGAACTTGCTGCTGTAAGTTATTTCCTCCCATCCTTCATTTCTATATATTTTTTTGGCATATTCATTCAATTTTATATATTTTAAAATTTTTAAAAATAGTAAAAAATTTATAATATAAAATTTACAACAACCCCTACTTTATTTCACTACATTAACTTTAAAATCTCACCACTTTGTCTAATTTTTTCTATTTTTCTTATAATATTCAATTTTTTTAGTATTCGTGTCAAATTAAATGTATACATACGAGTGGGACGGAGGGTGGGCGGAGAGAGTATTCAACGTTCCTTGTCTTTATATATTACTGTATAAGGTACATTCCATGCTTTTTGATTTGATCTTCAGCATTTTAATGTAAGTTGTTAGGTAGCATGGAATTTGGATACATGTTTTTCAATGTAATTACAGGTGTACCGTCTGTGGAAAATATACGTATCGACATTATATTTAGGATATCTGGATCCGCGTAAAAAGTTTATGCTTAAAATAAAATAACTTTGTCATTTATGTGCATCAATTGTTGAATGAAAGAAAGTTTTAACTGTTTTTCTCCGTCTCAAGTTTTCTTTAATAAATTTTGGACCGGTGAGAGTTTATTCATGAGAAGAATAATGTTAGAGGGCGTTTGAAAACTTGGATTTCATTTCAAATGATGGATTTCAAATGAGGATTTGAGTTGTCATTTCAAATTCTCATATTTATACTAATATTTGAATGTACTGAATTTCAAATGAAATCCAAATTCCCAAATAACTTATTTGATCAAATCCATAATTTTAAATGAAATCAAGTTTTCCAAACCGACTATTAGCTACCCAGAAGAAACATTTTACTAGTTTTACTTCCTTGACGTATATTATGCCAGGTGACATAGAACTCGTTTATTTTATAAACTGAAAAATTTATACTCCCTCCGTCCCGGCCAATTTTTTACGTTTGGTTTGAGCACGGAGGTTAAGAAATATGTATAAAGTAGTAAAAAAAAGAAAGAAAAGTGGTAAAGTGGTGGGACCCGTTGATTTTTAATGTATAAAATGGAGATAGTGGAGTAAAAGTAGTATGAAAAGGAAGGAAAAGTGATGGGACCCATTGATTATTTTTGATAAGTTTTGAAATGTAAAGAATTGGATGGGATATCTCAAAAAAAAATGTAAAAAAAAGTTGAGACAGAGAGAGTATCTTTTTTCATTATAACTAACTTATAAATGCTCACCAATATATATACCCAAAAGTTTAAATTATTCGTGAGCTCTAAGAGCAACTCCAATGCAAAGTGTTAAGAAGGGTGCAAACGTCATGTGACATGACGTGGCTTGACAGTTGGTAGCACTTTATTTGAGTTGAGAGATGTTGTTGGGGTGTTAAATGAGTTGTCATCCCATAAACTAAGGTGCAAACATTTGTGGTCCAAATATGATCGGTGTATTAATATCATTTTTTTAATACATTTCTATTTTACATTTTTTTATTGAATTAATGAAGTTGATATTTCGCGGTGCCAACCATTCAAGTATTTTTGGAAAGAATGATGCTAAAAATGACCGGAAAGAAAAAGAATTAAAAATATAATATTTTTAGTCCGGGTCAGGAATGGTTGTTGGATTATATTTGTTTAATTTAACAAGTTTTCTTTAATTTACACCCCAGTTGAATCATGTGAAAATATAGTTTGAGACGGCCATATGAGATTGATATGCCTAGTTCTTCTAGGTGCCCATTGTTTATTAATTTAAGACGAAGAGTGTATTCCAGACAGGAAGGTACGTACGGGTGACATTTGGTTTTGTATAGTATATAAAGATGAGGAATGTTGAATAACTGATCCATCTCAAGTCCATTAATTAAGTATATGGAAACATATATGACCATGGATATAGATGCTTTGTTTAGCGCTGCCATTGCCGGAGATACTGATGCCAAAAAGCAAATGGCAATGATAGCCGATCATGTCAGCGGGCCGTATGATAGAACTATCCTTCATGATGCATGCATATATGGAAATGCAGAAAGAGTGAAATTCATGGTGACGGAGTTTGCTGATGAAAACCTTTTGGTCAAGCTGGATAAATATGAAAATACTCCACTTTACCTTGCAGCAATCTGGGGACACACTGAAGTGGTCGGGATCCTCATCGATGCAGCCAGACGTATTTGGCCTTCTCCAGCTACTACCGATGATTCTGGTAATTCACCAAGTCGTGTTGAAGATTTTTTGAGGCAAGCAAACTCTTTTGGCAACACTGCCTTGCACTATGCTGTATGCGAAGATGATGTGGCTACTGTTGAGCTGTTGGTAAATGCAGATCGAAATGACCGACATATTCAAAATCAGCAAGGTGAAACCCCGATGTACGCTGCGGTTGAAAGAGGGCACTATGATATAGTCAAGTTGATCTGCAAAATTTGCACAGCACCATCCTTAGATGGCCCTCAAGGGACAACTGCTCTGCATCTTGCTATTCGTAAATTCCATCAAGGTACGCACGAATATATATAAGGAAAATGTCGTAAATTCCATCAAGGTACGCACGAATATATATAAGGAAAATGTTTGGTGTAGAGAATTGTGTACAAAATTTTATACATAATGACATGTTGTGTGTTTTAATTGGAATAGGCCCCCGTATTCACATCAACAAGCCCAATTAAAACACCCCACATCAATTGCCATGTCATTCTGCACAATTTTTTTGTACAAAATTCTGTACACCTAGCACTACTCTATATATAATTATGTACCAATAACTGACACTCATTTTTCCTTCTTGATTTGTTTCCTTTGTATTAACACCTGCATTCAACTGCATCAGGAACTACCGACAAAGATATAGTTATGGTACTCATGGATTCGGCTAAACGTTCATCACTCTCAGCCGATAGGCGAGATAACTATTACAGAGGTTTATTTATTAGAACTGACAACCAAAATGAAACTATCATAAGTTTAGCAGTGATGACAAATAACCTGGACTTGGTTAAGTTGATTTTAAAAGAAAGTCCTGAATATGAAGATCCATATAGTATTAAATATAGTGATCTCAAGTCTGTAATCTCAACAGCATCCAGAGAAGGGTACAAGGATATCTTTGAGATACTCTGTGAAAAATACGAAGCTGGAGACGATGATCATTCATGTTATGTACTTTTAACTGAAGCTATTAAAGAGGGCAAAAAAGGTACGCGATACTTGTTCACATTTCCTGTCATAAAATATTTTGCAGTTCACAGTTTGAGACTTAGAGAGAGTAGTTTTGCACAGAGTGACTAATTTACACGACTCGGCATAACTTACTTTTTTGCCATGTTCCAGAACTTGTTCATGATCTCTTTGAATATGACAAACATCTTGCTGCTTTCGAAGATCCTACATCCTGGACAGCACTTCACTATGCGGCGTTTAATAAGTTTGATGAAATAATTGAGGCTATCGTGAGTGTCCAAAGAGATATTAGTTACAAATACACCTATAAATCCGAAGAATCTCCCCTAACTCTTGCAGTCCGCAAAGGATATATTTCTACAGCAGTATTACTGATGAATTTATTGCCAGCTACATTAAGTGTATACACTGATCAGAAGGATAAAAATGTACTACACATAGCGGTGGAACGAAGCAAAAAAGATATGATAAAGACCATTCTAGCACATTGTCCAAGAAGTCTTATATACAAGATTCTAAATGGTCAGGATGAAGACAGTAATACGCCTCTCCATCTACTGGCTGCTAAAGGTTTCTTTGTCCCTGAGCTCATCAAACACAATTCAGTTGATATGATGGCAAGAAACAAACAAGGCCAGACACCATCAGATATGTTATATTCTCAGGAAGAAGTCGAGGCCGATCAGGTACTTAACCTAATTTTCTTGATACTAGGTACTTTTACATGTATTTGTTATAACGGTTTGTCTAGTGTGTGTTTATGCTCACATGCTAAGAAAGTGTGATTGATGATTTGTAAAAAATTTATTGGTGGAGATCTTTGTGCATGCAGGGTTTCATCATTATTAATGAGCTATCCACCAATATTTTGTGGACACCTTATCAATCACAGATTCTTAGCATGTGTCCATGAGCGGGTGAAGGACAAATTTAGCCTATTTTTACACAAAATAGACAAAAATAACCAATTTCTGAAAAGTTGGTCAACTTTAGCTAATGGGATACCCAACTGTCAGTGGAGTATCCACTTTATATAAGATACCCAACTGGCAGTGCAGTATCCCATATATGAAATACCCAACTACCAGTGGAGTATCTTATACAAATTGGGATACCCAACTGACAGTGGAGTATTCAATCAGCCAAAATTGACCACTTTTTTCAGAATAGCTATTTTTGTTAAATTTTTTCAAAAATCGGCTATTTTTGTCATTTTTTCTGCATCGGCACACTAGAAAAATCCTTATTATAATTAACTTGACATTTAATTGAAATAAACATGTACTAATTCTTTTTTTTGTTTGTTATTATCTGAACAGGAAAAACTAAATTATGTTAGTATGATATACTATAACTAATTACACATATACCAAATACTTTTTGCAGCAATCTGTGGCCTAGGTCTTGCCATACTCCATATCCTTTATAAGAAAGTGATAAGGTTTTTTTAATATCAGATTCTACGTATAAGGTATTTCAAAAGTTTGATCTAATTGTTTCGTCAACCTTGGTTTATAGGCGAAAATTAAAAAATTACTTGATGACGCCCCAGCTACTAGGCAATTTTGGCGGATATATGTTAGAGGGCGATGGAGTACTCCTGATAATCCAGGGGACACAACTAAACGGTTGTTGAAAGACCTAAAATTCGGGGCATACATGACTGATATTGTGGAAGAAGAGCTTCAACAGTGGAAAGAAAAAATTAAACCATACCGGGAAAGAACCACTACGCAGATAATAGTTACCGCACTTATCACCACGGTTACTTTTACGGTAGGATTTACCATGCCGGGTGGATACCACCAAAGTGGAGAACCCGAGGAAGGACCGGTACTTCTTTCAAAGAAAAAGCTTTCGAAGTATTTATGGTATCAGATGCATCAGCTCTTGCGCTATCAATAACTTCTCTATTTATCTACTTCATTTCATCGTTGTATGATGATCCCCACCAAGTTTCGAAATTCGATTTTGCATCAACAGTGCTCAATATTCTTTCTGTTATTGCGATGATTTTGACCTTTATAGCGGGTATATATGTCGTCCTATCCCATTCACCAGGTCTTGCTCTGATCGTTTGCATTATCTGTTCCACTTTCTTTCTTTCCCTAGTTGTTTTATTGATTAAGATGATGTGTGATTGTAAAAGAAGAAAAATCAAAATTTGAGAAAGCTGGTCACTGATAGGGCATAGCAGACCCGGGTATGCTTCAACTTGGACTAAATGGAGGAAGGCTCAACCAACATGCTAAGACCCCCCTCTCCCAGGCCAATCAAACATAGGAGCCCAGGCCCGGGCCTATCCTACTTCCCGGATCCGGATCCGCCTGCATACCCGGGTCCGGATCAGGGCTAAAACCACAGTGAGGGAGGTCCCGTCAAGCACATGCACATCCCGCAACCCGCCAAGCGAAGGTACGTGGGCACGTGACTATGACAGCTATGAACAACCAGCGCACCAGACAAGCACTGCGCGTGTCAGAGGCCGTTTGGACACTCTGGAGGTGGTCCTCCCCTGGACACGTGTAAACAATCCACCCAAGCCAGGCGTCCTCTGGTCCCAGACATCCAACGGCCCAGATTTAGAGGTAACTACCCCTAAACCCTACCTTGGGGCTATATATACCCCCAAGACTGAAGGGTTTAGGGGTTGGAAAATATTTTTTACTCTTACACATTCACACTCTCCCATACACTCAAAAACATACAGCAGCCACCACATGTATACAACCACACACAAACACACAGCAGCCTCAAAGATGACATAAATATATATATACCTTCATCTTCTCCAAAGCCTGTTCTTATTCTTACACCGGAGGCGCCGTGGGAGCCAAACCCCCCTTCCGGTGTTGTTTTGCAGGCGCCCAACCTACAGCTACACCTCTCTCACGCACGGAAGGTCCAGGAACGCCAACGGACGGAGCCACCCGCTCTCCGGAGTTATCATTTGGCGCTAGAAGGAGGGGGCTCCATCCTTGGGTCTCGGTGCCCCTGGATTCATCTTCATCAGCAAACTCTTGAGAGAGTCCACTTTCAAACCTGTAAGAACATAAACAACCAAACCCTTTCTTGAATATGAGTTTTCATTTTAGCCACATTTGTATGAGTTTCTTGCTTTAGGCCGTGGTTGTGTGAGCCCGCCCTTGTTTGTTAAGTTTTAGTTGTTTAGGGTTTGATAATCTTGGTAATCTCGAAGCCTGGGGTTTAATAGTCTTGGTGATTTAAAACCCAGAACTGTTTTAGCTTGCGTATTTTCTTTTGTGTTCAAGAGCCTGCTGTTCTTGTTTGGTATTATTGTTAGCAAAACCCAGAAAGTTTGCTTGTTGTTATTCTGGAAAATTTTTGTAATATTCAAAAAAGCAACCCCAGATCCACATTTGTAGCCTCAAATCTTGGTCAGTTGTTTGTACATTTGTGGTGATGGCAAGAGCAGGAAAAAGTACAGCTGGTAGGCCCTCTGCCAGTACCCATATTCAGGATCAAGACCCCTCTCAAGTTCAAGAACCTGGGGGAGACAGGGAGACCTTCCAGGAGCAACCACTGACACAGCATACCCCAATCAGGGATGCTAGAAATGTCATAGAGCTAAATCAGTACAAGTACACCAATGTTCCAGTTGCAGAGGAGCATATGGCTAACTTAACAAGCCATGAACTTGCTGAAGCAATCAGGCTCTACAGAGATGAACAAGCCCGGGCTCAGATGGAATTTGAGCAAGATGACGAGCAAGAAGAGTCCGGGGACTCTCAGCAATCCAGGAGATCTGTCTTCGACCGAATTGGGGCCAAGGCAAAGAAGAATCAGAAGGACCCTAGCAAAAAGGAGACAGAGGCAACCAGAAAGAAAAAGCTAGAAGAAATCAGAGAAAAGATAAGGAAGGAAGAAGAGGAAAAGCTGGAGCAAAAAATTCAGAAAAGAATGCAACTGGAGGAGGAGAGGCTCCTAGCTAAAGCAAGAGGCAAAAGAACTCGGAGGGACCCTACCCCCGAACTTATTTCTGATGACGAAGAGGAGGGTCAGAAAGATCTCAAGGACATGATTTACGAGCTCCAGAGAAAAATGGAGAAAGAATCTGGGGTGGAAGTTGGGGAGACCCTCACGCCCTTCAGTCACTCCCTAGAAGCCATCCCTCGACAGAAAAATCTCAAACATTACAACTTTGACTCTTTCGATGGACTGGGGGATCCGGAAGAGCACCTCAACTACTTTGAACAAATAGCTCAGATATACTATTACAATGACTTGACGAAATCTAGATTCTTCGCCTCGACCCTCAAAGGGGGGGCTCAAAGATGGTTCAGCAGGATCCCATCAAGAAGCATCCACTCCTGGAAAGAATTCAGAGGAGCCTTCCTTAGAAGATTCAGAGCCAATAAGACACATGAAATGCACATGTGCCACCTGGAGACAATCCGCCAATATGATAACGAAGCACTTTCAGCCTATATGCGGAGGTTCCAGGAAGCCATTAACAAAGTCTCGAATCTCGATGAAAGGGAGGCTCTAAGCATATTTCGAAGAAACCTGGATCCAGAACACAATGAGAGGTATATTGTGGAGTTGATAAACAAAGAGCCCCAAAGCCTGGCCGCGGCTTATTCCATGGCAGCCCGGTTCATAAAAGAAACAGATGTTCTCCAGGCGATGAGAATGACTCGGAATGGAGGGAACAGGAACAAATCTTCTGATGACCGACCGAAAGGGGGTTACCATCAGGAGAAAAAGTTCAAACAAAGCAACCAAACCCAGCAAACAAATGTGGTGCAAAGCACCCCAATTTTCCAAAGATTGGGTCCTAAAACAGAGTCCAAAAGTGATCCCGGTCCCCCTAGGCAGCAAAGGGAGCCCAGGCAAGAGCCAGAGTGGACACAACTAAACAGAACCCGGGAAGAGATACTGAAGGAGATCAAGGGAAAGCCATTCTACTATCCTCCAAAGCCAATGCAGACTCCGCCAGAGAGCAGGCCTTACAACAGGCAGTGCGACTATCATGAAACCCATGGACACAAGACTGAAAATTGTCTCTCTTTAAAATACTTCATCGAAGATCAAGTCAAGAAAGGCAACTTGAATCAATATATCTCAAGGGAGAAAAATCAGAGAGAGGAAAGACAAAGAAAAGGTAAGAATGTGGTAAATGTGGTCCTGGGAGGCTCACATTCTCCCCCGAGGAGCCCGGGCTCAGGAGATGAGGTATTCTCAATCCAATCCTACCCGGAGATGATTATCTCATTCAGCAGCAAAGATTATGAAGGGGTCAACCCAAATCACAACGAAGCCTTGGTGGTAACACTCGACATCTTTGATAACGAAGTGAGAAGGATGCTGATTGATAATGGATCTTCAGTAAATATACTCTTCAAGCATACTGTGGACAGGATGAAACTTGGGAGCGTACGCTCCAATGAATGCCAAGAGGACCCTCTGTATGGGTTCGGGAACAACTTGGTCCCGATCCAGGGAACTTTATACTTGCCAGTCGTATTCGGATCAGGCTCAAACCAAGTTACCCATGTGATAAAGTTCTACGTGATCAATACTCCTTCATCCTACAACGGCATAATCGGGCGCTCGGCCTTGACCAGGATCCAAGCAATCACCTCCATATCACATTTGAAAATCAAATTCCCAACTCCGACCGGGGTAGGAGAAATCAAGGGAGGCTATGAAGTAGCTGAAAGATGTTACAGCCAGGCTCTGGTAATGGCTGAAACCCACCAAGACAACAAGAGAAAGGCCGTGGTACTCCGGAAACAACAAAGTATTAAGAAACATCGCCCCCACTCAAGGGACGAGGCGAGGAAAGAAGTTCAGGTAATAGAGTCCCTCTCAAATCCGAAAGCAACCAAACCAAGCTCAAAAGAGCAAGAAACCAACCAAGTCACAGAAGGGATTAAATTGAACCTAGGCCTTGGCCAGATCAACCCTACTGTGCAAGCAACCAACCCTGAAACAATTGAAAAAGGGAAAAGCAACCAAAATGAGATGGGAGCCCAGGCTCAAATTTATATGAAGAAGAATACAGAGGCTCGGATCCAAAAGATGGTTTCAGAAACGGCTCAATCCAAGATAGAGGCCGCTGTTGAAACAGAAGCAATCCTGATCAGTAGAAGCGATCCTTCAAAAAAGATAAAGATAGGGTCCGGACTCGAAGCTAACTTCAGAAAAGAACTGGTGTCACTACTCCAACGATACTCTGATATATTCGCCTGGACCCCGAAAGAAATGCCCGGGTTGGATGAATCCATAGCAATGCATAGCTTGGACGTCAACCCAGAGAGGAGACCAGTCAAGCAAAAGAGAAGAAATTTTGCCCCGGAAAGGCAGAAAGCGATTGATGAGGAAATTGAGAAATTACTAAAAGCTGGAATAATATGCGAAGTTAAATACCCAGAATGGCTGGCAAATGTGGTGATGGTGAAAAAACCAAACGGAAAGTGGAGAATGTGTATCGATTACACAGATTTGAACAGTGCATGCCCCAAAGATCCCTACCCCTTGCCAAATATTGATCAATTGATCGATGCAACCTCTGGCCATGTCATGCTAAGCTTCATGGACGCCTACTCGGGTTACAACCAGATCAGGATGAATCCCAGAGACATTTTAAAGACAGCATTCATAACCCACAGGGCGGTCTATGCCTATGTGATGCTGCCATTTGGATTGACTAATGCGGGAACAACATATCAAAGGGCAATGAATAAAATCTTCAAGGACCAGATTGGAAGAAACCTGGAATCCTATGTAGACGATATGATCGCAAAATCCACAAGCATAGCCGGGCACATTGGAGACCTGAGAGAGTGCTTCGACAACTTGAGGAAATACTCACTCAGGCTCAATCCAGAAAAATGCACATTTGGGGTAGGGGCTGGGAAATTTCTGGGATTCATGATAAGCAACCGAGGAATTGAGGCCAACCCAGAGAAAATAAAGGCAATACAAGAGATGAAGGCCCCAAGAACACAAAAAGATGTGCAGAAGCTAGCAGGATCACTGGCCGCACTCAGAAGATTCATCTCCAAGCTAGCTGAGAGATGCCTACCCTTCTTTGACCTGTTAAAAGGAGCAACCAATAAGAGAGAAGTTAATTGGAGCCCAGAATGCCAAAGAGCATTTGAAGAGTTAAAAAGGTACCTTTCTCAACCCCCCGTATTAACAAAAGCTCAACCCGGGGAGCCCCTATCCCTTTATCTTTCAGCAGGGGCCCTGGCAGTTGGAGCAGCAGCGTTGATCAGGGAAGAAGAAGGCAAACAGCAACCAGTTTATTACGTAAGCCAAGTGCTAAAAGATGCAGAGACCCGTTACCCGAACCTAGAAAAGTTTGCCTATGCATTAGTCACAGCATCCAGGAAACTCAGACACTACTTCCAGGGAAGGGAAATACGGGTTGTAACAAGTCAACCATTAAGAAAGATAATACACAAGCCAGATATCTCAGGGAGGTTGGTAAATTGGGCAGTTGAGCTAAGTCAATTCAACCTCACTTTCATTCCTAGAACAGCAATCAAAGCCCAGGCTCTAGCTGATTTCATCGTAGAATGCAATTTCCCGGAAGAAGAGCCCGTGCCCACGTACATGGAGATTGAGAGAAACACAGATCAAGAAACAGAAGCCTGGGCTCTCAACGTTGATGGTTCTTCAACAAATGAAAGATCAGGAGCGGGGCTCATCCTAAAGAGCCCGGAAGGGTTCGCAATCCAAATAGCAATATCCTTTGCATTCTCAGCAACAAACAACCAGGCAGAGTACGAGGCCTTGATTGCAGGATTGAAGTTAGCAAGAACACTCAGGATCCAGAATCTCAAAATTTACAGCGATTCCCAGATCGTCGTAAAGCAAACAAATGGCGAGTACATAGCCAAGGATCCAGTTCTAGCCAATTACCAGGCTCTGGTCCAAAGCTACCTGGCCTCCATACCAAAAGTCCAAGTCATCCAAATCAGCAGAGAGGAGAATTCAGAAGCCGACTCATTATCTAAACTTGTTCAAAATTCATCCGACCTGGATTGCTCCGTCTACTTCGAAGAATTACAGAAGCCAAGCACAGAATCTGAGGAAGTTATGGAAATAGAAAACAGTCCGAATTGGATGACCCCATTCATTAACTACTTGGAGAAGGGAGAGCTCCCGGAAGATAAAGGAAAGGCTCAAAGGCTAAAGGCAAAAGCTTCGAAATTCTTCATGGAAGAGGGAATACTCTACCGCCGGACCTTTTCCTCCCCAATTCTCAAATGCATAGGCCCAGGAGAGGCACAATACTGCCTAATGGAAGTTCACGAAGGAATATGCGGGGACCACATGTCCGCAAAAGCACTGGCTCACAAAATCATAAGGCAAGGGTATTACTGGCCTACCATCCACCAGGATTCGATAGACTTTGTGAAAAAATGCAAGGAATGCCAACTCTTCAGCAATGTGAAACGGATGAGCCCAGTCCTACCCTCCTCAGTCTTGTCACCAATCCCATTCGCTGTATGGGGAATTGATATCATGGGACCCTTTCCCAGAGCCAGAGGAGACCTCAGGTACTTACTAGTCTCAATCGACTACATGACGAAGTGGGTAGAGGCAAAGGCAATGAGAACAATAAATCAACAAGACTGCATCAAATTCATGAACAACATACTGATGAGGTTTGGGATCCCAAGAGTACTTGTCTCAGACAACGGTCCGCAGTTCGTCGGTTCAGAATTTGAATCCTACCTCCAAGAGCGGGGTATCCGGCATAAAAAGTCATCTGTAGCCTACCCTCAAGGTAATGGCCAAGTCGAAGTAACTAATCGAATACTTCTCAGGGGGATAGAGAAGAGACTCAGAGAGAGCAAAACCAAATGGCCAGAAGAATTGCCTAATGTACTATGGGCATACAGAACAAGCCCCAGAACTAGTACAGGAGAAACCCCCTTCAAGCTGGCTTATGGAACTGAAGCCATGCTACCAATTGAAGTAGGATCCCCCTCCCATCGAGCAATCAACTTTGATGAAATAGCAAACGAGGAGGGGCTCAGAACGAATATTGAGCTAATCGATGAAGTTCGAGACCAGGCAGTGGCAAGAATGGAAAAGTATAAGCAGAAAACAAAAGAGCACTTCAGCAAGAAGTCCCGGGTCAAAAACTTTCAAGTGGGAGATCTGGTCCTACGAGACACAGAAGCTTCAGATCCCACTAATACCGGAAAGCTAATGCCGAAGTGGGAAGGCCCATACAAAGTCAAGGAAGTTTTAAGGCCAGGAACATACAAGCTCATGAACATGGATGACTCTGAAGTACCAAATACATGGCATGGACTCAGGCTCAGAAAGTATTACCAGTAGAAAAGCAAACAAAAGCAACCAGAACTTGTAGCCTATGGCAAGCAACCAATCTATGATCCGATATTTTGTATGAAAAAATTTGCAAATCAATGAGAACAATTTTCCATTTTCAGAAAATTATTACTTTTAAATTACCAGTTATGGAAGCAAACAACAACCCGGGTACCTTCTCACACCCGGGTTAGAAGCAAAAAACGAAAGCAACCACTATTTGCTTAGAAAAATTCTAAGTAAATGGAGCAATCACCAATCCGGGTTAGACATACCCGGATTGAAAGCAAATTTAAAAGCAAAAAGCAACCCGGATTAACATTTAAATCCAGGCTGCAAAAATCCATTATGTACTTGGAACATAAAGCAAAAAAGCAAACAACCCGGGTTAGACACACCCGGATTGAAAGCAAATTTAATAGCAAAAAGCAACCCGGATTAGCATTCAAATCCAGGTCGCAAACAACAATTATGTACTTAAGTTTTCAAATACTTAAAGCAAAAAAGTAAGCATCAATCCGGACACTGTCCCATACCCGGACCAAACCCGATATGAAACAAGTCCGGATTAGGGGCCATAACAAGGATCCGGATTGCACAAAAAGAGAACAAAATATGGAAGAAAAGCAAATATTTTCAAAGGAAATTCAAAGGCTAATCCGGATTGACATCAATCCGGAATAAATCCAAATATTACAAATGGTTCAAATCAAAGTACCAAACAAAGGAATCCTAGAAATGAAATTACATGGTCTGGGCCCGAAAAGCCTTGTAAGGCTGATCCGGATCTAGAGGAAACTGGGGCTCGGACCATCATAGGGTTCCGGTTCCCCTTGACCTTGCTCGACAGCAGCCTTAGCAGCAAGGAACTCTTGGATAAAGCTCTCCCAGGAAGCAAAAGGGTCAGTCTTGATATGGCGCTCTGCAACAACCCAGGACCTGCGTACCTCGGGAACCCCGGCCTGAGCAACTTCGAAGTCATAGACGTCGCTGGCCTTGAAATCAGCAATGATGGCCTCCTTGTTCAGGTTCTCTTTGGCAGCAAGCTCGGCCTTCAGCCTCTCGACTTCCTGGGCCAGCCCCTCAGCCCGGATCTCAGAGTCCTTCAACTTCTCGTTCAGCCCGGTCTCCACCACCCGGAACCCCTCCCGGGCCTCCTCCAGCTCACCCCTAAGGGAATCGGAGAGAATCTTCTCAGCCTTAGTCCGGTTGTTAGCCTCCTTCAGCTCAGTGAAAGCAACATCGGAGCAAATGGAAATTGCACTCCCAAGCTGAGAAACAAAAAAAAAAAATATATAATACTATGAGCAAAGAACAAAGTAAATTCGAGGCATAATCCGGAACTAAGAGCATAAAAATCCAGAAATTACCTGCCCCCATTGACCAGTGACCCTCTTCAAGGCAGCAGCCATGTTGTAGCCCTCGACCTCCTCCCAATCTTCTTCTGAGGGGATACTGGACATGAACCCGGCCAGATCAATAAGACTCTTTGTCCCTACCCGGATAGGAGCCCCATCCGGTCCCTTCCCCTCCGAGTCGCATATGACCCGGTCAGCAACAACAGTTTTTCCGCGGGGAGGCTTCCCCGGGGCGGACTTCCTCTTCTTCGAAGGAAGTTCCTCTTCAGAGATTTCCTGAACGTCCGGGTCCTTGGCCAATGGAGAATTACCCGGATCAGCAACATTCCGGGGGGCAGAAGATTCGGCACCGCCCTCTACATCCGCAGATCCGGATCCGGTGCCTGGGGCCCCCTTGGTTGTCTTGTATGCCAACCCCAAAGAGTTAAAAGCCGCTGCGTATGCTGAGGAAGACATTATGGCCCGGGATGCAGGGTTATAATGCGGCAAACCTGAGAAATAGAAGAAAACTATAAGCACAGGATTAATAAAAATGAAGACTACCAAACCCGGAAAGAAATACTACAGGGAGCCCGGACCATGGCAAGACGTTTTATGCAAATTATCTAAAAAGTAAAGCAGGAAAAGCAGGGGGACCCGGATCAAAGACCAAAATAGACCTTGATCCGGACCAAAGATTACAAGTTACAAGCAAAAGAAAGGTAATCCGGTTCTCCAAGCTTGGATGGAGACCCGGATCAAGTAAAAAGGGGCAAGTTAAAAAAGAACTCACAGCCAAGTTGGAACATGAGTTTATGGTTCATAAACGTATCCCGGGTTGGCTGGAACCCGAGACTACCACAAAATTTTCTAACTTGGTCTACAGCCTCCCCATCTAAGATCTCTGGGTTGAACTTCGTCTTAACCTCCCCAGTCGTGAAATAAGGAAGATACTCCAAATCGTAACCCTTCAACATCAGTATCTCCCCATTCCAATGCTTCAAAGAGGTCTGGTGCATGACTGGTTTGGACCTACCCGGACCAAATCCGCACTCTGCTGCCCGGAATCTCAGTTCGTAAAAAGGTTTCTGGCTTGACCTAGAAAGGTAAAAAATCTGGTGGAATAACTTGAAGGTAGGAAGAAGCCCGGACTTGTTACAGCAAGCTATGAACCAGGTCATAGACTTGATCCCATTCGGAGTTATCTGCATAGGAGAAATCTTGTAGACATACTTACAAAGGTGCTTCAGAAAAATGTGCCACCTGGGGCTCCACCCGGACCTTAAATGCTCCAGCCAGACCGGGACAAAACCATCAGCAGGACGATGGAAAATCCTCTCATATGGCTCAGGCCACCTCCAAGCGATGTCAGAAGTCAATTGAAAAGCAGCCCGGATTGCATTGTCCATATCACCCGAATCTGCTTCGGCATAAAAATCCTTAAGCTGGTAGTGATCCCGGCTGATCCCAAAGGAAGCAAAAGCTGTTTCCAGAGCACCTTGGTCATAAATACCCGGGTGCCCATCCTCGTGCCTCTCATATCTGACCCGGGTATAATAAATGCTATCCTCGAACCCGGGTGGCTTTCTTATGAAATGATACTTAATATCAGACCACCTGCCCTCTGGCGTAAAAATAACAGAGTTTTCTGGAAGCCTCTTGAACCGGAAGCTCGTAATTGTTCCCACGGACCCGGACCCCTTTCTAACCATCTCGCCCTGGATCTGTTCTCTACCAGATGAATCCGGATCACTCTCCTCGTCAGAAAAGTTGGGATAGCAGTTGTATACTTTCCTAGCTCTCTCTTTGATCCGGACCATATACCTATTAAAATGAAGGTCAGTTAATCTGGGCCCTACAGATTTTATTTGTCTCACTAAGTGGTCCGTATCAGGTACGTTATGTTAATTTTATCATAACCTAATGATCTGGACCACCAATGCAAGTCCAACCCGGAAAAACATCAACGATCCGGATCATGTTAACTACAATCCACAAAAACAAACCACCATGGACCCGGATCTTGATGGCAAATACCCAGATCCGGATCCATTGCAACAAAAAACTTAAAGCAAAACCCATACACCCAGATCCTCATGGCAAACACCCACACCCGGATCAAAAGCAACCAAAAAACAGATAAAACCCAAGTCATACAATTCTACCCAAAAACCTACCCCCGATCCGGATCCTATACCCTCGACCCGGATCCAAACAAAAACCCTAACCCACAAACAGTTACCTTGGGAATCAAAAGGCAAAACATGCCACTTTTAACCTATACATATATATATATCCCAGCCAAGAACACGAAGAACAACAGTGCAAAAAACCCATAGAAATCAACAAAAATCGAGCCTAAAACACAGAGACACTTACTGATCTACAAATAAACAAAAAGCCAAGCAACAAAAACAACCAAAAAACTCGATTTCACTTCGAAGAAATATAGACGAACCTCAAGCATGCAAAATCAAAATCAAAATCAAAATCGAAGAACAAATGGAAAAAACAAGAAAGAAGAGATCTTACAAGTCAATTGAAGATGAATGGAGCAACAGCGAATCAGCGGCGGAAGAAAGAAGCCCAGAGTGAAAGCCTTCGAAGAAAAATGAGAAAAAGAACAGAAGAAACTATTGGATTTTTTAGAATTTGGGAGAATAAAAGTAAGAAGGAAAAAAGAAAGGGGACTGCAGCCTTTTATAGGCCCAGGGGAGAGAAACCGCTCCTGCCACGTGGCAGGATCCTACTGGTTCCAGGAGCGGTTACAAAAAAAATAATACACATTAAAACACATTTAAAACCCATAATGATTATGGTCCGAGTTTCTAGGAAGTAACTGCCCAAAATTCAAATTCAAAGGGGGGAAAATGAGCAAAACCGATTGAAATCCCAAAACCTTTCGAATTCCACAGCCCAAGACCCGGATCAATAGCCATAATCCGGATCATTGCAAACAAGATACATTTCAGAGGCCACCAGGATCATAAATTCTTCCAAAGGCATCAACAATTCTACCCTAATCCGGATTGGCATCCACCTCACCAGATCCGGATTGGGGGGCAACCAGGGGCAGAAATTTTCCTAAGCAACCATTCTACCTTAATCCGGACTGGCATCTACCTCACCAGATCCGGATTGGGGGGCAACCGGGGGCAGAAATTTTCCTGAGCAACCACTATACCTTAATCCGGATTGGTATCCATTTCACCAGATCCGGATTGGATGGCAACAGGGGCAGAAATTTTTCTTAATCAACTATTATACTTTAATCCGGATTGATATCCATTACAAAGGGTTGTAGCCTTGGCGGAAGAAGTTGATAGGTTTTTGGAAGTCGGATTGATCAGGGAATCATTTACCCGAAATGGTTGGCAAATCCGGTGTTGGTAAAAATGCCAAATGGAAAGTGGAGAACTAGCGTAGATTTTACTGATCTAAATAAAGCATGCCCAAAAGACAATTTTCCTTTAACAAGAGTCGATCAATTAGTAGATGCCACAGCAGGGCATGCTCTGCTAAGTTTTATGGATGCTTACTCTGGTTATAATCAAATTCCCATGTATGAGCCTGATCAAGAACATACTTCATTCATTACTGATAAAGGACTCTATTGCTATATCGGGATGTCATTTGGTCTTATCAATGTCGGAGCCACATATCAGAGGCTGGTGAAAAAAATGTTTAAAAGGCAAATAGGAAAGACAATGGAGGTGTATGTAGATGATATGCTAGTGAAGTCCAAGGAAGCTGAAGATCATGTAACACACCTGGCTGAAATGTTTCACATTTTGAGAAAATATAGGATGAAACTGAATCCACAAAAATGTGTGTTTGGAGTGGAATCGAGGAAGTTCTTGGGATTCATGGTAAACCATCGAGAAATTGAGGCAAATCCGGCTAAAATCAAAGCTCTGATAGAAATGAAATCTCCCACTAGTGTGAAGCAGGTACAAATCTTGACGGGATGGATTGCGGTTTTAAATCGTTTTGTCTCTAAATCTTCAGAAAGATGCAAAGAATTCTTTAAATCAATTAAGGGTATGGGAAAAGATTTTGTATGGACTCCATAATATGAGGAAGCTTTTCAGGAAAATTAAAGAACAATTAGGAAATCCTCCTAAATTGGCAAAACCAGTGAAAGGGAGGAAGAATGTCACCATTCACCCGTATATTATGTAAGTAAAAGATTATTGGATGCCGAGACCAAGTATACTATACGAAGAAATTGGTATATGCCCTTATCCTCGCTGCACGGAAATTGAGGTCGTACTTCCAGTCTCACAAGATAGAACTTCGCACTGCTTATCCTCTAAGGCATATCTTGCATAAACCGGAGTTGTCAGGAAGAATGTTGAAATGGGCAGTCGAATTGGGGCAATTCGACTTGGAATATTATCCCCGCACGGTAATTAAAGGGCAGGCTTTAGCCGATTTCGTGCTTGAGTTTGATTCAGAGGTAGATGAGAAGGCTATGGTGTTGGCTGAACCTTCTTCACGGGGGGATAACCCCGAAAAGGTGAAAAAAGAGTTCCCACACCCGTGGTGGATTCTTCATATTGATGAAGCTGTGAACAGTAATAGAGCAGGTGTCGGGATTATTCCAATTACTCCAAAAGGGCATTCGTTGATGAGTTCCATCCATTTCAAGTTCCATGTCACAAATAACGACGCCAAATATGAAGCTTTGATTAATGGGCTAAAAATGACATTGGAAGTAGGGGTTGTAAACTTGATAGCTCGGAGTGATTCTGAATTGGTAATTAATCAAGTTAATGGAGGATTCCAAGCTCGGGGCCCTCGAACCGAGCTGTACATGAGATATGTGCAGTGCTTACTTAAAGAGTTTGGTAATATAAAACTGGAAGGTATGCCAGGAGAGGAAAACGGATGTCTTGGCAAAAATGGGTTCGCAAATGGAAAATGTATTGCTAGGACAGATTCCATTGGGAATTCAAGAAATCCCATGTATTCCCGAGATGAATGTGTTCTAAATAGAAGAGGTTCCGCAAGAGACTTGGATGACCCCGATACATAACTATATTCGTATGGGAACTTTGCCAGAAGATAAATTCCAGGCTCGGTGCCTTCGTTATCAAGCTGCAAAATATGTGGAGTATGATGACATTTTATATAAAAGAGGATTTAGTCAACCACTCCTACATCGTGTAGATCTCGAGGAAGGGAATTATATTCTTAGAAAGGTGCATAAAGGTATTTGTGGAAACCACTCAAGGGGTGATTTGTTGGCATTGAAGGTCCTTAGACATGGATATTATTTGCCATCAATGAAAGAGGATGCCTTTAGAATTTTTAAAGCATGTGATCGTTGTTAGCGGTTTGCCAACTATTCTATTGCCCCTGCAACATCGTTGACTTCAATGGTAAGTCCTTGGCCCATCGCCATGTGGGGAATCGATCTCATCGGAGAATTCCCAAAAGCAAAAGGGGGTGTCAAATACGCTGTTGTGGTCGTTGATTACCTTACCAAATGGGCAAAAGCTATGCCTTTGGAAAAGATAACGATAAAGAAAATCAAGGATTTCATTTTCAATTTCATAGTCTGTAGATTCGGGATTTCATACAAGCTCATATCTGATAATGAAAAAAAGTTTGATAGAAAAAAGTTAAAAAAAACTTTGCGAAGATTTGCACATCAAAAAAGACTTTGTTGCGGTCTATCACCCACAGAGTAATGACCAGACTGAAGCCATAAAGAAGAATATTAAACATACTTTGAAGGCCAAGTTTGAAGAAAATAAAGGTGATTGTCCAGAACAGCGACCGATGGTTCTTTGGCCTTATAACACCTCCGAGGTCAACTACTGGCAAATCCCTTTTCACGTTAACTTACGGGTACGAAGCTATGATTCCTGTGAAGGTAGAAGCTGGATCATTGCGAAGAGATTTTTTTGTTGAAAGAGATGCAGAGGTCAATCAAAGGCTATATTTGGATTAGTTGGATGAGGCTAGAATAAATTCTTAGTTAGAGCTTGCGGCTTACCAACAGAAGATTGCTAGGTATTTCAACAAAAAGGTGAAGTCTGTACCATACAAAGTTGGTGATCTTGCTTTGAGAAAAGTCATGCCAAATACAAAGATAGCTCAACATGGAGTGCTTGGAGCTAATTGGGAAGGATCGTACAAGGTCAAAGCTATACTTTAGAAAGTACTTATCATTTGGAAGATTTGGATGGCAAGCTCATTCCTCGAACCTGGAATGCAGAACATTTGCGAAAGTATTATCAGTAGGGCGTGGCTCCGGCCCATTAGTTTTATGGTTGATTTTATGTAATAGACTAGTAGCAAATAAATTCCTCCTAGCCTAGGAGGGTTGTACATGTAACTACGTACCTTTGGAACTAGCTGAAGGATAAATTTTTTTAAATAATTTTCCCACAGAGCATAGTAGCCATGAGACTGACGCAATTTCCGCACTAGAGCGCATTATGAATAAAATTGAAGAAAAATTATCCAACTGCATAACTAATAGGACGCGTCCTAATACTTTTTAGAGCACGCCTATATTATTTCGATATGTTCATAAGAATTTCCATATAGGGCGCGCCTTGATTGTAGAAGCGCCCTAACAAAGATTAAATTACAAAAATTATTTAATCTACAAACAGAATTACAAATAAACAAGTTGACTCTTAGCAACGCCCTAATATAGTTAAGTTGGAAGATTTTGTGAGATCTAAATAATTGAAAAAAGTTCATAAGTATTTTCAAGAATGTGCTCTAATGGTAGATGCACCTAAAATATCTGCAGACTTAAAACGTTTATGCGCGCCCTAAAATGGTTTCATACTCGTGGCCAAGAAATGGATGGATATAGAACTTGTTAGAATAAATATAGAAGTTCATCCTTTGAAAATATAAGCCAAGAAGAAGCACCCTAAGAAGATCATAAGAGCGTGTCCTAAAGGTTTAGCAGTGTTGATGTTTCTTAAATTTGAAAAATAATCCTTAAGGACGCGCCCAATTATCAGAGGCACCCAAATAAAGATATCTTGTACAGAATATTTGGCAAATGATAGCCAACACCAATTCATAACTATTTTCAAAGGCACGCCCTAATGATGAAGGCTCCCAAAGTGTTTATATATTTAGAAATTTTTAAGGCATTTTAAAGAAAAATATGTCTAAAGAGCAATCGTTTAATAAGCAAGGATAAATTGTAAAAAGGAAACATACATAGAAAGAATCTACCAAGGTAGCAAAAAAAGTAATTTACTCTTACAATTTTTACAGCATCAAAAGAGGGTTGGCACCTCAAGTATTAGAGCAGTCAATTGACAAGGTTAAAGAAAGCAAGCTTAGGGCGCACCTTGAGTGTCTCCGCCAGGAGGAATAACCTGAAGAGGAACAAAAGGGTCAACATCAGGCGCGTCCTTTCCTTGAACATTTTCACTAGTGAGCGTGCCATCATCCTCCTCCAAGCCACGCTTTATTCTCTTTTACTTAATTTCATCACCATATTCCTGCTTAAACTCTAGCATCTCAACAACGGTTTCTTCACCAAACTTTTCAAAGGAGTATTCAGGGTCATTTGCCACGAATCCAACTCGATAGTGGTGAAAACCACGAGAAAACGCCTCATCAGTAATCTCTTTTTTTTCATCAAGCCATCCATTTTTCTGCTGCTCCTCAAGATACTCACCCCTTAATTTCATTTCAGCAAGCTCGTTATGAAGATTGTCATCTGTCTCATTAGCCTTCTTGAGTTGGGAACCTTGATTTTCAAGCTCGCCCTTTAAGAAAGAGATTTGAGAGTCTTTTTCCTTAATATCTTTAGAGTGAAGGAGATCTTTGTCTTTAAGATTGTTCTAGAGGATGTTGTTGTCCTCTTGCAGCCTCTCTAGGCGCGCCCTTTCCTCCAACAACTTGTCCACAGCTTGAGTGGAGTAAAACATCAGCTGGAAAGAAGCCTTGATTGAAGCCTTGGTTGACTCTTCCAAGTTCATAGTTTTCCACTTCTTGACTTCCTCATCTGTGACATAGACAGATCCCAAAGGGCCAAGGTAGTTGAGTGTCAAGGATTCAGCATCAGAAGGCACGCCATATGTTCTAGGTATTTTGGGCGCGCCTTGACCTTCAGTCAGGTCCACCACTGTTCATTTTAGTACAGGAGTTGGTTGAGAAATAGGTATGGGAGCAGGAATAGGAGTCTGAGTCTTCTATGCGTCCTTCTTTTGAACTTGTGCTTTGAGCTTGTCGTCAGGGCGCCCCCCGAAATATTTGGAGATTCTTGAAGGGGCCATATCTGCATAAATGTCAATCGAATTAGTTAATATGATTAACAAATAAGCGCGCCTTGTTTATAGGGCGCGCCCTTATAGAATGAAAAACAGGCATGAGAAAATTAAGGCAATTATGATGCAATTTTATCTAGTAATAAAATAAAAAGCATACACCCTAAGCATATAGGGTGCGCCATGACATATAACATGTAAAAGTAAGCGACACAATTATTATAAAAGATAATAATGTAAAATGCCGTACAAAGATGCAGTATAAGCTAATTAATTGGCTAAGTTAAAGGTCACGAGGGTTTTTCATTCTATAGGGGGCGCCATGATAATAAAGTCTCAAACCTACAGAAGATGGGTTTTGAATGGTGCTATCTTCAAATCCTTCAGCTTCTTCTTCTATATCCTCATCACTATTAATGTTTATAATACGAAAGATTGGGTTACCCTTCCTAAATCTTATGTATCTACATTTTGTCCCAACTAAGTCAGAAAGAATCCCAACTCGCATCAAGTTGGATCTTTTTACCAACATTTTCAAGTTTCATTTCTCTGCTGCGACCTTTAATAAATCCTCTGCGCGAGCTTTAGGCGCACCCTCGAGTTTGCGTACAAAAGGTTTATCTGTAGAACGAAAAAGATAATTGTGTAAATGAAGAAAAGAACAAAATAAAGAATAAATGAAAAGTTAGGGTGCGCCCTTACTTGGTTCAGTGTTAAACTGAATCCTGATTCTTGGTACATCATATAAGTAGAAGAAATTCTCTTTCCACCCCTTCTCGTGGCTGACCTTTCCTGAAGAGAATCCTTTTTTGTTGTGTTGCTTGTTGACCACCAAGTAATAGTAGCCGTGATCAGATTTCTGATGACTAAAAAAGTAGCTCACCTCGTCCATAGGTGGTTGAGGAAAGTTCAAATCCATATAAAGAATGAATAAGGTTAGTACAAGTTTGTAGCTGTTTGGTGACAGTTGGAGAGGTGCTAGATCATATAATTCAATCATTTCCCTAAGGTAGGGATGTAAGGGCGCGCCCACGCCCAGAGAAACTAGCTTTGGGCTAGTGACCATCCTGGGAATCCTGAAGTTTTTTTCATAATTAAAAAAATGGGGGTGCATCATGCATAGAGGGTGCGCCCACATTCCCCCCATGTCGTAGAATTTCATTAACCAATCCAGCTGCTCATCTGAACAACTGGATGAAAGTCCCACACAAAACAGCTTCCCTTATTCTTTCCTAAAGCATTTCTTCACAGTTTCTGTATATTTATCATACTTTCTCCAGTTAAAATCAACCTCGATGTCAGAAACCTCCCAATGTACGAATGGGATGGGAAAAGATTCAGGTGAATTGGAGAACTGAAATGATGAAAAAAATCATTTCATTGCGCAGAGAGGGGGGATTTTTTTCAAGCACGTCCTCATACTGTGGCGGACAAGGCGCGCTCTGAAATGATTGGACAGATAAGTTTTGGGAGTTAGATTTATATTTTACTGAGGACAGCTCAGCCCCTACGCTCACACCAATCTCAACACCTTCAAGTCCTCAAGCCAGTCATCAAGTTCTCTGGTGCTGGTGACCTCTCCTCGGAAATTAGTTTTTTCTTTCCTTTTCTCTGAGCCAAAGGAAGGTCATCCAAAGAAGAATCACTTGAAAAGTCTGTCAAGAATTTGTTTTCTTTAAATTCTTGGATAAGGCGCGCCTCATGTTCAGAAAATTCTGGAGTCATGTGAGCGTCTGGAAAATCTGGTTTGAAAGGGGTAGTTGGAGGAGAGTAGATCCCTAAATTGGTGCAGAAATCTTTAAATGGATGAAAAGGGGAAAGAGAGGACGCACCCTCATCTTCAAGCTGCCAAAACAAATGGAAAAGTCTATTGAGGATATTATTTTTTGGATGCTTCAAGAACGGAGAAGAATATTATTACTAACATATTTGCTGCAGGTACTCTATTGAAGAACTATTTTCTGTAATGCAACCACAGGAAGGCGGTGTCCGTGGTCAGAGACCTCCGGGGGCATGCTTGGACAAAAGGCCTCCCCTGTAGTCAATAAGTGTCCTCATTGGGGATATGAGGTGAACACTAGTGTGTGCTTTGGGAGCTCTGTCTTTGTAGTCAACGGGTGTCCTCGTTGGGAGACTTCAGAGTGACCTGCACTTTGCACCCGAAAGTTTGGGATCACTTGTCCTACAATCTGGTAGGGGCTCCTTATCCAGGGGCCAAAGATGCGTTTAACATATGGGGTGAACCACGGCTATACCTGCGTTTGTGGACTGAAGAAATAACTGGTTGCAGAGGGTTATCCTCGGACGGGGAATTGCCTTATCCATGAAGTCTCGAAGCCACGGACGAGCCTTGTGCCTTTGTGGTTGGGCCTTATCAGCGGACATTCCGAAAACTAGTAGAAGACGATTTCCAGTAGGTTTCCTACTGGGCCTCAGGATGAGAAATCTAAGCCCATTAGGTTTTTTGTTCCCCAAAAATTACGTTGGCTTGATTCCCTATAAATACGGATACGTAGACAAATTGTAATAAGTCAGAAGTTGAGAGCGCAAAGGAGGCACCACTAACTCTAAACAATCTCAGCCACCATTAATCATAACCACAAAACACTGTTCACGTTTTCTGACGAAAAACCACCTTCACAAATCTTATTTCCGGCTACAAACCTCGAATTTTGTTGTTACCAAATTTCTCCGTCAACACAATAATTAGCGAAAGAACAGAGTAAAATTTTACACAGTTTTCACTCTTTCACACAGTATGTGTGACGACTGAGAGAGAGAGTGAGAGGGATGGGGAGACGGAGAGAGGGAGGGTGGTTGCAGGCTTGCAGCATTCCAGCTATATGCCTTAATCCTCAACATAACGTCGTCTACTTCAAGTTATTTCACTACTTCAATTCTGTAATTAGCTTAGTTTCTAGGGTTTATTATTTGTTTTATTTTGGGCCAAAATTTTAAATTGATTATAAAATTGCACATCAGTAATACTATGTGCATTTATGTATTTATATTTAATAATGTTTAATTTGAAGGTAGATTTTTTTAAAGAAAAAATCCGTAGTCACAAGTTTTCATTAATCGATGTGAAAAAGATATAATACAAATTAACACCAATCGATTATAATTATTTTAGCACAACTATTTTACATGCGAATACGGCACAATGTGTTCAATTCATAACGTAAGCTATGACGTAGTCAGAACTTGCTGCTGTAAGTTATTTCCTCCCATCCTTCATTTCTATATATTTTTTTGGCATATTCATTCAATTTTATATATTTTAAAATTTTTAAAAATAGTAAAAAATTTATAATATAAAATTTACAACAACCCCTACTTTATTTCACTACATTAACTTTAAAATCTCACCACTTTGTCTAATTTTTTCTATTTTTCTTATAATATTCAATTTTTTTAGTATTCGTGTCAAATTAAATGTATACATACGAGTGGGACGGAGGGTGGGCGGAGAGAGTATTCAACGTTCCTTGTCTTTATATATTACTGTATAAGGTACATTCCATGCTTTTTGATTTGATCTTCAGCATTTTAATGTAAGTTGTTAGGTAGCATGGAATTTGGATACATGTTTTTCAATGTAATTACAGGTGTACCGTCTGTGGAAAATATACGTATCGACATTATATTTAGGATATCTGGATCCGCGTAAAAAGTTTATGCTTAAAATAAAATAACTTTGTCATTTATGTGCATCAATTGTTGAATGAAAGAAAGTTTTAACTGTTTTTCTCCGTCTCAAGTTTTCTTTAATAAATTTTGGACCGGTGAGAGTTTATTCATGAGAAGAATAATGTTAGAGGGCGTTTGAAAACTTGGATTTCATTTCAAATGATGGATTTCAAATGAGGATTTGAGTTGTCATTTCAAATTCTCATATTTATACTAATATTTGAATGTACTGAATTTCAAATGAAATCCAAATTCCCAAATAACTTATTTGATCAAATCCATAATTTTAAATGAAATCAAGTTTTCCAAACCGACTATTAGCTACCCAGAAGAAACATTTTACTAGTTTTACTTCCTTGACGTATATTATGCCAGGTGACATAGAACTCGTTTATTTTATAAACTGAAAAATTTATACTCCCTCCGTCCCGGCCAATTTTTTACGTTTGGTTTGAGCACGGAGGTTAAGAAATATGTATAAAGTAGTAAAAAAAAGAAAGAAAAGTGGTAAAGTGGTGGGACCCGTTGATTTTTAATGTATAAAATGGAGATAGTGGAGTAAAAGTAGTATGAAAAGGAAGGAAAAGTGATGGGACCCATTGATTATTTTTGATAAGTTTTGAAATGTAAAGAATTGGATGGGATATCTCAAAAAAAAATGTAAAAAAAAGTTGAGACAGAGAGAGTATCTTTTTTCATTATAACTAACTTATAAATGCTCACCAATATATATACCCAAAAGTTTAAATTATTCGTGAGCTCTAAGAGCAACTCCAATGCAAAGTGTTAAGAAGGGTGCAAACGTCATGTGACATGACGTGGCTTGACAGTTGGTAGCACTTTATTTGAGTTGAGAGATGTTGTTGGGGTGTTAAATGAGTTGTCATCCCATAAACTAAGGTGCAAACATTTGTGGTCCAAATATGATCGGTGTATTAATATCATTTTTTTAATACATTTCTATTTTACATTTTTTTATTGAATTAATGAAGTTGATATTTCGCGGTGCCAACCATTCAAGTATTTTTGGAAAGAATGATGCTAAAAATGACCGGAAAGAAAAAGAATTAAAAATATAATATTTTTAGTCCGGGTCAGGAATGGTTGTTGGATTATATTTGTTTAATTTAACAAGTTTTCTTTAATTTACACCCCAGTTGAATCATGTGAAAATATAGTTTGAGACGGCCATATGAGATTGATATGCCTAGTTCTTCTAGGTGCCCATTGTTTATTAATTTAAGACGAAGAGTGTATTCCAGACAGGAAGGTACGTACGGGTGACATTTGGTTTTGTATAGTATATAAAGATGAGGAATGTTGAATAACTGATCCATCTCAAGTCCATTAATTAAGTATATGGAAACATATATGACCATGGATATAGATGCTTTGTTTAGCGCTGCCATTGCCGGAGATACTGATGCCAAAAAGCAAATGGCAATGATAGCCGATCATGTCAGCGGGCCGTATGATAGAACTATCCTTCATGATGCATGCATATATGGAAATGCAGAAAGAGTGAAATTCATGGTGACGGAGTTTGCTGATGAAAACCTTTTGGTCAAGCTGGATAAATATGAAAATACTCCACTTTACCTTGCAGCAATCTGGGGACACACTGAAGTGGTCGGGATCCTCATCGATGCAGCCAGACGTATTTGGCCTTCTCCAGCTACTACCGATGATTCTGGTAATTCACCAAGTCGTGTTGAAGATTTTTTGAGGCAAGCAAACTCTTTTGGCAACACTGCCTTGCACTATGCTGTATGCGAAGATGATGTGGCTACTGTTGAGCTGTTGGTAAATGCAGATCGAAATGACCGACATATTCAAAATCAGCAAGGTGAAACCCCGATGTACGCTGCGGTTGAAAGAGGGCACTATGATATAGTCAAGTTGATCTGCAAAATTTGCACAGCACCATCCTTAGATGGCCCTCAAGGGACAACTGCTCTGCATCTTGCTATTCGTAAATTCCATCAAGGTACGCACGAATATATATAAGGAAAATGTCGTAAATTCCATCAAGGTACGCACGAATATATATAAGGAAAATGTTTGGTGTAGAGAATTGTGTACAAAATTTTATACATAATGACATGTTGTGTGTTTTAATTGGAATAGGCCCCCGTATTCACATCAACAAGCCCAATTAAAACACCCCACATCAATTGCCATGTCATTCTGCACAATTTTTTTGTACAAAATTCTGTACACCTAGCACTACTCTATATATAATTATGTACCAATAACTGACACTCATTTTTCCTTCTTGATTTGTTTCCTTTGTATTAACACCTGCATTCAACTGCATCAGGAACTACCGACAAAGATATAGTTATGGTACTCATGGATTCGGCTAAACGTTCATCACTCTCAGCCGATAGGCGAGATAACTATTACAGAGGTTTATTTATTAGAACTGACAACCAAAATGAAACTATCATAAGTTTAGCAGTGATGACAAATAACCTGGACTTGGTTAAGTTGATTTTAAAAGAAAGTCCTGAATATGAAGATCCATATAGTATTAAATATAGTGATCTCAAGTCTGTAATCTCAACAGCATCCAGAGAAGGGTACAAGGATATCTTTGAGATACTCTGTGAAAAATACGAAGCTGGAGACGATGATCATTCATGTTATGTACTTTTAACTGAAGCTATTAAAGAGGGCAAAAAAGGTACGCGATACTTGTTCACATTTCCTGTCATAAAATATTTTGCAGTTCACAGTTTGAGACTTAGAGAGAGTAGTTTTGCACAGAGTGACTAATTTACACGACTCGGCATAACTTACTTTTTTGCCATGTTCCAGAACTTGTTCATGATCTCTTTGAATATGACAAACATCTTGCTGCTTTCGAAGATCCTACATCCTGGACAGCACTTCACTATGCGGCGTTTAATAAGTTTGATGAAATAATTGAGGCTATCGTGAGTGTCCAAAGAGATATTAGTTACAAATACACCTATAAATCCGAAGAATCTCCCCTAACTCTTGCAGTCCGCAAAGGATATATTTCTACAGCAGTATTACTGATGAATTTATTGCCAGCTACATTAAGTGTATACACTGATCAGAAGGATAAAAATGTACTACACATAGCGGTGGAACGAAGCAAAAAAGATATGATAAAGACCATTCTAGCACATTGTCCAAGAAGTCTTATATACAAGATTCTAAATGGTCAGGATGAAGACAGTAATACGCCTCTCCATCTACTGGCTGCTAAAGGTTTCTTTGTCCCTGAGCTCATCAAACACAATTCAGTTGATATGATGGCAAGAAACAAACAAGGCCAGACACCATCAGATATGTTATATTCTCAGGAAGAAGTCGAGGCCGATCAGGTACTTAACCTAATTTTCTTGATACTAGGTACTTTTACATGTATTTGTTATAACGGTTTGTCTAGTGTGTGTTTATGCTCACATGCTAAGAAAGTGTGATTGATGATTTGTAAAAAATTTATTGGTGGAGATCTTTGTGCATGCAGGGTTTCATCATTATTAATGAGCTATCCACCAATATTTTGTGGACACCTTATCAATCACAGATTCTTAGCATGTGTCCATGAGCGGGTGAAGGACAAATTTAGCCTATTTTTACACAAAATAGACAAAAATAACCAATTTCTGAAAAGTTGGTCAACTTTAGCTAATGGGATACCCAACTGTCAGTGGAGTATCCACTTTATATAAGATACCCAACTGGCAGTGCAGTATCCCATATATGAAATACCCAACTACCAGTGGAGTATCTTATACAAATTGGGATACCCAACTGACAGTGGAGTATTCAATCAGCCAAAATTGACCACTTTTTTCAGAATAGCTATTTTTGTTAAATTTTTTCAAAAATCGGCTATTTTTGTCATTTTTTCTGCATCGGCACACTAGAAAAATCCTTATTATAATTAACTTGACATTTAATTGAAATAAACATGTACTAATTCTTTTTTTTGTTTGTTATTATCTGAACAGGAAAAACTAAATTATGTTAGTATGATATACTATAACTAATTACACATATACCAAATACTTTTTGCAGCAATCTGTGGCCTAGGTCTTGCCATACTCCATATCCTTTATAAGAAAGTGATAAGGTTTTTTTAATATCAGATTCTACGTATAAGGTATTTCAAAAGTTTGATCTAATTGTTTCGTCAACCTTGGTTTATAGGCGAAAATTAAAAAATTACTTGATGACGCCCCAGCTACTAGGCAATTTTGGCGGATATATGTTAGAGGGCGATGGAGTACTCCTGATAATCCAGGGGACACAACTAAACGGTTGTTGAAAGACCTAAAATTCGGGGCATACATGACTGATATTGTGGAAGAAGAGCTTCAACAGTGGAAAGAAAAAATTAAACCATACCGGGAAAGAACCACTACGCAGATAATAGTTACCGCACTTATCACCACGGTTACTTTTACGGTAGGATTTACCATGCCGGGTGGATACCACCAAAGTGGAGAACCCGAGGAAGGACCGGTACTTCTTTCAAAGAAAAAAGCTTTCGAAGTATTTATGGTATCAGATGCATCAGCTCTTGCGCTATCAATAACTTCTCTATTTATCTACTTCATTTCATCGTTGTATGATGATCCCCACCAAGTTTCGAAATTCGATTTTGCATCAACAGTGCTCAATATTCTTTCTGTTATTGCGATGATTTTGACCTTTATAGCGGGTATATATGTCGTCCTATCCCATTCACCAGGTCTTGCTCTGATCGTTTGCATTATCTGTTCCACTTTCTTTCTTTCCCTAGTTGTTTTATTGATTAAGATGATGTGTGATTGTAAAAGAAGAAAAATCAAAATTTGAGAAAGCTGGTCACTGATAGGGCATAGCAGACCCGGGTATGCTTCAACTTGGACTAAATGGAGGAAGGCTCAACCAACATGCTAAGACCCCCCTCTCCCAGGCCAATCAAACATAGGAGCCCAGGCCCGGGCCTATCCTACTTCCCGGATCCGGATCCGCCTGCATACCCGGGTCCGGATCAGGGCTAAAACCACAGTGAGGGAGGTCCCGTCAAGCACATGCACATCCCGCAACCCGCCAAGCGAAGGTACGTGGGCACGTGACTATGACAGCTATGAACAACCAGCGCACCAGACAAGCACTGCGCGTGTCAGAGGCCGTTTGGACACTCTGGAGGTGGTCCTCCCCTGGACACGTGTAAACAATCCACCCAAGCCAGGCGTCCTCTGGTCCCAGACATCCAACGGCCCAGATTTAGAGGTAACTACCCCTAAACCCTACCTTGGGGCTATATATACCCCCAAGACTGAAGGGTTTAGGGGTTGGAAAATATTTTTTACTCTTACACATTCACACTCTCCCATACACTCAAAAACATACAGCAGCCACCACATGTATACAACCACACACAAACACACAGCAGCCTCAAAGATGACATAAATATATATATACCTTCATCTTCTCCAAAGCCTGTTCTTATTCTTACACCGGAGGCGCCGTGGGAGCCAAACCCCCCTTCCGGTGTTGTTTTGCAGGCGCCCAACCTACAGCTACACCTCTCTCACGCACGGAAGGTCCAGGAACGCCAACGGACGGAGCCACCCGCTCTCCGGAGTTATCATTTGGCGCTAGAAGGAGGGGGCTCCATCCTTGGGTCTCGGTGCCCCTGGATTCATCTTCATCAGCAAACTCTTGAGAGAGTCCACTTTCAAACCTGTAAGAACATAAACAACCAAACCCTTTCTTGAATATGAGTTTTCATTTTAGCCACATTTGTATGAGTTTCTTGCTTTAGGCCGTGGTTGTGTGAGCCCGCCCTTGTTTGTTAAGTTTTAGTTGTTTAGGGTTTGATAATCTTGGTAATCTCGAAGCCTGGGGTTTAATAGTCTTGGTGATTTAAAACCCAGAACTGTTTTAGCTTGCGTATTTTCTTTTGTGTTCAAGAGCCTGCTGTTCTTGTTTGGTATTATTGTTAGCAAAACCCAGAAAGTTTGCTTGTTGTTATTCTGGAAAATTTTTGTAATATTCAAAAAAGCAACCCCAGATCCACATTTGTAGCCTCAAATCTTGGTCAGTTGTTTGTACATTTGTGGTGATGGCAAGAGCAGGAAAAAGTACAGCTGGTAGGCCCTCTGCCAGTACCCATATTCAGGATCAAGACCCCTCTCAAGTTCAAGAACCTGGGGGAGACAGGGAGACCTTCCAGGAGCAACCACTGACACAGCATACCCCAATCAGGGATGCTAGAAATGTCATAGAGCTAAATCAGTACAAGTACACCAATGTTCCAGTTGCAGAGGAGCATATGGCTAACTTAACAAGCCATGAACTTGCTGAAGCAATCAGGCTCTACAGAGATGAACAAGCCCGGGCTCAGATGGAATTTGAGCAAGATGACGAGCAAGAAGAGTCCGGGGACTCTCAGCAATCCAGGAGATCTGTCTTCGACCGAATTGGGGCCAAGGCAAAGAAGAATCAGAAGGACCCTAGCAAAAAGGAGACAGAGGCAACCAGAAAGAAAAAGCTAGAAGAAATCAGAGAAAAGATAAGGAAGGAAGAAGAGGAAAAGCTGGAGCAAAAAATTCAGAAAAGAATGCAACTGGAGGAGGAGAGGCTCCTAGCTAAAGCAAGAGGCAAAAGAACTCGGAGGGACCCTACCCCCGAACTTATTTCTGATGACGAAGAGGAGGGTCAGAAAGATCTCAAGGACATGATTTACGAGCTCCAGAGAAAAATGGAGAAAGAATCTGGGGTGGAAGTTGGGGAGACCCTCACGCCCTTCAGTCACTCCCTAGAAGCCATCCCTCGACAGAAAAATCTCAAACATTACAACTTTGACTCTTTCGATGGACTGGGGGATCCGGAAGAGCACCTCAACTACTTTGAACAAATAGCTCAGATATACTATTACAATGACTTGACGAAATCTAGATTCTTCGCCTCGACCCTCAAAGGGGGGGCTCAAAGATGGTTCAGCAGGATCCCATCAAGAAGCATCCACTCCTGGAAAGAATTCAGAGGAGCCTTCCTTAGAAGATTCAGAGCCAATAAGACACATGAAATGCACATGTGCCACCTGGAGACAATCCGCCAATATGATAACGAAGCACTTTCAGCCTATATGCGGAGGTTCCAGGAAGCCATTAACAAAGTCTCGAATCTCGATGAAAGGGAGGCTCTAAGCATATTTCGAAGAAACCTGGATCCAGAACACAATGAGAGGTATATTGTGGAGTTGATAAACAAAGAGCCCCAAAGCCTGGCCGCGGCTTATTCCATGGCAGCCCGGTTCATAAAAGAAACAGATGTTCTCCAGGCGATGAGAATGACTCGGAATGGAGGGAACAGGAACAAATCTTCTGATGACCGACCGAAAGGGGGTTACCATCAGGAGAAAAAGTTCAAACAAAGCAACCAAACCCAGCAAACAAATGTGGTGCAAAGCACCCCAATTTTCCAAAGATTGGGTCCTAAAACAGAGTCCAAAAGTGATCCCGGTCCCCCTAGGCAGCAAAGGGAGCCCAGGCAAGAGCCAGAGTGGACACAACTAAACAGAACCCGGGAAGAGATACTGAAGGAGATCAAGGGAAAGCCATTCTACTATCCTCCAAAGCCAATGCAGACTCCGCCAGAGAGCAGGCCTTACAACAGGCAGTGCGACTATCATGAAACCCATGGACACAAGACTGAAAATTGTCTCTCTTTAAAATACTTCATCGAAGATCAAGTCAAGAAAGGCAACTTGAATCAATATATCTCAAGGGAGAAAAATCAGAGAGAGGAAAGACAAAGAAAAGGTAAGAATGTGGTAAATGTGGTCCTGGGAGGCTCACATTCTCCCCCGAGGAGCCCGGGCTCAGGAGATGAGGTATTCTCAATCCAATCCTACCCGGAGATGATTATCTCATTCAGCAGCAAAGATTATGAAGGGGTCAACCCAAATCACAACGAAGCCTTGGTGGTAACACTCGACATCTTTGATAACGAAGTGAGAAGGATGCTGATTGATAATGGATCTTCAGTAAATATACTCTTCAAGCATACTGTGGACAGGATGAAACTTGGGAGCGTACGCTCCAATGAATGCCAAGAGGACCCTCTGTATGGGTTCGGGAACAACTTGGTCCCGATCCAGGGAACTTTATACTTGCCAGTCGTATTCGGATCAGGCTCAAACCAAGTTACCCATGTGATAAAGTTCTACGTGATCAATACTCCTTCATCCTACAACGGCATAATCGGGCGCTCGGCCTTGACCAGGATCCAAGCAATCACCTCCATATCACATTTGAAAATCAAATTCCCAACTCCGACCGGGGTAGGAGAAATCAAGGGAGGCTATGAAGTAGCTGAAAGATGTTACAGCCAGGCTCTGGTAATGGCTGAAACCCACCAAGACAACAAGAGAAAGGCCGTGGTACTCCGGAAACAACAAAGTATTAAGAAACATCGCCCCCACTCAAGGGACGAGGCGAGGAAAGAAGTTCAGGTAATAGAGTCCCTCTCAAATCCGAAAGCAACCAAACCAAGCTCAAAAGAGCAAGAAACCAACCAAGTCACAGAAGGGATTAAATTGAACCTAGGCCTTGGCCAGATCAACCCTACTGTGCAAGCAACCAACCCTGAAACAATTGAAAAAGGGAAAAGCAACCAAAATGAGATGGGAGCCCAGGCTCAAATTTATATGAAGAAGAATACAGAGGCTCGGATCCAAAAGATGGTTTCAGAAACGGCTCAATCCAAGATAGAGGCCGCTGTTGAAACAGAAGCAATCCTGATCAGTAGAAGCGATCCTTCAAAAAAGATAAAGATAGGGTCCGGACTCGAAGCTAACTTCAGAAAAGAACTGGTGTCACTACTCCAACGATACTCTGATATATTCGCCTGGACCCCGAAAGAAATGCCCGGGTTGGATGAATCCATAGCAATGCATAGCTTGGACGTCAACCCAGAGAGGAGACCAGTCAAGCAAAAGAGAAGAAATTTTGCCCCGGAAAGGCAGAAAGCGATTGATGAGGAAATTGAGAAATTACTAAAAGCTGGAATAATATGCGAAGTTAAATACCCAGAATGGCTGGCAAATGTGGTGATGGTGAAAAAACCAAACGGAAAGTGGAGAATGTGTATCGATTACACAGATTTGAACAGTGCATGCCCCAAAGATCCCTACCCCTTGCCAAATATTGATCAATTGATCGATGCAACCTCTGGCCATGTCATGCTAAGCTTCATGGACGCCTACTCGGGTTACAACCAGATCAGGATGAATCCCAGAGACATTTTAAAGACAGCATTCATAACCCACAGGGCGGTCTATGCCTATGTGATGCTGCCATTTGGATTGACTAATGCGGGAACAACATATCAAAGGGCAATGAATAAAATCTTCAAGGACCAGATTGGAAGAAACCTGGAATCCTATGTAGACGATATGATCGCAAAATCCACAAGCATAGCCGGGCACATTGGAGACCTGAGAGAGTGCTTCGACAACTTGAGGAAATACTCACTCAGGCTCAATCCAGAAAAATGCACATTTGGGGTAGGGGCTGGGAAATTTCTGGGATTCATGATAAGCAACCGAGGAATTGAGGCCAACCCAGAGAAAATAAAGGCAATACAAGAGATGAAGGCCCCAAGAACACAAAAAGATGTGCAGAAGCTAGCAGGATCACTGGCCGCACTCAGAAGATTCATCTCCAAGCTAGCTGAGAGATGCCTACCCTTCTTTGACCTGTTAAAAGGAGCAACCAATAAGAGAGAAGTTAATTGGAGCCCAGAATGCCAAAGAGCATTTGAAGAGTTAAAAAGGTACCTTTCTCAACCCCCCGTATTAACAAAAGCTCAACCCGGGGAGCCCCTATCCCTTTATCTTTCAGCAGGGGCCCTGGCAGTTGGAGCAGCGTTGATCAGGGAAGAAGAAGGCAAACAGCAACCAGTTTATTACGTAAGCCAAGTGCTAAAAGATGCAGAGACCCGTTACCCGAACCTAGAAAAGTTTGCCTATGCATTAGTCACAGCATCCAGGAAACTCAGACACTACTTCCAGGGAAGGGAAATACGGGTTGTAACAAGTCAACCATTAAGAAAGATAATACACAAGCCAGATATCTCAGGGAGGTTGGTAAATTGGGCAGTTGAGCTAAGTCAATTCAACCTCACTTTCATTCCTAGAACAGCAATCAAAGCCCAGGCTCTAGCTGATTTCATCGTAGAATGCAATTTCCCGGAAGAAGAGCCCGTGCCCACGTACATGGAGATTGAGAGAAACACAGATCAAGAAACAGAAGCCTGGGCTCTCAACGTTGATGGTTCTTCAACAAATGAAAGATCAGGAGCGGGGCTCATCCTAAAGAGCCCGGAAGGGTTCGCAATCCAAATAGCAATATCCTTTGCATTCTCAGCAACAAACAACCAGGCAGAGTACGAGGCCTTGATTGCAGGATTGAAGTTAGCAAGAACACTCAGGATCCAGAATCTCAAAATTTACAGCGATTCCCAGATCGTCGTAAAGCAAACAAATGGCGAGTACATAGCCAAGGATCCAGTTCTAGCCAATTACCAGGCTCTGGTCCAAAGCTACCTGGCCTCCATACCAAAAGTCCAAGTCATCCAAATCAGCAGAGAGGAGAATTCAGAAGCCGACTCATTATCTAAACTTGTTCAAAATTCATCCGACCTGGATTGCTCCGTCTACTTCGAAGAATTACAGAAGCCAAGCACAGAATCTGAGGAAGTTATGGAAATAGAAAACAGTCCGAATTGGATGACCCCATTCATTAACTACTTGGAGAAGGGAGAGCTCCCGGAAGATAAAGGAAAGGCTCAAAGGCTAAAGGCAAAAGCTTCGAAATTCTTCATGGAAGAGGGAATACTCTACCGCCGGACCTTTTCCTCCCCAATTCTCAAATGCATAGGCCCAGGAGAGGCACAATACTGCCTAATGGAAGTTCACGAAGGAATATGCGGGGACCACATGTCCGCAAAAGCACTGGCTCACAAAATCATAAGGCAAGGGTATTACTGGCCTACCATCCACCAGGATTCGATAGACTTTGTGAAAAAATGCAAGGAATGCCAACTCTTCAGCAATGTGAAACGGATGAGCCCAGTCCTACCCTCCTCAGTCTTGTCACCAATCCCATTCGCTGTATGGGGAATTGATATCATGGGACCCTTTCCCAGAGCCAGAGGAGACCTCAGGTACTTACTAGTCTCAATCGACTACATGACGAAGTGGGTAGAGGCAAAGGCAATGAGAACAATAAATCAACAAGACTGCATCAAATTCATGAACAACATACTGATGAGGTTTGGGATCCCAAGAGTACTTGTCTCAGACAACGGTCCGCAGTTCGTCGGTTCAGAATTTGAATCCTACCTCCAAGAGCGGGGTATCCGGCATAAAAAGTCATCTGTAGCCTACCCTCAAGGTAATGGCCAAGTCGAAGTAACTAATCGAATACTTCTCAGGGGGATAGAGAAGAGACTCAGAGAGAGCAAAACCAAATGGCCAGAAGAATTGCCTAATGTACTATGGGCATACAGAACAAGCCCCAGAACTAGTACAGGAGAAACCCCCTTCAAGCTGGCTTATGGAACTGAAGCCATGCTACCAATTGAAGTAGGATCCCCCTCCCATCGAGCAATCAACTTTGATGAAATAGCAAACGAGGAGGGGCTCAGAACGAATATTGAGCTAATCGATGAAGTTCGAGACCAGGCAGTGGCAAGAATGGAAAAGTATAAGCAGAAAACAAAAGAGCACTTCAGCAAGAAGTCCCGGGTCAAAAACTTTCAAGTGGGAGATCTGGTCCTACGAGACACAGAAGCTTCAGATCCCACTAATACCGGAAAGCTAATGCCGAAGTGGGAAGGCCCATACAAAGTCAAGGAAGTTTTAAGGCCAGGAACATACAAGCTCATGAACATGGATGACTCTGAAGTACCAAATACATGGCATGGACTCAGGCTCAGAAAGTATTACCAGTAGAAAAGCAAACAAAAGCAACCAGAACTTGTAGCCTATGGCAAGCAACCAATCTATGATCCGATATTTTGTATGAAAAAATTTGCAAATCAATGAGAACAATTTTCCATTTTCAGAAAATTATTACTTTTAAATTACCAGTTATGGAAGCAAACAACAACCCGGGTACCTTCTCACACCCGGGTTAGAAGCAAAAAACGAAAGCAACCACTATTTGCTTAGAAAAATTCTAAGTAAATGGAGCAATCACCAATCCGGGTTAGACATACCCGGATTGAAAGCAAATTTAAAAGCAAAAAGCAACCCGGATTAACATTTAAATCCAGGCTGCAAAAATCCATTATGTACTTGGAACATAAAGCAAAAAAGCAAACAACCCGGGTTAGACACACCCGGATTGAAAGCAAATTTAATAGCAAAAAGCAACCCGGATTAGCATTCAAATCCAGGTCGCAAACAACAATTATGTACTTAAGTTTTCAAATACTTAAAGCAAAAAAGTAAGCATCAATCCGGACACTGTCCCATACCCGGACCAAACCCGATATGAAACAAGTCCGGATTAGGGGCCATAACAAGGATCCGGATTGCACAAAAAGAGAACAAAATATGGAAGAAAAGCAAATATTTTCAAAGGAAATTCAAAGGCTAATCCGGATTGACATCAATCCGGAATAAATCCAAATATTACAAATGGTTCAAATCAAAGTACCAAACAAAGGAATCCTAGAAATGAAATTACATGGTCTGGGCCCGAAAAGCCTTGTAAGGCTGATCCGGATCTAGAGGAAACTGGGGCTCGGACCATCATAGGGTTCCGGTTCCCCTTGACCTTGCTCGACAGCAGCCTTAGCAGCAAGGAACTCTTGGATAAAGCTCTCCCAGGAAGCAAAAGGGTCAGTCTTGATATGGCGCTCTGCAACAACCCAGGACCTGCGTACCTCGGGAACCCCGGCCTGAGCAACTTCGAAGTCATAGACGTCGCTGGCCTTGAAATCAGCAATGATGGCCTCCTTGTTCAGGTTCTCTTTGGCAGCAAGCTCGGCCTTCAGCCTCTCGACTTCCTGGGCCAGCCCCTCAGCCCGGATCTCAGAGTCCTTCAACTTCTCGTTCAGCCCGGTCTCCACCACCCGGAACCCCTCCCGGGCCTCCTCCAGCTCACCCCTAAGGGAATCGGAGAGAATCTTCTCAGCCTTAGTCCGGTTGTTAGCCTCCTTCAGCTCAGTGAAAGCAACATCGGAGCAAATGGAAATTGCACTCCCAAGCTGAGAAACAAAAAAAAAAAATATATAATACTATGAGCAAAGAACAAAGTAAATTCGAGGCATAATCCGGAACTAAGAGCATAAAAATCCAGAAATTACCTGCCCCCATTGACCAGTGACCCTCTTCAAGGCAGCAGCCATGTTGTAGCCCTCGACCTCCTCCCAATCTTCTTCTGAGGGGATACTGGACATGAACCCGGCCAGATCAATAAGACTCTTTGTCCCTACCCGGATAGGAGCCCCATCCGGTCCCTTCCCCTCCGAGTCGCATATGACCCGGTCAGCAACAACAGTTTTTCCGCGGGGAGGCTTCCCCGGGGCGGACTTCCTCTTCTTCGAAGGAAGTTCCTCTTCAGAGATTTCCTGAACGTCCGGGTCCTTGGCCAATGGAGAATTACCCGGATCAGCAACATTCCGGGGGGCAGAAGATTCGGCACCGCCCTCTACATCCGCAGATCCGGATCCGGTGCCTGGGGCCCCCTTGGTTGTCTTGTATGCCAACCCCAAAGAGTTAAAAGCCGCTGCGTATGCTGAGGAAGACATTATGGCCCGGGATGCAGGGTTATAATGCGGCAAACCTGAGAAATAGAAGAAAACTATAAGCACAGGATTAATAAAAATGAAGACTACCAAACCCGGAAAGAAATACTACAGGGAGCCCGGACCATGGCAAGACGTTTTATGCAAATTATCTAAAAAGTAAAGCAGGAAAAGCAGGGGGACCCGGATCAAAGACCAAAATAGACCTTGATCCGGACCAAAGATTACAAGTTACAAGCAAAAGAAAGGTAATCCGGTTCTCCAAGCTTGGATGGAGACCCGGATCAAGTAAAAAGGGGCAAGTTAAAAAAGAACTCACAGCCAAGTTGGAACATGAGTTTATGGTTCATAAACGTATCCCGGGTTGGCTGGAACCCGAGACTACCACAAAATTTTCTAACTTGGTCTACAGCCTCCCCATCTAAGATCTCTGGGTTGAACTTCGTCTTAACCTCCCCAGTCGTGAAATAAGGAAGATACTCCAAATCGTAACCCTTCAACATCAGTATCTCCCCATTCCAATGCTTCAAAGAGGTCTGGTGCATGACTGGTTTGGACCTACCCGGACCAAATCCGCACTCTGCTGCCCGGAATCTCAGTTCGTAAAAAGGTTTCTGGCTTGACCTAGAAAGGTAAAAAATCTGGTGGAATAACTTGAAGGTAGGAAGAAGCCCGGACTTGTTACAGCAAGCTATGAACCAGGTCATAGACTTGATCCCATTCGGAGTTATCTGCATAGGAGAAATCTTGTAGACATACTTACAAAGGTGCTTCAGAAAAATGTGCCACCTGGGGCTCCACCCGGACCTTAAATGCTCCAGCCAGACCGGGACAAAACCATCAGCAGGACGATGGAAAATCCTCTCATATGGCTCAGGCCACCTCCAAGCGATGTCAGAAGTCAATTGAAAAGCAGCCCGGATTGCATTGTCCATATCACCCGAATCTGCTTCGGCATAAAAATCCTTAAGCTGGTAGTGATCCCGGCTGATCCCAAAGGAAGCAAAAGCTGTTTCCAGAGCACCTTGGTCATAAATACCCGGGTGCCCATCCTCGTGCCTCTCATATCTGACCCGGGTATAATAAATGCTATCCTCGAACCCGGGTGGCTTTCTTATGAAATGATACTTAATATCAGACCACCTGCCCTCTGGCGTAAAAATAACAGAGTTTTCTGGAAGCCTCTTGAACCGGAAGCTCGTAATTGTTCCCACGGACCCGGACCCCTTTCTAACCATCTCGCCCTGGATCTGTTCTCTACCAGATGAATCCGGATCACTCTCCTCGTCAGAAAAGTTGGGATAGCAGTTGTATACTTTCCTAGCTCTCTCTTTGATCCGGACCATATACCTATTAAAATGAAGGTCAGTTAATCTGGGCCCTACAGATTTTATTTGTCTCACTAAGTGGTCCGTATCAGGTACGTTATGTTAATTTTATCATAACCTAATGATCTGGACCACCAATGCAAGTCCAACCCGGAAAAACATCAACGATCCGGATCATGTTAACTACAATCCACAAAAACAAACCACCATGGACCCGGATCTTGATGGCAAATACCCAGATCCGGATCCATTGCAACAAAAAACTTAAAGCAAAACCCATACACCCAGATCCTCATGGCAAACACCCACACCCGGATCAAAAGCAACCAAAAAACAGATAAAACCCAAGTCATACAATTCTACCCAAAAACCTACCCCCGATCCGGATCCTATACCCTCGACCCGGATCCAAACAAAAACCCTAACCCACAAACAGTTACCTTGGGAATCAAAAGGCAAAACATGCCACTTTTAACCTATACATATATATATATCCCAGCCAAGAACACGAAGAACAACAGTGCAAAAAACCCATAGAAATCAACAAAAATCGAGCCTAAAACACAGAGACACTTACTGATCTACAAATAAACAAAAAGCCAAGCAACAAAAACAACCAAAAAACTCGATTTCACTTCGAAGAAATATAGACGAACCTCAAGCATGCAAAATCAAAATCAAAATCAAAATCGAAGAACAAATGGAAAAAACAAGAAAGAAGAGATCTTACAAGTCAATTGAAGATGAATGGAGCAACAGCGAATCAGCGGCGGAAGAAAGAAGCCCAGAGTGAAAGCCTTCGAAGAAAAATGAGAAAAAGAACAGAAGAAACTATTGGATTTTTTAGAATTTGGGAGAATAAAAGTAAGAAGGAAAAAAGAAAGGGGACTGCAGCCTTTTATAGGCCCAGGGGAGAGAAACCGCTCCTGCCACGTGGCAGGATCCTACTGGTTCCAGGAGCGGTTACAAAAAAAATAATACACATTAAAACACATTTAAAACCCATAATGATTATGGTCCGAGTTTCTAGGAAGTAACTGCCCAAAATTCAAATTCAAAGGGGGGAAAATGAGCAAAACCGATTGAAATCCCAAAACCTTTCGAATTCCACAGCCCAAGACCCGGATCAATAGCCATAATCCGGATCATTGCAAACAAGATACATTTCAGAGGCCACCAGGATCATAAATTCTTCCAAAGGCATCAACAATTCTACCCTAATCCGGATTGGCATCCACCTCACCAGATCCGGATTGGGGGGCAACCAGGGGCAGAAATTTTCCTAAGCAACCATTCTACCTTAATCCGGACTGGCATCTACCTCACCAGATCCGGATTGGGGGGCAACCGGGGGCAGAAATTTTCCTGAGCAACCACTATACCTTAATCCGGATTGGTATCCATTTCACCAGATCCGGATTGGATGGCAACAGGGGCAGAAATTTTTCTTAATCAACTATTATACTTTAATCCGGATTGATATCCATTACACCAGATCCGGATTGGGGGGCAGAAACTTTTCTCTAAGCCAAATATGCGATCCTACTCTACTCCCTCATCCAGAAGATCTGCATAAGGGAGTGGGGGGCAAATGATAGGGCATAGCAGACCCGGGTATGCTTCAACTTGGACTAAATGGAGGAAGGCTCAACCAACATGCTAAGACCCCCCTCTCCCAGGCCAATCAAACATAGGAGCCCAGGCCCGGGCCTATCCTACTTCCCGGATCCGGATCCGCCTGCATACCCGGGTCCGGATCAGGGCTAAAACCACAGTGAGGGAGGTCCCGTCAAGCACATGCACATCCCGCAACCCGCCAAGCGAAGGTACGTGGGCACGTGACTATGACAGCTATGAACAACCAGCGCACCAGACAAGCACTGCGCGTGTCAGAGGCCGTTTGGACACTCTGGAGGTGGTCCTCCCCTGGACACGTGTAAACAATCCACCCAAGCCAGGCGTCCTCTGGTCCCAGACATCCAACGGCCCAGATTTAGAGGTAACTACCCCTAAACCCTACCTTGGGGCTATATATACCCCCAAGACTGAAGGGTTTAGGGGTTGGAAAATATTTTTTACTCTTACACATTCACACTCTCCCATACACTCAAAAACATACAGCAGCCACCACATGTATACAACCACACACAAACACACAGCAGCCTCAAAGATGACATAAATATATATATACCTTCATCTTCTCCAAAGCCTGTTCTTATTCTTACACCGGAGGCGCCGTGGGAGCCAAACCCCCCTTCCGGTGTTGTTTTGCAGGCGCCCAACCTACAGCTACACCTCTCTCACGCACGGAAGGTCCAGGAACGCCAACGGACGGAGCCACCCGCTCTCCGGAGTTATCAGTCACTATACCCGACTATCAAATGTATTTTCAAATTTTATAATATGTTGTTAAATCTATTTTCATGTCATTAAAAGAATTATATGAATGCACAAGTCTTGAAATAGCTGGGGGCATTTGAATGAAGGGATTTGATTTGAAGACAGGTAACTGGTTAAGGAGGCTGTGATTTGGTTAACCACACACCTTGTTTGGATTCGATTTTAGGTTGTTTGGAATGCGTTTCTATCAGCCCATATGTAACAGTTGGCATATATGTTATTATAACAAAACACGGAGAGGTGCGTTTAATCTAGCTCGTGTGGTTGAGAATTGAGATGATTCAGCTGACAAGTTTATCATAGAATTGCATAGCTGGGTTACCATGTTATGTTTCTCGTATAATACTCCCTCTGTCCCTCCAGATTCTTTGCTTGATTAAGTATATCTTTATGTTTGGATCTCAGTCATTTTCCACACTTTATTTATTATATTACAAAAACGATTTAGGTTCGCTAAAGATGGATACTGTTAATTCCGAAACCCATGTATGCACTTTGTACAAAATTTATGCGATTCCTTCTGTGCGCTTTTTCTGGTTGCAATGTGTGCCAGACTTTGTTGTATGATTCTATAACTATTTTCATTTAGAAGACGAACATTTGAGGGAAAATAAATCTAGGACAAATATACCGGCAGTGTGTAGTTTTTGGAGTTAATTATCAAGTAGGTCACTTACTTGTTGGCGCCGCATAGAGGGGAGAACGAATGACTCAGTTCTCATTCCAAGCAGGACTCTTCTATGATTAGTGGGAATTCTGGGTGGCATTCTCTCTGCACCTCGCGTGTTCATGATATCTACATTCAACTGTGCCCCGGAGACAGGGTCGAAGCGGGTGATCTTCTCGCGGGCAAACCTCGGGACTTGAGAGAAAGTATGAAGTCACTGATTACAAATTTGTATCAAAAATATTATTAGGTGAAATTCTTAAAAATATTATATATTGAGTTTTGCACTTTTTTTTATGAATGATATTACATCTAAATGAAAAATTATGAGTACTAGTAACTTAGATAATATTTTTAAATTTTTAAAAATGTATCTACTATTTATTTTTATTTAAATCAAATAAAACAATCAAAAAATTAAAAATAAATAATTGATAAAATTTTAAAAATCTAACAATATTATCTAAAATAGTAGAACATGGATACTTCTACTATGGATACTTTCATTTGGATATAATATCATTCATAAAAAATATGTGAAACTCAATATATAATACTTTTAAAAATTTTGACTAATGATAGAGTGATATTTTTGATAAATGAGTGACTCATTTGAGTCAGTTTTTTTGTAATCAGTGACTCACTTGATACATATATATGCAGTAAGTGAACTATTTGATAATTAACTCGTTCTTGTTATACATAACATAACTACTCTCTCCGTCCCTATAGGTTCTTTATATCCGTGATGGAGCTCAGCACGTATTTTAAGACTTCTATTAAGTATAGTCCTCCAACTTTTTTTAATTATTTTTTCTTCTAAATAAAGATATGATGTTTAAATTTTTATACAAAAAAGAAGAAAATTTCAAAAATAAATTAAGTAACTATACTTTATAATAAACTTAAAATGCCTGTCAAACATGAAAAAAAAACTGTAAAGAAATAAGAGGGACGGAGGTAGTTTAACTTTTTAAAAAAGGTGGCGCTGCTTGCATGGAACAAACACAGTGAAAGAGAGCCTGGACTAGGCTTGCTGTAACAGAAGTGCTGAACGAGGCACGCCTGTAATCTAAACAGCGGCGCAACCACCAGCATAGTGAAGGTAACATTGTTGAACCCTTACATGTTGGTTCTCGCATGATCTCTTTAAATGCAAGTTCTGATCCACCCAATTAGTCTATTTGAGAACCACATATACAACAAAAAAAAGTGAAAAACTCATTGTCCACCTATCTGAAAGTTTTTTATTTGCTAAACTAGAAATTACGGGTAAATGTTGTACAATGGTCATAGTGAAGAAATTCTCTGAACCACCGCAGTCTGGTCCAAGGCCTACGCTATATGTTAATCTGTTGTTCCCCTGGTTCAGCCTGCACCCCCAGATTTCGCACAACAGCTTACTGGCACTAGTGGAAGGGAATTAAAGTCCCACAATAATATTTGGATGAACAATAAAGTTTTCGCCCTATGCTCATCTAGTGGCAGTGGTCACCAAGTGGCTGGACTCGTCTGCAGTCCAGCCAATTTATGATGACCTGAAGTCCTCTGCAGAAAAGAAAGGATATGATGACCTGAAGTCCTCTGCAGAAAAGAAATCAATTTATGATGCCCGGATCTTGGAAGACAGAAATAACGAATTTCACCAGTTAAAAGAAAAGCTCGTGCTTGCATTGGATAAAATGAGCAAAAAGAAGGTTTTAGTTGCTAATCATATATCATGAAAGAGATGATCTCAAGAGAGTTTTTGATAAAGAACTGAAAGCTATTTATAATTTTGAGCAGGAGCTTATCCTTGCACATGAAGCTCTAGAGAAATCACTAAACGAGGCTTTTGATCTGGCGAAACAATTGGAGCAAAGAAGAAAATCTGTGCTGACAGCTCAATGTTCAGAGCGCAGGCCGAGTATGCTGAAGGTATAGAGTTGTTGCAAATTATAATGCCCGCCATAGCGGGCTTAAAGAGTTTCATCAGATTATATACTTTAATTTCCTTGTCAAGCTATTTGATAAATTCTGACTGTTTTAATTTTTTTCTAATACAGCATTTGTGAATGAAGAATGAGGTTGCAGTACTCTTCTCAAATTCCCTAGCTTCTGAATAAAGATGTAAGTTCTAGTTATATTTATGCTTGATTAATAAGTGCATTTTATACAACTTTATTTTGTGGAGTTTACAGATTACATATTTTGTCATACAGTTGAAATTATCGGTTAACTTACAGTTATAGTTGCTTGTTGCAGCATGTATGTTTTTTTTTAATGTGAACTTTATTATGTATTGAATTTACTAATGCATATGGTAATAATATGTGTATACTTCTTGAGCACAAAGATAGGTTTTATCCCGTAAAAGAATGCACAATTCCAATCAGGTTGACAATTTTTGTTTGTTTAAATGGGGACAGTCCCTAGCAAAAACATCTTTCCAGTCCTTGTATCAATCATCCAACGACGACTGCTGGGATTAAAAAAAATAGCTACAGGGACCGCGGACATTGTTTGCTGTCCGAAAAAATTACCTTTTTGACCCTGGTCACGGACCGCGGACATTGTCTGCGGTTGGGACTTGTAATTGTATGTTTGTGTTAATGCAGGGGTCCATTTTCACTTAGCAAATAAAAGTCTATTTCAAGTGATCGCGGATGTAAGTCTATTTCAAGTCCGTAACGCAGACAATGCTCGCGATCCATGAACATGAACAAAAAAATAATTTTTCCGGACCGCGGACATTCCGGACCGCAGACAATGTCCGCGGTCTCATCCAAACCGCTGAAAAACTGTTTGTTGTATAATAGCTCACTGGCAAACCGTTGTCGGGGACTATCAGGGCAAAAATAGCAAAATGTAGTATCAAGGTTTTGCAGGATTTGCCTCGCTCCAGGTGCCATTTATTGTCCTCGAATATATTTTTTCCCTTATCTTCTTCAAATCATCATTTGAACTCTCAGTTTAATTCTAACATATGTTGCTTAGTTGGTTTTTAATTTTGCATTTTGAAGACATTCTATGTTCACCTGGCCAATGCCTATATATGTAGAGACTATGTGAATAAAATATATTGTCACTGCACAAGATTTATGTTGAATTTAATTCAAATTCTTATCCAACTGCTCTTTAGTAATTAAGATGGTATGCTATATTTAGTTTAATCCAAAGAGTCTTCTCTGTAGTCTAATATTGAAAATTGCAGCAACTATAAGTAGATAACCTCCATTACCCTGTTCAGATTGAAATCTGCAGCAGTGTTGGACTGGTTCCACCGGGCTTGGTTGACTGCAGGGGCGTAGCCGGCCTATTGACAGTGGGGTCAGTTATAAATTTTAATTATATCAGTTATATATCGGTCAAAATTTACCTATAGATACTGTCAAGCGGACTCTAACTAATTAAACCTTATTATTGCAAGACATAGAACAATCTCAGGTTCCTGACTATAATCAAAAGTTCAGAATAAACCACGGTGATCCAACGACGAAAGGTAGAGGAACACAATGAATAGATAGCTGGATTATGAAGAAAATTCAGTAGAATGAAGGGGCTGAGAGAGCAGAATGCAGCCAAGACTTCAATAATCTTATGCACCTCGCCTGTTGTTGTTGAACCTTGATACTTCTCATATTTTTTATTCTGTTACACAAGATATTTTAAGTCAGTTATAATTGAAAATTGATATTATTGTTGTTTACTTGCATTTTTTGTGATTTATTATGGTTTTGCTGTGTAATTTCTCGGTTCAACCGGTCAGTGATCTTTTAACAACATTACATTTTTATTTCTAATAGTTGAAACCTGTTTTATAGGTCTCCACCTTGGGGCAATATATTAAATGCAGTGGAATGATTTTATGTATATATATTTTTTTTAGTACTTATCCATAAGTAACTTATGACTTAAAGTTAATAAGTTACTTATTTTGTGGCGGCCAAACAGGTCCTGGGTGTCTTATATAAGTGATAAGTAGATAAATGCCTATAAGTTATATAAGTGTTTAGATAAAATTCAGAATTTTTTTTACTTAATTGAACAAAAATAAATAAATTATAAATAAAATTATCTTAAATCGTGATTATTATATCAGAAAAATAGTTTAGAACACATTATTTAATACTAAAGTTAATAAAAAACAAAAATTCAAAATAAGTCTAGAAAATTTACATCGTTACTAACATTCAATTATCAGCTTATAAGTTGTAAATCCAACTTATAAGTTTGGTCGATAAACACTCTGACATAAGTGATTACCGGCTTATAAACTATAAGTAACTTATACGTTGAACAGATGCTAGTTTGCTTATTCATGTCTGAAGCTCCCTTATATCCTCTTCTCTGAGAAGAGAATGCTCGAGAGGTTGTGGCATAAAGGCTATTCTAGCCACTGAAGTGAAGGAACATTGTTGGTCAGCATGTTAGATGAAAGAAATAAAGCTCCTTCGATCCTTGATGATGTTATGTCATAAGCATTAACTCTGCATGCGAGTCGTGATACCCTCGACCTTGCTGTACACTCAATGGGTATATATTTAACACATGGATTAGTTATTAGTTATTAGTGAGGTAATTTAACTTCACACCTTAACGTTCTAGCTTAATCCAAGGATATTTAATCGTATAAACATTATCATATTCAATTCGACAGCTTAATATTTGGCACAGTAGTTTGTCAGAGCTAATCACTATCAAATTCTATCTACAACAAGATTACATGCGCATCTGCAAGCATTAGCTAATATCACGAGACTAGGAATTAAGAAAGTATTTGTTTTAAGAAAATGGAATTAAGTTGTAGGGTAAATAAAGAGCCGCCTCCCTTCTTTCATGCTCTCTGTTAAGGTTTGTCTATTTTCAAGTAAATCGAGGGATTTCCACTGGTTTTCTCCGGTGGAAAGCCCCGACCCCTTCATTCTTTGTTATTCTCGTTTATTCCCTTTCAATAAAACCCAATTTTTTTGATGTTTGTGTGTCTCTCCTCTTGGAGTGTGTGTTTTGTCTCTACTTTTGGAGTGTTTGTTATATTTTTATTTAGTCATAATTGGGTTTATCTGGTGATGGATGGATCTGTTGAGGACGAATTTATTGATATTTTTGATGATCTGCAAAACCTACATCGGATCTGGGACGGTGGTGATTATTGCAAGAGCTCACCTTTCACAACTAAAGATTGTTCATCTTTCATGGGTTTATACTTTCGGCATGTCTATATCTGGTATCCGACATGTAGATAGCTGGGGTGCCTTCGGCATGTCTATAACTGGTGTCCGGCATGTAGATAGCTGGGGTGCCGCTTCTCCAATCTCATTTTATGCGATTGGTGTTTCTGAACACGGAACTAACCATAATTTTTATGTGATATGGTCAATTGCGATGTTGCTATTTTCAGAGATGCTGCTGCAATTCAGATCGTTTGGGATGTCTTTGAGAACTTTCTGCATTTGTCAAAAAAAAAATATTTGTTTTCTACAAAGTACAAACAATGCACAACATTAACTTTCACCTTGCACATATCCGAATAAACATAACTAATTTATGTTATTATTAGAGTAATGGTACATCGCCGGAAGTTGGCCACACAAAAACCTTCTTCAGATCTCAATTGTCATACTTCTTCCACACACTTAATTAGCTGACACAGCAGCCCTCAGGTGTTGACACCGCACCCCCCACGTGTACCAACTTAAATCGTAGAGCATGATATTCAATTAGTTAATAACTTAATTAGATATAAGCTAGTAGTATAATACATACAAAATATCTTATTACCTCATTTAAGTAATAAGATTCTTACTTATAAAGGTCTTTATACAACCAAAAGTAAAGAAAAACAATCACCCTAGACATGAAATTTAGATACACTCCTATCAACTTCGTATCAAACAACAATACAGGACTCAACATAATAAAAAAGTAAAACTTATAATTTTTAAATGATTTCCCTAAAGATCACAAATGACCATCTTCATTCATGGCAGGACGAAAACAAATATTTCTGAACAATAAGAAAAAAAGATTTATCATTACTCTTTAAGCCACTTTCACTATAACAAGTACAATGATGGACTATTGCATAAGACTAGGTTACCTCCAGGCTTCCGAGTTGCCAAGTCTTCCTAGTTGCCAACTGAGTATCACTCTCTGCAGAAACATTAGTTCAATTAGAATGGTAAAACAACAAACCAAAAGAATAATGAAAAACATAAGTTCGGTATTCAGCTTTTACGCTGTAAATAGGTAACAAAAAACCATCAAAATCATTTTAAAAAGAGAACTGAATATTTTGTTTATATCCATCCGAAATATTTCGAAATGTTTCATACCCCTATTGACGAGAGCCAAATCACAACTATCTGATGTTACCACCACCTACTCTGGATCACTCTGAATCATGTAAGACATTGAAAGGGAGTTTGCTACCGTCCATTTTCCTAAACGTAATTGATATCCTGATCAGAGAATAAAAGATACAAATAAAATTATACTCTGAATGACATATAATTGAATGCAACAGTATTTACCGTTAAAAAAATGCAACAATATTTAATCAAGCGTAGAGCCACCAAGGGTGTCAAAACCCTAAATTTTAGTGACCGCCTTTGTGTGTGCCTATAAATTTTAGTATAATTTTTTTTACCGAAATACAATATCTTGTCAGATAAAAAAATCATGCTCTAACTTTGCTCGCGTCATTAATTACATGCACGATACAAGAATTTTACATACCTTTTATCAAGGACACCGGGGACACAATGTTTGGCTATGTCTGCTCCATTACCATTAATGACCAACACGGACCTATGAAAATAATGAATACATATAAATGAGTTAAATTTCGTGATCAAGGAAAAAACACGTTAAAGAATGTAAACTAAAATTGAAATAATAGTACTTTGAGAATATGAAAGCTTACCCAACTGGTAGAGGTATAGATACTGGGCCCTTGAACTTTCCCGCACCAATAATCTCAAGATTTGAACCGAAAAGTATGTTACATTTTGTCAAGAAGGAAACCGTGCAAAATGGTCGTAGGAAATCATGGTGATCAATATGAGGTGGGATGCAATCCCCAACCTCATAAATATTTACTATACAACTATCCGGAACACATGTTTGAGGAATAATGCGCTGACCAACCATTTTTTTGATCATTCCTTTGAACAACAATGGCAATGGTTCCACTTCTTCATTCCTAAGAACACCGGGAGGATTTCCATTTTTATCCTATAATCACAAAAGATTATTGAGTTTTGTTGAAATTTGAAAAAAGACAAAGCCGCAAAAATAGACCAAAATAAAAATCTTACCTTTGCGTAATTGTAACAACAGCCAAATTGGATTGTAATGCGACCCTTTCCTGGCATCCACTTTTTTGGTTCTGAATAGGTTCGTCCTAAAATAATTCATAAATGGACAAAAAGTTATTATCAAAAAGGGTTACGAGAGTCTAAATTAGTTAACGGTGATAGAAAATTTATCCATAAACATAAAAGTTCTAACAAATAATAACTTTTTAAGTAAAACTTACTTCTACTATTAAAAACGGAATATAAGATACATTGTACCACATTCTATAGTAGAATTGTAGAGCAAACTAGTAAACAAAGAGGTTAAATAAAAAATACCTCTCAACTGCCCAAGTCGTCCCTTATTTTGTAATTCATATATACAATTAACAATTTCTGTCTGTTTGTCGGGGCCAAAGACATTGGTGTACAGCTCAAGACCTTGAAGTACATTAATTTCCCTTCCACCGATCTTCTCAAAATGCACAAAATTGGTTTTACTTCCAACTTGTGCAACACCCTAAACCATAGGAAGATTTAACAACATTATTTATTCGACAAAAAAATCAAGCACATAAACATATGATACGATGACTAAACGAAAGAGGCGTGGAACTACTGATCTAATAATATCAATGTTCTAGCAAGCAATGTTGATCATTGACTAAATATATAAAGCTAAACCTTGGCAATTTACATCTTATAAGATGAATTTGGCTGAAAATTCTAATTACTAATGCTTTGAAACATAAACTACGTACATTTTAGGGTAATAATCAATTACTTCTGCCAATCCGGCAGTAATTTGTACACAAAGTTGATAAAATGCAACTAACAAGTTATTGAAATGGGCATCATTAACAGAAGAATCAATTTACAGGATAAGCTAGCTTATATTCTTTTATAATATTATTTAAAATGGCTTAATGTCTTTAACATATGCAGTCAATAATTTCACAGTATTGTAAGTATTGTATTTATATATATCATCTGGTCTTTTATTAGCATAATAATATCGCCAAGTTAGGTAACACTACAGGTAGAAATGAGTAACATCACAGATAAGGTTAAGTAAAAATGGGAATAATAGGTGGTTAGAGAAATCCTGCAAGCTTATGGATTTATACGACTATACTGATCTAATTCTTCTAAATAACAAATAAGATATATAATATAAGTAGTTATGTTTGAATCCGGAGGCACACCCCACTCCTCAAGGCTCTCCAATGTGATTCTCTCTTATTTAATTAATGTGAATACGCCATCATTTTCTCCGACACATGCTAGACAAATAAGTATTTTACATCATATTCTACCTCAATTATCTTTATTATATCTTAGAAATTGATTTTCTACATCTGTAGGAAAATATTAAAAGAGAAAAGGTGCAGGAATAATAAAAGGAGCTAAAATGAAGGGTGCAACTGGTGAAGACTCAGGGGACTTGACCCTAAAAGTCACAAGTACTTGCACATATTTACTTCATGTTTAATAGTGCCTACAGTCATCAAATTTTCGAATTGTTAAAATACGTAAATATATATATATATATATATTGTGAAATGAGTATTATTCTTAAACTTATTTCTTATATTATCCAACACGAAGTGTCTGTTATGCCTTCCATTTTAAGACTGTCATGTTACTTCTTACCTTCCTACTTGTACATTGAATTACAAGTAATTTCAAGATAATACAGTCCTCTTCCGTGGTATATTTGGAGTCAAGAGTAATTAAAAAAAATTACTATAATACTCGACAAACAAAATTCCAGCTTAAATCAAGAACAAGGATACCTGTAAATTCTGATGTTCAACAGGTACATCTGCATCAAGTGACTTAGCAAATGAGTAATTTATCAAAGGCTCTGCCTTAGTCCTGAAAGCAAAATAGACCACCAAGGGAGAAGGGTCGTCAACCAACATATCATATATAACCATTGTTGAAAAATAAGTTTTAACAGATAAAAATGCGATACATCGAGTTATGAAAGAAAATATTTTATTCAAGCCGATAAAATTGTGAATCTAGATAATTGGACCAATATTAAATATAACTGATTGTCCACTTTTATGATACACCTATGCTAGGCAATACCTCAAACACTTGCATGATTTGTAAGAGAGGGGTATATAATGGGGGAATTGTTGGGCTACACAACAGGAAAAATTTAATGAAAGTGGAACACAATAACCTTAATGTGCATAATACCGTTGTTTAATAAATACCTATAAATTCTTCGAAGCTTGCTAGGGTGCACTTTTAAGTCCTCTTCAGTAGTAGCTGCAATACGTGTGCTAACACTCTAAAAGAGAATATCCAATAGTATCAAAATCCAGAATTAAAACACAAATGGCTGATTTATCGGGTGGGAGTAAACATAAAGGACACATATGAAACTCTTAAAGGCTTTCGAAGATTTAAAAAAAAAACTAACCAAATCTCTATCATTTCCCGCAATTTGTTCATTTGAGATTTGCCATTGCCGTTCACTTTCTTCGTGTTCTTTTTCTCTAGTCTGTCATAGATTTTATATCATTTGAGAAACCATATTCAACAAACAAAACCAAGTGCAATTAAAATCATAACAACTAATACATTAACAACATAAAAATGTACTGCAATGCTATTTACCTTCATTACACCCCACCTTTTTGGCATTGTTTGATCGTCAGCAACTCTGTCAGCCTACACCAGACAGGTTAGTTTCTTAATTATATTATCATAAAAATTGCACACATACAAAATGGGAATAATAATATACAAAACATAAAAATATTTGATTCTTTCTTATTATTTACTTAAAGCACGTAATGCTTTGTAACTTGAGCAATACCTCCAAAGTGCCTAAAAGTAGCCGAAACATCCTCTTATTCCTAATTAATAAACTTTCATCTTCGTGTTTCTGCAATACTTTGGAAACATGAAGACGTGAAGGAGCTTTGGAATCCTGTCGAATATATAAGAGTGTCACAAAATTAATATCCTCCTGCAAAAGCATCACTTTACTAGAAAAACACAGGCACGTGTTTAGACGAATTTAATTAGATCTCCAATTGTTACCGCAATTTTTGGTGTTCGATCACCAAACCCCATAGGCCGAGTATTACTCCTATCATCATGGCTTACTTTGACACCCTCAACAGTTTCCTCCCCCACGGAATCTTCTTTTGCAGCATCTTTCACCTCACCGACGTCAACAATGCCATGTTCAATCTTCACTCGAATTTAACAGGAAAAAACAAATTCAATAGAAATCCTAACAGTAAACCTGAGGACAAATAAAGTGCACTGCACACACTGAAAGATAATAAGATAACTTTAGAAGTCCTAGCACATGAGTTTGTTACGGGACACTACCTTTACTGCACCAAGAGTTCTATTACTTGCTGCTTGAAAAATTTGCATAAACACGCATATAAATAAGCACACTTCCGATTTCCAGACATAAAACAATATATATAATATATAATGTAACAAGCACTCACTCTTTTCAATGAATCTAGACTCCTCATGTGTGCCTTCGTTTCCAGAGGTTCTGCATCTTCTTTTCTAACCCGCTGTAAAAGTTTTTGCAATATCAAATGAAATACCATGGCTAGTGAGTAATATTTATGACATAGTTCAAAAAGCTAAAAACACCCAAAGCAGGATAAAATAATTTCACGATCCGGTAAATGTCGCCCAATTTTCACATAGAATGTAGTTGGAGACTTTGGAGTGAATAAATTACAATACTTAACAGTAAAATACATCAATTAGGTTGAAATATAAACCTTACTACCATTTGGGTTGTCCACTAAGATTCACTTAAATTGTTACACATTATAAAAAAAAAAAAACTAAAACGCTATTGCATTAACTAAATGTACAAACTAGAACAGCATAGAATGTATAGATATATTACCTCCAAAGTGCCTACAAGTTGCTTAAACATCCTCTTGTTCCTATTCTCTGAACTTAAATCTCCGTCTTTCCGCATTAACACTCCCGGAATATTATTCTCCGCTATTTGAGGAGCTTCAAAATCCTATTCCATAAAAAAATTCAATCACAAAATTCTAAACTCAATTTTGTCGTTCAATTGTATATATTACATATATTAGAAACTTACCTCTAATTTTCGCTTTTTCGGTTCAGGTGGCCGGTCACTAATCATCTTTAAAATCTGTGAGCATGTTGGTAAAACAAAAAACCAGATTATTTCAAAAGGTACATATTAATTTCAGTTTTTTCGAAGTCGGGTATCACGGGCACACTCTAAACACTAAATTTCATGCACTTTTGATGATTTGGCTCATTGTGTGTGTATGCAGGGGTCCATCGTTATTAATGAGAATGAGCCAGTCAAATTTTGCCGCCTAACTTATTAATGTATACCATGGGCACACACTAGAAAATCCTATATATAATACTCCCTCCGTCTTTATCTGTCATGTTTGACTTTTTGTGGTCAAATTGACTCAACCTTGACCGTAAATTAAACATCAATCTTTCATTATTTTGAAAAACCGAATAATACATATTAAAGTAGATTAAACTAGATTACGTGTATTTTCTAATGATATAATTTTTATACTATTTATATGAAATTTCTAGTCAAAATTAGGTCAATTTGACAAGTCAAACAGGACAGATAAATTAGGTCAATTTGACAAGTCAAACAGGACAGATAAATTAGGACGGAGGGAGTATATAGTACCTCTCGTGCTCCCTTTACGAGATGTCGAGGATTGAAGTTAGGCAAGGCGGGCCTGTGAGTGTATTTAAAAAGAAAACAGAAAAATTCGTCACCTGGCGTTTCTGACGATCAAGAAGACTGGAGGATTCTCTCCCCGCCATAGCTTGAGTTCTTTAACTCTTTGTTCTTCAAAATCGAAACCCTAGTTTGATTAGGTTAATTGAAAACTGTGCAATGATCAGTTAATGAATGTGATTGAAAACTTGTACCTTTTTGAATATTCGTTGGTTTATATAAGAACCGAAATTTTAGGGTTCGGGCTATGAAAATCTGGTCGGACTAAAATTGGTAGTGTCTAGGGTTCGGTTTCTGGGCTTTGAAGCTGTGTCTCACCAAAGATGGTAGTCTTTTGTTTAACAAGCTAAACAATTACTTCCTCGGTCCGGAAATTCGCAAGCATTTTAAAATTTTAAGATTCCCCTAAAATAGTTTTTTAAATAATTTTAAATATTTTTTTAAAATAAAAAATATATTTAAATTTTTATATAAAAAAAGAAAATTCTAAAAATAAATTATAGAATTATATTTTATAATAGTCTTAAAATACGTGTTAAGCATTAGAAAAAACTATGTAAAAAATTCAGTGGGACGGAGGTAATATATATTATACTAGCCTAAAAACTCGTGCGATGCACATATTTTATATTATAAATTTTTTGAATTTAATTTAAAGTGAAAAAATTTAAACTCTTAAATTTATTTATTATAAATTTTTAATGATATAATTTGATAATAATTTTAAATATACACGTGTATAAGTTAGTGATATTTTAGTTTAAAAAATGTCACATATCGAAAGATATAGTTTTATTGATATTTATATGTGTGTTTATGAAATATATTTCTGTTTTAATTTAAATATAAATTTTAGTTTATATCAATAGTATACGAATTATCTTAATTTGATATAATGACCAAATTAAACTAATTATATTCAGATTTATTTTAGTTTAATTCCTCAGAACCAGGATTTTTGGTAACAAAAAATTACATATCAATGCTAAAAAAAATTGTGTTAGCTCAGATGAAAGTACATATTATTCTATTTTAACTGGTCCAATTTATTCTTATTTTAAGTTTAATTTTAGTTTAACATGAATTAATTGCATAATTTTTTTAGGCCGGGTGAATATCATATTTTGATTTATTTTAGTCCGACACAATTATACTGATTAAGAAATCATCAATATTTTTATCTTATTAAAATAGTATATAATATAAAAATTGAAGTAAGCACGTAACTGTATAAACCAAACATTGCATTCACAAATTAGTATCAAACTTTTAATACTTCGGTTTGAAGGGTTGATCCGAGTTATCCTACTCTTGTAATGTCGTGCAAGACATGTCTGTATAATAACAAGACTAGGTCACATTGACAATTCTGAGATTTAGTTGTTTGATAGTCTATTTTGTATTTTGTATTGTATTACCTGAGTTTGTAAAAAGGTTAGAAGATTAGACTGTAATATTTTTCTGCAAACAGATTCAAACTAAGAAATAAACTTTAGAAGAAGATCAGACCATAATCATGCCTCAGAGAAAAGTGAAGAAGCTTGGAGTTGAATAAAATTGTTTTATTAAAAATGTTTTTAGTCAAGATATCGACAAGTCACATATCAAGTTATATCGAGAAGTCATTCGAGAAGTTCAGAATGACTTATCAAGAAGTACAAAATGACTTATAGAGAAGTTTGAGGGATATCGACAAGTTAAATGAAGATGTGAAAGTTGGAGATATCGATAAGTTGTTTTTATAATGAGAGAACTCAGAGATATCGACAAGTCAAATGAAGATGTGAAGATTGGAGATATCGACAAGTCAATTTCTCATTAGAGATCTCAGAGATATCGACTAGTCAAAATGTGTATGTAGAGATCTTAAAAATATCGACAAGTCATTTCTACATGTAGAGATCTCAGACATCTCGACAAGTCATTTACCATGTAAGTATCAAAAGACCTCGACAAGTCAAATATACCTATTACGAACTCTGAGATCTCGATAAGTCATTATACTTATCGAGATGTCACTTCTCTATAGAACAAATTGGAGATCTCGATATGCCTCTCAAATACATAATGCAAACAAGTTAAATATTCAAGATTTTCAGTCAACAAACGATCTATCAATTAGATTGAAAAGTCACAAATTAGCTGGGAGAATACAAGATCAAGGACAAAAGATGGTCACAGACCTGCAAGATTTTGCACATATTTGTTAAGCTATAAATGGAAATAGAAAAAGTTTGTTTTAGAAAAGAGTTTAGTACATTTTAGTGGAAGTCTTGCAAACCCATAATGCTATTGTATAAAGCATGCACTAGTCCTTAGTTTAGAAGTAACAAATATATTTATATTTTCTTGTATTCTCTCAAGTAAGAAACTGAGTTATTATATTTTTAAGAACACGAAAATTTGTAATAAGATACAAATTTGATTAATACAAATTAAGTGAGTTTTGAAATATCGTGTTTGCTGTCTTATTCTTGTTAAACACAATATCTCTGCAAATCATAAACTGTTTTATTCACACAATATCCAAACTGTTTAAAAAAGTTAAAAATAAAAAAAACACATTCACCCCTCTATGTTGTACTTAATATCTAACATCTAAGTCTACATTAATTTACCTACCAACGAATTAACTATATTTTAATTTTATTCTAACACGAATTAATAATATAAGATTCAGCTTTAATTGGAATTTAATTTTAGTTTAACGTAGATCAATAATATACATTATTTGTATTTAATATCAGGTCCGTTATATCAACCACCTAATTATATTTATTATTTTAAATTTTTATTTTAGCCCAGGGTGAATATTATTTTGTTTTAAATCGAATAGATAATATATTTTATTTTAGCGTGATGACATTATATCGTCTAACGTATTAAGTTTAAAATTTTATTTTTGTTTTAACCTGGTTCAATAAAAATTATTTTTAGTCGGTATTATTTATTATAATTAGTTTTTTGTTTAATTTTATTTTAGTCCGCAGTAAATATTATTTTATTTTAGACCGAATGGATAATATTTAATTTTTTTAGCCTGATGACACTATATCAACTCAACAAAATTTCTTTTAAATTTTGATTAGCCAATTTATTATTTTGTTTTAGACCAATGACATTATATCGATCAAACGAATTTTCTTTCAAAATTTTATTAGTCCTTATTATTTTATTTTAATCTGAGACTGCAAATCCAGTTAACTATATGTAGTTTAGTTTTAATTTTTTATTTAATGTTGAATCAATATTATAATTTTGTTTAGCCCGGGTTGGGTGAACATTATACATTATTTTGTTTAAATCAAGGCCATTAGATATATTATAATTTATTTGTATTTAAATAATTATATTATAAATATTAATCTATTTATAAGAGTGTTATAAATATTACTATAATTACGATGATCACACCGACTAACAACCAAACTTTGATTTTTCGTCTTTAATATAATAGTATAGATAGATTATAAATTATAATTTTAATAATATGTTGTTTGTAAGATTCGATCTTATATCAATTGAATAATAATTTTTAAAATTATATGTAATAGTTCTCATATGTACAGGGGACGATAACCAAATTTTTAATATTTTGTCATTTAATATGATAATATAGATGTCTTTACATCCTTAGTAGGATTTAAATTGAAACAATAAATCAGAATATATTAATTTCATTAAACTTTTTTTAAACCTATTAACTTCATGATATCTTTTGAAAATTATGTTTTTGAAGTATTTTTTAAAAAATATGATTTTTTAATTCTTATTTTTTTATAAAATTATTTTTTTTGTAAAAATACAATTTTACAACCGGCTCAAATGTAACCAATTCAATCTCAAATGCAACAACAAAAATTAAGTTTTTTCACGTTAAAGAATTTGCAATTATTTTGAAAAGATAGTAAAATCGCAAATAAACTTGTTAAATAAAAATACCAACATTAAGTATTTCTACTCGCCTAAAACATACATAATACTAATATATTATCTATATTCTACTACTAATAATAAATCATAAGATAATTTATAGTTAAAATCCTATTTTTGAAAAGTAATGAAAAAGTACCTTTTTGAAAAAATTAAGAAAAATGTTTATATATTACGAGGATATAAAATTAAGGATTTTATGAGATTTTAGTAAAATCAAATAAATAATAATACATGTATATTAAATGACACTAAATAAAAAATTATATTTTATGTTTAAAAATGCTATTTTATAAAATCTAAATAAAATATATCGGAAATAATTTTTCTTTCAAATATTTTTTTCAATTGCATGCTTTTTAGTATTTTTTAAATAATAAAAATGTTATTTTTTATTATTCTAGAAATATTTTTTTGAAAATATTATTATTAGTTAAAAATGTTAATTTTTAATAAATTAAAATGCAATATGCAAGGATTTCAAAAGTACGGGGTGCATTATGTCAAAAACTAAACTTTAATAAAAAAAATCGATTTTACCCATGCCCAAATTAACGGTAACGGTCGATTTGGACGGAAGGGGTGAAAATCGAAACGCAAATTAGAATTTAAGGTGCAAAGTGACAAGTTTAATAATTCAGAACCAATTCCAAAAAACACCTATTCCTGTGGGGTGCAAATTGCAATTTACTCTATTTTTATTATTCTCTAATTTCATTAAACTATCTACATATTAATTAATATATATTTATATGCAATTAAAAAATTATTAAAAAATCATTACGTTCAAAAAATAAATAACAAATATCAAAATTATATGTGCGTTAATTGTAGACCATTAACTTAAAAATATAAAAAGATGAGCCAGAGCCTATGTTGATTAACATGATTTGCAGGCTATTGTATGATGAGCTCTAGGTTTATCCGACCAGTAGGTTTATCCAGTACGTACCCGAATGGTAGCGACTGCGGGTTAATTACGATAAAAAAATATAAAAAATACAAAAAATAAAAATATATAAAAGCCTAGCTATTATTTTGTCAATAACAACTTTTAATATCACTCCTTAGTGCGTTTTGAAAATCAATTAATATGCAATGATAAAAAAAAATTTAAAAGATATAAATAGTCTAGTATGGGTGGGATTCAGAAGAAACAGAGATATGGGAAAGATTGTGGCCGAAAAAAAACAGAACAATTAGGGGAACATTAATGCTGTGCTCCAGAGTTTGAAAATGGAGAAAAGAGAAGAGAAGAGAAAAGAAAATTTTAAAATTTTCCTTCCTAGGCGTGCTTCCGAGTTTTTAACGAGAGAAGAGAAATGATCAGGAGAGAAAATATCTTATAATTTTCTCCCAAAACTTTCTTTCCAAAAATGGGAAGATTTGGAAAGATTCTCTCACATTATCTTCTTCTCCTTGATCACTTTCTCTCATTCTATACACAAACTCGGGAGCACATGATTGATTTATTTTCTTCTCCTATTTCTCTTCTGTTCTCCTCCCATCACTTCTCTGGAGCACCGCGTAAAGTAGCTCAGTTCTAAAAGTACAAAAACTAGTCCAATTAATTTGACAAAACTCCATTTAATAGTTCAATAAAAAAATAAAGTCGCTAGTTCAATTCTAAGATGCAGGCTCTTGCAGCTAACTGATGCAATATACAAACTAAATTACCATCACATTTCAATTCACTCATATATTAAACTCACACCACAACCAAGACCTCTTGGTCTAGACTTCTATCCTTTGCACCCCCTACGGAATATCCTATGTGTTCATCCCCGAAAAAAAAAACGAAAAAATGCTCGAAATACACTATTTTCCAGCTTCAAGCTGCCCAAAATGTTGATTGGTTATATGTTCCCTTTTGAATTTGAAAGAATAAGCATCATAAAGATGCGTACTCAAGTAAAATAAAATAGGAACACGCATGTCTGTTGTTCATAGAATTTTAAAAAGTTATACACGCATCTCACATATGCGTATTTAGTGGATATTTTGGGCAGAATATCCCGCCAAACTGCATTTTGGGCATTTGCCCCCAAATGGTGGGTATTTTGTTTTTTCAACCAAAAAAACAGCAACAAGAAAAATAAATCATGAAGGCAAAAACTCCAAAATTTCAAGACCAAGCCATGATTTCTGAATAAGCTTCAACTAGAAGTCTGAGAATGCAAAATAAAACATTACAAAACAGGAGATGGCACAAAGTTCTTTGTCACGGTGACAACGAAGATTAAAGGTAAAGATCTTGTAATAGCTACATTGCATGCTCGGAATATTAACTCTCTTTCATACACCTATTTTTGCAGAATGTTCCCAGATTCTTTAGGCACTACTCTTCTTCTCGACAAGATTCTCAATCAAATCTGCTGCATCCTGCACGGTGGCAATTGTTTGGGCACTCTCTTCCTCCACACTGATTCCAAATTCCTCTTCCAGTCCCATCACAATTTCAACCTGTAAGCAGAAGTGGTGTACATTACCATTTAGCAGTGAAAAAGTATCATTACGTTGAAACATTTGAAGATCGATGTAATGCATGAGAACAGCTAAAAGTTAGAAATATATACTGTGTCAAGAGAATCAGCTCCAAGGGCTGCAAACTTTGAGTCTCCGCTGACTGCAACAGTAGGTTCTATTGCTAGTTGCTTCCTCACAATTTCACATACCTTATCCACCGTCTCGGGCTTGGCCTGCACAAAGGAAATGAGAAAATATAAGTAGCATAGATACCAAGAAGAAATGCGAAGTAGTTGTGTTTCCTGATAACTTTCATAATATAATCAGCATGACCTTAATCATTGCGGGGGAACAAGCTAGCTGTTAGAATGCTCCCACACAACTTTCAGTAGAAGTCAATTCATCAGTTGTATTTAAAATTATAGTCTATATGCCATGTTAGTTCCAAGAAACAAGCGATAATTTCACATATGCAAGACTATATAGTGCATTTGAAAGTAAAAGGTACTATTCTTTATGCAACATCCAACAAAAAATGGTACGTAAACCAAAAAACTAGAAAGCAGAACTAAGAAACATACAGCGCATGACACCCTGAAGCGACGTGATGCTGACTTCAACCTAAGCGAAGGGAATGATTTTCCATTGATGGAGAGTGAAACTGAATTCTTAGCAAATCCCTGCACCATTAAACAATATAAGGTCAGTAAAACCACTACAAATAAAACCCCAAAGGAAAACATAAACTGCTGAATGACTGATTAATTAATAATTTAAATCATTATTTGATTCACATTCATTCTTCATAAAATTTTATAACATAAACTTCTACAACATAACAGATCAACACAAAACCATCTCAACTATTTTCATTTAAAAAAAAATCTCTCATCCAATCCTTTTTTAAAAGATTTTCGGATAAAATTGCCCAACTTGTTGCTTGCAGGCATTCTGCTTCTGTGCAATCACTCAATAAGTTTATTAATCATAACTTCTATGAAATCTTTTCAAAAGTTTAAAATGACAATTATACAAATCAATTCAAAACCACCCATCATTTAACTTCACTCAAACAGAATCATCATTTCATTCAAAGTATTCAACGAATCAATAGCTTAATAAAATCGATAAACAACACAATGATACACCTGATACATTAAATCAAATGAACATAAACAATTCTGCAAATCAAACAAATAGATAACTAAACTAATTTATCAGAGGCATCCAACAAAATTCAAACAAAGCCCATCAAAATTTAAAACCACAAATGGAAGATAACAATTAAAAAACGAAATGCAACTCATAAACAGAGAGAGAGGGGGGAGAGAGGGAGAGAAGAGAGAGAGAGAGAGAGAGAGAGAGAGAGAGAGAGAGAGAGAGAGAGAGAGAGGGAGGGAGAGAGGAGAGAGAGAGAGAGGGAGAGAGAGAGAGGAGAGAGAGGAGAGAGAGAGGGGGGGGGGAGGGAGAGGGAGCGAGAGAGAGAGAGAGAGAGAGAGAGAGAGAGATGCAAACCTTGTTTTGGTTGAGAGAGAAAGAGAGAGAAGTGAAGGAGATGGAAGAAGCTGTGACTGAAGCCATTGATATTGATAGTAAAACAGAGAGAGAATGTATGTAAATTATAGTATAATGTATGTATAAAGTGTGGGCGGAGAGCTCAAAGACACAAAGAAGTGAATGTTAGAGATAAGTTAGACTGGGAACTCTCTTGCTACCTACAGAAGTTGGGCTGCTTTGCGTCACATAGGTTATATCGATTTTGGATTGTCTGCCACGGAGTTGGTGGTTATTAGGTGCATTTATTTTCGAATTCGAAATTAAATATTTTATTTTTTCACTTATATTCATGTTCGTATTTACACTAATTTGAATTTTGAAATGAATAAATGATATTAATATGGTACAATATATATTTTTTTCACAAACAAAGAGCAATTTTTATTAATTGGAACATAATACAGTTGGGTCCCAACTGCCGATACAACGGGGCTCAAAAATAAATAATATAATAAAAATAATTAACACACATATTTTAAAAATTCTTAAAACTAAAAACAAAATCGACGATAAAAAAAAATCGAAAACATACCAAATAATCCAAATTGCACCAAAATTCGTGAAAACAATAACATCACAATTAACCATATTCACTGTTGTCAAAATCGAGAATCGGTGAAGATCGGTTGATCTACCGGTTTGGAATTAATTATAAATCGGGGATTAATCGGAAGGATTATCAGAGTAAAAATAGGATGTATTATAATATGTTCTTTTGATTTGTTATCAAAATAATTGAACACGGAGATTAAGAAAAATGTATAAAGTAGTGAAAAATAGAAAGAAGATTGGGTGAAGTGACGGGACCCATTGATTTTTAATGTATAAAAGATAGATATTGGGGTAAAAGTAGAAGAAAAAGTGGGGAAATAAGGGGTCTCATTGACTATTTTTGGTAAGTTTTAAAATGTAAATAAATGAATTGAATATCCAAAAAAAAAAGTGTAAAGAAATGAAAAAGACATAGGGAGTATTTAATATATCATTATGGTTATATTAGTTATTTTTTAACAAATATATATTTATTCTTTCATAATTTCTATAATTATTCAAATTCAAATTAATATAGTAATTTAATTTTAATGAATAATTATATATACTCCAACAAAGGAAATTTCTAAAGAAATAATCGGATTTCAAAAATTGAATCGGTCGGAAATGATTAATCGGTGATTAATCAATTTAATCGGGGATTTTTTAGAACACTGACCATATCAGATAAAAGATTATTATTAGTTCAGTATTCAGAATCACCAATCGTATAAACTGCGATCAGAGAAGTGGCACCCCAGTTATCTACATGACGGATAACAGCTATAAACATGCCGAAGGCAGCGTAACTATTTACATGTCGGATATCAGTTATAAATATGCAGAAAGTGTAAAATCTCGAAGTATGAACAATATTTAGTTGTGAAACATGAGTTATTGCAATAATTACCATTGTCACATATTCCATGCACGCTTTAAAGATCACCAAAAACATCAATAAAATTGTTCTCAGCGGATCCAACACCAAATAAATTGGATCATAATTAAGCAAAAACATAACAAAATATTCCAAAATAAGTGACAAAACAAGCACTTCAACATCAGAAACACATAAACACCTAAAAAAATGAGTTTTATTGAATGAAAATTATGAAAATGACTATTACGTAAGTCCATAGGATTAAACTAGTTTGTACTCGAAGGGTAGCGGCTGCGGCTTACCTACGATAAAAAATTAAGGGGTTGGGGCTTTATACCAGATAAAATCATTAAAAATCCCTTGATTAACTTGAAAAAATAATGTAAATTTTTTGATTAATACTTTCTTCATGACATAATTCTTAACTTATTAGATTTTTTATGATCAAATTGACCACACTTTATTTAGCAAAAAAAAAGACCAAACTTTAATTACAAGTAAAGTTACGGGACACGAAAATATACGAAACAATACGAATTTTAGCTCTACAAATTACATAATACCTTTTTTTTTTTAATTTCAAATATCTAAAAATACATCATAAAGTAGGTAACATATGCTTTCTATTCATATCATTTTTATATTTTTTTCTTACTAGATTACTATATTATATATGTAATTTATTATCAAAGTTTGGTCCATTTGATCACAAAAACTCAAATAACCCAAAAAACACTACACAGGGACATGTTCAGAGCCAAAAATCATGGGACATGGACATGTTGAGATAGCAAGCACATTTTTATTGAACACTTTAAAGGCCGGAGGCAGTTTCTGCTGATGATTGAATAAAACTTTAAATACTACTAAATACACTACAAAATTACAATCCAAATGTTGAGGGCAATCCAGTATTTAGTATTTTACAATGCAAATCGTAAAATATACAAATGCTGAATGCGTACTACTACTGCTCTATTTTCTGTCTAACCAAATGATAAATGTCACCTGTCAAGGAAGAAGGCGCATATTTCTTATTGCGTACGTTCTGTCTGTTGATGAGACGATTGACCGAGAATACCCTGAAGGATTCTTAATTGGCAAATGAATGGAAAGAAATATTTACGGACTGTAGAAGAGTCGCAATAACAGCAGAACATGAGAATTCTGATATATAGAGTAACACACTGTATATAGTTGGCGATTTTACTCATTTGTGCAATATAACATCACCACCCGCGGACATATCTCAAACTAAAAAGGCCATACTGTAATGCAAAACCAAACAGCAAAAGAGCTGCTTTGTATAGTCAACTAACCGTTTCTCATTGCCATTGAGGACCATCTTGTTCAGTTGGAGATCCAGGAACGAAGGGTACAAAACCTCGTCCACCAAAAACGGGTCGCATGAATGCATTGTCAAATTTTCTCCAATAATGGTGGACAGAGCGAGAGGGTGCAGTCAGAATCATCCTTAAGCTTGGTGGACGGAGTATGGTTGAGCTTAGATCAGCTTCTGAATCTTGTCCATTTGTAAGAAGAGGTGCAAAGAAAGAATTAGGAGTCACGGGTTCTGATGAAATCATTCTGCTCAAGTGTTTGTGGGAAGGCAGCAAGTGGTTTATTAGAGGTTTGGTGAGCAATCCAAATACCTGCAACATCAATCCCAGCACAAATCACAAGTCATTACTAATTTTAAAAATGTATCACTCCCCAGGCCTTACTCTTAATAGAATGGAATGCAGATCATGTACCAGACCAGCTCTTTCTATACAGTTAAGTTCTCAACGTATTTGGTTTAACATTTGTGGGACATCTATATTTAATAAAAAGGACCAGTAAGATAATAGATTCGAAATAGAGTTCACAATATTAACAGCTTCATTATTCATCCCGTCCCTTAAATGAAAATAATGAGTAATTATGCCAAATCAGAATTACGTTGTGCTTGGCACAGGTTTAATGGAATGGAAGTGAGTGGTACACGATTCTTTTTGATTTAAAACTGCTAATCCAAAACCTCGTTCGTTCCGCTTCAAATGAGTTCTATCATCACAATCTCCTACTTCACATTTTACACAGTTTTCAACAAATTTTCCACCTCCCTATCATCACTTCTACTCGCCCACTATTAGTTTTATCATCCCCTTTCACCTCTAATATCCTTTATCTACTCCCAAGTCCTGTCCAACCTCATTCAAACCAACCAAATGCAACAGTTTTTTCCCTTCTACTCTTATGGCCATCTAACAAAGAATAGGCCAGTCATACTTAAAAGTGCAAGATAGGATGTCTTACTACTGTGCTGAAAAGAACTACAGTGATTGTACTGGTGATCATTATTGCATTCTCCCGCAGCTGAGTGTGACCACCTCTTGTAAACTGCATGATAAAAATAGCAGCTCAATTTAGTAAATGCCATATAGACTTCTTGCACAATCCGCTCCTATAGCCCATAGCCACACAGACAATCGAGTGGACTTAAAGAGCCTTAAATTCATCCATAAGGTTACCATATCTTTTAACCTAAATTTAAAAAAAAAACACATGCCTGATTGTAAGCAAGGGCCATTGAAACAGCACCGCGCATTAGACCGGCCCACCAAATTGTAACCTAAAAAAAATAAAAAAAATGTGTTTATTTACCTAACTTGCCAATCAGCTTATCAGTCAATCACGAAGATTAAATATATTCATACTTGCTGTTTTAGCTCAATTTTGTTTTCGTGAGACTTCTTGGTCAAGTTGGATAAGAATGACAAGGGGAAAACAAAAGCTGCTCTGCCTACTAAAATCAATCCCAACAAAATAGAGCTCACCCCAATTGATGTTCCAGGGCTGAGTAAAAGGAAACCAAAGTTACAACAATCATCCATATAAACTGACCATGGTTTGATACGTCTCAAGCACAAAAAATTTAAGAACTCCATACCTGTCGCTTACATATCTCCACTTCTCAATATCCAAGGCATCCATACCAACATAAAGAAAGATAAATATCTCTGCAATAAATGACATGGTCGCAAAAGTATGCCTGAAGTAGTGGAGAAACCATCAGTGACGACGACATGATATACTTGTATCATATTGTTATTAAGAGAGCTAGTGTAGCTAGGAATATATGCCAACAGCAGGTGATGGAAACTACTATTACATACTTCGTAGTGACTCTTGAACTTTCAGTGACATTATGCCAAGTATAATGAGACATCACAATTCCACAGAAGAACACTGTAAGGATAGCACTTAGTTCAAGCAACTGCAGTACAAATTATAGATCAGCGTAATGTCAAAAAGTACTGTACAAGTATTTTTCATGGTCAACTGAATACTTAAAATCTTACCTCGGCCAGCATGTAAGAAAGGTAGGCCATGAGAATCATAATAGCAACCTCTCTATCAGTAGAGTGCCTGAAAACATATAAAACAAATAATTAATTAGTTGATTAGTTGCATAATCACATGTCAAGCACAATAACCAGAAATTTAGTCACATGGCACAAGTACTGCAAATTTTTTTTGGGGGGGGGATTAACTTACCGCCCAAAGTAGAGCTTTTTAATGATGAATGCACTCAGCAAGCCAGCCTGAAGAATATAAAATCAAAATGTCACGTACCAAAATATTTTACCAGAAGCTTATGAAATTAACACTCAGGTATGGATGTAGACACTCAGAGATAGCGACAAGAACTCACAAAAACTCCAAGAAAAGTGCTTGAGATAAATAAATATATAAAATTTCCGATCAGCTGCAAAGCCGTGACTGCGTCGATATGAGACAAGTCAAAGTTCTGGACGGCATTGAAAAGGACTACCGATGTAGCATCATTTACAACACCTTCCCCGAAGACTAGACTATACAGTAAGGGTGTCTCGTCCTGATTTAGCACCTGTGGCATTAGAAAGAGTATTAGAGAGTAGAAAGTTATTGAACTCCAGAATGACTACAGGCTCAGAAGCCTTGTATACCTGCAATGTACAAACAGAATCTGTCGCAGAGAAGATTGCACCAATTGCTGGATAATAACAAATAGAATTAGGTACATTATTTGAGCAGAAGTACAATTATATTGTAATGTCAACAGACAATTATCTTACCAAGAAAATCTCCTATCTCAAGAGAACCGATATTCATCTTCTTGAAGATGTTCATAGCACCTAGAACAAGAGAATGTCAAATTTAATACTATGTTTCCATATGTATTTAGATTTGTATCCTGCATAGTGAACTTGATTCAAGTAATTTATAATCAACAGAATAAGCATTCAAAACAAATCAAGTCCTCACAGTGCCTGCATCATATAGGTATCAAAATCTCGACTATGAGAGTATAAAGCTAATGCAAAAAGGCTTGAAATATGAAATGATTGCAAGCTTGATCCTTCTTTAATTAATACACACACGTGTGTGTATATATATATAGGCCTTTACTCCGTGGAGAACCATCTTATATGGAGAACCGTGGAGAACCATTGTTTTTATCATAAAATCTCATCATAAATTGTAATTTTTTATTTTAAAAATATAAAATTCGATGCTAATCTAGAATATAAATATAATAAAAAATTTAACAATTAAAATTTGATGAAATTACTTGATTTTAAATTTGATTCTACAGTAGAATAATTTTTAATAAGTGTGATTCTACTGTGATTCTGCTATAGAACCAATTTAAACTTTTTCAATGATTTTTTAAATAAAAAATTGTGTAACTTCGATTTTTAACTTGATAATTAAAATTTTTAACTATATATGATGAAAAATAAAATAAATTATATATTTTTTAAATAATGGTTCTCCATGATTCTCTACATAAGAGGTACTCCATGGAGTGCTACCCTATATATATATATATATATTTTGGTCAAGAAAAATGATGCAAGTACAAAAACTAAGTTATCGTTAAAAATTTTAACAAGTGTTGCTTTCTGCTGCATGCTCTATTGTTGCTTAATTTGCTAAAAGAGTTTTTAATATTCATTTTGTATACAAAATGTAAGTAACTATATAGTCAATAAAAGTGAATGGATAAGGTTGGCCTACGGTTTGCTACGCAGGGTAACCGGAACACTAGATTTTCTTTCCATTATATATTGGATCCTTGACATAATATTTGAGGCAAAGGGAGGAGAGATTGTTTGGAAACAGTTACATACCCAACGATATGATGCTGAAAGAAATCAGAGTACCAACAGCACCAAAAAGAGTGATGGTCAAAAAGTTGCGGAAAAATTGTTTCTTTTTCACCTGGAACCTGATAGATATATGTTCAGAGGGAGAAGAATTAGTACTTGACTACTATAATCATCAACATAATGCTAGCTTTAATTATTAGTATGCAAACTGTGAGAGCTCTTAACTAGATGTAAAATTAACAACTCAGTAGTTTAGTAGTTACTTTTTACATAAAGCAAAGAAATACTCGGTGTTCATTTAAAATTTCAGAGCTAATAACAACAAAGACTATATAAACTACACGATAATAAAAAAATACCAGTCCTCGTAATATAGCCAGAATAAAAGAAGACATGTAGGAAACTGTGAGCAGGGATCTTTTCAGGATTGGCGCAACTGATATTGGAATGGACGAAGACATATCTGTAAAAACAGTATGCGCCAACCCTGGTTTTTCTTAAGCTCTGCCCCAGTCATATGCATCTGTGCAGCATATAGTATAATTATAAGCAGGGTTGCAGAACAGTTATGCTAAATTTCCTTGCAGCATTCTATATCATCCAAATGTAAAACAACTATGCAAGAAATATTAGGGAAGATCTAATCTATATGAGTTGCAAAGTACATTTGGCAGTCTATGCTTCTACATATCGAAATTACCATGACTATTGCAAGGTAAACTCTTTTTAGTCCTTGTGAAGACCTAATAAAAGGCAACTCTATATCTCTCTTCAAATATGCAGAAGTGTTAAAAACATTAAACAGACAGCAGTGGTGCAGCAATGCATTTGTGACTTCTTTTTTCCACCCCTGTAAAAACATGTTAGTATGATTATGGACTTGTGGCATACATGGCCTAACTCTACTATACAGTGAACCATAGATTTCATACCCGTGTGGGTGTGTCGGGCAAGAGTAAATAATCTTGAATTTAAGATAGTTGATTAAGGCTTATTTGGAAGTCAATTTCGTGTCTTCTACTAGAACTCCCATTTTCTTTTAGATATTGCGGTTCCTACACAAGGCTTACTTACACAATTTAGGCAGACAAAGATCACGACTCTTTGGGTGGGTGCTGGGATTAAACGAACCAAGTTGTTGCATTTATGATAGTTGATTACAACTTAACTGTTAGGATAGTTAATTATGACAACTGGAAATCAATTTAATGCCTTTTACTAGCAATCTCCTTCTTTTCCGGATGTGGCGGTTCCAACCACATACCAAAACCCATCCAACAGATTATATCTGCATGAATTAAGATTGCCTAGGACATAAATTCAAACTTTTTGCTCGTGTGCATGATACTAAATCAGATTTCATTAATTTAGTTGCGAAGAATAAAACAAATCATATTCCAACAATGCAAAGTTAAACACACTCCCCACAGGTAAATAATACAATTGGCAGAGTACACAACATACCCAGCATTGAAAATGATAGGTGGAAGAAGGTAAATAAAGAAAAGATCTTCACTGAAAACCAACAAATGTGAATTCTTCCCTCCACTTGATAATAAAATTACAACCCCAGTGCAAAGCCCCTAAAAAGAATAAACAGAGAATCAATACATAAAACAAGCAAACAACAAAGAACTCAGAACAACCAGACACATTTTATCAGCAACTAAAATGACAAACTCACGATAGCAAGAGCTGTAATGGATTCATTAATCCATCGAGTCTCCTCCAACAGGTGACCAACGACAATACACGCACAAAGAAGTGCAACAAACAAGTTCACCGACACCACAGAAGCGTGATCAGAGGCAGATAAATTATTCATCTTTGAAAATACCCCTAAACCGAAACCCCCCATCATCTTAGCTTACTAATCCTCCTGTGCCAGAAATCAGATTCTCGCACCGCTTATCAGCATATATCACCACAATGCTGACAAATCCTGCCAATCAACATAAACCAATTAATCAAACAACGCTCCAACTATCTTAACATAAACAGAACAATAAATATCCAATTAATGACTATTATACAATAGTCTAAATCCTAAATTCTAAATTTTAGATTCGACAACAAGAACTTGTGTCATGTGTGTGGGTAACCAAGAAGACATTTTTACTCGAGACTTGTGCACTTGTGATCACCTGATAGTCTAATACACATCGAATTCATATTGAATCTCGATATTTAATAAATCATAAATTCACAATAACATTAAAAAAATCTTTCTGTTAAACTAATGGCATAAACACAACAATCACAATATAAATTAACACACAAGCTTAAATTTCCCAAAATCTTTTAAATAAAATTCAAATCAAGAACGCAATTTTAAAGCATTTAACCAATTAAACATAGCTTTATCTACAACATCATTGAAACACTAATACATACATGACATTTATACACAGAATGCTAGATAAGAAGAGAAATCACCAATGAAAGTTGAGAACTTTGCATCAAGATTGAAACTTTGACCAGTAAAAAAACAATACATACATGATTCATATATACAACGGAGAAAAGAAAAGAAAATACCCATGAAACTTAAGAACTTTGCATCAAGATTGGAACTTTAAGCAATAAAAAATGACCCAGCTAAGAATAACACATACATGATCAATATACACAAATAAGAAGAGAATTTACCAATGAAAGTTGAGAAATTTGCATCAAGATTGAAACTTTAAGCAGTAAAAAATGACCCAGTTAAAGAAAAACACATACATGATCAATATACACAAATAAGAAGAAAAATTACCAATGAAAGTTAAGAAATTTGCATCAAGATTGAAACTTTAAGCAGTAAAAAATGACCCAGTTAAAGAATAACACATACATGATCAATATAAACAAATAAGAAGAAAAATTACCAATGAAAGTTGAGAAATTTGAATCAAGATTGAAACTTGAAGCAGTAAAAAATGGCCCAGTTAAAGAATAACACACACATGATTAATATAGACAAATAAGAAGAAAAATTACCAATGAAAGTTGAGAAATTTGAATCGAGATTGAAACTTTAAGCAATAAAAAATGACCCAGTTAAAGAATAGAAAAATTACCAATGAAAGTTGAGAAATTTGAATCAAGGTTGAAGCTTTGAGCAGTAAAACATGACCCAGTAAATAAAGATTTGAGCTTTTGAAGAACAATATACAAAGTGAATCACAGAGCTATATATGGTGATTTTAGTGGGCTAAAAAGGTAAAAATGAGAAGAATCTCGTGTACAAGCAAAGATGTACAAGGAAAGAAATGATACACACGGCTTATATATGATCCTCTCCCTCCTTTTAGCCTTTTCATCATTCAATCAATGATTTTCCTATTTTGTTCCGGTCAATAATCTATTTTTCACATTTGCAATTTTCATGTAAGCTGTAATTATTATTTCGAAAAGAACTAATATTGTGTTCCCGAAACATTTGTATGAAAGAAAAGAAAAGAAAAGAAAGTTTTATTTTAATTTCTTAAACTTGTTTCCGAAAACTGTTTTAAGATTAGAAAAGAAAAAATTTCTAAAAATTTGAATGAAAGATCCTTAAATATTTGTTAGCACGATTTTTTTTCACTTTTGAAAAGATTTAGAGAAAAAAAAATACTCATTTTTCATTTTTTTTCTTCATTCTTGAACACAGTATAAGTCCGTTTAGATATTTTTAAACGAGTCTTTCAAATAAGTAAATAACACTATTTTCACCTAATTTAACTCATTTATTTGGAATGAATTTTATACATAAACACGAGTGTGACGGAAGAGTTTAAATGATAGTACAGTAAAAACTCTATAAATTAATAATGTCGGGACCGGAGAAATTTATTAATTTAGAGAGTTATTAATTTATCGATAAATTAATAATTATTAATTTAAAGAGTTTTTAACCTATTATAATTATAATGTACATACCTCTTAGAATCAACAAACTTTGGGATTCAACGTAATTAGTAAACATGGAAAATTAAGAATGACTTTTGAAGTTGTACTGTATAATTAATGTAAACAAAATTAATGAATGTGTTCAATGTATTCGTTCAGTCAATGACGTTGCAAGAAATTTATGATCAATCAATGTGACTATCGTAATAAGATGGATATCAACAATCTAATGAACTACCAAGGTGAAAATGAAGCATGTTCTGAGGTTTAGAGTTTAGAAGATATTGTGGGTACTATCATTGAGGACAATACAAATGATGACGACGACGAAGATGATACAGTATATATGGAGCCTGCTACGAGAAAGAAAGTTCTTATGGCGTTGAATACTCTTCGCAACTTTATGATACAATAAAAAAATACAACACTTTAGTTATTGGATGCAATAAGAAAAGTTAGAGATGAGCTCCAAATAGGCTTGAACTTTAAAATAAAACAGACAACTATTGAATCATATTTCAATAAGGTGTAATATATTTTTTCAGTTCCTATGAATTATTAATTTATGATTTTTTTGGAACTGAAAACTATAAAGGGATTTTCCGAAAAATTATTATCTTATTATTTTATCGAATTTTTCAACTTTTTACATTGGCTCACGTCGGAACCGGACAAATTTATTATTTTAGAGAGTTTATTAATTTAAAGAGTATTAATTTAAAGAGTTTCTACTGTAGTAACAGTTTATATTTTGTCTTGCTCGATTCTCATTTATCGATATTCAGATTTATTAGAAGAAACATTCACTTTTGGGATACATAAATATCTATTTAGTAAGAGTTTAAATGATAGTAGTAGCAATTTATCTTTTGTCGCGCTCGATTCTCATTATCGAAATTCAGATTTATTAAAAGAAATATTCACTTTTGGGATACATAAATATCTATTTATTATAAATAATGTAACACCTAAGAATTACGTCAACTAATAGGGATACGCATAGATCTTGATTTGTTGATTAAACTTGTAAACACCAATTAAGCATGTTTAAGGCTAAACTGCAGTTTTCATAACACTTGTCACAGACCACTTAATTTGTAAGGTGATGTATAAATGAATATTTGTGGTAAGAAAAATCCAAACGAAATTGCATTACACATGTGAACAGAATTGATTACTTATGTAGGGTTCTTTGTACTTGCTCATTTGCTCATCTAACCCTCTCAACCCATAAATCTTAACCCTTACATCCTAAATTTACGAGATAAAATAATTTTATTGTGAAAAGATTGCAGTAAAAATAAGTCAAGTTTCCATTATATGGTAAAAACAAATATACTTATTTGAGCTATTAACTAAAAAAACGGGAGCCCTATTATATAGCTCAAATGAAGGGCTCGTATTTTTCTTAACTTTTGAATTTGACTCTTACTCACTTGTCTCACTGTCAATTTTAAGAATTAATATATGTTGATGCATGTAAATATTCTTCGTTCATAATTATGCAAAGAGATTTTGAGATTCGATGAAGAATACGTGAATAAATATTCTCATTTTTATAACTTGATTCCACTCGAAAATATTGATATTTCTTTATTTTGAACGAAAAGGTTACTAATATAAATTCAAATTGGCCTCTCTCTTTTTTTTTTGCGCAAGGCCATTTCAAGTGATTTAGCACATGGATAAACAGATGGCTGAGCAGGACCACTGAGATTGTTTTGTCCATGTCCCTAAAATTAATATCAACAGATTGGATTAAGATTATTCTATTCTATTCCAGATGCAACACTCGTTTGACAGTGATCAGAACTGTAACGAACCGAGCAGCTGTTCTTAGCAGTTCTAGTTTGGGTTGGTAAGGACCTGATTCGTTAAGAAATGGAGGTTGTGTTCAAATTAAATAATATGTTCGTTTAGCTTAACGAGTTCGAGCCGAATTATGACACGTGCGGCTCGAGTTTGACTCGAGATCATCTTAAATTGGTTCGGCTCGAACTCGACTCGATACAACTCGAAAAAAAATATATAAATATATTCTGATTTTTAATAATATTCATGATATCTGAAATTTAGAATTACACCTAAATATTTAATTTAAGATTTATTTGGATTAAGAGATTAAAATTTGACTTTATGTAGTGTCAAATTTGATAATAAGTTGGTTTGCATGCATTTTAAACATTTTTTACAAAATTAAATGTTACCGTTCACGAACTGTTCGTTAAGAGATCGAGTATGACTCGGTTTTTTTTGTTCGATAAAGCTTGAGAGCGGTTCGGTTCTTTAAGAAGTTTGAACTCGAACACAATTTTTGTTCGATAAGAAAGTTCGACTCGACTAAATTCGTTAAGAGAAAAAATTAAACTCGTCTCATTAAGGATAAAACTCGGTACAGTTTGTTTACGGCCCTAACAGTAATATTTATTATCTAGTCATTTCTCTTTTGAATTTCACATTGTAACAGTAATATTCAGTTTTATTTAGAAAATTATTACTCTATTAGGTGAACATGACTTTTCAATCAATTTAATAAATTACTAATATACCTTTCTCACAATATTAATATTTAAAAAATATCAATTAAAATTGAACCTATGACCTTATGTGTATAGAAATTTATTTTCACATCACAATCATTATGCCATCACAATATTTGATACAATTCTTAAAATCATTAATAATGTGTCTTGAACATGATTTTAAACATATTTATTAATTACTTATTTGCCCTTTTTCGCCAAACTATTTAGACACCCCTTTTCCTTAAACTATTGATATACTTTTTTGATGATATTAACACATAAAAATGATTTTAATTGAAATTAAATTGATGAAATCATGAACATATAGAAAAACTAGATAAAAAATAATTATAATAGAATTGAATTTGAAAAACAAATAAAATATTGAAATATTAGAAATCATATTTAAGTATATGCCAAATATCATAATAAATAATTAGATAGGTTAGGAGATAACGCGTGTCTCGAATCATAATTTTTATTTATTCTTAATTTATTCAGTAATACTGTTTATTCCTAACATTATTTGAATATATATACACATGTTTTATTATTCTACAATAAAATATTATTTAAGAATGTAATTACACAAAATTAAACCCACGATAAAATGTTAACTTAAAAGAAGTGCACCCAAATTTATAAATATTTTTTAGTCATGTAGTTACATAAAATCGAATACGAGATTAGGGTGAAACGAAAGAAAGAGTTATAATTAATGTAGGTAAGGCATGTAGTTGTAATTTTTTTTTTTCTTGACATGTAGCTATAACTCAAGTATGATAAAATCTTATTTCATTTACTTGCAGACAATGATATTCAAAAATTAAGTAAAATAAAAGAAAGTGCTTATAGTAAATGTTATATAAGTATGTAATTTAAAATAATCAAACTTGAGATTGGGATGAAATTAAAATTGTGACAACTCCGATTAATTTCAAGTTTTTTTTTTGAAAATCGGGTTAAGTTCCAACCCCGAATTCGAAATAAGCCAAGACCTATTAGTCTAATTCAAGCCAACTTGAGTAATTCACAAGCCTGACACATGCCCTAAAAAATCATGATTTGTTGATGCACTTACTACAATACTTTGCCTTATAAAATAAATAGAAGTCTCACTTTTATCAATGTGGGACTAAGATGTTATAAAAAAAATAAAAATAATAAATAAATGTTATTTAATTATGTAGTTGCAATGATTCGAACCCGAAATCAAAGAGAGTGAAACCAAATTTAGTCGTAAAAATTATTAGAAGTGAAATTTGTTTGTTAACAAAAAGGATATACTGCGTACAGTTAAACCTCGATTAAGTAATAATCGATAAAGTAATAATCTCGCTAAAATAATATTTTTTTCCGGTTCCATCATAATAGACACAGTGTATCTTTACTCCCGATAAAGTAATAAACTCGATAAAGTAATATTTTTTCTTAATCCCGACCCTATTACTTTAAAGAGGTTTTACTGTAACTAGATTATATCACTGTATATAATAACAAAGAGGCTAAAAAATATTTTAAATAATAAAAATATACTTAAGACCGTAAAATTAATTGAACAGTTATCAACTACTAATATTTAAATAAATCAAGACGTACAATAAATTAATATGAAAAGTTGATGTAGCTATCAATCTTATATAATCATGTACTTAAAGATAATCGAATTCAATTGAGATTGTGTACTTGTAAATTATAGAATTCGATAGCTAGGTGAAATTAAAAAAATGTTTAAGATAATTTTGTTTATATATGTAGCTAAAAAGATCTCAACTTGAGATTGGTGTAAAATCAAACAAGTGAAATTAATCAATAAATTTTTATTTTATTATTTAATTGCAAGGAACTAAATACGAGATTGGGATGCAGCCACATAAGGTGAAACTAAATTTGATATTAAAATATTATTAAAGGTGAATTTCGCTAACTAATAAAAAACATATATTACATAATTTTATTAGATTATAATACTATAAATAAAAGTATGTCTGAATAATTTTTTTATATAATTACCGTAAAGCTAATTGAACTAGCAACTACTAAAGTATCGAGAGATGAGTAACAGATTAATGAAATAAAATGTGAGCCGTACCAAACTCCAATTGAATTGGGCTTAAATTGTTAGAATCAAGCATTTTCAGTTATTCACATTATTGGGCTAGATCACTAATCCAAGAAACTCACATATATAGTCAATTCCAAAAGTTCAAAACAACACACATATAAAGTCAAGTCCAAAAGGTCCAACCAACACACATATAAAGTCCAGTCCAAAAGTGGGCCTGGCGGAACAAAATTATTTCACTCCAACCAAAATGAGATCCAAACCAGGGCCCAAATGATTGAGAAGAATTCATAAGATAATCTGTTTGTTTTAAGAAGGCAAAAATGTTTTATAATATTTTACATATTAATTCTAAGAACAAAAAAAATGAAAGTGTATAATTTTAATTATTTATTTGATTTTGTAATTTAATCTATAAATATTAAAATACTCACTTCTAGAGATAAGGTTTGGTACACTTTAATTATCATTTAAAACATCATTTTGTTGTCAAGGTTTAAAACATCAAATCTGATAATAACTTATAAAATAATCAATTTGTGGACCACCATGAGATCGATTTTACAAGTAGGCCATGAGTTCACTTGCGAGTCGAGTTTAAAAATTAGAATGACCTTTCTTTATTTTCTACAATTAATAGTAATAGAAAGTATTAGCTAGGAAAAAATAGCCAAATTTTACAAATTAATAATGATCAAAAAAGCAAAACAAAATATTAAGTTTATTTTTAATTTTTCTTTTAAATTTTTAGTCATTAAAAAGTTTGTTACTTGGTATGTCAATTTTTTTTTTAAAATTAAGTAAATATCTTATTATTTTAAAAGTAAATATTAATTTTTAAGTGTATGAATATCAATGTTTTATCACATGAATTACGGAATTTAGTAATTTAAAGTGTAGTGTTGATTTATTTTATTATATTAATTTATTATCCATTAATTTGGATCAATAAAATATGACATGAGTGAATATTTAATATTTATATATGATATTATAAAAAATAAAGTAAAGATAAAATAATTATATATATTAATTTAGGTCCAGGTCTGGACCGGATTTTTTCAGGTTTTGAACCGGACCGAACCAGACCAAAGACTGAATTTTTTTAATTATAAGTATCAGGTATATCCAGCCCGGTCCGGGTCTTGAATTGATAAACCCAGTCCGGTCCGGGTTACAGGTCCAGACCGGAATTTTGTGCGGTCCTGAGTTATAAGATACCCTGTACGAGTTTAAAATTTCACTTATTTCAGTATCTATTAAAAAAGGATATTGAATCCAATGTCCAAGAAAAAATTGACATAGAACAAGAAATCATGAAAAATAATTTTACCAAACAAAATCTACATTAATTACTTTTATCACGAGTAGACTGAGTTTCTTTTATATGTTTTGGGATCATCTTTTATTTTAATTAAGTAAATGAGATAATTTTTTATCTTCTTAATTTCATACCTAATCACAGGTTTACTCTTTCCCTCGCGGCCATCCCCTACATCTGTACTGTGATTTTATTTAGTCATATTATTATTTTGTGTACCCTGAAGTTCTGAATGTGTAATTTCAGTCTGTACTGCACACTTCTAAATGGCTCTGCTTCCTGTTTAAGAACCACTTATCCCCTCTTCACAACACAGCACTCCTGGATATGTAACACAATGCTGCATATTTGGAAAATTTATGAATAAAAGATTTCAGAATCTCGAGAGTCGAGACCCTAGGCGCATTTCTTGTTCGCTTATAGTCAAGGTCACTGGTTCTGTCGTATACCTGCACATGCATGTTAGAATGATAACCTTGTTGTTCCATATTGCACTTCAGATTCTCTTAATAATATGATAATGTCCAGATTCTTTTGAGGTGTATCAGTTCATTAGTTAGTGGCACTTCATTATCATCATATCATGTATCCAGTATCTCCTTTTCATCAGGTTCCATTTCCTCTGTGATTGTAGATTCCTTTGATTATAATACCTCCACCTCATCAGAATGGTCCTCAGTGTGATCAGTGCGATCAATCACTATATATTCGCTCTAGAGGTGTTGTCTTTTTCAGGGATAAACAGCTAGCATAGTTCGACATGTGTCTGCGTAAATACAAAAAACCCAGGTGTTCATATATTCTCATGAACGTGTTGGAGACTTGGGAGTTGAATTCGAAAGGTTTTAATGCCAATAATCGATTAAATTATGAAAAATTTTAATTTTATATTTTCCGTATTGCCCTCAACAAAGAATATGTTGCAGCATGCGATGAATTATTTTATTTACACTAAAAATATAGTGCACTATTTTCATGCTAAAAATCTCTTCTATATATAATAACATAACAGGGGATAATATTGTGAGATTAAAAAGTCTTATTGAAAAGACTAAACTATCCCTATTTTTAAAATTTATATAAAAGTTGTGTTTTGTGGGAATCGAAGTCGGGTTGCTTTATTCTTATATACAATCTCGTACCACCACACCATATTGTCACATATATTTTTTATCATACACATAATATGTAAGTGTGCTAAAGAAATATTTTATTTAACTTTCAAGATAGCTACTTGAATTCCGCAAAAAAAATGATAGTTACTTAAATATTTGTACAATTAATTTTAACGAACTGAATTCCAGTTATAAAGTTAGGCATAATACATAAATGGATTATTATTTTTTAGTATGAAAATATATCTCATATATTTTTAACAATTTTTTATTATAAAAAGTAATTAAAAAATATATATATATATATATATAATTTTTAAAGAAAATATTAAAAATATGATCGCCTATATATAAATAATCTAGATTGGTATTAAATATTTATATAAGTTTAAATTATAGTGAGTCAATGAATTTTAGTTTATTTTAAATTTGAAATCAGAATTTGGCCCATTGTTCAAAAAATACTCGAAATTTGACTACATAACTAGCCGAAAAACATTGTCACATTCTACATTTAGTAAATTTAAATTACAAGTTCGACGAGAATATCTTACCAATAATGTGATTTTTTTTGATATCTTATATTAATATAAATTAATGTGTTTGAGGTATTTATAGGATCAAGTCAATTGATTATTTGTATTAAAATTTCTAACTTCACTGATAGCGCAATAGTGTTTTGGGACTTGTCCCAATTTTAAAAATATTTGAAATTTGATATGAGATCTCACGAGATTTGATAAAACTACGATGATGTATTAAATCGATTTATTTTTCGCGATTTTAAAAATATTTGAAATTTGATATAAGATCTCACGAAATTTGTTAAAACTACGATGATATATTAAATCGATTTATTTTTCATTTTTCACTTTAAAAAAACTAGCATTTTAAAAAAAATTCTTTTAGATAAACAATATTTATTGATCAAGATAATATTGTACAAATATTTTGAATTATTTTAATATTTTGAATTATTCAAATAAAAATTATATCTATACTATATTGTAGCATTTGATTCAATACATTTTATACTATTTAAAAATATATATATATATATATTGTTCAATAATTTGAAGGAATTAACCAGTTCAACTAATATTTATAAAACTTTATCGAATTGAAAAATATTTAATTTTAGGAAAATAGTATACAATATTATCAAATTATTATATGAAGAAATATTAGAGTTATAATGAAAGAAACTTAAAAATAGTTTAAATAACAATATAATTACAATTTTTCCTTCAAATTCTTGTAAAAAACCATGAATATCAATAATAAGTCTTACAATATATAATTTATTTTTATGTTACATGCATGGTTAGAGAAATCGAAAATTGGACTAGATCGGTTGAGCTACCGATTTACGATTTATCGGAAATCGGGGATTTATCGGAATGTTAAATCGGAATTAAATCGGTCATATTTTAAAATTATTTTTAAAATATATGTATTAAATATATATTACATTTGTAGTTGGGTTGGGTATTGAACATGGTTCATGGTGTACTTGATTTGTATAGATATAGGCTTCTAGCCCATACCTTTCTTATACATGTGATGTACTACTGATGTACTGTGTTGTGCTGTATTTTAAACAACCAGGGCATCAATTATATTATTGTATTGTTAACCCCTCATTCCATCTACCCACCCTCCTCCTCCGCCGAATCTAATCTTTCCCATCTCTCCCCCTCTCTCTAATTCACGTTATTTCTTCTCCTACTTTTATCTCTTTCTTCTTTTATATTCTTATTTCTTTCTTCTTCTTCTTTCATAGAATACGAAACTCTGGTTATTTCTTTAATCTTTTGTCGGAGAAAATGGATCTTATAATTTTGCCTATCGACACCTTCGATAGTACCCGATTTCAACCATGTTGACCAATATGAAGAAAAACGATTAGTGGACCGATTCTGGCTTGTTAGATCGGAAGCCAGTTGTTTTCCGATATGTCGACCGATAAATCGCCGAAATCGGCGATTTTTATAACACTGGTTACGTGATTGATACCCGATCGCGTAAAAAACATATATGGATTGTTTGTGAGTGATAATGTGAATACCATATAAAAATTATTGCAATTTATTTATTATATAATTTTAATTTTTGAATAATTATACATACATGTTATTTAAGTAATCAATTGCCTCACTAGATATTAATAATGATTATACATGTACATATATCAGATATTTAGCATATAAATAATTGAAACCATCGCAATTTTCTAAGAAATGTAACATATGATAATTCACATGCTAACATAGACACATATAACTTAATCTTATTTTGTTAAGAGTAGTGTAAAAAAACTAACATTTTTCCAAACATACATACGTTAAATTTCAAAAACTAACATTTTTCATTAAAATCGACTTTTATATTAACAGTAGTGTAAATTTTATATTATTTTATATTATGATTGCAAGTAGTTCTGAATTCAGTTATTCATTTTTTATCTTTTTTAAATTGAGTAAGTTAACTGTAAGTTAGTAGAGAACTCAGTAATAATATAGACCACTTATATAGTTTATTTAAATGAAATTCAATTTTTTTGGTCAACTCTGTATTCAATATATATGTTAGTTTTTAACTTTTTTTTTGTAAACATACCAACGACATTCTACATATTAAGTTTATTTGTTTCATTTTAAACGTACACTGACTACCCTGTTTATATTCATTCATTAAATACAATTGTACAACGCAAACAAGAATACATATATTTTTCTTAATAAGCTACATTGAAAACGTTGTGTAATTTAGTAATGTCTTGTATGAAAATGATACACAGATAAATACGTTAGACATTATACAACATTTACAAATAAGAATATAACTAAAAATATTATAATTGCATGCATAAAAAAACTCTAGAAAATGACCCGTGCCTCGCACGGGTTATTATGCTAGTATTGATTGTAATGAAACATTGAAACTATTTATAGGATAAAACAGGGACATACTATTATATATCGTACCCGTTTGGTAAATATGAAAATAAGTAACTTACAATTTAAAATGAACAAGTGAATTATAAATGATAAGTAAAAGAATACCTACAAGTTAAATAAGTGTTTGGATAATTTTACTTATAAATTAGAACTTTTTTTCTCTTAAATGAACTAAAATACACAATTATTTAATATAATTATCTAAATTCATAATTTTTAAGTTTGATTAACATTTGAAAATATAAATTTTAAAATCGAGGTTAATAAATCAGCGAAAAATCAAAATAAGTTGAGAAAAAGTACGTCGTTACTAACATTCAACTTATCAGCTTATAAGTTACAAATTCAGCTTATAAGCTGGGTCGACAAACGCTCGTAATAAGCTGTTACGTCATAAGTGGTTTATAAGTGGGCTGCCAAACAGGCCCAGTATGATTATATTCCCTCTCTTTTTTAATATATATAGAATTATAATTATTTTAAAGAAATTCTTTCTAAATAAAAATATGAGATCAAAACATTTATTCACAACAAAATTTTTTGTTTTTTTTTAAAAAATCTTTTAACTATATGGTCAAACCTCCTAAAAAACAGAGGGAGTATGTACTAGTATGGAAACAGAAAGTTACAGTTGGTGGCTTTGCGGCGTTCCACGTTTATGATGACAATAATGTTCTAAGCAAAGAATATGAAACCATTGAGGCCATAGATTTCATAATTGGTGGATGTTTCTTTTACTTTCTTTTATTTAAGTTCCTTTTTTCTATTGAAAATGATTGAAAAGTTGGTAAATAGGGCCTCACAAAGAGCACAATAATTTTGTTGAGTTGAGTTTTTGTCTTCACTTGGCTTTCGCTTAGCCAAAACAAGGGCGGATTCGTGTAATAACCAATATTAAAATTTTAATATTAAAATTTTAATATTCTATTAAATTTTTAAGATATGAGTATATATATTTTATAAATTGTCCCCGTTAAAAGAGGTTAGATTTTTCTATAATGCTCATAAATATTTCATAATTTGATTTATATTTAATTTGATTTATAATTATATGATCATAAATTGAAGATTAAATTATTAAAATATTAATTTTTAGTATTTAAATATTAAAAAATTTAGAAAAAGGGTTTTTTTGAAAAATATTCAAGACTAAAAATATTTTTACAAAAATACTGTCATTTTTTAAAAGAATTTGCAAAAATACTTTTTAATTGGCAAAAATAATATATTTCAATTTATTTATTTTTGCAAAAATACGGTTTTTTGACAACTGGAATCAACTGGATGCAAAATTTGACGAGTTTCTGCAACTACATGCAATCTCAAATCAACCAAAAAAACTTAATTCAACTAATTGCGTATCTGGTTGATTTTGGTTGATTCCGTATTTTATAAAAAAAAGTCAGAAGATAGTAAAATCGTACATGGTGGCGAAGAAAATTTCGATTTGGCATACTAATCAAAATTAAAGACAATCCACCTTTTATAAATTCTTTAATTAGGTACGTGGGTAGATAGATTGGCAGTTGAATCTAACAAGACCATCATTTTGTGGGATGTTTACTATTCAACGCCACTTAAAATAAACACACACACTTGTATTATTTAACACATCGGGCTGAACGAATGTTTGACTTATAATGATGGTGAATTGCTTTTTTAGAAAATCTAAAATGATTAGATTACATGTAATCGAGAGAGGTAACATATAAAATGATCGGAATTATACTATTTATCGTATCAAATGAGTTTGATATATTTAAACTATTTTTTAATTTGAAATAGGGGTAAAATTTCGTTAGAGTTCGATATATTTAAACTATTTAGTGTGACATCAAATTTGATGTAATTTTTGGTGTGATATCAAAATAGTATAATTTTTAGAGTTGGGTTGAAAAGGAGTTTTACACAAAAATAATGTAAAAGTGAATATTTAGAATATTTTAGAGTTGGATTGAAGAGGAGTTTTACACAAAAATAATGTAAAAGTAAATATTTAGAATTGGGTTGGAGATGGTCTCAGAACATGAGGTCCTATTCGAATACTTTGTTAGACGTTGAGCGAATTAAGCGGTTCACGGTATAGTTAGAGTGGCCCGTTAAATGACTCGTTGTAAGAAATGATATATTATTGTCGTTATTTCTTATCGATTTATCAAGTCTTAATTTGATATAGTAATGTGGGTCGTTTTTGTAAAATAATGAAGAGAAATGTTACATGCAAAAAAAAAATCTCAAAAAATATTCTAAAATAATACGCGATAGTTTTTAATTCTTGAGATTTATGTTAATATTTAGAGAGGTTCATTTCATCCGTGTGAGGAAAATCAGTAACATAACCGGCATTTAGAGCATTCAGATTGGGTTCTCCAAATTTATCCAAATATTATTACTAAAAATAGTAATTCCCCAAAATCTATATATTATAAATTGCTGGATAACCCTTTCCTAATGTTTTGTATCCATATTTTGGTTCGGATATAATTTTTAACTTGAATTTGACCCACTAGACTATCTATTTTTAGGTTTGGTATCCATATTAGATTTATAAAATATCCATGTACTTATTATAACCCATTTTAAATATAGAAACTTTGCAATACAATTTTAAATATGAATTATGTTATTTATGGTAAGTTTTTTTTCTGAAAACCACTTATGGTAAGTTCTTAATACAAATTTGAAATAGAGTTTAAATTTTAACATATCTATTTATAGAAATAATCTCATAAAATATATAACATAAAAATAACATATGTAACGAAAGTAGTTCTTAAATAAATTTATAATAATATGTAGAAGCCTTACACTTATTATATAGATAATTTAACCCTTCATAATCATATTATTTAATTTGAATTATAAATTTATTTATTTATTTTATTAAATAATTTTTGAGATCCCGTGTGCAAAGCACGGGCTATAAACTAGTATTTGTTGAATTTTAGGGGTCGTTTGGTTCAGAAGACGGTATGAGTTTGGAATAAGGAATAGGGTTAGGTTGGTTTGGGGTTGAGGAATCATTCATGATATCATGTGTTTGGTTCGGTACTGGAATAAAATATGTTTCATTTAAATATTTTTTATTTATTGATTAAATTAAACTTTTATATATTGTATATGTCGAATTTAAGTTGTTATACAACTTACAAATAAAAAACAATTAAATATAAGTGATTAAAATTTTAAATTTTAATGTTAATTTATAATTTTTAAAATAAATAAAAATAAAATATTATTATTTTTTATTAATTAAAAATAAGCATAACTTATTTAAAATTAAATATGATATTTAAGATATATGTTTTAAGATTGTATTTAACTTTATAAATAATGAAATAATGAAATTTATTTTGATATCTCTACCCTCTCTCGAACCCACATCCCCCTAGATATCAAATCTGATTCCAGACGGATATAAGGAATGAATATCAGAATTTGAAAACACTCATCAAAACATCAGGTATGGTTTGGAATGAACGAAACTCATACCTGATACCAGAATTAGCCGAACCAAACGACTCCTTATTGAGTTGTCTCCATCCCATACCCCAACCCTATCTCTATACTCACTTTGTATCTACTTTTTTCTCTCATGCTCTTTAATTTTTAATTTTGACTACCAATCCAAACTTGGCATGTGGCAAGACAGTGCTAGCAAAAGAGGATGCGGTGTGTATAGTGAGTCCTCAAATATGGGGACTCCTTCTCTGTCTGTAAAAATTTTCCTCATATTGGGGATCCTGATGCAGCTGCCTTTTGGAACTAAACATATGAATATCCCTAAATAATAGAGATAGGATTAGAAACATTTTGGAATACCATTTTGATATTTTAGCATTTTTCTTGAATCAAAATTTAAGTTCAAGTATGTAATCGGATAGTTTAAGTAAGATACAATTGATTTGTTATATGAAAGATATCATTTTGAAGAAGTACTCCCTCCATCTTATATTTTTATATTAACTAGTATCATCTTTTGATAAGTTTATATTCAATTTTATTATATTTGACGGTGTTTTAAAAATTTCGGATAAATACTCGATTGAACCTATTAATCCCCTATAAAGTATCCGACCAATTCGATCTTTGAAATCCAATTAATTCTTACAAAATTTTCTTTATTGCAGTATATATAATTATTTATTAAAATACTATATAAATTAATATATGAATAAGTATAGAAATTATGATATAATAAGTATATATTTGTTAATAAATAACTAATATAATGATAATAATATATTAAATATAATTTAACATTATAATGCACCCGATTTTTACTCCGATTAATCCCTAATTTTCAATTAATCCTAAATCGGTAGCTCGACCGATCTTCCCCGATTTCCGATTTTTACAACACTGATATTTGACCGTAAATAACATTTATTATATAATTAAATAAGTTTAAAAACTTGTATTAAATAAGTACATTTTTCATTTTTTAAAACAATACCCCCTCCGTCCCTCTCATTTTTTACATTTTGGAGATGGTACCCGACATGCATTTTAATGGACATATAAAGTATAGTTTCATAAATTATTTTTATAATTTTATTTTTCTAAATAAAAATTTAACCATTCAATTTTAATTTTAAAAAAATTGTAAAAATAAGTTACGAAATAATACTTCATATATACCTTAAAATACGTGTCAGGCAGTCTTTCCGAAATGTAAAAAATGAGAGGGACAGATGGATTAAATATTTTAACTTAATTACCAATCAAAATTTATCAATTTAATCACGTAATAATTAAAATATGACATATAATTTGAGATTGAGGTAATAAAAATTATATAAGGTGAAGGCTTATCTTTATCTCTAAAAGCAGCTGCTAGTATTGGTTCGATTCATGGTTGTCGTATTTATTCTCGGGGCCAACAATAACACATTTGCTTTTTGCCGATGATATTTTTTTATTTTTCAAAGCATCTTCGTTTGAGACAAACAAGATAAAAGAAATGCTGCATTCATAAGAGATTTTTATTCTGGGCAAACAGTGAATTATCAAAAATCTGCTATATTTTTCAGTTTAAAAGCCATACGAGATAAGTAAGTGGAGATCAGGAATTTGCTTGGGGTGTTTAACAATATTGAAAATAGTAAACAGGAAAACTGTAACCCGGATTTTAAGGTGTGTGTATTTTCTTAACTGTAACTGGAAGGAAGGAATGTGATGAGGTTAAGATTAGATCTACGTTTAACAATAGTGATACGGAGACCATTTTATCAAATCGTATTTCTCAAAGTAGTACTGAAGACATGATACCTGAGGTCCATTTTGAGGATGGCCAATACTCAATGAAGTCGGGTTATTATCAATGACAACTGAGTCATATGGGAGACGTAAAAGCGCAACAATATAATGGTTGGAGGAAGCTCTGGCGTTGGAGTATTACACACAAAGTTAAAGGGTTCTTATGGAGAGTGGATCGCGATACTATTCATGTTCGTGATCTCTTAAGGGGCAAAGGTATTCGAGTTCCTATTGGTTGTGTGATTTGTGTCGGGGATATAGAGCATTTAATGTATTTATTTTTTGACTATGAATTTGCAAAAAAATGTTGACAGTATATGGGGCTCAGTTATAATACCTCGGAGGTTAAGAACGCCTCATACTGGCTTCTTGACAAGCTTTGTAACGAATAAGAAGAACGTCCGGTTAAAATAACCATAGTCCTGTGGGGTGTTTAGTGGGCTCGTAATAAACAGGTGTGGGAAAATGTGGTGTTGTCAGCTGAAACTGCTATGGTTTGGAGCTCAAAACAATTTGCAGGATGGAGGGAGGCTCAGAAGAGAAAACTGGATATATTATGTCACATCAAGAAGAACTCTATTCAACACTCTAAGAAATGGTTTGCCCCTGCAGAGAGAAATCTTAAACTGAATGTGTTTGCGTTAATTTTTGATGGATGGTGGTGAGAAATCATAAAGGCCAATTTGTTTGTGGTAGAACGATAAAGTTTGCAGCTACTATCTCGGTATTAGAAGCAGAAACGATGAACATATTGGAGGCATTAAAATGGTTGGATGAACTTTTAGAACAAGTTTTCACGGCGGAGAGTGACTCGATGCTAAGTGTTAATGCGGTGAATAAGATGAATTAAAACAGAACGGAACTTTGGGACATTATTGAGTATTATCGGTCTATACTGAGAAGTAAGAATGGTGTGTAAGTTGTTTTTATTAGGAAGCATGCAAAAAGAGTAGCAAACTTACTAGTTAGGTTACCTTGTACGTTCAATAGCTTCGTTTATTATTCGTCTCCTCCAGTATGCGTTGAAGACTTTACTGTCGGATGTTTGAGTTTTAATGAAACTGATATGTATATAAATCTTTTATAAATATTGACATACATTTTACGAAGCATATTTTACTAAAATCACTATTTTTATATAAATCTTGCAAATCTCATACATATTTTAAGTATATTATTGACAAACACTTTACGTTCTGCAACATGAACATGAACTAACATAATAACCCGTGCGAGGTACGGGTCATTTTCTAGAGTTTTTTTATGCATCGTGCAATTATAATGTTTGTAGAGCAACTCCAACAATATTCTTATATAGGCTCTTGAGTCAAATTTTGAAGAAATGGAGATAAAATTTCTCTTCAACAAGCTCCATGTCCCCCTCTGTAACATTAAGAGCTTTGAATGCTTCCTCACTTTTAGGAGTGAATATCCCCTCAATTATAATTATATTATATTTTTCTTACCCGTTATTTTATATTTAATGAATGAATATAAACATGGTAGTAAGTGTACGTTTAAAACAAAACGATTAAACTTAATATGTATAATATCGTTAGTATGTTTACAAATAAAAAGCTACAAATTAACATATATATTGAATACAGAGTTGACCAAAATCTTGAATTTTATTTAAATAAACTATATGTACTGCTCTATATTATTACCAAGTTAACTACTAACTTACAATTAATTTACTCAATTTAAAAAGATAAAAAATGCGTAACTGAAGTCAGAATGACTTGCAATCATAATATAAAAAAATGTAAAATTTACATTATTGTTTATATTAAAGTTGATTTTAATGAAAAATATTAGATTTTGAAATACAACGTATGTATGTATGTATGGGGAAATGCTAGTTTTTTTATACACTATTGTTAGCAAAGTAAGATTAAGTTATATGTATGTGTGTGTTAACATTTAAATTATTGTATGTTACATCTCTTAGCAAATTATGATGGTTTCAATTATTTATATTCTAAATATCTAATTTATGTACATGTATAATCATTATTAACATCTAGTGAGATAATTGATTACTTAAATAACATGTATTTATAATTATTTAAAAATTAAAATTATGAATAAATAAATTACTATAATTTATATATGGTATTCACATTATTAGTGACAAACAATCCATATCTATTTTTTACGCAACCGGGTATCAATCATGGTTGTAACACAAAAATGAATTATATATTTTCAAGACTTATTATTGACATTCATGATTTTTTTTAAGAATTCGAAAGAAAAACTGTATTTATATCGTTATTTAAACCGTTTTTAACTTTATTTCATTACGACTCTAATATATTTTCATATAATAATTTGATAACATTTTATACTATTCTTCTAAAATTAAAAATTTTCAGTTCGATAAAGTTTTATAAATATCAGTTGAACTGGTTAATTACTTCAAATTATTGAACATTATATGTTTTTTCCTTAAATAATATAAAATGTATTGAATCAAATGCAACAATATAGTATAGATATAACTTTTATTTGAATAATTCAAAATATTAAAGTAATTCAAAACATTTTTACAACATTATCTTGATCAATGAATATTATTGATCTAAAAGAATTCTTTTTAAAAAGTTAGTTTTTTAAAGTGAAAAATGAAAAATAAATCGATTTAATATATAATCGTTGTTTTAACAAATCTGGTGAGATCTCATTTCAAAGTTCAAATATTCTTAAAACTGGGACAAATCCAAAAATTAATAATGCGTTACGAGTGAAGTTAATATTTTGATATAAATAATCAATTGACTTGATCATATAAAGACCTCAAACGCATTAATTTATATTAACATAAGATATTAAAAAATTTCACATTATTGGTAAGATATTCTCGCCGAGCTTGTAATTTAAATTTACTAAACGTAGAATGTGACGATATTTTTCGGTCGGGTCATGTAGTCAAATTTCGAGTAATTTTTGAATAATGGGCCAAGTTCTAAAATGCATTGACTCATTATAATTCGAACTTATCTAAATATGTAATACCAATATAGATTATTTATATATAAGCGATTCTATATTCAATATTTTTAAAAAAAATTATATATGTACATTTTAATTACTTTTTTTAATAAAAAATATGTTAAAAATATATGAGATATATTTTCAAACTAAAAAATGGTTAATAAATAAGATAATAATCCATTTATATACTATACCTAATTTTATATTTGGAATTCAATTCTTTAAAATTAAATGTACAGATATTCAACTAACTATCCTTTTTTTGCGGAATTCAAGTAAGTATCTTTAAAGTTAAATAAAATATTCATTTAACACTTACATATTATGTGTATGATAAAAAACACACGTGGTAATATGGAGTAGTGGTAAGAGGTTGAATAGTTGAATGAAATAACATGAGTTCGATTTTCAAAAACCACATCTTTTATATAAATATTAAAAATATGGGTAATTTAGTATTTTCAATGAGATTTTTTAATCTCATGAAATTATACTCTTGTTCTTCTATTATATATAGAAGAGATGTTTTGCAAACTAAGAACAATACATTTTGTACTATTTTACTTTTAAAATATATAGGATTTGCAAGATTATCTTTAAAATAATAATATTTACAGAACATTATTCGCAAAATAAAAAGGTTTGCAATATTTTATGTATTAAATTACTTGCGGAACATATGTGGACCAAGACTGCAGACTCCATAAAACTTTGCTATGTATATACATATACATTGTTTTTTAAAAAAATCTTTGAATAAAATAAAAACACGAACCAATTCCCATCACGCAAATTCGAAGAACACAAAAAAGGATTGATATCACTTTATCCACTTTTCTCAAATCACTTCCATTAATTACTCACTAATCTAACAATAATATTCTTATAAATACACATATTATTCTATTGTTTTCACAAACAAGCAACAAGTAAGAGTAGTAGGTGACAAAACTACATTCCCACACTCCACCTATACACACAACCACTTGTATCTATATATCTCTCCATGTACAAATCTCTGTTTTGTAAGTTTGACTATTTGAAATTATGAAATTGAGTTACATCGGATTCCGATCAAAGACCGGCCGGAATGTCGAGAAAATTCCGGCGCCGGCGCCGGAAAACAGCTGCCGGTGGGCGAGAATGCCGGAGGAGTTGTTGAGAGAAGTGTTGATGAAAGTAGAAGCGTCGGAGAGTGAGTGGCCGGAGAGGAGAAGCGTGGTGGCGTGCGCCGGAGTGTGTCGGAATTGGCGAAATGTTATGATTAAGGAGATTGTTAGGGTTCCGGAAGTTTCTGGAGTTTTGAGTTTTCCGATTTCTGTTAAACAGGTAGTTATTTGGTTATGAAATGTTTTTCGTGTTTTTCGGATTTTTCGGTGTTTGTTTATTGATTTTCCGTGATTTTTAATTTTAAGTAAAATAAATTAATATGGTAGTTTATTTGTTTTTTGATATTTCGGCAATTGTTTTATTAATTTTCCGTAATTTTAAAAATTTAAGTTAAAAAATGGAATGTAGTATTTTTTAGGGAAGAAAAAAGAGGAAAATAGTTCACTTGTTTTGAGTAAGGTTGCTAAAGTCGAAAATTGGTTATAATGAGTTGTGTAGTTAAAGACCGAATTTCCGAGTACTTAGTGTTAAGTTTAAGTTTAAGAAATCGGTTTAACTGTTTGGTTAATCTCGGATTTTGGAGTCCTCATTTGAGAGTTGAATGGTTTAAGAGTTTTATTACAAATTAAGAATGTTATGAATGAAAAGAAGTTGTTATCGCAAAATGAAGTTGTTTTCAATGCAAATGGACGGATGCTTGGCTTGATGTTTAGGATTGATGACTATATATGTCCTTGATCAATTTCATTTAGGCGCGAGTATGTGAGTGCATTTAAGATATATGAATTTTGAGGCATGCTATGGCTAGGAGTATGGTCCGTGCGATTTGAGCATATATAGTAGGAATTAGAGAGGCGTTGTTGTAATACTGTTCTTTTGAGAATTTTTTTGTGAAGTTTTGAAATTTGTTGAAATTTATAAATGTTTTTAAAAGGTCTTGTATAGTTTTGGAAAAGTTTCTAGGAACTGCCAAAACAGTGTCGATAGCATGATAAAAGTTTGCGGGTAATGTATGAGAAAATATATTTGCTGAAAATGCATGAAAACTCAAACAAAACATGAAAATGTAGTACAATAAATCGGAGGTGTGAAACAACTAACGAAACAACATAAAAAAGGCGCAATAAAACGTAAGTGTAAAAAGTACTAGTGAATGCCGAAAAGAAGAAAAATACTTCTAAGCCTTATGAATCTCCCCTCCTCTTGTAATCCTAAGATGAATACTAGGTTTGCGGCGTAGTGGGAAGTACTAGCTGCTGTATTTGCTTCAATTTTTTTTTCAGTGACCATTGTAAACATGAAGCTGATTATATGGTCGTTTTACTCCATAAAGATTGCCTCCCCAATTTATGGTGAGCGAATCGTTAAGCTAGCTGTTCTAGGAGTGTTGACATTGTAGTGAAACTCTAGGGACTCGTAAAGATGGTAAGATACTGTGTTTTTGTTAGAAAGTGGGAATTTTTTATTTTTTGCTGTTTTAGTTTGAAATTTAGTGTCAATGTTTAATTTTAGTACTCACATTTATTTTGTTCTTCTCTTCTAATAATTAATATGCAGCCTGGTCCTAGAGATTCTCATATCAGGTGTTTTATAAAAAGGAATGGGTCGGCACATTCATATAATTTGTACCTCAGTTTATCTCAAGGTATGTATTCATATTTGCTTCTATTGGTTTTCTTAATTCCTTGGGAACAATGTGACAGTGCATCATATTATATAGGATCTCATTTAGGGTAATCTAAATCGTATCTCTTATCCAGTCAATTAATGTGTTGTTAACTTCTGGTATATCAATGCAACATACATGGTATGAAATAGAAGAAACAGTTACTAAAATTTGATATTTTAATGCTATATTGTTTTTTTATGTTTCTCCGAGTATGCCTATATTTCAAGTTTATTATACCGTGACAAGTAGATCCTTAGAGGGTATCCATTTCTTGGCCGGTTTTCTCTATTTTTTTCCTGTACCGTCTATGACTTTTGTTCTTTATCTGATCTTTACGGTAGCGCTGGCTGAAAACGGAAAGTTTCTTCTTGGTGCTCGAAAGTCTAGACATGCAACTTTCACGGAGTACATCATTTCTCTCAATGCCGATGATATGTCAAAAGGGAGCAATGCATATATTGGAAAGCTAAAGTGTGTTCTATTATTTTACTTCTTTAATGTTTGAATGCTAATAATTTCTGCCATTCTAAACATTCTTACCTTTTTCCCGTTTTTTTCCTTGGCAAAAGATCTAACTTTTTGGGGACCAAGTTTTCTGTATATGATGCTCTGCCACTTCCTACTGGAGCTAAAATGACAAGGAGTCGCTCCACTAGGCTAATAGGATCTAGACAAGTTCTGCCTAGTGTTCCTTCCGGAAGCTATCCAGTAGCACACATTTCATTTGAATTAAATGTGTTGGGTTCCAGGTAAGAAAATTCCTTTGGAGTTCATTTAATTAAATTGTTGCTTATAATATTACCGCTTATAAGTTATAAGTGGTAATATAATATTTGAAAAAAATTATGCTGTGAAATATACCAAAATACACAAATATAACACTAATATGGTTTTAGCATGTGTGAGAAGAGGGGTAAAATGGTTATTTTTTTACTAATATTTGGTATCATAGTCTTTTTTACAGAGGAAGTATTTTTTTAAAGAATTTAATCTAGACCTACCATACATGTCAAATGTAGTATTGTAATATAAGGTATAATTTATTAGTGGTAGGGCGAGAAACTTTATTTTTATTTTATTCAAGTTCAAATATAACCACAAGCATACCCTCATGCGTAAAACGTATTGGTTTGACTGGAATACTTTACATTAATTTGTAAATTCAGCAGGGGTCCGAGAAGAATGCAGTGCATCATGGACACAATTTCCTCTTCTGCTATTAAACCAGGAGGTGTGGCCCCAACACAGACTGAGTTTCGGCATAGTAGCGCTGACACTCCTCCAGCTTTGCCTATCAGCATGTCAAAATCAAGTTGCACGGATGAGGCCTTGTCTGGACCTTTATGTAGTCAGAGAGAGGGACAGCTCATTTTAAAAAATAAATCTCCCAGATGGCATGAACAGCTACAGTGCTGGTGTTTAAATTTTAACGGGCGTGTAACAGTTGCTTCAGTGAAAAACTTTCAGCTAGTCGCTTCTGCTGAGGGTGGAGAGACTACTGCTGAACATGAGGAGGTCATCCTGCAATTTGGTAAAGTGGACAAGGATGTGTTTACTATGGATTACCGGTATCCAATATCAGCATTCCAGGCTTTTGCCATCTGCCTTAGTAGCTTTGACACAAAGATTGCTTGTGAATGACACTAGCTTACAGGTTCGAATTACATCAAAAACTTCTATTCCGCAAACACCCCTTTCAATATTCACATACATGTAACACGGGATTATTCTCATGCATATGGGAGCTAAGCAGAGGCATTTCTAGCATGTAGGAAAGGGGGGGGGGGAATTGTCACCCCGATATTTTAAAAAAGAAAATTTTTTTCCCTGAAAAAACAATTTTTAAAAATGCAGCCAATTGTGTCTTCTCTTGGGTCTTCACTCTTCGTTATAAAAAATCAAAAGTACCATCTGTGTATCATAAAGTATAATTGTTCAGTACGTTTTATTGAGAAAGTTTTAACTTCTAATATCAGTAACTATACTCTAGTATATGAGAAAAAGTATAAGTGTCATTTGTCATTTGATAATTTGTTTAAATTTTTTTTAGCAACTTGTACCCCCATTTCCAAAATCATGAAATCGCGCGGGGGGGGGGGGGGGGTTCTTGATTGTCTGTACAGAGTCAGACTGGGATGTCTTTTCATTTTGTTATTCCTTACTAACCAATATATGTATCCTTCAATTAGTTAAATTTGATGCGATTTATAGAATTCAGTTGAGACCTTCATTTAGTTTGAATTTGATTTGATCAGTGGAAATCGACGAGAGTTTGGATTTGATTTATCAACCAGAGGAACTCTCTGTTTTTAGGTTTTCAATTTTTTTTTATTGTCCGGGAATAGACTTATAAAAATGTATAAAACACCCATTTCTTAGGCAGAAAATTTATTTCTTGGAAATGAATACAACTGCTATGAAATTGAAAAGATGTGTATGCTAATTCGTCTGCTGAAGTTATATCTATTCTGTGTTAAAATTAGTAAACCCTATTACAGCATAAATTAGACGAGTCAATAGTATACATAATTTCCCATGTTCTAAAACTTTGAAATATGTCTGTTGATATTTGTTTCAGCATAGACAATTGTCTCTCATCTTAACGAAGAAGGCGTAGATTACACAGAAAATTCAAGAGCTTGTTCATGTGGTTCTTTCTTCGGCAGTGACCGTAAATTGCTCGGACTTGAGAATTTAAGGAGGCTGTGTACCTATCGCGCCTACAATCTTGATATTTAACTTTCTCTGGATTTCATTTTCATAATAGTTGTAGCTCATCGACCTCTATGGAACTTGCTTCAGTCCTCCAGTCCCATTGGTCTCTTCTGGAATGTGATTCGTGTTGTAACTTTTTAAACTTCTTGTGGTGTATCTGAAGATTTACTTCATTACTTGTTAATCTTTCATTGAAATGTATACGTGGTCTTACTCTTATTCAAAAGAATGAAGATGCTGTTTTCACAAAAGACCACCAGCTCATGTGCGTACAGAAATGTTTGTTCTAGGTAAAAAGTGATATACAATGATACGTAAAGGAACGTAAAATTCCAACAAACATTTATGTAATCACTGAAAACAGTCCCTGGTGATCTGATACAAATTAGAAGCAAGTATCAGTAGCGAGGCGGACCAGGGGGTACAGGTGGGCCTGGTGGCTCAAACCTGGCTGGATCTTCGCCAACAGGACCAGCCAATGGGTTAGGAACACCTGGTGGGCCTCCAGGAGGCCCAAAACGAGGAGCTGGAGCTGGACCAGGACCAACAAGTGGATCAGTCGGCCTAGGATGATGACCCGACAAAGGCCCAGGAGGAGGATCTCTGTAATGACCAGGACGACCAAAGCCAGGAAGACAGTCCTGTAAGAGCCAGCAACAACAAAACAAGTAGAGACTGCAATAAACAAAGAATAAATTATATATATAAACAAGAAAACTTTATAGGGAGATGGTTCACGGCAAACGATTATTGCAGCATATTATAACGCAAAAAGTTTTCAGAGGGTACATGTAAATAATGGTCACATAAAAAATTCTATTGTACATGTATGGCAGAAACTTCAGCGATATGATATGTTACAACAATTGTTTGCACCAGACCGGACCCGACTTAAAATTGATAATTACTTGTATGTTAACTGAAATAGTAAACCAAAGAAGTAGAAGAGAAAGAGACCATGAAGAGATAGAGTTGCAGAAGCTACTGCAGAAGTTGCCTAACAATCCATGGCTTCTTTCTTGTCTCCAAGGATCATCTGCTGCTCTCATATCTTCTTAATCAAAACCCCTCCGGCTTTCGATATACGTTTCTCTGTTTTTTAAAAGGTTTATAGAACTCAAAACTACCAGTAGAGAAGGAGCTTAAGGAGGTGAAGATGGAGGCTGGATAAGTATGGAGTATTATGACATATGCACACTTGTGCTGTTTATATGAGCAAATAATTCCTTTTAATTCTTTTTTAGAAATTTTATAATTTTTTTGAGTTTGCACTTGGGTACGTGTCAGCAATGTGCACTGTCAAACAAAGAGTTGAACACAGCAAAAAACAAGAACTCAGAAATCAGTATATGGATATGAATTGTTATCTTTATCTGTTTATCTAACCATAAAAAAGTCAGAAATATAACTAAAACAAAAAGCCCCAGACTATTTGAGGCTGCAATCCTTCAAACAAGAACAATAAGCTTAACTTTAACTCCTTTCTTCAGTTTATATATACTTGTAACAATGGTACTACAAGTTTGACAGTTTCTTATCAGAGAAGATGAATACCTTAAATTTGGCTACAAGATTCGGCTCAAATGAATTCAACAGTCCATTACTAGATAAATTCTGTAGAAGAAGAGAAAAAAATGAACATCATGACACGATGAATTACCTCTGCGTGCACTTAACAAATATCCTGGCTCAGAAATCACAAGCACTTCACCAATGACCGCTCCTCAAATCTCCAGTAGAAGTATATGAAACCGATAACTGTGTACACAAAATTTCACTCTCGGCTGTTCCAAAAAATAAATCTCATTTCAACTTCTAAATGTAAACTAGAGTAAATTTTGAACTGCAAAGTCTGGCACGAATTTCATTTATTATAATTGATATAAGTATTAATATTGTCGAGTTTTCAATGTAAGTACAACTAATCAAAATTGGTATTGTGGGGTTTAGTATAGCACTATGGCTGTCTATTGACTTTCGTGGAAGGAACGGAGTACATTTTTTCTCTATTGTCTGGTCCGAGCAGAACTCTTACTTCTTTGAGAATCCTTCTTTGATGGCTTAGATCTCCTTGGGTCTCCACCGCCAGCAGGATCCTGCAAGGGGCCGGACCAAGTTTGCATGGGTGCTTTTGCATATGAGAAATTCATGGAACTGAATGGAACATCAGGAGGATCAAAGGTTGGATTAATGCTATGTGAAGAACCCAATGGATAACCCACGTTTGCATCCTGGTGAGGAGTTGGAAATTTCTCGCTCTTGCTCTTTGCATTTGCATGGGTGATTAGGCGTCGCTTCTGTATCAAGGAAAGATAATTGTCGAGTTAATACTATAGAGTAGTTATAATTAGACAAAGTTAAGTACACACAAAATAGATCACAAAAAAAAAACGAGACTAATACATGCATCAGATTTCCAGGATATAGATAAGGCATAGGGGAGGCATAGTATTGTGTACTTACAGGATTGATCGACATACTGCATCCACATAAACGTCTACATCCATGAGAAGAATTTAACAGGACATTTCTACTTATTAACACTATAGATTGTGTGCAATTTAAGATCCATAAAGATCCCTGTTTTCAGTAAGAAATTTTCAAAAGATGACAGGTGTTTCTGCACAAAATGTAGGAAAGTTTTTTCAATTTGGACTTTAGTATATAACTGAAAGAGTGTCATGAAAAAACTGATCTACAAGTGATTCAAGTCCAAGATAGTGGTTCCACTATTCAAGTCTAGCCTTCATGATTTATCTATTATCGTCAGTACAGAAAAATAACAGTGAAAAAACAGTAATTGAAAATAGTTTATCCATTAATATTATCCTGATGCATATTCAGAAACTGTATACCAAGTGAATTCACTTACAAGTGACAGCAAGTTCTCTTTGCAAAAATAAATTGACAGCAGAAAATAAAGTTATGTGCATGACAAAAAAAATTAAAAAAAAAGTTTATTTTTAAGAAAAGCTTATCTGGACGTACATCAAGATTTGATTGCATCTCGGCATTAGCTTCGGGAGCAGGGACTGCTCTTGCGGCTCGATCACGGGTACGGGGTTTCTTCGCACCATCATCATTTAATTTTCCAGTAGTCCTCAGTCTAGAATCATATAACCTCACAATCAAAATGGAATAACAGACAAACACAAACAACTTAATCTTCTGTTCTATGCCTGTCCCAATCTTCTGTGCTATGCCTGTCCCTATTTACGTTAACCTTTGACTTTTTGCGCATACTTCATGGCGTATGAAAAGATTTATCCATCTATATATATATACATATCTTCTTTTTTTCATGTATTTTGGTTTGTATAAAACTTCAAAGCTTAATTTTTTTAAAAAAAAATAAAAAAAACTATTTTTAATATTGTACCTCGTGTATACGAACACAAAAAGTTAAGGGCGACACGACGAAACAAATAAAACACAAGACAATGTCTATCATTTTCCTTTTCCAATTATATTTTTAGCCAATTAACATGTACATAATCAACAAGTATTGTATTGAAACGTTACTACACCATCGATTTAAAAATTAAAACATTTATTAGATACGAGAAAATAAAAATAAGAACACAAATGTAGGTATATCAAAATTTTGAATAAAAATACACACCTTCTAGCTTCTTCATCCCGTAATTTTGCATCCATCTCTTTGCTGGGAGGATATTTCGGAAGGCTCGAAGGCTCACAAGCGTAAGGTTTTGTCAAAAAAAACTGGAGAAGGGGGAGAAGAGAGTAATGGTAAGAAGTGGGAATTATAGCACAACTCTCTCCTATAATGATCTTAACCAACATGATATGGATAATGCGTATATATAGCATATAGGTTAATACAACATTTAGGCATTGGCTTTCATAATTCATCACAAATAGCAACCAACTTGACGAACTGAATAGACAATCATCAAGCTTCTTCACTTGTATTCTTATCTAAGTTGCCTAGTTTTTGTTATTACAATGAAATAGAAATCTTCTGGCGGGGATCCTTTGAAATGAAGGTGAGGAGAAATAGTCAGATAGAATACCGTGAAAATTCCCAGGACTGATGAATCAAGATCCCAGCATATACAGCACTCAGCAAATGCAAAAAAATTGTTATGTGCTACAAAGTCCAAATTAAGCAAGCCATATCTCAGGGATATTTCCTAGTCAATATAGTAAAAGATAATGGATACCATGGTGAATAAAAAAAGAATACAGAGCGTTAAAAATTTATGTACTCCACGACCAAGCCACAAACTTGGCTAGAAGCAAAGAACAGAATTGGGAAATATGTAGTTGCTTTAACAAGAGGATCGCTGAAACTAAAATGCTTTTTGGGTTGCAGTAGTATCAAGCAAAGAAAAGTTTCTTTTTGGTTTTCATCCTGCAAATATAACAAGCATAGGTGTGACACGTGAAAGATCACTCTCATGTTAGAATATGGAAACTCACTTCACTCCTCAATGCAGTTGTTGCAGTTTGGCGCTCAGCTGGGTCAATTGAAAGCAGAGTCTCAATTAGTGGCAGTGATGAAGCTGGGAAATCTTTAAACGTGCTAGCTATGCATCGTTTGTACGACTGTTGGGGCCTAAATATGGTTGCATGCGGTAACTTCGATTTTTTCCAATATTCTTCAGATGGGGAACCACATATCTTGAAAATCTTGTGTAGCTGCTCCACCTATGCAGTGCAAACATTTATTATTGTAAACGAACATCATATTCTTTAATAAAAATACGTTGGGCAAACAATTTCACATATTCAAATGAAAACCTTGAAACTACACTGTTAGATGTTGATGAGTCCTGATGCACAAAACATCATAAACAAATAGCTTCAAATTTACACTTGAGGTACAGCAAAACATTGGATATACAATATAAAGAATAAATGGACATGCTCATCAAATAAACACGGAAGATAGTAACTTTAATAATTTTTATGGTCTGTGTAGAAAACATCAATGGTTGCAATTGGAACAAAGAAACTAACTGATAGCCTGCTAGTCACAGAATATGGCAAAAAACAGCATAATCTTATTCTTTACTTCTTTATAGACAATATTCTAAGAATCATGCTCAAGATCTAAAAAATATTTCATAAAAAATAGCATCAATGCTTTGACAAATATTAACTGATGTTTTGTGTCCATTGCGACTCATCCGGGACCCCTAGCACAACTTATAAGTTGAATCTTAATTACTGTGAAAAAAATGTTTCTGGAGTTACTATATCCAACTGCTAGACAGAAGCACATTTTTTCTGTCAGTTCCCAAGTTTATTTTACCATCACCATGCTAAAAATCTCAATACCACAAGATGAAAAGAATTGTACTTCCATAGTGCTATATATATGGACTCAAATAATTCAAGTTCAAAATTCTATTGAGATCACCGTGCTAAAGAAGTTGATTAAAAAATTTTCAGTTTATGTACCTCAGTACGACCAGGCATTATAGGCTTTCCTGCCAATAATTCAGCTACAATGCAACCGGCACTCCAAAGGTCCACGCCTACACCATAATCAGTGGCCCCAAGAAGAAGTTCAGGGGGTCGATACCATAAAGTAACAACCCGACTGGTCATTGGTTGCCTGTGTTTGGGGTCAAAGAAGGATGCCAATCCAAAATCAGCAATTTTAAGTGTCCCGGAATTGTCAAGAAGAAGATTTGAACCCTTAATATCTCGATGCAACACATGACGGTTGTGACAGTGCTCGAGACCTGACAATAATTGATGCATGTAACACTTTACCTACCCATCCATATAAACATGGCATAAGAAGGGAAAAAAAAACCAATCAACAATGCTACCCGGCCAGAAGAAAATCCAAAATGAAAACTTCAAAGAACTAGCAAACAGATCAGTGAATAAAGTCCAAACCTGTGGCTCTGTAAACTTGATTGTGGGGCTTGCAGCTAATCCAGCTAAATCATGCTCCATATATTCAAACACAAGGTATAAACTACACGACATCCTTGACGTCACTAGACCTTCCAGTTTTATAACATTTGGATGATCCAGGCGACGCAGTATCAGAATCTCCCTAGCCATAAATTTAACACTCTCGGGTTCCAAATTGTCAAACCGGACCTTCTTTAATGCAACAATTTTTCCTGTCACAATATCCCTAGCTTTGTACACATTACTATATGTTCCTTGACCAATCTAACCACAATAAAAAAAATACAAAATAAACAACAAAATCACCATAAAACTAAAAACAATTCTTCTAAATCACTAAAATTTACCTTATCGATTTTCTCAAAACTATCTGCCCGACGAGGCGTCCAACCATTAATCGACTCCCCTAAAACTGCTAAAAGCCAAGATGGCCATTCAGCAGCCACTAGCCCACCATGTACATTCTTCGGAAAATTACTCAATTTCACATTCGCCTTCCTTCTCCTCTCACCACGAAGCCGAACACTCTCCTCTTTCCTTTCCTGATCTCCCCCATTTTCCACATTATAATCACCCTCCCTTCCCTCACCATTCTCTACCACAACTTTCTCTCTTCTCTCTACCACAATCGACAAATCACTCTCCACCCCCCCACCCCCACCCCCACCCCCACCCCCACCCCTTCCCCTATCATCTACAACCCCGAAACCACCCTCCCTAGAATTCGATAAATCTTTCCCAAACACACACCCCATCTCATAAAAATCCAAACTTTACCTCTCATTTCACATTCCCACAAAATCAAGAACTCAAAATCACAAAAAACCCATCAAACTAACAACCAAAATAAACCCTTTTTCACATAAATAAACCAAATGGGCTTTAATTAATACAGCTAAATTACACTAAAATTCAAGAACACAACTTTCTTGCCTAAAAAAGCAGGAACACCAATAATTATAATAAATGTTAGCCCCCACAAATCATGACAGTCAAACAAAGAACAATACACACAAATATACACACATTTAAAAAGCAAGAAAAAGAAAGTAAAGGTGCTATACAGTGCAACAAAACTAGCTTTTACTATGTTGTGAGTGTGTATCAGAGATCAAGATTTAATAAAGTTTCAATCTTTGAGCTTAAATTTAAGTAGAAATAGAAATAATTGTCAAAAAAATAAAAATGGAAAGCTTACTGGTTTGAATAATGCTGGTGTGGAAATGTGGAGTAGAAAGAAGTTAACTTGGTCTGTAATTCTTCAAACACTGTCTGTTTTACAAGTGAAATGGAAGTTCACATGTTGCAGTGAATGCATATATAATATTTTATTTTAAATAAGATTTTATCAAGATATCAATTATTGACAAATATAATTCTGAATTTTACCAAAAAAATTTTATCGTAAAAAAAAGACCAAATTTTTTGTTAATATATGCTATTTTAGCACCGAGTCATGTATTATTATATTATTAATAGCATCGAATATATACTCCCTCCGTTTCAGTCAATTTTTTACGTTTAGTTAGAGCACGGAAATTAAAAAAATATATATAAAGTAGTGAAAAAGAGGAAGAAAAGTAGGTGAAGTAATGAGGCCAAGTGATTTTTAATGTATAAAAGTGAGACAGTGGAGTAAAAGTAGCGTGAAAATGGAGGAAATTGGTGGGACCCATTGACTAATTTTAGTAAGTTTTGAAATGTAAAGAATTAGATGAGATATTTTAAAAAGGAAATCGTAAAGAAATAGTTGAAATAAAGAGGTATTAATTAGAGGTGATAGCGGTATGTTTGGTTCGGATAGATATCAAACCGGAACCCAACTACATAATTACAATTTTATAAAAGTTTAAACCAACCAAAATCTCGTAATTTAATAAAACCAAACAACTCGATCCGATTTTAATCGGTTCGGTTTACCGGTTTTTGACAGTTTAAAGCGTTTCTTATCAATTAACTCAGTCCAATGCTAGACAAGTCGTGTTATTTTGGTGACAAATCTACCTATTCTTCACCAAATTCTTTTCATTTATGAAAGTACAATATTTGTATTATTTAAAAATTGTGAAATGTTAACTTATCAAAAAATAACGCAGATTCTAATGTAATTTTCAATTTGTGTCATCTTTATCATGCTTAGCTAATTTGGCAACATGTAATTATGACATTATGTTGAGTCCACAGTTACGAAAATTAAAACCCAAATATTAGGCCCAATTGTTGATGGGCCAAACCCAAACTCAATCTAACCAATCAAGCACTCTTAGTCTTGAGTCCTTTTTTTATGTAGCATAGAATACTTTTCTATTTTTTAAAGTTTTTTATTAAGTACATACAATACAGGCTAACTCACATAAATTTCGTGTATTTTAATTTATGATATAATAATAAAGATTGATGTACATCTGCATTCACAACTAGCATACCATTAAAAATTCACCAAATTAATAAAATTTCGTGCTTATTATGTGTTCTTAAAAACACATTAAAAATATTTTTTAAAAAAAAATTAGAATAACACTCACAAAAGCAGCAAATCTATTTTTTGACATCCTTTAGAAAAGTCAAAACTCACTGGTCACTACTCATCAATATTTTGTTAGCAACAAATTAATATCTTGATAATATGTAAATTTTAATTAATTTATCATCAAAATATATTTCTATAAAATATTATTGGAACTAAAATATATTAAAAAGAATTATGGATCAGTTATTAATTTATCCATGTTTTAGTATACACTTCTCTAAATTAACTAAGATTTCAAGTTCAAAAAATTATTATAAAATAAACCTTATTATTTTTTGTTTTTCAGATTTTGTGCCAATGAGAGCCATCCAATCAAGATTGAGTCTTACTACAACCTCAAAACAGACCATGAAACAATTCAGTTTGAACAGCTTCATCTACTTCACAACACCCTGTCTGTACAAAACACATACAAAATGTCAATACACAGCCCTTTCAATTCTCTCACACTTCACTCACTCAAAGCTCAAAGCTTCAAAAGACTCTTCTCATCACATTTCATCACTCAAATTCAGGTAAAATCAAGCCCATTTGCTTCATTTTCTTTAAATTTGATAAAAAGATATGAACTTGATAGGTTTAAGCTTAAGCCCATTAAAAATTCAATTAGCCCAGTTGTTGAAACTTCATTTAGGACCAAGAATGTGAAAGACATTAATGTTCTTGTTGTGGGGTCCACTGGTTATATTGGGAAATTTGTAGTTCAAGAATTGATTAAAAGAGGGTTTAATGTTATTGCTGTTTCAAGAGAGAGGAGTGGAATTAAAGGAAAGAATAGTAAAGAAGAGACTGTAGAGAATTTGAGTGGTGCTAATGTGTGTTTTTCAGATGTTACTAGTTTGGATTCTTTGGAGAAAAGTTTAGAGAATTTAGGTGTTGAGATTGATGTAGTTGTTTCGTGTCTTGCTAGTCGTTCCGGTGGTGTGAAAGATTCTTGGAAAATTGATTATGAGGCGACTAAGAATAGTTTAGTTGCTGGTAAGAAGTATGGTGCTTCACATTTTGTGTTGTTGTCAGCAATTTGTGTGCAGAAACCGCTTCTTGAATTTCAGCGTGCCAAGCTGAAGTTTGAGGATGAGTTGATGAAAGAAGCGGAAGGGGATAAGGGGTTTACGTATAGCATTGTTAGGCCAACTGCTTTTTTTAAGAGTTTGGGAGGACAGGTTGAGTTGGTGAAAGATGGGAAGCCTTATGTGATGTTTGGGGATGGGAAGTTGTGTGCTTGTAAGCCGATGAGTGAGGCGGATTTGGCTTCGTTTATTTCAGATTGTGTGTTGAGTGAAGATAAGATTAACCAGGTTTTGCCGATTGGTGGACCTGGGAAGGCTTTGACACCGTTAGAGCAAGGAGAGATGTTGTTTAGGCTTGTTGGGAAAAAACCTAATTTTATCAAAGTGCCGATTGAGGTCATGGATTTTGCTATTGGGGTTCTTGATTTCCTTGTCAAGATATTTCCCGCAATGGAAGATGTGGCTGAGTATGGGAAGATTGGAAGGTATTATGCAGCTGAAAGCATGTTGATTTTGGATCCTGAGACTGGAGAGTACAGTGCTGACAAAACACCAAGTTATGGCAAAGACACACTGGAAGAATTCTTTGAAAGAGTACTGAGAGAAGGAATGTCTGGTCAGGAATTGGGAGAGCAGGCAATTTTTTGATTAATTATAGTTTAAATACTTAAATGCTTGATTTTATCAGTCAGTGCTTTCCAAGCTATGCGGTTTTTTATCTAGTAACTGAGAGTCTGAGATTGCTATGAAGTGTGAACTGCAAGAAAGAAAAAAGAGTAAAAAAGAGGGACCCTTATGTAAAAACTAATTGTACTGAAACTAAATTATATTTCTGGCAAATGATAAGGTGCTTGCCTTCGTTTCCATCTTGTTTGAACTTCGCTTGAAGAACCGCAAAGTTTGCAGTAGAGTTTTTACTTTATTAAAATCACTATGAGCTGCATCTGATACTTTAGTTGGATGTAATTTCATAGTTCAGATAGTAGTCAACTCTATGTTATGTTCGTGATTTCTGAATAAAACTTCTATTCACAATAGGGGGACTTTGTTGGTTCAAGTTTCTCTGTTAGATTTACATCATGTAAGTTAAAGCTTTGAGCAGCTTAAACTTGATAGAATTTCATGTTTAGCTTTCTAACAGGTCACAAGTCATAACCTGGTCAATCATAATTTTGAAGCCTGTTATTGCTGATTGTCCAGTTTTACTTGCTTGCTAGGTTGACTGAATGTGCAAGCTTATGAACTTGATATAGTTTACTATTATATTCTCAAATTGTCTCTAGTTTATACAATACTAATAGTTTGTGTTAAGCTGAATAAGAAAGTTTATTCCAGTTTTTAGTGTTGCCGCAGACAATATCACTCGTTAAACAACTACAACCACTCTGCACTAATAGTTTCTGTTTAAGGCTCTGTTGGTACTTCAGCGCAATGGCACAGCTCCCTTCTCTAGAGCTGATGTATCTTAAGGCAGCACACTTGCAGCTATTGCTGCAAAATTTTACAGGCTACTATTAATCTCATCTTTGCACATTATATCATATTTATATGGTCGATTACTATTAGCTCTGCTTATGAGCTTCTGGACTAAATTGAAACCATGAGAATACGATTACGTATTTATATTGTTAAAGAGTATAAGATCCTGTTTGGGCCTTCCTCTACCACCTTAAGGTTTTAGACGGACTGGTTAACATGGTATCAGAGCTCAGTTTGGATTGGTTACTTAATATACATATATGATATGTGTGTGTTAGTGGATGCAGAACTACTTTGATCTGGAGCTATGCTAACAGTTCTAATACAGGATAATCAGGATAATGTAAAGGTTTATGCAAAGGTATGCCTGCGGAAGTAACATTGAAAGTCTTGCCAAAATTAACACACTGTTAATCAACAAACACATTTTCCACAACATAAACTCTTATTTATGACTAATATTAAGTTTATACAATTTATTAGCCTTCAGTTTTGCCAGCTGCAGTCAGAAACCTTTCGAAATTTTATATGCAGATGTCGAATTTGACTGGATATATAACATTTTAAAAATGCCATGACAAGTTTTTAATTAGTTATACGTGTTGATTAACAAAGATCCTCGAGTTTTAGGAAAACGGGTTACTTAACAATACATATGTTAGAATATAACCAGGGCCCTTTCCAGGATCTTATATTCTGACAACGTACATTCGGATTTGTTCAAAATAATTACAACAGCTAAGGGTGAAAAGATTGAAAGATTCACAATCTGGGCAATAAACACAACTGAAGTATACAACAAAAGTACAAGAAACAGAAAATGCTATTATTTCAATCAGGGTCTTGATTTGTGAAGTTCATATATCAGCAAAGACCGTTGTTTCTGATCTTTGATTGTGTAATAACGTAGAACACAATCAGGATGGATAACACAATGGAGGCGAACAAAGAGGATAAAACTGAGATTCCAATGTGTCGACAATAGGAATCATAGACATTGCAGATCTTGTGCCATCCTACATTCGAGTTTCCTTTGAGTCCTAGGTACGCTACTTCGCCTGCTACTCCTGTTGCTGAAGCTATTATTCCCAGTAGCAGCTGCATCCAATAGAAAATTTTAGTTGCACTATCAACATTTTGCTATTATATTTACTAATCGTACAAAGACGAGGGATAGAGCATACCACGTCTATTATAACAACACACGACACAAATTTTCTCGAGCTACCAGATCACTTCATGAGAGCAGAGAAGGATAAGAGTGTAGTGATTATGCTGTAGAGGCAAGCCACTGAGAGTACTGCTAATGAGTATCTGCACAATCATGAGTAATTTTTAATATCCATGCAGTTTTATATATACTCTCTCTGTCCTAATAAGTGTCACTTTAACTTTTAACACGTATTTTGCCACTATTAAAAAGGTACTTTTGCACATTACTATTTAGAAAAAGAAGATTTGAAAGGTAACATTTAAAAGTACCTTTTTTACACCTTATTTTGGGACAGAGGGAGTACTACTAACGTTCAAATTTCTTTACATTTTCTTTAATCTCAAAAAAGACATTGACACAAAAAGAAAGTTATAACTTACATGAAGGCTGGTATATCGGAGAATTTAGCTGACTTGGGAGAGCCATAAGGAGGGAACGGAATCGGAATCAACTCGGTTTGCTTACTGGTAACTAATGCCATTACAGAAGTTAAGGTTGTCGTAAATAATACGAATCTCAGTATCACTTCAATCAACATGTATTTGACTGAAGTACTGCCCATATTGGCCATTTTCAGCTCTACTTGTAGTTGAGATTCTTGGTTTACTCTTGAAGCCATGAATGTGTATGAAGAGGTGAATTTGGTGTTGGTGAGACTGGGAGTTATGAAAATAGTTCTTTATATAGGAGAATTTGAGGGTGTAAACACATGTTTGTGAGAGGAAGTAACATGGAAAGGCTACTCAAATAGACACTGTTTAAGCAAGGAAAACACTAATAGCAACATAAATACCCTTCAAATTTTTTTATTGTAAAGGTAACTAATTAAAAAAATGAAGATGAGCACACAGGCATGCATCTGGGCTGTGGAGGAGGAAAAAGACTTCAGTTTTGGCAACTGCATAGTTTTAAATGCAGATTAGTTTGACGAATTTCAGAATTTTGATTATATTTTTTTAATTATAACAAAAAGTTTTTATTTAATTTTAAGAAAATGGCATCTATGGGGATACTTATTATCTGCAACTTGGCGACGAGAGCACTTGTGCCATCCCTGTCTTTATTCTCATTTCTGAATCGAAATTGCTAAAGATTATAAATTAGTTTTCAAAACAAATTTTAAAGATCACGTATCATGGTCTAATTGGTTACGGTGTAATTAATAATAATAGACTTATAAATTTCACCAACAAAAATATCTCAAAAATCATTAATATCACGCCATTTAAAAACAAATTTTAGTATCCAATTTGGTACTAGATGAAGTTCCCGTACAAACAGATATCCAAAATTTTGCACTACCAGATGAAGTTCTTCAGTACCGGCAAAACGTGCAATTTCACGATGAATCATGGTGTGCCAAAGGTGCACTGTAATTTCCAAATTCTCACATTGTTACTATGTAATCGTATTACTACATAAATTTAAATTTAAATGGCTAGGATTACTTGCGGTAAAAATTGAATCTAGTATATATATCTATAGCGAAATTTTAAGTTACTGGATGCAGGCCTGTCAATGGAGTGAAAATCCGATCCGACCCGATCCGATTCGAGACCATTTTAGCGGATATTGATCGACCTATTAAAAATCCGATCCGAGATCCGATCCGATAAGAAAAATCCGATTATAAATGGAACGGATATGGATATAGGTCGATCCGATCCGTTAATAACCCGATCCGGTTTATATATATATAATGTACTAAAAATAATTTTTAATAATTCTAATTTTAAACATATTATCCTCGAATCAAGTCTCATTATTTATATTTCGTTTGGTTAGGTCTCTTTAGTTCAGTCCATTTTTATAACCCTGGTTCTTTTACCTTTTAGAGCCGCATAACCCAAGTCCCAATTCATATAACAATTTCATTTCGCAACATCAATTTTTTTTCATTGTTAAAATTAAAATAGTGTACAACCCAATAGTATGTTTATTTTAAAAAGCGAATTGTAGTGCATAATTTATCTTTGGACTTCGTTGTATTCTACTTGTTTATTAATATTTTCCGGAATTGTCAATTTTAGATGGATATTGTAATAATTTAAGTTAAAAATTAAATATATATAAATGGAGCGGATATCCGATCCGAAATCCGTGATCCGAACGGATTCGTATATGAATTGACCTATAAAAAATCCGGAGTCGATCCGATCCGAATCCGAATACGAAAAAATAAATAAATATGGATATGAATTTAGGCCGATCCGATCCAAACCCGATCCATTAACGGGCCTACCTGGATGCATTCCTTTGACAACAATGTTAAGTATATTGCACGTGTATATTATTCATAAAAATTAGTGGCCCAAGAAATGGGAATTCAATTAATGGGAATCGGTATTAATGGGTTTGAGAATAAAATTTAAGCTAAGAAATACGGGGAGGTTGATTTATCCACGCGGAGAAAATGAGTCCAGACACTATCGAGCTTAAGAGTCCGCCTCCTTGGGGGTTAATCATGAATGAAACACTTCCTTAGTAATTTCATAATTTCATGGTATTATTTTATACTAACTTGTACTAAAATTTTATAATGTACAAAGATATATTCTTATTTCTACATTGTTGCATATTAACTTTATTTTTAATAATTTTTTATAATACTGTTGCAAAAAATCTGTATATATTGAAAAATGTACGGATAAGAAATTGAATTACAGTTATATATAGTGATAGTACTTACTGATAGTACATACAGCTCCTGGTAGGCCTACTCCTAAGCGCCTAACTCCATACAGCTCCTGGGAGGCCTACTCCTAAGCTCTAACTCCATACAGCTCCTAGGAGGCCTACTCTTAGGCCCCCAACTCCACGAGGCTCTTGGGAGGGGTAGTCCCGCACGACACCACTCCTAACAAGCTCAGTCCCGCAAGCAGAACCCTGATAGACCCCAGCACGTGAGACGTTGGCCCGAGCACGTGACGGGGACAACTGTCACACATCAATCATGGGAATAATCAGGACACGTGTCAGAGGATCCTCAAAACACTCCTCAACCAGTCCCGCGCTGACACGTGTAAAGCATCCACTCCCGACAGGTGTCCTCCGCTCCCAGAACCAATGACTACGATTCAGAGGTACCAACCCCAAAACCCTACCCTTGGGCTATAAATAGCCCAAGAAGGTGAGGTTTTGGGGTTAATCATTCTTTCACACTCATATATACACACAGCCACCATACATTCATATTCATCCTCATCTTCCCAAAAAGCTAGTTCTTACTCTCATGCCGGAGGCGCCGCGGGACTCCAACCCCCCTTCCGGTGTCGTTTTGTAGGAACCCGACCACAGCTACACCTCTACAGCGGCGAAGGATCCAGGACGGCGTCGAAGGAGCAGCCCCGCCACCAGGAGTTATCATTTGGCGCTAGAAGGAGGGGCTCTCCATCCTTGGGTCTCGGTGCCCCTGGATTCACCTTCATCAGCAAACTCTTCAAAGAGTCCATTTATTCAAACTTGTAAGAACTCAAGCAACCAACCCTTTCCGTAAACATGAATGTTGCTCATATCGGCCACGTTTGTATGCGCCCGTTACTTTAGGCCACGTTTGTGTGAGCCCGTTTTGTTGGTTAAGCCACGTTTGTGTGAGCTATCGTTAGTTTTAATCGTTATTGTTCTAGTTTGAATATAACTTTGCGTTGTACTTCATCGTTGAATAGTCCCATAAAATCGTTTGAACTGCTCCCAGGAAGCTATTTGCTAGTATTTGTTGTTATTTTGGGTAGTTTCTGCAAATTTCATAAAGCAACCTTAGACCGATATTCTCTGTGCCATATTGTTGTCATTTGTTGTTGGTGTTGTTGAGAAATGGCAAGACCAGGAAAGAATACCTCTGGGAGGCCATCTGCTAGTGCTCAGGTCCAGGAGCCGGACCACTCCCAGGCTCTCGACCCAGGAGCCGAGAGAGAAACATTCCAGGAGCAACCACTACACACTCCCGTAGTGGAGAGAATTGTAAACACAAGGGATGCCAGGACCCTCATAGAGCTCAATCAGTACAAGTACACAAATGTCCCGGTAGCCGAAGAGCACATGGCTAACCTCACAAGTGATGAACTAGCAGAAGCAATCAGACTATACAGACAGGAGCAGACCCGCCTCCAAGAAGAGGCAGAACTAGAGGAGGAGCCGGAGGAATCCGGGGACTCCCAGCAATCAAAGAGGTCGGTGTTCGACCGCATTGGAGCCAAGGGGAAGAAAAGCAAAAAAGATCAAGGCAAAAAAGAAGCAGAAGCTGCTAAACAGAGAAAGTTGGAAGAAGTCCGGGAGCAAATCAGGAAAGAAGAAGAAGCAAAGCTTGAGCTAAAGATCCAAAAGAGAATACAATTAGAAGAAGAGAAGCTGTTGACTAAGCCTAGGAGCAAAAGAACCCGGAGAGACCCCACTCCGGAGCTGATTTCTGATGATGAAGAAGAAGAGAAGCAGAAGGACCTAAAAGACATGATCTATGAATTGCAGAGGAAGATGGACAGAGACTCAGGAGTGGAGATTGGAGAAACACTCACTCCTTTCAGCTACTCCTTAGAAGCTATCCCCCGGCAGCGGGACTTGAAACATTACAACTTTGACTCCTTTGATGGTCTGGGAGACCCGGAGGAGCACTTGAACTACTTTGAACAGATAGCGCAGATATACTACTACAATGACTTGACGAAATCAAGGTTCTTCGCTTCAACACTTAAGGGAGGGGCCCAGAGATGGTTCAGCAGAATCCCCTCCCGCAGCATCCATTCCTGGAAGGAATTTCGAGCCTCTTTCCTCAGGAGATTTCGGGCGAACAAAACGCACGAAATGCACATGTGTCACCTGGAGACAATCCGGCAGCACGACAATGAATCCCTATCTGCATACATGCGCCGGTTCCAGGAAGCAATCAATAAAGTTTCAAATCTGGATGAGAGGGAAGCTTTAAGCATTTTTAGAAGAAATCTGGACCCAGAGCACAACGAAAGGTATATTGTGGAGCTAGTCAATAAGGAGCCGCAAAGTCTGGCAGCAGCTTATTCCATGGCCGCCAGATTCATTAAGGAAACAGACGTGCTCCAAGCAATGAGAATGACCCGGAATGGAGGGTTCAGGAATAAAAACACTGATGACCGACCGAAAGGAGGTTACCATCAGGACAAGAAATTCAAGCAAAGCAACCAAAGCCAAGAAAGACAAGCAAACCCGGTTTTCCAAAGACTTGGTCCTAAGCAGGAGTCGAACAGCGACCCAGGACCCGTGAAGCAAGCTCGGGAGCCGAAGCAGGAGCCGGACTGGACTCCTCTCAACATGACCCGGGAAGAAATCTTGAAAGAAGTCAAAGAAAAGCCTTTCTATTATCCTCCGAAGCCAATGCAAACTCCTCCGGAGAGTAGGCCCTACAATAGGCAATGTGATTATCACGAGACCCATGGCCACAAAACCGAGAATTGCTTATCACTAAAGTACTTCATTGAGGACCAAGTGAAAAAGGGGAATATGAACAAGTACTTAGTTCGGGACAACAGCAGAGGAGAAACACAGAAGAAAGGAAAGAATATAGTCAATGTGGTCCTAGGCGGATCCTACTCCCCACCCGGGAGCCCGGGCTTCGGCGAAGAAGTACTCTCAATCCAATCGCTCCCAGACCTGGTGATATCCTTCAGCAGCAAGGACTATGAAGGAGTCAACCCTCATCACAATGCAGCTTTGGTTGTCACTCTGGACATCTTTGATAATGAAGTAAGAAGAATGCTCATAGACAATGGCTCCTCAGTAAATATTCTATTCAAGCACACAGTGGATAGAATGCAGCTAGGGAGCGTCTGCTCAAATGAATGTCGAGAAGACCCACTCTATGGCTTCGGCCACAACTTAGTCCCGATCCAAGGAACTTTGTATCTGCCAGTCATTTTTGGATCTGCTCCTAACCAAGTGACTCATGTCATCAATTTTTATGTGATCAACGCTCCTTCCTCATACAACGGAATTATTGGCAGATCAGCTCTAACCATGATGCAAGCAATAACTTCAATCTCCCATCTCAAGATTAAGTTCCCAACCCCGACGGGAGTCGGGGAGATTAAAGGAGATTACGGAGTTGCTGAAACATGCTACAACCAGGGGTTAGTTATGGCAGAAACCCATCAAGATAACAAGAGGAAGGCTACGGTCCTTCGCAAGCAACAAAGCACGAAGAAGCACCGACCCCGGACAAGGGAAGAACCAAGCAAAACAAGTCCAGAAGAACTGGCAAGCAACCAAGTCATGGTAGTGGACAAGACAAATCGAGTCCTAGACCAACCTCGTCCTACCATGCAAGCAACCGAAGAACCTGAAAAAGCAAACAACTATCTAAAGAAGAACTCTGAAGCCCGGATTCATCAAATGATCTCAAACAAAGAACAATCAAAAATTGAAGCAGCAGTCGAAACAGAAGAAATCGAAGTAGATGCAACCAATTCAAGCAAAAAAGTGAGGATTGGGTCAGGACTCGAGGAGTCCTTCAAGGAAAGATTAGTTTCCCTGCTCCGGGAGTATAAAGATGTTTTTGCCTGGAGTCCAAGGGATATGCCAGGACTACATGAGTCCATAGCAATGCACAGCTTGGATGTCAACCCCAACAAAAAACCAGTAAAGCAGAAGAGAAGAAACTTTGCTCCAGAGAGGCAGAGAGCCATTGACGAAGAAGTAGAAAAGCTACTCAAAGCAGGAATCATCAAAGAGATCAAATATCCGGAGTGGCTAGCTAACGTGGTCATGGTTAAGAAGTCCAACGGCAAATGGAGAATGTGCGTGGACTACACTGACCTAAATAATGCATGCCCGAAGGACCCGTATCCCCTTCCAAACATTGATCAGCTCATAGATGCCACCTCAGGACATGTAATGCTAAGTTTCATGGACGCCTTCTCCGGATACAACCAAATAAAGATGAACCCGAAGGACATCCCTAAGACAGCATTCATAACTCACAGAGCAGTCTACGCTTATGTGATGCTACCCTTCGGGCTTACCAGCGCATGATCCACTTACCAAAGAGCCATGAATAAGATATTCAAGTCCCAGATTGGGAGAAACTTGGAATGCTATGTCGACGACATGATTTCTAAATCAACAACTATACAAGGGCATGTGAAAGATCTGAAGGAATGCTTTGAAAATCTAAGGAAGAACCAACTCAAGCTAAACCCGGAGAAATGCACCTTCGGAGTAGGAGCAGGGAAGTTCCTAGGATTCATGATCAGCAGCAGAGGCATAGAAGCCAATCCGGAGAAAATAAAAGCAATCCAGGAGATGAAAGCTCCCAGGACACAAAAAGATGTGCAGAAGCTAGCAGGATCACTAGCAGCACTCAGGAGATTTGTCTCAAGACTAGCAGAGAGGTGCTTACCTTTCTTTGATCTACTCAAAGGAGCAACCAACAAGAAAGAGGTAAACTGGAGCCCAGAGTGCCAGAAAGCATTCGAGGAAATCAAAACTTACCTCTCTCAGCCACCAGTCCTACTAAAGCCAAGCCAGAAGAGCCTCTCTACTTATACTTATCAGCAGTAGCACAAGCCGTAGGAGCTGCCCTGATCAGGGAAGAAAATGGAACACAGCAACCAGTCTACTACGTAAGCCAAGTCCTAAAAGATTCAGAAACAAGATACCCAAGATTGGAGAAGTTTACTTTTGCTTTGGTTACAACATCAAGAAAACTCAGACACTACTTCCAAGGGAGGGAGATCAAAGTAGTAACAAATCAACCACTAAGAAAAATACTCCACAAGCCAGAAATCTCGAGAAGACTTGTTAATTGGGCTGTGGAATTGAGCCAGTTCAACCTAAGCTTCATTCCCAGGACTGCAATCAAAGCTCAAGTTCTTGCAGATTTCATAATCGAATGCAACTTCCCAGAAGAAGACCAAGAACCAATGGACATGGATCAGGAGCCAAAAAAGGAAATTAGTCCGGGAGCCTGGACCTTAAAAGTAGATGGTTCTTCAACAACCGAGAGGTCAGGAGCCGGACTCATACTCAGGAGCCCAGAAGGATTCAAGATTCAGACAGCTATATCCTTCAACTTCCCGGCAACAAACAACCAAGCAGAATACGAGGCGCTGATCGCAGGACTAAAGCTCTCCCGGACTCTAAGGGTCCAGGACTTACAAATTTACAGCGACTCCCAGATAGTGGTCAAACAAACAAACGGAGAATACATAGCAAAGGACCCTACTCTGGCGAAGTACCAAGCACTGGTTCAGAGCTACTTAGCTTCAATCCCAAGCCACCAAATCCTCCAAATATGCCGAGAAGAAAATGAAGAAGCGGATATCCTATCCAAATTAGTCCGGAATTCATCAGACCTAGACTGCTCAGTCTACTTCGAAGAGCTCCACAAACCATCCATTGAATCCGGAGAGGTCTTGGAAATAGAAAACACTCAAAATTGGATGACTCCCTTCATAGACTACTTGGACAAAGGGGAACTCCCAGAAGATAAAGGAAAAGCTCAAAGATTGAAAGCAAAAGCAGCCAAGTTCTTCCTCGAAGAAGGAGTACTCTACCGCATGACCTTCTCATCTCCTACCCTGAAGTGCATTGGCCCAGAAGAAGCAAAGTACTGCTTGGCAGAAGTGCATGAAGGAATATGCGGAGACCACATGTCTACAAAAGCCCTAGCTCATAAGATCATAAGACAAGGCTACTACTGGCCAACAATTCATCAGGATGCAATACAATTCGTCAAGAAGTGCAAGGAGTGCCAACTCTTCAGCAATGTATCCCGAATAAGCCCAGTCCTACCATCCTCAGTCCTGTCACCTATCCCCTTCGCTGTTTGGGGTATTGATATCATGGGACCATTCCCTCGAGCAAAAGGAGATCTAAGGTACCTACTAGTCTCTATTGATTACATGACAAAATGGGTTGAAGCAAAAGCAATGAGGACAATAAATCAGCAAGACTGCATAAAGTTTATGAACAACATTTTGATGAGGTTCGGGATACCACGAGTCCTAGTATCAGACAACGGACCTCAATTCATTGGATCAGAGTTCGAGTCCTACCTACAAGAGCGCGGGATCAAGCACAAAAAATCATCAGTGGCATATCCCCAAGGAAATGGCCAAGTAGAAGTTACGAATAGAATCCTGCTCCGAGGTATCGAGAAAAGACTCAAAGAAACCAAAAGTAAGTGGCCAGAAGAACTACCAAGCGTACTTTGGTCCTACAGAACAAGCCCAAGGACAAGCACAGGAGAAACTCCATTCAAACTAGCTTATGGAACAGAAGCAATGCTGCCTATTGAAGTGGGCTCTCCTTCACACAGAGCAATAAACTTTGAAGAAGAAGCAAATGAAGAAGGACTCAAAACAAACATGGAACTAATTGATGAGGTCCGGGACCAAGCTGTACAAAGGATGGAAAAATACAAGGAGAAAACAAGAGAGCACTTCAGTAAGAAGTCAAGAGTCAAAAACTTCCAAGTTGGAGACTTAGTCCTTCGAGACACTGAAGCATCAGATCCCACAAACACCGGAAAGTTAATGCCCAAATGGGAAGAACCATACAAGATCAAAGAAGTCCTCAGGCCAGGAACCTACAAGCTCCTCAACATGGATGGCTCAGAAGTCCCAAACACTTGGCATGGACTAAGGCTAAGGAAATTTTACCAGTAGTGAAGCAAACAAAGCAATAAAAAAAACTTGTAGCCAATAGGGCAAGCAACCAAAATATTTCTCCTTCTATATTGTATGAATGATCAATGAAAAGCTTTCTCTTTAAACTTGCATATTTTTCAAAAACAATCACTAGTCCGGACAACCTATTGGTCTGGACTAGAGCAACCAAATTCTATTAGAATTAAATCTCTAAGCAACCACTAGTCCGGACAATCTGTTGGTCAGGACTAGAGCAACCAATTTTTAGTTTGAATTAATCTTCTAACTAAAAGCAGCCACTAGCCCGGACAAGCTATTAGTCAGGACTAGAGCAACCAACTTTTACTTAGAATTAATTTTCAAAATTAAAACAATCACTAGTCCGGACAAACTATTGGTCTGGACTAGAGCAACCAAATTCTATTAGAATTAAATCTCTAAGCAACCACTAGTCCGGACAATCTGTTGGTCAGGACTAGAGCAACCAATTTTTAGTTTAAATTAATCTTCTAACTAAAAGCAGCCACTAGTCCTGACAAGCTATTAGTCAGGACTAGAGCAACCAACTTTTACTTAGAATTAATTTTCAAAATTAAAGCAACCACTAGTCCGGACAAGCTATTGGTCTGTTCTATTAGAATTAAATCCCAAAGCAACCACTAGTCCGGACAAGCTATTGGTCTGGACTAGAGCAACCAAATTCTATTAGAATTAAATCCCTAAGCAACCACTAGTTCGGACAATCCGTTGGTCAGGACTAGAGCAACCAATTTTTACTTAGAATTAATTTTCTAACTAAAAGCAGCCACTAGTCCGGACAAGCTATTAGTCAGGACTAGAGCAAAAATCTACTTGGAAAATATTCTAAGGCAAAAACATTCTAAGGCAAAAACAAACTACAGAAACAAAGTAAACTAGCGTCAAGGAAAGCATTCATTACAAATTCAACGTCCTCAAACAAGCCCGGACCAAAGTACTACAAGAACCAAATATTATCAAGTCTCAAATCAGTAGCAGTAGCAGTTTTACAAATAAAATATATATCAGGACTCCGGAGCATTGGAAGGCAGGAAACTGGGGCAAGGACCGTCGAACGGCTCCGGTTCACCTAGCCCAAGTTCAATATCTTCCTTGACTTTGATAAACTCAGATACGAAACTATCCCAATCAGCCTCCGGATTCGTCTTGATATGCTTCTCAGCAACCAACCAGCATCGAGCTATCTCCGGAGCACCAGCATTGGCAAGAGCTCTATCGTACTCCTCAGATCTTTTAAATTCTTCAATAACCTCAGCCTCCGGACGAACAGCTGACATTTGCCTCCGGAGCTCTGCCAATTCGGATTTTAAATCAGAAACCTCCCTCTCCGCTTTATCAGCCCGGATAGTCACTTCGTTCAGATTCTTGTTCAACCCGGACAAAGAGTTATCCTTCTCAATTATTTGGTCCCGGAGCCGACTAATCTCAGCATCCTTATCAGCAACAGCGCTCCGGAAACCTTTAATCTCATTATAAGCAAGAGAGGCGGATCCAGCCATATATCCACCAAGCTACAAAAGACAGAAAAACTTAGAAAAATATTCTAAGTCAAAACAACACAATAAACAAGAAGCAAGAACAGAAAGAAAATACCTGACCCCAAAGCCGGGAACACTCCTTCATTGTGGCATCGAATCCGGACCCATTCATCTTACCCCACTGAGTTTGAGTCGGAATCCCAGCCATGAAACGAGCCACCCTCTCCTCCAGCACCGGACCATCTTCATCCGGACTATCAACATCAACTGCTTTCCCTTTGCCAGCCCCGGACCCGGAGCCAGCTTCATAGTTTTCAGCCCTAGGAGGTTTCGACCCAAGAGTCCGGAGCCTCTTCCTCCTCCTCCCAGAATCAGCACCCGGAGCCTCCCCAATAGGGCCTAAATCCTCAAGATTGTCAAACTCATTACCCATATCCAACTCAACATTACGCTCCGGAGTGGATTGGTTCACAGGAACTTCGGGCCCCAGATTGGGGACGGCATTACTCTGCGATCCCTCCTCAGCCGAGGCGTTCGATCCGGAGCCAGCAACAGCATTCTTTTTAGGCAACTTGAAAGCCTTGCCCAGACCTTTCAGAGCATCACTGTACGCTGAAGACGACATGTCCGGATTGTAATGGGGCAAGCCTGCAAAGAAAACCAAAAACACAAGTCAAAACTGATACAGAATCAAGGCAAATAAACAAATACAAGAAACATATACAAGGTCCGGACAAAAAGAAACTACTTACACCCTATTCTATGCATAGTCCTATACATCATAAACGTATCCCGGGTCATTTGAAAACCCAAGCATTCACAAAATGCAAAAATCATCCGGAGCGCATCCCCCCGGAGAACATCCCTTCGGAAACTAGTCCGGACTCCTTCAGCAGCTATGTAGGGAAGATAAAACAAATCCAAGCCCCTCAGCAGGATAAGCTCTCCATTCCAATGCTTCAGAGAAGACTGCTGAATCACTGGCCTATAAGAACCCCCATAACCGCACTCAGCAGCCCGGAACCGAATCTCATAAAGAGGGGTCTGACCGGACCGGACCAGATGAAATAAGTGATGCCATAGTTTAAAAGTGGGCTGAACTTTAAACTTATTACAGGTGGCAATAAACCAAGTCATCCACTTTATTCCGTTGGGCGTAATCTGCATCGGAGAAACCTTATATACATATTTGCATAAATGCTTGAGAAACAAGTGCCAGTGCGGGTTCCACCCGGACCGGAGATGCTCCAGCCATACCGGAACAAACCCATCAGACGGCCTATGATAAATCCTTTCGTCCGGAGTCGGCCACCTCCACTCAATCCGTCGATCTAGTTGAAAGGCAGCCCGGACTGAAGAATCCTGCGCCTCATGGTCCAAGGCGGCGTATTCCTCCTTCAACTCATAGGGCTCCTTAGCCACTATGCTCCCAGAAAATTTCCTATCCAACTCTTCCTGATTGTAAGGCCCCGGAGCCGCGTTCTGCTGCCTAGCGTATCCGGACCTAATGCTCCTATAGTAAAAGCTATCCTCAATTTCCTCACTCTTAGTCACGAAATATCCGAGATTCTCAACCCATAGCCCCTCCGGACTGCACGGTACCTTCCTGGAGGAGATCTTAGCAACCGAAAGCTTCGTTATGGCCTCGGAGTCCGAAGTAGAAACTTTCTTACCCATTTTAACCCGCTCAGAATACTCAGAATCCGAACTAGATGGCCCCGGATAACAAGTTATGTAGGCCTTGGCAAGAGCTTTAGTCCGGACCATAAACCTAAAACAAGTGACAAAGGTTAGTCTATAACCCTACAGTTTATTTATTTTCAATGCTAGATGGTCCGGACTACCCTATTATCAATTTTATTACAAGCCAAAGGTAGCCAGTCCGGAGACCCAATCCAAAAGAAAACAAAGCTCCAAAACCCAGCAGGAGCACCGGACTGAGAGAACCCCGAAGTTAAACACCCAAAACTAGCCTAATACTCCGAAATCAAACGACACATCAACACAAAAACAACAACCAATTACAAGCTCCAAATCCTACCCTATCAGTCCGGACTAGTTATCCAAGTCCGGACCCTAACAGAAAACCATAATTCCAGAAACACTATCATTACAGGATCAAACACCAAAACATAAACATATACATATACACATACATACAGCAAAACACCCAAAACAAAATACAAGAACACAGAATCTCTACAACGAAACCATGAAAATCAAGAAAGAAACAAAGAAAGAGAACAACACTTACAAGATGGAGAAAAAACGGAGTGACTGGGAACGACCAAGAAACAACCACTGCCAAGCAACAGCGACAGGCGGCGACGGCAAGAACAACAAAGGAAACTTCCAGAGAAAAAGAGAAAAATAGAAGAATTGGAGAAGCAATAAAAAGAAAAAAAGAAGAAGACAACACCTCCTTTTATAGGGGGGTTAAAAACTAAACAGCCACACCACGTGGCACGATCCTAGCCGCCCATCAAGAGCGGTCATTATTGGAGAGTCATTATTACAGCACGTCTTTTGAAAAAGACAATTGTAATAATTCAAATAATTGGGGGGAAACCCCCAAAACCGTTTCAACTTCCAAGCCCGGACTCCCCCACTCAACTCACTCCGGACTGGGGGGCAAGAAAAGCTCAACTCCTGCGAGGGACAACCATCTTAGTCCTGATTCGCCGAACTCGGCCCAATCCGGACTAGGGGGGCAAGAAAAGCTCAACTCCGGACAATGACAAACACCTTAATCCTGATTCGCCGAACTCAGCGCAATCCGGACTGGGGGGCAAGAAAAGCTCAACTCCTGACAATGACAACCACCTTAGTCCTGATTCGCTGAACTCACGAACTCCGGACTGGGGAGCAAGAAAAGCTCAAATCCTGACAAGGACAACCACCTAAGTCCTGATTCGCCGAACTCAGCGCAATCCGGACTGGGGGGCAAGAAAAGCTCAACTCCTGCGAGGAACAACCATCTTAGTCCTGATTCGCCGAACTCGGCCCAATCCGGACTAGGGGGCAAGAAAAGCTCAACTCCGGACAATGACAAACACCTTAATCCTGATTCGCCGAACTCAGCGCAATCCGGACTGGGGGGCAAGAAAAGCTCAACTCCTGACAATGACAACCACCTTAGTCCTGATTCGCTGAACTCACGAACTCCGGACTGGGGAGCAAGAAAAGCTCAACTCCTGTGAGGGACAACCATCTTAGTCCTGATTCGCCGAACTCAGCGCAATCCGGACTGGGGGGCAAGAAAAGCTCAACTCCTGCGAGGGACAACCATCTTAGTCCTGATTCGCCGAACTCGGCCCAATTCGGACTAGGGGGGCAAGAAAAGCTCAACTCCGGACAATGACAAACACCTTAATCCTGATTCGCCGAACTCAGCGCAATCCGGACTAGGGGGCAAGAAAAGCTCAACTCCTGACAATGACAACCACCTTAGTCCTGATTCGCTGAACTCACGAACTCCGGACTGGGGAGCAAGAAAAGCTCAAATCCTGACAAGGACAACCACCTAAGTCCTGATTCGCCGAACTCAGCGCAATCCGGACTGGGGGGCAAGAAAAGCTCAACTCCTGCGAGGGACAACCATCTTAGTCCTGATTCGCCGAACTCGGCCCAATCCGGACTAGGGGGGCAAGAAAAGCTCAACTCCGGACAATGACAACCACCTTAATCCTGATTCGCCGAACTCCGCGCAATCCGGACTGGGAGCCAAGAAAACCTCAACCCCTTCCAACAAAACAATAAAAAACTCGTGTTATAAAAATAAACCCAAAGACACTCCCCCATCCAGAAAATCTGCATAAGGGAGTGGGGGGCACATGATAGTACATACTGATAGTACATACAGCTCCTGGTAGGCCTACTCCTAAGCGCCTAACTCCATACAGCTCCTGGGAGGCCTACTCCTAAGAACTCCATACAGCTCCTAGGAGGCCTACTCTTAGGCCCCCAACTCCATGCGGCTCTTGGGAGGGGTAGTCCCGCACGACACCACTCCTAACAAGCTCAGTCCCGCAAGCAGAACCCTGATAGACCCCAGCACGTGAGACGTTGGCCCGAGCACGTGACGGGGACAACTGTCACACATCAATCATGAGAATAATCAGGACACGTGTCAGAGGATCCTCAAAACACTCCTCAACCAGTCCCGTGCTGACACGTGTAAAGCATCCACTCCCGCCAGGTGTCCTCCGCTCCCAGAACCAATGGCTACGATTCAGAGGTACCAACCCCAAAACCCTACCCTTGGGCTATAAATAGCCCAAGAAGGTGAGGTTTTGGGGTTAATCATTCTTTCACACTCATATATACACACAGCCACCATACATTCATATTCATCCTCATCTTCCCAAAAAGCTAGTTCTTACTCTCACGCCGGAGGCGCCACGGGACTCCAACCCCCCTTCCGGTGTCGTTTTGTAGGAACCCGACCACAGCTACACCTCTACAGCGGCGAAGGATCCAGGACGGCGTCGAAGGAGCAGCCCCGCCACCAGGAGTTATCATATAGTACAATATACAATCATATTCTATCACATGTTCCATCGTTGTATCACATTTTGATTTTTTAATACTAGTAGAATAATATGATTTTTTTATATCTATGATTGGTTAAATCTCTAATTATATTCTATTTGAAATTGTATTAGGACATTATATCGTAATTCGTGTTTGAATAATATTAGAATAATTTAATCATTTTCTATTTATAATTATATTAAGCATATACTTATTCTAATAAGATATAATCTTGACCGTCTGTTTTTAATTATATCAGATCAACGTTTGAGATTGTTTTGACGGTTTATAATTAAAGTTTTGGATGAGAAAGGATATAATTCATAATGAAGTTTGTGGCGCCCCAAAATTCGGGGTCAGGGATCTAGGAGACCACCTCATCTTGAATCCTGTATAACACTTATCCCGTACCACAATATATAAATACTCACACCTTTACGACCCCACACTTATCAACACATACACTTACAAGTTATTGTCTTGGAAACGAACCACATGCATTACTAGAGTGTATCAATCCACAAAGTGATAATTATTACAATCCCAAAGTGATTAAATCTTATCGCGGAAGTAACCTTTAAGTAAGGTTAGTCCCTCGACCAAATATACGTTCCTTATTTATTATCTTACATAAGTCATACTTGTAAATAAGCCGAACTAAAAATAACTGAGAACCAATCCAGCTTATTCGGTCTACCTGAGGTACCGCACCAAACATCCTACGGAACAGCTGGCCGTTTCCTACCCGTTTCCTGGTCGCGAGTTTCATGATAGGCATCTTGATTCACTGTTGTGTTGTGTCAATTTAAGAAAACAAGTGTGAGCTATAATGTCCAGCATAATAATGTACAGTATGAAAAGACTGTATGAGAAATTCAAGTATAATTCCATATACGATAAATATGTTTATTTAAAATAGTTTTCCTTGGTGATTCACACCTTCTTTCGAAAATAATTCTTTTATTAACCTGCAAATACCTTAATGGGAAATCCAGCACCTAGGCTTGGGTTACGGTATTGCATCACAATTCCAATTGGAAGAATAGGACATTCACTGAAGCCCCTGCTTATGATGATCAGTCGTAAGACGGAAATTAGTAACATTTCTACTAGTAGGGGATGACTTCCAAACTCCTTGTTATCACCCTGGCCGCATACGGGCTATGTGTCTCATTTCGGGTATACACACACTTCGCAGGTCCTTAGGTACACATAGTACCGTCTCCCACGGTACTGGTAGTCTCACCAATACACGAAGTACTGGATCTCTACCTGTAATAACTCGAATTTTTGAGACCTTGTAAACGTTTAATGAATAGTAACCCTGACGGACGGGGAAAAACTTTTTAGCCCACACTATGTAGTGCATGAGAAAATGAGTTTCGGAGTTGATATTACGATCATACGTACCAAATGAGTGTATGTAAATGCTATTAGTTTTCGAAGAAAACGAACTTTGAAAAACGACCATATTTACGAATCATTGAGGATTACGGCCATCACAATATAATTACGAATTTAAAACCCTACGGATGTATATCCAAGTATGGTAATTCAAAACATAAGAAATAAATACGAAAGGAATTACGTCGCGAACCATTTACGAGGAAGTATTACGAAAACGTTTAAGCGACCGAGCAAACGCGTAAACGATTAAATAAACGTAACGCACTAACTAACCATGGTAAGAAAGTAACCATGGTTACTTTATCAAATAGTGAGCTAGATATAGGATGATCAACCAAGGCTAATGGAATAGTAAGCTAGGGAAGCTAAGCAAGTGGCTTAGCTTGTAATCTACCACAAGCTAGTTAGATTTGTCCATGGATTTGGCAACAAGAATAAAACTAGGATTCTAAACTAGGAGAATATCAAATCAATATAAGATATCACCAACATCATTTCCTAGAAGCAACCAAGGAGCAAGCATAAAAACACTCCCTCTCTCTCTTTAAGCCACATTCGGCTTTCTTCATCAAACCAAGGAATTCAAAATCAAAACCTCAAGTTCTAGCCATGGTTAAATCCTCCCATTAATTTTCAAGCTTCCTAACAACCAAACTAAGGTAAGATAAATCTTTGATCTTTTTTTATCAAGGTTTGATGGGTGAAATAAAATCAAGAAAGTTGCTAATGAATAGTATGAATAGTAACTCTTCTTTGGTTTCTTGATTTCAATGGTGGTTTTAGGTTCCAAAAACTATATTAATCACTCCCAAGACTTCACCATCATCAAGAACACATCTCAATCTCTCAATAAAGGTAAAAATCTTTGACCCAACTTTAATTAAGATTTAATTTCAAGATCCTTTTAGTATGTAGTTGTAAACCTAGTTTTAGTAGTGATATTGTTGAGATCTTGATGTTTAGTTAAGTAGATTTAAGGTTGATTGTTGTTGCCTCAAGAACATGATGTTCTTGAGAGGAGTTAGTGTGTTGATGATGATTTGATGATTGTTGGTGATAGTATAAAGATTTAAGGCGTAAACGAAACTCCGATCGTAAACGTAATCTCGTTAAAACGAACAAAACGTAACTTTAAGTTTCTGTAGAAAGTCCCGAAGATATAAACTGTAGTTTATTGAAAAATAATCCTTGATTATTATAGACAATGTTATAAGGATCATTTAGGCACTTGAATCGCTTGATTCCGATTTACGGATCAAAAGTTATGACCGTTTTACTAAAAGTGATTTACGCGACAAAAACTGCTACGAATTACGAACTTTGAAAATATAAAGGATCGACTTAAGAAGGTTCATAAATCATGAAATTTTTACAGAGAGTAACATATTAAGTTTCCTAACTACCGTAAAAATTTCAAGTGAGAATAATGATTTTTCAATTTTACAATAATATCGGAGCCGAGACCTCGCGATTAGAAACCGTAGAATCCATAAGCGGAGCTAACGACGAAAACGAAAATGAACTTAAGATACTTTGAAAAAGGAAGCGACCATGATTTGAATAAGGACTTAAAGGAATAATAAGGGTAAAATAAGTTGAGAGGGTGCATAATAATTAGCGCATGAGTGCGAGTCGCCGTAAATTAGAACGGGACCTAACAAAATGAATTGTGTTTATGATTGTAGATTTCCGAGCGGAACCTAAAGCGTCCTCCACCTCGAGATACCCAGGCAAGTTTACGAACCCAACTCCATTTACTGTTGTGTTGTGAAAGGATTATTTTATTATCATTGCATAAATACCATGTTTGTCATGATACGTAGTTATTGAATTTTCACATAATATAGCGATGTTGTACGATAAGTATATATCGTGAAATGTTTAATTCCGCTATAAGCGTGACATATTATAATAAGACCGAGAGTCGGTCTGAATTTCAAGATAAAAATCCGGGAATCATTCTGGTGATATTATAGGATGATTACAAGTCCATAGTAGTACGTTTTAAAGGGACCCAACGTCCACTTACAAAATATTAAACACCTCAAACTTTTATTAAAACAATTTTCAAAGATCATATTCCCTCAACTATACTTTATTATTTGGACAAGAGATAACTACTTACTATTCATTTATTAGGGAGAAGTATTCTCCAGTAAATATTTACTTCAATCTCGATTAAATATTAAAGTTTATTAATTTATTAAACATAAATTAGTTGAAAAATATTATTTTATTCTTTTAAAGGTAAACTCCTTCGAGGTTTAATTATTTATCGATTATCATTTAATTATTTATTATTTATTAAGGGGTTTATTTATGATTTAAAAATCATAGAACCGGATTTAAATTACTTTCCGATTTTCGAAAATCATTCGAATAATTTCAGATTGTCGGAGAATATTTTCCCGACTTATTTAATATTTTGCATATAGTTTCAAGGAGAAACTTTTCCCCCTTATTTGATTATCTGTTGACAACGGTCAACTCACATCCTTAGTACTTCTTCCGAAAATTTCGGAAGTACGTATATATAATATAGAGTAAAGTTCTATGGAGTCCACCTTTAATTGGAGTCCTCGGAGTCCATATATGTTCTGTAAGTAAAATATACCTTAAAATATTGCAAAACATATTATTTTTCGACAAACATCACTATTCTATCAAAAATCTTGTAGATTGCATACATTTTACAAGCAGAACATTGCAAAAATATATATTCTACAAAACATGTTTAGTTTGCAGAACATAAATGTTCATGTTGCAGAACATATTGCAGAACATACATATTGTACCGTAAATATATGAGATTTGCATGATTTTGTTGAAGTTATGCTATTTGTGTAACATGTTTTGCAAAATAACACGTTTTACAATATATTTTATTTGCAGAACGTAGATGGACTCCGAGGACTCCGATAAAAAGGTGGACTCCATAGAACTCAGCCCTATATATATATATATATATTCATATCCTAGTAAGATAAGCTATTTTTATCAACAAGCAAAACGCTTGGGGAACTTTGATGTGGTTCGAGTTCTCGAGATATGATAGAATTCTTTTAAAAGGACAATTGAGGGGTAGACTCTGGTACTACGTGTGCTAGATGGACTACCAAAGGTACCGCATGCGAAGGTACTCTGTGTACTCAGGAACTTGTGAAGTATGTGTATACCCGAAAATGAGACACGTAGCCCGGATGCGGCAAAGGTGATAACCGGGATACGAAGGTGTCGTCCTTCTACTAGTAGAAAAGGTTACTATTATCGTATTACGACTAATCATCATATGCGGTGGCTCCAACGAGTGTCCTATTCTTCCAATTGGAATTGTGATGCAATACCATAACCCAAGCCTAGGTGCTGTGTTTACTATTAAGGTATTCACAGGTTAATAAAATCCACTAAAGGATTGTCTTCATAAAAGGTGTGTATCACCAAGGAAAATTATTTTTGAATATAACATAATTATCATATATGATGTTTTACGTAAGTTTATCATACAGTCATTTTCATACTGTACATTATTATGCTGGGCATTATAGCTCACACTTGTTTTCTTAAAATGACACAACACAACAGTGAATCAAGATGCCTACCATGAGAACCATAGCCAGGAAACGGGTAGGAAACGGCCAGCTGTTCCGTAGATTGTTTGGTGTTACACCACAGGTAGTCCGAATAAGCTGGATTGGTTTTCAGTTGCTTTTAGTTCGACTTATTTATAAGTATGGATTATGTAAGGTAATAAATAAGAAACGTATATTTGACCGACGGACTAGCCTTACTTAAATGTTATTTTCCGGTAAGCCTTAACTACTTTTGGGTTGCAATAATTATCACTTTGTGGTTTGGTTTACTCTAGTAATGAATGGTTCGTTTCCAAGACAATAACCTGTAAGTGTGTGTGTGTGATAAGTGTGGGGTCGTAATGTGTGAGTATTTATATATTGTGGTGTGGGGTATGTGGTTTGTAGTGGTTTAGATGGCGTGGCCTCCGAGATTCCTAACCCCGGATTTTGGGGCGCCACACTACCCCTCCCTTGTCCTTTAAGAAATCCTATCATATCTCAAGAACTCGAATCACATCGAAGTTCTCCAAGCGTTTTGCTTGGTGATAGGTACAACTTATCTCATATGTATATATATGTACTTCCGAGAATTTTCGGAGGAAGTACTAAGGATGTGAGTTGACCGTTGTCAATAGATAAATAAATAAGGGGGAGTTTCTTTTGAAACTTATGCTCAACTATTTAAAATAAGTCGAGGTAATATTCTTCGACGATTTAAAATTATCCGAATGATTTTTTGAAATTCAGAAAGTATTTTAAATTAGGTTTTATGATTTTTAAATCATTAAATAAATAATTAATAATTAAATAATAATTATTAAATAATTAAACCTCGAATTTATGTTTTTAAAAAAATATTTGAAATAATATTACTCAACTATATTATGTCTAAATAATTAAAATAATCTTTAATAATATACTTAATCGAGTTTGAAATAAATAATCGTTGGAGAATACTTCTCCTATATTAAATGATTAACTGAAATAATATTCGTTGCTCAAGTAATTAAATATAGTTGAGGGAATTCGATCTTTGGAAATCGTTTTAAATAAATTCGAGGTATTTAATACTTCGCAAGTGGACATCGAGTCCCTTGGAATTAAACAAGTACGAACCTTGATAAAACATCATCGGAATGACTCCCAGGGTTTCATTTAAACTCCGACCGACTCTCGGTCTTATAATTAGACATCACGCTCATGGTAGCGCTAAAATATTCTACGATATATATACATCGTAACACTATCGCTTTTGATGCGAAAACTCGAATAATAGTTATCATGGCAAACATGACATTTAAGCAAAAAACAGTAAACAATCTTTTCATAACACAACAGTATATGGAGTTGGGTTCGTAAACTTGCCTGGGTACTTTTAGGGTCCGCTCGGAAATCTATAATCATAAACATATATCATTTCGTTTGATCTCGTTCTTATTTATGGGGACTCGTACATACACGCTACTTATTAATCGTTCCCGCAACTCATTTTACTCTTATTATTTCTTTAAGTACTCATTCATGTCACGTTCGCTTTCTTTTCGAAATCCTTTATGTTCGTTTATGCCTTTTACATTTCGGTCCTCGACTCCGTTTATGATTCTTAATGGTTTTCTAATCGCGCGGTCTCGGCTCCGATATTTTTATAAAATTGAAAAATACTTATTTTCACTTGAAATTTTTATAGCAGTTAATAAACTCTATTTCTTACTCTCTGTAAAAATTTCATGATTTTTGAATTTTTTTAAGTCGATCATTTCTATTCCCAAAATTCGTAATTCGTAGCAGTTTTTGTCGCGTAAATCACTTTTACTAAAACGGTCATAACTTTTGATCCGTAAATCGAAATCAAGCGATTCAAGCGCATAAACGATCCTTATAACATTGTCTATCATAATAAAGTGTTACTTTTCAAGAAACTATAGTTTATCAATTCGGGAACTTCTGCAGAAACTTTAAATTGAGTTTTGTTCGTTTTAACGAGGTTACGATTACGATCCGAGTTTTGTTTATGTCTTAAATCATTATACCACCATCAACAACCATCATACCATCATCTCAACACTAACTCCTCTCAAGAACCTCAAGTTCTTGAGGCAACAATCATCAACCTTAAAACTAATTAACTAAACATCAAGATAATAACAAATCAACCACTAAAACTAGGTTTATAATTAGGATTTCAAAGTTTCTTGAAACTTAAACCTTAAATAAAGTTTGGTCAAAGATTTATACCTTTCTTGCAAGCTTGTGATGTGTTCTTGATGATGGTGGAGTCTTGGGGATGCTTGGTTGAGTTTAAGGAACCTAAATCAAGCCATAAAAATCAAGAAACCAAGAAAAATTACTATTCATTACTATTCATAATCACTTTTCTTGAATTTATTTCACCCATCAAAACTTAATAGAATAAGCTCAAAAATTTATCTTACCTTAGTTTAGGATGTATGAAGCTTGGCATTTAATGGTGGAATTTTGCCATGGCTAGAACTTGGTGTTTGGAAATTGATTTCTTCTTTTTTCTTGATGAAGGCCAAATGGAATGGAAGGGGAGTGAAGAGAGAGTTTTGTTACTTCTTGGAAATGCTTCTCTTGAAAGATTTGTGAGATATGATTTTGTATATATCCTAGTACTATTAAATCCATGAATATTTTGGCTAGCCATCCTAGGTTGCAAGCTATACTACTTGGTTTAGATTCTAGGTTTACTATTAACTAGCTTTTAGGTTATCATTCTATCTAGTCTACGTTACTATTTGGTTACTTGACCATAGTTAGTTTCTTACTATAGTTAGCTAGTATAGTTAGCTTGGTTTGATACGTTTATTTATTCGTTTACGCGTTCGCTCGGTCGCTTATTCGTTTTCGAAATAAATTCTTGTAAAACGTTTCACGGTGTAAATCATTTCTTATACGTTCTTTACGTTTTAAAGTATCGTACTTGAATTTGAATTTGTAGAATTTTAATTTTGTAATTATATTGTGATTGCCGTAAACCTTGAAGGTTCGTAGATACGGTCGTTTTTCAAAATTCGTTTTCTTCGAAAACTAATAGCGTTTACATACACTCATTTGCTACGTATAATCATGCATGTTATCGACTCGAAAACTCAATTTCTCATGCACAACATAGTGTGGGCTAAAAAGTTTTCCCCGTTTGTCAGGGTTAGTATTCATTAAACGTTTTACAAAGTCTCAAAAATTCGAGTTATTACAAAGTTGCTAACTTCAATATCTATGACAACGTAGAGTAAAACATATAATTTAAATTTTGCAAGAGAACTGGAACGCAGTCTAGCTACCTTCTATTATACAAAAGAATCTTATTAGATACGACGATATATATGATTTATACTACAACAAAAGAACAATAACTGAAAATGAAGATAAAAAAATACATTGTGTTAACAATGAATGAATAAATAAGATGATAAAATGAATCATCTGATAGCCAAGCAGCGGCCAAAATTCTACTGGCGATTCTTTCGTGAAAGAGATTTAACACGAAGAACAACCAGAAAACATAGCACCATGGAGGCGAAGCTTGAAGATAACACAGAAACTCCAATGTGCCTACAATACGAGCCATAGACATTGCAGATCTTGTGCGAACCCATCTTTGAGTTTCCTTTGAGTCCTATGTAACCAAGTTCAGCTTCTGCTCCTGTTGCGGATGCAACAATTCCAAGTAATACCTGCATTTGTTTAAATTCTAATTAACGACGCCTGATCTGAATAATTAATATGTTTTATAATTAAGATATTACTCAATGAAAAACAAAGCATGATTGAGAAATAAAGATGATAACAGATAGTGGCCGGCAACACATTAAGAACTTAGCTAATTCTGTATAATTTTCTGTGAACGTAGCATTTCTCTTTATGCATGGTTAAGAGCTCTGTTATAGAAATTAGCCGATTTTTCAAAAATCGCCGATAAATCGCTCAAAAATCGATCAAAATTATTTGTCCGATTTGACTGATTCCGATAAATTACCGATAAATCATCCATTTTTTTTTTAAATTGTCCGATAAATCGCAAATCGGTATCTTAACCGAATAATCCCGATTTCCAAAATATGTAACACTGGTTAAGAGTAGAGTAGAAGGGGATGGAGGTGCTTGAAGACTTACCACGTCTATTACAAAGACGGCACTGGACATCAACTTTGTTAGTTTACCAACTCGCTTCATTAGAGCAAAGAAGGATAAAACTGTTGTTATTATGCTGTACAAGCAAGCGACTGAGAGAGCAGCTGATGAGTATCTGCACAATCAATACTTATATCAGAACTAAGAAATTAAATTTATATCACAACAACATTGATGGACGCTTGTTTACATGCAAGAAGGACGTTAAAACATACTCCCTCCGTCCCTCCCAAATGTTTACATTTGGGTGGGGCGCGGAGTTTAAGAAAAATGATAAAGTAGTGGAAAAAAGTTGAAAAAATGAGTAAAGTAGTGGGACCGATTAATATTATATATATAAAGTGGGTATAGTGGAGGAAAGTAGTGGATGTAGTTAATTTAAAAATTATAAAAACTTTCCTATTTTTGAAAAATTTTGAAATGTAAACAATTGGAAAGGACATCCCAAAAAGGAAAGTGTAAACAAATGGGAGGGACAGAGGGAGTAGTATATTTAGAATGTCATCATATAGATCAGTTGTTACGTAAACAGACCATGTTAAGAAATCAGTTCATCTAGAGTTTGAGGTGTCTACATGATCACGTACTCTTAAGTAAAATGCGAAATTGCACTTACATGAAAGCTGATGAATCAGTAAATTGAGCCGAAACAGATACTCTGTACGGAGGAAATGGTATCGCAATCGTCTCTGTTTGTTTACCAGTCACTAGGGCTACAACAGATATTAGGGTTGTTGAAAATAATAAGATCCTTAGAACCACATTAAGAACTGCCATGTAGTTGGCAGGTTTTTTCCTATCAACATCACTATCCTTTTGAAGCTCTGGTACCATTGGTGGAGATTCTGGATTAATAGAAGCCATTGATGTTTTTTTAGCTTAAGAAGATTTGTAATTAGGTTTAAGAAGATGTGTGCATAATTTAGAATTAGAAAGGACTATTTATAGAAGATATCTAGATTGGTGATTCGAATAATACATGCACTTCGAAATAGGCTGCTTGCAGTATTTTATGAATTTGGGACGTCAACATGCATGATTTCAATAGTCAAGGGGACTTTATTTTACATTTTGCATCATATATATAGGGGGTTAAATATCAAATTGGTCACTTAACTGAACGCCAAATATCAGTTTAATCATCAAAATTAACGGGGTATCACTTGAATCATTATAGTAATAATAAATATCATACATATACCTCAAAATATTTACTCGAAAATTAAAATTTATTTTACGGAGTTCTATATATTTTTTTTGAATCATATTACAACCAAATGAAAATATATGAATTCTAGTATTTTCTATAATATAATAAATTTTTTTAAAACTTATCTATTATTTATTTTTAATTTTTTAGTCATTATCTTTATTTAAATAAAAATAATTAGTAGATAAATTTTTAAAAATCTCAAAAAATTATCTAAAATATTATGAATTCATAACTTTTCATTTGGTTGTAATAAGATTTTAAAAAAATATTTAAAAACTCCATAAAATAAATTTTAATCCTCGAGCGCATATTTTGAGTTATATGTTTGATATTTATTATTATTTTAGTGATCCAAATGATACCCCATTAAGTTTAATGATTAAACTGATATATGACCTTCAGTTAAATGACTACTTTGATATTTAATCCTATATATAAGGCAAATTATGTTATACATCAGAGAAATTCAGTTTTAGGCTGCTTAAAAACATTGTTTAGCCATGTGAAACATTCTTTCAACAACATTCACACCTCATCCATTAGTAAGATGAATAAGCTTCTTACACAAGCATGATTTTCATGATATTTTTTGAATCAAAATTGATCTTTTGTTTATCTATCGTATTACATTAAAAGAAACATTGTTTTTTCCGACCGCATAATACTCACCGAACGCATTTAAGGGAAAAATGACCGATATTTATAATAGGTTATGGCCTAGAACACATCAGATAGACCCCGATATGTTATGTGCATATGACAGTAGTCTTAGTCAGCCAACGTAATATTCAATCAAAAAAAATAAACAACAATCAGAAATAATCGGGACTGAACCTCCCGTGATCGTTATTACTGAACATCGACCGATTTTATAGCTGAATACCGTTTAAACCTATAACGACCGATTTGGACATGTTTCTTGTAGGGTTACTAACTAATCTGTAATAATCAAAAACTAAAACTAACTACTAGTTTCGTGTGGCAGTACTTTTAAATTTATTTCTCCGTAGGTAAAATAAGATTATTGTGATTTAAATAAGACTGTAATGTAAACACTAAACAGTGACGATTTCGAGACGGTAAGAGTTAAAATAAATTTATTGTTAATTTTTGAACACTAGCACTGACCTTAGAACGTACAAATTTGTTAGGACAAGAATAGCGAAAAATGAATGTGATGCAACATTTTCTCTGAAAGGAGTATCTAAATTATAATCGAGAAACTGGATGAGGTTGTCCTCACGATCTAGCATGAAATTACAGGGGTTTTATGTCAAATTGCCCACCGAACTCGTTAAAATGTAATATCAAGTAACTACTCAATCTCCACGACGACTCATTTAAACCACTAAAATACTGGTATATATCATTCCGTAAGATTTTTAAAATTTGTTAACAAAAGTGTTGTGTTTGTCGTGTATTTCTTTAATTATTATGGTTTATCAGCAAACTTGAGTGCATCTCTCTCATCTGTATATCTGTTTAATTGGTCCTAAAATAATCGTTATCTTCACGAGTAAAATAAAAGTTGGGTGGTCTGCAATTGCATTATTAATTTGAGTAAAATTCAACAGATAGATGAAAATAATATGTCCTTTCAATTAGCACTCTCCTTGTTTATCTCAATTTCATATGTCTGACAGTTCAACAAAAATATACGACTACAAATTTTTAAAGTTAAGGTTTTCTGTTAAAAGTTTTTAAAAAATCCAACAGAATGATATATACTAGTATTTTAGTGGTTTAAATGATTCGCCGTGGAGATTGAGTAGCTACTTAATATATTTTAACGAGTTCGGTGGGCAATTTGATATAAAACCCGAAATTATAGGGATTTTTAGTACAATTTTAAATGAGTAGTTTTGTAATTTTAAGTCAACCCCTCTATTTACAAAAATACGCCTACTATTATACGAAAAAATCTTATAAACTCAGGCCGGCACAACCTGAAAACAACCCAAGGCATATTAATCCCATTATAATTATGATATTAAGATTAGAATGAAGTAATGAAAATATTAAAAATTCACTAATTTTACATTGCCCAAACTTCCTTTCCCTGAAAACTTGTTTATACAAATGGATTTTTGTCATTGGTAATGTTAGAAATGAAAAATATTACAGATATAAAATTGGTTATTAAAATAGTTAAAAAATTACACATATCACATTTTTATTAGCTTGTAGCTAATAAAAATGGAGTACAAAGACAATAAAAATGGACTCCATGTTATTAAATGGAGTCCTGCATTCACACTTAGAGTATCAATTAAATTCTTTTATATTATCACATTAATCATGTTCGTCATTTTGTAACAATTATTTGTAATTTTTTTTATCAATGGCAATTTTGCAATTTAAAGCTCGTTAGAAAATGAGTCAATGATTACATAATATCTCCTCCTGGTAGCTCATAGATTGAGAATTTAAAAACGCAATAGCAACCATGCAAGTACACATTGCTTTCATGCTTTGCATTCCTTAACTTATTATCCACGCATTGTACTCGTTTGTGAAATCTTAAAACAAGTAACTTATTATTTAAAATGCATAAGTGACTTATTAGTGATAAATAGATAAAAACTTATAAGTTATATAAGTGTTTGAATAATTTACTTATAAGTCAGATATTTTTTACTTAAATGAACTAAAATAAATAATTTCCAAATACAATTTTCTTAATTCGTGAATTTTAAATTTAAATAATATTTACAACACATATATTTTAAAATAAAAAGTAATAAAAAAGTGAAAAATAAAAATAAGTTGAGAAAAAATATGTCGTTACTAACATTCAACTTATCCGCTTATATGCTGCTGTAAATTCGACTTATAAGTTGGGTCGACAAACACTCGTCGATAAGTACTTTACGGCTTATAAGTCAATAAGTTACTTATTTTGCGTCAGCATTATCTACTAAATGTATCTCACTAAACTGAGATTTGTTCAGCGAATTGCTTATAATTAGGCTTAATCATTTATTTAAAAAATGTTGAAGGCTACAATCTAAATAAACCTAAAAATTACAACCACCTTCTGTAAGGTACATTAATGCAAAGCAACATTAATACATAAAATGAAGCACACGTCCGACGTGGATGGTTAATATTGGAATGTATTAATCTATGGTGAGAGGGTGAAAACATAGAGAATGATAAGGAAGATGAGTGTCATGGCGGCGAAGCTTGAAGTTAAGCAAGAGAATCCGACATGGAGACAGAAGGTATCGAAGGTGGTGCAGATTTTGGGCCATTTTGCAGCTTTGTTTCCTCTGAGTCCAATGTAAGCAGCTTCTCCGCCTGCTCCTGCTGCTGCCGCCACAATCCCCACTAGTAGCTGCGGCACACCACTTAGCAACCGTTAAATAGTATAAGATCATATTGAGTCATTTCTAAGTTTTAGGTGAACTGGTTACTAACAACAAAAACCTTCCTTTACTATAATCATCGCGATAATCTATATATCAAGTGAAATCGAGATGTTTGAAACCTTACCAAGTCCATCACAAAGATGCTAAACATTAGTTTAGCTGATCTACTTGCTCCCTTCATGTAAGCAAAGATGGATAAGAGTCCTGTGATGATGCTGTATAAGCAAGCCACTGAGAGGGCTGATATTTCGTACCTGCAGTTACATTGAGTAATCCATTTTTAGTTTCTAGCTACACAAAACATCTCTAATTAGCTGACTCGCTCACAGTTATGATCTATACATAAATTAGTTAACAAAATAAAATTTCAAACTCCGGCCACCGAAAAGTGTTATAGAGTAGATAACAAACAGTGAACCACCAGATTATTAGAATAATATAAGATTTTGAAAGGGCCATTCTCTAACATCTTTCAGAGAATGGCCCTTTACAGGATTTTATATTATTCTAATACTGATAACCTAGCTATTAGCAGTACGCTAGTAGCAGGAGTACTTACATTATTAGTAATGTTAACTATATATGATGAACATTATAGTAATTTGCATGTGATTAACTTACACCAAGGCAGGCATATCAGTGAATTTAGCAGAAACGGACATCCCGTAAGGAGGAAACGGCAACCGGAAAAACACCGTTTGCTTACTAGTAGCTAGAAGTAAAACGGGAGCCAAGGATGTTAAGAACAAAATGAACCTCAGTACCACTTCAACGACCGCCGCGTATTTGGCAAGTTCAGTACTGCCATAGCCATTCTTTTTATGATCTTGGGACATTGATTGTGATTCTGGGTTAATAGAAGACATGATTGATAATTATTTTAATTGTTAATACTACTCTCCTTCGTTAAAGAAGAGAGAGAGAGAAAGAGAGAGAGAGAGTAAAGTAGCAGAAATGTGTGAAAGCTTTAGGTTTCTTAAGATTTGAGAGCTTTGGAAGCAGACAAGCAGTACTTATAGGAGATGCGAACGTGAATCACTCTTAAATTAATGTTTTTTTGATAAAGATGTTGTTAAACGTTGCCAGAGTTAAGTGCATCAAATTCCAAAATATGTATGATATCTAAGAGTACGTACTGCATGCTAAAAACAATTGAGTTAATCGCATTTTGCAACTCATATCTTTCATTAAATAACAAAATTATATATTTATTTTTAAAAATATAGTTTGCAATCCCTAATTTTAGGCATCAAATACAATATGCATCCTTTTAACTATTTTGTTAAAAATATTTATACTATATAGGGTAAAATTCAAATTCAGCAAAATATTTAAATAAGAATTTTAAATTTTTTTAAATTAAAATAAAATTTAAAATTTTAAATTATAAAAATAATATTAATGTCAATTATTTTATTACTCAATATAATTTTTGAAATTTTAAAATATAGATATATTTAGAAACTGTATGATTATATATATAAACATATATTTTACTTATTAAATATATTTTAAGTATTTAGCATTATGATTAATTTAGGGTATTACTAATAGAAAATAGCTATAATTTTTTTCATGTAAAAAATGCATTAAAATAAATATTTTAATTAATTTGAATTTTTAGTTAATATTAACATCTCAATTTCAATTTTATAACCGCAAGGGATGGATGTTGTAGTTGATATTGAAAGTTAAGGGTTGCAAACTGTATTTTGCAAAGTACGTATACTGTTTTAATTTTAAATGAAAGGTGAGGATCGTAAAATGCAATTAACTCAAAACAATTTATAGGTAAAAAATTGTTTGGCGTGGTTGGCTAATGTAGCCGTGGGATCAAAAATTACGAAACTCAAATGTCATTACAAAAAATAGGGTCGAAAGTGGTCGATTTTCCCTAAATTCGACGGTTAATGGTGGTCGGGTTAATCCTGGTCGGGTTAATTCTGGTCGGATTAGTAGAAAAAAAGTTGAAATTGATCAAAAATGACGTTAATTTTAATTGACGGTAAAATTAACGTGTACTAATACGTGTCCGGACCCATCTGACAATGTTAGCCCCAAATTTGATGTGGCATGTGGCACTGTCACGTCTATTCGCATGTGTCGGACCCAGACATGTTCAGACATGTTTCAGAGGAATTATAACTGACGATAAAATCGACTACAATCATAACCGAGAACCGCTATAGTCGGTTTAATTTGGACATAATTGAATTTTTTTGGTCGGTTAATTTAGCTTCGACTGAAAAATCAATTTCTTACGACATATTTTAACCAACCGACTTTATTTGCTCGGATTCATGACGGTCATAAAAGACCATGTTTCCTCTAATGTATTTTAATCAACTACAATGTCAGATGGGTAAAAACAACCCGGTTTTAAACAATCGGTTATTCGATCGAGTCATTTTTGTCATTATTTTCATTCGATTAAGATTATTTATAAGAACTCTTTTCGCTTATTTATGTCCATTTATTCTTAGTAAAAATTGTCAATCACCTTCACTTGAAAATGTGTTTTTACAACGTGTTGCCCATCGTGAATGTAAGTGTAATTTTCTAATTTTTGATAGCTACCCTGCAAAATGAAAGCATACTAAATTCTGAATTACGCACACATGTATATATTAAAAAGGTGGTAATAATAATGTTTTTTAAATAATAACCAGGATCAACTTTTGTTTAAAAAGGCACATATAAAATAGTCTTGTAGCTATGCGTGCCTGTCCAAATATATATTTATATATTCCTCTATATGAGTTAAATTGTATAAAGATCACATTTTTACGGAGATCTTGTAGATTCCGTAAGTAAAATATTCCGTAAAAATTCAGCAAAAAATATTTTTGGAAAAATATTTATTTTTTTCAAAATCTTGAATATCATCATATACGTACTGTAGGTAAAATATTAAAAAGTATTTGATTCTCCGAAACATGTTTTAACTTGAAAAATATACACATTCTACTTATTAAACTTAAAAGATTTTCAACAATTTTAATGAATTACAGATATTCGTTGAAAATAATTCACAAAATAATATATTTTATAGTATTTTAATTGCAGAAAATAGACGGTCTACGAGATCTCCGATAAAATAGTAGTCTCCATAAAATTTTCATATATATATATAGCAATTTTTTGAAGTTCTTTTTATTTGACATAAAATCATAAAATTCGGGTTAAAAATAGTTAAAACCTAACTTTGAGAAACATTTTTAGGCGGGGTAGGTTGTGAAAATAAAATCTCGGAGTACATGTTAAATTCCACGTTTGACAGCTTCGCTTACATGTTTTTCTTACATACCATCAATGATTTTTTAATGATTTCATCAGATATTAAACACAAGTGAGCTCATGAGAGGAACAGATTATATGGACAATTGTGGTACAAGTCTGGCAAGTCAAGCTTAGATAACTAAAATAATGTACCTTATGTCAAAAAGGCTGGCTTATATAATAATTTGAGATTATTTATTTTATTCACATTTTATTCACATGAACACAGAAATTTCCCATAACTAATACTGTTTTTCAATTTATAATTCATACTCTCTCCGTCCCTTTCAATTGTTTACATTTTTTAGAGAGTCTCCGACACGCATTTTAAGATGCATATAAAGTATAGTTATGTAACTTTTTTTTACAATTTTGTTTTTCTAAATAAAAATTAAAGCATTCAACTTTTATTCAGAAAAAGAAAATTGTAAAAAAAAAGTTACAGAACTATACTTTATATGCACCTTAAAATGCGTGTCGGACACTATCTCAAAAATGTAAACAATCGAAAGGGACGGAGGGAGTATTTTTTAGCCATCGTTTTTTTTTCTGCTATTAAGTATATGTAAACCATTGATTTCAAAAAAAAGTATATATAAACCATTAGAGTCAAATTATTAATTACTTGTATTGGTTGAAAAAGTAAATTTAGATTGTTTATTGAACCAATATTCAAAGTTGAATATGTGAAGGAAAAACATTAATCAAAGAATTAAAGAATATGTTCTACAATTAAAATAAATGTTAATAAATTAGATACAACTAACATAATTTTTTTCTTGAATTGGTGCAAGTTTAAACGAAAAAATTACTCCACCAAGAATTAAATTTCAAATAGAACTCAACAAGAAATATCAAAATAAAAAAGAGCAGTTACAAAAAACAATCTTAACAATATTCACAAATGATGCATGATATGATTTAGTTGGGGCGACTCATCAAGATATAATTTGTATACCCTGCTCCGATGTCTCACTACTTTATTATATTATAACAAACGAACACTACAAGAAAAACTGATAAAAATGACCGCCTAATTTCGGTCACAAATATGGTTTTAGTGACCATTTTCGGTCATTTTTATATAAAAATGACCGAAACCCCACGGTCCCTTTTAAAGTCGTCGAAAATTGACATGCGGTCGAAACTAGGAGAAACAAATGACCAAATACGGTCATTTTTGCGAAGTCCTATTATGACCAATTGCAGTCACATTATATTTTTCAAAACTTTTGAAATTTCAGATAGTTTGAATTTTCATTCCCCCCTTAAGGAACCAAAAATTTCATTTCCCGCTTAAGGAATGTTAGATATATTTGATAATGTCATGGCTAATATAATTTATGTTTAGTTTTCATATCTTACTTTAACAGGATAAATCAGTACTTACTGGAAGTCATGACTTAATGATATCAGTACTTATATTATCAGGAGATAATCATCAGAAGATGGATATCAGAACTTAAGTGCTGAAGGACGTTCAGATAAGGACAGTAGCTGATTAAAGGAAAGAAGATCGAGATAAACATAAGAAGAGATATGCATGAAGAAGGAATTCCGTGAAGAATGGAATACTTGGAAGAAAAGATATCTGATTGATATATTTTAGGAAACAGAATTATATTCCATATCAATTAGCGATTATCTTGTAACTGTGTAGTATATAAACACAGACATAGGGTTTACACTATAAGTGTTATCATATTCGAAGAGATTATTCATTGTAACCCTAGCAGCTCTCGTGATATTTGTTCATCACTGCGAGGTAACAGTTCTATACTGTAACAGAGTTTATTGTTTCAATAAAGTTTGTTTTCTGTTACTTTGAAATATTAAAAGTTCGATTTGATTGTATTTTACACTATATTCACCCCCTCTACAGTGTGTGTGACTTAACAAGTGGTATCAGAGCCTATCTGTTAACACACATACAGTTAAAGATCCAAACACAATCATGTCTGACACAGAAACTCCAACTAAGCCTACCAAAACTGAAGAACCTCCAAATACACAAATTCAAAGTCGGTATGAAACCATCAGAGTTCCCATACTGAGACCATCTGAATATGCCATATGGAAGGTGAGGATGACCATGTTTCTGGAAGCTACAGATCCAGAATATCTTGATAGAATTAAGGAAGGGCCTCACAAACCAACCAAGCTCGCTGTTGCAGTTGCAGGTGAAGCAGCAAAGACCGTACCAAAGGAGAAGAATGATTATACTGCTGAAGATATCGCATCAATTGCTAAGGATGCTAAGGTACGACACTTACTGCATAGTGCCATTGATAATGTAATGTCAAACAGAGTAATTAACTGCAAGACTGCTAAGGAGATATGAGATGCTCTGGAAACAAGGTGTCAGAGAACTGATACAATTAAGAAGAACAGGAAGACAATACTCACTCAAGAGTATGAACACTTTGACTCAAAGGCTAATGAATCATTGACTGATTTATATGATAGATTTGTCAAACTCTTGAATGATCTGTCACTGGTTAATAAGGAGTATGATCTTGAAGATTCAAACCTTAAATTACTGTTAGCTCATCCTGAATGTTGGGATTTGAAGGCAACAACAATAAGAGAAAACTACAGTCTTGATGAAACAACTCTTGATGAAATTTATAGAATGCTCAAGACTCATGAACTTGAGATGGAACAAAGAAGCAAGAGGAAAGGAGGAAAGTCAAGGACAGTTGCTCTTAAGGCTGAAGAAGAATCCCCCAAGGCACCTACCTCAAGAAAAGACAAGGGTAAAGCTCTTTTCACAAAGTCTGATACTGAGTCATCAAGTTCTGAAAGTGATGATGACTCAGATTCTGAAAGCTTGTCTGAGACTGATGCTGATGAGGAGATGATGAAGCTGTGTGCTCTTATGGTGAAAGAGATCACAAAGATTGCATACAGGAAGTTCGGGAAGGGAAAGAAATTTTCCAGGAAAGGCACAAGTTCTGATAAGAAGAATTTCAGAAGATCTGAAGGCATAGGAGGAAAGTCTGATAGAGGAGATTATACCAATGTCAAATGCTATAACTGTGGTGAGAAAGACCACATATCTCCTGATTGCAAGAAAGTAAAGGGTGACAAAGGCAAGGCTCTTGTCACAAAGCAGAAAAGCTGGACAGACACCTCAGACTCTGTAAGTGAGGAGAACTATGCGTTGATGGCAAATGCAGATAAAGAAAGTGCTGAGAGCAGTTTTGAAGCTGCTGAAATAAAGGTACCTCAGACTACTTATGCTTTTCATACTGATGATATTAATGAGCTGAGAAGGTATCTTAAAACCATGTTTGTTAGTTATAGAGATCAAACTTTAACATGTGAAAGATTAACTTCTGAAAATATTGCTTTTAAGAAAAGAAATGATTTCTTAGAAAAAGAGTTAGTTATGTTCCATCAAACTCAAAAGGATAGATATGATGCTTTTTATGTTAGGGATGAAGTGCTAAAATTGAATGAATCTCTAAAAACTGAGTTAGAAAAGGAAAGAGAGATTATCAGGACTTGGACTAACTCTGGCAGAACAACTCAAAATTTGCTAAGTAGTGAAAATTGGAAAGAGGGCTTAGGTTATGGAGAGGATAAGAATGATAAAGGAACTGTAGAAATTAAGCCTGTTATTAAGCAAAAGCCAAAATTAAAACCTGTTAAGTTTGTAACTGTAAAGTCTAATAATGAGAAATCAGAAGTTAAAGAGGAATTAACTTCTGACAAATAAAACAGGAAAAGACAGTTGAAGTAAACATAGGCTTAATGACAAAGAAGCAGCTTAAACATAAGCTGAAAGATGTTAAGAATACAAATAAGGTAGAATCACCTAGGAAAAATAGGAATGGAAATGAAGGTGTGAATAAAAGCAATGATTATAAACCTGTTCCTGATGCTCCTAGGAAAATATGTCATAACTGTGGAAGTTTTAACCATCTGGCCTCTTTTTGCAGGAAGAATAAGAACATAAACTCCTTACCTTCAAAATCAGGAGTTAAGAGTCAGTCTGTTAGATATAAACCACAAAATCCTTGTTTTCATTGTGGTAGTTTATGGCATTCCATTTATACTTGTAAGGAATATCATAGTTTGTACTATGATTATTATCAAATAAAACCTTCTTTGAAGAAAGTTTCCATTGTTCCTTCTAGTGTAAATTCTGATTCAAAGTCTGATAGTGTAAGTTCTGATAAGAAAAATGTTAACATAAACTCTGATGCTAAATCCGCTGCAAATGTTAACAAACTTGATAAGGCCAAAGGATCCAAGCAAGTCTGGGTCCTTAAAACTAATCATTAGTGGTCTTTGTGATTGCAGGGTAACAGGAAAAATATTCTAGTTCTGGACAGTGGATGTTCAAGACATATGACTGAAAATAAAGCCCTGCTATCAGACTTTGTGGAGAAAGCTGACCCAAGTGTTTCTTATGGAGATGGCAACATTGGAAAAACATTGGGATATGGCAATATCAATCTTGGGAATGTCATCATTAAAGAAGTAGCTCTGGTCTCGGGACTTAAACACAATCTGCTGAGTATAAGTCAAATCTGTGACAGAGGTTATCATGTTGATTTCTTTGAAGAACACTGTGAAGTTGTGAGTAAATCCAAAGGCAAAGTTGTTCTAAAAGGATACAGGCGTGGTAACATCTATGAAGCTAAGCTTTCAACAAATACTGATGGTTCTGCAATCTATCTGATGAGTAGAGCATCAATTGAAGAAAGCTGGAATTGGCACAAGAAACTCTCTCATTTAAATTTCAACAATATAAATGAGCTGGTTAAGAAAGATCTTGTGAGAGGACTGCCAAAGTCAGTATTTGCTCCTGATGGCCTTTGTGATTCTTGCCAGAAAGCCAAACAAAGAAAATCTTCATTCAAGAGCAAGACTGAATCATCAATTCTTGAGCCTTATCATCTATTACATGTTGATCTATTTGGTCCAGTGAATGTCATGTCTATTGCAAAGAAGAAATATGCATTGGTCATAGTGGATGAGTTCACTAGATACACATGGGTGTATTTCTTGCACACAAAAAGTGAAACTGCATCTATCTTGATTGATCATGTCAAACATCTGGATAAATTGGTCAAAGATTCTGTGAAAACCATAAGGAGTGATAATGGCACTGAGTTCAAGAATTTGATAATGGAAGAGTTCTGCAAAAACCATGGAATTAAGCAGGAATTTTCTGCACCTGGAACTCCACAACAAAATGGAGTTGTTGAAAGGAAGAATAGAACTCTCATTGAAGCTGCACGTACAATGCTTGAAGAAGCAAAGCTTCCAACCTACTTCTGGGCTGAAGCTGTGCAGACTGCTTGTTTTACTCAAAATGCAACACTCATTAACAAGCAATGAAAAACACCATATGAGATGGTGAGGAAAAAGAAGCCAAATCTGAAGTACTTTCATGTATTTGGATGTAAGTGTTTTGTTCTCAAGACTCATCCTGAACAGCTATCCAAATTTGATCTAAAAGCTGATGAAGGAATCTTTGTTGGATATCCACTTTCCACAAAAGCCTTCAGAGTCTATAATTTGAGAACAAGAGTGGTCATGGAATCTATCAATGTCTCTTTTGATGACAAGAAGATTATTGGTCTTGAAGATTTTATTGATCATGATCAGCTGAGATTTGAAAACGAAGACTCAAATTCTGATACTGAAAATCCTGACAGTCTAAGTCCTGATACTGTAAACTCTGATGTTATTGAAACTGTGGTAACTATGCCAAAGGAAGATGCACCTATGCAGGGGGGGCATACTCAAGATCTTACCACATCTCAAGAAACATCAGAACATACATCTGGCTCTTCAAGTTCTGATTCGTCAAGTTTTGATAAGCCAAGTTCTGATAGTGCTGAAAATCTAAATTCTGAAGAATCCAACTCAGAGAGCATAGTTTCAGGGGGAGCATCAGAAAATGAAAATGAAGACAACATGGATCATGGGCGAGCATCCAGTTCTAGAGAAAACCTTCCATCTGCAAGGAAGTGGACTAAATCACATACGCCTGATTTGATAATTGGAAATCCTGATACAGGTGTCAGAACTAGAACAGGTACTTCAAACGAATGTCTTTACAATTCTTTTCTCTCTCAGACTGAGCCAAAGAACGTGGAAGAAGCTCTTCAAGATGCTGATTGGGTACAAGCAATGCAGGAAGAGTTAAATGAATTTGAAAGAAACAAAGTCTGGACCCTAGTGCCAAGACCAAAGAATAGATCTGTTGTTGGTACAAAGTGGGTATTCAGAAACAAAACTGACAGTGATGGTATAATTACAAGGAATAAGGCAAGGCTGGTTGCAAAAGGATATTCTCAACATGAGGGAATTGATTATGATGAAACATTTGCACCAGTTGCTAGGTTAGAAGCCATAAGGATATTTTTGGCTGATGCTGCTCACAAAAAGTTTACTGTCTTTCAAATGGATGTGAAAAGTGATTTTCTCAATGGAGAATTGGAGGAGAAAGTATGTTGAATAACCTACAGGCTTTGTAGATTTCAAATATCCAGATTATGTCTACAGGCTTGATAAAGCACTTTATGGACTTAAGCAAGCTCCTAGAGCATGGTATGAGACTTTAGCTCAGTTTCTTCCGGAAAGTGGATTCAACAGATGAACAATAGACAAAACATTGTTCTACCTCCACCATGGAAAGGACTTACTTTTGGTCCAAATTTATGTTGATGATATCATTTTTGGGTCTACAAATGACAGACTTTGCTAGAAGTTTTCCAAACTGATGCAGTCAAGGTATCAGATGAGTATGATGGGGGAACTTAGCTATTTTCTGGGCCTTCAAGTCAAGCAAAATGAAGAAGGCACTTTTATTTGTCAAACTAAGTACACCAGAAACTTGCTGAAGAAATTTGGAATGCAAGATTGTTCAAGTGCATCCACTCCCATGGCCACTACAACAAAACTAGATAAGGATACTGGTAAATCAGTAGATATTACTGATTACAGAGGTATGATTGGCTCTCTACTCTATCTAACTGCTAGTAGACCTGATATCATGTATGCTACCTGTCTGTGTGCAAGATTTCAAGCAGATCCAAGAGAACCTCACTTAACAGCTGTGAAAAGAATTTTTAAATATCTTAAGGGAACAGCTGATCTGGGATTATGGTATCCCAGAGAATCAATTTTAAACTAATAGGTTACTCAGTTGCAGATTTTGCAGGTTGCAAAATTGACAGGAAAAGCACAAGTGGAAGCTGCCAATTCCTTGGAGGCAGATTGGTTTCTTGGTTTAGCAAGAAACAAAAGTCAATTTCCACATCAACTGCAGAAGCAGAATATATTGCAGCAGGAAGCTGTTGTGCACAGATTCTTTGGATGAAGAATTAGTTACTGGATTATGGGTTAATATATTTCAAAATCCCTATCTACTGTGATAATCAAAGTGTTATTGCTATGACAGGTAATCCAGTTCAACACTCTATGACAAAGCACATCAGCATCAGGTACCACTTCATCAGGGAACATGTAGATGAAGGTATAGTGGAATTGCACTTTGTTCCAACAGATCAACAACTAGCATATATCTTCATAAAACCATTGTGTGAAGCTACTTTTACAAGATTGGTAAATGAACTTGGAATGGTTTCAGGTTCTTTCTCTAAATCTGCTTAGTTTTGTTCTGTTACATCAGATTTTATGATCAGTATTTACAGAATTCAATCTCTTTGTGTATTCTGTGCTTAAATGAAAAATATGTTTAAGTACTGACTGTTGTCTGATCAATGTTTCTAAACTCTGATAGTGATATGTCTGTTTAGGTAATTATTCAATCCTATGAGGATAACTGTGCTAGATGCTGACCTAGTAGTCTTCAATAAACAAGGGATCCCATGTAAGAAGTAATTATTTCTGTGGAAATCTATTGACACAAGCAAATTCTGATAATTGAGCTTAGTTGAGTTTACTTTGTCTATCTTATTACTAAGTCACAAACTAGAATAATGCTGCTCATCTGTTAAGTTCTGATGCTAGTAAACCTGTTGAATGAACTAAGTGCTGATAAACCTCCTTATCAAAAAAAAAAATAAAAAAAATGAAACAAGGATTAAAAATCAGGTACTCCTTTGAGATCTAGAGTAAAAATGTGGAAGGGAAGACCCAAGTGCATTGCTGGTATTAAGTAATATGCATCAGAAAAGCAAATAAAATATTTTCTTGATGACTTTTCACACTCTATGATTACTGGAGAAATATTCTGATAATAGCTTAAATTCTGATAAGCAGTCGTGACTCACTTACCCTGAGAAGCCACTGTAAAAAGGAGTTTAAAAAGATGCACAAAATTAGCACACAATAGTTGAGGTGGACTCAAGCATGAACTCATTCACCAGTAGGTTTCAGGATAATGACAGCTCTTTAGCAAAGTTTTAGTTATGCCTTATTTCTAAGATGTACTGAAGTGAATCAGACTTTACTCTTTGTCTGATATTTAGCTTAATGCACACACTAACCACTCCATATGAATGATGAAAATCACTGCGGTGATCTAAGTTATTTTAGATGAACAGTCATTGTGTCACATTGCACAAATTATGAGGACAAGTTTTGATTGCATGTTCTGATGATTATGTTCTGAAGAATATAAATCAAAATTTGTGTGAGGATTTACTAAGATAGGCATTCATTTTTCGAGTTAAGAGATTATGTTCTGATGACTATTAAGTTCTGATATAAGTCTAAGTTCTGATATTCACGTCTGATTCTTTACTTGACTTATTTGTGGATAAAATTTGACCTAACAGTCTCAGTTTAAACCTGAATATGTTGAAGTGGAAGATTAATAGTCACTATGGTTAGGGATAGTGGTACTCGTACTTGAACAGTCAACCTTTACTTGCTTCTTGTGCGCATTAAACCATGTTTTATCTTTCCAATGAATGTTTTTTTTCTTTTTCCAAGTCTGGGGAGACGAGGTAGAATTAATTCCACCTGTAAGCATTAAATTTCTTTACGTCTCCTGGCATTCTCTTGCCTATATAAGAAACCACTTCACATCAGCCTTCCCATCAAATCTCTTCTCACAAACTCACCTTCATACTTTTTATATCAAAAGCACCATGGTCAGATAAAATATGTTTTTGAATTACGAAACTTTCAATATGGAGCTGAGCTGTGCTGACTGGCAGCAGGAATGGCACGTCACTGCCATTCCTGATGAGATATGGGACTCTGTTCCCCAGGAGGTACTTACCCACCTCCTGTTCTTCTATATGGATTACCATCGCCATCTGGAGCGATTGGAGGAGGGAAGGCTGGAAGCTCTCCGCCAGCAAGAGCAAATCATTCGACTCGCCATTCTGTTTGTCGAGAGTAGGAAGAAGAAATGATTTATTTTCTTCTTCCTATTTTTCTTCATCATCAGCCTTGCCCTGCTTCTTGAGCTAGGACAAAGGCTGTTGACGTTAGGTTTAGAAGCTTAGGGAAATCTTGTACAAGTTCTGATGTAATTTAAATTTCATGAATGTATTCTCTTGATATATTAATGAAATTTGTTTTTGTTTCAAGATTTTGTCTCTGAGATATTTTAATGCATTGTTAAATCCTGATACATATTCATATTCTGATGATCATATAAATTCTGTTTTAATTTAAGTTCTGATTTTCCTTTATCAGTACTTACTCATCTGATTTATCTTGGTCATTTTCACTCGATTTATTTTCAGAATATTGATGTTGCAGTGAACAATAATTAAATAAGTGGGAACAGTTTCAATTCTGAATTTAAACTGTTTCACCTTGATTAATGGAATAAATGGGTAAGTGGAACGGTTTCTCCTTGAAAAACTACAAGTGGGCAAGTAATGATTACTGTTTTCTCGCGCCCAGTAACTATCCGTTATTACTGCATGTCTGACAGGTGTCCAATAGTTATATTTTTTTTCCAGAGTATAAGTAAGACAGAGAGAGGATTTTTTAATCTTTTATTTTCTTTCATACTTTTTCTCTTTACTTGATTTTACTCTCTTTCTTCTTCTCACGTTGGTTTTTCATACAGACATTTTATCAAACACCTAACAGGCACTCTTAAATCTCAATTTTTCTCATGGCACCAAAGGATTTAATCATTGATGGAGCTAAATTTGTTCCAAACAACTATGCTGCAATTCTTGATCATGCTGAAGCTCCATCTGAATTGCATTTTATGCAAGATCTTCTTGCGCACAGTGAGATTGGGTATGCATTGACCCAGCCTTCAGTCTTTTCGAGCCAACAAGTTCTGACATTTTGGCGGACTGGGCACTTTGATAATGGTGGTACACATGGCACTCCCAGTATTGTTTTCAAAGTGGGTGAATCTTCATATGCAGTCACTCCTGGTACAATACGCAAGGCTCTACACCTCCCGGAAGGATGTACCTTTTTAATTCCAGAGGAATCAGCTCTTCAGGAGTTAATGGAAAGGTTGGGGTATGAACAGAGTTTGGCAAAGCTTGGGCAGTTGAAACGGGCTCATATCAGAAGGGAATGGAGCTTCTTCTTCGACTGCATCACTAAAGCTTTTGGGAACAAGTGTTCGAATTTTGATGCTATTCCTATAATGAGTCAGCACATCGGGTATGCTATTATAAATCAAACTCATTTTGATTTTGTAACTGCTATAATTGGTTTTATTGGGGATAGGATGATAGAGGATAGGAATGTTGTTTACTTTGCTAGATTCTGTCAACTTATATATACTTTTTGTACTGATGAACCTCAATTAGTCAGTTCCTCAACTCCACCTTTTAAGATTGCAAAACGCTACTTTAATGACTTGATAAATGCTGACACTAAGAAATCAGTGGTTAGACCTTTACAGATTCCTCAGTCTGTAAAACAGATCTTAGTAAATGCTGATCCTGATACTTATAGATCTGTTTATTCTGATGTCCAACCAACAACATCCTCCCAAATACCACAACAACCATCATCACCTACCACTCATTCTACTCAACCAACCCTCAGGCAATATATCAAATCCTATCTCTCCACTTCACAGACAGTTCAACCCTCATCCTCAGCACCTACTGTGAAGCCTTCTTCTTCCAAATCTAAGAGGACAAAGACTGTTCCTCAAACACCTCAAAAGAGAAGGAGGATTGCTTTGAGAGATGAATCTGATACTGAGGAACAGGTTCCTTCTTCAGAACCTGTTGTTAAAGAAGCTGAGAAAGTGACTTCTCAGAAGGATTCTGGAATTGGGGGATCTAGGCTTCTCAAGAGGCTTAGAAGAATGACTGTTCCTGAAACTCCCAAGGAATCCATATCTACAAAGAGATATAAGAAACAGAGGGCAAATAGGCCAGTTTCAGATGATGAAGAAGTAGCAGCTAAGGAAGGGGATCAGGAATCTCTGATCTCATAAGAAAAGGAATTTGCTAAAGTCACTTCTTCTTCATCCACTCCATCTCAGGAAGCTGTTTCTGACAAGGTCAACACACCATCTTTATCTCCTGTTGATCCAGGCACAAGTACTGATATTGATGTTCAAAACTTGGTTATGCCTGAAGTAATTCTCTTAGAAGCTCCAACAGCAACTAATCCATCAACAACACCTGTTACTGATGCTGCTCACACTCCAGAATTATCTACTACACCTTCTCTGTATCTAGATGCTGATGATCAGAATATAGGTGAGCATCAGGATATGGCTGTTGATCAGAACTTGGAACCAGATCAGCAATTAGAGGATGCTGAAGCCTCCATTGCTACTCACACTGTTGTTCTATCAGAAGATACTGATTCTGTAAGTTCTGATGCTGCAAATGCTGGAGATACTGGTGATGCTGCTCTACAAGCAGATGCTGATGAAGCAGGTCCTTCAGGACATGCCCCTCAACAAACAGTTCTTAAATCTGAACTTGTTAAGAAGTTTGTTACTAGAGAAGCACCAGTGCCTTGGAGTGAAACTCCTGCTGGTCAGGAGTGGACTAAGGAATGGAACTCAATTACTTGTGTTCCATCTGCAAAGAATCTGGCTGCGCAATTGACAAAAGCTGATGAGATGTTAAATACTGATAATTTCAAAACCCAGCTTAGAGTCACTGCATTGAGTACTAAACATCTTCAAGGTCTCCATTCAACTACTCATGCAGAGCTACACAAGATTCAGGAAGAATTCATCAAACAGGACCAAGTTCACAAGATTGATAAGAAAAAGTTATTCCAACCTACCTTTGACAGGATTGCTTATATTGAGAAGACTCAAGAGAAGCAACAATCTCAGATTGCTGATATTCTGAAAAATCAAGCTTCTCAGCAATCTCAGCTTACTGAAATCCAAGCCTCAGTGGAATTGCTTGTCTCTCTTCTACTACCTGCTGATGCCAAAAAGGGGGAGAAAGTAATTAAGTCCAAATGCAAGCCTGACAACACACTAAAAGGAAAGGATGATGAAAAGGATGACCAAGGAAACTCTGGAATGGGTAGAGGTCATAGTCAAGGTAGAGGTTTCTTATCAAGAAAAGCTGAAATCACAAGTCACAGGACAAGTTCTGATGCTGGAAAAAGAATTAGTTATGCTACTGGTAAAAGGATAAGTTCTGATGAACTTTTAGATCTTGATGAAGAAATTTCAAGACAGTTATTTCTTCAGGAAAATCTAGGAATGGACTTGGAGAGTTTAATGGAAGAAGAAGCCAGACTTAAATCAGAAAAAGTCACATCTAAATCTGAAGCTTCTGGTAAAAAGACACTTCCAAAACTCAAAGGCATTGTGATAAAAGAAAGGACAAATACTGAAGCAACATTGGCTAAATCACAACCGCAGATAGATCCAAGATCCAATGGTAAAGAAAAGGTTGGTGAACCTATCAAGGTTTATGTGCCTCCTGAGAATGAAGAAATCACTGATGAAAAGGATGATCTTGCTGTGACTTCAAGAAAAGTTCTTAAAACAACCTCTGACATGGCTCAAGTTGTTCAGAGTCAAGAGACAGTAAGTTCTGATATTCCAAAGAAGCAAGTAACCTCTGATATAGCTCAAGTTAACTTGATATCAGAAGACAGACCAAAGACACTCCTACCAGGATTCACTAAAGCAAAACAGACTCAACCTCTGAAGACTGCTGCAAGTGATTTTGAAGCAAGAGTAGTTACTGAAAAGGAAGCAAGAGATAAAACTGGATTGGGAAGTGCTGATGAAAGAAGAATACAGAACACTACCAATGATCCAACTTCCTTAAGTGAACTAGGTATTGGAGCAACTCCTGAGAGATTGAATCAACTGGAATCTGTACAAATGGTTTACCATACCTACTTGAAAGAACACATCTTGTTGTACTTCATGACAGATGGTAGGGTTTATCATATAAGGCAAAATGCCATTCCATTAAAGTATTTTAAAGAATTGGAGCATGTACTATTCTTACTTCAAGTGGATGACAGATTGACAGGAAGTGCTGCAAACTATTTGAAGGATCAGATTCAGAGATAGAAAAGGCTTTATTCTGTCAAGTCTGACAGCACATATGTTCCAAAGTACAGAGATCACAAGGGTGATATAGTTGAAATGAAGCCCAAAACTACTAAAATTATGACTACCTTTCTAGGTTATAAGGCTGTGGAATTCAATCTTGAGTCTGATAAAGCTTATTTGATCAGACTGGATCAGGATATAAGAAAAGCAAAGATTAATGATCTCAGGGCTGCAATCTTTCAAATTGGTGAAGATAATGCAGAGCTTAAAGATGCTAAAAGGAGGATGATTGATGAACTTAGATATGATGAGAGATGTTTGTTGAAGAACTATCTCAGAACAACTCCTGACATCAGAGAGATCAGAAGATGAAGCCAAGTCAAGATCTACAACTGATTAAATTCTGATATTTGTACAGACTGAAGCTGTTATCAGAAGTTAAATATTGGTAAAGCTTTAAGGACTGTAAGTTGTAGTTATCTAGTCTAATTCTCATACATTTGTACTTAATGTTTTTTTGACATCATCAAATATCTGTTAAACTTGTATATTATGCTAATTTACAAGTTGGGGGAGATTGTTAGATATATTTGATAATATCATGGCTAATATGATTTATGTTTAGTTTTCAGATCTTACTTTAACAGGATAAATCAGTACTTACTGGAAGTCAGGACTTAAGGATATCAGTACTTATATTATCAGGAGATAATCATCAGAAGATGGATATCAGAACTTAAGTGCTGAAGGACGTTCAGATAAGGACAATAGCTGATTAAAGGAAAGAAGATCGAGATAAACATAAGAAGAGATATGCATGAAGAAGGAATTCCGTGAAGAATGGAATACTTGGAAGAAAAGATATCTGATTGATATATTTTAGGAAGCAGAATTATATTCCATATCAATTAGCGATTATCTTGTAACTGTGTAGTATATAAACACAGACATAGGGTTTACACTATAAGTGTTATCATATTCGAAGAGATTATTCATTGTAACCCTAACAGCTCTCGTGATATTTGTTCATCACTGAGAGGTAACAGTTCTATACTGTAATAGAGTTTATTGTTTCAATAAAGTTTGTTTTCTGTTACTTGAAATATTAAAAGTTTGATTTGATTGTATTTTACACTGTATTCACCCCCTCTACAGTGTGTGTGACCTAACAAGGAACCAAAGTGACGAATTTCAGTCATAACTGTAAATGACCGGTTTCAGTCACAAATCATAATTGACTACCTTCCGTTGCATTAGATGTTGACCGATCTCGGTCACTTGTTTAGAACGTAATTCGACCATCTGCAGTCAAAATGGATATGCTAGAATGACTATTTGTTGTCATAAATATTTGTTATATGTGACCAAACATGGTTGCAATGCTTGTTAAATTGACAATTCTTTACTACCAAAATCAGTCACATGTTTCGTAATTACCCTGAATAGTTCATATTCAGGCTTAATGATACCATAGTTCATGTTAGGAATGTATGTGCATTAGTTTGATGATATGTTTAACAAAATACTTAAGTAGAAATTTAGTGTCTGTAGCCTCAACGGATAAGACCACTTTGGCTATCCGTTGATGGTGTAGCTTTACTTAGAAATAAGTCTAGTGTTGTAGCATATTTCAGTCTCTGTATTTAAAATGTAATTCTTGGAAGTTGAGAGAAACTATGAGTCATGTTGACTACTAGATGATATGCAGATAGGAAGGCCAATTGTAAATACTTCATGCCTTGTAATTTTGTATAAGTGAAGTGGTATCAACGGATGACTTAAAGACCTTCAACGGATGAGAAGCTAAGCTTCAACGGATGTCTCTAAAGCTTCAACGGATAAAGTCATCAACGGATAACATCCTTCAACGGATGAGTGCATCAACGGATGAAAGCTTCAACGGATAACATCCTTCAACGGATGAGTGCATCAACGGATGAAAGCTTCAACGGATGTTCTGATGATTAGCCGTTGATAAGGGGTAGTTGTACCTACAAACAGAGGCACATGGGTTGATAGAGACAACTGAGATGTGGTAGCCGAATTTCAGGAACAACAGAAAAAGCAGCCGTTCTTCTCTAGTACAAAGATGCAATAGTCAACAAAGTACTGGAGTGAACAGGAAAAGAAGCAAGTGAAGATCTTATTTTATTACTGTATTTTATATTGTTCTTCACTTGTACACTTGGTAATATATAAAAACCAAGTAGAAGCTAGTAATTAGAAGAGAGATTTTCCAGAGCTGTTTAGAAAAATATTGAGAGAAAATTCATCTAGTTTGTACTAGGATGCAGCTGTGATCAACATTGTTTAATCACAGATTTTCTAAAATACCATCTCTGGTGGAACAACAAATCCACCAGAAAAGTTTTTAAGGTCTGTTGTGTTCTTTACATTTGTGCTTGAATATATATCTGTCTGTATTAGCTTAAAGCAATTCACACACTTGTTCTTCTTGAACACACAACTTTCATAAACTGCTCAAAACTTGAAAAAGTTTTGAGATTTACATTCAACCCCCCTTCTGTAAATCTCATTGTTAGTCCACTAGGAATAACAATTGGTATCAGAGCAGGCTCTTGACATACAAAGAGTTTAAAGATCTTGGAATCTAACAAAGATGAGTAAGAAGGATATTGGAGTAAAGATCCCAGTTCTTGACAAAGACAGTTATCACCATTGGAAGGTGAAAATGCACCTTCATCTACTCTCCCAAGATGAAGGTTATGTAAACTGCATTGAGAATGGTCCTCACATTCCCCACAAAGTAGCAACAGTTGCTACAGCCACAGTTGCTGTTGGTCAATCCATTCCAAAACCTAGAGCAGAATGGACAATGGAAGACACAGAAGAAGTCCACAAGGATAAGAAGGCTATGAACATTTTGTTTAATGGTCTTAACATGGATATGTTTGATAATGTGATAAATTGCACAACTGCCAAAGAGGTTTGGGACACAGTTCAACTACTGTGTGAAGGTACAGAACAAGTGAAAGAAAACAAAATGCAGCTTCTCATTCAACAGTATGAATACTTTCATTTTGAAGAAAATGAATCTTTAAATGAAACATTCAATAGGTTCCAAAAGCTGTTGAATGGACTGAAGCTGTATGGAAGAGTGTACCAGGTGAAGGATTCAAATCTTAAATTTTTAAGATCCTTGCCAAAGGAATGGAAACCCATGACTGTCTCCTTAAGAAACTCTCAAGATTATAAGGACTTCACTCTTGAAAGATTGTATGGAATCTTGAAGACTTATGAACTAGAGCTGGAACAGGATGAGGTATTGGAGAAGGGGAGAAAGAAAGGAAGTTCAGTTGCATTGGTAGCTGAAGATGAGAGGAAATGCAGACAAGAAACTGCGAGATCTACATCAAACTCCAAAGATGGTATAAGAAATCAGGAATCAAGCAAGGGGAAAGAGCAAGTTGCTGAAAATGAAGACAACTCCAGCCAAGATGACTCAGATGGTATTGATGAGCATCTTGCATTTCTGTCCAGAAGATTTGCAAAGATGAAATTCAAGAAAAACACTAGAGCCACTAAACCTCACAAAAACACTGTGGACAAATCCAAGTTCAAGTGTTTCAATTGTGGTATAAGTGGACACTTTGCAGGTGAGTGCAGAAAGCCAACTTCTGAAAAGAAGAAATTTGAACAAGTAGATTACAAAAAGAAATATTTTGATCTACTCAAGCAAAAGGAGAGGGCTTTCATTACTCAAGAAAGGGACTGGGCAGCTAATGGAGATGAAGAGGATGAAGATGTGGAGTATGTCAACCTTGCTCTCATGGCTGATTCTGAAGAAAATGAAGTTAGTTCATCAAGCAATCAGGTAATCACTACTGACTTAACACAGCTTACTAAAGAAGAGTGCAATGATGCTTTTAATGACATGTCTACCGAATTGTATCATTTGCGTGTGTCTCTTAAATCTCTTGCTAAAGAAAATAGTAGGATTAGAGAGAACAATCTGTTTTTAAGTAATAGAAATGCTTTGTTAGAAGATAAGATGATTGACCTAGAGAAAACAAAGTTGCATTGTATATCTGTTGAAAATGAACTAGCTGAATCTGTTAAGAAAGTAGAAATACTTTCCAATCAATTAGAGAAAGAGCAAGAGGTGATTAAAGCCTGGAAGACATCTAGGGATGTAAGTGCTCAAATTGCTAAGGTCCAAGGAATTGAATCATTCTGTGAAACTGCCTGGGATAAAAATAAAAAGAAACTGGAATTAATTGATGGGCTGTCAACGGATGTGGAATCAACGGATGATGAAAGTTATCCGTTGAAGGAAGAAAAGGAGCATCCGTTGAAGGTTCCTCAATCAAAACAGGCAGATGTTTCTAAAAGAGAGAATCTAAAGAAACTCAACAAAAAGTTTGGTTCAACTTCAAAGAACTTTGTCAAAGAAGAAGCAAGCACATCCAAAGATGTCAGTAAGGTGAATGTAGGGCACATGACCTTAGAACAGTTAAATAATAGGCTCAAGATGGTTGAGGATAAAAAGGAATCTAAAAGAAAATCCAACAGAAATGGGAAGGTAGGAGTTAATAAACACAACAATTACACACCTGATAGGTATGCTCCTAGAAAAAGCTGTGTGCATTGTAGTAGTGTTAATCATCTATCTGCTAGTTGTAAATCCATTAAGAAGACTCCCATAACTGTACCCTCTTCTATGCCTAATATGTCTGCATCACCTCTGCATGCTATGCCTGTTATGTCTCAACAAAATCCTTATGCACATTTTGTAAACATGCCATATTTTAACAATCCTTATCTTGCTGCATTTAGTATGCCTCAAATGCCATACAATATGCCCATATGGAATAACATGTTTGCACAATCAATGCCTAATAATTTTACAAATGTGCTAAATGATTCTGTGACTAACCCTACACCTCAACCAACTACATCTAAGACCAAGGTTGACTCAAACTTACCTAAGTCTAAAGATGCAGGAGGAATGAAGTCTAGGAGAAAGGCTAACAAGAATGGACCCAAGGAAACTTGGGTACCAAAATCAAATTGATTGATTTTATGGTGTGCAGGGAAATGGAAGAAATCTATGGTACTTGGACAGTGGTTGTTCAAGACACATGACAGGAGATTTCTCCCTGCTCATAGAGTTCAAGGAGAGAGCTGGCCCTAGCATAACCTTTGGAGATGACAGCAAAGGGTTTACTATGGGATATGGCTTGATTTCAACAAGGAATGTCATCATTAATGAAGTTGCATTAGTTGATGGTCTCAAGCACAATTTACTGAGCATCAGTCAACTATGTGATAGAGGGAATACAGTTTCCTTCAATTCTGAAGCCTGTGTTATCACTAGTAAGAAAGACAACAAAGTGGTTCTAACTGGAGTTAGAAAAGGAAATGTGTACATAGCTGACTTCAACTCTACAGATGCAGAATCCATTACTTGTCTCTTCAGCAAAGCAAGCACAGTTGAAAGTTGGCTATGGCACAAGAAGCTATCTCACTTGAATTTCAAGACAATGAATGATCTAGTCAAAAAGGACTTAGTTAGAGGAATCCCTCTAGTTGAATTCTTAAGGGATGGTTTGTGTGATGCTTGTCAGAAAGGCAAACAAAGGAAAGCATCATTCAAAAAGAAGCTTGAAACAACAATTGATGAACCATTACAGCTGCTACATATGGATTTGTTTGGACCAGTCAATGTATTGTCTATTGCAAGAAAAAGATATTGCTTAGTGATTGTAGATGATTTCTCAAAGTTCTCATGGGTCTATTTTCTTGGATCAAAGGATGAAGCAAGTGAAATCATTATCAATCACATCAGGCAAGTCAACAATCATCCTGACTTGAAGGTTAGAAATATCAGGAGTGACAATGGAACTGAATTCAAGAATTTGACATTAAGGCTGTTCTGTGAAGAAAATGGAATCATGCATGAGTTCTCAGCTCCAAGAACACCTCAGCAAAATGGGGTTGTTGAAAGAAAGAACAGATCTTTAATTGAAGCTGCCAGAACAATGCTTGAAGAATCAAAGTTACCAACATATTTCTGGGCTGAAGCTGTTAATTGTGCCTGCTTCACTCAGAATATTTCTTTGATCAATCAAGCTAAAGGCATGACTCCTTATCAGTTGTTCAAGAGAAGAAAACCAACTCTAAACTTTCTTCATGTCTTTGGATGTAAATGCTTTATACTGAGGAATCAATCTGACCATAAAGGGAAGTTTGATGCAAAGGCTGATGAAGGGATATTTGTTGGTTACTCAGCTGGAAAATCTTATAGGGTCTACAATCTAAGAACCAACATTGTTATGGAATCTGTGCATGTTGTGTTTGATGATAAAAAGATTGATGGACTAACAGATGAGGGACATAATGAGAGACTCAAATTTGACAACATTGAGATATATTGTGATGATAGTGAAGAGGAGACTGATGGAGATGACACTTCAAAAGGGATTCAAAACATGCCCTTGGATAATGCACAAAATACTGCATCCGTTGTTAGAGGCAATGCAGTATCCGTTGAAAGACATAGTGCATCATCCGTTGAAGTACAAAATGAAGCATCCGTTGATCATAGTTCATCAACGGATAATCGATTTACATCATCAGTTGATAGAACTCCAAGTTCCCTGCAAAGGACCAACAACTCAGGGGGAGTTTCAACTAGTCAACACTCTGTCTCACATCATGACAATACTGAGGCCACCTCATCTAGAGCACATCTTCCACCACAAAGGAAATGGACCAAGAATCATCCCTTTGAACTGATCATTGGTGATGCATCATCTAAAGTGCAAACAAGAAAAGCCACTCAAGATGAATGTCTGTATAGTAGTTTTCTGTCTCAGGAGGAACCTAAGAGAGTGGAAGAAGCTCTATTGGATCCAGATTGGATATTAGCTATGCAGGAAGAGCTGAACCAATTTGAGAGAAACCAAGTATGGAAGCTGGTACCCAAACCAAAGAACAAGAGTCCTATTGACACAAAGTGGGTATTCAGAAACAAGATGGATGAAAATGGCATTATCATAAGGAATAAAGCCAGACTGGTTGCTAAAGGCTATTCTCAGCAAGAGGGAATAGATTTTGATGAAACATATGCTCCTGTTGCAAGACTTGAAGCCATCAGAATATTTCTAGCCCATGCAGCCCATGCCAATTTCAAAGTCTATCAAATGGATGTCAAGAGTGCATTTCTAAATGGGAAATTAGAGGAAGAAGTCTATGTAAGTCAACCTCCAGGATTTGAAGATCCAAATTTTCCAGACTATGTGTATTATCTGTTGAAAGCACTCTATGGACTGAAGCAAGCACCTAGAGCCTGGTATGAAACCTTATCAAAATTTCTTTTGGAGAATCACTTCACTAGAGGTACTGTTGATAAAACTCTCTTCTTTAGGGATGTTAATGGCTCTAGTATACTTGTTCAAATTTATGTAGATGACATAATATTTGGCTCTATAGATGATAAACTTTGCAAAAAGTTTGCTAAGCTAATACAAAGTAATTATGAAATGAGCCTAATGGGAGAACTAACCTATTTTCTTGGTTTACAAGTTAAACAAGTTAGTGATGGAATTTTCATTAGTCAAACTAAATATATTTATGATCTTTTAAAGAAGTTTGACTTAATGGAATGTTCATCTGCAAAAACTCCCATGGCCACTGCCACCAAACTTGAATTAAATAAGACTGAAAGGTCTGTGGATATTACAAGTTATAGAGGCATGGTTGGTTCACTTTTATATTTAACTGCTAGCAGACCGGATATAATGTTTGCTACATGTCTATGTGCTAGATTCCAAGCTGATCCTAGGGAGTCTCACTTAATTGCTATCAAAAGGATTTTCAGATATCTCAAGGGTACACCAAATTTAGGTATTTGGTATCCTAGAGAATCTGCCTTTGATCTAATTGGTTATTCAGATGCAGACTATGCAGGTTGCAAAATAGATAGGAAAAGTACAACAGGCTCCTGCCAATTCCTGGGAAACAAGCTTGTATCATGGTTTAGCAAAAAGCAAAATTCAGTCTCTACTTCTACAGCTGAGGCTGAATACATTGCTGCTGGAAGTTGCTGTTCTCAAGTGTTATGGATGAGGAACCAACTCCTTGACTATGGACTTCATGTTGATAGAATTCCTATCTTTTGTGACAACACAAGTGCCATAGCCATAACAGAGAATCCTGTGCAGCACTCAAGGACCAAGCACATTGATATCAAGTACCACTTCATTAGGGAGCATGTCATGAATGGTACAGTGGAACTACATTTTGTTCCAAGTGAACAACAAATTGCTGACATATTTACCAAGCCACTTGATGAATCAACATTCACAAGATTGGTAAGTGAGCTAGGTATGCTTAATTACTCTTAAAATTCATGTCTTTATTGCAATTTGAATTGAAGCCTGAAATATATTAGTTGCTAAGAACAAATTTGACTTTTAACATAGTTTATTCCATCAACGGATGTTCCCTATCCGTTGAAAGTCAAAATTGCTCTATCAACGGATAGTCATTATCCGTTGAAAGACAAATACATTTCTGGAATTTTTATCCGTCAACGGATAAAACTGAAGTACCTTTCAACGGATGACAATTTGCCTTATCCGTTGAAATGTCACATCAATCGATTCAGGTGTTTAACAGCCGTTGATTCTATTCTCTTAACCGTTGATACTCATACGTACATCTGTATGTATTGGTTTTAAAGGTAGTTTTTAGAATACTTACAGTTTATTCTTAAACGGCTGAAATTCACTAACACATATTTATTGATAAATCTTTATTTTATATTTTTGTTTATTAATTTGAGAAAGCATATAAGTCCTTCTGATTGTTCATTTTTACTTTACGCTTTCTTGAAATTTCAAGCATTTACCATTTTCTCTCTGCAAAAACTTCAAGTTATTCTCTGCAATTTCTACTCACAACAATGGCACCAGTCGTGAAGATTATGTCTCAATCTGGGTTCATCTATGAAAAGAACAATTTCATAGCTTTGGTAGAAAAGAATGAAGCCCACTCAGACTATCACAAAATGATGGACTTCATCAAAAACTGTAAACTTAGCTATGCAATGCTGGAAGCCCCAACAATTTTCTGTGAAGTAGTTGAGGAGATTTGGACAACTGCTGAGTTCAACTCCATGGATATGACTATCTCCTTCACTCTCAAAGGTAAAACTCACTGTATTAACTGTGATGATTTACAAGCATGTTTTAAATTGCCTGAGAACAATGCCATGACACCACACACTGATAGTGATGTATCCAGCATGTTAGATTCCATAGGTTATTCTCTTAACTCTGCTAATTTAGGGAGTATTAGAAGAAAAGGCCTTAGGAAAGAATGGAGTTTCCTTGGGGATGCCTTTATAAAGGTTTTCTCTGGGAAAATTAGTAATTTTGATGCCATAACTTCATCTCTGGTTAATATGCTCTATATGCTTGTTTCTGATAGGTATTTTAACTTTAGCAACTATGTGATGCTAGAATTAGGTACTAGATTAGGTAACAAAGCTAATAGACCTAATAACATCTATTATGCTAGATTCTTTATGTTATTGGCTAACCATGTTGCTGAAGGTTTAGTCATAATCAATGAGAATAATAAACTCAAGTGCTGGGCACAAGAGAAAAGAGTTCTTGCAGACTTGATGAGAATGGATCTTAACAGCAGTGTGCCATTGGTATATTTACCAATCATGAATGCACCTCAGGTAGGTGAGGTAATTGCTTCTACAACTCCTACTTCTTCCAACCCCTCTATTTCTTTATCTTCTAGTGTGGCCATGAAATCTGTGATGCCCCAACAGATTTCTACCAAGGTCACCAAAACTAAACTTTCAAAATCAAAGACAAAGAAATCCACCTCTGTTGTTTCTCAAAAGACAACAGTTGTAACACCAACTATTAACCCTGAGGTGAGTGAACAGGGTGTGAGTGGTGAGGGGAGGGGTGAACATCAAAGAAACCCCCAGGATAAGGAAGGAAAGTTGAGTGCTTCCCAAGCTAGCCAAGCCACAGTTTCTCAAAAAGCTGTGGTGGTTGAAAAGGTATCTAGCACATCCCTAGTAGCATCCTCCCAAAAGGATGTTACTATTGAAAATAGTTCCAAACCAGGAACACAGAACAAACGAGGGAGGGACACTAAAGCCAAACACTCACCAACAAAAGCCTTTATTAGAAGAAAGAAGGCTAGAACCCAATCTTCTACACAGGGTGCACACACTGCACAGATACATCCATCTGTATCTATGCCTTCTCAAACTCAGTTTGATGTGACTCCAATAAATGTGGAGTCACAGCCCCATTCTCTCACAATAATCACACATCAATCACCAAACACTTCATCACCATCTCTGGATGTGGATATGTTATTCCCATCAATTCCTGATTCTCCCTCTTTACAACTCAGGGAGAAGCCCCACTCAAATACAGGTGATCATCATCTCTTGGATGATTTGTTGGATCACCCGCAAATTCTTTCAGATATAATTGAAGGATCTGTGTCACCACATCTCAAATCAATCTACACAGATTCAACAGTTATATCACTTTCAATTTCAACTTCTTTTCCTTCTTCAACGGATATCACTCATCCGTTGATAAGTGGTTGTTCTTCAACGGATAAGCTTAACAGCAGTTATCCGTTGATAACATCAGTTTCACCTTCAACGGATATTCCACATCCGTTGACAGTCTCTACACAAATAACTGAATTAATCCCAAGTGTAGAAGACATGAATACTGTGCAATCACTCTTAGGATTGAGGGAAGGGAGTGACAATTTGAGTGAGAGGCTGGGTTGCTCCCAGGCAAAAGGAGAGATTGAGAGCTCAAAAATGCATGCTATTTCTTCCAGCATGGCAAAAGTAAGTGAGTGGAGTACCACCTTAGTAGGTGAAGGTGAGGGAGTGAGTTGTGTGAGCCAGGGGGAGCCCCTGATGCAAGAACATAGAGAAACAGAGAGAAAAGCAGGTACAGTAGATACAAGGGTGGAACCAGCCATTGCTAATGAGTCAATGATTGTGGATGATGCTGAAAAGGAAAGACAATTTCAGCAACATTACAAAGCTGTAATTGATAACATTTCCTTGGATGCTGACACTTTTACTCATCCTGTGACAGCCTATCAACTGTTGGCTGCTCAGGGCAATGAGAAAGCAGAAAGGTCACTACATCTAGTGCACACAACAGAATCTCTTCAAAGGGATAAAGCTGCCATTAACAAAATGCCTTCTACAGCTGGTGAGCCATCTGAGGAATTTGGAGCAAATTCTGATGATGATGACTCTATTTCTTTTGATGGAAGCATGAACTTAGGGGGAGATGAAGGCCCTAGTTCAATTCCAAATCTACCTGAATGGGCCTTGACTAAGGAGTATAGATCAGGGGAATTCAATGTCTCTTTAGTCAAACAAATCAACACTATTCAACAGGCCATTCAGAATACTTCACATGCAAGTATCAAGGCTATCCTTCAAGCTCACCTGGACTCACTGCATCTCATGAAGCTGCAGCAAGTGAAGCAGAATCTGAGTATGGATGATCTCAGGAAGGATATTGCTGACTTGAAAACCTATACTTCAGAAAAATTGGATTCAGTCATGCCCTATGGTACATTGCAGGACTTGGTTTTGAGATTGAAGAAAGAATCTGTTACTGAAAAACGGTTGGCCAAGTTAGAAGACAGAGTTCAAGTTATTGAAGATTCTGTGGCCACCATTCTTCACAATCAACAATCTCAAACCAGTCTCCTAATGCAGCTGGCAAAAGCACAAGGCTTGACCCCTCTCCTTGATGATAACAAAAAGGGGGAGAGTAAAAGGGAAGGGGAAGGAGAGCCATCTACAAAAGTCAACATATCTAAAGTGCTAGTTCCTGCCATCACTACTTCTCCAATCATTCAAATCAAGGGCAAGCCTGATGGAATTGATTTGATTCAGCTAGCAGCAGCTGAAATTCAAGTGAAAGAGCAAAGGAGGAGAATTGATGAAAGGTTGCAACTGTTGTTTGGTTCTACACAAGACAAATCAACATCTGTGAAATACAGCACAAAAATTGAACCAATCAACATGGAGCTCATGCCAGTAGGGAGTCATAAGGATGGAGAAGCTTCTTCCAAAGAACTACAAGCTATAATTCTCAAGCCCAATGAAAGATCCAATAAGGACTCAACAAAGAATCCTTTAAAAGAAGTGGACTTTCCTCCTCCAAAAGCTGATGAGAACAAGATTTTAGGCAGAAGTATTGCTTATCTCAAAAAGACCATGGATGAGGCTGTAAGGAGAAATAGAGCTATTATCATTAGAGAGGGAAAGAGCATATGTGTGATGCAAGGACATCCCAAATTCTCAATAGCCAAGAAGGAAGAAGACAAGCAATTAAAGGCTGACAAAAGAGCACAAGCAAAGCTTGAACAACAGCTAAAGTCAAGTCTAGTTGAAAAAGAAAAAGGGATTGAAGTCAGGGGTGAAGACAAGACTACAAACCTAGATGAGGTTTTAGGGAGTATATTTGGTGAGAGTGTGGAAGAAAGAGAGGAATGGCAGAAGGGAAACAGAAGAAAGGCCAAGGCACATAGAAGGAGTGGAGATAACACTGAAGTAACCAAATCTATATCTAAACCACTACCTTCCATACCTGAACCCCTTGTTGCTGATCCCACAATAAACATCCATGGTGAACCAATCATTCCAAAAGAGGAACCTATTGATTGGGACACTATCAAATTGCCTACCTTTCTAACCACTCTTCCACTACCAAAGAAACAGAAAAGAAAACCAAAATCTACACCTCCCATAACCTCTAAGAAATTCACTCAAAAACAAAAACCTAAGCCTAAGTCACCCATTTCTAAAGATGATTATGTTCACATCTGTGACATAAAAGAAATTTCAGACATTGAACTCTATCTGGATGAGCTGGAGGATGTAAGGGGAATAGCTGCCTACAGACAGTTACCAGAGAGATTAGTGTTCAGATATAAAGGAGCTGGGGAAAGAACATGGCCTCTCCACAACTTGGAGGGAGCCCAATGCTTTACCCAGGACTTTACTCATTCAAGAAAGGGAAATGAAAATTCTCAAATCACCTCATTGGTTGATGGAATTTAGAGATGATAAAGGAGTCAGAAGATTTTTCAGACTTGAAGACCAACTCAAGATTGCCAGCAATGAAACTCTCAAAGAAATGCAATCTAAGTTGGATGTCAGTGTTGAATATGAAGCTGAATTCTTCAGACAACTCCAACTCCAAATTGAGGAAAATGACAAAAGGCTAGGAAAGAAAACCAGGGAACAAAGAAGAAAAAGATGATTTGCTCAGACTAAAGGAGTGTCCTTGGAAACACTGTAAATCTTCAATTATCTCCTAGTACATACACTTTTGCAGCATTTTTAAATTTCTACTTAGTTTCAATTCATATATCTGTTAAGTGTTTTGTTATCATCAAGTTAACCCTGAATTTATGCCTACAATTCTTATAGACATAAATAGGGGGAGATTGTTAGGAATGTATGTGCATTAGTTTGATGATATGTTTAACAAAATACTTAAGTAGAAATTTAGTGTCTGTAGCCTCAACGGATAAGACCACTTTGGCTATCCGTTGATGGTGTAGCTTTACTTAGAAATAAGTCTAGTGTTGTAGCATATTTCAGTCTCTGTATTTAAAATGTAATTCTTGGAAGTTGAGAGAAACTATGAGTCATGTTGACTACTAGATGATATGCAGATAGGAAGGCCAATTGTAAATACTTCATGCCTTGTAATTTTGTATAAGTGAAGTGGTATCAACGGATGACTTAAAGACCTTCAACGGATGAGAAGCTAAGCTTCAACGGATGTCTCTAAAGCTTCAACGGATAAAGTCATCAACGGATAACATCCTTCAACGGATGAGTGCATCAACGGATGAAAGCTTCAACGGATAACATCCTTCAACGGATGAGTGCATCAACGGATGAAAGCTTCAACGGATGTTCTGATGATTAGCCGTTGATAAGGGGTAGTTGTACCTACAAACAGAGGCACATGGGTTGATAGAGACAACTGAGATGTGGTAGCCGAATTTCAGGAACAACAGAAAAAGCAGCCGTTCTTCTCTAGTACAAAGATGCAATAGTCAACAAAGTACTGGAGTGAACAGGAAAAGAAGCAAGTGAAGATCTTATTTTATTACTGTATTTTATATTGTTCTTCACTTGTACACTTGGTAATATATAAAAACCAAGTAGAAGCTAGTAATTAGAAGAGAGATTTTCCAGAGCTGTTTAGAAAAATATTGAGAGAAAATTCATCTAGTTTGTACTAGGATGCAGCTGTGATCAACATTGTTTAATCACAGATTTTCTAAAATACCATCTCTGGTGGAACAACAAATCCACCAGAAAAGTTTTTAAGGTCTGTTGTGTTCTTTACATTTGTGCTTGAATATATATCTGTCTGTATTAGCTTAAAGCAATTCACACACTTGTTCTTCTTGAACACACAACTTTCATAAACTGCTCAAAACTTGAAAAAGTTTTGAGATTTACATTCAACCCCCCTTCTGTAAATCTCATTGTTAGTCCACTAGGAATAACATTTCATAATTACCCAAAATCAGTCATATATTATAAAATTACCCTAAATTTAAAGTATTTGCAAATATAAGTAAAAATATACATTAAAGAGTAGATAGTTTCGATTAGAATACTTGGGAAAATACTATAAAAGCCACATAAATCTTTGATAAAAGTAATACAAGGCCACATAAATCCTTGATAGAAGTACTACAAATGTTACTTAGATTAGATAGTAGGTGGAGAACATTCTGCAGGAAACTCCAAAAGAATTACTACAAATCCACAAAAAGATATCACAAAAGAGAGACAAAGTACAAGTTCCAAGACATAATTATAACGAAGTAACTACGATGGGCTCAGTGGAATGTCGTTGTAGCTTCCCTCTTGATCGATATATGGTTCATTCATATTTCTTTCATCATTTCCACCGTTTCCATTTTCATTTTCTCCATCAGCATGGTCATCAATCTGGTCATCATTGCGCTGATCCTGTATATGATAATATGAACCAACAAAAAAGTTAAACCAGACTTATGGGCCTTCTAGCAAGGTAAGTTTGTTAATATTTATTATATTGTTTATTTAGTTTAGACGCTTCCTGGTCTAAGGTAACTCATCAAAACAGAACTAGTGACGGAGATTATACTAAATTAAATCGGAAATTTTTAAAACATTGCGGTCAAATGTAAGGGTGAGAGGGAGCCACGAGGGATATATAAGCACCATTATGAATTTATTCCTGATAATATGTCAAATTAATTTCAGTTGTGACTCCACATAGTCATTACGTTATTTTGAAATTTTAAAATCCCGCTCAGAGGATGAAGAACAAAAATGACTGCACAAGGTCACTTGTACTGAAGTGACTGTTTGTGGTGGTTTTGTGTTTCAAATATTTTAAACGCATACTGGCGGCAAAATTCCCGCCTAATGACAAGGAGGACTTTGTGACTGGTGACGGTCATTCAGTAAAAGTGACAAAAATCGGTCATCTTTATTTCTACTTTGCGACCATTGACGGTCACAAATATTTTTTGGTCAAAGGGCTTGGCAAGTTGACTTTATATTTGACCACTAACGGTCATTTTTAGTGACGGTCACTTTTAACCGGTCACTTTTAGTTCAATTTTCTAGTAGTGGAAATATTAAATTTTTTATATGAAATTACTATTATTAATTAGCCCTCAGTTAATTATTTAATATTTTGACATAATTATATTATATAATATTATCGTTAAATTATATGAAATCCCTAAAACAAAGTTATATATAACCGGGTACAGTAGGCGAGTAGGAAATAATATCTGGATAGATATAAACGGTGTTCGTGTTAGGGAGAACACACACAAGTATAGAACCAAATAAACAGTGCAAAACACACACTCAATATATGATGCGGAAAAACCCACGTCCCAACTTGTATTATTAATCAAAACAATTATCAATAATACAATCAATCTCACCAAACGGTATTCACGCAAGCGATACTTAAGTCAAACAATACTCAAACATACATCAAAATAATAACATGACTATGTATATATAGCCATCACAAACTTAGCCAACAAGACATACCTAATCTGATTACAATAATAATTGTCTACCCATATAATTATTACTCATTCCCATTATAATAATAATTGTCAACACATACAATTATTACGCAACTCAATTATGATAATAATTGTATACCCATACAATAATTACCCAATTCAATTATGTTTTCTATCACCAAGCCCATACTACCTATTGGGTTTAACCCCAACAATCCTCCCCTTCAACCCAATATGATTTCACGCACAACTGAATTAACAATCACCATCAAGCCATCGACGTCGATCCGCCAATATCTCCCCTCGAACAATAACCCCTCCTTCTAGTATAAAAAGATTTCTCTTATCTTTTCGACCTTTCAGTATCTCTAAATCTCCTTTAGTGACTTTCAACATACTTTTCTTCATCGTAATAGTATATCCCAAATCAACTAATTTACCCAACAAAATTAGATTTTGATTTAACTCCGGTATGTATCTTACTTGAGTTAACTTCTGAACACGACGGTTGTGACGTTTCATTGTTACCTCACCAATGCCAGCAACCTTTACCGTTTTACCGTTCGGTAAAGTTACAATCTTTCCCTCACACTTTTTGTAGGACGAGAACCACTCCCTCTTACCACATATGTGATGAGAACATCCTGAGTCAAGCACCCATTCTTCTTTTGATCCCTTCTCTTCTTGAATCAAAAGAACATCTTCATCAATTTCTACAAGCGAAACACTAACCCCTCGATTTTTCTTCAACTCTCTCAAGTCTTCTCTTGCCTTTGGACACATAAATTGTATATGACCCAATTCCTCACAATAAAAACACCTGATATTAGGGTTATATTTCTTAACATACTTCTTTTCCGTGTCACGCACACGTACCACGAATGCACTTCCATCAGATGTGTTACTCGATTCTTGTTTCATCAATCTTTCGGCCTCCAGAAGAACAAAATAGTCTCATCCAAATCTAACTTCATTTTCCCAACCAATAAAGAAGTCATCACAGTATTATACTTCTTCGGTAGAGACACTAGTAGAGAACAACTTTGTCCTCATCCTTCAATTTTTCATCCAAATTATTCAGCTAGTTGATTAAGCCATTAAAACGATTCAGATGATCTCTTAAATCTCCTTCTTCTTCCATCTTGAACCCGAACAAATATTTCTTGAGAAACAACTTGTTGGCCAAAGACTTTGAGTGATAATTCTTCGTTAACTTCTCCCACAAATTCTTGGGATTGTCCTCTTCAAGAACATCATACTTGATTTCCGGTTAAGGGCCAACCGGATCGTTGATGCCACACGTAACTTCATGTCTCCCTACTTTGTATCATCAACTTCAGTAGGCTTCTTCCCTCCGAGAGTCGCATGTAACCCTCGTTGAATTAACAGATCTTTTACCGTGCTTTGCCACAAGGTAAAATTGTTTCTTCCATTAAACAATTCAATCTCAAATCCCCCAACCTTCTCCATCATGAACCTGGCTCTGATACCAATTGTTAGGGGGAACACACACAAGTATAAAATCAAATAAACAATGCAAAACACACACTCAATATATGACGCGGAAAAACCCACGTCCCAACTTGTATTATTAATCAAAACAATTATCAATAATACAATCAATCTCACCAAACGGTATTCACTCAAGCGATACTTAAGTCAAACAATACTCAAGCATACATCAAAACAATAACATGACTATGTATATATAGCCATCACAAACTTAGCCAACAAGACATACCTAATCTGATTACTATAATAATTGTCTACCCATATAATTATTACTCATTCCCATTATAATAATAATTATCAACACATACAATTATTACCCAACTCAATTATGATAATAATTGTCTATCCATACAATTATTACCCAATTCAATTATATTTTCTATCACCAAGCCCATACTACCTATTGGGTTTAACCCCAATAGTTCGGGCTAAATTTTTTTTAACTAAAAGATCATTTATTGATCGATGTAATGATATCGGGCTAAAAAATATATTTCTTACTCTTTTAACAACTATTAGTAATACAATATTAAAACGAAAATAATAAAATAACAATTATTTAAAATAACTGTGCATCACACGGGTTTTAAATCAGTCATTTATAAAAGAAGAACGGATAATAGTGTGGTTATCTAGGGTTGTAAATGAGTCGAATCGAGCCAAACTCTTAAGTGTTCATGTATCAACTCGTTAAAAATTTATCGAATTAGAGCTCGAACTTTTATCGAATCAAAATTTGTGTTCATCTATCGACTTATTAAAGAAAAGGTTATTCGCCAACATGTTCACGAAAAACTCACGAACTTGGTTTAACGAACAACTCATAAATATTGTTCACGAACATTTGTTCACAATTAACTAAGTTTACCAACTGATTCACGAACTTTTACATGAGTTTAATTCTTTTAAAAAAAAAAATTTTGGTAAAACCTTACAAATAAATTTGAGTGTTTAGCATTTGATTTTTGATTAAATAATGAATATATGAACACAAGTTAAATAAAACAGTTATATATTTCTTATTTAACATGTATTATAATTTAACTCCTATAAATACAAAAAAAGTATGAAAATTAATAACTGGATTAAAGAAATTGATAAATTTATTTGTAGATTAATATATATACATTCACTAAATATTTTGTCATAAGCGTGTGCTCATAATATGTTACATCATGTATAAATTAACTATTAATTCATATATTTATTCACGAGCTATATTAATGAGCATGTTCACGAATATTGCTCACGAACTTATTCACGAATATTGTAGTTGAACTTGTTCAGAACTTTCGGGCCGAACTATATTGTGCTCAAGTTCAGCTCATTTATAAACGAACCTTGAAATTATGTTTATGTTCGACTCGTTTATAAATCAAATCCAACTCGAACCGAACTTTTTTCGAACCGAACACCGAACTGTCCGTGAGCGTATCGACTCATTTACAACCATAATGTGACAATTCAAAATTTATTAACAACTTCGAAACGCTTTTGAAAAATCTAGTATTTATTAGGTTAAAATTTAAAAACAAGAATTCAGATAATGCAATTGTATGTTGTGGTTACTCCTCCGTCTCATCCATTTCTTTATACATATCATTTCAATTCTTTATATTTTATTAGTTACCAAAAATAATAAAATTTTATAATTTAAAAATCAACTGTATCATTTTTTTTCTCCAATGTACCCACTCAATAAATTAAATATTATTTGTACTCACCACATTAATTTTTTATTTTATTTTTTATCATTAATTTATACATTTTTAAAACAGTTCAATATAAAAAATTGGGTGAGACGAAGGGACTATAACTCAACTAATCACTTGCCTAAAATTTAAGCTTATCGTGCTGGTGCAAATATATAGGCCCGATGTTTACTAAAAAATGTGACTAATATTTAAAGTTGAAAAGTCTCATATGGGGCGTTTGGATAATTTTACATATGAGTTGTTTATAAATTGATAACATGTTTGATAATATAATTTATAAGTTATATTTTTTTGAAATAAAATTAAAATACAAATTATAATAAAAATATTAATTAATAATTTTAATAAATGACTGTAAAATTAAAAAGGGTACAACTTATAAAAAAATTTGAAAATTCTTATCAACTCTGACCAACGAAAAATGGTCAGAATTTTTTTGTTCAAGACGTTAAGGATTTTCGCTAAGCCTTTTTAAACATTAGAAATGCTCTTTAAGGTATTTTTTAAGGTATGTTAAGGTTTTTTTTTGACGTTGGACATTTGAGTTTGGGATGAAAATTTACAATAAAATAAAATGATGAAAGCATGTACCTTTAAATATATATTCCCTCTGTCCCGATGTATAGTTTACATACACTGTTTGCACGTATTTCGAGACTTCAATAAAGTATAGTTTCATAATATTTTTTCTTAAATATTTTTTTTGAATAAAAGTTTAAACATGAAACTATTTTTCAGATTTTTTTTTTAAAAAAAATATTATGGAAAACGTGTCGAAAAGTAACGTAAACAATCCAGTGAGACGGATGGAGTATATAACTGTCATGTCATGGTATGAATAGATGAAGTACTTATTTTAGGGAAACCTTTAAGACCTAAATTATAAAAATATGAGAAATGCTACATAACCCAAAATAGTTCCCAAATTTTGTTACAAAATGACATGGCCATATGATGTGTCATCCAACTCACATATAATTAAATTTTTTTACAGTTATTTATTAAAATAAAAAATTAATTACGATAACTACTATGACCGGTGTCTTTCTCAGTCTTCGTTTACTAACTAATTGTCTTCATTCACTAACATTAAGCCTTCTTATATCATTTCTTTTCATCTTCATTTAACTCATATGTATAGTTATTTCCTTAACTTTATAATATCACTCTGATAAAAATCAAATTTCTTGGTTTGGTTCATCACAATTTGGTGCTGTAATATGCCTATTTTTTGGACTCAGTGATTTCTACCTGTATGATTAAATGTTCCAAAGAACATCAATATCTATAGATAGCTCCATAGCAAACTCATGATCAACTTTTTTTTTTCCTTTTTAACAAGACCAGAAATTAGATAACAGACTCATGATCTTACAATCCTGTTTTAAATACAAGTCCAAAGAGATGTTAATTTTTTTTAAATTTGTTAGCAGAACCTAGTAGTGAAGGGAAGAAGTGCAATACTCACAATATAGATCAAGTTTTCTGTACGATCATCTCTAAAACCCTCCCCCATATTTAAATGAATTAGAAGTCCAGGACTTGTCATCTTTGTTCTCAAAGAATATATTAATAAACAAGTTCAATGTGTTAAGCGCCAAAGTTAGTTCATGATCTCTCCTGTAGCATTTCTGGATGCATAGTTCCTTGTACAAAATTGGTTATACTTTAGATTTGTGCATATCATATTGCAGCAAGTCATATAACAGACATAAATTCAACTTAGAACTACTTCCAATATTTCACTGATTAGGTGATGTGCTAGTGCAACTTGTAATGAATGACTAGAGTCTACACTCAATTACTCAAAGAACTTTACACTTCTTCTTAATGGGAGTAAATGACTGATAGAGCCGATCCAACGTTTATAATTCTTGCAAACAAGCATAGCCTGTTACACTCCATATCCAGAACTTTTCTGCTATCAGCATTCAGATATATGTACCATTCATATTAAAAATCAGATATGTGGAATCAAATACATTTATAAAGCTTTGTAGCTAAATTCTTAAAATAATAAAATTCAATATCATCAAAAAACATTAACCAGGTAATGACCAGAAGATGCTCTCGGAACATTAAAAACATAATAAAATTCATCTCTCAACCTACATCAAATATAAAAAATTATAATCTCTTATTAAGAATTAAAAGTGAAAACACATCTTCACTGTCACTGCATTAACCAGATACCAGGATATGCTCTCAGAAAAGTAATTCGTCGAGCACAACATTAAAATCAACACAACGACCACTATCCTCCAATCGTTGTATTACACTTGCAACCTGATCTCTCCTGTAACCCAATCTAATTATTTTTTCATATAGTTCATGTTAGAAAATTAGGATTTTAGAGCTTAATTTAATTATGTTCTTGATATTAATCCTAAAAACTAATGATTGGAAATTGTTCAATGATATTTGAATTAAATTTTCATGTATGGTTTTAAGAATTTTCTTAATGAAATCCATATGAATTGAGAGTTGAAAGTAGCTTGGAAAAGTTTGAAATTTTGAGAATGTTTGTCCCACATTGAAATAAATAAAGAGGGTTGTGTGCTTTATATGGTACTACCCACATGAGTAGTATACAACTACTAAGGTGTGTGATGGTCCATTATGTTGTTGTGTGCTTCACACACACACATGCGCGCGCCGCCGCCCCGCCCCGCCACGCCACGCACCACACCGGACCGGACCGGACCGGGTCGAAGGGCGATTTGGGCGAATGTCTCGGCGTCTCGCGTACGCGAGACGACCTGGGCGAGGATTTTATTTATTTGAGAATTAATTTTAATTCGAATTTATTTATCGATGACTGGATTATTATTATTATAATAATAAATTGTTGGGCTGGGTTTGATACTGAATTGGGCTAAGTCACTTTGTTAGTGGGCTTAGTCTAAATATATTGAACCTGGACAAGTAATCTGATCTGTAACTGATGAATTAAAATTAAATCTGATAATAATGTGGGTGTTGAGTGAAAAAACTGTTACAAATAATTTAAATTCAAAATCTGATGAGTTTTGATTTTTTAAATTAATGGTGCAGTTTAATTCAGACATTAAAGTGTGGAACAGTTTCATTTTTCCTCTCCTATAAATAGAGGCTAGAGTGAATGTATTTTACACACCACACAAAATTCTCTTCTCTTCTCCCTCTCTGCATTTTCTCTCCCAAAAACACAAGTTCGAGGTGCTGTAGGTTGGTTTTCCGGCGACTGAGGTGCTGGTCGATGTGGAGGTTTTGTTGCTGCTGTTAACATAAACTCCGAGCTGTTTTATCCTGGTGGAGATATTGCACGCATCCCAAACGCAGCAGGTAGGGGGCAATATTCTCTTCAAGAGCAGCCAGGACTTCGAGCAAGTCCTGATGACTCAGCTGTGATCATTTTTTCTTGGCATTTTGTATCTGTGCACCATTATTTTCAGTCATTATTGAAAGCTATGGTTTCGGGTACATCTTCGTTTCTCTCTTCGTTATTTCAGTTACTGATTTTGTTTACATGCATACTTTATTTTGTTGACTGTGGTCTTGGCCTGAACTTGCTAAATTCTTTATACACTTGCCTCTGTGTTGCAATATTTGTTAGTGAAATTTACAACATTCTTGAAGAGAATATTAGTTATTTAGAATTTAGCATAATGGTTAACGAAAGTGAGGTTATCGTTGGTGGTGGTAGCGGTTCGGGTGCAACTGCTGGGGCCATTGATTGGACCACCTATAGTTTCCCACAAGCTGTTGAACTAACCTGTTTACCGGAGAAATTCAACGGTGGCATTGGCTTTTCTCGCTGGCAGAAAAGGATGAAGTTGTGGCTGACTATAAAGGGTCTGTGGCCGGTTGTGGAATATGAGAAACCGGTAGTGGATCAAGAGAAGGCTGACACAGTTAAGGCTTTTGCGAAGTGGGCTGAGAAGGATGGAGTGGCTAGGGCGGCCATTCTGGCGGCACTAACAAACACTTTGTTTGATGTCTATTCTTCTGATGTCTACTCTGCAAAACTCTTATAGGAGAAGCTGGACCAGACACATAATACTGACTCACAAGGTCTAGAAAAGTATTCTGTGGCAAGGTTCCTCGAGTTAAAGCTGATGGACAATAAGTCCATGACTGAGCAGGTGCATGAGTTCGAGATGATAGTGCATGCTTTGAAGGAGTCTGGAATGGACCTCCCGGAGAAGTTCAAGGTGATGAGTGTGATTGAAAAGCTCTCGAAGTCTTGGGAAGAGTTCTTTCTATCCCTGAAAAGACAGAAAGGAGAGATCACCTGGACCAACCTTATGTTGGACATCTCGGTGCAAGAACAACACAAGTCCAAACAGGGACATGTGATGCCAACTGAACACGGTACCTCGAAGGTAAACATAGCAACTGTAGGACAGAAGATGAAGGCTTTTTCTAAGAAAGCTAATAGTAATAAACCTAAGAGTGACAAGGACAAGGCCAAGAAACCCAAGGCAAACAAACCCTGCTGGTCTTATGGGCAGGTTGGGCACTGGAGTAAGGACTGCCCTACGAAGAAAGCGAAGAAAACCGAGGTAGCATAAGCGAATGTTGTGCTTGGAACCGCAAGTGGGCCTGTAGTGAACATGGTCGTTGGTGAGGCTACGGCTTCTGAAACCGACGTTGACCGGTATGTATCCTACAACCCTGTAATATTTTCTACCTATCTGTCAAATGAATGGTTGATAGATACTGGAGCTAATGTACATATTTGTGCTGATATTAGTTTATTTGTATCTTATCAACAGAGTCATAGCCTAACTGTGAAGATGGGGAATGATAGTGCTGCTCAAGTACATGGAGTTGGAAATGTGGATCTGAAGTTCCCTTCAGGACGTATTCTATCTCTGACGAGAGTGCATCATGTTCTCGATATGCGTAGAAATATAATAAGTGGAAGCTGTTTAGTTTCTAGTGGTTTTGAAATTTCGTTCAAATGTAATAAAGTAGTTCTTATTCACACTGGTACATTCTTTGGCAAGGGTTACTTGTCAAATGGTTTATTTGTTATTAATGCGGATCCCGTTTTGGGAAATTTGAATAATAATGTTATTCCTTCTGTTAACTGTATTGAATCCTCGAATATATGGCATGCTAGACTAGGTCATTTAAACTTTGGTGCTCTTAAGAACATGATGAACTTAGAGTTGATACCAAAACATACCATAGAAAAGAATTCTAAATGTCAAGTATGTGTGTCTGCTAAATAAATAAGGAAACCTTTTCATAACGTTGTTAGGGATTCAGACTTGTTAGATTTAGTACACACTGATATTTGTGAATTTGGTGGTGTGTTGACCAAGGACCAGTTTAGATACTCCATTACTTTTATAGATGATAGTAGTAGATACTGTTATGTTTATTTACTTAGACATAAGGATGAAGCACTTAGTAAATTCATTATATATAAAACTGAAGTAGAAAAACAAACTAGTAAGTTACTTAAAAGGTTGAGATCTGATAGAGGTGGTGAGTATACGAGTAATGCTTTTAATGAATTTTGTGTAAATAATGGTATAGTTCATGAAGTTACTCCACCATACACACCTGAGTCTAATGGGGTTGCTGAGCGAAAGAACAGAACATTTAAAGATATGATTAATAGTATGCTTATTAACTCTGGGTTGCCTAAATACATGTGGGGGAGGCTCTAAATACGGCTTGCCATATTTTGAATAGAGTCCCTCTGAAACACATGGATAAAACACCCTTAGAGTTATGGAAAGGCAGGATGACTAGTCTTAAGTATCTTCATGTGTGGGGGTGCCTTGCTAAGGTGCTTGTTCCTGAACACAAGAGAAAGAAACTAGGTCCAAAGACTGTTGACTGTATCTTTCTGGGCTATCTTGAAACCACTACAGCTATGAGATTTTTAGTGTTAAAATCTGACATAGATGGTATAGTGGCAAACACGATAGTTGAATTTCGAGATGTGACATTCTTTGAGGATGTCTACCCTATGAAGACCGGAATACCTGAAACGACTTCTGAGGAAGATCCTACTCACACATCAAGTTCTATTCCTGATCATATGGAAAAACTGACAAATGTGGGGGCGGAACCTAGTAGTAGCTCTATTCCTAAGGATCTAGCGGAACCAAGGAGAAGTAAGCGTGCAAAGGTAGTCAAGGATTTTGGAGGTGATTTCATCACTTACAATATCGAGGACGAACCTTTAACTTTCCGACAAGCTATGGATTCTTCTGAGTCAAGGCGCTGGAAGGGCGCTGTGAAGAGCGAAATTGACTCTATTATTTCTAATGGAACATGGGAGTTGGTTGATCTCCCTCCTGGGTGTTCTACTATTGGGTGCAAATGGGTCTTTAAAAGGAAGTTGAACCCTGACGGCTCAATAGACAAGTACAAAGCTAGACTGGTAGCTAAGGGTTTTAAGCAAAAAGTAGGAATTGATTACTTTGATACATACTCTCCGGTTGCAAGAATGGTAACAATCCGAATGCTTATAGCATTGGATTCAGTCCATGGTCTTATCATCCATCAGATGGATGTAAAGACGGCTTTTCTTCATGGTGAACTTGAAGAAGAGATTTATATGGATTAGCCTGAAGGATTTATTGCATCAGGCAATGAAAGGAAAGTATGTAAGTTGATCAAGTCCATCTATGGCTTGAAACAAGCTCCCAGAGATTGGCATAAAAAGTTTGATGAAACTGTATTGCCTTTTAGTTATAAGATTAATGAAAGTGATAAGTTTGTCTACACTAAAGTTAAAGGTAATGAGTGTGTTATTTTGTGCCTATATGTGGATGACATTTTACTGTTTGGAACCAATATTGAGATTATTAACGAGACTAAAGAATTCTTGAAAAGGCATTTTGAAATGAAGGATATGGGTGAGGCAAGTGTGATTCTTGGAATCAAAATGATTCAGTCCACTGAAGGAATAACCTTGACTCAATCTCATTATATAGAGAAATCTATACTTGAGAAATATGGTTATTCACAGTGTAGAATCGCTAGTACACCCTATGATTCGAAAGTTGCCCTTTTCAAGAATACTTCAGGAGTGCCTGTATCTCAGTTAAGGTATTCTCTGATTATTGGGAGCTTGCAGTATCTTGCTAACTGTACTAGACCAGATATTTCATATTTTGTGTCTAAACTGGCTAGATATACAAGTTGTCCAAACAGAACTCATTGGGATGCTCTTGATAGAGTACTTAGATATCTAAAAGGCACAATGTACCTTAGTTTACACTACAGGAGGTTTCCTGGTGTGCTTGAAGGGTACAGTGATGCAAGTTGGATAGTGTTAGGTCCCAATGTGTTTGTAGAAGGGGGGGTTGAATACAAACAGTACCGAATAATCGAATTAAATGCGGAATAAAAATGTGAAACAAAATTCAAGTTAAATAAAAATATTATTAAACTTGAAAGGTGTTACAACAACTGTATCGATTACAAGGAATTAATCTCAAATTAATTATCACAAATTTAGAATAAATTCGACATGAACTTTTTCTATTTTTGCAATAATTAGAATCAAATGCTAAACGCGATTTGAGATTAAGTTCTAGGGATTTTGATCTGCTAGATTGTTACACAAGAACAAGATAAAGATTTCTAGTGGTTTGGATTTAACTTTACAAACTAGAAATTTAATCTTGAAGTAGCAGAGAAGATGAAATATTGTGTCTGCTTCTTTTTCTTTTTGTTCTCGAGTTCTGTGTGTTGGATTGGATAATTGACTTCTGCTGCTTCTCTTCTTTTTAAACTAATCAACAGACTTGAATGAACTGTAGTGACAATCGGTGAGACAATCCAATTGTACTAGCAAGAAAATCTGTTGAACTGGAGAGACTTTCGGTATGACTATTGTTTGTACTAGCAAGACAATCCTCTTCCAGTGTAACTTTCGGCAAGACAATTATTTGTAGTAGCATGGCTTTCGGTATGACTATCAATTGTCATATTGATTGTCATATTAGTACAATCAGATTGTCTTGTTGAATTTAAATAGAATTTAAATAGATTTTAATCCAATTTAAATTCTGAAAATCCTTAATATTAATTCTGAATTAATTAATCAGTTAATTCAATTAATCAATAAATTAATCTTTGCAGATATAATTTATTTTCTTAATTAAATTATATGACTTAATTAATTAATAGAGAATTAATACTAATCTTGAGCAGCAACCATTCTTCTGAAAATCACTGTCAATTATGAATCAATTCCACCACTTCAATGTTGACACTCGATGTACTGTCTGGTTCATGAGTGACTAACTTCCGTGACGTTTTTTCAAGCCTTGACCTTGATATTCTTGATTTTCTTCAGACTAAATCCTTGTAATTAATTGATACCCTGACGAGATCTCTGTCACTTGATTAAATCCATAATCTTGATTTATATCACTGAGGCATGATCAATTTCTTGAACTTCTTTCAGTGAATTAATTCCTCAAGTCTGTAGATGAACCTTATCTCTGAATCCTTTGACAAATATTACTTTGCGAGATCTCTTTGACGGTAGATCCACTATTTACTTATTACATTCTTATTTGAGTTGAGTTAAATCCTCGAATATACAAATAGGCTATGACATATGCCTTACAATCTCCCCCTATTTGTTTGTTAGACAATAACACACAAATACCTAGAGGATAACTCAACTAACAAATAAGAAAAAGATATAAACAGAAATGCAAAGTAAATAGCAGAAAAGTTCTGGATGACATTTAACCTTTTCCAGATTCCAAATAGATGTTCCTCTAGACTGAACATATCTTCAAGTAGTTTCATCTTCTTTTTGTACAACCACATTTCCTGTTGAGAAGCACATATCTCTTTGCTTCTCCCCCTATAAGAATCAACTGATTAAAGAAGATCACCTTCGTTTACCACCTCTCCCGTACAATAGGATCCGCAGATAAAAACCAATGGTACTCCCCTAACAGCTTCTTCCCTTATCAGAAAATCACCTTGTGTTTACCACCTCTCCCGTACAATAGGATCCGTAGTTACAAACAGCAATGGTGTGGTGTAGTGTACATGTTTGATCTTTTTCTTCTCCCTACTATTTCTCCCCCTTAGTTGAGGAATCCTCCAAACTATTACTTAAGCTTTTATCTCCCCCTTAAAGAAGGAATGTATGCCGTCGTCTGAAGGAGTTCTCATATTTCACTTGGTTGGAAAAGAAATAACAAGTGTTTCTCTTTCTTCCTCACTGTGAGTGTGTGATTCTATTTAGTGTACCTCACATGTGTTTCACTCTTCTCTCCACTCGTGTTTACACTCATTCTCACAAGTATATAACTCTTCTCTCATAGCTCCATAATCCAGCTGTACCTGCAAGGAAAATCACCTTAGCCATCCTTAAGGAGGTCACAGGTGGTGCAATGGGAGTTCGCAAATCCCCATCCTTGTTAAACTCATCAGATGAATCTGAGTCATAATCTACAAGTTGCTAGTTTCCCTTTTAGGGTTCCAGATTTGAATTCTGGGAAGGTAAACAATGATCCAACGAATTTAGCATAAAGATCAAAGTTCCCTTCTAATGTCTGTGAAGACATTTCCTTGTGACTCATCAGGTAATATCTGAATCATTGTCAACAAGTTGCCGATCTGCACCTATGTTAGATCCACTATCCGCAGATGCATCCAGGGAATTTAAGCCTGGGGAGGTAGACACTGACCACTGACATATGGCTTTTGGATCAGTATCCTCTCCTAACACCTGTAAAGGCAATTGGTCCATTAACGAACCTTAAACAATCGAATCTGACCTTAAAATGGTCGAAACTCTTGTTTCCGTCAACTCATCCTTTGTGTGTGTAACCTCTCCTTGTGCATCAAGAATTGTTTATGTTTGAAGTGGTGACACTACATCGGATGCCTTGGCCGACAGGCAAATTTCAATAGACGCACCCTGTTAAGAGAATGAATCTGGTAACTGTTTTTGTGCCTTTTCAGCCATTACATCTTTTTAAGAAGATGTATGGGGGCTAGCAGTTATCTCGGTTTAAATACTACTCATCTATGTAGGAGACAGAGCTACTGGGTTGACTACAGAACCTTCCTTATGTGGTGCACTAAGGCACTATCTCCCTCACGCTCACTCATACTTCTTTTTAGTGGTAAGAGAGTGTTGGTTGGTTCTGTTTCTGTGTTTGTCATTACAGTCTGGGATAGATGTTGTGGGTTTTCAACCTCATGACTGTCAATGAAAGAAAGCCATTGGAGACTGAACCTGTATCACAGAACATAGGGCAATATAGAGAGATAAAATGTACTTAAGATCTATAAGGAATGAAAATTATACATTTAATCTTTTGAGAGTAATGATGTACAATAGTGATTTCAAAAGATTTTACATGAAATAAGAAATCACTAATGTAGAAAGAAGTTTGATTTACTCCTAAAACTCACTGCACATATAAAACAATATGATTGTGCCTAGTGATTAGAGAGTTAAAAATATGACGATTACTTGAGCAGTACACTAGTTCATACCAACCTGAAGTGAGATTGTGAAGAAGAGATTGCATAGTCCAATAGATCTGCAACTGCAAAGTCCATGAACTGAGGTGCATTGACTTCCTCTTTTGACTCACCAACCAGGAGTACACTTGTACACATCTTACTAGAGTCCAATTCCAAGTGTAATGTGCATCAGGTGCCTGATATGTCGTAATATTCTCAAGTCTCGTCACTGGTGCTATATGTTAGTTACTGCATCCTGATAATAACCTAGCACAATATACAAATTTATAATGATAACATTCCCAGCTTACGAACAATCATATCCCTCAGATAAACCTTTGCTGTTATCTCCAAAGGTAACCATGGGGCCAGCTTTCTCAACCACATTTGATAGCAGGCCTCTATCTCCGGTCATATGTCTTGATGATCCACTGTCAAGAATCCACACTACTGGTTACACCTGTTTAATGCCCTGCACTACAAATGGATTAGACCTTCTTCGGAACCCAAACTTGGTTGGGCCCGGCATACTTGTAGAATTGTCCTTTGTCAGGCAAAATAACATTTTTAATTTTAATGATCTCAACTTTCTCACTGACTGAACATTTGACCTTATAAATGGCCTTAACAAATTTCTGTTTAGGCTTAGGCACAAATGTCTCCTTTCTAGCCTTAGAAGGACTAGCAGCCTTAGACCTATCATGCTTCTTGTTATTCACATGCTGACGAGGAGTAGTCTTAACATTAGAAATATGCTTACCATTAAAATAAGCATACATCATATTAAAAGCACAAGACATACAATTAGAAACACCACATGCTTTATGAGAGTGATTAACAGCAGGCAATTTATGCATGGTAATCATGGCATTTTTGTTTTCCAACTCATGTGTGTCTGAGTTAGTCTCAGTTGCTTTCACAACTTTAACTGGAACTTTCGACACACTCGACTAGGAAACAACCTTCTCATTAGCAAGATCTTCAGCACGCATTTTTTCTTGAATAACAGAAGAGGTCGCATCAAATGGTTCAGCAATTGATGGTTTATAGAGGGGTTCATCAACACCCTTAAGCACATGTGGTACTTCCCTCCCTTTAGCACAGACACGAGGAGGGGAGTTTATGCCTAATTCTCCAATAGCAACATTGTAATCATAACCTATTCCAGATGTTTGATTAACAGATTGCTTACTGTAGAACTCTTTAGCCTTCGAACAAGAATTGAAGTAGGCTCTAACCTTAGTCTCAAGACCGGTGATCTTGTCTTTGAGAATAGTTTAGAGTTTTCTATAACAGTCAACTCTATTCTCTAGAAAAGATACTTGTTCTTTTAATTTATCTTGATTAATATGCACAAGTCTTAATTCATTGACCTCTTTCTCAAGGTCTTTAATCTGTAAACTTAACAGTTCATTATCACGACGTGCATTATCTAAGTTACCTCCTAGATGATAAACTAATTCAGCATCAGTATATTTTACCTCTTTTTTTTTACGATGAAGCTTTTCCATCAATAGCCATAAGAGCAAGATTCTCATCTTCTTCATCTTCACTATCAGTATCATCCCAGCTTCTTCCCTTTGCCAGATAAGCCCTTTCAGAGTTACTCTTCTGATTTGAATCATAAGAGTTCTTCCTTACTTGCTTTAGCTTCCTACATTCTGTGGCAAAGTGTCCCAACTCATTGCAGTTATAATATCTGATGGTGCTCCGATCAACCATCCCTGTTTTGTATCCACCACTGCTGGTGTTAGAGGATGAAGATCCACCTTTCTGGAATTTGTTGTCGTTGGACTTGTACTTAAGCTTGGGATTCCTTTTGAATCTGACATTGGAGAATCTTTTGACAATTTGGGCCATTGACTCATCTTCCAATTGCTCCAGCTCTTCCAAGGAATAAAAATCATCACTTGATTGATTTGTAGTAGGAGGATCATATTTTGCTACTAACACATTTTCCTCAGCCTTGGAAAACTGTACCATTTTCTCCAACTGTTGAGATTGTTGTTGTTGTTGACCTTCAGCTACAAGAGCAGTAGATGTGCTAACCATTCTATCTTTCCCGTAGACTTCCTTTTGCTAAATCTGCTCCAACTCATAGGTTTTTAACACACCATAGAGTCTATCCAAAGAAATCTCACTCAGATCTCTAGCTTCTCTAATGGCAGTGATTCTATGTTCAAGATGAGTTGGCAGTGTTAAAAGGAACTTTTTGTTGACCTCCCTGATTGAATAAAATTTTCCATTTATGTTCAGGTTGTTGATCAACGCATTGTACCTCTCAAACACTTCAGTAATTCCTTCTCCTGGATTTGATTTAAAATGTTCATACTCAGAGGTTAGGATCTCCAACTTGTTCTCCCTAACTTCCTCTGTGCCTTCATTAATCACCTCAATAGTTTCCCATATGTGTTTGGAATTTTTACAGTTCATCACATGTCTGTTCATCAAGGGATCAAGGGAATCAATTAATATTAATTGAAGGCTGGCATCCAAGGAGGCTTCTTCCTTCTCAGCAGGAGTAAAATCTTCAGGCTCTTTTGGATAGGTTCTAGCTTTGGTAATCACAACATCATCTACTATCACCTCTGGTTCAATAACCATCGGAGTTTTTAGACCCTTCTTTAACAAGTTCAGATATTTGGGATTTGCAACTTGTAAAAATAATAGCATCTTCTTCTTCCACATGATATAATTTTCTTTATCAAATAGTGGAATTTTAACGGTTCCAACTTTTTGTGAAGTCATTATGAATTTTTGAATAAATAAAAATTCAAGGAGTTAAAAAATCACAAAAGTCTAGGATCTTGATTTGTGCGTTAATCAGAAGGCTCTGATACCAATTGTTAGGTCCCAATGTGTTTGTAGAAGGGGGGTTGAATACAAACAATACCGAATAATCGAATTAAATGCGGAATAAAAATGTGAAACAAAATTCAAGTTAAATAAAAATATTATTAAACTTGAAAGGTGTTACAATAACTGTATCGATTACAAGGAATTAATCTCAAATTAATTATCACAAATTTAGAATAAATTCGACATGAACTTTTTCTATTTTTGCAATAATTAGAATCAAATGCTAAACGCGATTTGAGATTAAGTTCTAGGGATTCTGATCCGCTAGATTGTTACACAAGAACAAGATAAAGATTTCTAGTGGTTTGGATTTAACTTTACAAACTAGAAATTTAATCTTGAAGTAGCAGAGAAGATGAAATATTGTGTCTGCTTCTTTTTCGTTTTGTTCTCGAGTTCTATGTGTTAGATGGAATAATTGACTTCTGCTGCTTCTCTTCTTTTTAAACTAATCAACAGACTTGAATGAACTGTAGTGACAATCGGTGAGACAATCCAATTATACTAGCAAGACAATCTGTTGAACTGGAGAGACTTTCGGTATGACTATTGTTTGTACTAGCAAGACAATCTGATTGAACTAGCAAGACAATCTGATTGAACTAGCAAGACAATCCTCTTCCAGTGTAACTTTCGGCAAGACAATTATTTGTACTAGCATGACTTTCGGTATGACTATCAATTGTCATACCGATTGTCATATTAGTACAATTAGATTGTCTTGTTGAATTTAAATAGAATTTAAATAGATTTTAATCCAATTTAAATTCTGAAAATCCTTAATATTAATTCTGAATTAATTAATCAATTAATTCAATTAATCAATAAATTAATCTTTGCAGATATAATTTATTTTCTTAATTAAATTATATGACTTAATTAATTAATAGAGAATTAATATTAATCTTGAGCAGCAACCATTCTTCTGAAAATCTTCTGAAAATCACTGTCAATTATGAATCAATTCCACCACTTCAATGTTGACACTCGATGTACTGTCTGGTTCATGAGTGACTAACTTCCGTGACGTTTCTTCAAGCCTTGACCTTGATATTCTTGATTTTCTTCAGACTAAATCCTTGTAATTAATTGATACCCTGACGAGATCTGTGTCACTTGATTAAATCCACAATCTTGATTTATATCACTGAGGCATGATCAATTTCTTGAACTTCTTCCAGTGAATTAATTCCTCAAGTCTGTAGATGAACCTTGTCTCTGAATCCTTTGACAGATATTACTTTGCGAGATCTCTTTGACGGTAGATCCACTATTTACTTATTACATTCTTATTTGAGTTGAGTTAAATCCTCGAATATACAAATAGGCTATGACATATGCCTTACAGAAAGCTAAGAAGTCTGGTTCCAATGGAGTGACTGGATACGTGTTCACCTTGGCTGGTGGAGCAATATCCTGGAAGTCAAGCAGACAGACTATAGTTACTCGGTCTACTTTTGAGGCTGAGTTGTGTGCACTTGATGCCACAGGGACGGAGGCTGAATGGTTACACGGACTTATGTCTGCAATACCTGTAGTAAGCAGACCGCTTCCTGCTATTGCTATTCACTGTGATAGTCGAACAACTATCGACAAGATTAGCAGTAAAAAGCATAATGCTAAAACTAAGAGACACATCCAAGTTAGACTCAAATCTATAAGGGGTTTAGTGACTGATAGGATCATAGCTACAGAGTTCATAGGAACTCAGAATAATATAGCTGATCCTCTTACTAAAGGACTGGAACCTGCAGTGGTCCTTAAGTCAAGGTTGGGGATGGGACTGTCAACCCATCATAATTCATCAACAGTGGGAACCAAATACACATGAGAGGAGATCCCTCGAAGTGTATTCAATGGGTAATAACAAGCTGTAAGGATGAATTGGTAGTACCTTTGCTACATAGATGATACTATAGTATCTGAGTCTATCCCCTATAAACCTAGAAGGTACCGACACTGCTAGAAAAGCAAGAGTGTTAAAACTCTGAATGGGGTCAAGTCATTTGACGAGATAGAAACAGTATATCTCTGGAGATGCCCAGCTAAGCGAATGTAATTGTGTGGTCGCAATTAGAGGAAAGGGTTATTCCTTGAAACATTCGACGAACAGGATTGAGACATGACCATTAATGTCTCAAAGCCGTAGATTGACACCATAGCCTTTGACTTGTCTTCGTCTATGGAATATGGTTATACTCAATGGATTAAGATTCAAGGTGAAACATTCCATCTGAATCTGATAGCCATTAAAGTATAGGAATTAGGAGGGTTCAAACCCGGAAGGGTACCGACTCTGAAAAACAAGTCATGATGGAAAAAAAAAATTAATCGCATTTCTGTATGGATTTGTGGGGGATTGTTAGAAAATTAGGATTTTAGAGCTTAATTTAATTATGTTCTTGATATTAATCCTAAAAACTAATGATTAGAAATTGATCAATGATATTTGAACTTAAATTTTCATGTATGGTTTTAAGAATTTTCTTAATGAAATCCATAAGAATTGAGAATTGAAAGTAGCTTGGAAAAGCTTGAAATTTTGAGAATGTTTGTCCCACATTGAAATAAATAAAGGGGGTTGTGTGCTTTATATGGTATTACCCACATGAGTAGTATACAACTACTAAGGTGTGTGATGGTCCATTGTGTTGTTGTGTGCTTCACGCACACACACGCGCGCCGCCGCCCCGCCCCGCCACGCACCGGACCGGACCGGGTCGGGTAGGGTCGAAGAGCGATTTGGGCGAATATCTCAGCGTCTCGCGTACGCGAGGCGACCTGGGCGAGGATTTTATTTATTTGAGAATTAATTTTAATTCGAATTTATTTATCGGTGACTGGATTATTATTATTATAATAATAAATTGTTGGCCTGGGTTTGATACTGAATTGGGCTAAGTCACTTTGTTAGTGGGCTTAGTCTAAATACATTGAACCTGTACAAGTAATCTGATCTATAACTGATGAATTAAAATTAAATCTGATAATAATGTGGGAGTTTATGTCTGAATTAAAGTGTGGAACAGTTTAATTCAAATTGGTCGATGTGGAGGTTTTGTTGCTGCTGTTAACATAAACTCCGAGCTGTTTTATCCTGGTGGAGATATTGCACGCATACCAAACGCAGCAGGTAGGGGGCAATATTCTCTTCAAGAGTAGCCAGGACTTCGAGCAAGGCCTGGTGACTCAGCTGTGATAATTTTTTCTTGGCATTTTGTATCTGTGCACCATTATTTTCAGTCACTGTTGAAAGCTATGGTTTCGGGTACATCTTCGTTTCTCTCTTCGTTATTTCAGTTACTGATTTTGTTTACATGCATGCTTTGTTTTGTTGACTGTGGTCTTGGCCTGAACTTGCTAAATTCTTTATACACTTGCCTCTGTGTTGTAATATTTGTTAGTGAAATTTACAACAGTTCATCATACGGAGGGTATTGATTTTGTTGTATATCACACGACACATGATTAGCATTCCAATGTTGTTCTGGAGGTTGTTGCTGAATTGCTAAAATTTCTGTAAATGACATATTTATCAGCATACAATTTGGAACAATAGTTGGGGTAGAATTAGCTTGCAAAAGGGCTTGTTGTTCTGGTAAAACTTGTTGATATTGATGTTCTGACCACTGTTGCGGCAGAGATGAATACTTTGAATCAAAATCATTGTTAGATTGCACATATTAAAAATAAACTTGATTATTAAACATGTAAAAAAAACTGATTAGTTACATAAACCAATTCTGACCTGAGATATCTGAACAGAGGCTTCTTCTGCCTCACTCGCGATGGTACCATCATCAACAATTTTTTTACGGTTTTTATTTTTTTTTACAGCCTTTTCAATTGCGGACTGTTTTCTCCTAGTCGGTGGACGTCCTTTACCTCTCACAACCAACGGACTAGATATTTTGACATTTTCAGCAGAATTTTTGGCAGCTGGTTCATTAATTTGAACCTCATTCTCATTTGATTTAGGTCCAGATCCATGGAAAAAATCATTGCCGACACTTAGAACTCCCTTCAAATCATTTATCCATCTGATTACTCTTGTACATTTAGAATCATCTTCCCTTGCTAAGTCAGCCACCTCATGAAACGCATTGCACATTTTTTCAAATTGTTTTGCTTCAACATTAACTGACATAGCATTGTAACCTATATTGACCCGCGTATGAACTCTTTTGATATCTTTTCTCCATCGACGAGAAATATATCTAGTTGGTAGATGATAAATCTTCTTATGGATAAGTAATGAAATAGCATGCCTACACAGAATATTTCTAAACTCAAATAACTTACAGTTACATGCTACTTCTAAGTTTTTCTCGTCAAATTCAACTTTAAAATGTACATACCTTCTGAAATCTCCAAACTTAAAATCTTCAACAACAAGGTACTTTGAACCATCACTTAGAACTGGAGACACTTCACAATAAAGTTTCCCTTTTATTTCTTGCTGAAACTCCTTGAATTTTGAGTTCGTGTAAAAAGACTGAAGTTCTTTCTCCATCTCATAGTCAGTTATGCAAGGATACATCGAATTATAGGAATTAAAATCTTCTTGATTCTCCTTTGACACTTTACTCGCAAGTGCATTCTCATATTGCTCTACAAATTGCTTTAGTGTAGTCTTGGAGTTAACGTATCCATCAAAAAATGAGTTCATACTCTCACTTCGTTGTGTTGTTGACATTCCAGCCCAAAAACAATCTTTTACATAAATTGGAACCCAACGATGCTTATCCTCGTATAAACCCAGTAACCAATCATTATTTTACAGTTTATACTTTTTAATCATCTCATTCCAGCTATTTTCATAATCATACATGGTTAGGGAATTATAAACTGCATTACTCAATGCAAATTTAATGGAATCATACTCTTTATGCGTCTTTAATTTTTCAGGAAGTTTTTTCATTATATGCCACAAACACCATCGGTGGCGAGCTAACGGAAATACTTTTTGATTGCATTCCGCATGGCCATATCCTGATCAGTGATTATTGCACCAGGAGCTTTTCCTGACATACAAGTTAACCAAGAATTAAATAACCAAATAAAAGTATCAGTATTCTCATTCGAAATCAAACCACAACCAAGTAAGATTGATTGCCCATGATGATTAACTCCAACAAATGGGGCAAATGGCATGTCATATTTATTTGTTAAATATGTCATGTCAAATGTAATGACATCACCAAAACTCTTCGTATGCAGCTCTACTTCTCGCATCAGCCCAAAAAATATTTTTTAACCGGCCTTTTTCATCCAAGTCCATTGCATAAAAAAATTGGAATTATCAGCTTGCATTTTACGAAAATAGTCATTGACTGCATTTGCATCCCCTTCTCCAAGTCGTAAACGTCGTACTTTGTTAGATATATTTGATAATGTCATGGCTAATATAATTTATGTTTAGATTTCAGATCTTACTTAACAGGACAAATCAGTACTTAACTGTTGATCAGTACTTATACTGGAAGTCAGGACTTAAGGATATCAGTACTTATATTATCAGGAGATAATAATCAGAAGTTAGATATCAGAACTTAAGTGCTGAAGGACGATCAGATAAGGAAAGTAGCTGATTAAAGGAAAGAAGATAGAGATAAATATAAGAAGAGATATGCATGAAGAAGGAGTTCCGTGAAGAATAGAATACTTGGAAGAAAAGATATCTGATTGATATATTTTAGGAAGCAGAATTATATTCCATATCAATTAGCGATTATCTTGTAACTGTGTAGTATATAAACACAGACATAGGGTTTACACTAAAAGTGTTATTATAATCGAGCATATTATTCATTGTAACCCTAGCAGCTCTCGTGATATTTGTTCATCACTGAGAGGTAACAGTTCCATACTGTAACAGAGTTTATTGTTTCAATAGAGTTTATTTTCTGTTACTTAATATATTAAAGTTCGATTTGATTATATTATACACTGTATTCACCCCCTCTACAGTGTGTGTGACCTAACAAGTGGTATCAGAGCTAATCTGTTAACACACATACAGTTAAAGATCCAAACACAATCATGTCTGACACAGAAACTCCAACTAAGCCTACCAAAACTGAAGAACCTCCAAAGACACAAATTCAAAGTCGGTATGAGACTATCAGAGTTCCCATACTAAGACCATCTGAATATCCCATATGGAAGGTAAGGATGACTATGTTCCTGGAAGCAACAGATCCAGAATACCTTGATAGAATCAAGGAAGGGCCTCATAAACCAACCAAGCTAGTTGTTGCAGTTGCAGGTGAAGCAGCAAAGACCGTACCAAAGGAGAAGAGTGATTATACTGCTGAAGATATAGCATCAATTGCTAAGGATGCTAAGGTACGACACTTACTGCATAGTGCCATTGATAATGTAATGTCAAACAGGGTAATCAACTGCAAGACTGCTAAGGAGATATGGGATGCTCTGGAAACAAGGTGTCAGGGAACTGACACAATTAAGAAGAACAGGAAGACAATACTCACTCAAGAGTATGAACATTTTGACTCAAAGACTAATGAGTCATTGAATGATTCATATGATAGATTTGTCAAACTTTTGAATGATTTGTCATTGGTTGATAAAGAGTATGATCTTGAAGATTCAAACCTTAAATTCCTGTTAGCTCTTCCTGAATGTTGGGATTTGAAGGCAACAACAATAAGAGACAACTACAATCTTGATGAAACTACTCTTGATGAAATCTATGGAATGCTCAAGACTCATGAACTTGAGATGGAACAAAGAAGCAAGAGGAAAAGAGGAAAGTCAAGGACAGTTGCTCTTAAGGCTGAAGAAGAATCCCCCAAAGCAGCTTCCTCAAGGAAAGACAAGGGTAAAGCTCTTTTCATAAAGTCTGAAACTGAGTCATCAAGTTCTGAAAGTGATGATGACTCAGATTCTGAAAGCTTGCCTGAGACTGATGCTGATGAGGAGATGATGAAGCTGTGTGCTTTTATGGTGAAAGGAATCACAAAGATTGCATACAGGAAGTTCAGGAAGGGAAAGAAGTTTTCCAGGAAAGGCATAAGTTCTGATAAGAAGAATTTCAGAAGATCTGAAGGCAGAGGAGGAAAGTCTGACAGAGGAGATTATACCAATGTTAAATGCTATAACTGTGGTGAGAAAGGCCACATATCTCCTGATTGCAAGAAGGCAAAGGGTGACAAAGGCAAGGCTCTTGTCACAAAGCAGAAAAGCTGGACAGACACCTCAGACTCTGAAAGTGAGGAGAACTATGTATTGATGGCAAATGCTGATAAAGAAAGTGCTGAGAGCAGTTCTGAAGCTGCTGAAACAAAGGTACCTCAGACTACTTATGCTTTTCATACTGATGATATTAATGAGTTGAGAAGATATCTTAAAACCGTGTTTGTTAGTTATAGAGATCAAACTTTAACATGTGAAAGATTAACTTCTGAAAATCTTGCTTTTAAGAAAAGAAATGATTTCTTAGAAAAAGAGCTGCTCCTGGAACTCCACAGCAAAATGGAGTTGTTGAAAGGAAGAATAGAACTCTCATTGAAGCTGCACGTACAATGCTTGAAGAAGCAAAGCTTCCAACCTATTTCTGGGCTGAAACTGTGCAGACTGCTTGTTTTACTCAAAATGCAACACTCATTAACAAGCATGGAAAAACACCATATGAGATGGTGCAGAAAAAGAAGCCAAATCTGAAATACTTTCATGTATTTGGATGCAAGTGTTTTATTCTCAAGACTCATCCTGAACAGCTATCCAAGTTTGATTTAAAAGTTGATGAAGGAATCTTTGTTGGATATCCACTTTCCACAAAAGCCTTCAGAGTCTATAATTTGAGAATAAAAGTGGTCATGGAATCTATCAATGTCTCTTTTGATGACAAGAAGATTAATGGTCTTGAAGATTTCATTGACCATGATCAGCTGAGATTTGAAAATGAAGACTCAAACTCTGATACTGAAAATCCTGACAGTCTAAGTCCTGATACTGTAAATTCTGATGGATTAAACTCTGATGTTATTGAAACTGTGGTGACTACGTCAAAGGAAGATGCACCTATGCAGGAGGAGCATATTCAAGATCCTACCACATCTCAAGAAACATCAGAACATACATCTGGCTCTTCAAGTTCTGATTCGTCAAGTTCTGATAAGCCAAGTTCTGATAGTGCTGAAAATCTAAATACTGAAGAATCCAACTCAGAGAGCATAGTTTCAGGGGGAGCATCAGAAAATGAAAATGAAGATAGCATGGATCATGGGGGAGCATCCAGTTCTAGAGAAAACCTTCCATCTGCAAGAAAGTGGACAAAATCACATACACCTGATTTGATAATTGGAAATCCTGATGCAGGTGTCAGAACTAGAACAGGTACTTCAAATGAATGTCTCTACAATTCTTTTCTCTCTCAGACTGAGCCAAAGAAAGTGGAAGAAGCTCTTCAAGATGCTGATTGGGTGCAAGCAATGCAGGAAGAGTTAAATGAATTTGAAAGAAACAAAGTCTGGACCCTAGTGCCAAGACCAAAGAATAGATCTGTTGTTGGTATAAAGTGGGTATTCAGAAACAAAACTGACAGTGATGGCATAATTACAAGGAATAAGGCAAGGCTGGTTGCAAAAGGATATTCTCAACAGGAGGGAATTGATTATGATGAAACATTTGCACCAGTTGCTAGGTTAGAAGCCATAAGGATATTTTTGGCTTATGCTACTCACAAAAAGTTTACTGTCTTTCAAATGGATGTGAAAAGTGCTTTTTTAAATGGAGAATTGGAGGAGGAGGTATATGTTGAACAACCTCCAGGCTTTGTAGATTCCAAACATCCAGATTATGTCTACAGGCTTGATAAAGTATTTATGGACTTAAGCAAGCTCCTAGAGCATGGTATGAGACTTTAGCTCAGTTTCTTCTGGAAAGTGGATTCAACAGAGGAACAATAGACAAAACACTGTTCTACCTCAACCATGGAAAGGACTTACTTCTGGTCCAGATTTATGTTGATGATATCATTTTTGGGTCTACAAATGACAAACTTTGCAAGAAGTTTGCCAAACTAATGCAGTCAAGATATCAGATGAGTATGATGGGGGAACTTAGCTATTTTCTGGGCCTTCAAGTCAAGCAGAATGAAGAAGGCACTTTTATTTGTCAAACCAAGTACACCAGAAACTTGCTGAAGAAATTTGGAATGCAAGATTGTTCAAGTGCATCCACTCCCATGGCCACTGCAACAAAACTGGATAAGGATACTGGTAAATCAGTAGATATTACTGACTACAGAGGTATGATTGGCTCTCTACTCTATCTAACTGCTAGTAGGCCTGATATCATGTATGTTATCTGTCTTTGTGCAAGATTTCAAGCAGATCCAAGAGAACCTCACTTAACAGCTGTGAAAAGAATCTTTAAGTATCTTAAAGGAACAGCTGATCTAGGATTGTGGTATCCTAAAGAATCAGATTTTAAACTAATAGGTTACTCAGATGCAGATTTTACAGGTTGCAAAATTGACAGGAAAAGCACAAGTGGAAGCTGCCAATTCCTTGGAGGCAGATTGGTTTCTTGGTTCAGCAAGAAACAAAAGTCAATTTCCACATCAACTGCTGAAGCAGAGTATATTGCTGCAGGAAGCTGTTGTGCACAGATTCTTTGGATGAAGAATCAGTTACTGGATTATGGGTTAACATATTTTAAAATACCTATTTACTGTGATAATCAAAGTGCTATTGCTATGACAGGTAATCCAGTTCAACACTCTATGACAAAGCACATCAGCATCAGGTACCACTTCATAAGGGAACATGTGGATGAAGGTACAGTGGAATTGCACTTTGTTCCAACAGATCAACAACTAGCAGATATATTCACAAAACCACTGTGTGAAGCCACTTTTACAAGATTGGTAAATGAACTTGGAATGATTTCAGGTTCTTTCTCTAAATCTGCTTAGTCTTCTTCTGTATTATCAGACTTTATGATCAGTATTTACAGAATTTAATCTCTTTGTGTATTCTGTGATTAATTGACAAATGTTTTTAAGTACTGACTGCTGTCTGATATATGTTTCTAAACTCTGATAAGTGATATGTCTGTCTAAGTAACCATTCAATCCTATGAGGATAACTGTGCTAGATACTGACTTACTAGTCTTCAATAAATAAATGATCCCATGTAAGAAGTAATTATTTCTGTGGAAATCTTATGACACTAGCAAATTCTGATAATTGAGCTTAGTTAAGTTTACTTTGTTTATCTTATTACTAAGTCACAAATTAGAATAATGCTACTCATCTGTTAAGTTCTGATACTAGTAAAACTGCTGAATGTACTAAGTGCTGATAAACCTCACTTATAAAAAGAAAAATCAAAAGGTTCAAAGAATAAAATCAGGTACTCCTTTGAGATCTAGAGTAAAAATGTGGAAGGGAAGACCCAAGTGCATTGCTGGTATTAAGTAAATATGCATTAGAAAAGCAAAATATTTTCTTGGTGACTTTTCACACTCTATGATTACTGGAGAAATACTCTGATAATAGCATAAATTCTGATAAGCAGTCGTGACTCACTTACACTGAGGAGCCACTGTAAAATAGAATTTAAAAAGATGCATAAAATTAGCACAAAACAGTTGAGGTGGACTCAAGCATGAACTCATTCATCAGTAGGTTTCAGGATAATGACAGCTCTTTAGCAAAATTTTAGTTATGCCTTATTTCTAAGATATACTGAAGTGAATTAAACTTTACTCTTTGTCTTCTATTTAGCTTGATGCACACACTAATCACTCCATCTGAATGATGAAAATTACTGTGGTGGTCTATGTTGTTTTAGATAAACAGTCATTGTGTCATTTTGCACTAACTCTGAGGCCAAGTTCTGGTTGCATATTCTGACGATTAAGTTCTGAAGAGTATAACTCAGCACTTATATGAGGATTTACTTAGATAGGCATTCCTTTTTCGAGTTAAGAAATTATGTTCTGATGACTGTTAAGTTCTGAAATAAGTCTAAGTTCTGATATTACAGTCTAAATTCTTTACTTGACTTATCTGTGGATAAAATTTGATAACAGTCTCGGTACAAACTAGAACATGTGAAGCTGAGAAAGAGACTTCTCAGAAGGATTCTGGAATTGGGGGATCTAGGCTTCTCAAAAGGCTTAGAAGAATGACAGTTCCTGAAACTCCCAAGGAATCCAAATCAACAAAGAGATACAAGAAACATAGGGCAAAAAGGCCAATTTTAGATGATGAAGAGGAAGCAGCTAAGGAAGGGGATCAGGAATCTCTGATCTCACAAGCCAAGGAATTTGCTCCAGTCACTTCTTCTCCATCAACTCCATCTCAGGAAGCTGTTTCTGAAAAGGCTAACACACCTTCTGTGTCTCCTGTTGATCCAGGCACAAGTGCTGATATTGATGTTCAAAACTTGGTTGTGCCTGAAGTAATTCTCTTAGAAGCTCCAACAGCAAATAATCCTTACACAACACCTGTTACTGATGCTGTTCAAACTCCAGAGTTATCAACAACACCTTCTCTGCATCAAGATGTTGATGATCAGAATTTAGGTGAGCATCAGGATATGGCTATTGATCAGAACTTAGAACAAGATCAGCAATTAGAGGATGCTGAAGCCTCTATTGCTACTCACACTGTTGTCTTATCAAAAGATACCGATTCTTTAAGTTCTGATGCTGCAAATGCTGGAGATACTGGTGATGCTACTCCAACTGCAGATGCTGATACAGCAGGTCCTTCAGGACATGCTACTCAACAGACTATTCTAAAGTCTGAACTGGTTAAGAAGTTTGTTACCGGAGAAGCACCAGTACCTTGGAGTGAAACTCCTGCAGGTCAGGAGTGGACTAAGGAATGGAACTCAGTTTCATGTGTTCCAACTGAAAAGCATCTTGCTGAGCACTTGACTAAAGCTGATGAAATGTTAAATTCTGATGATTTTAAAACCCAGCTTAGAGTCACTGTATTGAGTACTAAACATCTACAAGGTCTTCATTCAACTACTCATGCAGAGCTACACAAGATTCAGGAGAACTTTATCAAACAGGAACAAGTTTGGAAAATTGATAAGAAAAAGTTCTTCCAACCTACCATTGACAGGATTGCTTATATTGAGAAGACTCAAGATCATCAACAAACTCAGATTGATGAAATTCTGAAAAATCAAGCTTCTCAGCAATCACAACTAACTGAAATCCAATCCTCAGTGGAATTGCTTATCTCTCTTCTACTACCTGCTGATGCCAAAAAGGGGGAGAAAGTAATTAAGTCCAAATGCAAGACTGACAAGACACTGACAGGAAAGGATAATGAAAAAGATGATCAAGGAAACTATGGAATGGGTAGAGGTCATAGTCAAGGTAGAGGATTCACATCAAGACAAGCTAGTCACATGATAAGTTCTGATACTGGGAAGAGAATAAGTTCTGCTACTGGTAAAAGGATAAGTTCTGATGAACTTTTAGATCTTGATGAGGAAATGTCAACACAGTTAATCCTTCAGGAAAATCCAGGAATGGACTTGGAGAGTTTAATGAAAGAAGAAGCCAGGCTTAAATCAGAGAAAGTCACATCTAAATCTGAAACTTCTGGTAAAAAGCCACTTCCAAAACTCAAAGGCATTGTGATCAAAGAAAGGACACTTACTGAAGCAACATTGGCTAGATCACAACCGCAGATAGATCCAAGATCCAAGGGTAAAGAAAAAGTTGGTGAACCTATCAAGGTTTATGTGCCTCCTGAGGATGAAGAAATTACTGATGAAAAGGATGATTTTGCTCTGACTTCAAGAAAAGTTCTTAAAACAACCTCTGACATGGCTCAAATTGTTCAGAGTCAAGAAATTGTGAGTTCTGATATTCAGAAGAAGCAAGTAACCTCTGACATAGCTCAAGTTAACTTGATATCAGAAGATAGACCAAAGACACTCCTACCAGGATTCACTAAAGCAAAACAGACTCAACCTTTGAAGACTACTACAAGTGGTTTTGAAGTAAGAGTAGTTATTGGAAAGGAAGCTAGAGATAAGACTGGATTGGGAAGTGCTGATGAAAGAAGAATACATAACACTACCAATGATCCAACTTCCTTGAGTGAACCAGGTATTGGAGCAACTCCTGAGAGATTGAATCAACTGGAATCTGTACAGATGGTTTACCATACCTACTTAAAAGAATACATCATGTTGTATTTCATGACAGATGGTAGGGTTTATCATATAAGACAAAATGCCATTCCATTGAAGTATTTTGAAGAAGTGGAGCATGTACTTTTCTTACTTCAAGTGGATGACAGAATAACAGGAACTGCTGCAAACTACTTAAAAGAACAGATTCAGAGACAGAAAAGGCTTTATTCTGTTAAGTCTGACAGCACATATGTTCCAAAGTACAGAGATCACAATGGTGATATTGTTGATATGAAGCCTAATACTGCACATATCAGAACATATCTTGGTATTAAGGGACTTGAATTCAATCTGGAGTCTGACAAAGCCTATGTCATAAGACTAGATCAGGAGTTGAGAAAAGCAAAGATCAATGATCTCAGATCTGCAATCTTTCAAACTGGTGAAGATACTGCAGAGCTTAAAGATGCCAAAAGGAGAATGATTGATGAACTAAGATATGCTGAGAAATGTTTGTTGAAGAACTATCTCAGAACAACTCCAGACATCAGAGAGATCAGATGATGAAGCCAAGTTGAAGATCTACAACTGCTTAAATTCTGACATTTGTATAGACTGAAGTTGTTATCAGAAGTTGAATATTGGTAAAACTTTAAGAATTGTAAGTTGTAGTAATCTAGTCTAATTCTCATGCATTTGTACTTAATATTTTTGACATCATCAAATATCTGTTAAACTTGTATATTATGCTAATTTACAAGTTGGGGGAGATTGTTAGATATATTTGATAATGTCATGACTAATATAATTTATGTTTAGATTTCAGATCTTACTTAACAGGACAAATCAGTACTTAACTGTTGATCAGTACTTATACTGGAAGTCAGGACTTAAGGATATCAGTACTTATATTATCAGGAGATAATCATCAGAAGTTAGATATCAGAACTTAAGTGCTGAAGGACGATCAGATAAGGAAAGTAGCTGATTAAAGGAAAGAAGATCGAGATAAACATAAGAAGAGATATGCATGAAGAAGGAGTTCCGTGAAGAATGGAATACTTGGAAGAAAAGATATCTGATTGATATATTTTAGAAAGCAGAATTATATTCCATATCAATTAGCGATTATCTTGTAACTGTGTAGTATATAAACACAGACATAGGGTTTACACTAAAAGTGTTATTATAATCGAGCATATTATTCATTGTAACCCTAGCAGCTCTCGTGATATTTGTTCATCACTGAGAGGTAACAGTTCCATACTGTAACAGAGTTTATTGTTTCAATAGAGTTTGTTTTCTGTTACTTAATATATTAAAGTTCGATTTGATTGTATTATACACTGTATTCACCCCCTCTACAGTGTGTGTGACCTAACATACTTTATCAAGAAAATTCTTACAATCTTTTTCCAAAAATGGCACATTTTCAGGTCCACCTGCTTCAACCACTATAGAACGATAATTTTATTTGGTCGAATCTCAGCTATATCATTCATTTCAAATTTCCTCTTTATATGTGAGTTTATTACTCGATTAGACCGAAAAAATTGAGATTTGTTTGGACTCAATGATTGGTTATGCTTCAAAACAAGGGAACTGATCAAGCATTTTTCATCTGACCCTATAATCACATTAAGCCTAGCCTTACAATTTGTTCCCGATGTTAGTTTCATGCGAAATTTATTTTTTGACCTTGACGCTCTTTGACCTTCTCTAGAACAAGTTAGTGTTCCATACATTTTTTCTCCATCATCACTTATTGATGTTGATCTTTTGAAAACTGCAAATCCTTCTTGCTTAGCATAACTTTCATAATATTGAACGAGTTCTTCGTATGAATTAAAAATCATTCCAGCTTTTGGCTCCCTGGCCTTATCCTTCAATAAATCGCCACCATCCTCTGTTTCGTTATCATGTGAATGGGTACACAATTCATCTTCCAGGTTTTGTTTGTCCATATCTGTACTGAGATTATGTCTATACTTTTGACATTAAAATTAAAATATATGGGTGTGTATATACTTATAACATGTATAATGAAATTGGGTATATGCAGGATCTAGATCGGGTTGGAAGTAGAATGGAACGTGGGTAAATATAGGGCATATGTACAAAAGCAAAGAGAAAAACGGGGACGTATGGGTTAGCATGATTCATTTTTTATTTTAATAAAAAACTGTAAAAAAAATTAATTATATGTGAGTTGGATGACACATCATATGGCCATATCATTTTGTAACAAAATTTGGGAACTATTTTGGGTTAAGTAGCATTTCTCTAAAAATATTTGGAATTATTTTTTCAACTAACAAAATGTTGTGGCATAAATATTTTGATTTAATTTTCTCTTATATAATGCTAACAAAAAATTATTATTTTTAAATGATAACATGATCTTCTATGAAAGTCCTTAGACCATCTCGAACCATTCATATTTGGATCACTAGTTAGTTATCCAAATTCTAATCCAAATTTTCAACGAACATCAACAGTTGTTATTTAAAATTTGATCCAAATACTTTTTACATATTATAATACATAAATATTATACTAAATTCTTTATTCTTAAAAGTTCAAACATCATTACTTTTTTTATTATTATTTCTATTAAATTAATTAAATTAAAGATAATTGCTTTAAAAAATAAACATAATTAAATTGTATACTTAATTAAATATTAAAAGGCATAACTCTTATTTTAAAATTAATTATGTTAACTATATTACATACTATTATTACTTAAGTAATTAGAAAATTATGAATCAATTTAAATCTGATAAACTAAATAGATATAAATGACAAAAACATTTTTATATGATAAAAATAAAAGTGAATAGTAGTGATACAGATTTAAATTCAAATTTGGATCACTATTTACATCATATTGAAGGAAAATTTGCGATAGTTTGTCTCTAATTTGGATTTGGGATATGTCATTTTTCAGTAAGCTTACATTTTATTTCCATGTGAAATTTTTTAACAAGACCTGGTTTATGAGAGAATGTTTGATCTAGATACATAAACTGTACTTATCTGTTAACTCAGCTGAAACAGATGCTGGGAAAAGGTATCGCAATAATCTCCGTCTGCTTAATAGCACTAAAGCTATAAGTTTACCTTGGTTCACGTGTTTTGAGCTCGTAGGTTTACCCAGTACGCACCAGAAGGTAGCGGCTGCGGTTATCTACGATAGAAAAAAAAAACTATAAGTAAAGTTAGGGTTGTTCCGAACAATAAAAACACGAGTCAATTACATTACTACTATAATTAATCTAGTTGCTAATTAAATCGCACTCAGAATTATTTATTGATTAGTAATGCGCTTGTGGCAGCTGCACATCCTGTTCATTTTAAATGTTTTCTCCGTTTCTCTAATGCTGATTAATTGAAACTCCAGTTCATGAGAATCAAACTGAGCAACACTTTACGGTCTTCAACTCACTTAATCCAGACTCATGTTTAACTTTTCACGAACATTAGCTAGCTAGGGTCAACTTTCACGTTGGTTAAATCTGGCCTGTTATGAGTTCGGATTTAAGCATCATAACCGACCACAACTACCGCCGATTACGTGTCGTCATAAACGGTAAAATGTGGGATTTTATTTTATTACTCGTGTCACAACATGTGAACATGTGTAATTACAACAAGGACATAATGATAGTGTGAAATCGATATTAATTAACAAGTATTTGCGAAATGATTAAATTTAATTGAAATAAATGTTGTAATCTACATATATTATACAGAATGTGAAGATAATACAATACATAAAAGAAATTAACAAAGGGTGAGCCTAAAAACCAGGCTCGAAGATTTTAATGAGCCGTCGCTAGCATTCTCATTAATCTATCTTCGTGAAATGGTAATGATGTAAAGGATGATCAGCAATGAAAGCACAATGGAGGCGAAGATTGAGATCAAAACAGAGAATCCAACGTGTCGACAGTAAGAGTCATAGACATTGCAGATCTTCTGCCACCCTACATTTGAGTTTCCTTTGAGTCCTAAATATGCTACTTCGCCAGCTGCTCCAGTTGCCGAAGCTAAAATCCCCAATAGTAGCTGAGCACAAAATGGTTTGCCGATCAGATAATTATTTTACATAAACTGCATGTAACTGTTTACTTAACTGCTAGAAAATATGGCTAAAAGTGGCCAGTTAAAAGTGATCGTCACTAAAAATAACCGTTAATCAAAATCCTATGAAAAAATTCTATAGTGAGTGTCCGGTCATTTTATACCCCAAATGACTGAAAACGGTCACTTACGCCATAAATGTGACCGAAATTGTGGGATAATTTTATCGGTTTTTTTTGTAGTATAAGGATATCAAGATTTGTAAAAGCTTACCACGTCTATTGCAAAAACACATGACATTAACTTTGTTGATGTAGCAGATCGCTTAACAAGTGTCAAGAAAGATAGGATTGTAGTGATTATGCTGTATAAGCAAGTCACGGAGAGAGCTGCTGACGAATATCTGAAAGATTAACAATCATATATAATGTAAAAATTAAGATGGAAGTACGGTTGAAATATAATATAAAGATCTACTTAGACCTTCCTCTAACGAGTACTTCAAATGTAGGTGCAAAACAAAAATTTGTACTTACACGAAGGCTGGTGAATCAGTGAACTTGGCTGAAACAGATGCTCCATAAGGTGGGAAAGGTACCGGAATCGTCTCCGTTTGCTTACTAGTCATCAAGGCCACAAGTGAAGTTAGGGATGTTGCGAACAAGCAGACCCTCAATATCACATCATGCAACACTAATTTCTTAGTTTTTGTATTACTACCGTGAATATTTTTCTCAAGCTCAACTGCTAGCGGTTGTTGGAATTAATCTAAACTAAGTTTATATTTATTATGTTTAGTTTATTCAAATAACTAGTTTACTTTGGTTACATGTATGTATTGACCAAGTCTGGTCGTGAGAGTAGTTTTAAGAGCCTGCATTTGAATAAGTTAGTAGTGCAGAGTTTTAGTAGGAGTCAGTTTCTAGTACCTGGTTTGTAGGGAACGTGGTTAACGTTTGAGTCTCGTTTTGTATTATTTAGTAGAGCATTGCAGTCAATAAAAGTTAGTTCAGTTTCTGCATATCTGTTTCCTCAGGTTTAACGCAATACACATACAGTTATATATATATATATATATATATATCTCAAGTTGCAGGTTGTTCTTCACGTGGTATCAGAGCCAGGCCTCTGGCGGATGACAAAATATATGCCCAGGGGAACAACGATGGAAGCAGGGAAAGTAAGAGAGGGTGGAGTTGGTCTGAACTATCCGATGTTGACGCGAGAAAACTACACCGCATGGGCTATTAAGATGAAGGTGTTCATGCAAGCACATGGGGTGTGGCAAGCTATAGAACCCAAAGATCCTAAGGGGAATGTGGACGAGACCGTCGATAAACTCGCTTTAGCAGCAATCTTTCAAGGAATACCTGAGGATTTCCTCTTGTCACTTGCTGAGAAAACCACTGCTAAAGAAGCATGGGAGGCACTTAAAACTATGTGTCTCGGTGCGGAGCGTGTTAAAAGGGCAAAGGTATAAACATTGAAAGCAGATTTCGAGTCCTTGAAGATGAAAAATGGGGAGCTGCTGGACGACTTTTGCTTTAAATTGAATGGGTTAGTTGCAAACATCCGAGCTTTGGGTGAAAGTGTGGAAGAAAGCTACGTTGTGAAAAAATTATTAAGGGCAGTACCAACAAAATTTCTGCAGATAGCTTCCATAATTGAACAGTTTGGTGATCTCGAGAAAATGTCGGTAGAGGAGGCAGTCGGGTCTTTAAAGGCCCATGAAGAACGACTCAAGGGTCAGGAAGAACCTGTGGGTGGACAATTATTACTCACAGAGGATGAGTGGGTTAAGAGAGAAAAACAAGAGAGTGGTCAATTGTTGTTAACCAGAGATGAGTGGCTCAAAAGGTCTAACTCAAAGGGACGTCAAAATGGAGGTGACTATCGTGGAAAGGAAGGAGTTCGTACGGGGCGAGATAGGAGCAAAATTAGATGTTTCAACTGTCTCGCCTATGGTCACTATGCGGACGAGTGTCGAAAGCCCAAACGAGAGAAGGACCAACATGCGGAGGTCAACATGTTACAGACCACTGATGATGAACCAGCGCTGTTAATGGCAGAATGCGGACAACGAAAATTGTTTCTGAACGAAAGGAATGTAATCCCAGGTTTGATTGTAGACGGTGAAAATGGCAAAAGAGTGTCAAACATTTGGTACCTGGATAACGGCGCAAGTAATCACATGACCGGGCAAAGATTCAAATTTAGTGAGTTGGATGAGAAAGTGACAGGGGAGGTTCGTTTCGGAGACGGGTCTACGGTTGACATAAAGGGTAAAGGGACAGTGGCATTTAAATGCAAGAACGGAGAAGAAAAGATTTTTCGTGAGGTATATTACATCCCGAATCTCCGTAATAATATTATAAGTCTTGGACAACTTGCTGAGGATGGAAATAAAGTAGTGCTTAATGGGGATTGGCTCTGGATATATGATGAACGGGGAAGACTTCTTATGAGGGTCAAGAGATCAGGAAATAGATTGTATAAAATTGAACTTGAAAATCATGAATCTACTTGTTTGTTAACCAAGGTAGAGGAGACTTCTTGGCTGTGGCACAAGCGTCTGGGGCATGTTAATTTTCAGGCTTTGAGCTTCATGTCTAAGAATGAGATGGTGGAGGGTCTACCGGTTATAACTGCTCCAAAAGAACATTGTTCGGGTTGTTTGATGGCTAAACAGGTCAGGAAACCATTCCCCGCACAGTCACAATACAGAGCAAACAAAATTCTCGAGCTGATCCATGGCGATCTTTGTGGTCCAATGACACCCGAAACACCAAGTGGAAACAGGTACTTTCTTCTCCTCGTTGATGATTATACTAGATATATGTGGGTCTATATGCTCAGGGAAAATGGTGAAGCTTTTGACGCTTTCAAAAGATTTCGAGCTCTGGTAGAAAATGGGTCAGACAAGATAAAGGCATTGCGCACAGACCGCGGTGGCGAATTTTGTTCTCGGAGTTTCAACTCGTACTGTGAAGAAAACGGTATCCACATACAATATACTACCCCGTATACGCCTCAACAGAATGGCGTAGTCGAAAGGCGCAACCGTACGGTGGTAGCAATGACACGAAGTTTTCTGAAATCTATGGATTTACCGGCTTTCTTATGGGGAGAGGCAGTCAGGCACTCCGTATACATTCTGAATCGATTATCCACACGAGCACTCTCTACACAGACTCCTCATGAGGTGTTGACAGGTGAGAAGCCAAACTTTGGGCACGTAAAAATCTTTGGGTGTATTGCATATATGAAAGTTCCTTCTGTCCATACAAGAAAGTTGGATGATCGAAGTCGGACTGTAATTAATCTTGGTAGAGAGGCTGGCACAAAAGGATATAGACTATATGATCCTTTGACCAAGCAAATTTTAATAAGACGAGATGTCGTATTCGATGAGAAGGCGAGATGGTCATTGAACCAGGTAGAAAATTATACAACAGCTCATCATGGGAATTATACTCTATTTGACAAAGCACTTGGCGAGATGGGCGGTACAGAATTCGGTGCAGAGTATAACACTCCAATGCAGTCACGGTACACTGGAGGTGGGAGTATAAATTCAATAGAGGCAACAAGTTCAGATCACAACACTAGTTCTGATCAAAACGCTCTGCAGTCTATAACATCCTCGATGGGTAGTGAAAATCAGAGTTCAGAAAGCAGCCAACCACGAAAACTACGATTATTGAGTGAACTGTACGATGAAACAGAGGAAGTGGAGCTGTCAGATGAATTATTACTGATGGGTGTGGATGAACCTGTCAACTACGGCCAAGCAACAAAGAAAAGGGAATGGAGAGAAGCAATGGAAAGAGAGATAGAAGCTATTGAAAGAAATCAGACATGGACCCTCACTAAGCTGCCTGATGGACAAAAGACGATTGACCTAAAATGGATATTCAAGGCTAAGCGAGACACTGGTGGGAACATAGTAAAGTATAAAGCTCGAGTCGTCGTAAAAGGTTATGTGCAAGAGCGGGGTGTTGACTTTGATGAGATTTTTGCCCCGGTGACACGACTTGAAACGGTCAGGCTCCTTCTCGCATTGGCTGCTAAAAATGGATGGGAAATCCACCATTTAGACGTAAAGTCGGCTTTTCTGAACGGTGAACTAAGTGAAACAGTGTATGTCTCACAGCCAGAAGGATTTATAAAGAAAGGTCAGGAGCACTTAGTTTATAAATTGAGCAAAGCCTTGTATGGTCTTCGACAGGCCCCAAGGGCTTGGTATTCAAAACTGAATAAGTGCCTTGAAGGGATGGGTCTGACTAGATGCCCTTACGAGCATGCCGTGTATACGAGGCGGGAAGGAAATGAAAGCCTGGTCGTTGTTGTTTACGTTGATGATCTTCTAATAACGGGAACGAGCACAGCAGGCATAAAGAAATTCAAGCAACAAATGGAGCAACATTTCGAGATGAGTGATCTTGGTTTGTTGTCTTACTATCTGGGAATTCAGGTGACACAGGGGGAAGGCTTCGTGGAGCTCAAACAATCTGCATATGCGAATAAGATTCTTGAGAAGGCTGGTATGGCAGGATGTAACCCAACAAAGTATCCGATGGACCCAAAATTGGTGCTTACAAAAGATCCTCATGGAAAGGCTGTTGACTCAACAAAGTATAAGAGTTTGGTGGGAGGCCTTCGATACTTAGTTCATACCAGGCCGGATATAGCTTTTCCGGTTGGTATAGTGAGTCGTTATATGGAACGACCCACAGTTCTGCATCTCAACGCTGTTAAACGAGTATTACGTTATATAAAGGGTACAACTAATTATGGCTTGATGTACAGCAAGAACAGCGGCAACAATGAACTCACAGGGTACTCGGACAGTGATTTGGCAGGACACATTGACGACAGAAGAAGCACAGGGGGGGTTGTTTTCTATCTAAATGAAAGTATCATTACATGGGTCTCTCAGAAGCAGAAATACGTGGCTCTATCCTCCTGTGAAGCGGAGTTCATGGCAGCCACGGTGGCTGCCTGTCAGGGTATATGGCTGAAGAACTTGTTGGCAGCAGTTGCAGGTAAAGACCCAGGTCCAGTGCTATTGTATGTCGACAATAAATCAGCTATAAACCTAGCCAAAAATCCAGTGTTTCACGGTCGATCGAAACACATTGACATACGTTATCATTTCATCAGAGATTGTGTGGAACGCGAAGACATTAAACTGGAGTATGTGAAAACGCAGGAACAACGAGCTGATACGCTCACTAAAGCATTGCCTATCGTTAAGTTTGAGAAGATGCGGAGTCTCCTGGGTGTCAAAAATTTGTCTGAAATAAACTAGTTTAGATTAAGGGGGAGTTTGTTGGAATTAATCTAAACTAAGTTTATATTTATTATGTTTAGTTTATTTAAATAACTAGTTTACTTTGGTTACATGTATGTATTGACCAAGTCTGGTCGTGAGAGTAGTTTTAGGAGCCTGCATTTGAATAAGTTAGGAGTGCAGAGTTTTAGTAGGAGTCAGTTTCTAGTACCTGGTTTGTAGGGAACGTGGTTAACGTTTGAGTCTCGTTTTGTATTATTTAGTAGAGCATTGCAGTCAATAAAAGTTAGTTCAGTTTCTGCATATCTGTTTCCTCAGGTTTAACGCAATACACATACAGTTATATATATATATATATATATATATATATATATATATCTCAAGTTGCAGGTTGTTCTTCAGCGGTGAGGATTCGGGATTGATTGAGGCCATTGAAATCGATTTATGTATAGCCTTAATTGGTTAAAGATATGAATGTATATATGTTATCTGATGAGTTGATGAGGTTGAGAAGATTTGTGAATAACTTGGAGCTATTGGGATCACTATTTATAGGAGTTCTCCAGGGTGTTAAAAATCCCAGAAAATAGACAGACAGCTCAAGTACTTTGACTGTTGTTCATGTTAAATAGTTTAAACAAGAACACGAGTCAATTTTATGAGTCCGATAATCTGATGCATGGTTAAATCGCACTTGAGTAAAATATTAGTATTCGCTTGCGGCAGCTGCACGTACTGTTTTATTCAAGTGTTTCCTTCATTTCTTTGTAATGTCGTGTAATCAAACCCTAAAAATAAATATCACGTTTCATATGGTTTGGAAACCTAAAAATAAATTTCTTATGAATAAGTACCGTATAGATAATTATAATTTATCTCCAAGTTAGTGAAAATTTTAATAAAATAAATTTAAAAATATATATTAAATGCAATTATCTTAATTTATGAATGTTAAATTAAATAAATATTTAAAAATATATTTATTTAAAATTAAAATTATAAAAAAGTGAAAATATCAAATAAGTTAAAAAAAATGTTGTTATCAACTTTTTATCTTATTATAAGATATAAACTATACTGGGTTAACTGACGCTCTTAAATAAGTTTTTATAAACATATAAGAGATTAGTAACTTATAAGCGGCAGGAAAGTTTTATATATTAATAGCCATTTATTAATAAAAATACTCATAACACCACATTATTTTGTTAAAAAAATTCATAGCCAATTTGATACATTTATCATTATTACTTATAATACATTACCCTCGATGCCTCCCAATCTAATAATTAAGATACCATAAAACATTTATTTAAATAGCTAAATCAAAATTAACACATTGGCACAACACATGCAATAATATAATTAATTAAATTCCAAAATTTTGATTCACTACAAGAAATTTGCCCATTTGCGACGGAATTTTTATACTACAATTCATCGCAATTGGCCCAATTGCGACGGAAAATATTCGACATTTTTGCTCAAGTCTTAAGTTCAGATTTTCGTCACAAATAACAATTTCGTCATAAGTATCAATTATATCGCAAGTTCCAATTTTATCACAAGTACATATTTCGTCATAAGTAATCATTTCGTCACAAAGTTAAGAAAAACGTCGCAAGTAAAGGAAGTGGAGCCCACCTTGGATAAAATAAAACATAAATTAACGACGCAACTATACGTCGTAAATTAGTAACTTCTGACAAATAAGAATGTCGTATATTAGGAGTTGGGGCCAACTTACGACGAATTATGTGATGAACAACCGTCTTAAGTTTATAATTACAGAGTAGCCAAATTCTAATTTTTCAGTATCCAGCCATTTTCGGCTTCCAATTTAAATTCTAAACCTGTCAAAGTCTAATGCAATCACAAACTCTAAACCTGCCAAAGTCTAATTTCATTTCCGGCAAGAAGTAGTAAAGCAGCCATATCAAAAAATGTACAAGAACTACAAACATTGGACAAACAGTAAATGATAAAAGCCAGAGACAGATCTCATATGATCTGGAGAGAAAACCTATATAAAAATTAATCTACCGACATGTCTACTTCTGAATAAGCGATCTCAAGATGGGCTTGCTCGGCTTCCTGAACTTCTTTCTTAGTCTTCCTGCCTTTCTTACACTTGTAGTACACGCTCATGAAGGTTCCGACGGCTCCATACTTCCTCCTACACTGCTCATTAAGCCCAGAATCTAACATCTTCCAGAAACTCTTCTCATTAAGCTCTAACACGGCATACTGTGGCTGTAATGTACATAAAATTTTATATATTTTGAATAATATTAATAATTTAATAATAATAATAATTAAATAATAATAATAATAATAATAACAAAATAGAAGTAGATTAGAATAAGAATTAGTGATTAAGTATATTGATCATTTAGAAAAGGAAAAGGATTGATAATAGAAATTTTATTTATTAAAATTCTATTAGTTGTAGGACATTAGTGCACCCCTGTATATAAACATAGATGGAGTTGTTATAATAAAACCCTAAAATTGCATGTGGATAATGAAAACATAGGCGCCGAGTTGGTTCGTGGTTCACTCTGTTTCTTTTTCATATCAACGACGAGAACAGGTACTACTATTACTACTAATATAGTATTGTGTAATTAATTAAATAATATAATGCTAGTTGTGCAGATTCTTTATTACGATTATAGCATTAATTGAAATCTTCATTAGCATGACATGTGATTTTCATAACTGGTACATGATGTATTACAAGTTGTAATATTAGAGTATTAAAAATTGAAAAGCCTTAGCATTAATGTAAGTTATGATGATACTATTTTATTAACTTAAAAGGGTGTTGCGTGTGTGTTTATGCCTTGAAATCAGGACATTAGTTTTGTAAGGTTGGAGTCAAAATCATGTTTTAAGTGTTAAAAATATATTCTATTTGATGGTAATAAATCCAACGAATTTGCAGCACAGTGACATGAATTGGCTTAGCATTCAGATTGGCGAGTTGATTAAATAATAATATAAAGGTTATGTTTCATAATCCATGAGTGAAGTCATAGTTGTACATGTGTTTAGCCTTTCTAGAGAGAGTATTATTTATACTTTATTAGAAAACAACGAGGAGGTATTTTAATTACATCAGTTTAGTTATAAAATAAAATCTTATAATTAAATAAGGGAGTTATAAAATTTTGTTAGTGCTGTAATTTATATTGTCAATATGTTATATAGTGTAGTCCTATAATATAATTATAATTGTGATAATTTTAACTTATAACTTTTAAAATAGATTGGGGCAATAATTTAGCGGTGTCGTTTGCAGATTTCATTAGTACTAGAGTTTGCAATATTCGAGGTACGGATTCTATCCCCCTTTTATTCAGCGCTACTCATCTTAGAATTGAATATCTCTGATTCACTCAATTCCATATTTTATTTGCTCCGTTAATATTATCTGATCATTTTGACTTTCGAAAATTATTTTAAAATTTGATTTGGAAAATTTTAGATATCTGTTTATGCGATTTTCAAAAATTATTTATGACACCCTTTGTTTTGGAAATCTAAATTACTTATATCAGGTGATTTTAAATTTTGCGAGAATATTTATTTTGAACCCTTAGCGTGATATAGGGTATACCGAGTTAACCAGCTGTAGGGGTACTACAGCCATGTCATTGCGGCACCAGTGACATGACACTTCCGTGACAGTGTGATTGGTCATGGCGTATCCTTCTGTTAGCTCTCGGGAGGAGCTTTTGCGTATTTGATATTTGTTCAGGATATGTGGGTGCACCCAGAGTTTGATTTGTGATTTGATTTATGGTGACGTTGTATATGTCGTACACGTTATCCATTTTGTTGCACGCATTAGGTACCCTATGATGTGTATATTTGTATCTGTTCTGATCTCGGTATGAAATATCCTAGCCCCTCGTTGCTTCAGCCTTACTTATTTTTAAAGTTGTTGTTTTATTATAAATTGCTGATTATTTATTTCTGATCTTTTCTTTTATAAATTGTATTCCAAATCCGTACTGGGCGTTTGGCTCATGCCGTATTCTTTTTCTGACAGGTGCTTAGGGGGATCTGGGACTGTGTGAATGGAGAGCTCCCTTTATTTCGTTTTTAGGATTTCAGACTTCTATCATTATTGAGATATAATTACTTATTAAAGATTTCAGCGTTTATATATTTGGTTTAGACATTTTGGAGATTTAATATTATTTTGGAGATTTTAGACTGTTTAATTTTTTTTATTTAGAGATATATTAGTGCTCTATTCGCAGGTTTATGGATTATAAGTAATATTTCCCTTCTATTTTAAGAAGGGGGTGTTACAGAGATGGCATCAGAGCTTAGGTTCTTTCTTGTAGAAAACCTACTTAGGTTGACCTGTGAGTTTGGGTAGACGATAGGATGGGTGTTCCATTTAATTTTGTTTCATTCTGCTCCTTATCATTTAATTCTGCTTCATCATTCTAAAATCTGTTTATAACTGCTTCATCATATTTATTCTCGTAATCTTCATTTGTTCGCTATCTTATATTGTAGATGCCTCCTAGACGTGATCCTTTTCACATTGACCCCGCTCAGCTTATTGAGATGATAGGGCAAGCAGTGGCTCAGGCTGTATAGCAGGCTTTGGTAAACCAAGGAAATCAGAATGGCGAGGGAAATCAGAATGGAGAAGGAAATCAGAATGGAGAGGGAAATCAGAATGGACATGAAAATCATAATGGCAATGGGAACCAGAATCAGAATGGTCAGGGCCATCAGCTGGAGCCGTTTGTATGGTTGGAGAGGTTTGTGAAGCAGAAACCGGATTCTTTTAGTGCAGCACCGACTCCCATTGATGCTGAAAATTGGATTGTTCATCTCGAGAAGATTTTTGATGCACTGGGTTGTGATGAGATTCAGAAGGTCAGGTTAGCTGTGTATAAGTTGGAGGGCGATGCTCAAAGGTGGTGGAGAGGAGTGAAAGCTACTAAAGGGGAGCAGTATGCAGAGGCTTTGGAATGGCAGGGATTCAAGGAAGTATTCTATGAGCAGTACTTCTCTAATGCTGATAGGGAGGCTTATTTGAGGGAATTTCATTCTATTATGCAGCACCAGGATGAGAGCATTACTGATTATATGGCAAGGTTTATAAGATTGGCTGGATTTGCTGGGACAGTTGCAGGGACTGCTGCGCAGCAGGCTGATAAATTTAAATGGGGTTTGAAGTCTCATCTGAGGGGTTCCATAATTTCTTTTAAATTTGATAATGTGGCAGAGGCGGCTGATGCAGCAAAGGATGTTGAGAAGGAGCGCATAGATTTCAGGACTTCCAGGTCTAACAGTGGTAGTAAGAGGACTAGGGATGATCAGGGTTTTGCACAGGGTAGACAGTGGTATGGAGGTCAGAATGGTCAGCAGGGACAGTGGCGCAGACAGAATCAGAATAGGGGTGGTCAGTCATTCCATGGCCGGAATCAGTATGTTGGTCAGAATCAGAATCAGCAGTTTTAGCGATAGAAGCAGCCTAGACAGTGGCAGAATCGTCATCAGGGACAGAGCCGTTACTCAGTGTATGGGGGAAACCCCAATATGATTCCAGTGGCTCCTTGTGCTACATGTGGTGGACATCATCCAGATAGAGCTTGTTACAGACAGACTGGGGCTTGTTTCTTGTGTGGTAGCATGTCCCATAAGGCAAGGGATTGCACAGTGTCACGCAACCCTGGTGGAGGAGGAGCTGGCGGTGGTAGTGGCAGTGGAAGTCAGCAGAATTCTACATCCAGAGTGTTTGCATTGACTGCAAATCAAGCAGCAGCTAATTCAGGTACCGTTTCAGGAACACTTCTTATTGGTAGACGTGATGCTTATGTGTTATTTGATACTGGTTCGACCCATTCTGTTGTGTTTTTATCGTTTGTTCGTCATCTAGGCGTTGCACCTTCATTATTATATCCTCATATATCTATTTCTACCCCGATGGGGAATTCTGTTGTTATTTCTGATGTGTATCGAGAGTGTCTGATAGCTGTTGGAGATAGAAGTTGTAAGGTTAACTTGCTTCCCATGGAGATGCATGACTTTGACATTATTTTGGGCATGGATTGGTTGAGTGAACATCGTGCCACAATTGATTGTCAAGGAAAAAGGGTGATCTTTGGGGATGCAGATAAACCAGAATTTGTATACCAAGGGTCTCAGCTGAAGGGGGATGTTAAGTTAATTTCTGCTCTAAAGGCGAGTAAATTGCTGTCTAAGGGTTGTGATGGCTACCTTGCTTTCGTGAAGGATACATCGAAGGATGAACCTCGCATCGAGGATTATCCAGTTGTGAGGGAGTATGAAGATGTGTTCCCCGATGAGCTACCAGGTTTGCCACCACATAGAGAGGTGGAGTTTACTATTGAACTTGTTCCAGGTGCCGAGCCTATTTCTAAGGCGCCTTATCGAATGGCACCACTTGAGTTGCAAGAATTGAAGGAGCAGTTGCAAGAGTTGTTGGATAGAGGATTTATTAGGCCAAGTGTGTCTCCATGGGGCGCTCCTGTGTTGTTTGTGAAGAAGAAGGATGGTTCTATGAGATTGTGCATTGACTACAGGGAGTTGAATAAGGTGACTGTCAGAAACAGGTATCCTTTGCCACGCATTGATGACTTGTTTGATCAGTTACAAGGGGCGAAGTACTTTTCGAAGATAGATTTGAGATCTGGTTACCATCAGTTACGAGTTAGGGAGGAAGACATTCCGAAGACTGCATTTCGCACTCGTTATGGTCATTATGAGTTTCTCGTGATGTCCTTTGGGTTGACGAATGCACCAGCGGTATTTATGGATTTGATGAATCGGGTCTTTCATGATTATCTGGATAAATTCGTGGTGGTCTTCATCGATGATATCTTGGTATACTCTAGGAGCAGAGAGGAGCATGAGGAGCATTTACGTACTGTACTTGAAATTTTGAGGGAGAGGAAGTTGTTTGCAAAATTTTCCAAGTGTGAACTCTGGTTGGAGGAAGTGGCATTCTTGGGGCATATTGTATCTGGTAGGGGCATTGAGTTGGATCCTGCGAAAGTCGAGGCTATTACTAATTGGCCCAGACCTAGCAATGTGACGGAGGTAAGGAGTTTCTTGGGTTTGGCAGGCTACTACAGGCGTTTTGTGGAAGGTTTATCTTCCATAGCTTTACCATTGACTCAGCTAATGAGGAAGGGAATTAAATTCGAGTGGAATGATGATCGTGAGAAGAGCTTTCAAGAGTTAAAGAAGAGGTTGGTGTCAGCTCCAATACTTGTGTTGCCATCAGGGAGTGGAGGTTTTCAGGTGTATAGTGATGCTTCTAAGAGAGGATTAGGGTGTGTTCTTATGCAACATGGGAAAGTAATTTCTTACGCTTCTAGGCAGCTTAAACCATATGAGGTGAATTATCCTACCCATGACTTGGAGTTAGCAGCAGTGGTCTTTGCTTTGAAGATCTGGAGACACTATCTTTATGGAGAGACTTGTGACATCTTTACTGATCACAAGAGTCTCAAATACATCTTTACTCAGAAGGAGCTTAACATGAGGCAGCGGAGGTGGCTTGAACTTCTTAAGGATTATGATGCAAATATTCAGTACCATCCGGGGAAGGCGAATGTAGTGGCAGACGCTCTTAGTAGGAAGAACTAGGGAATGTTGCATCTCTCATTACTCAGCCGCACCTTATTTCAGATTTGGAGCGCTTGGGTGTTGAGTTGTATGTTAGAGGATCAAGTGGTAGCATTGCAAATTTGAAAGTGGAACCGAATCTTGTTTCAAGGGTTAAGGAAGCTCAGAAGAGTGATACAGGTTTGGAAGCTATTAGATCCGAGGTGGCAGGTGGAAAGCAAACACAATTTCATGTCGATGATGAGGGTGTGATGTGGTTGGGTAGTAAATTGTGCGTGCCCGCAGACCTGACGATTCGTGAGGAAATTTTGAAGGAGGCTCATAGTTCTTCATTTTCTATTCATCCAGGTTCCACCAAGATGTATGGAGATTTAAAGAAGCATTTCTGGTGGAGTGGAATGAAGGGAGATATAGCAGAATTTGTGGGAAAATGTCTTACATGTCAACAAGTGAAGATAGACCATCAGAGGCCTAGTGGATTGTTGCAACAGCTAGATATTCCAGTTTGGAAGTGGGAAAACATTACTATGGATTTTGTAACTCATTTGCCGAGGACTTTCAAGAAGAATGATGTTATATGGGTGGTGGTTGATAGACTCACTAAGTCCGCTCACTTCTTGCCTATTAAAGAGACTACTCCTGTTCATGAGTTGACAGAGATTTTTTAGCGAGATATTGTTAGACTTCATGGTGTGCCGGTGTCGATAGTTTCTGACAGGGATACGAGATTTACATCGCGTTTTTGGAAGGGATTCCAGCAGGCTTGGGGTACGAGGCTTAATTTTAGTACAGCTTATCATCCGCAGACCGATGGACAGTCAGAGAGGACGATTCAGATATTGGAGGATATGTTGAGGGCTTGCGCGTTAGAGTGGACGGGTGATTGGGATAAATACTTGTATCTTGTCGAGTTTGCGTACAATAATAGTTGGCACTCGAGTATTGGTATGCCACCATTTGAGGCTCTGTATGGTAGGAGATGTAGGGCACCATCTTGTTGGGATGAGGTTGGTGAGAGAGTCATTGAAGGGCCAGAGTTGGTTAGAATCACTAATGAGAAGGTAGAGAAAGTTAAAGAAAGTTTGAAGGAAGCTCGATCTCGTCAAAAGAGTTACGCGGACCAACATAGGAAGTTTGGGGGATTTGAGCCAGGTGATCATGTGTTCTTGAAGGTATCTCCTTGTAAGGGTGTTAAGCGTTTTGGTATGAAGGGAAAACTTAGTCCGAGATATGTTGGACCTTTTGATGTTATGGAGAAAGTGGGGGAAGTGTCTTATAGAGTTGCGTTGCCGCCACAACTATCTCATGTACATAATGTATTTCATGTGTCAGTTTTGAGGGGCTACAAATATCATCCATTACACGTGGTTCAATATCCATTACATAAGATTAGAGAGGATCTTTCTTGTGAAGAAGAGGCTGAGGCTATCTTAGCTCGAGAGGAGCGAGTTTTGAGGAGGAATACCATTCCATTTGTGAAAGTTTTGTGGAAAAATCATTCTGAGAGAGGCAACTTGGGATTTAGAGGAGTCTATTCGTGAGAAATATCCGTATTTATTCGATTAAGGTACGAGTATTTAGTTTTGTTTGATTCCGGGGACGGAATCCATTTTTAAGGGGGTATATCTGTAATGTACATAAAATTTTATATATTTTGAATAATATTAATAATTTAATAATAATAATAATTAAATAATAATAATAATAATAATAACAAAATAGAAGTAGATTAGAATAAGAATTAGTGATTAAATATATTGATCATTTAGAAAAGGAAAAGGATTGATAATAGAAATTTTATTTATTAAAATTCTATTAGTTGTAGGACATTAGTGCACCCCTGTATATAAACATAGATGGAGTTGTTATAATAAAACCCTAAAATTGCATGTGGAGAATGAAAACATAGGCGCCGAGTTGGTTCGTGGTTCACTCTGTTTCTTTTTCATATCAACGACGAGAACAGGTACTACTATTACTACTAATATAGTATTGTGTAATTAATTAAATAATATAATGCTAGTTGTGCAGATTCTTTATTACGATTATAGCATTAATTGAAATCTTCATTAGCATGACATGTGATTTTCATGACTGGTACATGATGTATTACAAGTTGTAATATTAGAGTATTAAAAATTGAAAAGCCTTAGCATTAATGTAAGTTATGATGATACTATTTTATTAACTTAAAAGGGTGTTGCGTGTGTGTTTATGCCTTGAAATCAGGACATTAGTTTTGTAAGGTTGGAGTCAAAATCATGTTTTAAGTGTTAAAAATATATTCTATTTGATGGTAATAAATCCAACGAATATGCAGCACAGTGACATGAATTGGCTTAGCATTCAGATTGGCGAGTTGATTAAATAATAATATAAAGGTTATGTTTCATAATCCAGGAGTGAAGTCATAGTTGTACATGTGTTTAGCCTTTCTAGAGAGAGTATTATTTATACTTTATTTGAAAACAACGAGGAGGTATTTTAATTACATCAGTTTAGTTATAAAATAAAATCTTATAATTAAATAAGGGAGTTATAAAATTTTGTTAGTGCTGTAATTTATATTGTCAATATGTTATATAGTGTAGTCCTATAATATAATTATAATTGTGATAATTTTAACTTATAACTTTTAAAATAGATTGGGGCAATAATTTAGCGGTGTCGTTTGCAGATTTCATTAGTACTAGAGTTTGCAATATTCGAGGTACAGATTCTATCCCCTTTTTATTCAGCGCTACTCATCTTAGAATTGAATATCTCTGATTCACTCAATTCCATATTTTATTTGCTCCGTTAATATTATCTGATCATTTTGACTTTCGAAAATTATTTTAAAATTTGATTTGGAAAATTTTAGATATCTGTTTATGCGATTTTCAAAAATTATTTATGACACCCTTTGTTTTGGAAATCTGAATTACTTATATCAGGTGATTTTAAATTTTGCGAGAATATTTATTTTGAACCCTTAGCGTGATATAGGGTATACCGAGTTAACCAGCTGTAGAAGTACTACAGCCATGTCATTGCGGCACCAGTGACATGACACTTCCGTGACAGTGTGATTGGTCACGGCGTATCCTTCTGTTAGCTCTCGGGAGGAGCTTTTGCGCATTTGATATTTGTTCAGGATACGTGGGTGCACCCAGAGTTTGATTTGTGATTTGATTTATGGTGACGTTGTATATGCCGTACACGTTATCCATTTTGTTGCACGCATTAGGTACCCTATGATGTGTGTATTTGTATCTGTTCTGATCTCGGTATGAAATATCCTAGCCCCTCGTTGCTTCAGCCTTACTTATTTTTAAAGTTGTTGTTTTATTATAAATTGCTGATTATTTATTTCTGATCTTTTGTTTTATAAATTGTATTCTGAATCCGTACTGGGCGTTTGGCTCATGCCGTATTCTTTTTCTGGCAGGTGCTTAGGGGGATCTGGGACTGTGTGAATGGAGAGCTCCCTTTATTTCGTTATTAGGATTTCAGACTTCTATCATTATTGAGATATAATTACTTATTAGAGATTTCAGCGTTTATATATTTGGTTTAGACATTTTGGAGATTTAATATTATTTTGGAGATTTTAGACTGTTTAATTTTTTTTTATTTAGAGATATATTAGTGCTCTATTCGCAGATTTATGGATTATAAGTAATATTTCCCTTTTATTTTAAGAAGGGGGTGTTACAGTGGCCGGAATCCATGATTTTCAATCAACTAGCTCACCAAGCGGTGCATACCCTCTGCACCATCGAACTCCTCGCCCCTTAAGACGGGTCCAGGAGCGTAGTAGACTCCAACATCTGTGTACATCTGAGCAGCTTGTATCCCCCTGTCTTTGATGTAGCTCAAATCCTGGTAAGCATCACATGCAGAGTTTATAAGAAAAAGAGGCATTTAAATATGTTACACGACGTACTGTGGATAGAAACACTGCAAAACAAAAAGAACAAACATATTAGGAATAAAAATTATACAAATGAATTTAAGTGATACTAATTCTATGTACAACCAGTGCTAGAGAGATTACATATAATTTAACAATTCTATCATCCAAATTTGCATAGTTGTATTCCTGCAATTAAAAAAATATGATCTGCATACTTACTACACATCGCACTTTATATTTGTCATCGACAAGGATATCTGCTGCGTGTTTTTATATTCCTAAAATCACAAAAACATGGTATTACAATATATACACTGAATTCATTAGAATTTATATTTGAATTGATTAGTAAGTGATACCTAAGAATACTGACAATTGATATAGTCTGGTCACTTTTCCGTCACAATATTTCGTCGTAAATTTAGATAAAATATTTTTTTTATTTAATTTTAAGTTAAAATTTTAATAAAAATATTTAACTTACGACGAAATAATCAAATCGTCGCAACTTTAAATGATTTTCATTTTTGTTTAATCGTGTCGTGCAGAATTTTATTAATAAAATACTAAACTTGCGACGGTTTTGAGTTTCGTCATAAATAATTACGACGTTTTACTTTGTTCCGTCGTAAGTTAGGCGCATATTTTTTTCCGTCACAAATGACCGTATTTCTTGTAGTGATTGTTACATCAATTTTTTTGATAAATGACCCCAGTTTCGGCCCCATCTTTTTCATCTTTATTTTTAGGAACAATTAATAGTAAATATGGGAGTTGTGAAAGTGTTTTTTGATAATTAATCACATAAGTACACGTTGAAAATCGAATTCATGACAGCCATAAGGTAAACACAACTTAAGTATGTCATCAATACTTTGTTGTCATGCTAAAATATTAAAGACGGTTGAATCATTAAAAATAACAAAACATTACCAAATTTTGGGAATTTGATCACATACACGAAGAAAACGCATGCAGGTCAGTAATTGGCTGCGTTAAATATTCGACGCCATGCATGTGAAACACTCTGATAACAACAATCATGCTTGTACCAATATATTAAATATATGTTATCATATAGTGTCCTTTAGAAACAAATCTGGTAAAACCTGAGGAATTATCAAGTGTTGTTACTTAAAAGTGTGCCAAGTATCTCGCGTTTGTGGAAACTTTAGGTATATTTTATATTTACTTTAATTGTTAGGAATTAGGAATTAGTAGTATTCAATATGGGTCGAGTTTAAGTCAAAATTGTTGTTTTCGAAATTCTTGAACGAGTATAAATAAACTATACCCCGATTTGATTAGAGAAATTAAATATTATTCAAATTAGTGTATTTAGAGGAGTTTTGAGATTTAGAAGAACTAATCAAAATCAGTTTAAAAACCTTTTATATATTATATATTATATATTTAAAATTATATATGGTAAAGTTTTACGTATTTTACCTTTTTATTGAAGTTGTCGGAGTATATTTAAATTTTGCAAATAATTTTGTAAAACATTTCTTGCAAAATATATATGTTTCGCAAATATCATCAACTTAATAAAATCGTGTAAATCTCATATATTTATAAGTATAATATGTATGTTCAGCAACTAAATTCATATGTTCTGTAACATTAATATTTATATTCTGCAAACTAAACATTTTTGTATAATAATATATTTTGCAATATTCAATTATAAGATGTATTTTATTTGCAAGATTTTCAATAAAAATAATAATGTTTATAGAACATCGTTCGAAAAATAATATTTTTTATTATAATATTTTAAGCTATATTTTATTTACAGAATATGTATGAACTTCAAAAGACAAAATAGTGGATTCCATAAAATTTAACTCGTTATTCCTACTTTCCCGTTCAATTCTATATAGTTTTCTTTTTGAGACGTCTCTCTCAATTGTATACGTTCCAGAAATAATGAAGTTTTATAATATAAAAAATAACTACACCCACTTACGACCACAAATTTTTTCTACTACATTCACTTTATATATTAAATAATAATCGGTCTCACCACTTTATTCACTTTTTTTTATTTATCTCTGTTAATTTACATTTTTTCTTAATCTCCCTCCCAAACCTCCCAGGTGTAGTGTACTAATAGACGGGAATATAATTCTTTATATTTATATACATGAGATTTAAAAAATTAGGATCCCAACGGAAGATTTGTTTGCTGTTAGGCCAACTCCAACAGTTGTGATCCAAAAATCCAAATTTGAATCATCAACCGATCCAAATACTGATCCAAATTTCTGACCAACTCCAATTGTGTGATCCAAATTACTTCTTACATATAATAATATATAAATATCATATTAAACAAATTTATCTTAAATTTATCATTTAATCATTATGAACAATTTATATAATATTTCATAAATCAATTAAATCAAAAAAAAATAATACACATAAAAATATTAAAATTGTGCACTTAATTCACGAAAAACCATTTATTACAATAATTAACATACAAAATATCATTGATACACACTAATTTTCCGAATTAGTATATTCTTCCCACAAATGCTCAATTAATGCATCTCTAAGTGCAATATGTGCTTCTTTATTTTTTATTTTTAAACTTTAATGAAATTACATTTTCCCATTATTTTAACTTTTATTTTAAAAATAAATTTTGTTAACTATTAATTATATTCAGTTATTAATTATATAATTAAATAATCAAACATCAATTTAAAATCTCATAAACTACAAATAACAAAACTATTATTTTAAATTAAATTAAGTAATCCAAATTTGGATCACTACACCAAATTTGGATCACTGGAATGAAATTTGGGATAATCTGCCCCAAATTTGAATTTTTGAATCACTGTTGGATTTGCCTTGAGGCCAGCTCTCCGGCCGCCATTTTGGTCTAATTCGTAATCACCCTAGTAGCTAGTACTTACTGCAGTTTAATGTACAAAAAAGTTTCGAACATAGTCCAGTCCATGATAGTCTGTTAAAGACTTAAGTCGTCAGTCTTTCACTACGGCGGCACGGCAAGAAGTCTAAAATAGTTCTGCTCAACAATTATGTGAAAAACGTTTAAGACTTAAAGGTGTTTGAAAATCGATACAAGATTCGACCCGGCATATGTATGAAATACGAGTATTCTGAGTATTTGGGGAGTTTTCAAAAAAAGTACTCGAATTAAAAACTTGAATAAAATAAAATATTAATTTTTAATTTTAATATTTATTTAACTTAATATATTTTATAAATGATATACAATATAATTAATTATATTTCTGAGTATTTCGAAAGAGAGAAGCGGATTCAGGAATTATATTTCGGGGGGAAACCGACCATATTTTGTAAATACATCCTTATATTTTTGAATTTTCTGGGGAGTACTTTTATATATTTTTAAAAAATTTAATGGTAAAAAAGGTAAAATTCTATTGTTTTAGGGGGACACGTGTCCCCCGTGACCCTTACTAGATCCTCCTCTGCGAAAAAGTACTTGATATAAAACTCGAAAATTTTAAATGACCAAAACATTTAATTAGAATGTATTTAACTTGTAATATTTTATAAATGATATGCAACATATTAAATTATTTTTATTTATATTTTGATTAGCATTTTATGATCATTTTAACACTAAAAATACTTAAAAGTTGTATTTTTGTAATTAGAAACTAGTACACTTACGAGTTTTTTGGAATTATTACTCTTTTTTTCAAAATATTTCTTCTAAAATCGAGTTTTTTCCTAATAATCTAAATTTTGACCAAATTTGACCCAAATTTAGTTAAAAATCGAGTCATGACCGCATATATCATACCTGGATCAAAAATTAACCCGAGTTTTCGAGTTTTAGAACACTGAGAACATCAACTCCATCTGTTTCCCTTGATGGAATGCATAGTCGCAAATTAAGTTAGTATATGTTGAGCTTTATTTGTTCAAACTTTTTGAACAATTTTTTTCGAATCTGTACGAATTGTATGAACCGAAACGAAGTGACTTTCTACCCCTACAATCTTCAGGCATGACAGTTGCTTCAACAAAATTAAACAAAAGCTTTTTATGAAGTTTTTATTACCTCAACATAATTTTGATATCTCCCTAGCTATATTTCAGATGCTTGATAACTTGCAACGAAAATAAACATTGTAATTAGCTTAAAGTAAGGATCAACCATCCAAATCCACCCACACCCTACGGAGAACACGGTTATGTTCGACTTAATTTCGGGATTAAATCAAAATTCGGAAATTTCGATTTTAAAATTATTGTTTGAAATTTCGGTGAGGTTATTACATATTGGGTTTCATATTACTCCTTCCGTCCCTTTAAATTGTTAACATTTGAAATGAAGTGTTCGACACGCATTTTAAGGCTCCTATCTAGTATAGTAACATAAATTATTTTTCAAATATTTTTCTTCTGAATAAATATTAAATGTTTAAACTATTATTCAGAAAAAGAAAATTTTCAAAATAAGTTATACAACTATACTAGACAAGAGCCTTAAAATGCGTGTCGAACACTTCATTTTAAATGTTAACAATTCAAAGGGACGGAGGGAAGAGACGGAGGGAGTACAAAACTGCATGAGATAAATTGACAAAAAAATAATACATTGTAAACAATTAATAAACTTAAATGATCAAAAGATTGTGGCAATGGTGCATAAAAAACGTGGCTCAACTATATATGGCATGTACTAATATTTTATACAAGCTCATTTTATTAAAAACATAGTTAATATAATCATTTTGATTTGATTTTCCGGGTTCAATTATAATTTATAACCGAAAACCAAACAATTAAAAATAGTTCGACTTTTTGCTTGTTCGATTATATTTCAGTTTGATTTTTACCGGTTTTCCGATCATTTTTTAATTTAGATTTCTAGCTCGGATTAGGATACTTCTATCAACACTAATTGTGTAACTAAATGCATGGAATTTATAGGTGCTTGGCGTTGCAAAGTTCGAATACAACCACTACAAAGAAAATCGGGTTATTTCCACGTGACAAAATCCGTGTTATATAGCCTGTTTTCGACAGAAATCAGTGGGATTAAACTAAACTTGACGGATTCTCCAACAGTGTCATATAGTCGGGTAGCCTGTTAACGGATGCACAAGTCATGACTCATGAGCATTTGTAAACACAAAACTGACTAGTTACAAGCATTTGTAAAATAATTAAATTTATTTGACATAAATGTTGTAATCTTACAAAGATTATAATTAGTCACACAAGAACGTGAAAAATACTACAGTACATGAAAGAATTGTAATTAACAAACGGTAGAGCCTAAAAACGAAGCTCATCAAACATTTGACATACATATCGTGGCTAGCATTTTCATTAATCTATCTTCTTGACATAGCTACGATGTAGAGGATGATCAGCAATGAAAGCACAATGGAGGCGAAGATTGAGATCAAAACGGAGAATCCAACGTGTCGACAGTAAGAGTCATACACATTGCAGATCTTCTGCCACCCTACATTTGAGTTTCCTTTGAGTCCTAAATATGCTACTTCGCCAGCTGCTCCAGTTGCAGAAGCTAAAATTCCCAGTAGTAGCTGAACACGAAAAAGGTTTGTCATCAGAATATTACATTACATAAACTGCGTGTGACTGCTTAATCAAGGATATCGAGATTTGTAAAAGCTTACCACGTCTATTGCAAAAACACATGACATTAACTTTGTTGATGTAGCAGATCGCTTAACAAGTGTCAAGAAAGATAGGATTGTAGTGATTATGCTGTATAAGCAAGTCACGGAGAGAGCTGCTGACGAATATCTGAAAGATTAACAATCATATATAATGTAAGAATTGATATAAAGATCCAGTTCGGTCTTCCTCTAACAAGTACTTCAATGTACGTGCAAAACAAAATTTTTTACTTACACAAAGGCAGGAGAATCAGTGAACTTGGCTGAAACAGATGCTCCATAGGGTGGGAAAGGTACCGGAATCATCTCCGTTTGCTTACTAGTCATCAAGGCCACAAGTGAAGTTAGGGTTGTTGCGAACAAGCAAACCCTTAATATCACATCATGCAACACTAATTTCGTAGTTTTATTAGTAGTACCGTGACTATTCTTCTCAAGCTCCACTACTGCTAGCGGTGAGGATCCCGGATTGATCGAGGCCATTGAAATTATATGAATGTATATATGTTATCTGATGAGTTGATGAGGTTGAGAAGATTTGTGAATAACTTGGAGCTATAGGGATCACTATTTATAGTAGTTCTTCAGGGTGTTAAATCTCAGAAAATAGACAGCTCAAGTACTTTGACTGTAGTTCATGTTAATTATTTTGCTTAAATTATTTAAACAAGAACACATGAGTCAATTGCATGACTACTATAATCTGATGGTTAAATCGCACTTAAAGAGTAAAATATTAGTATTCGCGTGTGGCAGCTGCACGTACCGTCTTATTTTAAGTGTTTTCTCCATTTATTCGTAATGCTGTTTAATTAAACACTTAATATATTTCTAATTTTAACACTGTATATTATTTTTTGACCTCTTGTTGAAATGAATATATAAATTAACAAAAGTTTACCACTTTTCTGGGAATTCAATCACAAATGCAAACAAAATGCAGGTCAGTAACTGGCTGCGTTTAATATTGGTCGCCATACTACATGTGAAACACTCTGATAACAACATTCACGCTCGTACTAAATAATTAAAATATGTAATTATATAGTGTTGTTAAGAAATAAATCTGGTAAAACCTCAGGAACTATTAAGTGTTATAACTTGAAAGCAATGTTCTAAAAAGCGGAAATCGGGATTTTTCGGTAGAGGGATCTTTAATCGGATTGAATATTAATCGGAGTATTAATCGGATTGAATATTAATCGGAGTATTAATCGGAAGCAATTTATTTAATAAATAATAATAATAATTTTATTTAAATGTCACTAACCTTCCATATGATTTACAAAAATAAAATCACATATCATTAATTCAATATTGATGTTTAAATGATAGTAAGATTTAAAAAAAAACCACCATCACTAGTCCATAATTTATATTTAAGTAGTTTATACTAATTAATTATTACTGACTACTCACTAGTCACTACTACTTGATAGTTAGAAAATTACTATCGACTAATTCAAATCTTAAGATTTAAAATATTATTATTATTATTATTATTATTATTATTATTATTTGTTAAATGTTAAATGTTATTTATTAAACATAAATTTTTCTTTAAAAAAAAATATTATTTTCAAACTTTGACCGATTCGACCGATTTTTGACCCGAATAAACCGATTTTTCCCGAACTGCCCGACTTTTGACCGATTTTTTAAAAATCCGTACTTTGACCTGATTAAACGATTAATTGAGACGGAACACATCCGAACTCCGATTAATTGGCCGATTAATCAGTTAATCGGCCGACTTTTAGAACACTGCTTAAAAGTGTACCGGGTATCTCACATTTGTTGGAACTTAATTTAGGTACTTTTTATATGTTTGAACAAGTAATATATATATAGAGTAAAGTTCTATGGAGTCCACCTTTAATTGGAGTCCTCAGAGTCCATATATGTTCTGCAAGTAAAATATAGCTTAAAATATTGCAAAACATATTATTTTTCGACAAACATCACTATTCTATCAAAAATCTTGTAGATTGCATAAATTTTACAAGCAGAACATTGCAAAAATATATATTCTACAAAACATGTTTAGTTTGCAGAACATAAATGTTCATGTTGCAGAACATATTGCAGAACATATATATTGTACCGTAAATATATGAGATTTGCATGATTTTGTTGAAGTTATGCTATTTGTGTAACATGTTTTGCAAAATAACACGTTTTACAATATAATTTATTTGCAGAACGTAGATGGACTCCGAGGACTCCGATAAAAAGGTGTACTCCATAGAACTCAGCCCATATAGATATTTACTTTAATTGTTAGGACGTTCGGTGAATGTATTTGGTCACGTACGACCATGTTTACGTATACTGCTAAAACTTTGAATACTTTTAATTTATTAAATATACATTCAGTCTCAGAAGATGTCTCAAAATTCGATTTAAGTTGAGTTCAAATCAAATTTGATTATAATGTGTGGTTTTTAAAGTTCTTGGAGGAGTCTCAATATTATTCACATAAGTGCTTTTCTGGCGTTCTGAAATTTAGGAGAACTTAATCGAAATCATCCTACATATATGTCACGACTTTTAGAACAATATATTTGCATCTGTAGTAAACTCGATTAACAGAACATATATGAACTGACACGAAGTAATAACTTTCTGTATCTGCAATCCTCAGGCATGACGGTGGCTTCAACTGTCCAAAACGACCCAATTAAAAGAAGAATATACTGTCGGGATAAATTAATCAAAACGCGAAAACATTAGTGAAAAATCAAAACATTACAAAATTTTTGGATTCGAACATTATCAATTTGGTTTCATTACAAAACTGGATGCATGGTTGTTCCATTCTATGCGTAGGCCCAAACGAAATTAAACAAAAAAAAGGCCCTAAAACTTTATTTTTATCTTAAAATTAATACTGTATTTGATAATACAATTAACGATTCAAGTAAATTTAATAAATAACCATACTAATTAAACATCAAAATACTCACACAAAATATTAATGACAACAAAAAACCATTATGGCCAAAGAACTAACAAATATCGACCTGGTTCGTATAAACACCGACCGGATTCATAAACATCGTTCATTATTGATCGATCGATAAAAATTTCTGAAATTAATACGACTAACTCGGTCAGTACATATATCGACCTACTTTAGCAACCGTCGAATTTGAGATGTTTACTTGACATGCGTTAACACGTGTTTGTATATTTTAAGAAACGTGACACCAACATGTCAGTTATAACCTACGATGCGTCATATAGGTCACATCCATGTGTCATGTACACGTGAATGAAGTCAGCAGCCATTAAAATGACTTGAAAACGCAAAAAAAGACATTTTTAATGACGGGTCTTTTGATGAAGTCATTATTTAGTAATATCAACCGAGATCATATTAAAAACGACCATTTATGCTGTTGATAAAAGCCCTTTTCTTATAATGAGGGATCAATGTCAATATTCTCCGACAAATCTCTTATATATAAAAGCATAAAATTATAAGACCGTACAACATTTCCTATGACATCGATGAATGCAAATAACATTTCCTGTGTCATTGATTTTCGGTTCGTCTTCGATCTTGATTTTTGCTCGGCAATACCGTGCCCATTTTACTACTTCTTTCAACACTAATTATGTAACATTAGTTTCTTATTTACGTCTCTTTTAGCTTCAAATAATATGGAGTATAGGTGCTTGCTATTAGAGAAGTTCAAATACAATTGTTGAGTAACCGGCTCATCTAAAATCTTAAGATATTAGAGGAAGACTCAATTCTCCCTCACTCGATGAGAATGTTGGGGATGGCTGAAAATCGAAACATGTTAGAGGAAGACCCAATTATCCCTCATTCGATGAGAATGTTGGGGATGGCTGAGAATCGAAACTTAGTCCTCCCGCTAGCCTAACTCTGATCCCATGTTGAGTAACCAACTCATCTAAAATCTTAAGATGTCAGACCCCAACAGCATCATATATTTAACAACAATAGATGCATAATTAGGCACGGGCATCTCACTAATTCTGTGAAAACAACACTATAACAAGCATCTGTAATAATTAAATTTAGTTGACATTGATGTTGTAATTTTACATGGATTGTAATTAGTCACATAATAACGTGAAAAGAACTCAATACACAAAAGAAATTAACAAAAGGTCGAGCCTAAAGGTCAGGCTCATCAAACATTTTGATGAGTCGTCGCCAGCATTTTCATTAATCTATCTTCGTGAAATTGTAATAATGTAGAGGATGATCAGCGATGAAAGCACAATGGAGGCGAAGATTGAGATCAAAACGGAGAATCCAACGTGTCGACAGTAAGAGTCATACACATTGCAGATCTTCTGCCACCCTACATTTGAGTTCCCTTTGAGTCCTAAATATGCTACTTCGCCAGCTGCTCCAGTTGCAGAAGCTAAAATTCCCAGTAGTAGCTGAGCACGAAAAAGGTTTGTCGATCAGATTTATAATAATTATTTTCTAAACTGCGTTTGACTGTTTAATTCGTAAGTATATCGAGATTTTTCAAAGCTTACCACGTCTATCAGAAAAACACACGACATTAACTTTGTTGATGTAGCAGATCGCTTAACAAGTGCCAAGAAAGATAGGATTGTAGTAATGATGCTGTATAAGCAAGTCACCGAGAGTGCTGCTGACGAATATCTGAAAAATCAACAAATCATTTTATAATATAAAGATCCAGTTCGACCTTGCTCTAACAAGTACTTCAACGTACGTGCAAAACACAAATTTGTACTTACACGAAGGCTGGTGAATCAGTGAACTTGGCTGAGACAGATGCTCCGTAAGGAGGGAAAGGGACCGGAATCATCTCCGTTTGCTTACTAGTCACTAAGGCCACAAGTGAAGTTAGGGTTGTTGCGAACAAGCAGACCCTCAATATCACATCATGCAACACTAATTTCGTAGTTTTAGTACTGCCCTGACTATTTTTCTCAAGCTCAACTGCTAGCGGTGAGGATCCTGGATTGATTGAAGCCATTGAAATCGATTAATGTATAGCCTTAATTGGTTAAAGATATGAATGTATATATGTTATCTGATGAGTTGATGAGGTTGAGAAGATTTGTGAATAACTTGGAGCTATTGGGATCACTATTTATAGGAGTTCTTGAGGGTGTTAAATCTCAGAAAATAGACAGCTCAAGTACTTTGAATGTTGTTCATGCTAATTATTTAGTTTAGTCAATTGCATTATCACTCCTATACTGAAGTGAATTGTGAGTTTGAGTTTGTTGAATCATTAAAAAATTACAAAACCTTGCCACTTCTCCGGGAATTCAATCACAGTAGGGAAAGATCTAGTTAGGGGCACGGGGACCGTGCCTCTTTAAATTAAAATTTTACCATTTTTTACTATTAAAATTTTTGAAAATATACGAAAGTGTCCCCGAAAATTAAAAAATATAAGAATGTATTCACAAATTATGGTCGATGTCCAATCAAATATAATTTTTGGATCCGCCCTGATCACCCACGAAGAAACTGCAGGTCAGTAACTGGCTGCGTTTAATATGAGTCTCCATGCATGTGAAACACTCTGATTACAACATTCACGCTTGTACTAATTATATAAATATATGTAATCATATAGTGTTGTTAAGAAATTAATCTGGTAAAACCTGAGGAATTATCAAGTGTTGTTACTTAAAAGTGTACCAAGTATATATCTCACATTTGTGGAAACTTTAGGTATATTTTATAATTACTTTAATTGTTAGGACGTTAGGTGATTTGTATTCGGTCATGTACGACCATATATGTTCATTTATACTTTCAAAACTTTGAAAACTTTTCATTTCACTAATATACATAAACAAAAAGTTGTGTTTTAAATTTTTAGTAAATGATTTATTATATAATATTATTATTAACTTCGACATTTAATAAGACATTTTAATTTTATTTAACTTCTTTTATGTGATTTTTTTTATTATAAATTCTATTATGTAAGTAGATTTATTAACTTCTTTTGATTAGTTATTAGCTTGAAAGCTACTAGATATTAAAATTTTAGGCCTGCATTCAAAATTGATGGTAATTAATGTGTGATTTTTAAAATTCTTAGACAGACTCACACTCTACAAGCCTCGAAATCTTGATTTAATTCTATTAAAAAAATTAAATCATTCGAATTAATGTGTTGGTCTAATTCGTAATCACATTCGGAGGAGAATTTAAGGGGTATATTCAATTCAGATTTTACAGAATTTATAATAATTCATTAATTTTGAATGATTGTTGTTGATTTTGCGTGATTTTAATTGTATTCAGATTTTAGCGGAGTTGTTGAATAAATCTCGTGGAGTGTTGCTGATTTGAGTAATAATTTCTACAAATCCATCAAAATCTATTGAATTTTGCTAAAATTTATGAAAATATAAAATACACTGGCAAATATATCAAAATCTACAATTTTATGAAATACAAAAAAATCCATGTACTTTTAAATACCTCCAGATGTTAATGGATTTTTTAAAATTCAAATTGAATACCACATATTTTAATGGATTTTTTATAATCTACATTTGAATGTCATCAGATTTTAAAGGATTTTTTATAACCCAAATTGAATATCTTAGAATTTTCAAAATCCAAAAATACATGTGGAGACGTGCCCCTTTGTTAAAATCAAAATTTATATTTTTTCATCATTAAAATTGTAACTGCCCTCATAAAAATTAAAAATACAAGGATGTCTCCCTGAAATGTAGTTTGTGTCCTTCTAAAGAATAATTTCTGAATCTGCCCCTGATCATCACGTTAGGGGCTAGTACTCTAGTTTAAAGTGTACAAAATAGTTTCGTCCACGTACCACTGGGCAGTCTGTCAAAGACTTGAAGTCTTTAGTCCTTCACTACGGCGGCACGGCAAGAACTGGAAATTTACTTTACACTTTACAGACTGGTATAGTATTATGCATGTGGTTTATTGTTTGAATTAGAACCAATATCTGTAGGCATTCTGAGTTACAAATTTATACTGTAGTAGTTTTGGTCAACAATCATGCGAAAAACGTTTAAGTGAACATCATTTGCATCTGTTTCGCTTGATGATATGCATAGATGCAAATTTCGTATATTTTGCATCCGTGGGCAGCTTGATGGGTACAGCATATATGAACCACTTTAAAGAGTATAAGATTGTGTTCGGGCCTTCATCTATCACCTTAAGATTGCATGATATCAAAACTCGGTTTAGGAGGTATACATATACCTTGACACGCATCAGTACCATATATATTAATGAAAAACAGAAAATTTCATCGACTAAACAAAACAAGGTGATTGACACGCATCAGTACTATATATTGAATGCTTGCAGTTGATCTGGGTAACCCCTCGGTTTTGGGACAACTGAAGGATATTAGACATATAAGCACAATTTTAAAGTCCATACTAGAAGAGCTCAAATAAACTAATAATAACTGCAGAAGTATAATTAAACTGATACTCTAGTTTAGTTAAGTATTATATATGCATATCGATCGATGAGGTAGTGGAAACCATGCTGGTAATAGTTTTCAATTTGTCCCGCACAGAAACTGCAATAGGTGCTAAGAGCAGCTCCAATGCTGTCTCGGCCGTTTCACCTTTTTGTGGGGTATGTATTTGCCATGTCAAATTGGGTTGGCCAAATGGAACAAATGGCCAATTCCCTCCAATACTATGCTCATTTCCTTTAATGTGTAGTACTTAATGTATTCATATTATATTATATTTTTATTTAATTTAATTTTTAATAAAATAATTAATTACTTTATTTAAAATTTAATTTAATTTTATTATGTTAGAATTGGGGTAATAAAATTAAAGTATTTTAAAATTTATAAAATATTATTAAATTGAAGACGCTTAATTCTCGTAATTAAATTAAAAACATCACACATAGAAATATTAAATTTAAACGTTACATGATAATACTTCAAATGTAAAAACAACATGGGAATGAAAAACAGAACTAAAGAAGGTTTACATACTGAACAATCACACAAAAGCATTAAATTTAAATGTTACAATAAAAAAAATTAACGATTATTGGCGAACTGGAAGATATGCTCAACCAAGTCATTTTGTAGCTGACGATGTGCCCGTTTATCACGCATCTGTATAGTGTTTTGATTATACGTTTCATACGCGACAAAAAGTTCTTCGCCTAAGTTTGGTTATGATAAGTCATTTGTTGCATCATCATAAATTGGGAGGGGACCAAACTGAGTGGCGTACGTGTCTCTCTCGTCTTCAACAATCATATTATGTATTATGATGCATGCTCTCAAGATTCTCCCCAGATCGTCTTTATCCCAAAAACGTGCTGGACCACGTACAATTGCGAAACGGGATTGTAACACACCAAATGCTCATTCAACGTCTTTTCGTTGACTTTCTTGATATTTTGAAAATAATTTTCTTTTCTCATCTTGTGGACGTGGTATCGTTTTAACAAATGTTGCTCATTCAGGATATATTCCATCTGTTAAGTAATATCCCACATTATAATTATTTCCATTGATAGTATAATTTACCTCGGGAGCTCGACCTTGTAGCACATCGTCAAATATTGGTGACCCAAATTTCTGAGCACCTTCATTTATTCGTTGCCACCTTTTTCTCATAGCCACAACTCCTCTTTCGATGACGCCGGGATTGTCTTCTTCACAATATTGCTTAATTCTATCCCAAAAGGCTTCGGCTTTTTGATCAGTACCGATTAGTGGATCAATTGACACATTCAACCATGCACTTATTAAGAGTTTGTCTTCAATCCACGTCCAATGACCGGTATTTTCACGTACATCTTTCGTTTCTTCATAATCATCATTTAAATCAACAAAATTTGTGTTACCGAAAGCCTGCACTTGCAAATCTGGAGAATTTTGGATAGGTGATTGTTGGGTTTCAAATTGTGTATTTGAAAATGGAGGAAATGGACTTGGATAAGGAGAATTTTGAGGATACGGAAATGGAAAATGAGAACCTTAAGATTGTGAAAATGGGTGTTGAGAATTATATTTAAAATTTTGTGAATTTGGATAATAAGGATTTGAATATGGATATGGAAAATGAGGGTTTGAATTTTGAGAATTTGGAGGAGGGGGATTATTTGGATTCATTTTTTTGGAGAGAAAATTTAGATTTTTTTGTAGTAAAAATTATGAATAATGAAAGCCAAGTCAAAGTAATATTAAAATAAAGGAAAGTAAAAAGTTGGTCTTGGCCAAATAACTGGCCTTGCCCGTTTGTGCGTACTACATCCAACGCTGTGTTTTGTAAACGTCCAGCCCATATTACTTTTCTCGTGTCCCTATGCAGGTAAATGGGCAGCATTGGAGCTGCTCTAAGGTGATGAAACCAACCACATTCTTGATCCAATGGTTGTGACTCCTCTCTCTTTTATGCGAGGTGAAGGATTCCATCCCGCTCTCCGACAATAAAATGTTGGGAGATGGTTGTCATAACTCTTTGTAGGCTTTTCGTTTATTCACCACAATAAAATGTGGTGAATGTTCGCTCCTACTAGTTCGTGCTGCTCGTATTCATTCTGAAAGATGATACGTGACGCTTATGATGATACGGGAGTTAAATCATTTAAATTTATTCTTGTAAAACCGATATGGGACGAGGCACCTGTTGGGAAAAACAATAGCACAACGACTAAACTAACAGAACGAGGCAGTTATATAACGAATAACAAGAACAAGGCAAATCACCAATAATGAAAACAAGCCACGAAGGTCGAAAACATAAAACAATCAGAAACTGTTAAATAAAACAAGACGAGAAAAAAAGCTTATCGTAATGAAACTTTTACAGCTGAGTCACCAATTTATTGCCCTCACTTACTGAGCAACTGCTTAGCACTATAGGCATCCGATGAATAAACATCAAACAGAGTGTTTTCTAAAGCAGCCAGAATGGCTGCCCTAGCCACCCCATCCTTCTCAGCCCATAGCGTATAAATAGTCATAGTTTCAGCCTCTTCTTGATCCACGACAAGAGGATCATACTGCACCACCTGCCATAGACCTTTAACATTTAACCAGAGCTTCATCTTTTTCTGCCAGCGAGAAAAAGAAGCCCCCCCACTGAATTTATCAGGCATGCCCGATAAATCAATAGACTGAGGAAATCTGTATGTGGTCCAATCTATGGTGGACGCAATAACTCCAGAACCAGAACCACCATCAACAAGAGTCTTATCAACATTAACAGGAGTCTCACTTTCGTTAACCATCTTGTTAAATTGCAATGTAACAAATTAACTCTTCAAGATTGTTGGTAAAAATAATATCACAACGACTAAACTAACATAACGAGGCAGTTATATAACAAATAACAAGAACAAGGCAAATCACCAATAACGAAAACAAGCCACGAAGGTCGAAAACATAAAAACAATCAGAAACTGTTAAATAAAACAAGACGAGAAAGAAAGTTTATCGTAACCAGAACCACCATCAACAAGAGTCTTATCAACATTAACAGGATTCTCACTTTCGTTAACCATCTTGTTAAATTGTAATATAACAAATTAACTCTTCAAGATTGTTGGGAAAAATAATAGCACAACGACTAAACTAACATAACGAGGCAGTTATATAACAAATAACAAGAACAAGGCAAATCACCAATAACGAAAACAAGCCACGAAGGTCGAAAACATAAAAACAAACAGAGTGTTCGCTAAAGCAGCCAGAATGGCTGCCCTAGCCACCCCATCCTTCTCAGCCCATAGCGCATAAACAGTCATAGTTTCAGCCTCTTCTTGATCCACAACAAGAGGACCATACTGCACCACCGGCCATAGACCTTTAACAGTTAATCAGAGCTTCATCTTTTTCTGCCAGCGAGAAAAAGAAGCCCCCCCACTGAATTTATCAGGCATGCCCGATAAATCAATAGGCTGAGGAAATCTGTATGTGGTCCAATCTATGGTGGACGCAATAACTCTAGAACCAGAACCACCATCAACAAGAGTCTTATCAACATTAACAGGAGTCTCACTTTCTTTAACCATCTTGTTAAATTGCAATATAACAAATTAACTCTTCAAGATTGTTGGGAAAAAGAATAGCACAACGACTAAACTAACATAACGAGGCAGTTATATAACAAATAATAAGAACAAGGCAAATCACCAATAACGAAAATAAGCCACGAAGGTCGAAAATATAAAAACAATCAGAAACTGTTAAATAAAACAAGACGAGAAAGAAAGTTTATCGTAACCAGAACCACCATCAACAAGAGTCTTATCAACACTAACAGGATTCTCACTTTTGTTAACCATCTTGTTAAATTGCAATATAACAAATTAATTATTCAAGATTGTTGGGAAAAATAATAGCACAACGAATAAACTAACATAATGAGGCAGTTATATAACAAATAATAAGAACAAGGCAAATCACCAATAACGAAAATAAGCCACGAATGTCGAAAACATAAAAACCATCAGAAACTGTTAAATAAAACAAGACGAGAAATGAAGCTCTCACAGCTGAGTCACCAATTTATTGCTCTCACTTACCGAGTCCAGAGCCTGCAATAACCCTCCCGGATAAGCCCAAATCGCCCTTTGGCCCGGCTCGAGCAGAGAGCCGGCAGCAGCGCATGTTTGTGAGCGAGGCCCACACTATACCCATGCATACCCACGTGGTAGTTGTGCACTATACTTGCATGTTATATAATATAAAGCCACCAACACTCTTTTACCATATAAATGTGGTACTCAAGTTAATCAACCACAAACTCATTTCAAACTAGCCATCTCAACTCCATTTATTTATGAATTCCACTAAGAAAATGTCTTAAATACAAACATGAAAGTTTGAGTCATCTTAGCAAGGAACAACTTCCAACTATTAGTTTCTGGAAATTACATCAAGATCATAATCTAGTTATACCTCAAAGTTCCATTTTTTAACAGCACCCATATCGGTTTGGAATTGGGCTGTAAATTGCTGAGACAGGGTTTTTGGATTTTGGTATTCATGGGCTTGGATTGTTACATAATGCAAACTCGAAACCATTTTGATAATCTTTTTTTATCTACTTTTAAAAGTTAGAGGATAAATTGAAAAATGAAATGCAATTTAAGTAACAAATAATTTAATCCTTAAGTTTTGTATTATACTTGATGCCTGCCCTGCTAAAAAAAGGCTTCAACACCTCTCATTTGCATGCCAACACACACAAAATCTTGGCCTCCAACTCTCAACGAAATTTAAGCTCCTAATTTTCATCATAACATGCTATATAATCCTTCCAATGTCTAAAAATAAGTCTCATGAATCTAAAAAAAACATGCACAAATTTATACAGTTACATTATTTCCCAATCTTCTCCATCTCTTGATTATAACTGATCTTTGTCTTCCTCATTGTCACAACAAAAACCAGGGAACTAAGGATTGATTGTTTGTCCTTTCTTCCCCTGCCTTCGAACACGACAATTTCTGATTAATTCAACAATGGGGTGCAAGGAATCGAAACATAAAGCTGTTGCTGAGGGGAATACAATCATCACCCCTAGCTCCAGCAGGAAATCGATGAATCGTGGTCTAAGTTCCAGCCTCAAGAGCAATGTTCCATCTTTGCACAGGTCGAGAAGCACGAGATCAACGATTAAAAAAGAGAATAGTTTGAAGAAGATTAATGTGGGAAATTCAAGGGCTAGCAATGTCTTGAAAGAAAATGAAAATTCTGGTTATGAAAAGGGCACTGTCAATGTCAGCAAGGTGTTGGAAAATGAAGATAGGAGGCTGAAACAACTTAATGATCAAATGGCGAAAAGTGGAGAGAATGAATTGATGAAAGGTAAGAATGATGCTGTTGAAACAAAGGAAAATGAAAATGTGGAGCAAGAGAAAGAGCAAGAAGAAATCTTGATCCCTAAGGTAAACTTACCTTACTTGAAAGATGGTGGAGGAATTGAGTCAATCATCACCGACGGCCTATCAGGAACATCTGTTTATTATACTCCGACAGAGGCTTCTGGTCCATTTGGTAAGAACGCGAAAACAGAAGATGATGAGGAGAAACAAGAACCAGCTGAAATAATCAAGGACTCGAAATCAGGTACCAATATACATTCCACATTATTTATCATTAATAGCATTTGTTTTTTCGGGTAAAAGTCTGTCATTAATATTTTTGTTGGTCTGAATTAGCCATGTGCAAACAGGGAGTCAGAATTAACACAGGTCCAGCTCGATAAATTGAACTATTTTATGCAATTATGAGAAGAAAATTTTAGAAAGAAAAAAACCTTTGTTATAAGAGAAATGTTAGAGGAAGGAAATAGAGTAAGGGCTTTTCCAGGATCTTATATTAGTATTCTAACAAGAACAAAAATTCTACACGAAACTGTAGTTAACTATGTGCTGCTTGCAGATGTAGCAGAGGAGGCTGCTGAAGATAATCCGGTTGAAAATGTTGATGCAACTGTGGAAGAAGCTGAGGTTGCTGAAAAAAATACCATCAAAACTGATGATGCAACTCCAGAGGACCATGACAAAGAAGCTGAGGTTGCTGAAAAAATTAAAGTAGCCGAGGCTGCGATTGCAGCTCTGGAAAACCTGGTGGAAGCTGACAAAACTGAGGATAATGATGCAGCCACACAATATCCAGTGGAAGAAACTGAAGAAATTACTGATGCAACACTAGAGAAACCAGTGATAGAAGCTGATACATATGGTATAATTCAGGAAACAGAAGAAGCACCTACTGATGCAACTGTTGAAAATCCAGCATTGGAATCTGAAAATTCTGAAGAAATTCCAGAAATAGAACCCGAGGCTACTGATCCAACGTTGTCATATCCGGTGATAGAATCTGATAAATCTGAAGAAAGTTTGCTCAAAGAGGAAGCGGAAGCTGTTGAAAATACGGTTAAAGAAATTCATGAAGTTGCTGACAAGGTTGAAGAAATTCCTCCAGAAGAAGCCGCGTCTTCTGATCCAACCGATCATGAAAATCAAGAGCTTGTTTCTGACAAAGCTGAAGATGTTCAGGAGAAAGAAGCAGAGGCTGCTGAAGATCCAGTGAATAAAGACGAGGTTGCTGACCAAGAAAAAAATTTGGGGAATGAAGCCGAGGCTGTCAGCATACATGATGAAGCCAGTACCGAGGAAGATACCAAGAATTCCAGTAAATGAATTTTCCAGTAAATTTGTTAAGCAATGACTATATAATAGAAAAACATGAAAGTATGCTTTGAAATTTATACATTGGACTCTATTAGGCAAGTTAGATCTTATTTCTATATCTTTGTTCTATACAAACATGGAATGATTATGTTTCATAAATTGCATTTATTCACTAAGAGATAACCAGTAGTTTTAAAGTTGCAATTCATTATTTTGTTAACTTTTTTCATCTAAATCATACAGTAAACAGGTCACACTGTATTTTAAAACAGATATACAAGGGCTGAGATTTTAGTGTGAACTCGAAATATTAACCCCTGGTGACAAATTCTAGGTGCATCCTGAGTTCCTCTTGCGCCATTGCAGTAACAATATTTGGAGACCTGTATAGTTTTGCTATGTTGTGATGGTACTCTGAGCATCTGACTATGTATTAAACAGCTGCGTTTAAGCAGCAAGACATTCTCATCTCAGCGTGGCTTGAGAGTTAGTGAGTTCGAGCAGAGTCATATCCTGCACTCATTGCTGGAGTGGATTGCAAAGCCTGCTACAGACTCAAGGAAGCCTAGTTACAAAGTGACCTGAGTTATAAAGCTAAAAAGTTCAATATGCATGAAAAATCAACTAAACTGCAAGTGAGCAACCTAATCAGAAAAGAGTGTCTTTGCTGCTGGTATCATGTTACCTAAATTAGCACATCATTAACCAACTCGAGGTAAATTTGTAATTTTAAAATTAGTAAATCAAATTCTTCAATTCAGGCCATTAGTAAAGGGCCTGATAGAAGATGTTGAATTCGGCATAAATCTCACTTATCAAACAGGAAAAAATCTACCTTACACATTTCCTGGTAACTGGTCGCGAGTCCTTCCTGGAAATAAATACATGTAGGGTGACAAACACCGTGATCAGCTGGATTGTATCAAGAACAAGTTTGCTGCAATGAGGATTCAAAAGCAGCAGTGGTACTTGCTTTTTGTTTGGAAAGTAATTAACGATAACTCGAGATCAATTTATTGCCAAACTATAACCCCTTGAAAACAATTAATCAAAAAATTTAGTAAAATTCTGAAGTAAGAAACTCAAACACACGATACCAATTTTAATGTGAAAAGAAAACCTACGTGCATACTAGAATCTAATTTTTAGAAGACCTACGCGCATACTGGAATTTAATTTTTAGAAAACCTACACGCATAATGGAATTTAATTTTTTTTCCTAGTAAACTCAAATTCTATGTAAACATAGAGAAAGTTCTTGATAGCAAATAATCGAAGTTCATGCTCAAATAGCTTAATTATAGACTCTAGTTCACATATATCAGAATACAAAATTAATTTGCAAAGCACACGATCTTCTTCTTACTTACGAGCTATAGCCTTGGACCTTGGATCAAGTCGTGGTCATCTGTTGCTCATCTTGGCTATAACCATCTGTCTATGTTGCTGCTAAAACCACATCCTGATCACAATATTATGCTGCCTCATGTCTAGATGATCCAGAGTAGCTTGCAATCTCTTTTATGAATAACTTGCTCAGATCAGAATGGACATCACTTTCCTCTACGCCATCCATTTAAACAACCTGAAAAGGTGGTCAAAGCCAGCAACATATGATTATATGATCGTTAAAAAAAAGAATCCACAATCGACATGGTTTTGCTTGTTTAATTAACAACTTAACAGATTCTACAGATTCATCTTAAAGGTTGCCTGTCAGAGGTGATTACTTTGCCAATAGGGCTAACTACATAATGCAGGCCTTTGTGATTCTAATAGGAGAGAGGAAGATCATACATTGTAAGTTGTAATTAAGCTAACAATTTTGGACAAGCATATGCCTTCTGTCCACGTCTCCACGGCCATAAAATCAGGAATGTCTTTGAAGTTTGAAACAAGCTTGCCTAAGCCTATAGCCTAATTTTTCCTTGCATAGTTTGGAATTAAAAACTTTAAAATTATACAAGGAAAGTACATATATGGAAATGCTTTGAGAATTTTGTATTTACCTCAATGGGTCTATTTGACTTCTTCATTGTGCTAAGCCAAAATTTAGGGCCGTAAACAAACCAAGTCGAACCGTTTGACCTAGACGAGCCGAGTTTAAGTTTTTTTTTGCCAGAAAAGTTGAATTTTATTAATTCCTCAAATCATTCAACAAAGTAGTTTGGAAATCGGAGAGGACATCTCCCACTCTCCAAGTACGATCAGCTTCAGAACAATTTTGTTGCGCTAAGAAATGTGCAACCTTATTCGCAGACCGTTTAACAAAACTAAGCTTAATGTTTCTATGACATAAGCATTTAAGTTTTTTATATAACAAAACGAGTCAAGCTAAGCTTTCGTATGGTACAAAAAGGTCGAAATTCGCTTCGTCCAACCAAAAATCCGTTTGATTCAATACATTAAATCTCAACTGATTATTCCCAAAGAATTCACGGATGGGATATTTGCATCATAATTATAAACTTCAAGTTTAAGGACTTTTAAGAAAAACCGGGATATGTACATATTTTTTTTGAGTTTTAAACAGTCGAGATAGAGTCGAGCAAGTTTCACCGAGCTTGAACTGCACATGTTAATAATTAGGCTTAAACTCGTTTTCTTAATGAACATAAAACATATTTGTGTTCGAGCTCAAGTTCGAGTTGCAGGTGCACTGAGTTGAATCGAGACGTTATTGAGACAAATTCAAGCTTGTATCTGAAATCACGAACAATTTGGTGGAACAATTATGTTTAATTATCGCACTTATCCTAGATCTAAACCCAATAATGTCTTCACAAATAAATCCCTATGAGAACCAAGAACATTAAGAAAATGCGACTTCTTTTGATATCGAAAAATCTTAGAACCAAATTCACTTGAAGAATGAGAATAATTTTAAAAGGGCTAAAATGACCATCAAAACACATAAACACTTCATAACAATGCTCGATGGAGGAACGAGGGAAGAAAACTTCGGTCAGCGTCTTTACAAGAATCGAAAACACTGAATAGAGGTGGCTAAGATTTGAAGGGTAAAGCCGAATGTTAGTCTGATTGAATGACTCTCGTTAATCGGGTTAACGAATTAACTTAACCTAACAAATATACGATAGTAATTTACTCAAAATCTAAATCATCGATCATATCAATATTCATATGCTTATTTAACACAATCTTACCATCGCAATACAACACAATGCTATTTTTCAAAAACTTAAAATCAAACAGACATATTCAATATAATCCTTTTATAAAATCACCTAAAAAGTTTAGAACATGCAACTTATTGACGACAAAATTTATGCAAATAACTACCACCATCAATAATTATTGAAACGTAAATAACACAATTTCAATTTTGCGTTTCCGATAATTATGATAAAAAATCACGAACGCTATAAAACTATTTATTAAGTTGCCATCATTACTAAATCATAGGCAATCCTAACCTAAGGAGTAATCTTAATTACTGATCACCGGAAAACCCACCGCCGTCCACCGGAATTTCAAGGGCGGGAAACTTGAAATAATCAATTTTTTTTTTAAAAACCCTAATTTAATATTCACAAAGCCGTTACACCCGCGCATTGCTTCATTTTATTTTAAACCACTCCACCCCCACTATAAATATTTTCATTTTACACTCACCAAACCTCGCGTTTTTTTAATCTCTCTCTCTCTCTCTCTCTCAATCTCTCTCTCTCTCAATCTCTCTCGCCTCTTTTTAAAACATCGTCTCTCTTCACTCTCTCTCGAAACCCTCGATCTCTTCAAATCGCGATGGCGAAACTCACTGATTCGTCCGACGATTCACGATCGAACGCCTCGGAGGAAGAGCGAGTGAACGATCAAATCAATGAAGAGGAGGATGATGAAGAGCTGGAGGTGGTCGCGAGAACAGCCGCCGATGAGGACGATGATGACGGCGGAGACGGCGTCGAGGAGCGCGATGATGAGAATGAGGTAAAGTTCCGATCTTTGTTAGGGTTTGTGTTGGATCTGAAATGTTTGTGTGTTTTTGAATTGGTTTGTTAGGGTTTTTGTGTTTTCGAGTGCTTTTTTGTTGATGTGTGTTTGTTTTAGTGGATTGATTGTGTTTTGTTAGGGTTTTTGGTGTGAATTGACGATTTTGTGATGTTTTGCGGTTGATTTGTTTTGTTTTTTGTTGAATTCTGTTTGTTTTTGTGTATTATTTGTGTAATTAGTGTGTTCTATTAGGTGTTTTAGCTATGAAATGTGTTTACTGTTGTTTTAATGTTAATTTGTGATGGTAGGATGGAAATGATGAGGCTGGTGGTGAAGTTAGCAAGCGGGAGAAGGCGCGGCTTAGAGAGATGCAAAGACTCAAGAAGCAGAAGATTAAGGAGCTTCTGGACGCGCAAAATGCTGCAATTGATGCTGATATGGTGTGTTTGGTTTGAGTTTCTTTCTATTTCTATTTTTCATTTTTAGGTTTTGAGTGTGTAATGAAATGTATGTGTTTTGAGTTGTTTGCTTTGTTGGCACATCAGTGTGTGATGTGATGTGTTTATTTTTGTTGTAGAACAATAAGGGAAAGGGGCGTTTGAAGTATCTACTGCAGCAAACGGAGATCTTTGCCCATTTTGCTAAAAGTGGCCAGTCTTCGCAGAAGAAGACAAAGGGAAAGTATGACTCACACTAGTGAATGTTATATAAATTATGTGAATCTTTATCTGATTACTTGTTTGGTTTTGAGTTCTTGATGTTTGAACGTAATTTCTTTTAAGCTATTTGTTTTATGTGTTATGAGAAAAAGATTGGAAACCAACTGGTGATATTATGCTTTTCTTTGGTGCTTGTCACCTCACACTGTAAGCAAATGTCACTTGAAAAGGTCACAGCAGTGGTGGTGCACGTGGCCGCCACTGTATGAGTTACAACATGAAGGTGTTTGTAGTTTTGTATAATGAAGTGTGTAATGTGTATATGTTAGGTAAGTCTTGACAACCTTTTCCCTTTTCATGTTATTACTTATTTAGGTAAGAAATTAGGGTTTATGATGACATGGCTTGATTCCGGTCTTCCACTTTTGCACCAGATCCAGGGGTCAAGCACAAAATTGATTTCTTAGTTTGCGTTATATAAGCTGGTATTAGCCTATAATTTAAATCATATAAAAGATATATATGGACTTTTATCATGATAAGGACAGGTTGTATCACTTCTAGTGTGTTGGTGGTTGAAGAATCGCGAATTGTGATTGTGTTTGGGCCACGGAGCCAACAGAAATGTATTAGCAATTAAGTTATTGAGCTGTAATTGGTAGGAACATATTAAAAAGATTATTTTCCAACTTGGTCAGAACCTACAGGGTACAAGTCCTCAGTACATCCTACTATATGAATTGAGTTAAGAAAATATAAAATTGTCCTAAGGAATGGGAATTTATGTCATACTGTAAATTCCGTTATGGATTTTTTATTAATTAAATTTAATATTCAGGGGTCGTCATGCTTCAAAAGTTACTGAAGAAGAAGAAGACCAAGAATATCTGAAGGAAGAAGAAGATGGGCTATCTGGGGGAGGAAACACGCGTCTACTCGTGCAGCCCTCTTGTAAGTTTACCTTTTCATGTTATAATGTGGCACTCCAAGTGCATTATAGCTTGTCGCCTACAGTTATTCCTTTTTTTAGAATTTTGAAGAATGTTGAATAGTTTCTATGTTTTCCTCCCCTCTAGTAAAGTTTCCTTTGTCCTATTCTGTTTGTCGTTTTGGTAATAAAGCTTTTATGCCTACATTTGTTTAGCACCTCATTTTGGCCAAATTTTAGGTCTAAATTTTTTATTCTGTTGTCATAGCAATATCTCTATTCTCTAATTCTTTTGTGTTGCTGCTAGTTTGAGTTCCCTTGTCATTCGGTGACCAAGATATGGAATTTAATGTTAACACTACACTTTTCCTTCTTGCTGCACCTAGTATTGTATAAGGTTTTGGGAGCTGGACATCGCAGCGTGATGTTTGTAGCCTGCAGACAAATTGTACTTTTATTGACGTGTCTTCTGTTTTCTGTGTGTCTATTCTGCTTTTATTGCAAAAACTTAATGTGAAGATTTTTTTACTTAGAAACACCACTAGGGAGATTTTTCTTAGATTAAAAAGATATTCATAGAAACTTTTGTGTATATTGTACGTGTTTTGTCCTTTTTACGTGTCTGTTCTGCTTTTCACTGAAGAAGCTTTATTTAAAGATAAAGACCTTATATGAACACTGTCAAGGAGATTTTTTTGGTTAAAAAAGATTTGTAGAAGTTTTGTTTATACAAATAGTTCAAAGATAGTGCAAGTATAATTTGAATTGGTGGTAAAAAAGTTACATAGTTCTTTGACTTCTCTTGTGCAGGTATTCAAGGAAAAATGAGGGATTACCAACTTGCAGGTTTAAATTGGCTAATTCGTTTGTATGAGAATGGTATCAATGGAATTCTTGCAGATGAGATGGTATGCTCTAAAATTGCAACTCTAAAATGCAGTATATTGGTCTTGAAAAATGAATAATTATTATTTCATTAGCACAATTATATCTTCATATTGTAACACATAATACTTTGTTTCTGGTATTTAGGGGCTTGGAAAAACATTGCAAACCATCTCCTTGCTTGGTTATTTGCACGAGTTTAGAGGCATTACTGGTCCCCACATGGTTGTTGCCCCAAAATCAACTCTTGGAAATTGGATGAATGAAATTCGGCGGTTTTGCCCAACACTTCGTGCAGTCAAATTCCTAGGAAATCCTGAAGAACGGGTAAGCTGTTCTCTCTGTGCTTAGTCAATTATCATTTCCTCCATCCTTCTTTGGTCACTAGATATGAATTAGTTATGCTATATATGATCCTCCAGAAATACATACGCGAAGAGTTACTAGCTGCTGGGAAGTTTGATGTTTGTGTCACCAGTTTTGAAATGGCTATCAAAGAGAAGTCTGTCTTACGGCAATTTAGCTGGCGCTACATAATAATCGATGAAGCTCATAGGATCAAGAATGAGAATTCACTTCTTTCAAAAACCATGAGACTCTTTAGTACTAATTATCGCCTTCTTATCACCGGAACTCCACTTCAGGTACTCTTATGATTGCTCATGAATTTTTGTGAGTGGTGAATGCAACTTCTGGTGTCCATTTTATCACTCAGATAATAAAGTTTAGTTTCTAGATGAAATCCATTACCCCCAAATCCGAAAGTTGTTTGATAATAATTTGTTACTATCTGTCATTTTGTGAATCTTCTTGGCAACTCATTACAAAAGCAATAAATAAGTGTTCACTTTTTCTTACAAATTCTTTTGTAATGACTGATTATATGCAGTTACTACTTGATGCAGATAAGTTTTGTTAAGTTTTATTTAATGGATCAACACTATTTTGCAGAATAATCTCCATGAACTCTGGTCTCTTTTGAACTTTCTACTACCAGAGATATTTAGCTCCGCAGAAACTTTTGATGAATGGTTTGCAATTTCTGGTGAAAATGACCAGGAGGAGGTTGTTCAACAGCTTCACAAGGTATCTGTTTCTCTTTACTTGTGCTCTACCAGTCTTAATTGACCTTTTGATCTTAGTAAATAAATAGCTCTTTTCGTGTGTGGCCATTTTAGGTCCTTCGCCCGTTTCTTCTGCGAAGGTTGAAATCTGATGTTGAGAAAGGTTTGCCCCCAAAGAAAGAAACTATACTCAAGGTCGGCATGTCCCAAATGCAGAAGCAGTACTACAAGGCCTTATTGCAGAAAGATCTTGAAGTTGTAAATGCTGGCGGTGAGCGCAAGCGCCTTCTAAATATAGCGATGCAGCTGCGTAAATGCTGCAATCACCCTTATCTTTTTCAAGGTGCTGAACCTGGTCCTCCATATACCACAGGAGACCATCTTGTAACAAATTCTGGTAAGGCAGTCTTTTCAATTGAAACTTTTAGTTTTACACTTACATTTATCCTTTTATTCCCAGAAGCTGGTAAGGCACACTTCTTGACTATAAAAAACATGTGTGCAGGAAAAATGGTTCTGTTAGATAAGTTGCTCCCAAAATTGAAGGAACGTGATTCAAGGGTTCTTATATTTTCGCAGGTGAACCCTTTAGACATTTATATGCGATTTTATAATTTATCCATGTATGTTGATACAACATCTCAGAATGTTGAAGGTGTTGACGCGAGTTACCACTCGTGTTTTACTTTTTTTTATTTTAATTAAGAAAAATTGGGTTAAACATTTTAGATGACAAGACTACTGGACATCCTGGAAGACTACTTGATGTATCGGGGATATCTTTATTGCCGAATTGATGGAAACACCGGTGGTGACGATCGCGATGCTTCGATTGATGCCTTCAATAAGCCAGGAAGTGAGAAATTTGTCTTCTTATTATCGACTAGAGCTGGAGGCCTTGGAATCAATCTGGCGACTGCTGATATAGTTATTTTATATGATAGTGACTGGTGAGAGCACTCTCTTCTCTTTTAAATATGCTGTTTCTGGATTATTGTGGATAGAACATAACCCTGGATTTTAATCTCCACACTGAAGGAACCCTCAAGTTGACTTGCAAGCTCAGGACCGTGCCCACAGAATTGGGCAGAAGAAAGAAGTTCAAGTTTTCCGTTTCTGCACCGAGGTTCTGCTTTATGCTTGTATGCGACTTTGCACATTATAAAAGTTTACTGACTAATTAGTGCTTCATTTTAATGTCATGAGCAGTATACTATTGAGGAGAAAGTTATTGAGAGAGCTTATAAAAAACTCGCGCTTGATGCGCTAGTTATCCAACAGGGGCGACTAGCTGAGCAAAAGAGTAAGAATGACTACATTATCATCTTCATTGTGATATATTTCTGATACCCTGCAATAGCTTATGTTTTTCTTTAATGGTTGTGCAGCTGTTAACAAAGATGAATTATTGCAAATGGTTCGGTTTGGTGCTGAAATGGTTTTTAGTTCCAAGGATAGCACAATTACAGATGAAGATATAGACAGGATCATTGCCAAGGGAGAAGAGGCAACAGCTGCGCTTGATGCCAAAATGAAGAAATTCACAGAAGATGCTATCAAATTTAAAATGGATGATAGTATGTTATCTATTTTTTTGCAATTCCTCCATTGCTTTTTATGTTGGTTTAAGACTTAATGTGCATAAATGGTTTTGTGCAGCTGCTGAATTGTATGATTTTGACAATGATAAGGTAGCGCATCTGCTCAAAGTGCTCTGATTTTCTTTCAGTTTTAAATTTTGAATGAATTTGATGCTATCATTTTTCTTAATTTTGTGTTGTATTGACAGGAAGAGAACAAGGTTGATTTTAAGAAGATTGTTAGTGATAATTGGGTTGAACCACCAAGAAGAGAGAGGAAGCGCAAGTAATTGTTATCTTCAGTTCCTATTTTGTAACATAATAATTTGGGTTTTTCATCATATGATTTTAGAAGCGTTAAATTAATTCTTTCATTTTTAACAGTTACTCAGAATCAGAGTACTTCAAGCAAACAATGCGCCAAAACAACGGTCCCTCGAGACCGAAAGAGCCTCGAATTCCCCGCATGCCTCAGTTGTAAGTATATTTGATTAAATTTACTTTGGCTTTTTTCTTTTGATTATTCTTTCTCTTAATGATTAATGGACCAAATTCTTTCCCCTTTGTGTAGGCATGACTTTCAGTTCTTTAATATGCAAAGACTCAGTGAGCTGTATGAAAAAGAAGTTCGATATCAAATGGTGGGTATGCGTTGTTGCTTGTAATAAGACGAACTAGCTGTATTGTTTTAGCCTTACAATAGTTCTAACTGAAATCATTGTTTTTATAATGCTGTGTAGCTAGCTCAGCATAAAAATCAGACAAAAGACTCTGCAGATGTTGATGAATCTGAAGGTTGTGAGCTTCAACTTTTATATGTTTAGTTATAGTTAATCAATCTTATATTGGGGTAACATTCTAATTATTATGCCAGATTTGGGCTATCCTTTGACGGCTGAAGAGCAAGAAGAGAAGGAGCAGTTGCTGGAAGAGGTCTGTAAGCTTTTTATAAAATTTTAATTTTTAATCTAAACCTCTCTTTACCAGAAACTCAAATGCCTGTGATTTTAGGGGTTTTCAACATGGGGCAAGAAAGATTTCAATAGTTTCATTAGGGCTTGTGAGAAGTATGGCCGCAATGATGTCAAAGGTATTGCCTCTGAAATGGAAGGTAAAACAGAAGAAGAGGTTGAGAGATATGCAGAGGTTTTCAAAGAAAGATACAAAGATTTGAATGGTAAGTGCGTTGCTTTGTTTTCCGCATTGATGATTTTTGTTTAAAAATAACTGTGTATGATTTTCATCATTTGAGCACATATCAGTAGAATAAATAAATATCCTGGTGTTGATAGTAAATATAAATAGGTAATCAGGGTAAGGAATTTTTTCTTACATTCTCTATGCATGCTTTTTTGTAATTTTAGCTGCTATGAGCAAGTCCAATGGCGTTGCTAAAATATGTATAATTATTGCAATATTTTGAAATCAAAAAGAGTATTTAGATGTTAAAATAGAACTTGTGCTCTTGGAGTCCTGAATCCTTATATTCCCTGGTTAAGTATAGGTTAGGAACACAATGTTATAAAGACTGTTAATTGTTGAATGTTCTGTCTCCAGATTATGACAAAATCATAAAAAATATTGAAAGAGGTGAGGCTAGAATTTCCCGCAAGGATGAGATCATGAAAGCAATTGGAAAGAAATTGGACCGTTATAAGAACCCTTGGCTGGAATTAAAGATCCAGTATGGTCAGAACAAAGGAAAATTGTACAATGAAGAATGTGATCGTTTCATGGTGAGTATATGAAGGATGTTTAGTCTCTTGAGAACTTGATGCTTGTTTACTAGTGAGCAATACTTATATTTATTTTTTTTCCTAGTTATGCATGACTCACAAACTTGGGTATGGGAACTGGGATGAGCTTAAAGCAGCATTCCGGACATCACTTTTGTTTCGGTTTGATTGGTTCGTCAAATCACGTACTACCATAGAGCTCGCGAGGAGATGTGACACTCTCATTCGGTTGGTGGAAAAAGAAAACCAAGAGTTTGATGAGAGGGAGAGGCAGGCTCGAAAAGAGAAGAAACTTGCAAAGGTTAAATAACAAAACACCTCCGGTTTACTCCTTTAACGCAGTGTAGCATGGGTTGTGTTATTTGGTTGTTGATCTATTGTTCGGCTGTATTACTAGCGACTTTTCTTTTTTTGCGATTGCGCCTCTAAAACAGAACAAAACTTGCAAAGGTTAAGTAACAAAACACCGCCAGTTTACTCCTTTAACGCAGTGTAGCATGATTTGTGGTATTTAGTAGTTCATCTATTGTTGGCTGTATTACAAGTGATTTTTCCTGGTTTACGATTGCGCCTCTAAAATACCAAATAAACTTTGTATTTGTCAGAATCATGAGCATTTCACTGGCCTTATCATTTAGTTCCCGACAATTTTTTATGAACTTCGTTTTCTCAATTTCTTGTATGCCAGAACCTGACACCAACGAAGCGGTCTGTGGCAAGGCAGACTGCTGAAAGCCCACCTTCTAGTATCAAGAAGAGGAAATAACTTTTGTGACCTTGGTATGTGTTTTTATAGCTTTCTTCTTGAATATGTGGAGTTATTGTAAGGGCTATTCTAACGGAACCATGTTTGTTGTTTTCAGGAAGAGTTAAACTGGAACAATTTTCCTAGACTCTCTTGCTGACAAACCAAAACCAATTTCTTAATACAATCAATCAACCCATTCAAACAATATAGGTAGCTTTTTTAGTTATTGCCAAAGCTGTGATCGATTCGAGAACCTGATGTTATGTTCAACTCTTAGATAGGTTGCTATCTGTTTTTTTTTCTGAACATTGTACTTGCAGTTAAGGTAAAATGAGTGTCTCGTGGGCTGTTTATGGAGATATGCATTTTAAGTTCATCTTGTCACTACTGTTTGTGTTCCTTCCAGTTCAGCTGACTTATTTTATATTCATCTTTCTTTGAAAGACATAAAGTGTTGTGATAAGTTAGTTAAAAAAAGCAAAGGTGTCTTCAGGATGCATCAGAGTATCTAATATAATCATCGAAATGCATATTTCGAATTTGCTAAAGCCATAAAGCTCCAGCATCTTTAAGCATCATCTTCAGTGAGCCATTAAGATGCAGAGTCATGACAACATTCGTAGAGCCTACAAATCTGCCTCCAATGAACACAGCAGGCACAGTAGGATTGCAGCCGAGCCGCCTGAGAGCTTTCTCCATTTCGCCTCCTCTAGAGTCTCTATCGAGCTCATGAACCGTCAGGCTTACTCCTTGGTCCTGAAACAATATCTTGATTGCATGAGACATGCAGCACGAACTTGTGCTGAAGATCACAACAGCCTTCTGAGACGCCAATTTCACAACACGATCCATAACTCGAGATGTGATCACAACGTTGATGAAATTTATAGGTTCAGGTATGATGGTGCAGCTTGAATATTTATACAATGAAAGTGAGATATATATATGGTTTTGTTTACTGCAAAAGAAATGAAAAAGGTGAAGGTTCTGTAAAATCTAGCTTCCATACTTAGAAATCTATGTTGAAGTGATTCGAGCTAGAGGAATGTATGCAGTTGTCGACATATTATTGTTTATTTGGCTTCGAATCTAAGAGAGAACATCTAGTAACCAAATAAACAACGAAGAGTCAATATGCGAAAAACCTGAAGTGATAGAATTAGCACATGTTTCTGCATTTCTTATCTACAAAATTTGATTCGATCCATGACTTTATTTTAGGAGAATGCATCTAATGTAGTGCATTGGAACCAATTTGAGGTCTATAATCTTAATTAAAATTACCTATTACAAGCCGGAGTTGAAATCAAACTTTTGTATTCCGTAATTTCAATGATGAGTGTCAAAAAAGATGTTAAAGCGAAGTGACATGACATGACTTGACTCTTTTCTTAGCACGTCATTGAAGTGCGGGGATGGAGTGTCAATAAGTTGACATCGGGTGTCGATTTGGGTGTCAAAGATTTTTTTTGTTAAGTGGTTGTCAAAAGTTTACATCTCATAAAATAAGATGTAAATATCCTTTATGATACTTTTATGGTCTCAATAATAAATAAATAATTATATCGGTAATATATTTATATTTTACATTTATTTTGTTAAGTTCGTGAAATTGGCATCTAGGTTTATCAATCATTGGAGTGTTTTGTGAAAAAAGAGTTTCAAAATTAATGTTGAAGAGAGAGAACATTAAAAATAATATTTTTGATTAGGTGACCCAGTTGGCACCTCCCCCCATTGAAGATGTTCTAACAAACCATATGTGATTTAGCCAAATTTATAAATATAAAATTTAAGGACTCGAGTATCGGAAACTCTAGACACATGTTTTGTGTGCTCATAACCAAATTTACTCAGCACCGAGTTTTTTGGCATGACACGTAGCACATGATTTTCCTTTTTAATTGTGTATTACATGTCACAAAATGACATGGTATAGATGATGTGATAAAATGAAAATTTTCAATTGGTCCTATTAATGTAACTGCAGGGGTTAATTTATATTTAGTCAACCAACATGTAACATTTGTCATTTATAACTATTTTAGTAACTTATTTTATACCTCTAGCATTTTCCTTTATTATATATGGACTTTTATATCTATTCATGATCATCACTAACAGATAAATAAAACGATTTAACCCTGGTTCTCAATCGTACGCTGACAAATCCATATTACTGCATGTCATATTAATTGTACGGCCGCACATTTCCGATTAGATGGAGAATATGAATTTTTTTTCTAATGTCGTTGATTGTGAAATTTAACAATATGATAAATAATTCCGTCGACTTGAAAAGATAATATAGCACATGTTAAGATGCAAGTTAATAAAGAATTATTCTTGATCGAAAGGCCATCAAATCAGAAATCTAATCTATAGGTTCGCATATATGAGCAGAATATAGTTTGACATCATAGAAAATATCTACGATCACAATCAAGCATCGAGAATCATTAACTAACTTAATGGTAAGATCTAACATTGTGTCAAAAATAATTGAAGAATATTAGTTTCTTTATTCCACGAAGCAGTGACGGATACATGGCCCGATTTTTGTGGAGCATCATGTACTTAACTGATTATGTTACGTGTTAGTGGTCAAAATTCAATTTTTTTTATTATTTTCACTAGATTTTTAGATTTTTTGATACAATATGCTGAAAATTATTATTTTAATTATTTAATCTCCAATATATGATCATATAACTATAAATAAAACTAAATATAACTCAAATTGTGAAAAAATTATTAACATTATAGGGGCACTTAGTGGGGACATTTATAAAATTTACATATTTATATATCTTAAAATTTTAATAAAAAGCCGTTAATTTTTTATTATGTGGGGCACATGTTCCCGCCAGCTTCTACGTGAATCCGCCCTGGGCACAAAGTCGTAGTTTGATATTAAATCTGAGTCTAAACTTGATGTAATATAGTTCAACTCAATGCGTACCATTACAAGCCAGTGTTCCAGAAATTGCTAGGCGTACCAGGACGGTGATGGTATTTTCGAGAGATTAATCGGTAAATTGGAGATTAATCGGACTGATTAATCGGAAGAATATAAATATTAATTTTAATTTTTATAATTATATAATGATCAATATGTCAAATATTTGTTTGACAAAATAAATTAGAATGGTATTAAATAATATCTACACATACGGCGTTCGTTATATACTAATTATTGAGTTTAAAATATCAACTATATTTTAATTCACACTTCTAAACTAATTACAATATGTCTTTTTTATATTTTAAGTGAGAAAATAAATATATTAGATTACTTGTGACTTCTTACCAATACTTTATATTAGAAATTGGCGTGATATTGTGCGAAATTATAAATTTAATGAATTAAAATCATAAAAATGAAAAAAAAATGTTTTTTTAATTATTTTCCGTTTATACCGCCTAGGACCGATTTTTGACCACCTGATCCCGATTTTGACCCGATTTAAAAAAAAACCCTAAATCACCGCCTAGGTCCGATTCGGAGCATTTTACCACCGTATAGCGCCTAGGCACCGCCGCCTAGACCGATTTTTAAAACACTGTTACAAACACAAAAAATTTCTAGGGATAGGTTTAAATCAATAATTCGGCAGTGCTACGCTACTCTATCTGCGTTTGAGAGAAAAAAAAATTCACGGAAAGATAATTTGCAACTAGGGCCGTTAACGACCAGAGCTATTCGCGAATAAGCTCGAGCTCGGCTCGTTAACGGACTCGAACTCGAGCTCGAACAAACAAATGTGCTCGTTAAGCAAAACAAGCTCGAGCCGAGTTTTGTGTTGTTCGGCTCGAGCTCGCGCGAATCGAACTCGATCGGCTCGAACACGCTCGTTAAAGCTCAAAAAAAATTATAATATATCCTGAATATTTTTAGTCATGAATTAGTGTTTCAATTTATTTTTTTTAAAATTTCATGGATCCAACCGTATAGATGTCAAGATATATGTATTTTAGTGATATAACCAAAGTTTAAAAACAAAAATTATTTGATAAGTTATTTTCACAGTCAAATAGCGGCAGACTTGATTTTTTTCTGACTCGGCTCGGCTCGGCTCGTTTATGTTCGCGAACAAGCTTGTGTTCGGCTCGTTAGTTAACAAGCTCGAGCTCGAACACAATTTTTGTTCGATAAGAAAGCTCGGCTCGACTCGGTTCGTCAGAAAAAAAAGTAAAGCTCGTCTCTGTTCGATCAAAACTCGGCTTGACTCGGTTTGTGAACAGCCCCGTTGCAAACCGTAGCACAATGTGGATCCTCGCCTCAACTTAAGTAGAACACCATAATTATGCAAGATATCTCATTGTATTTAACAAAATGATATCTATAGGTAAATAATTACTCCCGTTTTTGTTGTGCAAGACACTGCATTTTTAGCTATCGGTACATATAGATATTTCAAAAAGGTTATTCTTAATCATGGGCGACACTGTTTCGGGGATCCGAATGATCACGACTAATCACCCTGCATGTTGCCATATTTAGTAATAGGATCATATTCTGGGAATTTTGATTTTGCTCCACTTGATGCTAAACTCTGTTCTAAAAATCATTGAATTTTACCGATTAATCACCCGAAATGGAGTCAGTTCCCACCTAAGAAATGATCCAGCAGGTCCGGCGAGTTTATTCAAATCCGAATGGAGTCGGTGATCAGGTTAAATCTGGTCAGGTTTAGGTTAAAATTACACGAAAATTATGAAATGGTAACTAAATCAACACCTGATCAACGTTTAATTATATGAGAAACGCAATTTTAATACATAAACATGTTTGCAATATATAGTAATGTTCCATATCGTTACATTTCCCTAGTCAAAGCTACCTAGCTCTACATGCTGAGCAAGACGAGAAGATAGCCCACATATACATGTTAGTTTGATCTTATTATTCATTTCAATTAGGATCATTCGATGTGATCTAATTAAAGCCATAGAGCACCGGCATCTTTGAGCATCCGTTTAAGTGAACCATCAATATGCGCAGTCATGACACTGTTAGCAGTCCCTAAGAACTTGCCTCCAACAAACACTGCCGGCACAGCAGGAATGCACCCTAATCTCTTTAAAGCCATCTCTATTTCCTTCCCTCTCGGGTGTTGATCAATCTCATGCACCATAGGACTGACCCCTTGTTCTTGAAATAATCGCGTTATTGCATGTGACATGCAGCATAAACTCTTGCTGAAGATCACTACTGCCTTCTCCGATGCCAGGTTCGCAATGCAATCCATTGACTATGTCGTAAGTTGTTTTCTGTCGTAAATGGCCTGATTTGTTGTACTGATACTTGATGATCAAGAAAATGGACTAGCTCTGATATTATTTTATATGTTGTAGACTTGTAGTAAGAGTATGTATAAGTTTGGTTGATTTAAAACTTGATCTCTGACCTTGTATTTATATAGGGTGATGGGGGGTTTGACATTGGTTTTGAATTGAAGTTGACTAGCTGGTTAGATGAAGATCTATTCTTACAGATATGGATAAACTCTCTGTGTGTAGATGTGTGTAAACCTTGTGACGTTGTCGGCAGTGTTAGAATCGACTATATTCAGTTAACCTAGCTAGGCTAGCTAGTTGCACATGTGTTTGGAATCTATATGACAGTACCGAAAGTGAACCAATGAGATTTTGATTCCAGAATATAATGCACAACATGGTACGGTCTACAATTTGGTTATGGCTAAAAACTTTGATGCGTTAATATAGTGGATTTTGATTCATCTTATCTTGGTTAGTTGGTGGTTTTCTATTACTCCTTTATTAAAATGGCTCTTCAGTCTTCGATTAGGTTGATCAATTTGGCTGCATTTCTCTCTGTCTTCTGCATGTCAAAATTTGTAGATATAAATATAATTTGGAGGAAGAATTAAATTTACAAGATTAAGAGTTTTCACCGAGCTCTTGGTGTGGGGGATGACACTACAAGAAACAAGACATTGGGTCTGTTTGGCCACTCCCGATTAAGTAACTTATTGGCTTATAAGCCAATAAGTACCTTATCGATGAGTGTTTGTCGATCCAACTTATAAGTTGAATTTGTAACTTATAAGCTGATAAGTTGAATGTTAGCAACGACGTTTTTTTATTAATTTTTGTTTTAAAATTTATGTTTTTACATGTCTTTTTAATTTAAAATTTACGAATTAAGATAATTATATTTGAAATTTATTTATTTTAGCTCAGTTAAGTAAAAAATATTCTGATATTTAACCAAACACTTATTTAACTTATAAATATTTATCTATTTATCACTTATAAGTCCCTTATTCATTTTAAGTCATAAGTTACTTATTTTAAAATTTCTCAAACGGGCACCTTATAAGAACTTATATTGGCCTTATAATGACCATTTTGATTGTCGGTAAAGATCCTGTTTTTTTATTGTGCGGTACTCCCTCCGTCCCGTTGATTTATATACATACACTGTTTACACGTATTTCGAATCTTCGGTAAAGTATAGTTTCATAATGTATTTTTAAATATTTTTTTTTGAATAAAAGTTTAAACATAAAACTTTTATTTAGAAAAAAAATTTGAAAAAAAGTTATGGAGTTATGTTTTAAAGAAGTATTGAAAAACGTGTCAAAAAGTAATGTTTAGAATTTAATGGAGTAGAGGTAGTATGAATCTTGTCAAAAAATAAGGTTAAAAAAAACTATCATCATAATCATATTTTGACTATTAGAATCATATTTTGACTATTAGAATGCTATATTTTACCGCGGACGGGCTCCTTATTATTAGTGCTGAATTATTCTTGTCGGTCTCTTTATTTATTTATTTGTCTGAATTATATTTGACGGAACTTGAAATTATTCAGAACAATTATAAAATAGATACATTCGGATTCTCGGAATGTATAATACATAGACATGCATTCGCAGACTAATTTCTTTTAAGAAAAAAGAAATATAACTAGTTTTGAACTTTTCCCTCCACTTATTGCACAACCTCCAAAAGCATAGCATATAATTAGCCGTGGCCTTGATTTAGGGGCGTAAACGAACCAAACTATTCGTGAGCTACTCGAGCTCGGTTCATAAAAAATTGAATTCGGCTCGAAAATAATCGATTCGAGCTCAAGCTTTTCGAAATTTTAACGGAGCCGAGTTCGAGCTTCAAATTATTCGGCTCGTAAGGTTCGCGAGCCTTATCGAACCTTTATTATTTTTATTATTTTTATTATAAATATATTTTTATGTAAATATTTAATATTTATTATATATTATTTATTTTTATCGAGTCGAACTCGAGCCGAACTGACATATTTCGATTTTTTGTTGATATTTAGTGAATTAATTCGAGCTTTCGAGCTGAACTCGAGCCTACCGAACCTTTTACGAGCCGAACTTTGAACTTAAAATTAAAGGCTCGATCGAGATAGAGCTCGAGCTCGAGTCCGGACTATTTTAGTCGAGCTCGAGCCGAGCCTGTCAGTATTAATTCGGCTCGACTCGGCTCAATTACACCCCTACCTTGATTAATTTTTCAAAAATTAATAAGAAGGATATATCAACTTCTATTAATCCTTGTCAAAACATTAGAAACTAATTCTACAAGAAAATATATATTCGGATTAAAATTTCGTTATACGTCAATCCCGAATAATCTAATTGATATTATTTTTTTATTCCGTCCATTATTATGTACAATAATAATTCGGATAATAATGAATCTTATCCTAGTCGACTTTTACAACATTTTTTCAATGTCCTGTTTAATTTATTCCTTCACATTTCAAAAGTAATTATTAAATTTGGCGGGAGTCACAATTTACTCATGTGTCATCTCTATAATTTCCTCAATCACTTTATTACTCTTTTAATTCATATAGGAAAAGGTGGGATGCATGGTGACAGCTGACAGTACTGTATAACTTAAAACATCTTCAATGTGTTTTTTAATTTAAAATTTGAGAAAGGAATTAATATTTTTTACTTCACTATAGTTTATGTTAAAATTACTATAAGCCTTTTTATCTCTCCTCATTTTTAACAGCTCTATTTTCGCTCTAATATATATATATATATATAGTGTTATATTACATATTCATCAACAATCATTTGAGGATTATGATATGATTAATTATACATATGGGAAGCACAATATATATTTATACATAAAATATGTTTGCAAATTGCAATATATATAGTAATGCTTTATATATTTTGTTACATTTTCCTAATCAAAGCTACCTAGCTCTACATGTTGAACAAGACGAGAAGATAGCCTTACACACACACTCACAAATGGTGCACATAATATTTAGGAGTTAGTTTGATCATATTATATATTACTTTTATTAGGATTATACAATGTCATCTAAAGCCATAGAGCACCGGCATCTTTGAGCATCTGTTTAAGTGAACCATCAATATGTGCAGTCATGACATTGTTAGCAGTCCCTAAAAACTTGCCTCCAACAAACACTGCTGGCACAGCAGGAATGCACCCTAACCTCTTCAATGCCATCTCTATTTCCTTCCCTCTAGGGTGTTGATCAATTTCATGCACCATAGGACTGACTCCTTGTTCTTGAAATAATCGCGTTATCGCATGTGACATGCAACATAAACTCTTGCTGAAGATCACTACTGCCTTCTCCGATGCCAGGTTCGCAATGCAATCCATTCACTATGTCGTAAGTTGTAGACTAGCTTTGATATTATTTTATATGTTGTAGACTTGTAGTAAGAGTGGTGTATAAGTTTGGTTGATTTAAAACATGATCTCTGACCTTGTATTTATACTGGGTGATGGGGGGTTTGACAATGGTTTCATGAAGTTGGTCTATTCTTGAAGATATGGATAAACTCTTGTGTACAATCATCGTTTAGATGTGTGCAACCCTTGTGACCTTGTCGGCAGTGTTGAGATTGGCTATATTCAGTTAATTTAGCTAGGGGCTACTTGCATGTGTTTGGAATCTATGTGACAGTGCAGATAGAATTACCTGAGCTGAACCTGCCGAAAGTGGGACTAATGAGATTTTGATTCCAGAATATAAGGAAACAACATGCATGGTACGGCATACAGATTTAGTTTATGACTGTAAAATTTGATGCTCAATGGGATGATATGTGATATATATGGCTTTTTTCATAGATTTTAATACTAATTTTATGATTATATCGGAATTTGGGGTGGCTGCCGCACCCGCCGACCACCATCTGCCTCCGCCCCTGAATTCCAACTTTATTGCAGTGATTGAAGGAGTTTTGATCCTTAACTATATGTGCACATCTTGATTTATGCATGGGTAATCTACAATCAGCTGGCCTGCAATGTTGTGTCATATATATATATATATATATATATATATTCATCCCTGATTTTCTATTTTTCATATTTTTTTGTATCACAATATCGGAGCTTTCCACGGACATTTCATAGATGTTCTTTCTTATTTTTAATTTTTTTTGACAAGCCCAATCAACAAAATTTCATAGATGTTTTTTCTTATTCTGATGAATGGCTGGTTGGGCCAACTAATGAAGTTGTTTAGTAGATCATCCGGGTTTGTACAGGATCGAGAAAGTTGGAGTTCCATTTATAATTACTATTTATAAAAGATTATGACTTCGTAGAACTTTTTCCTCTAACAATTACTACTATTTATAATTCTCTCTTGTATAATATATTTTAGAGGGCGTTTGAAAACTTGCATTTCACGGATTTCAAATGACAGGATTTGAATTGTCGTTGTCATTTTAAATTCTCATATTTATACTAATATTTGAATGTCCTGAATTTCAAATGAAATCCAAATTCAAATTCTCAAACAGCTTATTTGATCAAATCCAGAATTTCAAATAAAATCCAGTTTCCAAACGGGCCATTAATTATTTGGAATCACTTTTGATATTAAATGTAGAATTATAAATAAGTAAAAAAAAAAGGGCGTCGTTAGAGAACAAAGTTAATTGGTTGATTTATGTATTTTATAAATTACTAAAAACAAATATTCTTATATCTTATACTACTTGCCCTTGCTAGCTATAGGCTGTAGCCCTTGCTATAGTTGGGATGGTGGGAGTTCAAGTTATATATTCTTTTTAGTAGTATATAACTTCTGAAAATAATTATTTTAAAGGTGGTGACAACGTAATATATACTACTTGTTTTCTGGCTAGTCAAATCAGATTCCCATATTTCAGCAGACTCTGTTATAGAAATTGACCGATTTTTAAAAAATCGTCGATAAATTGCTCAAAAATCGGTCAAAAATATTTGTTCGATTTGACCGATTTCCGATAAATCGCCGATTAATCATCCGATTTTTTAAAAATCATCCAATAAATCGTAAATCGATATCTCAACCAAGTAATTCCAATTTCCGAAATCTGTAATAGGGTTAATGCAGGCGAGGAATACTAACATTTCCCTGGACACCTCATGAAATTCCTCCACCGCACTAAAAAGAAAGATATACAGAATCACACAAAGATAGATCTCCGTGCATGGTGTGAGATGCCACGAACCACCTCCGTTACCCGATTCTATCTTTATTCAGTTCTATCCACTACTCCGTCGCCCGTAACATGTTCAGTCGGTTTCACATGTACAGCAGTATAGGTGTCATCCACAATACTTTCACTTCATCATCCATCTTTTTCATGCTTATGCATGCATTTCTATATCAATATATACACCAGGGGTAATTGGGGTTCGGTTGATTCGATTTATATGTTAAATCGGAATCAAATCGCATAATTGCGGTTTTGAAAGTATTCAAATCAATCTGAATCTCGTAATGCAATAAAATCAAATCACCGGGTTTAGTTTTATTCAGTTCGATTTTATAAATTTTGACGGTTTACGATATTTTTTATTAATAAACTCGGAAAATAAATTATTTTTCTTCTTTCTTTTTTTTGCTAAGCAACATTTCTTCTATTTAAACTTTCCTTCGTACAATTCACATAATTAATAATATAATTATTTATTATTTCATAATAAAGTATATCGCTCGTATTAATTGCATATGACTAACGTTTAATGATCAATTAGTTGTAATAATGAATGTTCAGTATAAAAGAAATAAAAAAGTTTTTAACATTATTTTTAAAAGAAAGCAATAAACAATTTACTGAAATATATGATAAGTTTGTGATTTTTTGATGATATTTAACATAAATTTAGTTATATATTGATTATAAAATATAATTATCAGTTTTACATTATGTAAAACTGTGTATGTATGTGTGTCGGTGTGTATATATATTGATGATGGTTCGTATTGGAAGCGGGTTGGGTTAAATTCAAACCAAAATCAACACATAACCTCCAAATTTTTAGAGTAGTTGAACTGTAACCCCAAATTTCACATTTCAATTTCAGTTTGGGTCAATTTATGCGGATTAGACGGTTTAACCTGAACTGAATCACCCCTAATATATATACATATATTTGTGTTAGAGAACCTATTCAAAATCAGTTGAGAGTTTAGGAGGTCATCTACATTTTATACTTGCATGCATAAGAGCATTTAAAATATGAAGAGGTCCATAAATGTACGAGGTCCTGGACCCAAGATTCATTAGTGATCACCCTTTTTATATCATTGTATTCGGATCTTTGTTGCAGTATGCGACTAATGTTATAGACACTAAAAGTATAAAAAATTGTTATCAAGGGCGTGAAATGTGGCCGTATATAATAATTTAATTGCTGTATTGGTATAAATATAGCGAGGTCCATTTTTATTTTACAAATAAAGATATGGCAGTAATATATACTTTTAATAATTTTGAAAATCAGTTTTGTAGCCCTAATATTTTCATCTGTTATATATAAGCATGCATGAGATCCGCTTATCTTTCCCGAGTTATAGATTTTTAGTATTTTTCAGTTTTATTACCCTTGTAATTAACCATGAAAAAATCATTTATCTTATGGTCCGTTTGGGAAACTGGATTCCATTTGAAAATCTGAATTTGATCAAATAAGCTGTTTGGTAATTTGGATTTGAATTTCATTTGAAATCCGGTACATTCAAATATTAGTATAAACATAAGAATTTGAAATGACAACTCAAATTCTGTCATTTGAAATAAAATATAAGTTTCCAAACGCCTCCTTATAGTATTTGCATAAAATTTTAGAATTTTAAATTTATGAAATTTAATAACGATAAAATTATCTTAAAACAATCCGACTGCCATGATAAGGAACCCGTTACATTAAGCATAAAATGGTCCGACCAATTTATACATTATTTTTAAAGCAAGTATGATGTATGCAAGTGTATGGGGCAAGTACAAAATCCATACCTTGCCCTTTGGTAAACATTTGGGGCTTGGGCCAGTTATAGATAGCCACTTGTCTTGCATACCTGTCATATATTGTAGTTCATGTTTGATAAGATTATACATAGAGAGTTTGACAGGGAAATTTACGTACTTGACTATAAATGTTCCTACGGAGTAAATCAATGTTCTAAGGATAGTAAGATATACATAAATTATACTCCTATTCCGAAAAGTAAAAAGATTATTTTTGTAATAATCCTTGACTTAACCTAAGACAATAAAAATAGTGTGCGATTTTGTTTTTCTAATGTGTGCCTATACATTAGTCACTAACTCCGATAAAAATGATCTCTTTTTATTGATGGAATTGATGTGAATGCAGGGGGCCGTTAACATTTATTATTCAACCACCAATAAGAAGAGCCCATTTATACGGGAGTTAGTGATTATTGTGTACCCTTGTGCAGAAAAACATGCATGCACAACATCAATTGTGATTCAACCACATCCCTTACTCTTGATGACCGGAATACTTTTGATATAATTACCCAATAATTTCACGGTTAATTAGGAATTGCAATCATTATAATATTATACTCTCTCCTTTTTATGTTAATTGTTCTTTTTACTTGATTTGAATTTCAATTTTAAGTATCATTTTAATCACTAATTTCGGGATATTATAGAGATGTTCCCCAACTTAGCGACCCGTTTGTCGTAGCAGTGGCGGACCTAATGATAAAATTTAGGGAGGGCCGAACTATTAAAAAATTGAAAAAACATGTTAAATAAGCGATATTTGACGGATGACAGATTCCATTTGGAGAAATAAGATTAATAAAATGAAATTGAAAAAATATGTTAAATAAGCGATATTTGATAGATAAAAGATTCCATTTAGAGAAATAAGATTCAGAAAATGAAATTGAAAAAACATGTTAAATAAGCGATATTTGATAGATAAAAAATTCAAACCAAACCAAACATAACCAGTATATCCCGCTTAGCACATGGTCTGAGAAGACTAAGATGTACGTAGTCTTCCCCTCATTCCAAAAAATAAATAGGCTGTTTGCCGAAAGACCCCTCGCCTTGTGTGTACGTGTGAAATTATGTAAAAAGTGAAAAGAACAAATTTAGAAAAATAAAATTCAAAAAATGAAATTGAAAAAACATGTTAAACGATATTTGACAGATAAAAGATTTCATTTAAAAAAATATGATTCAAAAAATGAAATTAATTGATTCTACGGATGGAACCTTGGCCTCCATATCTAATTCCCACATCAGCACCAATAGACCAATACTACTTCTGTGACATTTAACAATACAAATATAACTTAGTCTAAAATCTCAGAAAGGACCAAAGCAGGTGTTGGATTCGATGTAACTCCGCCCTAACGTCCTAGCTCGGAATCCAGTGTTAACCTAACAATTTGTGTAATTTTATACATGATCCGTACGTGCATGGTCCCCAAATGAACGTTCTGGGCATGCAGGCATTTTATGTCTTACTCTCTCCGTATTTTTAATTTGTTATTAAAAGTTTTGGGCACGTAAATTAAGAAATATATATAAAGTAGTGAAAAAGAGAAAAGAAAAGTGGGTGAAGTGATGAGACCCATTCATTTTTAATATATAAAAGATAGATGGTGGGGTAAAAGTAATGTGAAAAGGGAAGAAAAGTGAGGAAATGGAGGGACTCATTGACTATTTTTGGTAAGTTTTGAAATGTAAAAAAATGGATGAGACATTGCAAAACGGGAAGTGTAAAGAAATGAAAAAAAACTGAATGAGTATTATTTTTGTCGGTACAAAACCAGGACCCTTCGGACATTTAAAGCTAGGTCATGACTCATAAAACGGAAAGTGTAAAAAAATGAAAAAAAACTAAATGAATATTATTTTTGTCGGTACAAAACCAGGACCCTTCGGACACTTAAAGCTAGGTCATGACTCATGACCTTATCGATATCATCTTTCCATCAAAATGTTATCCGACATTCTCCTTTTTGTTTTAATCCTATTCCTCTTCCATCAATTGGTCCCCAATCTTGGGTTATATATTCAAAGCTCTGTTTTTTTAGGCTTCACGTACTTAGAGCATCTCCTGTAGTGTTGGATAAAATTTTTTGAACATGTAAGACATTATTATATTTCATGATATTGATTATATTGGTTATCTATATTTTTAAAATAGTATGTTATAAAATTTTATGTTGTTAAGGAATAAATAATTAGAAATTTTTTTACAGATTTTTTACGGTAGTAGTTCAACAAATATAGTTAACATCAAGAGGTTAGCTATATTTATAAATAAGAGGAATGTATCATTGGAGATGAATTTTTTTACACAATCTCTATATTTTTTATTCATAGTATGTATCAATAATTTTTAGCTAAGGATTCTATATGGTTGAAGATGTTTTTAAAATGACTATGTTATCGGTCAATAATCTAAATTCAATTTTTATTTTCATTTTTATTAGATTTTTCGAATATTTTTTGATATTTATGAGCTAAAAAATAGTATTTCAACAATTTAATCTCCAATTTATGATCATATAATTATAAATAAAACTAAATATGACTCAAATTATGAAAGATTTACCAGTATTATGGGGCATTTATCCTTTTTAGTTGAGACACTTTATAAAATATAGTCCCTCTGTTTTTTTATTTGTCGCTTTGACTTTTGAACGTATTTCAATGTGGTTTGACCGGCTAGTTAGAAATATAATTTTAAAAATCTTTTTTTTATGAATTAAAATATAAGTTGTCTACTTTTATTTACAAAAAGATAAATAAAAAAATAGAGGGAGTATATTTTTTGCTTTTTATCCTATTACATTGAGCAAAAATTATCAATCCAAGAAGAAGATAAAGTTTTCACGGGCAAATATGGACTATTTTCGTCATTTTATTCAGCGGGGCACGTGTCCCTCTTGGCCCCTACATGAATACATCATTGATGATCATTGAAAGAGTGAATATATATAAAGTTTTTGAATTTAATAAATAATTCTTTCCCCATTTTTAAACTTAGCATATATTCTGAAAACTACAGCTTAAAGCTGTTTAAGGACCACATAATTAAAAGTTAAAACATGCATGATTTAAATAAATGTGTATCAACTCAGACTGGTGAATTAAGGTTAGCCAGGCTAGGAGTGGATGACATTTTTGTATCATGCATGTCATTTTTATTTTTTATTGACTAATTACAAGCAATATTAAATAAGAGAATGATATATGGATAAAATCTTGACAATGCCATTTACACGTGACGCCGTACCATATTTCCATATGCAGAGATTCGTTATCGTGCATTTCTTTTTCTTGTCTTTTTCTTGTGTGTGTGGTATATATGCTTCAATTTATATTATTAAGTGAAATATTAAAATAAGTAACTTATGACTTAAAATCAATAATAACTGACTTATAAATAAGTAGATGAATCTTTATAAGTTACATAAAGGTTTGGATAATTTTACTTATAAGTTAGATTTTTTTAAATTAAATGAATTAAGATAAATTATTTTTAAATATAATTATCTTAATTTTTGATTTTTAAATTATATTAACATTTAAAAACATGCATTTTAAAACTGAAATTAATAAAAAAATGAAAAATCAAAATAAGTTGAGAAAAAGTACGTCGTTACCAACATTTAACTTATCGGCTTATAAGTTATAAAGTCGACTTATAAACTCGGTCTACTTACGGACTTATAGGTTGATAAGCTACTCATCATAGTACCCGAAACAGGCCCTAAATATATATCATATGTAGATATAAATATAATGCCTTCATTCTAAATTACTTTTTTATTTTTATTTTTACGCATATATATTTGAGAAAAAGAAAAATATGTATTTCTATATTTTAAGGTATATTAAAAATATAGGTATACAATTATATTTATTGTAAACAAAATTTTGAATGTACTTTCCTTTTTTTAAAACAATCGATCAAAATTTGACTGCAGTTTACTAATATTTTATAATTGAACAAAATAAAAAAAAATCATTAAAAAATAAAAATTACAAAATACCACTTGGCATATGTTGATGGGTTATGCCCCACCTTTCCAAATCCTATAAATACCATCCTTGGCTCTTCAATTTCATCACAACCTATAACTGCTTTATCAATCTTATTTCACCAACTCATATACACTTAAGCAATCTCAAAACTTCAATGGAGAGGGTTACAGAAATGGTGTCCGGAAGGCCTGTAGTGATCTTTAGCAAGACCAGTTGCTGCATTAGCCACACTGTGAAGTCACTCTTGCATGATTTTGGAGTGAATCCAGTTGTTTATGAGCTTGATGAAGTCCCTGGGGGCCGTGAAATCGAGACGGCGCTAGCAATGCTTGGCCGCAATCCGGTGGTGCCTGCAGTGTTTATTGGTGGTGAACTTGTGGGAGGGGCCAATGAGGTGATGAGCCTTCATCTCCAGCGTAACTTAAGGCCTATGCTTACTCGAGCCGGAGCCATGTGGGTTTAGAGACACTATATAAATCCGGTATAGACTAATAATAATAATGTTTGCGTTTCATATGCAAACTACAAGCATTCCGGATAGCTGATTAACTATTATATATTGTTTCTCTGGAGTGAGTGTTCTAGAGAAGCTTGTTTCTTAGGCCGGTGTGGATTTTCTATATAATATATCCATCAGCCTTTTTGTCTTAAGCTGATTCTCTATGTGCATCGTCTTGTATTAAGCTTATAAATTTGCAGAGTTTTAATCAGAGATGATTGCATTTTGCACCCCTCGGCCAAAACTCAATTTTGTATACTATTTTCATAAATTGCAGTTTGCATACCCTAATTTGAAATCCGCTTCAACATGCACCGTTTTTGTCTAATTTTTTTACCCTAATTGCTGTCTTCAACAATATATCTTATCTTTTCTCTTCAATAATAGATTATATATGTTGTTGAAGACGATAATTTGGGTAAAAAAATTGACAAAATTTTGCAAAAAAGGTGCAACTTGAAGCGGATTTCAAAGTAGGTGATGCAAACTGCAATTTATGAAAATAGTATACAAAATTGAATTTTGGCCAAATAGGGTGCGAAATGCAATTCTCTCTTTTTACTATGTTTTTACTATGTTGAAATGTAAAATGTGGATTGATTTGGGTAATGATTAATGAATATGTATAGTATACACATGCAACTCACTTATAGCCAGGCATGCATGAGCATTTTTTATATTAACTGACAAAAGAATTTTAAACTTTATTTTACATAACAATTGATAATATGTAAAACAAATTGCTTAACTAGCTAGGCTATATAGCCTGCAACTCTCTTCTTTTAATCTTTTTTTATTGAAAGTTTGCAAACATAAATACTAGAAAACTGGATGCATATACTAAGTTTCTATAATACTTATGCTAATCTAATAAATTAAATTAAGTAGGATCATAAATGAATTAAGTTGGGTCGAGTTTAATCTACTTTCAGCAGGATAGACCTTCTTTTAAATATAAATTTATTTAATTTGAGTTTTTTAAGTTTTCTAATTTAAGGAAATTGATGTTGAAGATTAACTTGTCAATAAAAGAGCTTAATTACGAACATTTTAAGAGGAGATATACACTAATAACTTGTCATTCACCATTAGTTCACATATTTTGAACTCAATCAAATCCAATTTCTAAAATAGCTCATGTGTTTCATATATAGTTTTACACCAAATTTCACTTTTAAAATCGTGTACATGAAAATCACATTCATTTTAATTCATAGATTCATAGACATAAAATTCAGAAAATCATAAGACATATGATATGAAATTATATTAGACTAAATTTTATTAATAATTTTTGTTAAATTACCATCAACAAATAATGTGCAAAAATTAAATTATTTTCTAACATTATTTGCTTTTTATAAATTTTTTATCTAATTTAAACATTAAAAATTATTTCTTCTATCACAAAAATCTTGTTAATTTTTGTATTTACCAGAGATCGAGCCTTAAAATATCATAAAAATTATGACAATTTTACTCATGACAACCAAATCGCAACAAATCTTGTATATATATTCCTTAAAGACATGATACAATTTATTATTCAATTATCACAATAATAACTCAAATGAATTGAAAATTTAAGATTTATTTAGCATATTTGAATATCTCATATTAATATTTACAAAAATATTTTTTTAGATGAAGTTAAACATATAATCTAAGAGTTCAATTTGTTTCCAAGTTAAACAGTTGAGTTTGAGTTCAGTAGGCCTAAAATTTAGTAGTACTAGGTGTACATAATTTTGTACAAAAAATTGTACAGAATGACATGTCAAGTGCCATGTTTTAATTGGCATTGTTGATGTGTATAAATGGGTCATTCCAATTAAAATCCTACAAGTGTCATTATATACAAAATTTTGTACACAACTCTATACACCAAACATTTTCCAAACTGATTTACTTATTTAACACATATTCATGTTGAAGCTCAAGTTTGGATAAAAAAGTACCTAGCGGAGTGCCTACATTGAGTTTTGTTTAGGAACGGTTCTATTCATTCGGTGCCCGAAAACTAATAATTGACTGACAGACTGAATACAGTACCACTGATCATCAAAGCTATGGGGGCAGTTGAACTATATGTATGTATATAAAATATACACATGAAGTACACATGGAGGATATTTGTGAGAGTTTGTGGGCGAGGAGGATAAGCATCACAAAAAGGAAGGAGTAATGGGTGTATGCATGGGTGGGCTGACTTTAAACAAGAGCTTCAAGTTGATGCAGATAAGATGCATCAAAACTTAATGCCATGGCGGTTCCTGGCATCACCAAATCATTGTGTATATATTCGAATTATAAAGGAGCATATAAATAATAAGTCTACAAGGAACATTTATTACATATAAATCTCTGATCTCTCTCGATATGTGACGAACATGTAGAGTCTCTATCATGCAACTAACAAAAAGATATATATTCTCCCTAAATCTTTCTCCTTGCAAATATTGGGCAGATTAGTTGTATGTGAGTTAGAGACGAAATGAAGATCAGCTTGTGCTAGCCATATAAATTTTGTTCCTCTGAGAATAATTCTGCATTATCTTGATAACTACGACGTATGTCTTAGAATGACGGAACAGTGGGCATGTACGTATGTCTTCAATTTTAACTTTCCCAAATTTCTTTGTTTGCCAAAATTTAAATGCACACGGTAAACCTTGTAATTAAGATGGCCATTGATATTTTTCTTGCCAATAAGTAAATGTAACATATTTAAAAATAGTCTACCGCATGAGCAACTCAAATAATGGATGACATTCTCAAATTAATGGTGCCAATATTGTAACATTATATTAAATATTTAATTTATTTTATTTTTCTATCACACACTAAAAACAGAGTGGTATCCGATCATTATTAATCCGAATGAATAAAGCCGGAAGCTAAAACTGGCCGTTTAAGTTAACAGTCAATTTTAAATGAAACCAACCAAAAAATACCGATCTGAACTTCCTTCGAGCCTATTTTTGACAGAATAAATTTGAGTTTTTTCATGTCAACTGAAACCAACCGTTATTGCGATCGGTTTAAACTATGTTTTTTTTATATATATACTATTATTCTATTAAACGGCAATAAGAAAAGTCGACATTCAATCAAAAAATGCTCCAACACTTGGCACATTTAAGAAAAGGTTTAGTTATAGTTTAGCCCTTCAAGTACAGCCTATGTACACATAAACTCTTAAACAAAAATATAATTATATATTTTGACCCCTCAATTATAAGTTTTGTACACTTCAACCTTTTTGCTGATTTTTTTCCAATATTACCCTTAAAGGTTTTATACTTTTGTCCCTAAACTATGAATTTTGTATAATTTAACCCTTTAATTTTTTTATATACTTATTTTTATATATCTAATTTTTATAATAATATTATTTATGATATTTATTAGTTTATACAATCAAACAAGTTTTAATTTATATCTGTTATAACTATATACATCCTGGAAAATAAATAGTATATTATAATTTTGCAAGTTTCTATTATAAGTAAAATCTATAATTTTAGTAGGATTCACTGAAAGTAAATTAAAATATAATAATACGTATTTAATTAGTATATTATACATTAGATATATATTATATTATTTAATGAATAAAAAAAGATAAAAAAATGATTTACTAACAATGTTGCCGTTGAAGTATCTCATTGCGGACATAATAACCCTTGAGGTTGATGGCGATACTGGAAGAAATTTTTATAAGAGGGTTAAAGCCAACAAATCTCGTACTTGAAAGGTTAAAATATATGACTTTTTTCTTTAGGACCATGTTTGTTTCAGGTCATTAGGTAGAAGATAGACCTTTAAATTTTTCAATCTCTTCCAAAGATTATAATATTTTAAATTATCATATCCCATGTTTGTTTCCAAATATTATAATCATTTAAATTATCTTATCTCATATTTGTTTTGTTGGAGTGGAAGATGGGAATATAATTTAATACTTGGTGGAGAAGATATTATTTTATCACCTCTTAGAAATCATTTTTTAAAAAATTATAATCCTCTCATTATTATCTCACATGAATCAAGATGGAAAATTTAAAGGACTATATTACAATTCCAAGAAATATCCCTCAAAACAAATATATTATAAAATTTTAAATAATCATAGTTCATGCTTATACTTAATTATTCCAAACAAATATAGGATAAGATTATTTAATTTATGATATGACTAATTTTGATGAGATTAATTATCCCTCAATTATTATCCCGAAAAACAAATATGACCGAATGATTTATACAACATGTCGTATTACAAGAGTTAAGTTATAATTAAGCCTTAAGAAAATATAAAACTTAATACTTTATTGATGACTGAACCCCCAAATTAGGTTTTCAAGTCTTTTTTACCATCTTCAATTATTTCTTTTATTATCTTTCACGCATTTGATTTCCCGTGAACGAACACAACATCACGCATTCTATAGTTTTATATGTAGATGTGTCGTTTAATTAATAGTACTACAAAAACATGAACAAAGCTAGCTAGTTCACCACTGATCAAATCTGCTTTTTCGAAATTTTATTCTACATTCGATCTCTCTTGTTTTTATTGATCCTTTGTGTTAATTTTAGCTCTTCATGAAATGGTCCCTTGTGAGAGAGAAGTATAAAGTTTTCATTCTTTCTCCATTTAAAACTCCGCATATATGCCGAAAATTACATCTAAAAGTTGTTAAGGACCACATAATCAGCTAACACAATACCGGGTATTCATTAATTATTTGTATTATATATGTGTGCCTTTATGTGAATGTTGATCCACCTTAACCTTGCCCATCCTATTGAGGAATTAGGGTTGCACTAGGGTTAGGAGCAAGACCTTTTATAGAGAAAAATATTAAGAACTAGCTACAACTAGGGGGTCTACAAATGCAGGATCGTAAAACTCGAAAACCGGTTCTACTTGATTACGTCTTTAAATTCCGAATAATTCGTCAATTTTTGAAATAACTATTTTCAGCAAGTATCAAAGTACCGAGTACTCGCTTCAATCAAAATCGATTTATCTCCGACTTACGAGTACTCAGCCGTTTACGCTAATGAAGTGCAATATATAAATAGAATTTGCAAAACATATAGATATATGCACAGAATCTTGACTACATCTCATCTACATACAAAAGGAGCCGTACCATCATCACGTATCCATTTTCCGTATGCGCAGATTCGTTATCGTGCATTATCTTTATATTGTGTCGTATGCTACAAATTAAATCCATCTTTATCCATACTTGTGATGTGTAGCTATATGCTTTGATCCCACCACATTCCCCTTTTCAAAAAATCAACAAAATTCCACAACTCAGCACCTTTACCAATCCTATATATACCCTTCCTTGCCTCTTCAACTTGCTCACAACTTACCTGCATTATCATCATCAATCTTGTATCACAAATTTCATACATATATCACATTTTCAATCTCAACACATTCTCTTCCATGGATAGGGTTACAAGAATGGTGTCTGAAAGACCGGTAGTGATCTTTAGCAAGACCAATTGCTGCATTAGCCACACTGTGAAGTCACTCTTGCATGACTTCGGAGTGAATCCAGTTGTTTATGAGCTGGATGAAATCCCTAGAGGCCGTGAAATCGAGACGGCCCTAGCACTGCTTGGCCGCAATCCGGTGGTGCCTGCAGTGTTTATTGGTGGTGAACTTGTGGGAGGAGCCAATGAGGTGATGAGCCTTCACCTCCAGCGTAACTTAAGGCCTATGCTTACTCGAGCCGGAGCTCTGTGGGTTTAATTTAATATATAATAACCTACACACACACACTAATTATCTTGTGAGTGATTCCTATATAAATCCGACACTGATTTAAAATAATTGCTTTTTACATGCAAATTAGTATTAGTGTTCGGGATATACTAATTGAAAAATACACTTATTATGATAAGTCTCTAGAGTGAGTGTTCTTGAGAAGCTTGTCAGAAGTGTGGATTACCTATATATTTATCAGCCTTTTTGTATAAGCTGATCCTATATGTATTTCTGATCTCCTGAAAAAAAAATTATATTGTTGGCATGGTTTTATTTTGAAGAATTGCTTGATCATACATATTGCAAAATTATTCACCGCATTGTTTAAATGTTAAAAATCGGTTATACCAAATCTTGAAGGTGTTATGTGTCATGTGTAAGTTGAACTCCGACTATTTAAGACTATGTTTTACCCGAATAATGAGATCTAAGCAGATACAAACGTAATATAGATAATTAAAAATAGTCCATTGCTCCAAGAACACCATTGTATAAATAATATATAGTCAATTGCTCCAAGAACACAATTGTATGAATAATATCGTACAATTATATATAAAAACATATTTCAACACTAACTTTCATTAAGTCTGAGATTATTTATTTTCATTCATAATAATTTATCTCCTAACAATGATAACAAATTTTGTCAATAAGTTTAATACTCTCCAAACAATGGAAACAAATCATATCATTTTATAATATTTTAATTTCAGCAATATTATAATTTATCTCTAACACCCTCTATCAAACTCACGATACTCAAAATGGGGAGTTTGTCAAAAATTAAAAAATAAACAAAATTGTTCGCTTCAATCAGCCACTAGAAACAGTTTCCTCGTTCTAAATTGTTGACTTTAATCAATCACTTAATTCAGTTTTCTCGTTCTGAATCTTCCGCTTTAATCAATCACTATAATCCGTTTTCTCGTTTTGCATCCGTCTATTCGTCATTTTGTCCTTATCGTCATCTATGTCATTGATGTCATCATTATTGTCTCTTTTATGATTTTTGTTAAAGTAAAATCACCCGCTGTCAAATTTTTGGTTAAAACAAAATCACCCGCATTTTTCGAAATTTTTGCTAAAGTGTAATCATCGGCTCAGTTTCAAGTTTTACTGTGATTTTTTCTTTAATACCACGAACTCTCGTAGTGTGTATTTTTCGCGTATCTACTAATTCTAATAGGTTTAATTTATTTTGTACTTGCAAATTCTTGCAAGAATAATATAAGATCATGATACCATGATAAATATAGTCTGATGTTGTAAATTCTCATTTATGATTAAAACAAATCATATCATTTTATAATATTCAAATTTCAGTAATATGCCAATATCATATAGTTTATCTCTAACACACCAAAAATGAAAAATAGAATCCCAAGTAAAAATTAGGATCACATATAACAGTAGTACTACACATAATTTCATTGTTAAAAAAATGTAGAAGATTTTTTATTGAATTACTTTAATTTTAGATGATATTTTAAATTATATTCAATATATTAACTTAATCGAAATTAAAAATCGTGATTCTAATATTAATAAATCAATTTTAAATATATTTTTATAGCTTTCTCTCTTTAAATAAAGTGTTATGTTTTTTTGAAAATTACCCAAGGCTAAAAATATTTTTGCCAAAATACTATCATTTTTTTTAAAAAATATATATAATTTTTTTTATTTGCAAAAATACTATTTATCAATTATTTTTGCAAAATACGGTTTTAAGCAACTTGATTCTACTAGATGCAACCTTCGACTAATTTTTACACCTCTATGCAACCAAAAAAAATTTGTTTCAACTATTTGCATGTCTGGTTGATTTTGTTATATTTCGTATTTTTACAAAAAATCAAAAGATAATAAAATCGTAAAAAAACTAAAAAAAAATAGTACTTTTGAGAATTTCTCAAGTATTATTTAGGGAGCTAAACCGTAATTATATACGAATAATCGAATCCGAAACTAATCAACAAATTTACGAACATGTATTAATTTCTACGAGCAAACCCAACTAGTTAGCCCACATACCCACACATATTTATCAAACAAGGCCCATGAAATAACTGGGCCCCATTTTAATCGCCTTTTCAGACACAAAGCAAGATTATAAAATCTCAACTCACAAGTCCCAAGAACTGCAAGTAGGTCCCACAAACACTCCCCCACTTTACCGCACGCATTTATTACACACTCTGCTCAAAACTCTCCCCATTACCTCCACTCTTTTTAAAAATACACAACCAAACAGTCCCTTAAACTTGCTATCCTACGCCTTTCTATCACAGCTCATTTTAGCAAATCTTCCACGTCAGCAACGTCATTATTAAACCCAGGTTTACGTAATCCATGTGAATCCCCAAGTACATACAAAAGACAAATAACTTTTGCTAAACTACGCAGTTTATATATACATACAAATAGTTGTGTGTGTATATATATATTTACTGGTAAATAGCTGTCCAGATTAGGAGAGAGTTGGCTAAGAAGTGACAAAACGACAGTGTAGTTGTCGTTTTGAGCTCCATTGCTTAGTTCTTGTTTTGGGTTTGTGGTACTTGAAACCCTAGCTTTTAGGTAATAATGTTGATGTTTTATGCACTTGTGAGTGTCTTTTTTGTTTTGAAATAATGTGTTTTAACTAAGTTTGTTTGGTTTGTAGTGTGAAATTCATCTATGAAGATGTTTGGGTTTTCAAGGAGAAGAATGAAGATGGGGAGGTGAAAATCTCTCTCTCTCTCTCTCCCCCCTCTCCCTCTCTCTCGCTCCTCCCCCCCTCTCTCTCCCCTTCTCTCTCTCTCTCTCTCTCCTCTCTCTCTCTCTCTCTCTCCTCTCTCTCTCTCCCCTTCTCTCTCTCTCTCTCTCTCCCTCTCTCTCTCTCTCTCTCCCTCTCTCTCTCTCACTCTCCCCGTGTGTGTGGTATTTTGTGTTCACATTGATGTATTGATGTAGATACATTGTGTAGTTTTAACTCTGTATATGCATATGCAACCTTGATATGGTTGAAAAGTTTGTGGTGCTTTTTTGGGATAAGAATGATATATGGACCTTTTACTCCTACAGAAACTAAACTCTCTATCTATTAACAAGTGTGTGCTTTTTGTGTTTTGTTATCACACTTTACATCATTTAAATGTGCTTTATGAAACATTATTACATAATCTTTATATTCAATTTTGTGCTTTCTCTGCTATCACGCTTTGCATCAATAGAATGTGACTTATAATAATTTATATTGAAGTGAGTCTGCTATTACTCAATATGTACATTGTTTTCCTCGAAATCTTGTTTATTTTATTTGCAACTTTTGGTCTCAGAATTAAAGTTCAGCTTTCGGATTCGGCTCAGGGGACACCTACAAGGCACCCGAAGCGCATGAACAATTCTAATACAAATGTAATTTATCCACAATCCTATTAAGTCCTTGATTATTAGTTGACATTAATTTCAAGTATTAAGCTATTCATGAATTGCAGGTTGAAAGTAGTGTGGCTGCAACAAATAATCCTGATGAAATTAACTTCCAGCCTTTGTTATCTGCTCCTGAACTTAATAGCTGCACTTCAGGGAACAGTGAAAATTGGATGCCGTTATCGATTGCTGGGGACAAGCCTACACCGCGTCTAAATGTAAATTATTAGTAGATTTCAATTTATGATTTGTACACATATTGCTCACTGAAACTTAGCTTTTATTAATCTGGTTGTATTTAATTTTTCCTTGACTAGCATGCTGCAGCTGTAATTGGGAACAAGATGGTGGTGGTTGGTGGAGAATCTGGAAATGGATTGTTAGAGGATGTCCAGGTAGTGGATCCTATATTTCTGTAATGTATGTAGGAATTGCTAGTTGTTCTTGCCTCATTGAAGGTTCCTTGTCGGAATTTGGTTTACATCAATACTACATGATATGTTCAATGCTGTTATGTTTGCATTTTGTGTTATTATTTCATTTGGTTTAATATTCTCTTTAGGTTCTTAACTTCGATGGATTTTCATGGACCACTGCATCATCAAAATTGTACCTCTCTCCAACTAGTCTACCACTGAAGATTCCTGCATGCAAGGGTCATAGTTTGGTATGACACCGATATTCATTCAAAGGTCCCTTCGTAGAAGTTTTCATTCACTGCAGAGCTGATATGTAGCATAGTGTTTAATATTCTTGACATACAATATTCAGACAACTCGTGTGTGTGAGAATCATAATGGCCTATTATGTGAAAGGAAATTTTTATGGTTCTTTATTTGTAACTAATTTAACCACGAATAGAATTACCTTTGGGTGCATGTGCTTTTGTGGTTCTGCCTCTTGTGTGCATGTAAACCTATTGAGGACTTGTTTATGTGCTTGTTTTTCTGGTTGCGCAATCTAGGTTTCTTGGGGGAAGAAGGCGCTCCTGGTTGGTGGGAAAACTAATCCGGCAAGTGACCGAATTTCAGGTTGTCTATCTCTTTATCTATCATTGAACCCTGCTACTTGTTCGTATATTTTCTATTTCTCTTAAATACAATCTTAATATAGATCATTTTGTATAGTGTGGGCATTTGACATAGAAACAGAATGCTGGTCATTTATGGAAGCTAAGGGAGATATTCCGGTATACTTTTCATTTTGACCAAATAATTTTTTATATGCCTTGCATATAGGCTTGAGTGTATGATCACACAATCTCTGAGATAACTATTTTGTATGACTGAACATTATGTAGTACTCTGAGTATATCTAGGTAGGGGCGCTTAGACTCTAGTTCATTTACATGACGTAAAGTGATTGACTCGATATTCTTGTCTTTTATCCAATTTCGAAAGTGATTTCTCCTATCTGCATGTTGCTATCATTATTTCGGCTGATAGTCATGTGATTAATTAAGGCAATGACTCTGGATTTCTGAGAACTAGAGAACTCTATTTTTCCCTGGTTTAAAATTAATAGTAATCCCACACTTGAAGCAGTGATCTTGATATTAAAAAAATGATCCCCTTTAATTTTTATGGCAGCAATTTTATGATATTATAGCCAGTAGAGAAATCATTATATTAAACTTATCTTGGCCAGTGTTACTAATTAAAGCTTTATCTTCAGGTTGCTCGTAGTGGTCACACTGTAGTTAGGGCTAGCTCTTTTTTGATTCTTTTTGGCGGTGAAGATGCTAAACGCAGGAAACTGAATGACCTACACATGTTTGATTTGAAGTCTTTGACGTGGCTTCCACTCCAAAGCAAGTAAGTTGCTATGACTACTAGCTTTTACTTCTCTACAGATTTGGTGATTTTCTGATGTATCAACTTTATCAACCTTTGACTAATTATTTTGGTACTCGCATGACATTTAGAGGGACAGTACCATCTCCAAGATCCAATCATGTGGCAGCTCTTTACGAAGATAAAACACTTCTAATTTTTGGCGGAGCAACAAAGTCTAGAACGTTGAATGATATGTTCTCGCTTGACTTTGAGACGGTTTGTGAAACTCTGTTACTATACTTTCTGAGTTGAATAGTAATAATAATAAGAATAAGATTTCATGTCGACATCCTGATACATTTACTTGGATCTCTTTATAGATGATATGGTCTAGAAATAAAAAACGAGCTTTTCATCCATCACCCAGAGCTGGTAGTTGTGGAGTCCTGTTTGGAACAAAATGGTATATTGCTGGTGGTGGCAGCCGAAAAAAACGTATGATTTGCAGTTTATCTTAGTTAACTTCTGTGTCACACAATCTAAAAATTTTAAAACCAACTTATGTGCAAGTGTGTAATGCCTATATTAGACCTGATTAATTTATGATAATTGCCGAATATACTGTCTAATAAAGATTCTTTTGTGTATTATTTTCTTATAGGGCATGCGGAGACTCTAGTATATGATGTCCTGAAACAGGAATTTTCTGTTGCTGTTGCATCACCGCAATCTTCCATCACCAGCAACAAGGTGAAATTTTATTTATATTAATTTCTTCTGGTCCTTGGCCTTAGGCTATCCTTTTTACAGTCACCACTTTAAGTGCTTTTTCTTTGCTCTTCATTAAATTATTTTCTATGGCCCAGTGATCAAATATAAATATGCTCTGGATGCCAATTAGTATCAGGTGACTGGGTAGAGCTTTCTTTTATGAAATGCTTTGATCATCTTCAGTTTACCAAAAAATTGTTAGCTCTGCAGTTTGATTACCTTGTGTCTTCTTATATACAATGGACCATTACAATGCAAATGAGGAGTACTTTGAAATATCATAACTTTTACAACTTTAAAGATCCTCTTTTGATCCCCTTTCTCTGTAATCCAACTGATAGCCTTGACCACTATTTGTATATCAAACTTGCTTATAGACAGGCCCCCCGAAGTATGGTTAAAGCTGCTTGAGCCTTGAGGTCAATCATATTCATGAGAGGATTGATTTGTCTATAGATTTCCACGGTTTAGAACAGGAAAGACTAATTACTTAATCAAGCATACCTTTCTACTTGAGCTAGCACTTGTTGAGTACCATCAGCAAGTAGGGCAGGGAATGCCTTTTGGTTCCCTAAGTAAGGCAGGGAAGGAGGATTCTAATATTTTAAGGAACTACTAGGGATATTGTTGGGGGTACTAAATGCAACATTGCTTAAATTTTAGCTACGGATCTCATATAGATAATATATTGGAGTTGCTCTTGATATGTTTATATTTCAGACCAAGTCTTATCTGATATGAATTTTATAAATTTGGTACTTCCTCATTATTAACGGGTACTTGCTGCGTAATGCTATTTTACAGGGATTTAGCCTTGTGCTCATTCAGAACAAGGAAAGAGACTACCTTGTTGCTTTTGGGGGATCCAAAAAGGAACCATCTGATCAGGTTGAAGATTGAAAACAAATCCTTAAAAAGTTGGCTGAAAAAATAATACTATTTTTAACAGCGACTGGTCATGTTTATTTTTCAGGTTGAACTGCTAATAATTGAAAGAAATGAATCAGTTACAGGGCGGCGGTCAGCTCCTATTAAAGGCAAAGTGCCCTTGACATATGATAACCGCTCATCATCAGTAGGTCCAGCTACACTAGTAAGCAATAATTCACATGGTCCACTAGATTCTGTTGGGAGACAAAACATTGCATCCGCAATTGACCAACATGGTTCAGGGAGAAGGTCTTTATCGGAGTCCTTGCTCAGTCATCCAACTCCTGGTAATGTGTCTCTCCGCAAGCAACTTCATAATGAGGACGAGAGATTGGTCATGAAGATGACACAGAACTCAGAAGATGAAAATTCTTCACAGGTTAGTTTATTAAGTAGTCCCTATCTAGTGACAGCTCCATACTTATAGTTTTGACTCGTCCTCCAGAGACGAAGTATTGTAGGAGTTCAGTCGCAACAAGTTTTACCTCTGTTTTATTTAATGTGAGCTCGTCATGCATTTTGAGGCTTATAATAGATATACTTGTGCACAGTTATCTTTGTAATTTATTCTTTAGAACCAAAATTAAGCTTAAGCTTTTCTATTCATAAAATAATAATGCTAAGAAATGCAAAAATGAAAAATATGACATACAAGTAATATTATTGTACGTCTTTAGGTTTGTGCCAGACTCAGCCAGAGGCCCAGAAGAGGGAATGAAAGTTTTCATGTGTATCTATTTACTTTCTGCTTTGCCTAGACAATTTGATTAAGGGTTGAAGGCAGTAGTTAGTAGTTACACTTACATCAATATTTATATATTGTTGTGCTTACCTGGTTTTATTTAGCTGAAAGCCATTAACTGCCCAAGCGTACATGTGTAGTGAGCAGTGGAAATGGATGCTTAGAAAAACTTAATAGCATCATATTCTGATAAAACATAGTATGATCACGATGCATGCATTTATTCTAACTAATCAAATAATGTAAATTTTAGGTGCTCGAGCACACTAGGAAACAATCAGATATCGGTATTCAGACCAACTCCGCTGGCGGTAAAATCAGCTGGGAAGAGATGTCATCAGTATCCGAGTCTGAAAACTCGGACACACGTGATAAAAATGTGAACGTGAGCCTTATGTCTGATGGTAGTAATGTTGTTGAAGTCCTAGAATCTGAAGGCAAATTAAACCAATATTCAGCTCAATCCACCGCATATCAGGTGTATGAAGCAAAACTGGCTGCCTTGTCCAAAAGGAATGGAATTCTGGAAGGACAGTTGGCTGTTGCATCAGGTAGCCGAGAAGCTGCCGAGAAGAACTTGTCTAATGTTCTGAGGAGCAAACAGGAAATGGAGAGAAAGTTAGCCGAAACGATAAAGGAGAATGAAATGCTCAGAGAAAAGCTGACCACAATAGAACTGTCCCAAGAAGAGGCCAACAGCCTATCAAATATTGTCCACTCTGACAATGTAAGGCTCGAGCACGATGTAGCTTTTCTCAAGGCGGTGTTGGATGATACTCAGAAGGTAAAACATATATATATCGAATCAGCCTCTCATAATTAGAAAATTACCTTTTAATTGTAGCGTCTTCCATTTTTCTTTGCATATTACAGGAGCTCCATTCTACTAGAGGAGTCCTTGCTGGAGAAAGAGCAAGAGCATTTCAATTGCAGGTTTTGAAACGAAACATTTTGCATCATAAAAAAACAATTGAATTCAATCTAGAATTTACATAAAAATGTTATCGATATGATATGAGAGTTTCATATTACTGGATTAGATAACTCGCTCATATGTCATACGTGATTTGTATTACTTTTATGTGAGGTTGGTTTCTGATGGTGTTATTATATCCAACGATGCAGGTGGAAGTTTTTCATCTGAAGCAAAGATTGCAGTCCTTGGAAAATCGAGCACCAACTCCAAGAAAGCCATTCCACGTCTAGGACTGGCAATTCAATTACGAAAACTGCTATGTTGTTGCTGAAGCTAATTTCTAGGGATGTAGAGCATCTCAAAACTTGTAAATTGTAAATTATAGAAACTCATCTCAATATGTAAATTCAAAATGGAATTGCAAATTTCAAATGTGTAGTCCACGGCATGCTATTGATATATTAAGTTTTTAAGTTATTATTGATCACAAGTATGTCAACAAAAGATTCTAAATTATCAGTCATTGCACTTGATGAATTCTTGATTTAACAGGTCGAAAGATTTGATTTCTTGTTTAACATATTAAAAAAATTACAAGTTCAATTCAAGGGCAACAGTAGTTTCCTATTACAAGTTTATTCATCAATCAACAACCATACAACACAAATTATATCCAAACCGCTATAAAAAGAATGATGCTATATAACCCAAAAACTATCCCAAATGACACATTATTTGGGAAAGCATATGATGCAAGCAAGGTCCCAATATTTGGGAAATTTTTGGGGTATCTAACATTTCTCCTATAAAAAATATTATTCTTCTTCCGGCTCTTCCTCTTCTTGGAGAAGATTCTCTCTGTTGTCATGGGCCCAGAAACCGCGGACATCAATGAGCATGCTGGCAACTGTACCACCCTGTTTGCAAGATAATAAATCTGCTAATGTGATTCTTAAAGGGTCAACTGGCTTCACCATATCCCATATTTCATCCCGTACGTCTTCGATGCACAACTCATAATTCCCTCCGTCAATCCATTTTTGATGTACATCCCTGCATATCATATCCACACGATATAACTCTCTTCAGAAAAACGCCAAACTATTATGCATGTCTAAATAAATATATAACACACTCTGAGAGAGTCGATTGTGTTTTGTGTATTCCGTAATTGGAGACCTGTGAACTTTCTTAACAGCCACAAGCAGGAAAATACAGAATTTTCTATAGGAAGCTTATATCAGGTACCATCTACAACTATGGATGGTCCCCTTCTTATCTTCCGCTCAGACTTTTAACTAGTAACTCACTAATTCTAAATTGGGGAAAAAATGAGAAGCCGTATTTCAATACTATAAAGCAGTACAGAAATAATGGCATGAATTAATTGTAAATCTGCAAATATAAACCTGAAGAGCGTGTGAATATCAGCTGTAGTGAGAAATCCCCTTCCATGAAGATCAAGACACCGGAACAAATATGTCAAGCCCTCTGGGGTCTCTTTATTTTCTAGGGCCAAAACAAAATCGAGAAAGCTCTCAAAGTCCATTTCACGAGCATTACCTCCTCCGGTTTTTCCACGACGAACATGCTCATCAAAAGCTATAAATAATGATACAAAAATTAAATCAAACACCGACAGAGCAAATACATAATTTATCCAAGTTCAACTATCGCAATAATAAGAGAAACAAGTTTCCACATTTTCTGAGACTTAGCATTAAGGAAGTTACATTATTATCACAAAAAATGAAATAAAAATAAACCACTGGCAACCAACATAACTAGGACACTCCAAAACATAACTAGGAGACTCCAAAACAACTAATTAGGGACTTCTTAGTTCCTGCAGAACCTTTTGGATGATCATAATCTTGCTTCATTCCAGCTCAATCTCAAATTTAAAATCAGGCACATTTGGAGCTTAATCTTATTACAATTGGGTGGTAAGTACATATCTATGCCGTTACATTTTTAATTTTGCAATGCCTAGACATTCCTCCGCTCCCAGGGGTATATATAACCTACTTATCGACTTATATTTTAAAAAACACACTATTACTAATGCTCTGCCACCAACTAGTTACTACATGACAATAGAAGTCTCCGCTCCCAGGGGTATATTTAACCTACTTATCGACTTGCATTTAAAAACCGCTACATAATATTACTAATGCTCTGCCACCAACTAGTTACTACATGACAATATAAGTCAAGTTGCAGAAATTCATTAAGCTTTCCCCTGAGAAATAACAATGCCTAAGCACTAGACAGAAATTTTTGAGAGAAAAACTGCAAGATAGACTTGAGCATCCTTGACAGTCAGAAATTTTTAAGTACACTATGAATGTCGAAGAACCGAGAATGTATGAGAGAGTGAGAGACAACCAAACAAGGAGATATTCAAGTTGTTTCATTTCAAAAGAAATTGTTCAAAATATCAACCACAAGCTAAGATTGACCACTATAAACAATTTTCCCCAACAGTAAAGGGAGCAAAGAAACGACTGCATAATTCAAACACTACTAATTTCAGATATGGGTAGAACTACTGCATTCCCAACGAACTAGATAATGTGCTCTAATTCTCATTATATACTTGGCAATTATGGTAGCAAATTTCATTAAAGTAAACCATACCTCTCTCAATGAAAATATCTGTTAAAGTTCCGTCTGCGTATTCTTGAAGTTCCTGCTTGCTTAATGTCCCATTCATATCTTTGTCAAGGGCAAGAAACATATCTGCAGAAGTAATATGAAGTGTACAACTTCTTGTATATAAATACACAACATGAAAGTATACAGGAAAAAAATGAAAAAAATAATGCGGCACTTCAAGACATTTTCAATTCAAAATGTGAAGTATCCAGTATTTCACAAAGGAAAATATCATGTCCCACATGCATTTAATATTTATAACAGCAGTGTAATGCAGTGGTAATTAAATATTCCCTCGTGTATCTCATGTAGAAAAAGGCATTCTTCATTTACAAATGAATATGGGCAGCCAAGTCAGGGTCCACTGTCTCAATAAAAACCAGGCACTTGACGTCTAAAAATAATTTTGAGCATTGCCCCAAACTCCACAGTCACGAAAATGCAATAACTCTTAATTAACAGAATAGGAGCTGGAAGAAGAGACGACGGCAATATTGTGGTGCAGTGAAGCATACAAAATGATGATTACTCACCACATATGCGTTGTGCAGATGTCAATGAAAACCAGTTTTCCGCTTGTTCCGTATCGGTGACTTCTTCCTCACTTTCCTAAGATATACAATGTAAGAACCAAAGATCAGTTCCAAATACAAATAAATGCTTCAAGCTTACAACCTTGCAGTTTAATACTCTAAGCACCCATAATAGTGACTACAAGGTTATGTGTGTCTGACGATGGTGATTAATTGAGATTATATCTTAAGTACAGATATAAGAACTATCAGATATTGCCAGAAACTGAGTCATGTGAAATTTCCTTGTAGCCGTAGACATAAACTTGACACTAGCATTCCTACTACTTTACACACTCATACTGACTAATGTTATTGTCAAAAAAAACTAACAAGTGAAAATGTGATATATATCCCAGATTAACAATTATATATCAATTACTAGTTACTACAAAAGTACAATGTAGTGGCATAAGCTTGGAAGTTAACTACCTAAGACTAGCACAACTAGCCCTTAATTCTGACTGAGCCGGGGCTTGTAACGTGAATCACTACAATCTAGGTTAGTTAACAATCGAGGATATGGAGTAATAACATGCACCGAAATTACCTGGTGCAGCTCCATTAATTCCTGAAGACAGTTACTAAGCAACACCTTCTTTATGCATGCCTTGCCTACAAAAAAAATAGGCTCTCAAAAGTGAATATATTTGGTAATTCTGGCATGCCTATTAATATATTAAACTAATAGCTTGGAAATGACTAAGTTATACCAAAGTTCTCGCCAATAAAAAGAGGTCAGATAATAATAATACACTTCCGCAGCAACCTAAAGTTAAATTATAAGTAAGCTTAAAAGGAAAGGTTTCTTTTAAGGCAAAGCAATATCAACTGAATTTTTCAAACCAAGTTCTTCGATTCTTCAAAAGGATTCTTTAAGATTTTTCCGCTAAACAGCATGCTAAAAGAGTTTTTATATCGTTTTAACTAATACTCCCTCCGTCCCTCCCAAATGTTTACATTTGGGTGGGGCGCGGAGTTTAAGAAAAATGATAAAATAGTGGAGAAAAGTTGAAAAAATGAGTAAAGTAGTGGGACCGATTAATATTATATGTATAAAGTGGTTATAGTGGAGGAAAATAGTGGATGTAGTTAATTTAAAAATTATAAAAACTTTACTATTTTTGGAAAGTTTTGAAATGTAAACAATTGGATGGGACATCCCAAAAAGGAAAGTGTAAACAAATGGGAGGGACAGAGGGAGTACTATCTTAAAATTTCAGTAATAATACCACTTGAGTATCAGTAATCTTTGTTTTCCCTATATTTCTTACACCTCGCACATTATTAACACGCAGTAAGATTTTAATGTATGTGATTATATTTTTTTTGTATGGAGCAAAAATAGCAGCTTAGTAGGCACAAAGAAAATCATTGAGTCCTCTAGTAGAATATTCAAACCAAACTGCACGATTTATTATACTAACATTTAAGTTCCACTCTCTAAACAAAGTGGGATATGACATATGTTATGCTTTTCTGTCGCTGGTAATATTAACATCAACATGATTAAAAGACATATAGTAGTTGCTTATGTGAAATATATGTGGCCAACAATTACTCAAGCAGGACAGGATATTATGCCCAATAAAAGTATTTAGCAGTAATATATAAGGCTTCGGAACCCCAATACCCATATGTTTCTGGAATTAGTTGGTTAATATTAATATTAGAGCAAACAATTACAAGTTTTGGGGAAATAATTATCTAATACTATATATACTAAACTATATTACTTACAAATAATTTATCCTTACAACTATATATAAAATAATAAACAATTAATTGCATAATTTCATGCTTCGCATTAATAACAAAGAAAAGGGAAGTGTTGCCCATTTTTCTAAAAGAAAACAAGATAAGGACAAAAGCTCAAAACAGGATAGAAATGATAGGTTGCAAACAAAATTTTGAAGAGAGTATTCTTGATCATAACAAACCTCGTCTATGTGGATCACAGAAGAAGAAAAATTTATGCGCAGCTATGCGACAGTACATTTGAACAAAGGCCGAAGGCATATCCCTCAATTGTGCCAAATTAGGAATAAGACCTCTTATATAGGCCTCCATTTCCTGCAACAAGTGACCACATAACATGACAAATATAATAATGTAAATCATGCTACTATGCTCCCAGAAACTGTAGCTTTATCTAAAATTTCATCGGAGGAACATAAACTACACTGATGTTATCAGATAATCAGAGTTTACAATGTAAAAGCAGCCTTACAAGTGGTTGAAGAAATCCATCAGAATCTTCATCAAGCTCGCTCATGTCAATTCTCGCCTGAGTAAGTGAGACCTGAATGGTAAATTGGTTATGAGAACTTTTATTCCTCAAGGTACAGGGTGGGGCATCTATTGATATTTAGCTTGAAAACTGAAAACTAAGATGATTAGAATTGAAATCTTCTGTCTTTTTTGTTTTCATTGATACCTGTTCATATCATTTCCCACACGAAGCTAGGAATTTTTATCCAAAGCAAAGAAACCACATATCAAAAGCAGATTAACAGTCTGAATTAATTATCATAAACTCAATCACCGCAGGACCACTTTTACTGATACAAGTTTGGTTAAAAGCATCAACCTGAAGCTAAAAACTTAAAAGACCTAATTCATTCACGTGAACGGTAAAGTAAAATGTCTCCACAAGTATAAATACGCACCGTACGCATCACATAGAGATAGAAGGGCAGAATGGCAATCCTTCCCGACTCATCTTTCTCGAACTTCATAAAATTTGAAGGACTAAAGAACCGTCGACATTTAGGGCCTATCTGTTCTGTACATACAGAGGCAATGTGGCAGAAGTCTTCATAATTCATCTAACAAAGTGGCAAAAGAAGATATAATTAGAATAATTAGAGATTAGGCCATACACTCTTAAAACAGATGGAAGTAATGATAGGTTTCAGGTGGACAAGTAGTATCTTTACACATGTTTTGATGTTAAATAAGGAAATCGAAAGTTGAAAAACAGTTGCATAAATAGCTTATAGATACCAGAAAGAAAAGTGGAATGCTCTGGCGAGCATAGAAAGCTACTTTGTTAAATTTAACATATTTCGAAGGTGACATTAGTATACTTTAAGCTAAATTCGACAACTTCATTACTCCTTGTTATCTTACCACTCTAAGTAGAAAAAGACCTGTAGAAATACCAGAGAAGAGAAATTACGCATGCCTTCCCCTCTAGTTTCTTTCTTCCTCCCATGCTTAGTGTATAAAAGAAGGTGAATTACATTAAAAATTATGTTTTGAGCAATAATATTAGACAAAGGTGTCAAGTGTCAATTGAACAGATACGATAGTAATGAAGGGGAAACGGTATGGGCTAAGTTACCCGGACTCTTCAATTTTGCCCTCATACCCATGTCCATCGGACCTAACATGGGTGTGGGTATGAGATCTGAGTCGGATCCTTCATATGAAAATTGGACACTTTAAACTTAAGAAATCTAGTTCAAAATGATTTATAAGGCCTCACAACAACTTAATCCTCTTAATTCTAGAGAGGGATGTCTATATATTACTAGTTTCATGTCATCCTTTTGATTTATGTTATATATATGACATAAAAAATTATGTATATGTTTACTTTATGTGGTAGAAGGCACGAATTTACAAATGTAATGTATAAAAAGTAAATATAATTTCGTTTATGTTTCAGTGATATGCCAAATCCCCGCACCCGTGTCCAATTTTGGATCCATATTCACGGATCCTAATTTAATAAAAAAATTCTGACACTTGGATCTGCATCCGTATCCGACACCCGTACCCGAGTCCGGGTAACTTAGGGTATGGGAATACGAAGGGAAGGATCAAGAACTAAGATGGTATATTCTGTAAAACAATTGCAGAATTAAAAGACCCTCGATATACTGTAATATTAAAAGAGGGGAAAAAATATTTACACAGGAAAGTCTATAATAAGGATATAGTAAATGAACAACTATTCTTTGATGCAAGTGTACCAACCTTTTCAGCACCAGTGGCATCATCGATAACACAATTCTCTCTTAAACATACCCACATAGCATCTAAATCATCAGCATTTAGCAAAAGATCTGATTGCTTCTGCACATTTGAGCATTTTGTTTAGAGTAGTTTGAATAAAAAACAATAAATTGTATAAGATATAATGAATAATAATATCATTCTGTGTAAAATTACAATAGAAGTATAGAACTAAATTTGTTTTCGGAACTTAGTAAAAAAATTCAAACCTCCTTAACAAACAGAAGAATCCTACTAATCAAATCATAACAATAAATTTCTAGCTTTATGTAAGCCACAGAATTATAATATTAATCAACCTGTCCATATTCAATCAAACAAGGCACAATAATTTGTATCCGGTACCTTTAAGAAACGATATTTTGCTAGTCTCTGGACCCTGTGACTAATAGAGCCATCTTCAGGTTTCTGATCAGCAGAAAACAAAAAAATAATAATGAGAAGACAATCAAGAGAAGCAACAGAGACTACCATGCAACAAAAACCGGACAAAAAATGATGTGTAAGCTACCAACATTCAACATCTAGGCATATAGCATGTCTGCGAGAAGGCTCTCTAATTATACAACAAAAAGATTCAGACCTATTTACAACCTACACATACCTTCTTATAGAAGCTTGGTATGGAGTTAGATTCGGCACTCTTTTGTTGCTTCTCTTTAAATATATCAAGCAAAATTCTTTTTGTTTCAAGCTCTGTAAAGGAGGCAACACCCTTCTAGTCAAGTTTCAGAGCGAATAAAACACAATATGATCAGGTCTCACGATTTCACGTTTGCAAACATATTTCATTTCATAGCACAACTAACCATCCCTATGAGTAACTGACTGTATATAAATAAGTTCAAAGTCCCGAACATAATTGTATACATGTTCAGAAAGTAAAAACTATAAAATAAAGAGCATACTTAATCAGTCGTTAGCAAGGATTCTATACAGAGCTGATAAAGAGGAAGATCCTACGGATCCTACGTAACGTAAAGGTCCACGTATCCGTTTCAATTACTCAACTTATCAGGAACCAATTGCAGCTCACGAATCAGTCAACTTATCTATAATCTTTAGTCAAACTCCCTCAATTAATCAACGACAAAAATTTCTAACTTGACTATCCGTAAATCGCACATTTACCATCCTTAAATCGCACATTTCCGTCTAAATTATTTTAAATTTCAGTAAATTAAACTTATTACTTCCCTCTACTTTCGTAATCCGAACAATAATTTAGCCGAAAACTATAACTAAACACGTAAACAACAATTCTAAACATATTATACAACAATTCAATCGACATTTCCAATAGGACTCGAAAAAATTACAAATTCCACACATACACACAAAATCAACAAACGCATCATACTAAAGATTCAATTTTTACACAATTTATATGTTTAGTATATGTTTAATTGTGTGTATCTACCCATTAGAGCTTCGGACCCAAGACCCGACCCGGATCCAATGAATCTGCGAAGATTTCGGACCCAAAGCATGGAAGAAGCGGGTGGAGGCTTCGATTGTGCTTCGTCGCTGTCGCGTGATCCATTGTACATTTTCAATTGTGTGTGTGTTTGCGTGTGTAATTTAGGGTTTTGAATGAACCCTAGAAATGTAGTGAGATTGAATTGTAGTGTGTGTGTGTTTTGAAAAATCCCTCTTTTGAGTGATACTGATTTGTTTCAGATTTGATCCGAGTTGAGCGGTGAAGGTGAAAATTAAAAATAACAAGTTTTTGGGGGAAAATGGCTTAATTATTAAAAATATTTATTCAGTTATCAATTTAATTTCTAAGGTGGTCCCTCACAAATTTTATTGTTTAGAAAGTAGGATGATGGTGACCAAAATACGAAATTTTAGAAATACGGTAAAAAATAATGATTAAATATGCTCTCTTTTTTATTGTAGGGAACTGGCAACCGCTACTCTTCGGTGCGCACCGAGGGTTCACGCAATAGTCCGCAAATCACGTAAATCAAGATAAATCGCACTTAAACGACATGTTCCATTTCAGAAGGCATAATAAAATACGTTTTTTCATATTGGGTATTTGAAATACGCATCTCAGACCGCGTATAACATCAATTTTTATTTTGCTGAGATTTTTTTATTTTGTTGAAAAACGCATGAGATTGAGTATATTAAATATGTTTTTTCAGATTGGGTGCCAGAATATCCATTATCAAACCGGGTATTTCAACCAATTTTTTTTTAATTTTTTGAAAAAGGCATTTTTATAAAAGAAAATAAGAAAATAATTTTTTTTTGAAATACCTAGTTTGAGAATGGGTATTTAATTGGTAAAAATGGCCAAAATATTGAAAATAGATATTTTTGTCACTTTGTCCCAAAAAAGTGTTATTTTTTATTTTTTCAAAAAAGAGTGTGATGAAATAATTACGGTTAAATCTCGATAAATTAATAATCTCGATTAATAAAAATAATATATTCACGACTCAAACTCTTTAATATAAATTAATTATCCGATAAATTAATAATTTAATCTAATTCTGAAAGTATTAATTTATCAAGGTTTAGCCATAAGTGATAAAGATTTTAGAGATTTTTTTTGAAAAATAAGTTTTTTTTTCTAACTTCTTTACAAAATACGACTTTGCAACAAAAAGTAATTGAGCGCAACCAAATGCTAAATTAAATTTAACCAAGAGTAACTTTAATTACTTTTCTGAATAATTTTGCATCAGATTTTTTATTGTGAATCATATTTTTGTAAATATTTTCATAATATAATAAAATTGTAAAAATAAAATAAAAAGAAAAGTAGCATTTGTTTGGTTATCTCTCTATATTTAATTTCAGGTTCCATAAAAAAAATTATGTCAGCTATTCCTCATAAAAACGTATAATTGTTTTTCTTAATATTTTTTTTATAAGTTGCTTCTCGTAAAAATCTTATCATTTCTACATGTGTTGCTTGGGCAAACAGTATAGAAAATACAATACATATCGCATCATTTCATCGCGTGATTATGCATATTGCAGACCTGCATTATTGTATATTGAATGCATTGTTCTAAAAATCCCGATTAATCCTCTAATGCAGCATATCCGATCTTTAAAATATAGTATGATATAGTATATTCAGTAACCAGCTCATTCAGCGTCGAATAGCCTCATCGTATCATATGAGACGAAGCACCAATGCAACACCGTTACGCTTTTGAATGTTTAGATCGTTCTCTACAAGGTACAGACAGTATGCCATTTGGAGGTATTACTGTTGTTCTTGACTGTGATTTTAGAGAAATTCTTCCGGTAATAAATCCGGGTTTACGCGGAAATGTAGTTTCTGCATGTTTCTGCATGCATTACAAGATCAAGGCTGTGGCATGAATCCAAGATTTTGATACTTTTTCATAACACGAGGCTTAACCAAACAGAAGATGCAGAAGAGGTTGAAAGCTTAAAACAATTTGCAGAATGGGTACTAAAAATTGGCAACACAGGAACCGACACTGATTGTAACTTGGTAAAGCAAGAAAAGAGACCGAACATTCTCTTAAGTCCTTAGTTTGTCATCTCTTTCATCGGTAACCTCATTGAAATGTCAACAAGTCATGCGGTCTTTACAGAAAATGTCGATTACATTTCTCGGTACAATTTAATTTATAAGGGTGGGGGGTAAGATGAATAGACAGATTGTAGAGGACAACCGATTCTTAATTTACATACCCTCATTCTTAAACCTAACATCCTAAAATTAGGCCATGAAGTAGATGAGGATAACCCAATATGCCCAGCTGTATATTTAAAAGAATTGTGATAAATTACATCCCTTCCTACTGGAGCAGGAACCTGAAAACATCGCTCAGAGATATGATACCTTCCACTCGTTTACTTCCTGCCTCCACAACAATAAGCCGTCTCACACCTGAGAAGACATGATAAAAGTTTATATTTTCAAATGAGACGAACATAAAAACAAAATCATGTAATTCGCAACTTAATTCTATTAACCAGAGTTCTGGATGTTGAGATCCATATAGAGATCATGATGGAAGTATGAGCTCCAAAATAAATAAATAATATGCATATATATTCTGATTGTTATAAGATTCTGTAACACCCGTGCAGTAGGTAGGACAACTGACCCTTGTATGTAAAAATTATCGGCACAATTACAGACTGAACAGAACTCAAAAATAAGATGACACAACTAGATCAATCCAATATAGGACCCTGAATGTCTTGGTTAGTAAACAGTTCATTCCTTTAAGCTTATATATTCTTTTTCAATCACAATTCAGAATTTATTGATAATGCTGTACCATGAATCCATTAAGGCTTAAAACATCAACCTTATGACACGAGATAGATAGATTTACGAACATGAACACAACCTGAAATTCGAATGTTGAACCCTATTCAGCAGCAAAACTCTCATCTCTACTTCATAAGAACTTAAAGAGAGGCCCAAAAATAAAGTTGGAGCTCGAATTCAAAAGATGCATTTGATAGGCTGACAGTTTAAGCGGAAGGAAGAGACATTTCAGGTTGCACTTTTATTTTTCGACTCCTAATGCAGCAAATGTTCCAACAGATATAAACATGAAACTTTGTTACTAACTATAGATGCCAATTCTGTTATGGACTTTTTAGAGTATCACATGTCTCTGAGCTAAAAGAAGCTTAAATTTTAAACCAAGATTTTCATAGCTACAATCTCTTCTATTAAGATGGCTGCACTACGACCATGTTTATATGTTAAAGGGTTGAGAAAAAATAGCAAAATGAACAGCTTATAAAGCTTTAAGCAGTTTTTTTCCTTCTCTTTTGCTGGTATAACCTTAGTTGAGCACATGTTGGTTGACTATAGTTGAAACTGTAAGAAAGAAGAAAAGGAAAAACAAAAAAAACCTGGTTTTGCCAATCGTTCCATCACTTTATGTAGTGGATCAGACCGCAAACACATGTGGCATCTTTGACTGCTGATCCCATATGGAGAGTATGGTTCTTGGCCAAGCTGCAATGCCTATAAAAAATAGTCATAAAACAAGAAAAAAGGTGAGAAATCCCTCATCACCTTGAAGCAGTTTTGGAAGCATACATCACGTAAGAAACAAGATTGTTCTCCATTAATACTGCCACCTCCCTTTTTCTCGGCAATATATAATATTATCTATTAAATTTGAAATGATAAATATAAAGGTATATCAGATAATATATTGTTTTTTGAAATTCAAAGAATGTAGGTTTCAACTATACAAAGCTTGTATATGTTTCTGGCATAGCTAAAGATCTCTCCCAAGTACCAACAGACGGTTCACTATTTCTCAACATATTATAAAACATACATGATCTGTGACAATTATAAAGTTATAAAACAGAGACACCATTCATTATTGGGGTTAAAATTTGCTTAGTTTCCAATACAAAAAGTCATGGGGTATTAAGACACGATATAGCTGCGTCAGCGCTTCAAGAAACAACTTGGACCATATTTTGTTTTATATTTATTTAACAAATTATCATCATCAAAATCACCAGCTTGATGCTGATAATAGCTTAAGACACTCACTTGAGGAACGTCCGTTGCAATTCGGCTTATCAAGTACTCGGAATCAAACATGGGCATATTCCGGACAACTTTCTTAATTAGAGTCAAAAAAATTATTTATATGAAATTTTACATCCTCGGGCTTTAAATTCCAATGCATGTCATTTTTCTTCACGGCGATAGATAAACTAAAACTTCTCTAAGATGAAGCGACTCCACTAATTTTGACAATGATAACAATCTTAAACAGAGAAATCTGCTAATTCTAAATATAAAAAATATATTTGATGATAAAAACAAGTACTCTGAAAAGCAATCTAAAAATATGCACAGTCATCGTGTACCAATCAAATTCTTGATAATTTTGTTTATTTTGGGTTGTAATTTTTAAGTATTTCTTTTCATGTTGTCTTGATAATTTTGTTTATCTTGTGTTGTAATTGTAAAGTGTATCTTTCATTACATAGGTGTTTCCTTTTCAGACATTATGGTTTTTATTGTCTAAACGTTTGGAGGAAACATGCTTGCCTTGCCGTTAGATGATAAAAAATTTTAAATGAAAGAAACTACTTCTCCGATTTGTATCATTTTGGAATTCATTAATGAAAATGTGAATTCTGAAAAAAAGAATTGCTTACCTGATGAATGGTCATTTCTTGCAAATTAATGTGAGTGTAAACCCTATCTTTAGCCAAAGAGGTGATATCACTGCCAAAGAGATACAACACCATTACATTAAAAAGGAAACCATTAATTTCAGAATTCCAATGGAACAACAGGAGACATCTATGATAACGAGGACCAACATCTTTACCTACGAGAGTAAACATCCAGCAGAGAGTCATTATCATCCACTACAGGAATTGAGCTAACTTGAGCTGAAAAAGAGAGGCATCATTAACAAGATTACAGTAAATTGTTCTCTCTTCCATTTTTTGTCACAAAATAAAATATTTTATACAATTTGATATTTGGGATTTATCAGTCTCAATAGGTGGCAAACATTTTTGAACTAATGACAAGTATTAATAGACACTCTTGCTCATCTCATTCTCCTTGCAAGCTGATGAAGGGTCAAGAGTAATCATAACAGCCTAGTAACCAACATCAATTTAGAATATATATCTATATATCTATATATACATATGTATACATATATCTCACATTAAGAGCGCATCCAAATAGTATAAAATTATTTTTCTTATTTCTGAGTAAGCCGACTTTTCAAGATACTGCAACTTGCAGAGATGCTACATATTGTGCATACATCATCTGGAGGATTAGCTCTGTCCACTTCTACTATATTTTTATAAAAACCTCCTCAAAAATCCAATTTTAGAAGGAAATAAAGTTATCAAAAGTTCATTTTTTATAAAAACATCCTCAGGAAAGAGTACTGCACTTCAGATCAATCTCAAGGAAAAAATTTACATTTTCTAAAAGTGATTGTTATAAAAAAGAGCACACCTTGAACTAACAAATTTAATGCTGCATTAAGAGAGGCATTTGGTCTCAACATTGCTAATGGCCGACGATTTGACTCCCCAATTTTTGGAACCCAAGTGCCAAGAGGAATTGCAGATATTGGTAACTGGAGTATAGGCAATGATCCAGAAGAATTCCTAAAATATCTGCATATACCTGAAAATTTACAGAGACAATTTTCATTAGGCCTATTGTCAACAGATCTTTTACAAAAAAAAACTGTATTCATTAATGTTGAATATCTTGAAATATTCCTTACAATAGAAGGCCAAATGCAAAATATGAAATGCTGAAAATATCTCGATTCACTTGTCAAAAAAAAAACCCTTTACTCTTGTGGTTGGGCTCTTAGTATCTCCTAAGCTCGTTAAACTCTTTGTATAACCTATATGTTTTTCTCAATGAGAATTGTAGAATAATTTTGGAAAGAGAAATCAGAAATGTAATTAAGCTACTTGTGTAAGGGCGAACTCCAACTACCAGTATGATATTTTTTGGTTCTTAATGACTTAATATAGCAAATTATTCTTCCCATCCCTGTGGAAGTAGATAGTGTTTGACCCAACCAGCCTCAGTATTTACTCTTTTATGATTGTTCTGCGTTCATTTTTTAAATTCATCATTTAAACGGATAAATTCATATTAATGAAAACTCACATTTTAGTATTTCAGAGAGAGATGTAAGATGTAGCAGTTGAGGATATGATCCATCCTCTGAAGATGAATGAATAATAGGCACTGCAGCAACACCATTTTGTAAAATCTTCAAGGCAACATCTTTCAAATTCTCAGTTGGCGCTGCCTGCATAAGCAACAGTGAGTCGTTGAAATAGACTTATTATTATGAGATAACAACACTATAGGGCACCTCCAACCATTCATTCAACAATGAAGTAATCTTCCTCAAACAATCCATTACTCTATCTTCAAATATAAAGAAACCTACTATTCGGCTCCAAATTTTGAAGCAACACTATTCATATAAAAAAAATTCCTCTCACAACTCTATTTCTCTGTCTCTATTTTGAAAGATTTGTCCCCGGGTCTACGTTGAAAGCCTATACTTTATAGTTGTATGGAGATAATATGGATTGGAAGGAAAATGTAGAGTAATGGCTGGAGCAGAAATAGTGATATGAAGCGAAAACAATGAAAATTCGAAGATAAAGTTGTTTTTAGTAGAGTAATGGTTAGAGATGGCCTAATGTAATAGGAACAGGTTGTGCCAAACATGTAGGACAAAAAGTTGCACCAAGCTCTGTTGTATAGTCACAGCATCAGTAAAGATTAAAAGAATAACAAATAAATCTACAAACCTAAAACCAATCAATTCATTGACGATAGCTCCTTTCAAAACAAAATTTAAGTTTATCAAACCAAACAATACACTTTGAATTTTGTATTAATACTTAAAAAAATTGATTATTGCTCCTTTCAAAACCAAAATAAGTTACACAAAAAATTAATAGAAAGCGGAATCAATCAACTGCATAAACTAGAAACAGATAAATCCAATAAAATTCTTTGGATAACCATTAAACTATCAAAGCTTACAAGACAAATACAATACAGACTACCAACAGTAAGTAAATGACTTCCCAAAGGATGCAAACAGGTGCGTCCATCAGGACTGAATGGTATGCAACATAAGTGACCAAAATCTCATGGTAGTTTAAAGCTCATCTATAATAGGATATCAGCATGCAAAGGACAGTCACCTGGACAAGTTGACTTGGAAATGCACTGCCATGCTCATTACTTCGTCTGTTCATATATAATTTTGCTTCTTTCCAAGCAGATATAGTATGAGTATCAAGTTCTTCCTCTGTCAGATTAGACCCATGAGCACCAAGCTGCAAAATGAGTCCATTAATTATACTTGATTGAACAATTTTAGATTAGTCTGATGATGTCTCACAAGACATTTATTCGTCATAAACTTCAATCTGTTGACTATTGAGTTATACCACTACAGACACTACGAGTTAACTGCAAATGTAAACATAACATGTCAAAATGATCTAAAATATTTCATACAACATAATAGCTTGATACAAGGTGAACTAAAGAAACTTCCAGACTACTTAAAATACATATTGGGTAATGAGTATACAAACAAGAATTTGGTATATTCCTGTTACAAGAATACGACAAAGAAAACATAATAATTCATTTTCGATAAAGAAAAAAGAAGTTTGTAAACACCACAAAGATATTCAATTAACTACCACATTTTAGGTTCTGAAAATTCTTTATACTTCTAATCTTGGTCTACATGGTTGTATCTACTAATCTCTGTTATACTCTCATAATCCCATTTTTTGATGTACAAATTGTTATGTACTGAGTCTGGGATTATGTTTCGATTTGTCTTAGAAACTCACAACACTTTTCATAGTCAGCCTGCAATCAGAAACTATATTAATTTCAATTAGGCAGCAGTCACTTCCTGTTCCTGGTTTTATATGGAAATGTTGGTAAGCATATAGCAGTAGTTGGTCACTGATAGCATATAAAAAAACTTTTTCATGTTACATCCACAAGAAAACCTCCGGGAACAGAAACGTTCTTCAGATTATTGACAAATATTATTTATGTGGATAAATGATTCATTTAGATGTTAATTCCAGTAATTCCTAGAAAGAATTAACTCTGTTCTTTGAAATTTAGCAACTTCCCAGGTTCAATTTAAATTAGATAAAACTTAGTTGTCCCTAGAGATACAATAAGCTTTAAAACGGACTTGTGAATTATCATGTTCACATTATAACTTAGGTAATCTTATTGTCAATAATAGAATAAGTTGATAACTGGTTGACATCTTTTTAATCACAAGTCTGTACGAATTTTTCATAGGGGAAATACGGATATGACTCGCTGACTATTGCATGACCAGGAACTTTTCAGGTTTTAGAAAAAAGACTTTTAGTATGATTTACCAAGACTGCATAATGGAACTCAATTCTCATTTAATGGCAACGGCATTGTGTAAACAAACATACCTCTCTCATTATTAAGATGAAGTCCAGTGCACTAAGAACACCGACAAGATGGCCTCGGCCGAAGTCCCAGAGAGGCGCAATAGTAATACCCTGGAAATAGCTTGACTCAGAAGAGTTGCATTTGAACGCTTGTTATCAGAGATAATAGCATCACAAAGATAAGGCAAACAGTAGATGGGATTTCAGGGCATATATAAACTACAAAACAGGAAGGATAAGCTAGACTTATGTTCCATTTTACTAATTGAGAAAATAACAATATCAAGGGCAATGGAACTAGAGCTTGTTAAATGTTAAGAGTTTGCATGGAAGAGTTTGCACAGTCCAGAAAAGTGCATTCTTAGTAGCCGTGGATTAATTCAGAAGTGGCTCTAGGCCACATGGGATCTCAGGATCCACCAAAAGTATTTTCTGTAGATCTCATTACACTTTCTATTACTGGTATATATGCTCCTTTAGCAGGACTACCTTGTAAATATTTTAATTTACTTATTAACCTAGCTTCATCAACAGAACAATCCAAGAAACACATCCCATGAAAAAGAAGAAAATTCACAACTCGCTCAAAATGAAACCCCAGATACTAAACACCCAAACCCAATTGCTCATCACTGGGATAGTAATGCTGATAAATATTCAGCAAAGAGCACGAATTTCGTGGCTGTTCCACCTTCATTGGTAACATAAACTGGGTGTAAAACCCTGGCAGATGGTAACATACTTGGTAGGACGGTGGAAATGATTACCAGGAAAGCACTCACATAAGTAAAGCCAAATCTTCCAAAAACATTTTTGATTGTGGATCTTGAGACCCCACGTGGCCAAGAGCCAATTCTTAAACTAAGGCATAACCACCAAGAATATGCTAAATAGACTTTTCTTGTTTGCGCAAACTCCTGAACCCAGTCTGCACAAACAAGAAAATTTGTTTTGATATTCTTTGCAGTTATAACTCAATTCTGAATCCGCTCTTGACCACATAACATCTTAAGATCTACCAAAAATGTTTTCAGAAGATCTCACAACCTTTTAGTTTCTTTCCTAGTTTGCTTGATCCTTCATCGGGATTTCCATCAAACTATGTTTGTGCTTCCCTGACAAAAAAAATGGTGATATACTAGGTGGGAGGTCATTAAGGATGGTTACCACGGGCGCTTTGCTGTTGATTATCAGACCGGAAAATCTTCAAGATTAATACTTAAGATAATTTTGGTTCATGTTTCTGACTTATTTGTATCTGAGAAAGTAACTAAGGTAAGGGTGTCAGAGCACTGTTCCTTCTGGCAGAATGGAGATAGACTGATTCATTGAATATGTCTAGTACATAAAAATTTACGTACAATTAAACATACAGTACACTATATCATGTATAAGTAAAGAAAATTAAAGATGAAACTGCCCCTACCTGTTCATGCAGAATATGAAAAGCTTGCTTTACAGGTAAATTAACATCAAGAGCAATGACCTGTAACCAATATTAACATATTTGAAAAATCAGCATTCATCATGTCCAAGAAAAAGATAAATAAAACATGGTAGTATTTGGGAAAATAAATGAACCTTGCCCGAGTCTGGAAGCAATTCATAAGCTGTGTGAGTGGACAAGAAAACAGAAATACGATGACGCGAGACTTCTAAATCTGCTTCTGATATCCTTGGCAAAGCCTCATGCATTGTGCCATCAGAAACTCTTACCTACAAGTTATACAGGGAAGAGGTAATTATGGACATCAAATGATACAGGAAAGAGAGAATACTGGGGGGATACAAATCCATATCCAGTACTTATACGCTAAATACATTCACTGCGCTAAATCCTTCTTTCAAAGATAAAAAACTTCTACTCATCATTGAAGATTATTAGTACCATGGTACTCTAGTAAGCAGTAGGTTCTTATCTTTAGTATTAAGAAGTCAACGATTCTCAAGTTGTTAGTGGTAGAAGTCCAGCTAAGTCAAATTACGTCAGTTGTCGATTCTATGTACTTTCAGGTTATTCCTATCAACAACACTAGCAGCCTTATCTCTTAATATTGATAAGTATAACCATCTAATCTCTCTCCAGGGTTTTCTACCTCTGATTCTCTCTTTCTCTATAATCTCAATCTGTTTATTGTCTTCCTCTAATCTTATTAGATCCAGAAAAGATGGTTCTGTAAATCGGGATCAGATAAATTCAACAACTTCTGCTCTCTTTGCCAACTCTAGTCGTCATTGTTTCTCCCCTGGCACCTAAAACCTCTAATTCTCACTCAAATTTCACAAACCTGCTTCTGAAATCAACTGAATTCACTTTCCCCCACTTAGAATCATCATTAACAGATTCATATTCAATTAATTATGCAGTATATAGTGAAAACACTCTGTTCTGTGCTTGCTTTGCAAATTCAAGCTTCTGATCAAGTGTAATTAATAAAAAAAAATATACTTAAAACCCTGCAGGTGAAATTAGACCTGCCAATTCATGTAGTGTCGTGTCGTCTACCTTCATGTTTCGTGTCTGAACAGGTTGATCCATAAACGAAAACAAAAAAAAAACGTGTACTTATATTCTAAAACGAAACATGAAACGAAATTTCCGTGTCAACACGATACGAAATGATATGTACATGAATCATTTCATGTACGTTTCATGTAATTACACAAAGACGAAACGAAAATGAACACGAAACAAAAACGGTACACAAAATAGTACACGAAGATAAGTAAAATTCTCGTCTACCAATAAAATTAACACCTCTGTTTACATCAGAATGAACATAAATTAGAATTTAGTGGAACATAAAATCAAAACATAGAAAAACACCATATGTGACAGAAATACATGATCAATTTTTTTCCATAAATCCAAGCACCAGATCTATATGTCAAGTTCATAGTATCTAGAGTAAGATCTTCCGAACAATAATTCTGAAGAAATGAAATTGGATGGAATAAAAAACGTATTATCGGAAAAGAGTGAAGAATGAAAATTACCGGAATATTTGTGTTTGTTTCCTCCATTAGAAGTCAATATCGCGATAAGAAAGAAGATAGTGTTTGTAAGCGGTGGAGTGAAAGAGGGGAGAGAGCAAAGAAACCCTAAAATGTTAAAACCCAAATTTTGAAAGACGCATGGTCTCAAATTAATTTTGTTACTAACTAACGTTTGGTCCAGTTTTATCAAACTTAAATTTTATATTATTCTTATTTATTTTGTATAAATTTAAATTTACACAACATTTTCTATAATATGTATTTATATAATTTGAAAATATTTTTTAATAATTTATTTCGTGTACTTTCGTTTAGTGTAGTGTGCCGAAGGGTAAACCCATAACCAAAACTAAATTTATCCGTGTAGTTTCATGTTCGTGTACCCAAAAGGTAAACCCAATACCGAAATTTTTGTGTCATTTTCGTGTCTTATTTTTGTGTCGTGTACAAAATTGTCGGCTCTAGGTGAAATCGGATGTAGCTAGTTAATTTAAATTCCTTTCTAGTTCAATTCCTAATTTAATTATAGATTTATATCAAAAACTCCGAGCAACATATATTTAAGTTCAAGTATGTACCTCGTTTTATAGCTTTGGTATTTAAACTGATGATATTAGAAAACATCATGTTCATATTGCAAACAAGTAAAAAATTTCATACTGTGCTTCGAATGTAAATCATGCTTTTCTTTCCATAAATAAAGAATATTTCGGCTGCTTAATTAGGAAAAAAAATCGGTTGTCTGAAAACTTCATATAATGAAATAGGTCAAACATATTTTAATTTGAATTTAGCTTTTTATGGAATACTTGTTCACCCTATACAATTGTATAGCACTGTTGTTTAATCTTTTGAACTTTCACAACAACACTTTAATCTCTCTTGGATAGCTAACCTCAACATCTAAGTGTCTAGCTCATTTAATACTTACAAATTTATTTTAAAGTTCTCAACTCTCTTTAGTTTCTAAAAATGGCTGAGAGTTCACATCTTGTACGAGGATTCACTAGTCACAATAGAATATTGTCAAGCTGTTAAGGAATTATGTAAAAGAAAGTATGACTACGAGACAATCAACGAGAAGTGCAATAAAGGAATATAAAGGTTCCCATTAAATCTCAATCCATCGAGAACTAAAGTTTCACAACAATAAGAGTTTAAGCTCTTTTCTACTTTAAATTTCACACTTGATGCCCGATTAATTTATAGTTTAGACAATCATTAGCATATAATTCTGGTTTGAGTATCAGCATATAAAAGCAAGCATACTTTTATATGCATAAATATAAGTATTGCATATTATTAGACCCATAAACTGATTTTTTTATTTTATTTTTTTTGAAATTCACTATCTGAGAAGTAGTGATTTAACTAGAAGAATCAAGAAATATGGACTGAATCCATTTTCAGAAATAAAAAAACAAATGACTAGATTATAGCATACCACACGCTGAAAAGTATCATTATCCACCTCCATGCTGGAACCATAAGGAATATGGGGACTCGGGTTTGTTGCAATATAGTTTGACTCCCTAGACACAAGGATAGTATTGACAATTCCAAAATTACCATTCACAAACGCTTGGTGCTCATCATGTCTCCATTCACCGTCAACAATAAATTTGTACTGCATAGAAAAAATATATTACTATACAGGAATCAAAAATATGAATTACAAGAAAATAAGAAGCACAATCATCCTTCTCTGCAGTTTTATCATATATGTTTCATAAGATTCTATCAGTTCTTTAGCAAACATTAGTTGCACAATAATATGAATCAAAGGCTTCTAGTAGTGCAAAAACATGAATATGCTTCCAAATGATTAATGCTGAAAGGGCCAAGAACATAGAAGGAAGCCATTATAAGAAGCTCTTTCTCCTCCCTCTTCTTTCAATGCATTAAAGCATGTAATGCTCCAATGAAGATCAAATAAGTTCTAAACTTTGTATCTCTTTGTAGCATAGTAAGCTTTCAATTAATTCAAAAATTTCCTAGACCAAACAAAATCAACAATCCAAAACACCTTCCTCCGGCTTATCACCGTCAGTTTACCAAAACAGTGCAACTTTTGTTGTCAACTTGTGGAATTTAATGAACAGTTCCGAGATCCATATTTCACATTTGGCAACTTGAAGTGACAACATATCTTTGTCTCATAGAGAAAGATGGATTATTATATGTGAAAGCATAGAAATTTCAGAATAGTTTAAAAGGCCTATAATGCCATCAGATTCACTGTCAATGTATACCAAGGCACCTACGATCTCATGGGTCAGATGGTACACATTATAACTTAGGTCAATGGACTTAAAAATAACAATGGAACCAGAGCCTACTCTCAGCAGGAGATAATATGATAGCTATGTGATCTGGATTGAAGCCAACCCTTGTGTCGAAGCCAAACCTGTAATGCTTGAGGCAAAGGTATGGGCTATTTAATCAAAGTTGAGCTAACTCACATTATCAGGTCTGAAGCTGATTCACCAAAGTTCAATGCAAAATAATTGACTACATTATCAGGCCTGAGAGGATGTTAGAAATTTAACGGGGAATGATTAATATTTCAATACAACATGTAGTCTAAGGAGTTTAATGGGGACATAACTAATAGGCCGAAATTTTAATGAACTAGAGGGTGGCCTAATAATATGGCCTAAGCTGGTAAACTGATCTCATACGTCCTAAAAAAAGGTCTCTAAAATCTATTTCAATCCAATTCTCTAACTTATAAGTCAACTAGTTCTGGATAGGCAAAAACATGTTTCTGGGTTAAAGACACTGGGTTTGATTCAGGGTGTTAGAAACTCACATGATAGTGGAAAAAGTTGAAGGATTAAGTCAAACTTGCAATGTTTTACCAATTGAAACCTAAGGTCCAAGTAGTGGAAGTTCAATCTAGCTAAGCTTTAGAGCTTCATGCTCACGTGGTTAGCGTGAAAAGTCAATGGATAACAAAAATAGTACATATCTATACCAACAAATTGATCCACAAGCTTTAACTCATGAGTTATCACATAAATGCTTCTATTGACTAAATTTGTTAATTAGTGATAGCATTTATTAGACTTACATGCATTGCATCAATCACGGTGCAATGATCATCATAACATATACATCAAGATAAATCAATTTTATTCATGACTTGAAAGTAATTAAAGTCATATATGGCTGACGGTTATTTCCTAATTTATGCATATGTAGCAAATAATATGATTAGAGCATCCAATTGCCCTTAAAGAAACCAGTATCATAAAAGGAACTAGCAGAAACTTGTTAATGTTACACTTGTGGTTATATAATATTATATATTTATTAAAATTAAACTCTGCGGCTCCACAATCTTGTGGACACTATGGATAGTCTACAGATAAAAAAAACTACCAAAGTCGTATCAAGCCTTTAATGCAAATTCTGTCAACATTTATCTACATGAGGGTCAAATTATTCAGTATTTATCAACTTCCAAGCACAACAAGGTGCAGTATAAATAAAACATTAATTATATGTATCAATTAATTTAACAACAAAAACCAATTCAAGACTATATCATAAACCCTATAATTATTTAAGCTAATGAAATGTTAACAAATCATTTCCAAACAGGGGTATGCATCTGTGTGGCAATATTATGCCTAAAAACCGCCATACCGCCATAAAAGGAACCACAATCATTAATTTACCTGATGGAAACCTGGCGTCAAGCTACAAATAGTCTGAAAAACCGTCGGACAACCCTCCATCGGAGTCATCTGAAAATGCTTAGTCCACCTTCAAACACATTAACACATTAACACCATCATTAATAAACATAAAGAAAACGCAATAAAAACACAAAATTTAAGCTAAATACCAAAAATTACGCAAACTTAGAATCTCACCCCGTAAAAGAACCACTAAGATAAACACTCCTCCCTCCATACCGCCACACGAATCTAGTCGTAACTAAAACCGTCCCGGCCACAGCAGCCGGACCACTTTCACCAGAATACTCCATACTCGATGGCAACATCCACTCTACAAAAATCATCAAGAATCCCCAAATTAGCTATATCCCCAAAACACATAATTCTTGAAAAAGATAACATAAAACACACAAACACACAAATTAAGCAGGACCCACATAAACAATAATCAAGAAATCACAATGCAGCCACTAAAGATTCAATCTTTCACACACCCAAAACACACACAAACACTATATAATTATAAAAATCAAGAAAATCAAGAAAATAAACAAAAGGGTCATTACCAGAACTTCAATTGAGTGTTGATATGCTAGAATTGAATCAAATTCAAAACCCAAAAAGATGTGATGAAAAAGATGTACGGAAGCTTGAAAAATTATGTATACATACACAAACACATTCGATCGCGTATGTATATAATGCAAAAAGATGAAAAGATTGAAACTTTATGAGTGAATTGAATTGTAAATAGATTTATGTTGATTTTCTGAATGAAAAATAGAGAGGAGAGGGGAAAAAGACCTAACCCTAGAAATAAGCTGATCTTTTTCTTTGTTTGCTTTTATTTTTTATTTAGACAATTAAACTCAGAAAATTGATTTTGTAATATTATATTTGACTAAATTTTATTTGATTTCATTATTAGATGAAATCAATTGAAAATTTAAATATATCATATGTGATTCTTTTTGAAAAGATTAAGTTGGTTCTATTTTACATTTGACCTGTCAAGTGACTTACTTATAAAAAAATAAAAAGTTAAATAATATAGAATAAATTACGAACATTACAAGTTTCTAATTTTGGTGACCCAAAATTTTAAATTTGTAATATAATAATCAAATTTTTTGTAATTTATTTTATATTATAATATTATTTTATATTATTTAATTTTTACATATACAAATTTATGCAAAAAATAAATAATATAAAATAAATTCCAAAGATATTGATAAACATTATAAGCTTCTAATTTTGGTGATCCAAAATTTTAAATTTGTAATATAATATTCAAAATATTTGTAATTTATTCTCTATTATAATATTATTATATATTATTTAGTTCTATATTATAATATTATTCTAATAATTTTTGCATATTACAAAGATATGAATGAATTTGACTTGTCAAGCTACTTACTTATATATTTGCATATGCTGTAATTGAGCAATCCTTTCCATTTGACAAATGGTCATCAAAATCTAAAATGGTAAAATTCAGTCACAATTCTACTCAATTTTACAAGATTTAAAAGAAGTTTAATATAATTCCAATATATTTCTTATGTATCTGCTTTATTTATGTCTTGGATTTTGAGTTTTTAGTCAGATTTATGGAAATTAGTAAATAGATTAAGAAAAGCATTTTAATGCTACATAAATTTATATAAAACAAAATCTTCTCATTTTTATTGGGGACAAATTTATTTCTTTTAAATAGTAGACTTATGGTACATCAGAAAAATGGAGTTTTAAAAAAACAAATTATATCATAATTAAAACAAGTCCCAAGGAATCCTATAAAATGATATTGTATTTTTCAGTTTTTTCTTTTTTGGTCATTCCTCTAGTTTCTTTATATTCCAAAATTTTCCTAGTAATTTTTATAACATAAAAATTAATTGCATTCACTACTTTATTAAAATATAACCACTTTATACATTAAAAATTTATTTGTCTCACCAGTCCCCAATGTAAAAAATTGCCCGGAGGGGGTACTTGTTTTGTTTTCTCAAGTAAAGTTGGATATGGGCTGTAATTTTCTTATCATTTTTTTACATAACAAAAATATCAATTTTGAAACTTTGAAAAAAAAGGACAATCATTTCTCGAACTCGAATCAAATTGAATAAATATGAAAAAATTGAAAAATAATCGATCAAATTAAGCTTCTAAGAAGCATAATTTACACTTGCAGCTTGTTGTAATTTACACCTGCAGATTACTTCTATAGTTTTATTATTGCACATCACTACACACTTCAGAACCAGCATCTCTACAATGTATAAATCATGTACACAACTTTCATAAGGGAAACATACACTGCAGTCTGTGTTGCTAGTTTCTTCATCTCGCAGCAGTACCTTAGTTATCCAGACTCTTTATTTTACTTAGAGTACGCGTGTCGGATACTCGACTCGGACATACTTATGGACACTTAGACACTTATTTTATGCCAAAAACATGTAAATTTTTCAGAATATTGTTGAGTCCGACACTTGGATACGAACCCGTGTCCGACACTTATACCCTAGTCCGGGGAACATAGAGCAGTACAGCCATGAATCGGTTCGAATGTTGGAGTGCTACTTGCTCTAGTGGGAATCTTGAATCTGTTTCGACTATACATTTTGCATAATCATGCCTGCAGATACCTGAACAAAGTAGCATTGTCCTTGTCTCTTTCGCGATAGTCCTGAGTTATTAAATCTTCGATCATCTCCTTGATTGCTTTGACATCAGGCTGCAGATAGTTGACAATCGCCATTGATTAAAGTATGCATGTCAAATTTACACGTATAGCTTGAACATGCACCTCAACTGTTTAACACACTCTATTACAAGTGCCTTGATAAATACTGCTATCAATATAATTAAAATTTAGAGAAGGAATAATATTTGCCTTATTTCTATTTTAAAAAGTAAGTCAAAATCGACAAGTATGGTGTAATATTTGAACTACTTGTGTCCCTCTCGGATCTGAAGACCATAGATGTTCTTGTTACTAGAATTCTTGAGCATAAGAGTACTGTAAGTACAAGTGCTGAAATTTTAGTTGATGAACTTACTCATGTTGGAAATCGACTAGCATTTCAAGTGGCTTTGATGTATAAGTCAGCGATTCAAGGTTCTAGGAGGGTGGTGAATTCTTGTTATTTGGAACTTTTTGTTGAATCTTTTGATTGTAATAATTCTATGGATCTTAACCTTGTTGGAGGCACACTAGTTGAAGTCCCACGAAGGTCCATTCGATGGAATTACTTAAAAAGGCGGAGCTTCCTTAGTAGGGACGCTAAGGATGAGTATTTGACCCGAGTCTCACCTTCCAAGTTTCATTTTGACAAAAGCAAATTTCTAGAGACAAGAGGGGGAAGTTTTCGTGGGATTTCAAGCTGAGGAAACTAATTTACTTCAACAACTTGCGTCGATCACTAAGAAGCAGCTTCAAGTGATCTCCATAGTAGGTATGGCTGGACTTGGTAAAACTAAATTAGCTGCAAGACTTTATAATCATCCTTATGTAGTATCTTACTTTTATGTTCGATCATGGATAACTTTTACTCAGCATTATCAAAAAAAGGATTTGTTGCTTTCTGTCTTAAGGTCCGTCATTGAGATTACTGATAAAGTTTGTAGGATGGATGAATATATGTTAGCCCGGACCTTGCACCGTAGATTAAGGGAGCAGAGATACCTGATTATAATTGATGATGTATGGAGCAATGAGGCATGAGATGATATTAAAAACTGTTTTCCTAATGACAACAATGGGAGCAAAATTATCTCAGTACACAAGTTGATATGGTTATGGGTTGCATAGGGATTCATATATCAGGATGGCCCTGAATCGATTTTGGAAGATATTTCAAAGAAATACTTGATGGAGCTCATAGGAAGAAGTCTAGTTGTTGTGGGTAGGAATGGATTAAATGGTGCAATGAAAACATGCCGTGTTCATGACCTTTTACGCGAGTTGTGCCTGAGAAAAACTGAAAAAGAAAAGTTTTCAACAAATATTTACGAGCACAACAAACATTTTTATTTATGTTCTCATTCTTTAATAAATCTTGACAGAAAATCCCAACTTTGGCTCAGTGATAGTTCCTATACTTTTCCATCCAACTCTTCTTGCTATTCTTCTGAAGTATCCCAATCATTCTTTAAGGATGTATCAGTTGTATCATACATATTTATATATTTTAATTTTCGGGGGCACTTTCATATATTTTCGGGGACACATGTCCCCCCATGACCCTTACTAGATCCTCCCCTGGTTGTATGGTATCCTTCTCAATTTGTTAGGGCTTTGGATATATCCTTCATAGAATTGTTCCAATTTCCAAGTGAATTGTTGCAACTAGTATGTCTGATGTTGAAGAGGAGCACAACTTACTGGAAAATTTACAGACCATGTCACTAGTGAGTCCTGCTAGGCCATGTGAACATATATTAGCCGGAACTCGTAATTTGCAGAAGCTAGGTCTTTGTGGACCATTGATGACAATGTGCGGGGAATTAAAATGTCCTGATCTATGCCTCTTAATACACCTTGAAACATTTAAGTTGTTAAATACGATCCCTTTGTGCAAAATCAGAAGATTTGGCACTTCCGATTATATTTCCTGGAAGTTTTTTAATCATACTCTGTTCCAAATGTCTGCAACTTGAGCTGCATTCTCCATATTGTAGTACACACTTGATGATCAATTTTTCTAAATTAGCTTATGATGAAGAGGGTGTCTTAGAAAGTAAACCAAGCACCTGTTCAACCTGAATGATTCAAGTACTCGCCTCCTCTAAGTCTAATGCTCGTTTCATTTGGAATATCTTATAAGTAACTTATAAGCTACATAATTAGCCTTCTCAAAATAAAGAAGTGGAAGTAACAGGGGATTTGAGGATGAAGAAAGCTATCGTTTCCAAATGGAGAACGTCGAAAGCAGCTTTTTCTAAAGGTATGCTTTGTGCATCTACCGCCCAACTAAAAATCATTACTCATATTCTGTTTGATCTTCTGTTAGTGCAAGTGAATAGGTTTCTTGAATATCCTGATCGGAAACCTATAGAAATATCTCTACTTTATTTTTATTCTCAACAGCTAAGACACTTCTTGAAAGCATTTCAAAATCGAGAGGAGGATTATTTATCTGAGTTGATAAGTGATCCAACACTAAATGTTCTTGTTACTAGAAAAGCATTTCAAAATCGAGATGAGGATTATTTATCTGAGTTGTTAAGTGATCCAACACTAAATGTTCTTGTTACTAGGATACTTAAGTATAAGAGTGTGAGTACAAGTGCATACTTTTTATTTAATGATCCTACGGAACTTACCCATGTTGGAAATCGGCTAGCATTTGAAGTGGCTTTGATATTTAGAGCAACCAATCAAGGTTTTAAGAAGGTGGAAAATTCTTATTTGGAGCTTTTTGTTGAATCTTTCGATTTTAATCATCCTCTGCATCTTGACCTTGTTGGAGACCGGCTTGTTGAAGTGTTTAGGAAGCCTCCACGGATATCACTAAGCCCAAGTATAGAATGGAATTTCTTTCTAGAAATGAGCAGATTGGTGAGCTCGAATGGTAGAGAGGCCGAGGATGAGTATTTGTCCCAACATCTCCCTTCCAAGTTTTATTTGGACATTTCCAAATTTCTAAAACAGGATAGGGAAGTTTTTGTTAGATTCAAAGTGGAGGCAACTGATTTACTCCAACAACCAGTGTCTATCACTAAGAAGAAGTTTCGAGTTATCTCCATTGTAGGCATGGTTGGGCTTGGTAAAACTACATTAGCTGCAAGAGTATATACTCATCCTTTTATAGTATCTTATTTTTATGTTCGATCATGGATAACTTTTACTCAGAACTATCAAAAAAAGGATTTATTTCTTGCCATTTTAAGGTCTGTTGTTAAGATTACTGATGAAATTTGTAGGATGAGTGATAATATGTTAGCCCATGCCTTGTACCGTGCTTTGAAGGGTCGAAGATACCTGATTGTAATTGATGATGTATGGAGCAACGAGACATGGGATGATTTTAAAATCTGTTTTCCTGATGAGAAGGGGAGTAAAATTATGTTAACAACCTGGCTAAAAGAGGTCGCTTTGCATGCACAGTCTGATGGGAAACCACTTTGTTTGCGCTTCCTTACGAAAGATGAAATTTTTGATTTGTTTAAAATTAAAACTTTTAGAGATGGACAAATGTTTGGCAATTCGAGTTTGATTGAGGAGAGTATTACAAAAAAATGTCGAGGTTTGCCTCTTGCAATTGTTATGATTGCTGGTATACTAAAAAATAGTTTCGAGGTAGATTCATGGGCTTCGGTTGCAGAAATTGTAGGTTCCTACATTATAATTGATACAATTCAGTACATGGGCACACCAGTATTGAGTTATAACCACCTACCTCGACACTTAAGACATTGTTTTCTCTCTTTTGGAGCATTTTCAGAAGATCATGACATCCCTGTATGTAGGTTGCTTTGGTTATGGGTTACAGAGGGATTCATACATCAGGATGGAACCCAAAAGAACTCTGAGAATGTTGCAGAGGAATATTTGATGAATCTTATACAACGAAGCCTAGTTGTTGTAGGTAATATGATAAACTTGAGGCATTTGTGTATCAGATCAGGAGAGAATCTTGTTAATATGTCTAATATTGAAGATGAGCACAACTTACTGGAAAATTTGTAGACCATATCACTAGTGAGCCCTACTAGGCCATGTCAACATGTATTAGCCAGAACTCGTAATTTGCCGAAGCTAGGTCTTTGTGGACCATTACATTGCAATGCTTTTGATTACTTTGGATTGCTTGTTATATTTTACTAATCGTGATCTAAACTCCTCCACAACTTCATAGACATGTTCATATGCCTTTCCTATGGTATCCGGCTCTTCCAACAACTTCAAAGACATGTTCATATGCCTGATCTAATCCTGATCTAAATATCTCCTTGGATTCTAGGTGGACGCAAGAAGCTTATTCCAGCAACTCGCAAGATTTACAAAGCATAAGCTTGCAGAGATTTCCATCATAGGGATGGCTTAAAATGGTAAGACTACAGACATTACAATGATCCTTGTGTATGATATGATCAGAACAATAAGGTATCTAGATTATCAAGAACACGAATTCCCTAATGGCATATCGAAGGACTGCAATTGTCTGAGAAATGGCCTTGTCAATAATCTAACATCTTGGTTCTTGGATCTCAATGCGACACAGTTCATAAACGCCTTGGTGGACTGATGATGTATATAATTTTTTTACAGATGCTTTACATTCTTTCATCTAGCAAATATGTTGAACAAGGTCTATGGTGAATAAATCACATTACCAAATTTCCGAACACACTGATAAACCGACATTTTTTTGCTAATTTTGATAAACCGAAATTCATAACGGAATTATGCAAAAACCAATGTCCTCACATATTTCAAGTAGTGCAAAGAAACAAGAAGGCAATGCCAAATGCTCAAACGAGAACTAGTTCCCATTAACGAAACAAAACAAGAGCGAAAATAGCCAACGAAGAAGGATATTACCTGTACGTGTATTAAGAGTAACTCCAAGAGTTGCTTGGAAGAGGCTCCTTATAAAAATTATATTTTATAGGCTCTTAAGTTATAATATTTAGACGGACTTCAATAACCTTCCTAAAAAATTTCTCTATTTTTTTAATCAATTTTTTAGGCGTAACGTCTCTGCACAACTACACCTTAATTTGCAGTAGCTATGTATTCAAAAGCTATATATATATATATTATAACTATTTAACTTCATTTTCACTTCTTAGATCACATAATTAGCCTAATGAGATAAAAATAGCTTCCGATTGTGTTGTGCTTCTCGCGTATGTGCCATGTTTCCAACCAAAAGCCACATATGGTCAGTTACAAAAACAATTATTCATGTAATGACAACATATCAGTTACACAATCTACTTCCAACCAAAAGTTCTTTTTATTTTTTAATCTGTCTACCCAAAGTCAGTTCGTGTCCCTACCACTATGTAAACCTAAAACATATAGAAAGTAGAAAACACACACATAATTTTAACTGATTCTTAGTGCATGCTACATGTATTCTTCGTCTTCTATATCATCTTCGCTGTCACTGGACAGTACACTGGTCTCTCTCTCTCCCTCCCTCGTTGATCATGGATACTCCCTCACTCCGGTTGATTTCTATACGTTTACTATTTGCACGCATTTCGAGAACTCTATATTTCCGTAATGTTTTTTTCAAATTTTTTTTGAATAAAAGTTTAAACATAAAACTTTTATTCAGAAAAAAAAATTAAAAAAAATATTATGAAATTATATTTTAAATGAGTATTGAAAAGCGTGTCGAAAAGTAACGTATAGAATTCAAAGGGACAGAGGGAGTAGTATTTTATATTTCCTTTTTTCACCATTTTTTATCCTATAAAATCTCTCTCTCATTACTTGATTACTTTTATGTATTTGTACATGAAAATCATCCTAAGATCTTATTATCATATATCAGGAGACAAGTTCGTTTCTGTTTTTAGCATATTTTGTTTGGGAGGCACTTCTTGTCTTAACCTTAAATTATTTGTATTTTGTTTTTTCCGTGAAATTCCTAAAATTAATAATCATATTCAAATTCAGATTAACATTAAATATTGTGTAACGTCATTCTTGAAAAAAAATAAAACTAAAAATACTTTCTTTTTTTACGGAATTAAATGAAATCAAATTTGTATAATAAAATTTTATTTATGATTATACTACACAATATTACAGGGAAAGTATTAAACCCAGAGCAATTTTTTAAAATTCAGAGCAGAAGAGTGTGAAAAGACGAAATTACCCTCATATTATTTTCTTACTAGAATTGTTGATGGACAATCAAGAGGGAATTTTAGTCTTTTTATCTCATTTATGCTCTGAATTTTAAAAAACTGTTATGAATTTAACATTTTTTCCTATTATTACAGGTGTCCAAGTCAATTTCTCTGTAGCGTGTTAGAGAAATATGTCCCATGATCAGGCCATCACCATCAGGCTATCTACTTTCAGTTACTTTCAGATTTATTAAATTTTCAATTTCATATTTCATGCAACACAACTTGGCGCCTAAGTTTCATCCTTCTACATAAGTCACTAATGGCTTATAAGCCCTTAACAGCTTATCGACGAGTGTTTATCGACCCAACTTATAAGCTGAATTTACAACTTATAAGCTGATAAGTTGAAAGTTGGCAGTGACACGTACTTTTTTCCAACTTATTTTCATTTTTTCACTTTTTTCTAAAGTTTTGATTTTAAAATATAAATTTTTAAATATTTTCTAATTTAAGATTCATGAACTAAGATAATTATATTTAATAATTATTTGTTTTAATTCATTTAAGTAAAAAAAATTCTGACTTATAAGTAAATTTATCCAAACACTTATGAACTTATAAGTATTTATCAACTTATCACTTATTTCGCACTTAATAATTTTAAGTCATAAGTTACTTATTTTAAGATTTCCCAGCCCAACATCATCCCCTTACATGTCACATACAGAGTCTCGAATCTAAAATAAATTATTCATTGCTCTGTTAATATTTTCCTCTTCCTCTGCTTTCAAAACAGAGCTATCTATATACATCCAGCTCTCTTAAGTCTTAGCTTCTTTGCAAACAAGGTACAAATTATGTTTTTAATTGTGCATGCTGTTTTGCATGCTGTACACGTTACAGGTCTGTTTTCGGTTGCAGTTTCTGTTTTCGATGTTACTTGTTGGATTATGATTATCCCGGTAACGTGTTCATTGTTCAAAATTTTGATTATAATGCTTTTCTTTGATAATATTGTTGGACTTAAAGCTAATTATAAACTGGAGTTGGCTATTCTATGATAATATTATTCGACTTAAAGCTAATTATAAGTTGGAGGTGGCTGTTTTATGAGAAAATTATTTGACTTAAAGCTAATTATAAGTTGGAGTTGGTTATCGTGGTCATAAGGATTTGTCTAGAGTGCAGTAAAACTGTGGAAACTGAAAATTAGAGTCCTTTGTTTCTGATTTTACCTGTCTTCACTGCTACTTATGTTGTTCTTGTTCCCATTGTCACACTATTCGTTTCTCGCTTTCCTTCTACAGTTGCTAGCTTATTTATTGTAAGATTATTTACTATTATTAGACAAGATTATCTTGAAGATCTGTCTTATATATTTGCAACAAGTACTAAAATGTTGCAGATCAATTTTTGTTGATTCCAGGCTAAAAGGATGATAACCAGGAAAAGAACTGAAACAGTAAGGCTTTATTTTAAGTTCACATTGGCTTTTATCCTGCTTTTGCACAATTATCAGCCAGTTGCTGGTTGGTGGTTCTCTAAAGAGGCTCATGGGAATGATCATCAAGAAAGTCGAGGCCCGAAGGATATGATAGCAGAATTCTCTATGGAGCCTCTTAATAATCACAAGGGAATGAAATTGCTGGATAATGCCAGAAGAAGGGTGGTGTCCTCGAATTCTTGCTGGCAAAATGCCTATAGAAATCTGTTTGCAGGGTGTTCGGAGATTCTTGCTGGTGAGGAGATGAGGTCTAGATTTGCCTGGCATCTCAGTGATTGCTTTCAAAGGGATTCTGGAAGGACTGATTTTCCTTACTGTGATGTGAAATCTACCATGATGAGTTGTCGTAAAAAACTAGATGAGAGTGCTCATAAAGTCTATCTCGAGTTTTTTCTTGAAACCAACTCCATATGTCATCAATTACAGTAAGTACCATACCTGTCCACTTAATTTATCGATGTTTTGGTCTATCCTACTTATCATACTTGATCCTTTGTAGTCATCCTGTGTGATCAGGGCATAAATTTAACTAATCATTGTGTATTAATCAACTTTTCAAAAGAAGTTAATAGAATTGTGTGTTTCTGATGCCAGGGCTGATGCATTCAAGCGTCAAATGGAGAGGCTGGTAAATGAATTAAAAGAGAGTGCAGAAAATACACAAACCAAGATAGAGAATATAGAAGAGAGGGCAGATGAACTAATACAGAGCTCGAATCAAATTAAGGAATCTTTATCATTGGTTGATCTTCGTACCAACCAAGTGGCTCAGACCTTGAAAAGCGTTGGAGATGATGTGAATGTCGTGTTAACTAACACTGAAGCAGTTTATGAGCTATCTGCAGTGATAGCAACTTCACAAGGAGAACTTCGCGAAGGTCAAGGAAAGATGGTTGAAACAATTGAAGAGGGAATGATAATGCTTCGCGACTCTCACAACAAATTAGACCAGGACATTAGTCTCTTGGGAAGTAAAACGGTAGATATACAAAATCACATCATTAGGGTTGGGGATGCAATGTCGTCAAAAATGAATATTTTGCAAAGCACTGCTGAAGACATTGGGAATGTAACTGAAGTTACTCTCGACAGACAAAATGAACTTCTAGCCGGACAATCAGCAGCTGTTGAAGGTCTTCGCAGACTCAATGATTTTATGTCTCTATCACTTGAGGAAAGCAAGTAAGTTCCTTGAACGTAAAAATCAGATCTATAAAATATAAGAATTTTAGTACTAATCAAGTCATTTTCGTAATCTTTTCTGCAGGGTTATCATGCAACAATTAGCTGAATTTGGTCACAGGCAGCAGGAAGAGCTTTTAAATCGACAAAAACAGCTAGAACTAGCTCATGATCACTTGGTCGAGAATTCAGGGAAAATTTTGGAAGCTCAGGTAAGTAAGTTACTTAATAGATGTGTAGTTTAATTAGTGCATTCATCTTGATGTTATGTAAAGGTGTTTTTGTTGCTTTACAGGAAGCCTTTGAATCAAAGCAAGCAACCATGTTTCTTGCAATTGACAAGCTATTTGCTCTACACAATGCTATTCTTCTCGAATCCCGACTAATCAAAGCATTCATAGTGTACTCCATGGCAATTTTTGTCATCTACATGCTCACAAGTGCCAAGCAGACACACACAGTCAGACCTAGGCTTTATATGGGTATGTTTGTTCAACCTAGTTGCATCTTTACCTTAAGACTAGTCATTTGATTGTTTGATTTGTGCAGGTTTATGTGTTGCATTTTTGTTCGAATTTTTAGTGCTGAGGTATTGGACAAACACCATCATCGACCATTGTGCATGGAAAACAAATGCAGTCAGGCTAGCGTTTGCGATTTATGCTTTTTATCAGTATTCATCTGCAATTTATAACTACAGGTGAGACTAGAACTATAGTAAAACCTTTATCGTACAACTAAAAGGGTTTGAGTTTATAACATTAGGTATCTGACATAATACGAAATATGCAGGGACTACGAGTCTCTGAACTATCAGATGCTTTTAACACTAGTGGAGAAGTTCAATGTCATGCAGAAACAAAAAGAACTGTCACAGGACATAGACAGCGATGACGAATGGTCTGCATGGATTGACGCGGACTTGCCAGAAGATGCAGACAAATTGGAAGATCCCGATTTTATGATTCCAGAGGAAGTCGAAGAGAATTCAATTGTATCCTCTACCACTGCCACCAGATATAATCTACGCAGACGACATCGTTAGTAGTCTTCAGCACACAAGTTTATAGCACTGGAATACGAGGAGATTAGCAATTAAGATGCAATGTAGCAACTTCAAGATGGTTAAGTAACCTCTGGAGGATTGATGTACTCTGAAATGGTCATTACATGTATATTGCAATTTGATGATGAGAAAATTATATAGAAGCATGCTATTAATTCATTATCTAAATTATATTCTGCATTGTAAAGAGATTTTAGACCCTATATCCCAATTTCCGCAAGTTATGAATGCAGCTTTATTCAAATGCCCACCAAGCTCCTTTATCAACACATTATGTTTGGTCAGCCAATCTTCAAACTGTAGTATAACTTTCCTAAATGTAATTGCTGTCTCATGCCAGATACTAGTAATACCATATTTCCCAAACTGCTGTTACCGTTCTACTCGTGACCACGGTTTTCTGGAGGTTTTAGCATCAATCATCAGAACAGGAAGTTCAAGAATCTCAAAGTTTCCCTGCAAATGAGCAAAAGACAAATAGTCAAAATGTTGAGGCTGCACATTCTTCAGATCAAAACACTTTGAATTGAGCTCCAGAAAACTATGTGTGCGTATTTGTGTGGGCGCCTTTTGTTAGCAATCTTGTACGATAAAGACATTGTTATATATATATATATATTGAATATATAACTACTTCACAAAACATTGTTAATTCTTAAATCACATAAGCATATGAGAATTAACAATTAAATTAGGAGAAGGGTTTGAGAAAACAAACAGAGATTGGATTTAATCTCGAGTCCAGAAAACTGTCTCCTTAAAGCAGTTTCGCCCCGCACCATCCGTGTTTAGCGACCTGCTTCCCAGGATAAAACGAGATACTAGTATAATCGATAGATCGAATATACTCTCAGCGAACTTGAACTGAGCCCGAGAACTATCACCGGAATATTGGAAAAATTTAAGACTAAAGAGACCGAGAATGAAAGAGATGACTCTTATTTCCTCGACTTAATAAAACTGGTGCCCTAAGACTCTATTTATAAAGAGAGGCTTGAAAGGACTTGTTTTTCTTTTCGATGTGGTACATGGTATTTATAAGAAAAACTAAGGAATAGGTTTGTGCTACTCTCGATGTGGTACAAAACCACTTTTCATATTAAAAGGTAAAACTTTGGAACATCAGTTCTCATTCACCTTTTACTCATTTTGAGCGTGTTAATATGCGTTGGAATCCCCTCGAAGAGAAGAATACGTTCCAATAAATACACACCACTAACACATAATGTGTCTCACTCATATAGAGTCTCAAAATGATTGACAACTTAGTCTAAAATACTAAGTTTGTCCAACAATCCCCCACAAATGAGATTGATGGTCCAGTAGCACGCACCATATAGACAGACAGACGCGGAGCTTGACTTGGTGATAGTTCCGGCGGTCGGATATAGCATACGATAGGTAGAGAATGCTCCTTGAACCTTCGCTCGAATAAGTATATCGACTTTACTGGTAGACAGTATGACGCGATGTCCTTGAACTGTTCGACCGTTTGTGTAAACGATGACATACTCATCACTATAACTTTCCTGACTCATTCAGTTCTCATGATTATGTCCATTTTGGCCCTGGAACATCGTCCTGGTTCTGCAAGAGTTTCTAAAGAATTGTGCCTCGCAATTCTCCTTTGAAGCGGCCATACTTCTCTCTTACATAGGTGATCTTTATCTTATAGAGTAACCCGCATTTACTTAACCGAATATTATGTATTCAAACTTGAAATCCCTGTATTCGTCAAAGATCATTAAAAGCATAAAGCTTAACCTCGTACCTTACGGGTCTCACTGTTTCATCATCATAGAAATAGGCCAGGGGTTACCCCCACAGTGATTTGGTCATCATGATTTAGTTGTCCCATTGAACCAAGTTCTTGGGATCTCCAGTCAGCAAGGTTGGGTGTCCACCATGACGCCGTTAAGCAATAGGCAAGGCCCATTCCTCTCGATGATTTGACAACTATCTCTCGGTCTAACTAGATTCCCTTGGCTTAAACAGATTCGCTCAGTTTAACCATCTGGTTAGTGGATCCAAACATTATCATTTAACTTTACATAGTCAATCATGATAATTCTCGTTGAGAATAGTTGTTTAATGGTATTATGTCCTCATCATAGATGTGAGACATACCATTTCATACACAATAATGTGATCTCCCAATTTGCATATTGATTACACGATATATGCATATTGAAGACACATTTTCCTTGTCATTTAGGAATATCCTTACAAAGTGGCTACTCGGCCTTTTAACTGCATTTATTTTATGCACCAGACTCGTATTCCATCATGAATCGAGCTAAGTTTAGGATTTCCATGACACGGCTGCTAAGTGTGAAATGTATTCTCGAATGACTTTTAAGTTCTTAAAGTCAAATATCTAATTTACATACTATATTCACATAGTACAATTAGATATCTTTCGTATTGCAGTCCAAGCTAACGAGCACATATCATACACTTTAAATCTCATTGCAATCACTTCCAAGTGACCAATTTCCATTGTACTCGTGTATCTACCCAGTTTACCAACTGTGTAGCCTATGTCTAATTTTGTACAATTTTAAAAAGTACAACAGACTTGCAATCCTTCTTGAGAGATCCTTGTTCATCTACGCTTGGATATATATAAATCCATTCCAGCTATGACAACTTTAGCTTCGTTGACCTCTTCAAAATTCACATCACCAACATGTGACATGTATCATCTAAAACTTTTAAAGTCACGAAGATTGTAATCTTCAAATCAAAACTTTTCAATCTCATCAAGATTTTCAGAGATGATCCTCTTGTCATTACTTCTCGTAATGATCAGATCACTCACATGCAATCAATTATGACTTGCATATCATGTGTAAATAACACATGCACACTTGTCAATTCTCTGATTTTGAATCAGTTTGACATCTCATATTGACATATTTCATATTTGTGAAATAACTTTACTAGTTATTACTTAAGGCTTCACTTGTTATTGATATTACCAGATTTTAGCGTCCCAAAAACCAGCAATTTCAGTTTGCATCATTACCGAGTTTAAGCGTCCTTAAACTGGCAATCATTATTCACATAGCAACCAATATTGAGCGTCCTCAAAATGGCAACCATGTCATTTATTTGAAGCCATTGCTTATCATAGCAATATCAAATTTAATATGCCATTATTTCGTGTCAATGTTGTTTCACTCAACATGATCACCGAAAATACAGATTTTCTACTCTTGTTTTATCTAGAGCAACCCTCGGGTTCACGTAAATAGATATTTCTCCAAATATCTATTTAGAAAGACCATCTCAATGTTCATTGATGTACTTTTAAATTTCACAATACGATAATTTTAGTATCATCTTAATGAACCTTATTCTCAAAACTCGAGAATATTTCATAAATTATATAAGGTCATCACTTTCGACTGTAATATTTTTGTATCAGTCTGACCTTATACTTCCTTCAGACCCAGATATATTTTCCCAATTTAAAAATTCATTTGGGTCCTAATGCTTCTATCTCGTAAGAAGATCTATATATTTTTTTAAACAAGATTCTGTCAAACAGAACCACTCTCTCTATTTCTTAACATCCTTTCCCCCACAAAGGACATAGAGAGAACATGCACAATCCATTTTCTAGTACACGTGCTAGAAAATCTTGATTTATTGACTCTCAGTAATAGTCAAATTTTCTCTTGATATATTCACTTATCAAGAAATTATAAATGAAGCGCATTGCTTCTATTAAATTTACGAGTTCACCTTCAAGCAAATTATCAAGACATTCGGGACTAGCAATTATCCAAGTCTTTTGCTCTCTGCAGGTTCATCCTCACATTCATCCAATAACTCGTAAGTTCATTTAGATGACTTTTAATTACAGATCTACTAGGATCTACTAGCTTATCGCATAAGCATTCCTAAACTCTGTAATAGTATTCTTACGAATCTCAAAAATTAGATTCATATATCGGATATTATTAGACTCAACCATTGTCTATGTATCCATCCAAAATATCTCAATTGATTTTGGATCTCATGCTACCAACAGAGGTATTGATATCAAGTTTCGAGATACCCCCACATTTCAATTATTTTCAAGAATGTTTCATTACATTCCACTATTCATAGAAAATTCAATAATTTTCTATTTTAGATACCCCCACAATTTTAATATTTTACAGAATGTCAGAAAATATTCCAAAACTAATAGGAAATTTAATTATTTCCTTCTGTGGTATCATGTTTAAGGAACGATTAGCCCTTCGTAACTAATATCCTCAAATTCAGTGATAGTCTGAGCTGATCACAATCGTTTTGCATCTTTTTCAGAGCGCAACTCAAGTCTGCATCTACTCCATTTATATAATGCGAGTAAGGTGCAACGACCTCATGAATATTCACGTTGCAAACAGAATTTGCCCGGTGATTATTCATCATCAAACTTATTCACAGCCATCTTAATTATCTGTATTAAGTTGGATTTACCCTTGAGTTTATAGAGCACACATCTCTCTATTTAGCTTCAATATTGACTCGACTACGAGTACGAGTGAAAAATGTTTTACTATCAAACTAGACAGTAAACACGTATCGTGTCACTACCTCTCATCTGAGCAGGTTTTACGTTATTCATTAAAACCTATAAGATTTTAATATCATGTTAAAAGAACTTCCCGTAGTTCTTATCATTAAAAATTCAATTACCGAATTTCTCGAAAATATTTACATGGTTCACACGAACCTACATTTATGGCTCACCTACTGGTACAACCAGAAAAGGCCCAAGGAAGAACATAAATCTCCAATAAACCCACATTCAGTGATCCTTGATCAACTGATGCGTTAGGGTTAACAACTTTTCGGATTCTCTCCAAAGTTCAGCATAAATACTGATATCAATATTCGCCGTATTAAGTATCACATGGATCACTATAATAGGCTCGTGTGTCACTGCCGCAGCAGACCGACACCAACACGTGAAATTACTATTTAACTGGAGGAAAAATCCAACCAGAAAAATATAATTTATGTGCCGACCCATAACCTGTACTCCAGGCCCATTAGGTTTTTTAATGTGGAGAATCCTGAGCAATTGTAAATCTGGTTCACTTCAGCTGCCCACCTCGTCACATTATTTAACAACAAACATGTTACTGCATTCTATCCAGTATTACAAGTTTGTGATATAACTCCATTATTAAAGATTAAACAATAATAATTGATGCCTTATCATCACTCAACAATGATTAAAAAATTAATCACCAAATAATCAAGTTCCATCATGAAGGGTCACATTTATGTAGCCATATCATTTAATTGCATAGCAATATCATGTTATGAACTTGCAAACATGCATGTAAACTATAGCATATATGATTCTTGTATCAGTGTACTAATAATTCCAAAATCAATTCAGAATTAAGAAATCAATCACCATGTTAACAAAACATAATAAGCTATCCATTAATAGCAAAAACATGGACGAATTATAAATTTGGGTTTAATCTACCAATTTATAATGATCAACCCGAAAGAGATGTCACCAAATATGTCCACTTGAATATAAGTTGATCATAAATCAATAACCATTAAAGCATCAATAGCCTTATAAGAAACCAATTATCCAACAACTTTGTGCTTACTTTTGCCTCGTACCTGTTATGCTTAAACAAAGCACCACTTAAAATCAAATTTATATTAATTTCAAGCACATGGCAACAAGTGATCAAAGAAATTAACGCACTAAATTTAATTTAATTAATGAGGCAAATAATGGCCACTCATATACCCATAAATAAATCCAATTTAAACAATCAAATTGACTTTTGCGTCTACTCACAAGAAAGTATGAAAATTGAAGAAAACTGCTTTAAGATTGTTAGCAATCTTGTACGATAAAGACATTGTTATATATATATATATTGAATATATAACTACTTCACAAAACATTGTTAATTCTTAAATCACATAAGCATATGAGAATTAACAATTAAATTAGGAGAAGGGTTTGAGAAAACAAACAGAGATTGGATTTAATCTCGAGTCCAGAAAACTGTCTCCTTAAAGCAGTTTCGCCCCGCACCATCCGTGTTTAGCGACCTGCTTCCCAGGATAAAACGAGATACTAGTATAATCGATAGATCGAATATACTCTCAGCGAACTTGAACTGAGCCCGAGAACTATCACCGGAATATTGGAAAAATTTAAGACTAAAGAGACCGAGAATGAAAGAGATGACTCTTATTTCCTCGACTTAATAAAACTGGTGCCCTAAGACTCTATTTATAAAGAGAGGCTTGAAAGGACTTGTTTTTCTTTTCGATGTGGTACATGGTATTTATAAGAAAAACTAAGGAATAGGTTTGTGCTACTCTCGATGTGGTACAAAACCACTTTTCATATTAAAAGGTAAAACTTTGGAACATCAGTTCTCATTCACCTTTTACTCATTTTGAGCGTGTTAATATGCGTTGGAATCCCCTCGAAGAGAAGAATACGTTCCAATAAATACACACCACTAACACATAATGTGTCTCACTCATATAGAGTCTCAAAATGATTGACAACTTAGTCTAAAATACTAAGTTTGTCCAACACCTTTATCCATAATAGTGCAGCAACCCTGAGCGAAATACAAACACAGAGGTTTTCTAGGTGTAGTTGCCTTAAAAACATCAAAAGAGTCCCCCAAATTTTGAATCTTCATGAAAGCTGTATTCTGTAATTGAAACCGTTACAGAGATCTTCAAAGTGTATAGAGATGTTTGTATCGCGATGTAGAATGACTTATCAATATCTTCACCTCTCTACATGTGTAAGTGACTTGTCGATATCTTCACTTCTCTACATGTGTAAGTGACTTGTCGATATCTCCACTTCTCTACATGTGTAAATGAGTTGTCGATATCTTCACTTCTCTACATTCATTTTGACTTGTAGACATTTCCATATCTCCGCATGCATTTTGACTTCTCGATAGACAATGTGAATTCTCTATAAGTGAGATGACTTCTCTACGAGAGAAATGACTTCTCTACAAGTCAAATTGACTTCTTGATATACTTATGATATTCCTTGATGTGTGACTTTTTGACATTTGACTTGGAACATTTTTCAATATACAACATTATTCTTCACCAAACTGTTTATCTTCATTCTGAGGCATGATCTGATCTTCTTCCAGAGATTTATTCCTAGTTTTTTTTTGAATATCAATAGCATTAAAACAAACTCCAATTATAGTAGGAGTGGACTCTTAAAAGTCTAACGAAAGAACACGAGACCAAACAAAACCAAACTGCCACCAGGGAAATAAGACACTTGCTTAACCTAACATTCAAGGACACTACAATCTAGACCTAGAACAACAACAACGACAACTAATAAATAAATTAAAAGAGACACCAACAACTCCTTCAGCAACACCAACGACTTAAATTCTTGAACTGAAAACACAACCAGCGAAATCAAACATCTACCATCACCATGTTATGAAATCGATTAGAATAGATCAAACAAATTGTCTTCATCTTCCTCTGAGTCGGCCAAAATCTTTTCTTCAAACATCACATCCTGCATCTGAGGCTCTTTATTCTGAGCACCAAGAGGCTGGAACACCAAGTTCTCCATGAAAGCATCTGTCAAAATCCCATCACCATCCTCCAAAATTTCATCAAACACCTCTTGTTCTTCCTGAATCATGGGAGCTTCTACAAACTGAGGTCCATGAGGACCTAGTCCCATGTCAAGATCCATAAGCTCAGCCATGCGGCTAATTGGCTCACAGAAGAAATACAACCCATAGAAAAGTTCTCCTCCCAGGATAGACAGATAAGTGGCCAGAGTGTTCCTGGGAGAGTACTAGACGGAAAGAACAAGTCCAGTAAGGGTTCCTAAGAACAGTCAGAATCTGATATATTAGATCATCATAATGAGGATGCAGGTAGAGGTGAGCAAACTGGATAGCACCGTAAGCCTGAATGTTATTAGTCTCAATAATGACTGATTTAGCACCTTCAACGAAAGCTCTACGAAGCCCTACTTGCACTGCCCACAATTGAGAACCCAAACTTGTTAAACCTGGAATCGCTCCAGCAATACAGTTAACATGGCCACCATCCGAAACTCTCGAAACCACTCCAATGCCATTCATGTTACCATTAGGCATTGGAGCTGCAAAAGCCTCACTGTGCACATTTACTTTGAGAGTGCCAAAGGGAGGAGGTACCCAATTTACAGCCATGAAGGTAAAAGGAAAAGAAATAAGAACTAAAGAATGCTAGAAGAGAGAGGCTGGGAATGAGTTCTTTGAATAGCTCAGTTGCTGTTTATATAGCCAACTTACTACTGAGCATGCAAAAATCCCATATTTCCCATGCAAATATTGTAGATATCAAAGCAACTAAGCTGCAGAGCTATAATTACTGTTCCTTGGCACATAGAGCACCAGTCTAACCTCTGTTTTAAGCTGCCCAATCCTAACGTCCTGGTAAAACCAAAAGTAATACTACTGTTATACATATAAAATATCATACTTTTTTCCATAATCCCCAAAAGTTGATTTAAAACCATCCGTGGATTAATTTCACCCTCTCTCCCCTCCTTAGCAAAATCATCTGCTACATTATTCCAATAACGTTTAATGTAATTAATTTTAATCCAAGGGAATGATTTAATCAAAAATACCAACTCTTTCTCTCTCTGATCAACTTCAACATTTCCCGCCTTTAATAAATCTATCTTTTCTGACAATAAATTTAAATCTATATAGATTGTTGATCGAGAAAATTTAAATTTATCTCCCAAGATCCTCCAGACATGCATGCAGGCTGCGAACTCAGCATCAAAAGTATTAGAAACTATAACTGGTCCAGAGAAAACATATATTATGGCTAGAGATATAGATACAATCATGCCTCAAATACCAGCTTTACCACTTTGAGCATTCTAAGATCCATCTGCAAATGCTATAATCTCTTGATCCTTGAAGAGATTAAAGAAGAAAATGGATTTACTATGAGATAAACAATTATGCATGGCTTGTACAAGATCAATAAACCATAACCCTGCATCTTCAAACGAAAATAACAAAAATGTTATCTCATGGAATTGCTATCTTCAAACTCTGATATAACTTTCCTAAATGGAATTGCTATCTCATGTCAGATACTGGTAGTACTATAGTTCCAAAAATGCTGTTTGGTAGACCGTTCAAGTCCTGACCATGATTTTATGGGCCTTATAATTCGGTAGAAGAAATCAACAAGCTCCAAGGTCTTAGCATCAATCATCAGAATAGAAAATTCAAGAATCTCAAAATTTTACTGTAAATGAAGCACAAGAAAATAGTCAAAATATTAAGGCTGCACATTCTTCAGATCAAAACACTTTGTATCGAGCTCCAGAAAACTGTGTCTGTGTGGACGTCTTTATTCATCATAGTGCAGCAACCCTGAGCAAAATACCAACACAGAGGCTTCCTAGGTGTAGTTGCCTTAAAAACATCAAAAGAGTTCCCCTAACTTTGAATCTTCATGAAAGTTGTATTCTGTAATTGAAGTTGTTATGGAGATCTTCAAAGTGTATAGAGATGTCTGTATCGCGATGTAGAATGACTTGTCGATATCTTCACTTCTCTATATGTGTAAGTGACTTGTCGATATGTCCACTTCTCTACATGTGTAAATAACTTGTCGATATTTCCACTTCTCTACATGCATTTTGACTTGTAGACATCTCCATATCTCTACATGCATTTTGACTTCTCAATAGGTAATATGACTTTTATATAAGTGGGATGACTTCTCTATGAGATAAATGACTTCTCTACAAGTCAAATTGACTTCTTGATATACCTCTCGATATTCCTTGATCAGTGACTTCTTAACATTTGACTTGGAACATTTTTCAATCTACAACATCATTCTTCACCAAGCTGTTTATCTTCATTAAGAGGCATGATCATGTTTGATCTTCTTCTAGTGATTTATTCCTAACTTGTTGGTTGTTTACTGAAAAATACTCCGGTTTAGTCTTCTTCAGCATTTTTACAGACTCAAGAAATACCATTACATATTACATTAAAATTACAAGTCAACTAAATATTGGGACTGTCAATACGACTCAGTCTTATCATATTAAAACATTGTTATATTAAGGCATGTCTTGCACAACACCTTATATTATCCTAAATATATTATCATCATTCTTAATATTCTCCTAAAGTTTGTACAACATCTTCCCTTAAGATTTTTGAAATCAATTTACCATCATAATATTATACTAAAACTTTTTTTTATCGTAGGTAACCCACAGCCGCTACCCTTCGGGTGCGCTGGGTAAACCCTACCGGCTCATGCAATACCCCTACGAGCTCACTCAATAACGTACAAACCACTGTGGGATTCGAACCTATGACCAAGTGGATAGTTATCCCCTCTTTAACCAACTGAGCCAACCCTTGCGGGCCTACAACTTTTACTTTATCTTTAAATCAACTTATCATCAAGATATTCTCATAAATTTCATTTTTAATATCACTAGTTGATAACTCGTGCCAAGCACGAGCCGAGTTAATTTATTTAAATAATTTTTAAAAATCATAACAGTATGGGTGTTATGTCAAAATTTTTAATTTTTACTCAGAAAACCCAATTTAAATTATCTAGTGGTCAGAACGATTGCCCAAAATATCCACTAAACACGAACTTGGGTAATACATCTTCTATATATCTAGGCATAAACATTTCGAACATGCATGTTTTTATAATTTTCTTTTAATATATGATACACATGTTGACCAAACTCAAAACTTTTATTGCAATTGTCACGCATAAGAAACATGTGTATAGTTCAAATAAAATATTAGTATGCATAAGTTGATCGGTATTTTAACCACTATTCCATGCTAATATGTATTTTCGGGCATCCAGTTCTAAAAGTGGGGTAGTCCGTGCATTTTCTTATTATACATCACCATTATAATCTAAATATATTATTTATTACGATATAATTGATTATTAAAAAAATTACAATTACAAATATAATTCTAATAATCAGATTAATTTATTAAAAAATAATTTAGAATTATACAAATTATATGAATCTAGATTTGAAATAAAGCTAAGGAGAAATCAGAATTAAATGTATTGTTAATTTTTTTTATTTACAATTAATTTAAGAAAAGTAAAAAATTGTAATATACATGTGATAAATACATTTTTTGCATTAGAATTATAATAAAAAATATTATAATAATATAATTTCAGTAATTTTATTAATTCATAAAATAATACTATAGAGTTTTATAGAGTCATATCGGAAGTAGGCTTATCGAGCTAAAATAAAAATAGGGATTATTACAATACGATTTTAACAATTTAGTTATATTTTATTAAATTTAAAATAATATAGGGTTGTATCAGAAATAGGATGATTGGAGTGAAACCAAAATATGAGTTAAACAAAAATAAGGTGATATAAAATTTGGGACCGTTTAAAAAAGGAGTTTCTCTTATAGGTACGATATTTGTGTTATGATTATAATAAAAAATTATAATTATTATACGATTTCAAAAAAGTTATTATTTCATTAAAATATACTATTGAGTCATATGAGAAATATGATTACTGAGTTGAAATCAATATAAGAAATGATACATATAATATTATAAGTCATATAGAAGTAGTAGAAGAATAAAAATTATACATTTAGAGTTATAATAAAATTTAAAAAGGGTGAAATAAAAAATTGATGAAATAAAAAAAAATTGAAACCAAAGTACCACTTAAAAAAGTGTTTCACTTATTAATAAAGCTTATTAATTATAATAAAAAAAGATTATAATTATAATACGATTTCAAAAATTTTGTTATTTCACTAAAATATACTATCAGTTCATATGAGAAATAGGATTACTGAGTTGAAATCAATATAAAAATTGCAATTAAAAAATGCATAAAATAATACATATAATATTACAAGCAATATAGAAATTAAAGAAGAATAACCTAATGATACTTAGAAATCAAGAAGTATAATAAAATAAAATTCTACTAATTATACTAAATCAAACGGCTAAAAATAATATATTTTCAAATATGAGTCTGCTACAATATCTATATTTTTTTATATGGAATTAGGATGATTTGGGTTTTGTTTAAAAATCAAGTAGTAAAATTACAATAGAATTCTAATAATTATATGAAAAATGCATATGATTCAAAAAGGCTAAAAAAATATAAACGGGATTAGGAATAAAGACATGTAGAAGTAAAATATATACATACATGAATAAAGGGTGTAATCAAAAGTTTTAGTAGAATTAAAAGACATACAAATGTAAAATTTATAAGATATACATGAGTGAATAAGTGAAACCAAAAGTTGGTGGTGCCAAAAATTGGTGAAACCAAAATTAATACTTGTGTACCACTTACAAAGGGAATTAAAAGATATACAAATGTAAAATTTATAAGATATACATGAATGAATAAGTGAAACCAAAAGTTGGTGGTACCAATAATTGGTAAAACCAAAAGTAATACTTGTGTACCACTTAAAAAGGGGTTCGATTATTAATATAGGTTATTAATGTGTACAACTTAAAAAGGGAATTAAAAGATATACAAATGTAAAATTTATAAGATATACATGAATAAGTGAAACCAAAAGTTGGTGGTAACAAAAATTGGTAAAATCAAAATTAATACTTATGTATCACTTAAAAAGAGATTTCGCTTATTAATAAAGGTTATTAATTTCTCATTTTTCTCCTAAAATCAACTTATTATATTAAATTTTCCTCAAAATTTTCTTTTAATTTTTAGCCTATGAAATATTACAAAGACGGGTATTTATAATTATTTATCATCATTTATAATATTCTCCTAAAATTTATACATCTCAATTAAAATTTTTGAAATCAACTCATCATCGTAATATTCTCCTAAAACTTTTACTTTCTCTTTAAATCAACTTAATATTCTCCTAATTGGTCTAAAATAATTCAAAATTTCCCGATTGATTAACTGCATATCTCGTTAAACTCACGTTTTATATGATAAGTAAAGGAAGGATATGTATGGAAATAGGATATTTATAATCTGATTGGTTTATTTTTCAGGTATGACCTCCCATTGATTAAAATTGAATAGAAAATAAAATTTTCTGATTAGTTAACTGCATATCTAGTAAGACCCAGAGGAGGAATACATATGGAAATAATATATTTGTAATCTGATTGGTCTATTTTTAAAATATGTCTCCCATTAGTTAAAATTGAATGGAAAATATGTGATTGGTTAACCTAATACTATGGTTAACTAAGGTATTATAAAAAGTATTATTTTTTACGATTAGTTTTCTTGATAATAAAAAATAAACTAAACTAAACATACCCAGTATATCCCGCTTAGCGCAGGGTCTGGGGACGGTAATATGTACGCAACCTTACCCTCGTTTCAACGAATGAAGAGATTATTTTCCGAAATACCCTCAGCTTGCGTGTGCGTGTAAAGTTACGATAAAATGTAAAAAGAATAATAAAATACAACACATGGTTTGTGGGTGCATGTTAAAATACATAAAAAAGTGAAAAGAATAATAAAAAGTGAAAAGAACAATGCAACGTATACACAAAAATTAATATCAACTCTAGACAAACAAAAAAAAAGATTGGAAATAAATCTTAACCTATAATATTATTCACATGGGACCTAATTATTTATTGCTTGTTGCTTGGATCATCCACGAGTTGTAGACTTCGGATTTGATTTCGTGAATCGGAGTATAGATTTTAATTAATTGAAAGAGTTTGATTGCAAAAATAGGTTACCAACACTTTTGATAATTGAACGAACAAATAATTTTGGCCTTTTAACACCGGATGAAAACTTTAAAATGTCAAAATTAATCGTTATATATTATATAGCCCTAGACCTGGCAATGCCCCGTGTCGTATACAAACATTTCGTGTACATTCGTGTTTTCGTGTACCAAACCTTAAACCCAAACCCAACTCGGATTTGCATTCGTGTACCAACTTGGTGACACTAACCCGAAACTAATATTTTCATGCTTACCCACTTTAGTACACTAAAGTACACAGATTTATATACGAAAAATATTAATTGTTAAAAAATGTAATAGATAATTAAATGATTAAATACTCACTCACGTAGTAAAAGAACAATAAAATATATTTTAGTATTTACAATTATATATATGTTATTTTGAATAGTTAAATTCACATTTAGTATTTAGTATATACTAGTAGATAACCTGTGCGAAGCACGTGCCGAGATCAAAATATCAATATTTAATATATTAAATTTCTTATTATTAGCTGAATTTGTATAAATTTACAATTGGCGCTAAATTAGCATTCTGGAGGTATGAACCTAGATATTACAATGTATATACGATTTTGTTTATATAAAAACAATATAAATATGTGGTATATAAGAATCAAAAAACGGGTAAAATATTACATATAGAATTATAAGTCATATATGAATAAAAAAGAATAAAAATGGTATATTTAGAGCTATAGCAAGATTTAAAATTGGAGGAAACCAAAAGTTCGTAAAACCGAAAAGAGGTGAATCCAAAGTATCCCTTAAAAGATGATTTCCTTATTAATTAATAATAACACTGTTAAAAGGATTCCATTTTATTATTTTAATAAAAAATAAAAAAGAATTCTACGAAAAATAGAAATATCGTAATTATAATATGATTTCAATCTATATTTTGTTAAAAAATAACATGGAACTCTACATGAAAGAGAACTATAGGGGTGAAACCAAAATAAGGCGTAATCGTACTAAGATGAAACCAAGTACACTATCAAAAAATAATTTGGAGTTCTACGAAAATAGAATTGTAATCATATTACGGTTTAAACAATTTTATTATTTTCTAGTGGTGAAACCAAAATACAATTTTTTATAATATTCATACCATTTTATTAAAATGGAATTCTACCTACAAATTAAAAAATTCTAAATTAAAAAATTTCAATTTAAACACTGGTCTATTTACTTGGTCGTGGTTTATATTTCTCGGAACCTATTTAGTTGAGCCAATTTATGAACTTAATTATTTTAAAATATAATTAAAAATAGGATTTAAACCTATAAAAATAATAATAAAAATTATGGCTTATAAAAAATTCAAAAATGAGTAAAAATAATACATATACAATTATAAGTCGTATAGAAATAAAAATGGATAAAAATAATACACTTGGAGTTATAAAAGGTGAAACCAAAAGGTGGTGTAACTAAAAAATAATTGAATATGTTTCGTTTATTAATAAAGAATAACGGGTAAAAACAATATATATATTGTAGAATTATAAGTCATATGGAAACAAAAAGGATAAAAATATTACACCTAGAGTTACACCATGAATCATAAAAACAAAAAAACAAAAGGTGATAGAACCAAAAAATAAGTGAAAACAAAGTATCACTTAAAAAAAATTAATTAACTAAGAAAAACGGGTAAATATAATATATATATATATATAGAATTATAAGTAATATAGGAATAAAAAGGATAATTATAATACAATTAGAGTTAGACTTATAACATAAATCATGAAAAGTGAAATAAAAAGGTGTTGGTACCAAAAAATAAGTGAAATCAAGTACAATCTCAAAGGAGGTTTCGCTTATTAATAAAGGTTAGGTTATTAATATGTATATTATATATTTTTAGAAATTTAATTATTTATTTATTCCGTGTACTTTTCTCTAGGTCATGTACTTATATTGGAAACCAAACCCAACACTAATTATATACATACTAATTATATTCATATTTTTTCGTGTTTGTGTTTTGTTCGTGTACCAAAAATTTCTAATTCAAACACGGATAATATTTAGTACCGTGTTCACGTTATCTATGTAACACACCTGTAAATTACTTCACATGTTTTAAACCGTATATTTACAACATTGTGTATAGTGTATACATATTCTTATGCAATACTCTTCAATATTTCATCTCTCCCTCTCTCTCTCTCTCTCTCGTATTCCCTGAACTCCACCATGGTGTTGACAGACAAGGTACAATTCTAACCCAGTCTCTACATACTTAGCTCATGTATGTATTTATGTTACAACTTACAAGTAATAGATGTATTTTAGTTAGTTTCCATGTTCATGTTATGATTTTCTTGCATCTGCAACTTCTGAGTTCTGACCCACTTTACTTCTGTCTCATGTTGTTTATCTCAACTGAGTTTACTATTATTTTCCTATTTTTTTATGTCTTTCTGATATATTTGTATTGTATGTAATACATAACATGTACAATTTTATGTACACAGTGTTTTTCTTGTATAACACAATTTTATGTTCGTTGCTTTGAGGTGTTTAATTGAAGGAGATCGCATTGGACTTTAATTAGTGAATTTAAGATAATGATTTAATGTACATGGACGGTTTTTTATTGTTAATTAATTACATACGCATACCAGAAAACGAACTTTTGACCTCACGAGGGACAAGAGCTCAACCACTGCACCATCATTCGTTGGCAATGGACGATTTGTTTTTGTTGAGCTGTTCATGTGATTTTTGGCATTGATTTGATTTAGTTTGGCTGTCTCTTTTTTTTAAAAAAAATTAGAGTGTGATTTAATGTTGATTGTTTGATTATGATTCTGGATTTTGAGTTGGTTTCCATGTTCAATAATGGATCTGGGTGAAAATTATAGTCCTACTCTTTTCCAGTGATGATGTAGCATGAGCCATGTATAATTAATAATAAAAAATCATGACTCGTTGCATTCAATGTAGCAATTGGATTTATCATTGTGCTTAACGTAATGTATATTTTAAAAAGCAAGGAATGCTGACTTGAGTCAAGATGTTGATTAGGGACCAAATTGATATATTAGCTGCAACTAATCGTATTTTTGATGTTTAAATCCAGTTAAGAAATTTGTGAAAGGATGTACACTATGCTGTTCTGGTAAATAAAATTCGAACATTTTCTTTCTTTGTATGCTTTTCATGTTATCTTTACTTTTACATAATACTATATGTTAGTGTTATATACTCCGAATGAGAACCAATTTGGGAACCAATAAGTTTTGTATCATAATCTATGTTTGGTTTGTAATAAAAAAATTATTCATTAATATTTTGCAACTAAAGTGGTTCTTCGTAGAGCCCAAATATATTTTTAGTTATCATAAATTATTATTATTATTATGTTAATAAAATTACAACATACATGTGTATTTCTTTCCAATATAGTGGGCAAGTGTGTTTGGAAATGGTACTTGCTACTCTTTGGCAAAAATTATAATGCTCATGTGCACATGCTCCTTGATCCTCGTATTCTTGTAACCAAACTAAACAGAGGGTCATGTTAGACTAAAACATGTAAAATGGGCAACCCCCTGTTTTGGTTTAGTGTTAGTCTTGTTGGTGCTGCTCGAATGACAAATTAGTTTGTTCCTTTTAAGGGCATCTCTTAACCGGAGATTTGTCCACCTTTTATGTTTCAAACAGGGTGAGTTTGTGTGCTAAGATTGAAATAAAAACGACATTGTAGAACTTCTAGACTTATGTTGCTCAGCTTGTTATCTGGTGAAATTTACTGTAAGTGTTGGACGTGTGTTGTTCAAAATGTTAAAAGTGGCATGTAGAACCAACATTGCATTTCATGCTTATCTCTATGCCTAATTAACTCATTGATATATTGAGCGTTAATGTTGTCCTCCTTTTTTAAAGAGATGATGTCTTGTTTATTTTAACTGCATAGGTATTTAAATTTGGACTCATTTGGTAAGAAGTAAAATCTAGCTACTGTATCTTTGGTCCTATAGGTGTTAACTTTTGCTTAGTATAAAGGCAGTGCTTACTATTGAATTTATCGTACTGTATCATCTTAGGTTTTCTACTAGATACTGTATTTCGCTTCTGCATAATTTGACAACAGTCAGCAATATACATCAGATGGTGTCACCTGAAGTGAATCAGAATGGGGATAATATTGACAATATATCTACTCAGCAGTTGCTTCCTATAGATTCTTCTTTTGCATGTGGTGTCTTTGGGGAATCAAAATTGCTTCCTCGTTTTGGTGATGAATACCAGGCTCAAATTCCAGCTCTTATCACTGGACCGGAGTATGATAGCTATTTGAAGACGCTAGTTGATGCTGAAAAAAAAGATCACATTGCCTTTGATTTTTGGCTGGGATTGTCGGTACCAGTCACGTGGACCAATTATGTCAACAAGGCAAACGAGAATTTTAAAGATACAAAGCAAGGCTTTTCTATTCAATCAACTACTGCACCTTCGATATTTGCAAGTGTCAAAAAGACTATCGATTTATACCAGGGGTCTTCTTATTCTTTGGTTCCTGAGGTTTGTGGTGATTCGTGGAATGACATTGAAAAGACAAGCTTTCTCCTAGGAGTTTATATCTTAAAGAAGAAGTTTGTGCATTTGAAAAGATTTATTGGAAGTAAAAAGATGGGCGATGTATTGTTATTCTACTACTCAAAGTTTTATAGGTCCGGTGAGTACAATAGATGGTCAACATGCCGCAAAGGAAGAAGAAGAAAGTGTGTATCTGGCAAATTGTTAATTAGTGGTTTGAGGCAACAGGAACTATTATCTCGTCTGCTTTCCCGGGTGTCCGAGGAATGCCAAAAAGCACTAGTAGAGGTAATGCATCAACTACTTTCTCTGTGTTCTACTTCTTATTAGAAATTGTCAGTTTTTAGGAATTTAAATACCCACACAAATTTATATCCTGTCAACTGAAGGACATATTATGCAAAATTCTGCAGCTCACAAAATCTTCTTTTGGACTAGGCACAGCAATGGACACCCTTAAATATTATTTACATAACTTAGGTTTTTTGTTGCTGTTGTTTCTAGGTCAGATATTTTCTTTAAAATTTTCACGCAAAAGCTTTTGTTACACTTATTGTATGTAATTACTGCAGTGCACTCGTAGATTAATAGGCATTTCCCAGATACTTATTTATGTATAATCTGTAACTTGAAATTTTTACCAAACTGCTTCATCTAGTTAAAAAACATTCTGATGGTTTTGTTGTAAATCATCATAGAATTTTTTGTTGCCCAAGTAGAATCAAATATGTTGTAATTAACACGTGCCGGAGTTTGTGCACGGGCTACAGATATCTTGGGATAATTTTTAGTTGTCAGAGTAGCTATATAAACAAGACCAATCTATATCCACCCAAAGCAATTCAATATATTGGTAGTCAACTTCAACATGGGTACTTTATAAGCTCAAGTGAAGAAAACGTGTAACCTGTGGCAGTAAAACTGGACCACTGCTTACTTCCTCCAAAAGATGTTTCAGCTTCTTCTTTTAATTGGTGGATTGTATGTGCGAGTGTATTTTATGTCGAGTTAAAGATTGTCACTGCTTGAAAATTTTAGGTGAATTTCTTTTTTATTTCTGTCACGGAAAAATAAAATTTTCTATTTGTTGTGCCTGTTTGCTCAATTGGCAGGTCACTAAATCATATGCGAAGAAGGATATCTCACTGATCGAGTATGTGTTCTCTATAAAGTCTATGGTTGGGCTAGAAACTTTTGTTGATGCAGTTGGCATTGGGAAAGGCAAGGAAGATCTCACAAGCATGGACATTGGGCTTTTGCGGATACCAATTGGGAAAGCATGTTCCGATCTCACATGTACTGAGATTGTCAATTTTCTAACTGGAGGTTATCGCTTAAGCAAAGCTCAGTCTAGAGATTTTTTCTGGGAAGCTGTATGGCCACTTCTGTTGGCAAGAGGATGGCGATCGGAACAGCCAAAGAACCAAACTTATGTTTCAGGTGCAAAGGATTCCCTGGTCTTTCTTACCCCAGGTGTTGAGAAGTTCTCAAGAAAATTAGTGAAAGGAAACCAATTTTTTGACTCCGTTACAGATGTTCTGGACAAAGTTAGTTCTGAGCCAGAGCTTCTCGATCTTCACACTGAAAATAATAAAGGAAAGAAGAAAGAAGAGGATGTGGGGATTGAGGAGATCAAGGAACCACAAAATTTGCATAAGAAACGTCAATGTTGTTTGCAGCCTCGGACTTCAATTTGTGATATGGATGACATTAGATTTACCATTGTTGATACAAGCCTTGAAAATGGGAATTTTTCTAAATTCAGAGCGCCGAGAACTCTGCCTAAGGATAATTCAAATATGAAAATTGTTCCAGAAGATGGTGATCAGGGTACTTCCAATGCCCCAACTAATATATCAGATTGTGCTCATAACATGTTATTGGCTCAGGAGACAAATTCCATCTCTCGTGATAAGATTACCTCGGATACAGGAAAGATTTTTGACAGCAGGTCCGACCAACTGGTTCAGATAAATGATCCAGATTCCATGAATCCAGCAGGAAAATCCACGAAGCAGAAAAAAAATTATGGGGACCAGCAGGCAAGGAAGTCTGTAGATATTCACCCGAGGCAAAAGCTGAAGCGAAGTAATCTTGATACTTCAACTTCAGCAGTCACGAAAAGGTATAGGACTATAGCTGCTTGTAGCGAGGAGATAGGTTCCAGCAAGACCACTATTCCATTAGTTCAGTTATTTGGAAACCATAGCCATGCTAGCTACTCAAACATTCATGATCCAGTCAACAAATCTTCTCCTCAAGTAGGTTTATCGAAAGATAGGTTGGCATCGACCAGTTCACGAAAAGGAAGCCCCTGTTGGAGCACCGGAGGTTCTCAAGATGATAATTTTTGTGATCAAGAAAGTACTCAATCCAGCATGTTTACTATACCGAACTCACCTCAACAGCCAGCAGACTTCCCAAACATGCAAGATGATATCAACAGTACAAGACAGGATGACTTCTGTGCACCAAAAACCTCTGCAGACATTAGTGCTCCTAAGCAGCCTGCAAACATAAACTCTCGAAGACAGAGTACTAGGAACAGACCACCAACTGCAAGAGCACTTGAAGCTATAGTAAACGGAGATTTGACAGCATGGAGGAGGGGGAAGTACTGATGTGCCCACAAAACAATAAGATCATTTACTATGTACTATAAAATATTTTTGTAATATTTTGCTAGGAAAACAGGTTTTGTAGTAATGTCTTTTAAATATAATTATCTATTTGATGAACTTTAAGGACATTTTTAAGCAACTTACTATTCAAATTAAGTTTTGTGCAAGGAGAAATGTTGATTTTGTTATATATTTTAATAGGATAATTAAACAAATATTAAATTTTCGCAACAATCAGAAGATGTTGGCAATTAAAAGATGTAAATATTTATAAATTTTGAAAAATTAGAATTGAACTATGACCTTTTTTTTTGACATCGAACTATGACCTTATTGGAGCAACTTTCAATGAGGTATATTAAATGCATCATGGCAATACTAAACGCTTATAGTGGCCTTCTAAAATATTTTTATTTTTTATCTGATCTTTTTAGAGGCCTTTCTTATATGACCTTGATCATTCTGAAATTATAAATTATAAATAAATAAAATGAATCATTAATAAAGCTTTCTCTCGTTTAACATTTTTACTCAAATGAGTCGCTTTCTCATTATTCACAAATCTAATATCATAAAATTATATTATTTGTTAGTCGATAATGAATATAATTTTTTTCCTATTTAATAATATAAAAATATGAGAAAATTACATAAATAGATTGAGACGATATCTATAGGCGTCACGTCACAGCCCTTGTCTTCTATTTTACATATTTATAAATACTTATCTCTGGAATATTTTATTGACTAAAAATCAAAAGAAAATTTTAGGAAAATATAATATAGTAACTTATTTGAGGAGAAAGAGAAGAATTTGAAATAAAAAAAAATTAGGAGGATATCCGATGTTAAGTTTTTTTTCCCCAAATTTAAAGCAGATTTATTAATAAAATGAAAGAGATGCAATCGAGATAAATTCTCAACTATCATCCAACCAAGTTGAAAAACAAATAAACGAGCTAAATAATTAGGCGCTTTGTTTCCGGATTGCTTAACTAACTGAATACAAATATTCTGAAAATTAAAAAAAAAAGATAATGATTTTCTCAGCAATCCATCTTGTTTTTCCCCGGTAAACAATAGTTTCACAATTGACATTCACATTAATTCCATGAATAGTGTAATGTTTGGAGGACTCAGTGGGCCTCATATTATGAACAAATTATTTTGTGAGAGGTGAGCACATGCGATTTTCACCACCGTTCTAAACGAACTCCAGCTATCTACATGTCGGACATCAAATATAAACATGTCGAAAGTGTTTTTGATGCGAGATATTCAGATCTCCCAAACACCGTAAAAATTATTTTCAACACAATCACCACATCGCACAAAACGAGACACATCGTATAAAAAGAGACAATCAAACACACAAATAACTCGAACCAACTGAAACAAAAAAAACAAATTCAAATATCTCGAAATAACACCAAATTAAAATATGTTGTTATACTAGAGATTTTGAATCCAAAAACTGATTTTTATTATAAAATAAGTTGATTTCAAAATTTTAATGGAAGATGTTGTAGAGATCTTAGGAGAATATCATGAATGATGATAAATAAATAAATAAATAAATAAATAGGGGTTACTCCAATAGAAACCAATTTTAGAATAGAGTTCGCTATAATTCAAACGCGAAAATACACGCAAACGTACGCGATCACGAGTAGTATAAGATATAAGTCATGTTCGTTCCCACATAGACTCAGTTTAGGTTAACTTCAGATTATGCACTTATGCAACAATGTATGGTTATCGTTCAATGCTAAGACAAGCAACAATTTGAGTTTTGATTTAACTAAGAGATTATACTAAATAATATTAACTAAGAGAATTAAAATTGAATTACTTTAAATGAGAATAAACATGAGATTCTAACTTCATTAAATACTTCATTCAAAGTTATGTTCTTTAACAGTAGCATGTGATGGTGATGACAACTAATCAGATAACACGAAACTAGTATACGCTAACTTTCGTTATACGTATACCCTACTATCAAACATCCATAATTAAGATAGAAGTTGAATAGACACCAGTTATGCTTAGTCACAATATGTCTTTAAAGATTGAAAATATAATGGTTTAAGAGCAAGTTATTTATCGTGATTACATAGGGTGGATAAGATGGTTAAAATTACCCACGAATTATGCATGTCAATTCATACATAAACCTATGCTAGCATGGCAAGTTCTAAACCTCTATATTCATTGTCGCTTCAATAGAGATTAACAAACAATCTTAGATGTTAGCTACGCATCAAAGACGAATAAGCACAACCAAACTAGGAAATCACAAATCACCACACACTAAATATTTAAAATAATTAACTATTGAAATCCATAAATAAATCCGTTAGGATCCCATGACAACGATTAGTTCATAATCGAACTCATCGTCACAATGGGTTCCAATGAAAATATGATAATAAACAATATAAGAGTACTAGGGTTTAAAGACAAATCGAAAACAAACATCTGAAGTATCAACTATATTGAAGAATATAAAAGTTTTCTTCTCCGTAGTCGTCTTGTGCTCTCTAGGTTTTCGTATTGCTCTCCCTTGGCTCCTTCTTGTTAAAAATGTCTTTTTTTATCACTATATATAAGCCCCTAGTGGACGTGGACTCTTAAAATCATCAAATTCCACTCAAAACAGGATTTTGGGGCAAAAATGGTAGCGCGGGCGCGCTCAAATCAGCGCGGGCGCGCTGGTTTACTGATTTCTAGGGCGCGGGCGCGCGGATTCTAACGCGGGCGCGCCTGCCTTTTGGTGATATTCCGACAATTCTTCTTTTGGCCGTATCTTGAGTTCTGCTTGTCAGAATTAGGCGATTCAACTGCCCACACGAAGATAACGAGATTTTCTACAACTTGAGAATGGGATAGACTTCAAAATATGATCTCTTATCAACATAAAATCCTTGTAAAGCTCTTTCCTCTTACGACTGATGTTCTGCAATGCAATTTACACAAAATACATCAAAAATACCAAATACTTGAGTCCAAAATACCAACTTAAGTCTGAAATGAAGCGTTCCAAGTGGATATAAATTCCAATTATCAAGAAACTAGAAACCAAATATTTTTTTAAAAAAAATTACTTCGAAATATATCATATATGGTATGCAAATTGATTGTTGAGAGATGGAGAAAAATACAGTGAAGTCAGATTTAAAAAAATTATCGTTTGACGGGAAAAATCAAATTAAAAATGGAGGGGAAAAGTTGAGATTGTGTGTGGGAGGGTGCAAATTAGTCGGGTTTGGTGCTTTTAGGGGTGACCATTAGATTAGATTGATCTAATGGCTTAAATTAGTTTTTAGTTTCCATTTTAATTTTAGTTTCTATCTGATCATGTGCCTATATATATACATATATATACTTGTCTTTGTAATATTTCATAGGTTAAAAGTTAAATGAAATTTTTAAGAAAATATAATATAGTAAGTTGATTTAGGAGAAGAGAAATAAATGGTATTAAAAAGGAATTTTAGGAGAATATTAACATGATAGGTTTATTTAAAAAGAAAGTAGAAATTTTGGAAGAATATTATGATGGTAAGTTGATTTCAAAAATCTTAATGGATGATGTTGTAGAAATTTTAGAAGAATATTACGAACGACAATAATATATTTAGCAAAATATATGGTAATTGTAGTTTTTAATATTTATTAACTCAAAAAATCGAGAAAATTATAAAAATGGAATGAGACGATTTAAGAGGAGACACCTAAATTTCCCCTTCTCCTCTTTATAAGAATATTGATTTTTATCAAGCTTGGGGTTGATATTTGGAAGCTAAAATCTACTCTAAAAGTTCGCCCTGTGGAGAGATTTGCACAAGCTCATCTAGCTCATCTACCAGTACGAAGTTTACTTAAAAATTGTCACATACTGACTATAACATCCAGGTCCACAACCGATTGCATACTGGAACCAACAACCCATTATAGATCAGTATGAAAAAATTAGCAATTTGGTACACATTAGTTGCTGACTTTAATATATAAAGGTCTCAAACACTCTTATTATTATCGATGTGGGATATTACATACACCCGCTCTTATAGGATTGATGTCCCCGTCGATCTTACAAACACACATGCAAAACCCGGACAGTATCTCTGCACTTACGACCTCAAAGAGCTCTGATACCATTTATAACATCCAGGTCCACAACCGAATGTATACCAAACCCAACAACCCACCACAGTTTAGTCCGAAAAAGTTGATAATTTGGTACACATTAATTGTTGACTTGTATCTGTAAAGGTCCCAAACATTCTTATTTTTATCGATGTGGGATGTTACAAATATGTGACAACCCAGGTCAAATTTCGAGACTTTTCCGAAAACATGTTCAAGTCCCAATTCCGAGTCCGAAATAAGCCAACTTGGGTAACAATAAACCCATCACAGGCCCCCAAAAGATTATAATTTTTTGGTGCACTTAGTAATAGTACTTTGTCTTATAAATTAAACAAAAGACCCAAATTTTATCGATGTGAAACTGGGATATTTCACTGACCGAAGATTTATGTGCCTAATGTAATGCAGACTGAGACCCTCAGTCCCACATTATTTGGTTACTTGGTTGTACGTGACATGTGGACATAGAGTAACTGCGAGGAATTGATCCCGAATGATAACATCTTAGACTTTAAAGATATGTTTGATAGAATAGAAAATATTATAAGTTATGTCAAATGGGGGAAACTCTATTAGAACAACTCCAATGGAGGGTGCAAAAAGGGGTGCCAACGCCATGTGGCATAACGTAGCTTGATATCCTTGTTAGCACTCCATTGGAATTCAGGGATGTCATTGTGGTGCCAAAAGTTGGCATCACATAAATTAGGGTGTCAATTTCATTTGTACTCCCAATGTGGTCATAATGGTGCATAAAATATCATTTTCCTAATATATTTCAATTAAGCATTTTTTTATTGAGTTAATAAAGTTGATGTTAGTTTGCAGATTTCTGATGATGAACTACATACAACAGAATGAGAATACTTCAACAGATACAAGGTTTCCCGAGACTTTCTAGTAGATAAGGTTTAGGGTTAAATGTACATCTTAGTTTGACTGGATATATTCTTCTTCTCAACAAACCCTATCTTAAACTTAGTTTGAATCTTTCAAATACTTATCTTTAACTAAGTTTATCTATTTTCGAACATTCTAACAGATTATCTTCAGAACTTATTCAAATCATTTCAGACAAAACCGTTTTATATATCAGCTATCTTATCTTTTGTTTGAAACAAAAATCTGTTGGACTTTGCCTATAAATATAACTCCAGTATTTCAGATTTAAGCCTAATGCTTTCACGTCTAATTCTCTTCATATGAAACACTCTCTTGTTCATTATTCTCGAAATACAAATCCAGTCAAACAAGATATAGTTTGAGTTGTAATCAATTTGTTTATTTTTGTACTCGTGTATTCATATCAACTTTGTGCCGAGTTGTGGCAAGACTTGATTTCAAAGTATAGCAATGTAGCTAGAAAGCTAAGGAATAGCAGTGGGTTAGGTAGCAAGGTAGTCAGGGAAAGAGTTTCTTTCAGGTGCTATATTTGTAATCAAGCAAAACTGTAAGTTCTTTATTAAAGTTGATATAACACATTATCTATGCTAGTTGGCATAGGGACTTGGATGTAGGCCATAGATTAGGATTAAGGGCCGAACCAAGTGAAAACTCCTGATATTTTTACTTTATTCAGTTTTCAGCATACTGCATTTATTTTTATTCTGCAGTTAAAAGAGACTGTCTCATTCCCCCGTCTCATTAGTAATGTAACTGTCCCATTTGTATAAGAGACTGTACCATTTGCTTTGACATTTAGAATATAATACATATCTATCGAGATTTTGAATTCCAGTTGACATCTTGGGGTGCCAACCATTGAAGTGTTTTTTGAAAAAAGGGTGCTAAAAATGATTTGGAAGAGAGAGAATTTAAATATTTTTGCTTATGTGGAGAAGTTACCATTGAAGTTGCTCTTATTGTTCATTTGGAGTAGGCGTAACGAGAAGGTTTTCAATAACAAAGAGATACCACATCAAGCGGTGATTAATCGGTTTTGAGCAGTCCAAGAACATGGCAAGCTCCCCCTTCGACTGTATTAAAATAAACTATGATACCTTCCTTGGTGAGGCCGTTGGATGGGTTTAGGTATAGCACCTCGAAACTCTTCAATTAATGTTTTATTTGCAGGACAAGCAGTCCATGCTTCCAAAAATTGCAGAAAGTAAAACCATTTTGTTTGATGTTACGTTAGATTGGGTAATGTGATCATTGAATCGAATTGCCAGAAAATCATTACAAGGTTGGATAGGGTTAGGGATGTCAAATTAATCCGATCCGAAACCCGGAGTTTTGGATATATCGAACCCGAAATTTTGGATTTAGACTTGGATTTGGATTTCAACTATACCGAACCGATACCCGATCCGAAATCCGAAATTCAATCCAAATCCAATCCAAACCCGAAACCCGGTTAAAACCCGATACATTTATTATAGATTATATGTAATATTTTAGATGTAATACATATAATTTACATATTTTTCTTATATTATTTGAGCAATAATAAATTATTATCAAGATTGTCAACACTTATTTACTGAATTATAACTTTTAATTTCAAAATCAGCTTTTATTATGTAAGATGTACTTTGTATATATTTATAAAATAAATAATTTGTGATCAAATAATAAATATTATGTTATCAACATATCTTAGATATTACTTATCGTGCCAGCCCGTGCAATATAATGTGTTTAAATACTTATTAGTTAATTTATTTTATTTTAGTTATCATATAAATGTGATTAATAGTGTTTATATGTATAAGTAATATTAAATTTGACTACATTAGTCGTAATTTTTGGATACCCGAAAAATACCCAATCCGATCCGAAACCCGACGGATTTAAATTTGGATAACCCGAAAATATTTGGAATTGGATTTTATAATACCCGATCCGAACCCGACCCGTTGTCATTCATTCCTTGATAGAGTGGTGACATTTCTAACTGATTTGGCTGGAAAATATTTTAGTTGTTAGTAAAAAAAATTAATTTTATTTCTCGGTCTCATATTAGAATATAAGATAACTACGTGGTTAAACTTACTGTCATTTGGAACAAAACAGTATGGGTAAACTTTTTGTCCGGGTTAAATAACAGTTCCGTTACTTAAATGACGGACTTGTAACTGGGTCATTCAACTGAAAAACTTTTAATCGGGTCATTAAATTAAAGTAACTTGCAATTAAATTATTTAACACTAAAAAAATTTCATTATCGTTAAATTACCTTTGACTTAATAGAATTCCATTAAGTATTTACACATCTGTTTTCAGCTAGACTATGATCATATTAAAGTATCCTATAACTAACCCAAATATTTTATAAACCTGATCCATATTCGTATTTATTATCTTTATCTTATTTATATCATCGTTCTAATTCTTTCCACGCGCATATATTTACATATAAATACATACATCTTTACAACCCTCAATTAAGAAGACAGAGAATCTGAGCTGCATTTTTACGAGTTTCTATTCATTTCAGATTTTAAAAAATTGTTAATAATTTATGAATTTAAAAGATTTTCGTTGATTTTAACTATTCACGGATTTTGATGAAGTTATCCAAAAATCTTGCAGAGTCTTGCAGATTTTACGAAATTTTTCAAAAATCCATCAAAATCTCATGTATTTTGAAGAGATTTCAAGATATTAAAAATGTATTAGCAAATCCATTAAAATTCATAACTTTTTTAAATAAAAAGAAAAACCATGGACTTTTGAATACCATCAGATTCTGATGGATTTTTTAAATCCAAATTGAATACCACCAAATTTTGATTGACTTTTTAAAATCTAAATTGAATACACTTAGAGGGGTGTATACAATCAAGATTTTAAACAATTTTTTTGGATTCTTGAAATCAAGAGGTATTCAATTTAGATTTTAAAAAATCCTTTGAAATATGATGGTATTCAATACATATTAGAAAAAGTTTTTTAAAATCTGAGTGTATTCAATTCAGATTTTAAAAAGTCTACTGAAATCTGGCGGTATTCAATTGGAGTTTTTAAAGTCCATCAAAATCTGCTGGTATTCAAAAATCCGTGGACTTTTTTTTATTTGAAAAAGTTGTGGATTTTAATGGATTTGCTAGTTCATTTTTAATCTTTTGAAATATCTTTAAAATACATGAGATTTTGAAGGATTTGTGGAAAACTTCACAAAATCAGCAAGAATTTGCAAGATTTTTCCATCAACTCTGTCAAAATCCACGAACAATTAAAATCTTCCAAAATCGATGGATTATTATCAATCCTTTAAAATATGAAATGAATACACCTCCCTTAGATTTTAAAAGATTTTTTGTAATTCTTGTTGAATATCTTCAGATTTTAAAAGATTATTTAAAATCCAAATTGAATATCCCATAATTTTCAAGATCCATAAAAAAAATTCAAAATCTCAATTTAATACACACCCCTTGTAAAAAGAGTTAGGACATATAAATAACAATAAAGTCAATGTGCTTCTGTTTGATCACCTTCTTCCGAGCGAGAATCTATCTTTACCCTAGAATTAGATTCTGTTTGATCACCTTCTTCCGAGCGAGAATCTATCTTTACCCTAGAATTAGAGTAAGTCCAACAACTTTCTTAAATGAGCTTTAAGTTCAGATATAAGGAACTTGGCTTAAATTTGCACTCCGACAGTATTTTAGAGCAACTCCAACAAGTTAGTTATTTAAGATCTTAAACTCAAATTTAGGGAATATAGTATAAAATAGAGTTCCAACAACATCTTAATATTTCCTTAAAAAGTTAGCATCATCCCTTCATGCCTTATTTATAAGTAACCACTAGTGAATCCTTACCTTCATTTTAATAATAAAAAATTCAATTCTCTCTATTTCTCCATATCAAATGCATAACTAAAGTTTGAATATATTAATAAAATATTATTAGGATACACTTATAAGGAATGTTGTTGGAGTTGACATACAATAAAATATCTTGAAACACTAGCATTCATTATTATAATAATATTTTTAAGGAACATGTTAACACATTGATTTCTTAAATTACTAATACACCACCTTCATATCTTATCTTTAAGGACAACTAGTCATGCCTTATATCATTTTTATTAATAAAATATTCATTTCTTATTCTTTCTTCCACTTTTTTCCTTCTCTTTCTTCCATTTTGTGTTCATATATTTTTCAAATTTATTGTTATAATTATGATAAAGATTGGGTTTAGAGATCATTGTTGGAGTTTAAATATAAAATCATGTCCTAACTTAGTAAAAGTTATTATTTTATAATATTTATAAGTAAGCTATTAGCGCACTGTTGGACTTGTTCTAAGGTCGATAACATTGTTTTATTGACGTTGGTGCGGGTTTTGTGCGAAAAATGACCATAAGTTTCAAGGTAGAGATATGGGTATTTTCTTTTAATCTTTTATCATTTTATACATTTTTTTAGAAAAGAAGAGGGTAAGAGAAATGAATATACAAGTGTTAAAATATTTTGTTGTTAATGCAGTTGCTACGTTATTAGAATAATTTTATATTTATCAATTTTGGTTCATTAAGTTTATTATAAAAATAAATGTGGATATGTTTAAGATTTTGAGTAGAATTAGAGAAAAATGGGTTCAACGGATGGATTCAGTAGATGGGCGATAGAATAATTGAGTTTATACATTTTTCAGTTAAATGATTTACTTGCAAGTTATAGATGAGTTGAGTGATTAAATAGTCATTTTCATGAACAATTTGTCTTCTCATTTTTAATAACACTTTTTTCCCCTAAAAACAATGTATATACTTCTATTTGTTTACCTATTTATTTTTAAAATCATATTTTTCTGTTGTGAAATGTGATTGCACATTTATTATGAATATAAAGTTATAAACTTTTTATTAATAATATATAATAATATAAATATTTGTAACTTACTAATTTGATATGAAATTAAGATGATAAAAAATCATGCAATATTCATCTAACAAAAATATAATGAGCGGTTACTAATAAGAGATGCATGAAAATTTTATTTAGATATTACGAAATACGTGTGATATCACATGCATAGATTTACATAATATTAGCATAAATTCCGTGCGATGCACGAGTTTCCATTAATATTTTAAATTTTTATTTATCAAGTTATATTATATTTTTAAAATATTTATATAAATATATAATGATTATAAATTTATAATAAAAATAATAGAATAACATGTGATCGTAATTTAGTAGAATAAATAGACTATTTCTAGTAGTTTAACAATTTAGTAGTTTAGCAGATATGTAACACTATTATTTATATCTTTTAATAATATGATAAGTTGTATTTGTAGTTTAGTAGGATAAATATATTATATTTAGTAGCAGTTTAATAATTTAGTAGTTTATTAGATATATAATACTATTTATCTATTTTTGTAATAATCAAAATTAGGGAATTATCGTTGAACCAAACCGTTGAACCAAATTATCTTTATTCCGGTTATTATAATATAGTATAGATATTATGAAAAAAGTACGAAACACGTGATATCAAATAAGTGGATTTATATAATACCTATATGAAATAAGTTGTATAAATCGTATACTTTTTAGATATTATATTTCACTTTCGTTTCATTAAGTTTCATTTCTTGTTGGAAAGATTAATGATTTTTCCACCTGCAAAAATTTTGTGATCAAAATTAATTAAAATTAATAGAATCCAACACCTTTCTTAATAGGGGTTTTTTTGCACTAACCCCTAAGTAACATTAGTAACAGTAGAGTCACAACAAAGTACAAGAAATGTTATTAAATAACCTGGCATGACCGTGGGTGTCAAATAAGTCAATAAAGGGGATTTATTTTTATTTAACAAATAAAATACCGATATATGATATTTTGAAATTATTTGGAAATTAATTTTATATTCTTCTTTAAAAAAATAGTATAATTATAAATTTCTTAGCATCAACAAATAAAAGAAGGAACATGTAATAACAACCTCAATTTCAACCAAAACTAATAAAAAAATATAAAAAGAGTAATGTCAACGTGGAAGTAACATTTCCGTAGTGAAAACATCAATATCCACACTTTTCTTAGCAAAAAAACAAAGAAAAGAAAAAGAAGTTTTCATGAGCTTTTTAAAATAAACGGAAGTCGCAATCTTATATACAATATAGTATAACCTCTCTACACTACTACACTCATACTTAGTATGTTTGTTTAGTGGGATTGCTGTAAGAAAAAATACCGGTGAAAAAATTATTGCAGCAAGTAAAGTTAGATCACTGTTTTGATAGTTTTTTTTTAATTTATATATATATTGAAATATAATATATAAAAATAATATTTTTGAAAATATTTGATAGTGAAACTGATAGTTATTTTATGTAAAATTAAAAGTTGAAAACAGTTTTGTTCCAAAAGCATGTGGTACATGCTTTTATTAACAACAGTTTTTAGATAAAAAACGTTTTTTTAGACCGTAACTTTTAGAATTTATCAAACACTTTTTTAACAAATTTTCAGCAAAAAACTGTTACACATGTCTGCAACGACAATACCAAACGGAGTGTTAGAATAAATTTGAAAATATGGGTACTTTTGATAAATTCTTTATATATATATATATATTGTGCAATGCAAAAATAGTAAAATAAAAATAAAAAAATATAGTAGTCTATGAGTAGGTGTAGGCTAGTCCTAGACATGGTACATATAAAGCATCAGTGTCTACATATGTTGTTATAATCTCTCCGTCAAACTCAAACCAACTGCGACTCGTGCAAGACTCTTCGATTTTTCATTTCTCTCGAATCCACACCATCTTATTACAACAAGGTACATCTCTCACTTCTATCTCTTCTCGTATCTATACATGTATGTATCTAAAAGTTGTTCATGTGCGCTTATGTTTTTTTTTGTTTATTCTCCCGAAAGTTGATAAAATTAAATTATTTCTTGGTTATATATACATGTTGTATACATACACTGGTTTGCTTGTATAACATGATTTATGCTCGTGCGCTTTAAGGTGTTAAATTTGACGAAAAATCGCATAATTTTAGTCAAGTTTTTTTTTTGTGTTCTTGGATTATGATAATTGATAAATGTGAGGTTTTGGGAATGAATACAAAGATTATGGTCTTTTGAGTTTCTTGTTTACGTGTGGATCTGGTTTTTGATACGATAAATTTCACTATTTTTTCTCGAAATATTTACCAAATGATTTACCGAACCTCGTCATCCCCCGTTCCGTAAATATTTTGGGACCTCAATTATTACTACTGCACTTTTTTAATGTATGGTTTTTTATTCTTATGCATCGCTGTAAAAGAATTTGTGGATCCAATATGTTCTGTACTATGATTTATGTTGTGCTTGTAAAAAAACTAAAGATTGTTAGTACTAAATTGGTTTTCCATAGAGTTTGACTCAGTTCTTTGTTGTTATTTGTTATTAAGTTAATGCTAATACATTATACATGTATGCTTATCTTTGATGTAGTTGGTAATTGATTTCCGAAAATGTACAATGGAAACTATTTAATTACTCACGCACACATGTCTGCTTGAATTCGCTTATTCTTATAACTACAGAGATGGTTATCTCATGTGCCAAAACTCGAAAAAACTGGCCAGTGCTGTTTTTGGTTTATTATTCCCTTAACTGCAGATTTGTCCATCTTATTTGTTTCACACACACTGTTATTCTGTGTGATATGTTTAAAATTGATTCTTGAGTCAGATATACTGGAACGTTCTGTTTTTAATTGCTTCATTGCCTTTCATGCTTGTCTCAGTGCTATACTAGAGGAGTGTTTCTATTCCAAATTATTGTTTATAAAAGAGATGTCATGCTTTTTTAAAAATGCATTGGTAGCTAAATTTGGATTCATTGTGTGTATCTTTATCCTGATAAATGTTACTCTTGCATAGGATAAAGGCATTACCAAATATTGAATTCATCATCCTGTATCATCATTGATTTTGTACTTAATTTTCAGTGATTTTCTTTTCAGATGGTACCGGCTGGATTGGATCAGAATAGGGCATCAGAGCTGCGTCCTCGTGTTGGTGATGGATACCAGGCTGAAATTCCAGATTTTATAACAGGACCTGAGTATGATAGCTATTTGAAGAGGCCAGTTGATGCTGAAAACAATAATCATGTTCCCTATGATTTTGGGCTGGGATTACCGGTACCAGTCACATGGACCAGAATTACCAACAAGGTGAACGAGAATAAGAAAGATGAAAAGATAGACTTCGCTACTCAATCAACTGATGCGCCTTTGATGCTTGGAAGTGTGAAAAAGACAAGTGATCCATGTTATGCTTTGGTTCCTGGGGTTTGTTGTGATTTATGGAATGATTTAGAAGAGGCGAGCTTTCTCTTAGGTTTGTACCTCCTGAAGAAGAACTTTGTTCCGTTGAAGCAATTTATTGGAAGTAAAAAGATGGGAGACATATTGTTTTTCTACTACACAAAGTTTTATATGTCCACCAAATTCAGTAGATGGTCAACATGCACCAGAGCGAGAAAAGATAAGTTTGAATATGGAGAATGGTTATTAAGTGGTTCGACGCAAAAGGAACTATTATCTCGTCTGCTGCCTCAGGTATCAGAGGAGTGCCAGGAAATGCTGCAGGAGGTAATTTATTAACTACATTATCTCTTTTTTCGTAGTAAAAATTGTCATGTAGGAATTAGTATGCTGACATTATGGTCTATGCAATATTCTGCAGCATGTAAGATCTTTTATTTGCCAAGTCAAAACTGGTGGACACCTTATATATCTGGTAACAATATCATTGTAAAAACTGTTATTGCTCGAGTGAATTGTAATATGAACTCGAGCTTTTGCACAAACTGCAGATATATGGGACAAATTTTTTGTTGACAAAGTAGTTATACAAGTAACAAGATCTCTCTCTCCCAAAGATCAACTTTAGCATCGGTACTTTATAAACTCGAGTCAAGAACATTGGTCATTGTCCTGTTCTTTATGTATCTCTAGAGAGTGAAACTGGACCACTGCTTAATTACATTAAAAGATATTTCAGTTTCAGCGTTTTGGTAAATCTACATAGTAGTTGGTGGATCTTTATGTGAGTTAGGACTTAGGATCATGTCCGAGTTGATGATTGTCACTGCCTGACATTTATTGCTGAACTTTTCTTTTAATTTTTTGTGATAAAAAAATGATTTTTCTCGTTGCTCTATTGGCAGGTGACTAAAACATATGCAAAGAAGGATATGTCACTAACCAAATATGTATTCTTTTTAAAGTCTACGGTTGGGTTAAAAACTTTTGTTGATGCAGTTGCCATTGGGAAAGGCAAGGAAGATCTCACAAGCATGGTCATTAGGCCTGTGCGAATTCCAGTCGGTGAAGCATGTTCTTATCTTACACATGCTGAGATTGTGGATTATCTAACTGGAGGTTATAGTTTAAGCAACGATCAGTCTAGCGATTTATTCTGGATAGCTGTCTGGCCACGTTTGTTGGCAAGAGGATGGCAGTCAGAACTGCCAAAGAACCGAGCTTATTTTTCAAGTAAAATGGATTGCCTGGTGTTTCTTACTCCTGGTGTTGAGAAGTTTTCGAGAAGATTAGTGAAAGGGGACCATTATTTCGTCTCTGTTAAGGATGTCTTGAGTAAAGTTGCATCTGAACCAGAGCTTCTTGAGCTTGACACAGATTATGATGAAAGGGAGAAGGAAGATAAGGCGTTGAATCTGGAGACTATGGAGCAGCAAAATTTTCCTAAGAAACTTCGCTGTCATTTGCAGCCTCAGACTCGAATTTGTGATGTGGATGCCATGAAATTTACTGTTGTTGATACAAGCCTCGGTAAAGGAAAATTTTTCAAAGAAGTAACTTTGCCAATGGATATGTCAAGTAAAGAAATTGTTTCTACAGACAGTGATGTGGATACTTCTGATCTCTCCACTGTGAAATCAGATGGTTCTCATAACATGTTGGTGGACCAGGATACAAATTCCACCACTCATGCAAAGATTCTCCCGAAAAATGGAAAGCTTTATGAAGGTAGTTCTGACCAACTTGTTTGGATTGATAATCCAGATTCCATGAAACCAGTAGAAAAAACTGAGAAGCAAAATAATATATCTGACGACAAGCAGGAAAGGAAACCAGCAGATATTCAGTTGAGCCAAAAGCTGAAGCGAAATAATTTTGATACTTTACTTTCTGCTCCGAAAAGGCATAGGACTACAGTTGAGGAGATAGGTTCCGGGGATCTTGTCCTTGGCTCCGGAAGCAGTCACTCAGATGTTAATGATCCAAACAGCATAGCTTTTTCTCAAGAGGGCTCATCCAAAAATAGGTTGCCAGTCACCAGTTCCCCAAAAGGAAGCTCTTCGTGGAGTACCAGAGGTTCTCAGTCTGATAATGGTCACGATCAAGAAAATTCTGAATTACACATGTTTATTGACTTGAAGTTTCCTCAACAGCCAGTAGATTTCCCAGGTGGTTCTCTCCTTAGAGATTCGACAAACATGCAAGATGTTATCAGGAGTACCCAACAGGATGATTTTTGTGCACTGAAAACCTCTGCAGATATTAGTGTTCCTGAGCAGCCAACTGAGATGAACTCTAGGAGAAAGGGTACTAGAACCAGACCACCAACTGCAAGAGCACTTGAAGCCCTCGTAAACGGAGATTTGACAGCAAAGACAAGGCGGAAGAAGCAAGCGTAGCTGGAGGAAAGTGGAACTGGTGTGATTTGAATGGTCAGCAAGAAAAAGGTCCAATTTTCTTCTATAAATTGAGCTAAACTTTTTTTTTTCTTTTTTGGAGGTGGCAATCTGCCCCGTTTGATACTCGATCCAGACTCGATCCGTATTTTGCTTTTTGATCAGTTTGCCTGGAAGTAATAAGAGCACAGTTAGCTACCCAGCCTTCCAGGCTTGTACTCTTCAAATAAATTCCTTTGTATAAAACATTTAAACTATGGAAACCTTGGGTTGCATTGTGATGTCTGCATGGTTTTGTATTTGTTTTGCGTCTGCGTGGATGAATACTATATGAGACAAAGATGTTAACTTTTGGCTCCAAATATTCTTCCAAATTTTGGAATCAAAGTCTTTTATCACTGAAGTAAAGTTATGAATGTAGTGGTATTTAAATGTAAGGGATCTAGATTGAACCGGACTATTAGTTATCTTGGATTTATATCCGACTGAAAATATGATTCATGTTTTATATCCGTTTTGTAAACGATTATATAAGCATTCGTATACCCAGCTCAAATTAGATCTCATATTATTTTCTACAAAATGGTCCTACGCGAATTTTCAAATATGATCCATTGATGATATTCGGCTCGACCCCATATATAAATTATATATTTAACCCATTATAACGATCCAATATTGTCTTAAAAAATAGATGTGATTTATTAAAATGTATCCGCTAAATCAACTATAATTGTTATTCTATACAAATCATCAATGACTCACTATTACGAAAATCAATATTGAATAAGTAAAATATAATAAAAATAGGGCTTATCATCAATCAAATGACCGATGAATAGTTGTTAGGGTTTTATGGATGGAAGTAGGGGGTGCATGCGAGTCAGGTTGTGTGAGTTACATAGAAATAATTCAACCCCATTTTATTTGATTTCAGTAATTTTAACTCAATTAAAATCCAGTTTTAAAATCATTTGGGTCATTTGGGTCAGTTAGAATTTATTTCAATTTTAGCTGATTTGTGTTAAAATAAGCTACTAGATAATATGCGTGAAATAAGATCATGTAATTATTTTCACAATTTTTTTGATGACAAGTTAAGTTCATAATCGAGCTTATTTGGCGCAATACTATGGTTCTTGTTAAGCAGGTCTATTTTCATTATACATAATTGAGCTTAAACTGAAAATCAATTCACTCATTTATTAAGAAATCATAATTGTTATGTAATATATTTTTAGTTTAGATAAAACAATAATTAAGACTGGTTTAGTAAAAAAAGTAAATAAAATATACGGTAAGGATCGAACCTGTGACGACAGAAGATAAGCTCTTAACCACTTAAGTTATCCAACCATGCTCATAAAATAATGATCCATATGATGTCACATAATATAAAAATGGGAAAGATGAAGAACTGGACAGTCACAGATGCATACAACGTCAAGTCCTGATTGCCACAAATATGAGACACAAACTATCTATTATATTATATGTATGCACTTCTTTTCTGTATCTCCCCTACAAAATTACAATAAAAAAATAAAAAGTAAATTAAGAGAGGGACGACCCAAGAAAATGGGACTCGCCGTTTTATTATAATTTCAGACATCGCAAATATTTGCTCACTCAGAGACCCAGGACATTTTCCGAGTCCCTTTGCACCAAATGGGCGTGCATTGTGAATGCTCTTAACCCAACCAATTTGAGTCCGATTTAACAATTTTTGACCCAATTTCGATTTAAAATCTTTTTGATGGAGTTTTATAAGAGTATATTCAATCTATTATATTATTTTGGTGTAATTTTTATATCAAAATAGTATAAAAGAACTACATTATTTTCAATAACTACTCCAATCTATAATACTAAATTTTACACCGTCAATGTACAATATAAATTATTTTATTACTAAAGTACAAAATTAAAGTTAAAAATAATAAAGTGATCGAATATAACCGGAACAAATTTGTTTTTAGTAAAGGAGTTCAAGTGCAACATGAAAATATACAAAAAAAATAAAATTTTAGTGTGACATCAAATTTGATGTAATTTTTGGTGTGACACCGGTAATTTTTAGAATTGGGTCGGAGGTGAGTTTTACACCAAAATGATATAAAAATACACATTTAGAGTTGGGTTGGAGAGGACATGATTACGAGATTGAAGGAGGCGGAGGAGGCAATCAATCACCTTCTATATATTAAATGACAATTAAGGGAAATTAAACTATTTTAATGATCGTAAAGTTATGAGTTTACCCTTTTATTTAAAAAAATTATACAAATGACACTCATATCTAATTTAATATAAAATTAAGAAAAACTTGTGTATACACCAAGATTCAAATCCCTGATCTTCTATGGGTTAAATATGAAAGTGGTAACTCATCTCAATATCATATATTAGTTTTATCATCAAACATAATGGAGTATCATTTGAATCACTAAAGTCAAAATAAATATCAAAGACATACCTTAAAATAAATGCTCGAGAATTAAAAAATATTTTTATGAAATTTTATACATTTTTCTTAAATCTCATTATAACCAAATGAAAGTTATGAAATCCTATTATTTTAGATGATATAATGAGATTTTTAAAAATGTATCTACTAATTATTTTTATTTAAATAAAAAAATATAACTAAAAAATTAAAAAAAATAGTAGATCGGTTTTTAAAAATCTCACTATATTATCAAAAATACTAAAATTCATATATTTTCATTTAATTGTAATATGATTTCAAGAAAAATGTATAAAATTTCATAAAAATAATTTTTAATTTTAGAGCACCTATATTGAATTATCCGTTTAATATTTATTACTGTATGATTTTAGTAATTCAAATAATATCTTGTATATTTGATGATGAAACTTATATATCGTATCGTAAAAGTAGATGTCACTGTATGCTTTTTAAAAATCTTATTAGATACGTGCTACGTGGACGCTTACATGACAATGAGCTTAACATCACACTGTCGGCTTCTACCAAGCTTACAAATCAAAATAATATTAAAAAATGAGGAAAGCTTATTCTAATTTCTAGCTCTTGTAAATAACTAAAATTCTTTAAAAATAAATAATAAAAATTAGAAAGCGCCTAAAACTATAATTACCCTGTACAAACACACACATTTACAAAGAAAAATGGGCCAGGCATTACGTCGAGCATCTGGTAGGCTCCGAAACTCCGCCACCGACAAATCTCCGGCGCCTCCGATCAAGACTACCGTGGACCCCACTCCACCGGTGGTTCCGTTCGAAAAGTTTTCCGGTGACTCCGCCGTTCCTAATTCTGGTAAGCATATAAACACACAATTTGTATGTATATGTATAGTTTGGAAAGTTAGTTATGGTTGTTAGAAATAAGTGGAAAGTTTGTTATGTTTGTTAGAAATCAGTTACTAACTAAGCTATGTAATTTGTTTTTTTAAGGGATGTGTATTAATTGGAGAAATTAGGAGTAGGTTTGTTTTCGACTTTGAACCCGAAAGATGAGCTGATTAGCGAGTTTTTAAGTTGTTCAGGCTTCTGTTTAAGTTGTATCGAGTCCGGTAAATTCAGCATTTGTACTAATCGTAGCTATGAGTATTTAAGTGAAGCTTGAGAAATATGTATTAAATGGAGAATTTAGGAATAGGTTTGTTTTTGAATTTGAGCCCGAAAGATGAGCTGATTAGCGAGTTTTTAAGTTGTTCCGGATGTTGTACAAGTTGTGTCGAGTTTTGTGCTACTCGTAGCTGCTATAAGTATTTAAGGCTGTGTTCCCGAATCTAGGGTAGAAAAGAAAAGAATAGAAAATAACCAATTTCCCTTTCTCTCCTAATCTTTCCAAAAGTGGGAAGAAGATTTTGGAGACAAAAATAAAGAAAACTTCTTACCAAATTTGTAGCTTTCTTTTCATTTCTTTCATAAAAGTTGTTCGGGAACAAGCTGAAGAAATATATTTTTTACATTTCTTTTCTTTTCTCTCCAAAAAAAGTTTCTGGAACACAACGTAAGTGAAGCTCGAGAAATATCTGCACGGATGGATGATCTGTTATACCTCTTTACGTGAATGTGTTATATTGAGGATTACACGATTAGTTTTGGAACTAAAATGTAGGGTGAAATATAGTACACAAGTGAATAGTAATGATGCGGCTTGATCATTTCTACGCTCGTCCTAATGGTTTCCTGTGTTTTTAACAAGAATTGCTAATGTTTCTTTTTAGTCCTAGTAGATAACAAGAAATATGAGGTCTTGTTGTATATGAGAACATATATGCTTAGATTTTCAAAAAGTAATGGAATAAGATTTGCACTGTTTTGTGGTACAATATCTACAATATTCATTCCGTTCTTCAGAGTTTACCCTTCGTTACAGATCTACCTTTGATTCACCTGACTCGAGTTTCTTTATAAAAATTCCATCCACAACCTCCTGCTTTACACCCTCGTGGTACGTTAGAATGTTGTGGATAATTTAGTAGGTTGCAAGACTTATTTATATTTCAAATTTTAGATATTTTTATATTAGATATTTATATGTTGAGTACACTAGAAGTTTCGGTGTTAATAAGTTTCTCTTATAGGGTAATTTGTATGTTGTTTTGTTTGTTTGCTTGGGCTGTAGCATAATCACCTCTCTAATATGTGTTCCTTATTCAAGACGACTGATTTTCAAGTTTCACCAAGAATTTTTTATGGGCTGTAAATGATGGTTTATACAGAGGATATATATGTAATGTAACTTGAATTGGTGGTTTAATATCTCCAGTTCAAGATGGTGCATTGAAAATTAATGCTGATAACATGCTCGAAGAGAAAGATCCACAGTATGATGCAATGCTCAGTCAAATGGTGGGTAGAATCCAATCTAAGTCTGGAGGGAAATCTGAGATGGGTGAGGTGAGTTCATTCAAGTTGTTAAGTATATGTAACATCTGTTATCGGGGTTATTGCTCTCTAGCAACAAAGTTAGGGTTCACTGAGATAATTATATATGAATTACAAATTTAAAACTTCTTTGGGGACAAAATTTAGAACATACATCTATGTGTATTAAAAGGGTAAAACAAAAATCTTTAATCAAAATTTTGTGAATAATCCCGGTTAGAAGTTGGGGTTGCGGTCTCCCCCCTGTGCACCTCATCCCTCCGTACATGGTATTCTTCCTACCAGTACCAATATAAGAGGGTGAGACCTGCCATTGCAGCATAAGCATAATAGCTCGACTATATAAACTATTCTATTTGCAGTATTGGTAATGATGCTAAGTTTTAATTTATTATTTGGTATTGCTAGAACTGCTTTATCATGTATTTAGACATCTGACGGATCTGATTTTACTTGATTCTTTATACCTAACAATCATTTGCAAATTAAAAAAATATCTAAGAAACTTGGTTTCTGTTTCTTAATGTAACGTTTTATTCCCAAGTACGTGTTGGTTGCCTTGGTGACAATTTAATTGTTCTCTACTGTACATTCTTCCATATTGTTTGCTCAGGCTGTGCTAGATCACCAGTTAGTGCCAGCAACTAAACATGTGTTATCCAGAATTCAATTGCTCTCTTTTCATTTTAAAACACTTGATCCACTTCGATATTCAAAAACTGATAATATATTTTTAGTTTTTTTCTGGCGAGCACGTTATTGATCTTTCAAATTAGGTTCAAAGCACTGGTTACTTGAAAGTTGAAAGTTCTAATAAAGAACAGATCTACTGCCTGACTTTTGAGTTAATGTAATGGTTCTTTATTCAAAAATCAAATTGGATCGACTACATTGATATATCATGTGATTGAGCTGTCAAAGAGAATTGTATACCTGTTGATTGATGAGGTGCAATCTCAGTTACTAATCATTTGAGAATGCACTTCTACTGGTAAATTTTATACTTTTTAGAACTGAAACTAGTTCATCTGTTGCCCTGGAGTTCTTGCAGTGATCTCTTCAATCTTTGAATTTTATTTTTGATATAATAATTGAACATCATTGTGTTACAATGCATATTAAGTCATCTCATTTTCTGATTCTGAGGATGTTAATTCAGGCATTTGTAGTGGAGAGGTATAGTAGACCCACACCAAAACTCAGGAGTACTAAAACAGGTGGGACTGACCGATATGAGGAAAGGCCCGCTCCTTCAGGAACCTTGAACATATCTCAAATACGCCAGATTGTCCAGCTACATCAAGGCAAGGCTTCTGATCACAACGGGCCTATGAATATTCAACAAATTGCTGAGAGGTTTCGCATTGATGCTGCACAAGTAGAGAAGATTCTTCAGTTCATATCACTTCCTGCAGAAGATGACAGTAAACAGAAAAAGAATCAACAATGACAATAGATCACAAGTCTTTACTTTACTAACTTGAAGTTTTGACACATGAGAGATAGATTGCACTAGTTGTATCAAAGAGTCTGTTGAAACCAGGAGACTTGTGTTTGTAATCAATAATTGTGCATTTCAAGTGTAATGACCCTCAAGTCGAAGCCTGCTTCGGGGTACGTCACAGCTACTGATTGGATTCTTGTTTACATGTTTATCAGTTAAATTCAATCATATAAATTTTCATTTAGGAATGCTCTCATGGAATTGACAGTCAAGGCATGCTGCATAATTAGTAACATCGTCTTTAAGGTGCGAATTCTTAGATCAAAATTTGCCTATTTGAGTCATTAAATATTCTGATACTCAGCTCCTCTTCTGTTTAATATCTGACTATTTATCGTAACCTCTTTACAGCTTAAAATAAAATTGGATACCTTTGCTCCTTCCTTATTTTTACATCAGATGACTTGTTGATGTCTAATTTGTGCCATCATAAGTTTTACATATCGTGCCCCTATATTTAGACATTTAGTTCCAGTTCTATTTGCTATTTTTATTCAGGAAGAGGTAACAAGGATGGATTTTGTCATTTTACATGTCAATCCCTCCCTGTATTAGATGTCATTGCCTGTAAGATCAGGTCCACTCTGTGATTTCGCATCTATTGCCTGTTATTCCACCTTTCTAGATCGATCCCTTATTATAGCTCATATATATTACAAACATCCATGCAAGCCAACCGTGATCCTAAACGATCCTTTTCTTGTTTTTCCATATAGTGTTCTTCTGATCAATATATGGAATACAGAAATCTAGACATTACACTAATCTCCGCCAAAGACATTAAAAATGTCAATCTCATATCTAAGATGGATGTTTATGCTATCGTTTGGATTGACGGTGGTGATCCTGGCGCCGTCATAAGAACCCCTACCCACAAAGAAGCTGGCACTGACCCTAAGTGGAACTTTCATATGAAGTTTACCCTCGACGATGCTGCAGCTCAGCAGAACCGCTTGACATTAATCATCAGGCTCCGTTGCCAGAGGGATCTTGGAGATAAAGACATAGGAGATGTCCGTATTCCTATCAAAGAAATCATTGGACAAAATGTGGGAGATGACAAGGAAGAACAGTTGCTAAAATATCAGGTCAGAAGACCTGATGGAAGACAAAAAGGGGAGCTGAGTTTGTCGTATAAATTTAGCGACAAAATTGTAGGAGAACAGACTAAATCAAAATCTTCGGAGGAGCCCATTACTGCTTATCCCGCAAAATATGCAGAATCCGGGCCAAGTTCTGGATACCAGCCGCCACAAGGTGGTTATCCTCCTGCAGGGTATCAACAACAAGGCGGTTATCCTCCTGCAGGGTATCCGCCACAAGGTGCTTATCCTCCTGCAGGGTATCCGCAACAAGGTGCACCACCTGTAGCAGGGTATGGATATCCCCCACACCCTTATGGTGGATATCCACCGCAGCAGGGATATGGTGGTTATCCACCCCAACAAGGGTACGGGTTTGCGCCTGTGCAGAAACCTCATAAGAAGAATAAGCTCGGTGGTATGGGATTGGGTATGGGATTGCTGGGAGGTGCATTAGGTGGGATGATGATAGGGGACATGATTTCGGATGCTGGAGACTATAGTGCTGGCTATGAAGAAGGATATGAAGATGCTGGTGGTGATCTTGATTTTTAAAAAATAATGAGTTTCTTTATGAATTGTTGCTGTTTTTATATATTCACAATGTAAGAAGTATTGTTATTGTGCTCTGGCTTGAATCTGAGACATGAATGAACAATCCTTTGAGTTAAGTATATTTGTGTGTGTATTGATTCTTTTCATTTCATACATGATTCACATATTTGAAATTCGATTATATGTTCTGGATTGGTAGTATATGATAGATTTTCATTTGGATTTGTGATAGATTTTGTAAAGAGTATTTCAGAAGGCTAAGAATGCTCAGAAGAGCAATGCTACATATCCAAAATATTTCTTATAGATGTTTCCACAATTAAGCGTGTCATCTTTTTAATCATGAAATTTATATTAATACACTAGGGTCTCATCTTATTACAAGTGAATGACAACTCATCATTCGGGAACCGTTTCGGGAATGATTTTTGGGATTCTAGCATTTCTCGACTAAGAATTTTTTTTTTATTTTTTCTAACCAATTTTGCATGGAATTCGAAATCATGTCGTATATTACCATTCCATATAGTTTTGAGAGTAACGGCATACACTCTGTTTTATCTGTATTCTATTTCCGAAAATCATTTATTCTGTTGCTGCTAGAGTTGCTAGAGTAGTGTAATGAAATACAAACTTGCTAAAACTGACTCAGTTTAATTGAAAAAGTGATTTTTTTCTATATGCCCCGAAGAGAGAACTTCTTTAATAATGAAAATACTAAAAGAAATATATGGAGAAGCAAGGAATCGAACCTCGAACAACTTCTCAGCATTAGAATCGCTCTACCATTGAGCTACTTCCCCGTTGATGAAAATTATTAATACTTGACTCGACTTAACACATATAAGTAATAAAATATAGAAAAATTATGATTTACGATAAATTAAGATATGAACATTTTTTTACTAATACTGTCCATTTGGGAGTACCATAAAAAAAGATCAGGAAACCAGAAGAGAAAACTTCTTTTATAATAAAAATACGAAAAAACAAAAACTCATGGAGAAGCAAGGAATCGAACCTTGAACATCTTCTCAGTATTAGAATCGCTCTACCATTGAGATACTTCCCCATTGATGAAATTTGTTAATACTAGACTCTATTTAAACACATAAGTAATAAAATTTAAAAATTTCTTTTTGATAAATATAGAGAAAGTTTATAATTTACGATAGAATACGATATGAACCCCTCGCAAAAAAAATGAACCCTTACTTTACGCAAATATGTCATCTTGGGAGCACCATAAAATAATTGATCAGAAAACCAGCTGATAATTTTATACAAGACTTAAAAGAATGTTCATACAAGTTTTACTAGTCACAACACCGACAACTTTTAGCTACAAAAAAAAAAGCAAGAAAAACGAAGAAAAAAATGGTCCTCATTTATAATTAACACGTAGAATGCACCCATGCTGACTGATAAATATGATATGCTAGTCCGAGCAATTAAAACCATGGCAAACAGAAAGCCAGATTATCAAAACCAGAAGCAGTAGTATACCAAAAACAACCAACTTTATCTTCATATTTTGATAGGGCTGTTCACGAACCGAGCCAAGTTTTGATCGAATAGAGCCAAGCTTTAATTTTTTTTCTGACGAACCGAACCGAACCGAGCTTTCTTATCGAACAAAAATCGTGTTCGAGCTCGAGCTCGTTAACTAAAGCACTACGTGGATATGAACCGAGCTCGTTAAATTCGTTAAATAATTTTGATACCACGTCTTCCTTCGGATCTGGGTCCCTCTTGTCTTGAATTCTTGCGCCTGTTATATTAAGAGCATGTTTTATGGCTTTGAATTTCAGAATGCAAAAGATTTTGACTACAAGGTCGATATGAAACAACGTACCGAATCACGTAAGGTTTCTGCCTTGTCATTAAGGATGGTCAGGTTTTCTCCTCTTTCAATGGTCTGCAATTAGAGCACTAAGTGAGTACAAGATGAAGTTTGTGTAAATAGAAATTAGCAAGTACTGGCTATGGCATTTTAATATGAGTGCAGTGCTCAGCAGCATAGGAGATTCATAGTCATCTATTTAGGAATAAGCTCATAAGAAGAATAAGCTCGGTGGTATGGGATTGGGTATGGGATTGCTGGGAGGTGCATTGGGTGGGATGATGATAGGGGACATGATTTCGGATGCTGGGGACTATAATGCTGGCTATGAAGAAGGATATGAAGATGCTGGTGGTGATCTTGATTTTTAAAAAATAACGAGTTTCTTTATGGATTGTTGCTGTTTTTATATGTTGACTGGTAGTACATATAGCTCCGGGACTACTCCTAGGCTTTTAACTCTATATCGCTCTTGGAAGGATTACTCCTAGACACCTAAATCCATATATCTCCTGGAAATACTAATCCTAGACTCCTAACTCCACGCAGCTCCTGGAAGGACTAGTCCGCACACTACCAGTCATGACCAGCTCGGTCCCGCAAGCCCAACCTTGGTAAATTCCAGCACGTGAGACACTGGCCCAAGCACATGACGGGGACAACTGTCACACATCAATCATGGGAATAATCAGAGCACGTGTCAGAGTATCCTCGGAACATTCCTCAGACAGTGCCACACTGACACATGTAAAATATCCACTCCAGTCAGGTGTACTCTGCTCCCAGAACCAATGGCTATGATCTAAAGGTACCGACCCCAAAACCCTACCCTTGGGCTATAAATAGCCCAAGAAGGTGGTGAGGTTTTGGGGTTAATCACTCTCTCACACTCATATACACACACAGCCACCTTACATCCATACATATCTTCATCTTCCCCAAAAGCGAGTTCTTACTCTCACGCCGGAGGCGCCGCGGGACTCGAACCCTCCTTCCGGTGTTGTTTTGTAGGAGCCCCCACCACAGCTACACATTCACAGCGGCGAAGGATCCAGGCACGGCGTCGAAGGAGCGGCCCCGCCACCAGGAGTTATCATTTGGCGCTAGAAGGAGGGGTCGAACCTCCGCCACGTGGCAGAATCTAGATCGTCCATCAAAACTGTAACTAATACAAGTAATGATGAGGCACGTCTCACCACATTCTTACAGCTGTAATAATTCAAATAATTGGGGGGGAAATCCCCAAAACCGTTTCAACTTCCAAGTCCGGACTCCTTCGCACTCAACACTCCGGACTGGGGGGCAAAAAAAGTTCAACTCCTTCCAAAGACAACCACCTTAGTCCGGATTTGCCGAACACAGCGCAATCCGGACTAGGGGCAGCAAAAACTCAACTCCTTCCAAAGACAACCACCTTAGTCCTGATTCGTCGAACTCAGCGCACTCCGGAATGGGGGGCAAGAAAAACTCAACTCCTTCCAAAGACAACCACCTTAGTCCTGATCCGCCGAACTCAGCGCACTCCGGACTGAGGGGCAAGAAAAGCTTAACTCCTTCCAAAGACAACCACCTTAGTTCTGATTCGTCGAACTCAGCGCACTCCGGACTGGGGGGCAAGAAAAGCTCAACTCCTTCCAAAGCCAACCACCTTGGTCCGGATTCACCGAACTCAGTGCAATCCGGACTGGGGGGCAAGAAAAGCTCAACTCCTTCCAAAGACAACCACCTTAGTCCTGATTCGCGGAACTCAGCGCACTCCGGACTGGGGGGGCAAGAAAAGCTCAACTCCTTCCAAAGACAACCACCTTAGTCCGGATTCGCCGAACTCAGCGCAATCCGAACTGGGGGGCAAGAAAAACTCACCTCCTTCTAAACAAAACAATCAAAAGCTCATGTTCTACAAACAAACCCAAATTTACTCCCCCATCCAGAAAATCTGCATAAGGGAGTGGGGGGCACATGATAGTACTTATAACTCCTGGAAGAACTACTCCTAGGCTTTTAACTCTATATAGCTCCTGGAAGGACTACTCCTAGGCACCTAACTCCATATAGCTCCTGGAAGGACTACTCATAGACTCCTAACTCCACGCAACTCCTGGAAGGACTAGTCCCGCACACTACCAGTCCTGACCAGCTCGGTCCCGCAAGCCCCACCTTGGTAAATCCCATCATGTGAGACACTGACCCAAGCACATGACGGGGACAACTGTCACACATCAATCATGGGAATAATCAGGGCACGTGTCAGAGGATCCTCAGAACATTCCTCAGCCAGTTCCATACTGACACGTGTAAAGCATCCACTCCAGCCAGGTGTCCTCCGCTCCCAGAACCAATGGCTATGATCTAAAGGTACCAACCCCAAAACCCTACCCTTGGGCTATAAATAACCCAAGAAGGTGAGGTTTTGGGGTTAATCACTCTCTCACACTCATATACACACACAGCCACCTTACATCCATACATATCTTCAACTTCCCCAAAAGCGAGTTCTTACTCTCACGCCGGAGGCGCCGCGGGACTCGAACCCCCCTTCCGGTGTTATTTTGTAGGAGTCCCACCACAGTTACACCTCCACAGCGGTGAAGGATCCAGGCACGGCGTCGAAGGAGCGGCCCCGCCACTAGGAGTTATCATCGACAATGTAAGAAGTCTTGTTATTGTGCTCTGGCTTGAATATGAGACATGAATGAACAATCCTTTGAGTTAAGTATATTTGTGTGTGTATTGATTCATTTCGTTTCATACTTGATTCACATATTTGAAATTCGATTATATGTTCTGGATTGGTAGTATATGATAGATTTGGATTTGGATTTGTGATAGATTTTGTAAAGTGTATTTCAGATGGATAATAAGAGCAATGCTACGTACCCAAAATATTTAATAAAAATGTTATGGCAATCATCTTCTTATTCGTGAGATTCATATTTATACACGAGGAGCCCATCTTATTATAAGTGAACATCAATAATATGATGACAACTCATCATTCGGGAACCGTTTCGGTAATGGTTTTTGAGAGTCTAACGTTTCTCCGCTAAGAATTTCTTTTCTATTTTTTCTAACCGATTTTGCATGGAACTCGAAATCGTGTCGGATTTTACCATTCCTTCTCGGGTAACGGCATACACACACAAACACCTATGTTAGCAATCCATTTCAACAGGTCTTGTCCAAACTCCTCTGCCATAAAACTCTGTTTTATCTGTATTCTATTTCCGAAAATCATTTATTCTGTTGCCGGTAGAGTTGCTAGAGTAATGTAATGAAATACAAACTTGTTAAAACTGACTTACAGTTATAGTGAAAAAGTGAAAAAGTGAAAAAGTGAAAAAGAGAGTTTCTTTTTATATGCCTCCGAAGAGAAAACTTCTTTAATAATGAAAATACTAAAAGAAATATGCGGAGAAGCAAGTAATCGAACCTCGAACATCTTCTCAGCATTAGAATCGCTCTACCATTGCGCTACTTCCCCATTGATGAAAATTATTAATACTTGACTCGATTTAACACATATAAGTACTAAAATATAGAAAAATTATGATTTACAATAAATTAAGATATAAACACTTTTTTACTAACTGACCATTTGGGAGTACCATAAAAAAAAGATCAGGAAACCAGAAGAGAAAACCTCTTTAATAATAAAAATACGAAAAAACAAAAACTTATGCAGAAGCTAGGAATCGAACCTCGAACATCTTCTCAGCATTAAAATCACTCTACCATTGAGCTACTTCCCCATCAATGCAATTTATTAATACTAGACTCGATTTAAACACACAAGTAATAAGATTTAACATTTTCTTTTTAATAAATAAAGAGAAAGCTTATAATTTACGATAGATTAAGATATGAACACTTGACTCGAGTTAACACATATAAGTAATAAAATATAGAAAAATTATGTTTTACGATAAATTAAGATATGAACACTTTTTTACTAATACTGTCCATTTGGGAGTACCATAAAAAAGATCAGGAAACTAGAAGATAAAACTTCTTTAATAATGAAAATATGAAAAAACAAAAACTCATGGAGAAGCAAGGAATCGAACCTCAAACATCTTCTCAGCATTAGAATCGCTCTACCATTGAGCTACTTCCCCGTTGATGAAAATTATTAATACTTTACTCGACTTAACACATATAAGTAATAAAATATAGAAAAATTATGATTTACGATAAATTAAGATATGAACACTTTTTTACTAATACTGTCCATTTGGGAGTACCATAAAAAAAGATCAGGAAACCAGAAGAGAAAAGTTCTTTTATAATAAAAATACGAAAAAACAAAAACTCATAGAGAAGTAAGGAATCGAACTTCAAACATCTTCTCAGCATTAGAATCGCTCTACCATTGAGCTACTTCCCCATCAATGAAACTTCTTAATACTAGACTCTATTTAAACAAAAGTAATAAAATTTAAAATTTTCTTTTTGATAAATATAGAGAAAGTTCATAATTTACGATAGAATAAGATATGAACCCGACGCAAAAAAAAAATGAACCCTTACTTTACGCAAATATGTCATCTTGGGAGCACCATAAAATAATTGATCAGAAAACCAGCTGATAATTTTATACAAGACTTAAAAGAATGTTCATACAAGTTTTACTAGTCACAACACCGACAACTTTTAGCTACCAAAAAAAAAGCAAGAAAAACGAAGGAAAAAATGGTCCTCATTTATAATTAACACGTAGAATGCACCCATGCTGACTGATAAATATGATATGCTAGTCCGAGCAATTAAAACCATGGCAAACAGAAAGCCAGATTATCAAAACCAGAAGCAGTAGTATACCAAAAACAACCAACTTTATCTTCATATTTTGATACCACATCTTCCTTCGGATCTGGGTCCCTCTTGTCTTGAATTCTTGCGCCTGTTACATTAAGAGCATGTCTTATGGCTCTGAATTTCAGGATGCAAATGAATACTACAAGGTGGATATGAAACAACGTACCGAATCACGTAAGGTTTCTGCCTTGTCATTAAGGATGGTCAGGTTTTCTCCTCTTTCAATGGTCTGCAATTAGAGCACTAAGTGAGTACAAGATGAAGTTTGTGTAAATAGAAATTAGCAAGTACTGGCTATGGCATTTTAATATGAGTGCAGTGCTCAGCAGCATAGGAGATTCATAGTCATCTATTTAGGAATAAGCTCATAAGAAGAATAAGCTCGGTGGTATGGGATTGGGTATGGGATTGCTGGGAGGTGCATTGGGTGGGATGATGATAGGGGACATGATTTCGGATGCTGGGGACTATAGTGCTGGCTATGAAGAAGGATATGAAGATGCTGGTGGTGATCTTGATTTTTAAAAAATAACGAGTTTCTTTATGAATTGTTGCTGTTTTTATATGTTGACTGATAGTACATATAGCTCTGGGACTACTCCTGGTCTTTTAACTCTATATAGCTCTTGAAAAGATTACTCCTAGACACCTAACTCCATATATCTCCTGGAAACACTCCTCCTAGACTCCTAATTCCACGCAGCTCCTCGAAGGACTAGTCCGCACACTACCAGTCATGACTAGCTCGGTCCCGCAAGCCCAACCTTGGTAAATCCCACCACGTGAGACACTGGCCCAAGCACATGACGGGGACAACTGTCACACATCAATCATGGGAATAATCAGGGCACGTGTCAGAGGATCCTCAGAACATTTCTCAGCCAGTCCCACACTGACACGTGTAAAACATCCACTCCAGTCAGGTGTCCTCTGCTCCCAGAATCAATGGCTATGATCTAAAGGTACCAACCCCAAAACCCTACCCTTGGGCAATAAATAGCCCAAGAAGGTGAGATTTTGGGGTTAATCACTCTCTTACACTCATATACACACACAGCCACCTTACATCCATACATATCTTCATCTTCTCCAAAAGCGAGTTCTTACTCTCACGCCGGAGGCGCCGCGGTTATCGAACCCCCCTTCCGGTGTTGTTTTGTAGGAGCTCCCACCACAGCTACACCTTCACAGCGGTGAAAGATCCAGGCACGGCGTCGAAGGAGCGGCCCCGCCACCAGGAGTTATCATTTGGCGCTAGAAGGAGGGGTCGAACTTCCGCCACGTGGCAGAATCTAGATCGTCCATCAAAACTGTAACTAATACAAGTAATGATGAGGCACGTCTCACCACATTCTTACAGCTGTAATAATTCAAATAATTGGGGGGGAAATCCCCAAAACCGTTTCAACTTCCAAGTCCGGACTCCTTCGCACTCAGCACTCCGGACTGGGGGGCAAAAAAAGCTCAACTCCTTCCAAAGACAACCACCTTAGTCCGGATTTGCCGAACACAGCGTAATTCGGACCGGGGGGGCAGGAAAAACTTAACTCCTTCCAAAGACAACCACCTTAGTCCTGATTCGCCGAACTCAGCGCACTCCGGACTGGGGGGCAAGAAAATCTCAACTCCTTCCAATGACAACCACCTTAGTCCGGATTCGCCGAACTCAGCGCAATCCGAACTGGGGGGCAAGAAAAACTCAACTCCTTCTAAACAAAACAATCAAAAACTCATATTCTACAAACAAACCCAAATTTACTCCCCCATCCAGAAAATCTGCATAAGGGAGTGGGGGGCACATGATAGTACATATAGCTCCTGGAAGGACTACTCCTAGACTTTTAACTTTATATAGTTCCTGGAAGGACTACTCCTAGGCACCTAACTCCATATAGCTCCTGGAAGGACTACTCCTAGACTCCTAACTCCACGCAGCTCCTGGAAGGACTAGTCCCGCACACTACCAGTCCTGACCAGCTCGGTCCCGCAAGCCCCACCTTGGTAAATCCCATCACGTGAGACACTGGCCCAAGCACATGACGGGGACAACTGTCACACATCAATCATGGGAATAATCAGGACACGTGTCAAAGGATCCTCAGAACATTCCTCAGCCAGTCCCACACTGACACGTGTAAAGCATCCACTCCAGACAGGTGTCCTCCGCTCCCATAACCAATGACTATGATCTAAAGGTACCAACCCCAAAACCCTACCATTGGGCTATTTAAGGTGAGGTTTTGGGGTTAATCACTCTCCCACACTCATATACACACACAACCACCTTACATCCATATATATCTTCAACTTCCCCAAAAGCGAGTTCTTACTCTCACGCCGGAGGTGCCGCGAGACTCGAACCCCCCTTCCGATGTTGTTTTGTAGGAGCCCCACCACAGCTACACCTCCACAGCGGTGAAGGATCCAGACACGATGTCGAAGGAGCGGCCCCGCCACTGAGAGTTATCATTGACAATGTAAGAAGTCCTGTTATTGTGCTCTGGCTTGAATCTGAGACATGAATGAACAATCCTCTGAGTTAAGTATATTTGTGTGTGTATTGATTCATTTCGTTTCATACTTGATTCACATATTTGAAATTCGATTATATGTTCTGGATTGGTAGTATATGATAGATTTTGATTTGGATTTGTGATAGATTTTGTAAAGTGTATTTCAGATGGCTAATAAGAGCAGTGCTACGTACCCAAAATATTTAGTAAAAATGTTCTCAAAATGGCACTTATTCGTGAGATTCATATTTATACACGAGGAGCCCATTTTATTATAAGTGAACATCAATAATATGATGACAACTCATCATGCGGGAACCGTTTCGGTGACGGTTTTTGGGAGTCTAGCATTTCTCTGCTAAGAATTTCTTTTCTATTTTTTCTAACCGATTTTGCATGGAACTTGAAATCGTGTCGGATTTTACCATTCCTTCTTAGAGTAATGGCATACACACACAAACACCTATGTTAGCAATCCATTTCAACAGGTCTTGTCCAAACTCCTCTGCCATAAAACTATGTTTTATCTGTATTCTAAAATCATTTATTCTGTTGCTGGTAGGGTTGCTAGAGTAATGTAATGAAATACAAACTTGTTAAAACTGACTTACACTTACAGTGAAAAAGTGAAAAAGAGAAAGTTTCTTTTTATATGCCCCCGAAGAGAAAACTTCTTTAATAATGAAAATACTAAAAGAAATATGCGGAGAAGCAAGGAATCAAACCTCGAACATCTTCTCAGAATTAGAATCGCTCTACCATTGCGCTACTTCCCCATTGATGAAAATTATTAATACTTGACTCGATTTAACACATATAAGTACTAAAATATACAAAAATTATGATTTACAATAAATTAAGATATGAACACTTTTTTACTAACTGTCCATTTGGGAGTACCATAAAAAAAAGATCAGGAAACCAGAAGAGAAAACTTCTTTAATAATAAAAATACGAAAAAACAAAAACTTATGGAGAAGCAAGGAATCGAACCTCGAACATCTTCTCAGCATTAGAATCACTCTACGATTGAGTTACTTCCCCCTCAATGCAATTTATTAATACTAGACTCGATTTAAACATACAAGTAATAAGATTTAACATTTTCTTTTTAATAAATAAAGAGAAAGCTTATAATATACGATAGATTAAGATATGAACACTTGACTCGAGTTAACACATATAAGTAATAAAATATAGAAAAATTATGATTTACGATAAATTAAGATATGAACACTTTTTTACTAATACTGTCCATTTGGGAGTACCATAAAAAAGATCAGGAAACTAGAAGAGAAAACTTCTTTAATAATAAAAATATGAAAAAACAAAAACTCATGGAGAAGCAAGGAATCGAACCTCGAACATCTTCTCAGCATTAGAATCACTCTACCATTGAGCTACTTCCCCGTTGATGAAAATTATTAATACTTTACTCGACTTAACACATATAAGTAATAAAGTATAGAAAAATTATGATTTACGATAAATTAAGATATGAACATTTTTTTACTAATAGTGTCCATTTGGGAGTACCATAAAAAAAGATCAGGAAACCAGAAGAGAAAACTTCTTTTATAATAAAAATACGAAAAAACAAAAACTCATGGAGAAGCAAGGAATCGAACCTCGAGCATCTTCTCAGCATTAGAATCGCTCTACCATTGAGCTACTTCCCCATCAATGAAATTTCTTAATACTAGACTCTATTTAAACAAAAGTAATAAAATTTAAAATTTTCTTTTTTGATAAATATAGAGAAAGTTCATAATTTACGATAGAATAAGATATGAACCCCTCGCAAAAAAAAAATATGAACCCTTACTTTACGCAAATATGTCATCTTGGGAGCACCATAAAATAATTGATCAGAAAACCAGCTGATAATTTGATCCACCACAACTCTATAGGGAGCTTTTCTACACTATATAACTTTATGAATGACAAAATGTTTATACAAGACTTAAAAGAATGTTCATACAAGTTTTACTAGTCACAACACCGACAACTTTTAGCTACAAAAAAAAAGCAAGAAAAACGAAGGAAAAAATGGTCCTCATTTATAATTAACACGTAGAATGCACCCATGCTGACTGATAAATATGATATGCTAGTCCGAGCAATTAAAACCATGGCAAACAGAAAGCCAGATTATCAAAACCAGAAGCAGTAGTATACCAAAAACAACCAACTTTATCTTCATATTTTGATACCACATCTTCCTTCGGATCTGGGTCCCTCTTGTCTTGAATTCTTGCGCCTGTTACATTAAGAGCATGTCTTATGGCTCTGAATTTCAGGATGCAAATGAATACTACAAGGTGGATATGAAACAACGTACCGAATCACGTAAGGTTTCTGCCTTGTCATTAAGGATGGTCAGGTTTTCTCCTCTTTCAATGGTCTGCAATTAGAGCACTAAGTGAGTACAGCATGGAGTTTCAGTAACCAGAAATTAGCAAGTACGGGCTACGGTAATTCCTAACCAGAAATTAGCAATTAGGAATTCATAGTCATCTATTTAGGACATAATACATTCCTATGTATTAAAACAATAATAATTACATATACGTGATGGTATATTCAATCACAAATAAGGAGCTACGTTCTCTGTGGCTGGAACTCGTACGAAAAGGATATTTCCAGTTTGATAAAATCGACAAATAGGAACAAACTGGCCAGAACAGAACTCCATACACTTATGATTTAGGATATCGGTACATGGTTGTTGTTATTCTAGGACAATACTGTACAATGGAGAAATGAACAACCAACTTATTGCAACTTCAAGGTCTGATGCAACCATTGACCATTGTTGTAGTTGTTGCACATAGGCCTAGTAGGAATCCTAACAGCCATGTAAAGGAGGGGCTTGCACTGTTGCAGTCTCTCTTACGACACTTCAATTGTTACGCACAGGGGCCACAACATAGTTGAAAAGTCAGTTGTGTGAAAAACAAGTGTGATTGCATCATTCTGAGGACACGTAACACCACACTTTACGAAATAGGCGGATACCTAAGGCTTGAGCAATAACTATTACAGAGTTTAAATGCAGAATGGGAATTCTAAAGGTTACTCAATCTTAGACTTAGAGTACTGTTTGGTTAGCAAGAAAATGTTACATAGTGTAGATGGTAAGGAAAAAGAGAGATAGGATACACAATCAGCGAATATGGGATAAAATTATATAAGATTTGAAGATATCCAAATAAAGCTGACCCCGTACCAGTGTAACCATACCTTGTCAATATTTTCCAACATAATACTTTTAACTTCAGAAACTTGAGCCTTCACTTTTATCAGCTTGTCAATCTCGTCTGCATGATCAATTATATACTGCATGTGTTGTTTCATGAGCGGTCTGTATATTAAAACACACCACACGTATTATTATTAAAATAACTGTGCAGAGTAAATCCAATTAAATGAATAATATATAAATTAGAACTTCGTGGATGTCATACCCGAACTCTTTATTGAGACTTTTGGCAACAGCAGTTCCTGCTTTTCCACCACCATATCTTTTTTTAAAATCTGCTGCCACTCGTTCTAAAAATGCAATAGAAATCTGTTTCCCAATTGTGTCTTTGGCAACAACACAGTAAGCTGTAACTTGCAAGAAGCATCATATTAAAGGATTGAAATAATATTTGACAAACTTAGAACTATTAACTCCTTTTTCTTTGACAGATAAATAAGCGGCTGAAGGGAACCAAGGTATAAATTGCATTGTTTTGATATGCAGACCTTTTTGAGGTTTAAACTAATTTACATGCATAATATCACCTCCAGCACATAGTTCTGTTTTATTCTTCAATTCTTTAACAACTCTGGTGTTGTGCATCATACTGTCAAAAAATATTAAAGATATCCATGGTCGATATGAAACTTTGCAATACGGGCCAAAGCAACATGCATGCTCCCCAAATTGATGTCTTCATGACTACTCTAAAATAGTACTAAACCGCTAATAACACATGTATTTCGGAAGGGCGCATATTTTTATTTAAAAACAATAGGCAGCAGCTCATCATTTCAAAGTCTCAAGAACAAAAAAAGAATCCTAAAGGCATTTGTTTAGGAACAAACACTGAAGGATCAATCTAAGAAACATTAAAAATAATAAAAATCAAGACAATCAATCATACAAGACAAGAAAGTTCACGTGTTCGCTCAAATTGACCTACTCCACAGTCGCATTAATTCTTATTTTTCGGATTCCTATAGCCATTTATTGGAAAATAACAGACTTAATCAACTGCTCTGATCAGCACTGGAAAACCTTATGCGGCCTTATTCAATGGCCAATGCACAAGGCTCCCACGTCTGCATAGTGTGTGAAATCCAGATGTACATAGTCTCACCTTTATAAATACCTACAGTTTTCTTCATGACGTTTGACCTACTAGATAACGAGTAGACACTTAATCATCGCATCAAACATGACCTTGAACTCGGAATCCTTATCATAGTTTCTAGCTAATAAATAGTATTTTCTAATCTGCCAATAGCACAGGTTGAAAAAAAATCACAAACTAGATGGCCGTCTATATCCCAATCACAACCAACCTAATATAGGTAGATTGAAAAAACCAACTTTCTCTCAATGGGCCACCTAATCTTATCTTAAGTAGGCCAACGCCAAAAAAAAGGTCATTTACCAACAAGACAACAAAATAGAATAAGTTGCTAAAATCTCATATTGCTTCCTCAGACTGCTAGTTTTAGCAAATACTGCAATATAAACCAAACTTAAATCTTCGAATTCACACAAAATTAGAGGTAATAATGTCTGACATGAGCAGAACCCTGCTCAATTTTACAGAGAATAAACCCGAAAATGACGCAACACAACTCTTAACCGGATATGATCCAAAATAACATGTTTATTAAAATTTCATACATTGTATCAAATTCTAGTAGGTTTGAAAACCAACTAAAATCAACACGTTTACGAAACAATCCAAATCACGAAAAAAAACACCCTAACAAAACTCAATTCAGCCAACTACCCAAACTGAGTTTTTTCTCCACAACAAACCATCAAACAAAATTAAACAAAACCCCAACACCATCTTGCATAAAAATCTTAAAACCAACCACATCATCAACCCACAGTTCAAAATCCAATCTTTCCCAAAAAATTGCATAAAGATCCAAACTTTATTACAACAAACACTAAATTCAAAAAAAAAATCAAACTTTACCACCAAAAATCACTAAATTCGCATAAAGATTCAAACTTTACCACCAAAAATCACTAAACTCAAATAAAGATTCAAACTTTATCACCACAAATCACAAAACTCAAATAAAAGATTCAAACTCTATCACCACAAATCACTAAATTCAAATAAAGATTAAAAATTTATCACCACAAATCACGAAATTCAAATAAAGATTCAAACTTTACCCCCCAAAATCCAAGATCCTTTCAAAATTTACCATAATTATCAAGAAAACAAACATAAATAAAGAAAAGTAAGAAAATTACCATAACCATCTTCAACAAGGAAGTTAAAAGTATGATGATCACAATTGTAAGTAAATTTATTATTTGTAGAAGGCAATTTCTGAAGACACTGAGTTGCAATTGCTGGAAAGTTGCCAGTGAACTCGGTGAACTCAGCTAGAATCATGGTACCTCGTGCTACAAAGCTGTAAATGAACGATTCTTGGCCCATCTTAACTCACTGAGTTGGTTGCTTCCGAGTTGTAAAGACAGGAGAGAAAAAAGAACAGAGTTGAGGTTTCTAAATTTATGGGCTAAGGTGGTTTTGTGTGTTTGGAGTTTATGTTTTGTATTTATGTTTTGTGTGTTTTGTTGCTTTGTAGTTAAGTAAATAATATACTTGGATTTTGTTTTTGGTAATGTTGAAAATATATTTGGGACTTAGATTTTCTTGCCTAATTTGTATGGGGCTTGTGTGTCTATATTTGAATAGATCCATTCTTCAAGTCATTTCTTAATACTAATTTTTAATTTAATAAGTATTATACATTTTAAATACACTTTCGAGTAAATGTTAGATTTAAAATATGGAATGATAAAAAATAAATCTTGTTTTTGACAAGGTTATAATGTTCGAAAATCAATTCTATTCGATTGTATCTTTAAATTTCAAAATATAATTAATCGGCCGTTTTTTCGATTAATCGTCTTCGGCGTTCGAATTTTCAGTTACCCACCTTTGGCATTCGAATACTCGGACGTTGAATCATTTAAATCTGAATTGGTTGATCTCCGATTTCTGAATACTCGTTCGTATCAACGGATTTGTGGATTATCCAAAATATTTAATTTTATTTTAATTTTACTAAACTAGGGTCTTAAAATAGAGAAAATAGATAAAATATGTTTGCAAGATTATACTTTCTCAGTACCAAAATACAAGTCACTTTAACTTTTACATGTACTTTAAGGTGTATAAAAGTCATAGTTTCACATTCTTTTTTCTAAAATTTCTTTTTTTAATTAAAATTTAATATGTAAATTTTTATTAAAAAAATAAAAAATATTTTATAAAACTACTCCCTCCGTCCCATAATATACTTCCCATTTTGACTTTTCGTACTGTTCATGTTAAGCGATTGACTACTAATTTACGTCTAATCTATAAGACCAAATATAATCATGAGTAATTTTATTGGATTCGTATTTATGAGTACCTTAATACAATGAAATTTTTATATTTAATACTAATATGAAATTAACAATCAAAATTATGCATTGACAAACGTGTCCAACACAAATAGAAAACGTTTTTAGGGATGAAGGGAGTATTTTATTATTTAACTTAAAATATGTATAAAAGTAAAAAAAAAAAATATTCTGCGACGGAGGAAGTAACTAGTAGTTAAATAATTTAAGTGCTATTTGACATTTTTAATACATTGGGAAGGTCGTGTGAAATGTAAAAGCGGGAGGGAAATAATATGTTGAGAGCAACCGCGTGAAGGTGGTAAATGTAAAAACGGAAATACGAATAGGTTGAAAAATGGTAAATACGAAGTTTCGAGAAGGTGGGGAATTAAAATACTTTTGGCTTGTTAAATTTGACGTTGACGGCGGCTGCGAAAGTGGAGAGAAAGGAAGAGTATGAAATGTAGATGATGATTGCTATCTACAGGGACTGAGAGGGACGGGAGACATAATAAAATCAACTTTTGGAGGCGTGTTTTGTGGCCTTTTGTTTACCTGGTTGTATTTACATGTTTTGGACCGTTTGCTTTTCTCAATTCTGAGTCTCAAATAAACTGAAACTCATTACCTCGAGTGCAACTAATTTGAGTAGCGACTAGTACACCGTAGATACCTAAAAAATCATAAAATTTATTAATGTATACAGTAGTAATACTCTGTCTTATAAAACGAACAAAACTCTCATATCTTATCAATATGGGACGGAGTGTTATAAACTCTGTCACTTAAATTCCTGACATCAAGTCACAATGGATATCCCATAGGATCAAGCTCATACCTCTATAGCCATTGTGGGATTATGTTGGTTGGCTTTGTGTCCCCGCCTCCGAATTTCTGTGTATTGCGGGATAAAATTTCTGTGTATTGCGGGATAATACCACCGGTCTTCAAGTCCCCATCTCTGTTAACTTGACGCATCAAATTTTTGAAAGGCGGCTCTTATGTGACAATCCAGGTCAAATCTCGAGCCTTTTTCAAAATCGGGTCAAGTCCCGATTCCGAATCTAAAATATGTCGAATCCCATAGTCCCGAGTGCAACCAACTTGGATAAGGACTCGCCTATCGCGTCATCACATGCACCCAAAAAATCATAATTTATTGATACATTACAGTAGTACTGTGACTTATAAACTGGACAAAAATATCATGGGCCTGTTTGGCAGCCAACTTATAAGCCACTTATGAATTATAGTATGTAACAGCTTATCTACGAGTGTTTGTCGACCAAACTTATAAGTTGAATTTTTAACTTATAAGCTGATAAGTTGAATGTTAGTAACGACGTATTTTTTTCAACTTATTTTGATTTTTAACTTATTTATTAATCTCATTTTTAAAATATATATTTTTAAATATTAATCTAACTTTAAATTAAAGAATTAAGATAATTATATTTAATAATTATTTATTTTAGTACATTTAAGAAAAAAAATCTGATTTATAAGTAAAATTATCCAAATATTTATTTAACTTATAAGTATTCTTCTACTTATCACTTATAATTCACTTATTCATTTTAAATTATAAATTACTTATTTTAAGATTTCTCAAATGTATACCATATCTTATAGATATGGGACTACGGTGCTACATTAATGCTCATCTAAATTAAATTGATTCTGATTGCAAATTTTTTGACAGATCATTAATGGTTTACTAGCAAAAACAAAACAAAATCTTTTTGGTCTTCAGGAAATAATTATGAAAGTAAAACATTTAGCTAGTCAACCCGAGAGGATGTGGTAAGGGGCACAGGGACACATGTATCTCTAAAATAAAATTTTATATTTTTATATTATTAAATTGTTAAATTTTTTAAAAATACACGAAAGTGTCCCCGGTGATTGAGAAACGTGAGTATATTTTTATAAATTATAGTCAATGCCCCATGGAAATTTAATTCAGAAATTCATCCCTGGTAAATGATAATCTATATATTTATATAAAGCAGGATCTCGGGTGTCCTACGTGGCAATATCAGGGTGTCTATTCTATTTTCTTATTTTTGAAGCCTTCACCATTTTATTGATCAATATTTCACGTACGTTTCTTTTCCTGTCGGTTTGGCTGCATGTCCATTACCGGAGATATCAAAAGCCAATCATTTATTTATATTTAGTTTAGCCTTCAATCTTCTTTAGCCCGACCCATCACATGTTGATTGTTAAGCAATCATTATATATACATATTTACATATTCATAATCTTTACATTATTTTCTTCGTCTAATTACATCAAATTTTGCGCTTTCAGCTGGTAGAATGCATCTATATCTATATTTATATATAGTTACATATTTGCTCGTGTCTGATCCTTTTTTTTAAACTCCTCCAGGACTCCTATTCTGGGTATTCCAAATTATACATCACATGATTCTAGGGAGTAAGGTGCATCAATGGTTCTCAATTACCGTCAAAAGTTCATCTCAGTTGTCTTCATATTCGTGTTGCTGGTAAGTTCATATTCCTTTTGTCTAATTTAGTTCATCACTGTCTCAAGTGCAACTCTTATGTTTGATGAAGGTTCACAGTGAAAAGGAGTTCTTGAAAACGAGTTCCCTTTGTAAAGCTAGGCAATTGGATTTCTATTCTAAACAGTATTTGGTGGAGTCCCATAAGAAGATAAGAAGAGAATATGGATTCTAAAAAGTATTTTGAATAATAAAAACATTTATGAAATCTTTTATTATCACTTTTTTCAATGCTGGTAAGTGTCACTTAATTTGTTTGCCCATTTTAGTTAATTATTGATGTTTGATCTTATAATCTATTTTGATACATTGAGATAACAAAAAATATGAGTTCTCAGAGTTGCTTAAAATTCCTCTATTTTAAAGGTACACAATTTTATGCAATGGCTCGCTTAGAATTTGGCTAGCAGATGAGAATTGGGCCCAACCAGATTAGGGAATGTGAAAGCTATCTTGGACAGGCCAGCTACAAATTAACTTAACCTGGCATGATCTTAATTGCGATTTTCCAACAATGTTTTCATATTGTATGCATCTTTATTTATTTCCTTTTACATAGAGTGCTACCAATTGGATGACTGATATAGCATGAAATATTTTTTAAATATAAATTTGCACTACCAGTCTTTCACAGTCGTCTATTTACCAAGTGTTTGTCTCCTAAGGGTCCTATTCTAAATTTCATTTTTTTAACTTGAAAATATATTAGTTGGACCGTAATGGGAAAAGTCGGCTGTGGTATGAACTTTTTGCCTCCCTTGCTTTTAGTTTGGTTAGGAAATATGATAGGGTTAAGGCAGTTACAGAGTTTACTAACTAAAGGACCGGCAGATGATGGGCAAGCCTTTTAAATGATGACATTGCATCGCAATACGAGAAATTGTTGGAAGACACTCGGCTGTATAATGGAGCAGTTCTCTCTAGGATTGAGTTATCGGAAACAAAGCCAATCATGTTACTAAAAGAGGCACTCAATTTTTTGGCGTTATCTCATCTTTATATGTATCGAGGGATGAATCTTTAACATTCATTATGTTTTTCTCCCCTCTGTGGATTAGCATCGTTATATCTTTCATCAAAGTAGCAGGCATGCTCTACTTTATATTGTTAACTACGCATTATTGATGGACTCTTTGTTCGGATAAATGATTGGTTCCTTCTCTAAAAAACTTCTGGCAGAGGGCACTATCCTAATTTTCAAAAAAAGTCACAATGTTCTGTCACACGCTATTAAAAAACTTCAGTCAGGTCTAAGCTGCCATGTCATATTTTCCGAGCCTTCTTTGCCATGATTTTGAACTGAGTAAGGTCACATGTTAATTAATTTTGCTTTCATGTGAAGTTGTGAACCCTTATTAACAATTGTTTTCATTCCTACCAGAGCCATCTCTGTAGTCTGAATCACTTAGGATATATGAATAATAATAAGAATATAAGCTCAGTTCTACTTATGCAAAGGCATTATCAAGATGTTGCTTAAATTTGAACGAAAAGTAAATAGTGATCATCAAAAAAATTTCGAAGACTTTAGTTCTTCCGAATTAAATGGTAAGATTTATATCTTTGTAATAAACTATGAGACTACGAGCTTTGTATTTTATTTTTATTTTTATGTTTTTGGTATTTTTGTCTCTGTAAGTAAGAGTAGTTTTGTGTTGATTTTTTTTATTTTTATTTATATATAATTTTGTCTTGGTTAGAAAGAGCTATTTTTTGTTTGTTTACTTAAATTATGTTTATATGTATCTTTTGCCTCAATTTGTAAGAGTTGTTTTGTGTAGAGTTTTTTAGTTTTATGTTTATATGTATTTTTTTGCCTCGGTTTGTAAAAGTTGTTTTGTGCTGATTTTTTTAATTTATGTTTATATTTATTTTTTGCCTCAGTTAGTAAGAGTTGTTTCCGATATGTCCAATTTTGTCTAGCAAATGAGATATGCGACTTGAGAATTATGTTTGAAGGTTGTGGAAAAGTTCTAAGTTGCTTCAAATCTAGCTGCACTCTGCATAGCAAAAAAAACCTGGATGCTGGAGCATGAAACCCAAAATCTATACAGATCCATGCTTTGGTCTAATGTGTTAGGAATGTGTTTGTTGGTAAAGGAAATTAATTTATCTCATTTCCTGAATGTTCAACAAGTGTTATTAAATCTATTAATTATTGTTTTCCATGCATATAATAGTTAATACGAGAATATCAGTTCCTATCTTTATATATCTTTGTATCCCTTGCCATTAGCCGAGAAGGATGTTGAATACACCGTTATAATTTGCTTACCACCCTATTTTATTTCTTATCTATGCACCAATTCTTTGAGAAACTGGTCTGTAAGATCAGTGAATTTCTCCTGGTACCTTTGGACTTTAGCATCGGCACACTATAAACTTTTGAGTATTTGCTCACAGATGGTAATTTTGAATTTAGGTAGGTTGGGGCCTTAAAATAGTAAAGTTCGTGGCCATTGCTTTTGATGTACTTCATGTAGCATAAATTATTCACACATTTTTACATTGTGTGTATGATACATGAAAACTAAAAAATGTCTCTAATTACAATAAATTGTTCAATGGTAAACTTTTGTGATATTTGGTGTCAAGATTAAAACATTTTAAAATTTTATCTTTTGTACCTATAGATAATCTAATGCTTCCGTTGTCTTCTCAACAAAGAAAAATCCAAAGTCAATTGATAGATTTTGGAGTTAAGCGAATAATTTTTATGGAATTCTGGGAAGACAAATAAATTTATTTTAAGTAAAAAATTATTATTTTATAATTATTTTAAATTTATTATCAATACAAAATATTACTTAATCAGAATACAAATGAGTTTCTCAAACCGCGCGAAGCGCGGTTATATCACCTAGATAAAATTATATAATACAATATGAGCAAGTCAAACTGAAGTATTGTTTGAATCACCGGATTACAACTTAATTAACGGGAATGAAATATAATCCCTCACATTTTGGTTTCATGTACCGAATTAATGGTTTATGTTTAAGCAACTAACTCTAACATCTGTCTATCTACAACTCTTTGTATCTCAACAGGCCATTTATGATTTAGCTACTTCTCATGCAATTTTTTTTTTGCTAAATTACTTCTCATGCTATTTGTTTGTATTTTCATAATTCATATACTCTTTTATCAAGTTCGGTTGAATTAGGGCTGGTCAGGAGTAAACTTTGACGTGTGTTTTAAAAAGATGTTTGATTCTGTTTCGTTTCTTCTTTACAATTCCATAAGTATATTATATTTTTACGAAATTGAATTGTTTGTCTAAAAACAATAATTTTAGAATTAGTATATTTATTGAGTAGTGTTATATACCCCAAATTTATTTCTCAAATTTTATATCAAATAATGTGGCATACACATGGTGATTTTTAATTCGGGGACGCGTATGTATGCACGCGTGATCCATATTATTATTAGGAAAGTTACAAGTTCGAAATTTGACATATTAGCATTTAGGGAAATTTTTGGAGAAAATATTTGTGATCTCTAACATTTTCGATATTTATTAGCTTTCACTCCTAAAAATAAGAATGTTTTGTGCATTTCATTTCGTAAAATTTGGTTATGCATCTCTTTTGCATAGATGCTGGTTTGTTTATTTTTGCCTTTGTTTTCGTTTCTTTTTTCAAATTTGTATTACTTAAATAGTTTGTATATCGTGTAGGATTTTTTAATAATTTCTGTTTTATTCAATTGCAACCAATCAATTAATTTACATTTTTTTTTCTAAAAAATGGTGTAACGTTTTATTTTATTAAAGAATATAAAATTTTATTCGACTTTTTTTTAACACCTTAAAATTTTAGAGCAACTGTTTATTTAAACTAGAGCTTAATCTTTAAACAGGACTACCAATAGAATTGAACAGTGCACTACCAATAGAATTAATGTGAGGGTCAATTATGAAATTACTGTTTTCTTGGAAAATTCATACTCCATTGCCCGGAAAATCATTACCTTCATTTTTTATTTTCAAAATATTTGTATTATGTTTATTAAACAATCCGGAAACAAAACGGTTTATTATTTAACTTTATTTGTTTTCAACCTGGTTGTATAATCAGATACGGATTTGTCCCGATCGACTCTCTTTCAAGTTATTAATAAAATCTGCTTTAAATTTGAAAAAAAAAACTAGAGCTCAATTTAGGACTCCCATTTATTTCATTTCAATTTTTGTTATTGGTATAAGTATGGTATTGATTATATTTGTTGTAATCAATCGTAAGGAAATATTTGTTACTAGTATAAGTATTGATATTCGTTATATTTGATATTGTTAGTTATAGCAAAAATTATTATACGATTGAATAATGTTAATGGGTATAATCATGTTCGGGTTCAACATATATAACATGAAATGCAATTTTGCAATCTTAAATGCTACTACTTTAAATCTAACGAGTAATTTTATATACAACTTTGTCAATATTTTTGTAAAATATTATTGAAAATTTGGATATTTTTTATTTTTGATAAATTTCCCAAAACTATAACGGATACACCAATCTCACGTGTAACTTTACAGACAACTTTTTTTGTACTTTCGTAAAAATGATCGAAAAAATTGAATATATTTGGCAAATTCCTTCAAACCAAAACACATACACAATTTCCTTGAGATTCTTTTTTTTTATTGTAGGTAACCCGCAGCCGCTACCCTTTGGGTGCGCATTGGGTAAACCCTACGGGCTCACGCAATAGCCTGCAAACCACGTGAACCAAGGTAAACCGCATTTAAGCGACAGACTCTGATTCAGGAGGCATAATCATAATTTCTCCTCGTGTGGGATTCGAACCTGTGACCAAGATGATAGTTATCCTCTCTTTAACCAACTGAGCCAACTCTTGCGGGCCCACAATTTCCTTGAGATTCATTTCTTATAGCTTAAGTTGATTATATCCTTAGATTATTTAAATTTGTAATCGAGTTTTTTTAAACGTTCCTGCGAAAATATATGAGCATGTTTTCTAAAATTAATTTTGAGTTCAATTTAAACCATGAAAAATGAAATTATAAATGTCAAATTTACGGGTGTATGGTTATTTCAATATTAAATGAATAGTTAGTTGAACCATCCCGACTAGGGATGAGCATAAATTAGCCAAACCGACCGAAACTACTCAATCCAACCGACCAAACCGAATTTTACGGTTTACTAATTGTTAGGTTCGGTTACAGATTGACACTTTAAAAACTGATTTTTTCGGTTTGATCTCGGTTTTTACCTCCAAATATACCGAAATAACCGAACTGAAGTGGATATTTAGAATGAAACATTAATATACATATGTTGATAATGTGCAATTAATAATAAAATTATAATTTATAACATATGGGTAAACTAAAACATATAAAAAAACTAATCTTATTATATTTTATTCTAAAATATAAATATTTATGCATGTGTTATATTTTCATTATTATTATTATTCAATAAAATCATGAGAATTGATCACATCTTTCTCGTTTTCTTATCTTTTTAATTTCTCAAATTCATATTTTTTTATATTTTTTTTTGAGTAAATCACACTTTGTACCCCTTACAAATATTAACTTTTGCACTTTAGTCCGAAATTATTAATTTAAGTCGAATGCATCCCTCACCTATTAATTTTATTTCAATGTGCACCCTTTTGACTAATTGTCGTTAATATTTAACAGTCAGCAGTTAGATAGAGGGTTAAATCGGTAATTTAACCTAATATATAATTAAAATAAAAGAAAAATAAAATCAAGTAAATATACGACTCTAAAAATTGTCCCCTCACTTCTTCATTTTTTTCATTTCCCCCATTTTTTTCTAAAACTTTAAGCCGGCGACGATTTGTAACCCTAAAAACTAGATCATGAAATTGACACATCATGCGAGGACGATTAAGGATAATTGATGGAGATAATACGACTTGGGCGGAAGTTCCTGCTGAATATTGGGTGAAAGTGTTCAAGAAATGTCAAGAAGTTTCGGTGATCGAAGAACCAAAACGGGCGAATAAGTCTGACATACCTGATTATTCTTCTGAGGGTATACTTCTATGACCTGGATTATAGTTAAAGTATAGTTTGTCTTGATTTTGCATGCATGAGTTAGTATTTGTTTATGTGCAGTTGCCTATGTGATGTATATACAATGTGTTGAAGTGCTTTGTGGTCCCATTTGTGTCTCCATTAATAATATACTGATATTTTAATCAATAAATAAATATTTGGTACTCCGTTTGTCGTATTTTAAAATTGTTTGATGTGTAAGTGTATTGAGGGGTTTGTACATGTAAATTTTATAGCTTTTCCGAAGTATTTTTCAATTAAAGTGTACCATGGTGGGGAATTTGACGAGGGTCCAAATACTTACATTGGTGGTGAAATGAGTTATTTTGACATGTGTTCATAATAGAATTTTAATTTATATGACCTGGAGTCCATGATGACAGAGTTAGGCCTAGTCATAGGTGAATTTTGTGTGTGGTTTTGCTTGCCAAATAGTGAATTACTGAAAGTGTTGCTTCCAGTTGTTACACCTGTAGATGTGGAAGCATTAAGTGATTTTATTTGCTGTGATAGATGTTTGGATTTGTACACCACTGATTCGGTTATTGATTTTGGGGAGATTTGTATGATTTCTCATTCACTAAATTGGAAGAGGATGACAGAATTGAGAGAATTAAGGATATTATGGAGGAATATGAATATGAAGAGAAGGATATGGTTGAGGACTGTGAAAATGGAGAGGAAACCAAAGATGTTGATAAGCTTAGTTTTGAAGAGGATAGTTCAAATGTTGATTCCAGTGATAGTGAGGTAGATATACTACCAAAGAAGAAGAAAATAGTTCCTCCAAATTCTCTTTACAGGACTAGAAGAAGAGGAAGATATTTATTGTTGAAGGTAAATTTAGTATAAACCTTTTAAAATATAACATTTTCTGATAAGATTGTTCTTGTAAATGTCTTGGCCTTTTTTCTGTTTATCATTTATTAGGGATTATTCAAAAATACTGAAGATACCCCAGTAATTTAGGAAGACAGTTGTCCAGATGCTAGCCAGCCTACTCAATAAGAAGTGATACCTGATAAAGGAAATAGGCAAGTGAAGGCTAAGAAATCTAAGGCAAAGAAGAGAGTTACGCGGAATTCTGAGGTTGGAAGTACATCTGATACAAAAAAAAGATAAAAAAGTTAGACAAGGTGAGCAAGATGATCCACTTGAAGAAGATGAGCAAGGTGATCCAATTCTAGGTGATCCGGTTCATGAGGTATAGGTAGCCGATGATTCCAAGTTTGAATACAAAAATATTATGTCTAGATGCTCATATTCTAGTTCAGAGGGCAGCTACAATAGTTCTAATGAAAGAATGGTCATATATAGCTGTGATGAACAGAAGTTCCAGTTTCCAGAATTTAATGAAATGACAGATATGGGTAATCCTCAGTTTGTTATCTACTTTCATATTTTTGCTTACACACGAATTGATTCGCTCCAACCACCAACTACCACAATATTCAAATCACAACCAACAACAATTATATTCAATACTGCTACAATTTTATTCAAACTCATAAAACTCATACAAATGCAATTACTAGATTACCAGTACATCAATCAAACAATACGTAACTTAACAAAATAAAAAACCAAGTGAACAACAACAATAACAACGCTTTACTAAAAGTCCCTCTTTTTGTTTTTGCCTCCTCCCCCCAAACAACTCTTTCATCCATTGCACTGCATTTATCCATCGGGGCACTTTCATGAAGAACTTTAGTACTAATCATTTCTGTTTGCTGGACATTTTTTGTCGGGTATTATTCTACACTACGCGCAACAGTGGGATAATTATATATATCCCAATTAACAAGAACATGCAATATACCAAATAACGAAACAAAATCATGAAGGTAAAATAATAAGATAAATTAGTAACTGAATAGACAAAGATCAAATTGAACACTTATCTCTAACAAAAGCTTTATGAAATATGAAAGAGACAATAACAGCTGAGGCCTCTAGGCTCTATTCTTGAAGAGATTATTGCCTCACTTACGCTGTGTTGGGTTGCAGCAATATCACTTTCAGGATACAACAGTTCAGAGTACTTCATCCACAGATACGTAGCACTCAACAACGACCTGGCCTCAGTTCACCCATAATACCTATGATGTATTCTGTATGTTTGTTGGAGAGAAAGAGAGTGAACGTAGCTAGGGTTTTCACAAGTCTGTGTTAACATTCTGTATGACCGGAGAGAAAGAGAGAGAACGTAGCTAGGGTTTTCACAAGTCTGTGTTAACAGTCTGTATGACCCATACGTTTTGTTCAATATATATATATAACCCAAAATGTAACTGAATATAATACATTAATTAAAATAAATATTCAGACTTATATTGCATTTAATGAATATTTCCAGATACGTAACTGTTAGTATGAGGATTTGTTATATCCTGATACAACATCCCATCAACGGATAATCCACATTGTGTATCAACGGATAAATCCATCAACAGATGAGCAGTCCAATACATCAACGGATCATGCACACTGTTCAACGGATACTCAGTTCAATGCATCAACAGATAATGCATAACTAATCATTCCTGTTATACAGATTCAATATTCATATCAAACCATATAATAAGTCAGTAAATATTTTAATTAAACATTAAGTAAAATTCCTCTTTACTTAATCAATGTGGGACATAACCCACAAACCCATTTCAAGCTACTAATTTCAACTCAATTTCTATATGGATTACACTAAGAAAATGACTTAGATCCACACATGAAAGTTTAAGTCCTCATTACACGGAATAACCTCCAACAATTAGTTTTAGGAAATTACATCAAGAACATGTTTACAACATGCCTTAAACTTTCCATTTTCTAACATTTTAAGCTCCGCTTCAAGCCGATTAATCCTCCGTATTAGGCCCGGGATAATTACACGAGCTCTATCGCACATTAGAGGGTCAATCCATTTGAGAAAACTGCATTTTTTTATGCGCAAGCCATAAATCGGCGACCGACATTTGTTGTTGTTCATGCGGTTTGTTGCACAGACCAGGCACCACAATAACACTTGGCAGCCATTAAAATGAAGAGGTGGAAGAAAGAAAAAATGGAAGGAGGAAGAAGAAGAGGATTTATATAAGTGTTTATATAATACCCCTGTATATATCACAGACTTTATAGTTGTTTAAAAATTTTAGTTCATTATTACCCATGGCTAACGTTGACTGTTAACAGTTAACGATAATTAGCCAAAGTGGTGCAAATTGAATTAAAATTAATAACTGAGGGATGCATTCTGCTTAAATTAATAGTTTGGGATCAAAGTGCGAAAGTGAATATTTATAAGGGATGCAAAGTGCGATTTACTCATTCTTTTTTTAATATGATTATAATAAAAAATATAATTTTATAATATGAAACAAATTTTTGATTCTTATTTACAAGTTCAAGTTTAATTTTATTTTTAACTTTGTTTAATAGAATTTTTTTAAACTAAATCAAACCGTACCGAACCGTTTTAAACAGATTGGTTTGGTTTGGTTTTTTTCACGTAACGGTTTGGTTTCAGATTGGATCTTAGGAAAACCATTAATTTCGATTTGGGGTTTGGACCATAATCCCGACCAGTCATTTAAAAACTCGAACTCAGAAAGGGCCTTTTTTGTAGTTTTAAGTTGCTATCTCTTTTAACAGTAAAAACAAAAGTAGCCGCCTCCCTGCTTCGTCTGCTTCGTCTCCTAGGGTTTGTTCTTGTTAAGTTAATCGCGGGACTTTCGCTGGTTTTCTCCGTTGGAAAGCTCCAGACCTCTCATTTTCTTTTGTTCATGTTAATTTTCCTTTAATAAAATTTAGTATTTTGAGTGTTTGTGTGTCACTCCTACTGGAGTGTGCGATTTGTCTCACTTTTTGGGGTGTCTTGTTATGTTTTTGTCTGGTGAGGTTTATTTGGTGTTGGATCTGTTGAGAACGAGTTTATTGATATTTTTTGTGATCTGAAAAACTGACATCGAATCTGGGGTGGTAATGATTATTACAAAAGCTCATCTTTCACAACAAAAAATTGTTCATCTTTAACGAGTTTACAATTTCGACATGTCTTACATGTAGATACCTGAGGTTTTCAGCATGTCTATACCTAGTTTCCGACATATAGACAGATGTAGTGTCGATTCTTCAATCCCAATTTATGCGATTGGTGTTTCCGAACTCAACAATAATTTTTATGTGATATGGTCAATTGTAATGTTACCGTTTTCAGAGATGTTTGTGCAATTTGGATAGTCCCGGATGACTTTGATTTCGTTTTTAATTTGAAGAATTTTAAAATTTTATGTATTAAACGATCAGAAAATAAATAATTCAATTATTTTTAGTATGTTATTTATTTTTCAATTACGACTTGAGATTTGTGTCGGTAGTATTATGTTCAAATTAATGAATACTATTTGTTTGTGAAAAAAAACTCGAACTCAAATTCAAACCGAACAACAAAACCCTAACTAATCTACTTCAATCATAGTACTTGTAACTCTCTCTCTCTCTCTCTCGCGCGCGCGTAATCGATCGTGCAATCGGATCTTTGATTTCGAAATGGCAACCTCAGATTCATCTCCCTCTTTGCCTCCCACTTCTCCTCTCTCCGAGGTACTATACCTCTACATTATATCCTTATGTATCTATATTTTTAAATTTTGTTTTTACTGAAAATTCAAGCCAATATATATGTGTGTATATACAAATCTGAAAATCTGTGATATGGGTTCTTTGCAGCACAAAGAAAATGCCCTGCCCATCAACTCCAAAATTGCGGTATTTTTGAACTTTGTTGTTTAAATTGGCATTTTGTAGTTCAAAAGTTGTGTTTGTGTTTGTAGAATTTAATTTATGGGAGTTCGTATGGAATGTGGGGTTTTGTTTTCGTAGGAATTGACCGAATCGAGGACTGAGCTTTTAAGTAGGATTCAAGGCTTGAAACAGGTGAATTCTCGTAATTTGCATAATTTTAAGAATTGATTGGCTTTTTGCAACACGTGTGTGCTTCTGATTGTTACGTATATGAGATCATGACAGATATTAATTTGTTCGTTTATTATTTGTTTGTTTTGATTCTTAGGATTTGCAAGGTTGGAGGTTGAAGATGGACACTCAAGTTAAGAATTATCAGACTGTAAGTGCTTTTTGGTGAATCTAAGTTATCGTATAGTACACATTAGTTGTCTCCGAGTTAATTATGTTTTGCTGTACATAATTGAATAGCTCAAACTGTATGTGTATTCCTATTTATGTATCCATGGGGATTTGCTATGTGATGTGTCTATAGGAAAAATTTAAGGTACACAAATTAGTTAAGAATTCACAAAATGAAAGCAATGACAAAAGTTAAGGCTGACAACATGTTCGTCAACGCAGATGCGAATGTTGTTGTGGTTTTCTTCATTCAAAGGACATACATAATTCGACCCAACAATGCTCTGTAAAAATAAGAAATATTATCTATCATATGGCTATATACAAAAGTTTGGGAAAATGTTGTTAGTCTTGACTTATTACTCTAAAAGGTCAAGAATTACAACCGTATCAAACATTTTTTTTCCTGAGACTGACAAAATTTGTCAAGATCTTAACAAGATTTGTGATGTTTCTTGAGGACATATTTGTATAGGAGGGTAGTTTTTGGCCCTCTAGACTTCTAGAGTAGGCTACGACTAGCATTCTTCTAAATTCTAAAAGTAGCCATGTGTTAAATAGAATTCTTATTTTTGCAAATCGTTGTTGGTTCAAATTCTACATGTCGTTGGAATGAAGAAAACCACAACATTCGCAGCTGCACTGACTAGTTGTCAGCCTTAACTTTCATCGTTACTTTCATTTTTAGGGTGCTTATAATCCACCATCTTTGTCTACTTCAATTTTCCAACAAAATCATCACAAGGCACATCCTTGTGGGTACAATTACAGGAATACATATATTTGTAAGTTACATACCATTTATGTTGGTGCTGCAGAATATGTTTCATTATATCTTTAACTTAATGGATGTTTGTATTTTCTTAGAATGTAGTGATAGTATGTACATGTAGGTATCTATATGTATAATTGTTAATTTCTGTCTGTAGTACATTATACATTACATCTTACTTCTCTAATTAGCCAGATAATTGTAATATAATTGTATAAATCGCAGGCTTCCCGTCTGTCCACTCGCTTTGTAAAATGAAGTGCTTTTCTTTCTTATAATTTTGTGATGGATCTGTCTGTGAATTGTCATTCCTGACCACAACTAGTAGTGATGCGCTGTGACCAAAGCCTACGTCCCCACTCCCTTACATAGTAGCAGAGTTCGATTTTTCATACAGTTCTGTAGTTTGAGGTCTTGGCGATTATTGCCTCGGACTTTGATTTTTTTGTTTTTCGTAGTTCTTTTGTTTCTTCATTGCATGTTGATATACTGGTGTAAATTGTGGAATTCTTATTATTATTTTGTAAATTTGATAAAGTTATTTAAATGAAAATGTTGAAACTAAGTCTACCGCAAAACACTCAACATATTGCACTCAAGCACATTATTGAGACATGCTGCTTCAAAATTATCGAGGATTACTAATGTCGGTCATTACATGAATTTACAAGTTAGGTTGTGTGCAATTATGCATTGTCACACTTGACATTATTGCTTGGCAATTTTTGATTAATTTTTTTTGTTTTATAGGAGCTTTCTGAACTTAAGAAGTCGCTCAATGTTGAAGTGGATCAACTCCGATCGGTGAGGGACAGATGGGCAGTGTGTTCATTATTGGGCTTTGATTTTTCATTTGTAGCAGGAACTAATGTTATCTAACTGGATTAAACCAGGAATTCCAAGAATTGAGAACCACTCTTAAGCAACAACAAGAGGATGTTACTGCAAGCTTGAAGAATCTGGACGTAAGCTATCTTAAGTTGCATTAACACCTACTCATTTACATGTAGAAGTCTTTTGAATTCATAATCTGATTCCTTTGAACTCTTGTAGCTACAAGATGTTCCTGGAGAAGCCAAGGAGGCTGAAGTTCTGAAAGTTGAAAGCAACGATGAAAAAGCACAGGATTTGCCTACAGCGAATGACGATAACGAAACTAAAAAGTAGCCTTTCACTGCTTTTTCTACAAAGATGTTTCTCATCAATTAAGTTGACAAGGAAGTCAGACTTCTACCCAAAGTATTTCGCTTGGGTACTTTCGGAGTACTATCTATTCAGCATTTTGATGCATGTTAGTCCAGGAGATTTATTTTAACCTTTTCATTTAAGAACTTTATCAAACTAGCTAGTGTTTGAAGACTGCAGTTCCCGTAATTATATATTTTTATGAAAAGCTGAATTATGTGGGCTTTCTTTAGCTTTCGTTAGCCTGCAATCCCTCAACTAAAATGGTTTCCATTCATAAAAAAGTAGCTTCAGCTTTGATTTATCTAAAATCTGATAGAAGGTGCATCCTTCTCATTCTTTAATTCTTTATTTGCACATGCACCCACAAAGTCCATCGATTCATCAATTCATTGATTACTATTCAGGATAAATCAATTATTTTTGTTGATTTTTATGCAGCCATAAAACTCCATCAATTCATCGATTACTATTTATCAAATAAATAATTTAGTTTTATATGATAAATTTAAATTCATCTCTATTATTTAATGGTCCCACAAATAATATTCAATAATAGATTGTTATATAATTTTAGATTTTTGATAAAATTGTGGATAAATTTAAATTTTTGATAAGATTTTCATTGAATCACGTAATAACACGTGTCTTGATCTAAATTTGCAGATAGAAAAGTTGTTTATAATAATATCATGATCTTCTGAGTATAGTATCTCAAAATCATTACAATTTATTATCAAAATGAATGCATTGAAAAGATTATTGAGTCAGAGATATATAACAACACAGTCAAGAAGAGTCTGAAATCATGAATACCATGGTCACCGAAGCGGCAATGGTGATGGATTTCATCGACACTTCAGATGAACCACAAGGACGTGGCTCACGGCCTGGAAAATCTCCCAATCATCATAGACAAAGGTTGTCGAGAGGTAAAAATCTCATTGTTTGCTAAGAAACAGGAAACATATCGCAAAGATGTAGAGAGGTGTTTTGGTATCTTGCAATCTCGATGGGCAATTCTTTGCCACGGTGCTCAGATGCATAAGCATTCCACCCTTAGAAGTATCATGATGACTTGCATCATATTGCATAACATGATAGTTGATGATGAAGTGTTGAAGATGAATTTGTGGAGTCAGTATAAGAAGATCTAATGAATCCATCAACATCACGGGTTTATGATGGGTTTATGATGGGCCAGTAGATTGTAATGTAATTAGAATTCCTTTTGTACCAGTACAAAGAGACGGAAGAAATCAACAAGCATTTTGGGATCGTATTGAAAACTTGGAATCAGCTTATGTTCATACAATGTTTCAAAATGATTTGGTAGAGCACAATTGGACAATTGAAGCCAATGAATAGTTGTAGATGTCCAAATACATAATTGTAATTATCCGGAAGGGAGCCAATTAGTACTCATTATATATTTTTATATGTATAAATATATGAAAGAAAAGATGAGATTGAGAAGCTAAATTTTTGGGTAAAAATGAACACAAAAGAATTAATATTTAAAACTAGAATAAGTTACCATTATTCGTATATAGCCGTTACTTGATTGAATGTATACAAATATATAGCTGTTATAGTGCTAATAAAGTGAAAAAGAAATGGGCCCCGCTAATTGCTGCCCGTTGGTGAGTCCTTTAAAAATCAATCCTCCTCCTATTGATGAATTGAAGGAGTAGTAATTATTGAGGGCATCAACTAATCTACTAGGCACGGTGAATATGCTTTAACTAAAAATGTTTTGGCAGACAAGTTATATACATTTTCTATTGGTAGATTTGACATTTGCTACTGATTCAGTTGCTTCTGATAATAATTTGTACCCCCTGCAGTTATTATAGATTGAAAACATTGAATAACAGATCTTTAAACTTTCTTCTGATTTACAGACAGATGGTAGGGTTGAGCCTGATTGATTTGCTAGCAGCTAGTGGTTTCCAAAATTCTACCCCTGTCTAACATACTTTTGCATTGTTATTGGAATAATTAAAACCTTAAAACCCTTTTCTTTTAGGAAGTATACACAGCTTTTAAAAGTAAGATTACATCTCAAATGGAACTAACCAGAAACATGAAAGGCTTAAATCAATACTGTTATGATAATAGAGAGTGGACAATTTTGTTTTAAAACAGGCGGACAGGTAATGCAGCTCTAGTGTTATACTTGTACCTTAGAACTTGAAGTTCAGCAGATTCTGATCTATTGTTCAACCATTTATCATCAGCACTACTTAATCATACTCCCTCCATCCCATTTTACTTGTCACGTTTGACTTTGATCCAGTCAAATTGACTAAAATTTGACCAAAATTTATTAATATTATATGATTGAACAAAATAAAAAAATTACATCACCGAAAAATATATTTAATCTACTTCAATATATAACTTTTAGTTTTTTGAAAAAAATATAAGAGCGTTTAATCTTTGGTAAAAAATTGGTCAATTTAATTTCTGTAAAAGGAAATGTGACGACTAAAATGGAATATATGGAGTATCAATTACGAGTAAACAGACTTTCAAAGCATAGCTGTATCACAAAATCCAAGTTTAGCAGAGACGAAGTGTTGAGGGTTCTTGTTACATGGTTACAAAGTCAGTGATGTTTTAACATGATGGAGTTATTTTCTTAAAGAGCAAATGTCAACAATAAACACAATCCTCCATCTCGTAATACAGGTTTGGGTAGCCTTGTAATGCAAGTACAAGGCTGTTTCGTAATAGAAGGGAGGGGGTGATTACGCAAGCATTTTCTAATACAAGGATTTGTTGAACTATGTCTATGATACTAGCTAATGCGACATCATGTCAACAGTGGGATCTGGCGATAAGTATACAACCCAAAATAAAACAGAGCAAACACATACCAATACAGTTATATGACATAATTTGATGCCAAAATGGGTGATATCCTGATAAATTGAAGACAATTTTTAACTGAAACAGGAACACGTCAAAATAGTATTATAGGGCATATAAAACCCCAAGGTTCAAGCTCACAAACTATTTAAATTAAAAGAAAGAAGTACTTTGCATAGCAACATGCCAACATCTTTCACTTAAAAGAGAAACAGACCTAACAAATAACAACGATAACAATCTGTTTCTATTGTTTAAGCTCAGCTTTCTTTTTCTGCCAAAGACGATCTACAGCACTGTCAGCATCTCCCTGTACAGAAAATAACACAGATATATATTACTCAGCTGCATCAATTCATGAAAAGCATACAAGTGACCTTTATTCAATATTGCAAACAGGCTATATGTTACGAACCTTCCTAAATTTCAAACAATTAATCTCTTAATCCCACCCAACCCCGTAGCCAAACTTTAACAACCAACATATACATTCCTCAAAACCTTCTATAATTGCAAATGCCAAAAAGAGGGTGATTTAAAACATCATGCACACGATACATGTCAACCATTTGCTCGGTACCGCTTGCAAAGTAAAAACTTTATTGCACTACTCTATTACAGGAGAACATCCAGGCTAAGACATATCAATAATTAAACTGAATATTCAGTCGCTACACATCTCACTACTAGAACTATTTTCCTACCAGCATATTGAAACTCATCAGACCGATAGAAATCAATGCAGATGTACTAACCCAAACTTCAATACACACAATAGTAAGGCAATCAAAAACCAATTTAAATAATATTGCAAATTCAACCAACATACGTTACCAGGTTACCAGGTAAATGTGTCTAAACCTTACTCCTACCTAAAAAAAGATAAGCCGAACACCCAAGACCTCTTCACAAAGCAACAGACACAATGAAAATACAATGTAAACAAATCACGACAACTACTAATATACGACCCTACTCTATTCTACAATAGGATAACAACCATGCTAAGGCATTTCAAGAATCAAATCGAATATATACACTTGCTACACAATTTTATCACCGCAGCAATTTTCCCCCTTCCGTAAACTAAAACTCGTTACATAGATCACACATCAAACCAATACAATACAGAAAACTAAAAAACCTTTCATAAATCAACTCAACGTACTAACTCAACCTCCAATAATCAACTACGCAATCAAAATATCCCAAATTTAAACATTCTACGAAACGAGGTAAATGCAATTAAACTACTAACAATCAATTACAAAAACTACTACTAAACACAATCATAAAATACACAAATATTAATTTACGCAAACACGAAAAGCAAATAACCTGAGCACGGACGAAACCGCAAAGAGCGAAAGTGGTGAAACCGCCAGTATAAACACCCCTCTCATCCAAATGACCCACATTAATCTGAACAGAAGCGTGGTCTTTCGAAGTGATCAAACGGTTAGTTGCTGAGCTGTAATCCAAATAACAATAATAATAATATTTAATCATAATCACAATTCACATAACCATAACAAACCAAAAAAATCAACAATTAAAACAAGCAAAAATATAAATTAAAATGTTTAAATTACCATTTTCTGGGGATGTAGAGATCCATGTTTTGTCCCTCATCGTTCATCATCTTGCCTGGTTTTTAGATTTCTACTCTCACAACTGTAAACAAAATAAGCATTTAAATCAAAATTAAAATCAAAATATAGAAAAATGATTATAAGGTATGAATAGGATAATATACTTACAAAAGTTTGTGTGTATAGGTAGCGAAAGAAGATGAGATTGGAGGCGCTGTGAAAATAAGTGCGAGAGTGAGGGGGTTATATGAAGCAAAACAAAAACCCTAGATTTTTGTTTGCGATGGACGGCTTAGATTGATCGGTCAAGGCCCAAAGTTTGCATCGATCCGGTTTGTTAAGCCCATTTGAGTTATTTACCGGATTCTTAACATTGGGCACAGCGGCGGATCGGCACGCATATCAAGAATACCGTGAAATATATTTTCTTAAATAACTTTAAATATTTTTTAAAATAAAAATATATTGTTTAAACTTTTATAAATAAAAAAATTAAAAATAAATTATAGAACTATATTTTATAGTAACCTTAAAATGCGTGTCAAGTATAGGGAAAAAGTATGCAAAAAATTCAGGGGGACGGAGGGAGTAGTATTATAACTAAAATTTTGTAACTCTGAAATTTAATTATTACGAGCCTAAAACTCGTGCAATATACGGATTATTTTTAATATTACATATTTTTTTTAGTTTAATCTAAAGTAAAAATTTTAAGCTATGAAACTTATTTATTTGAAATTTTAATAATATGATTTGATAATACTTATTAATATACACATAGGTGTATAAGTTAGTTATACTACAGTTATAAAAAAATAATATAGTGATTGAAATTTATATTTTTATTGATATTTATAGGTGTGTTTACGAAGGAATGTTATATTTAATTAAAAGGTAAATTTTAGCTCATATCAATAGTATACGAATTGTCATTAGTCTGTTAACCGACAAAATCCAACTAACTATATTCAGATTTATGTTAGTTTAATATATTTAAACCCAAATCAATGGTACAATTTTCTGTGTCAATGGCAACAAAATTATGTTAGTTTGAAACCCGTTATATGAACCAAATATAACTAATTATACTTAACATTTTATTTAATTTTATTTTAGTATGGGGTGATTATTATTTTATATTAGACCGAATGGATAATATGTATTGTTTTGTTTTAGTTTGATGATATTATATCGACCCCACAAATTTCCTTCAAACTTTTATTTTGTTGTAGTTCGGTCCAATAATATAACGTTTTTAGCCGAACCAATAATATTTACTATTTTACTTTAGTTTGATTCTTCAAATCCAACTAACCAATAATATTTATTATTTTACTTTAGTTTGATTTTTCAAATCCAACTAATTATATGCAGTCATTTTAATTATTTATTAAAATTGGATAAATAGTATAATTTTGTTTAGCCCGCCGGGTGAATTTTATATATTATTTTGTTTTAACAAAACCATTGGACATATTATAATTCTGTTATGAATATTTATCAATTTATGAGAGTGTTTTATTATATTACCATAGTTACGGTGAACAGCCCGACTACCCACCAAACTTTTATTGTTTCGTCTTTAATAAAATAGTATAGACGAGTTCAAACCCTCTCATATGCACAGATCACCCCGATATTTTTAATATTATATAATTTTTTAAAAATTATTTTAAATTGAATTAAATTTTAAATGGTATGACTTCATGATAATTATATTAATATTCGTATGTGTTAATAATTTTTTAGAACACTTAAACTTATTTAAAGTAGTAGTCTCAGTACTAGGAAAAATTTATTACTATACCGAGTTTATTATTTTATCGAGGGTAAAAATATAATGCCTTAATTATGTTGCGACCTTAAAAAATATTATTGATAATTATATGTGTGTTTAAAAGAAAATACTTATTTTTTCATTAAAATTTGGTTTTTACTTTAGATTAATAGGATAGGAATTATACTTAGTTTAATATTAATTTAGTAGAATGTATTGACTTTAATATCAATTATAATGATATAGAGTTTGATATAAATATAATTTAAATTGGTAAGCAGTAGATAAAGTTCACTTTTATATCAATTAGAATTAGAACTAACCGATCAAACAATTAGAACTAAAATAATTAAGTATGGGTGATTAAGTAATTTCAATAAGTACCGACCGACTACCAAACTTGTAATGTTTCGTCTATTATAATATAATATAAATAGTATAGATGACTAAGATTATTTGAGTTCTGATTATGTAAAATTTGAATTATAATCCATTTTAAATATGTTATCTAACTGGATTAAATCAGGAATTCCGAGAATTGAGAACTAATATTAAACAACAACAAGAGCTTGAAGAATCTGGACTTAGGGTACATTTGATATTGTTGCTATAAATATCAAGTTTTTTTGTTGAAAAATAGTTATTGGATTATTTGATAAAATTCAAAAACGGTAAATTAAAAAGCGGCTTTTCTTAAAAGTACTTTTGGCATAAAAGCTTATGCGGGTAGAATAAGCATAATACTTTGATAACAAAGCTATAAATATATCTAATAACATGCATTTTTTTGAAGTATGTTGTACAAGACATGCATGTACTATAACAAGACTAAGTCAAATTGACAGCGCTAAGTAAGTTGTATGATAATCTAAGTTTGCATTTTTGTATTGTATTACTTGATTTTGTAAAAATGTAAATAGAATAGACTTGAGTATTTTTCTATAAATAGTCACAAGCCTAAGAATAAACTCTGGAAGACGATCATGAAGATCATTCCTCAGAGAAAGTGTGAAGAAACTTAAAGTTGAATAAATCTGTTTTGAGAAAAATATTCTAAGTTAAGAAATCTACAAGTCACAAATTAAATCGTATAGAGAAGTCACTCAAGAACTCTATAATGACTTATCGACAGGTCAAAAATAGCTTGTATAGAGCCTTTCCAAAGAAATCTCACTCAGATCTCTCGCTTCTCTTATGGCAGTGATTCTATGTCCAGGATGAGTTGACAGAGTTAAAAGGAACTTTTTGTTGACCTCCCTGAATGAATAATATTTTCCATTTATGTTCAGGTTGTTGATCAATGCATTGTACCTCTCAAACACTTCAGTAATTTCTTCACCTGGATTGGATTTAAAATGTTCATACTTAGAGGTTAGGATCTCTAACTTGTTCTCCCTAATTTCCTTTGTGCCTTCATTAATCACCACAATAGTTTCCCATATGTGTTTGGAATTTTTACAGTTCATCACACGTCTGTTCATCAAGGGATCAAGGGAATCAACTAAAATTAATTGAAGGCTGACATCCAAGGAGACTTCTTCCTTTTCAGCAAGAGTAAAATCCCCGGGCTCTTTTGCATAGGTTCTAGCTTTGGTAATTACAACATCATCTTCTATAACCTCCGGTTCAATAACCATCGGAATTTTTGGACCCTTCTTTAACAAGTTCAGATATTTGGGATTTGCAACTTGTAAAAACAAGAGCATCTTCTTCCACATAATATAATTTTCTTTATCAAATAGTGGAATTTTAACGGTTCCAACTTTTTGTGAAGTCATTATGAATTTTTGAATAAATAAAAATTCAAGGAGTTGAAAAATCACAAAAGTCTAGGATCTTGATTTGTTCGTTAATCAGAAGGTTCGGATACCAATTGTTAGGTCCCAATATGTTTGTAGAAGGGGGTTGAATACAAACTATACCGTTTAATCGAATTTAATGCGGAATAAAAAAGTGAAACAAAATTCAAGTTAAATAAAACTATTATTAAACTTGAAAGGTGTTACAACAACGGTATCGATTACAAGGGATTAATCTCAAATAGATTATCACAAATTTAGAATAAATTCGACATGAACTTTTTCTATTTTTGCAATAAAAAGGATCAAATGCTAGAAGTAATTTGAGATTAAATTCTAGGGATTTTGATCCGCTAGATAGTTACACAAGAACAAGAGAATGATTTCTAGTGGTTTGAATTTAATTTTAATAACTAGAAATTAATGATTTGAATATGCAGCAGTTGACAGATGATATGAAAGGATACAACAAGTGTTTGGCTCTACAACTATAAAATCTTTATCTGTGAAACATAGCACAAAAGTTGAGCCAATCATTATGGAGCAAAAGCCAGTAAGGAGGAATAAGGTTGGAGAAACTTCTTCAAGGAACCTAAAACCCATGGTACTCAATCCAACCACTAGATTCAACAAGGACTCTACAAAGAACCCTTTAAATTTTGCTAAACTAAAAGAAGTGGATTTCCTCTTCCAAAGCCAAATGAAGACAAAATTTTGGGGGGTAACATCATAAAGTACAAAGAGACCAAGGATTCAGTGGAAAGAATGAATATGGCTGTTATCTATAGAGAGGGAAAGAGAATCTGTGTGATTCAAGAACATCCCAAATTCTCAATAGCCAAGAAGGAAGAGATCATGAGGTTAAAGAAAGAAGCTAAAAAGCAGGCAGCTGACAAAAGAGCTCATGCAAAGGCTGAAAAACAGCTAAAGTCAAATCAACTTGAAGGAGAGAAGAAAGAAATTGAAGACAAGAGTGAAGACAAGACTGAAAACGTAAATGAGGATATTGGGAATCTGCCGTGTGAAAGTGTGGAGGAAAGAAGTGAGGAAAGAAGGGAATGGCGGAAGGGAAACAGAAGAAATGTCAAGGAACAAAGAAGGAGTGAAGATAACACTGAGGCAACCCAATCAAAATCTAAACCACTACCTTCTATCCCTGAACCTGTTATTGCTGACCCCAACATAAATATCCATGGTGAACCAATCATCCCTAAAGAGAAACCCATTGATTGGGACACCATCAAATTGCCTACCTTCTTAACTACTCTTCCACCATCAAAGAAACTGAAAAGAAAATCCAAATCAACACCTCCCTCAACCTCAGTGAAATTCACTCAGAAACATAAACCTAAGCCTAAGCCTCAAACCTCAAAGGATGATTATGTTCACATTTGTGACATAAAAGAATGCACATATATTGAACTCTACCTGGATGAGCTGGAGGAAGTGAGGGGAATAGATGCCTACAGACAGCTACCGGAAAGGCTAGTGTTCAAGTATAAAGGTGGAAATGAAAGGACTTGGCCACTTCATAGAATTCTGAATGAGGGTTATTCTACCTTGATTAGAGTCTACTCAGCTATAAAAAGGGACACTGGTTTCACCAGAACTGCCAAGACTGAGATTCTCAACAAGATTGCCAGCATAATGAAGACTTGGAGGGAGCCAAATTCTTTGCCTAGAACATTATTCATCCCAGAGCATGGAATCACAATTCATAAATCACCTCATTGGTTGATGGAGTTCAGGGACAATAAAGGAGTCAGGAGATTTTTCAGACTTGAAGACCAACTTAAGATTGCCAGCAATGAAACTCTCAAGGATATGCAATCTAAGTTGGATATCAGTGATGAAGATGAAACTGAATTCTATAGACAACTCCAACTCCAAGTTGAGGAAAATGACAGGAGGCTAGGAAAGAAAACAAGGGAACAAAGGAAAAGAAGATGATTTGCTCAGGCTAAAGGAGCACCCTTGGAAACACTGTAAATCTTCAATTCTGTCTCAGTACATACATTTTTGCAGCACTTCTGTATTTCTACTTAGTTTCAACTCATATAATTGTTAAGTATTTTGTTATCGTCAAGTTAACCCTGAATTTATGCCTACAATTCTTATAGACATAAATAGGGGGAGATTGTTAGGAATATATGTGCATTAGTTTGATGATAAGTTAAACAAAATACTTAAGTGGAAATCTAGTGTTTGTAGCCTCAACGGATAAGATCACTTTGGCTATCCGTTGATGGAGTAACTTTACTTAGAAATAAGTTTAGTATTGTAGCACATTTCAGTCTCTGTAATTGAGTTGTAATTCTCAGAATTTGTAGGAAATTATAAGTCAGGTTGACTACTAGTGGATATGCAAATAGGAGGGCTAATTGTAAATATTTCATACCTTGTAATTTTGTGTAAATGAAGTAGTATCAACTGATAAATTAAAGGTCTTCAACGGATGAGGAACAAAGCTTCAACGGATGTCTCTAAAGCTTCAACGGATAACATCCATCAACGGATGAATGCATCAACGGATAAAGCTTCAACTGCTAAAGCATCAACGGATGTCTCTGAAGTTTCAACGGATAAAAGCTTCAACGAATGTTTAATTCCATAGCAGTTGACAGTAACAATTCATAAGTTGACTGAGGCACATGGGTTGACAGAGACAGATTGGAATGCGGTAGTCTCTTGGAGGAATTAAGAAAAAGCAGCATTTCCATTCTGGTGCAAACAAGGAAGTATTCAAAGATTGACAAATTATCTCTGATTGCATTGGATATGGAAATGAAGGAGAAACATGTGAAGGATTATTTTTTTATATATAATTGTATCTTTGTCCTCACTTGTAAAACTTGGTGATATATAAACCAAGTTGTAGCTAGTAATTAAGTGTGAATTTTCCAGAGCTGTTTAGAAAAACATTGAGAGAAAATCATCTAGTTTGTACTAGGACGCAGCTGTGATTAATTCTTTGAATCACAGATTTTATGAAATAACACATCTCTGGTGGAACAACAAATCCACCTAAAAAGTTTTTAAGTCTGTTGTGTTCTTTACATTTGTGTTTGAATATATATCTGTCTGCACCAGCTCAAAGCAATTCACACACACTTAGTCATCAAAACACATAGCATTTGAAACTGCTCAAAACTTGAAAAAGTTTTGAGATTTACATTCAACCCCCCTTCTGTAAATCTCATTGTTAGTCCCTTGGGAATAACAATTGGTATCAGAGCAAGCTCTTAACATACAAAGAGTTTAAAGATCTATTCTACTAACATCATGAGTAAGAAGGATATTGGAGTGAAGATTCCAATCCTGGAAAGAGATAATTATCATCACTGGAAAGTGAAGATGCATCTACATCTTCTCTCTCAAGATGAAAGCTACATCAACTGCATTGAGAATGGTCCTTACATCCCTCACAAGGTGGCCACAGATGCCACTGCCACAGTTGCTGTTGGACAGTCAATTCCCAAGCCAAAAGCAGAATGGACTAATGAAGATATTGAAGAGGTTCACAAGGACAAAAAGGCTATGAACATTCTGTTTAATGGCGTAGACAAAGATATGTTTGATAATGTCATCAACAGTCAAACTGCTAAGGAAATTTGGGATACTGTGCAACTTATCTGTGAAGTTACTGAACAAGTTAGAGAAAACAAGATGCAGCTTCTCATTCAACAATAAGAATATTTTCATTCTGAAGAAGGAGAATCATTGAATGATACCTTCAATAGATTTCATAAATTGTTGAATGGATTGAAGCTGTATGGAAGAGTGTACCAAGTGAAGGATTCCAACTTAAAATTTCTGAGGTCTCTACCAAAGGAATGGAAGCCTATGACTGTTTCACTAAGGAATTCTCAAGATTATAAGGACTTCACACTTGAAAGATTATATGGAATTTTGAAGACCTATGAACTTGAGATGGAGCAAGATGAGCTATTGGAAAAGGGAAAGAGAAAAAGTGGATCAGTTGCACTTGTAGCTGACAATGAGAGAACTGAAGCCAGGAATGAAGAAAAGACAATGCCAAGTCTCAAAATTGGCACAAGCAAATCAGAATCAAGCAAGGGAAAGGAGCAAGTAGCTGAGGTTGAAGACAATTCCAGTCAAGATGACTCTGATGATGTTGATGAACATCTGGCTTTGCTGTCCAAAAGGTTTGCAAAGATGAAATTCAAGAAAAATACTAGATTCACTAAGCCAAACAAGAACATGGTGGACAAATCTAAGTTCAAATGTTATAACTGTGGCATAAGTGGACACTTTGCAAGTGAGTGCAGAAAGCCAACTTCTGAAAAGAAGAAGTCCGAGCAAGTGGATTACAAAAAGAAATATTTCGATTTGCTCAAACAAAAGGAAAGGGCTTTTCTGACTCAGGAAAATGACTGGGCAGCTGATGGAGCCAATGAAGATGATGATATGGAGTATGTCAACCTAGCCCTGATGGCTAATTCTGATGAAAATGAAACTAGTTCATCAAGCAACCAGGGAAAAAAGAAGGAATCTATGGTACTTGGACAGTGGTTGTTCAAGGCACATGACAAGAGATTTCACCCTGCTCACAGAGTTTAAGGAGAGAGCCGGCCCTAGCATAACCTTTGGAGATGACAACAAAGGGTTCACTATGGGATATGGATTAATTTCAAAGGAAAATGTCATCATTGATGAAGTTGCATTAGTTGATGGTCTCAAACACAATCTATTGAGCATCAGTCAACTATGTGACAGAGGGAATACTGTTTCCTTCAATTCTGAAGCCTGTGTTGTCACCATCAAGAAGGACAACAAAGTGGTTCTAACTGGAGTTAGAAAAGGAAATGTGTACTTGGATGACTTCAACTCTATAGATGTAGAATCAATTACTTGTCTTTTCAGCAAAGCAAGTCCAGATGAAAGTTGGCTATGGCACAAGAAGCTGTCCCATTTGAATTTTAAGACAATGAATGATCTAGTCAAAAAGGACTTAGTCAGAGGAATGCCTGTAGTGGAATTCTCAAGGGATGGACTGTGTGATGCTTGTCAGAAAGGGAAGCAAAAGAGAGCATCATTCAGTAAGAAGCTTGAATCAGCAATTGATGAACCATTACAACTGCTACACATGGATCTCTTTGGACCAGTCAATGTATTGTCAATCTCAAGGAAAAGATATTGCCTAGTGATTGTAGATGATTTCTCAAAGTTCTCATGGACCTACTTTCTTGGATCAAAGGATGAAGCTAGTGAAATCATTATCAATCATATCAAGCAAGTCAACAATCATCCAGATTTCAAAGTAAGGAATATCAGGAGTGACAATGGAACTGAGTTCAGAAATACCACCATGAGGTTGTTCTGTGAAGAATATGGGATCATGCATGAGTTCTCAGCTCCAAGGACTCCACAACAGCATGGTGTGGTGGAAAGGAAGAACAGATCACTAATTGAAGCTGCTAGAACAATGCTTGAAGAATCAAAGCTACCAACATATTTCTGGGCTGAAGCTGTTAATTGTGCTTGCTACACTCAGAATATTTCTTTGGTCAATCAAGCTAAAGGCATGACTCCTTATCAGTTGTTCAAGAGAAGAAAACAAACTCTAAACTTTCTTCATGTCTTTGGATGTAAATGCTTTATTCTAAGGAATCAACCTGACCACAAAGGGAAGTTTGATGCAAAGGCTGATGAAGGAATATTTGTTGGTTATTCAACTGGAAAATCATATAGGGTCTATAATCTAAGAACCAACATTGTTATGGAATCTCTGCATGTTGTGTTTGATGATAAAAAAGATTGTTGGACTAATAGATGAGGGACACCATGAAGGACTTAAATTTGACAACATTGAGATATATTGTGATGACAGTGAAGATGAGGATGGTGGAGAAGACACTTCAAAAAGGATTCAGAATTTGTCTTTGGATAATGCACAAAATGCTTGATCAATTGAAAATCATAACTCAGCATTCGCTGAAAGGCAAAATGCATCATCCGTTGAAGTACATAATGGAGTATCCGTTGATCAGGGTTCATCAACGGATAATCATATTACATCATCAGTTGATAGAATTCCAAGTTCCCTGCAAAGGACCAACAACCCAGGGGGAGTTTCAACCAATCAACACTCTATCTCACATCATGAAAACACTGAGGCCACCTCATCTAGAGCTAATCTTCCACCTCAAAGGAAATGGACCAAGAGTCATCCCTTTGAATTGATCATTGGTGATGCAACATCTAAAGTGCAAACTAGAAGGGCTACTCTAGATGAATGTCTATACAGCAGTTTTCTATCACAGGAGGAGCCTAAGAGAGTGGAAGAAGCTCTATTGAATCCAGATTGGATATTAGCTATGCAGGAAGAGCTAAACCAATTTGAGAGAAACAAAGTTTGGAAGCTGGTGCCCAAACCAATGAACAAAAGTTCTATTGATACAAAATGGGTATTCAGAAATAAGATGGATGAAAATGGCATTGTTATAAGGAATAAAGCTAGATTGGTTGCTAAGGGGTATTCACAACAAGAAGGAATAGATTTTGATGAGACCTTTGCTCCTGTAGCAAGACTTGAGGCCATTAGAATTTTTCTAGCCTATGCAGTCCATGCCAATTTCAAAGTCTATTAGATGGATGTCAAGAGTGCCTTTTTAAATGGAGAATTGGAGAAAAAGTCTATGTGAGTCAACCTCCTGGATTTGAAGACCCAAAATTCCCAAATCATGTCTACTATCTATTGAAAGCACTCTATGGACTGAAGTAAGCACCTAGAGCCTGGTATGAAACTTTGTCAAAATTCCTTTTGGAGAATCACTTCACTAGAGGTACTGTTGATAAAACTCTTTTCTTCAGAAATGTTAATGGCTCTAGTATACTTGTTCAAATATATGTAGATGATATCATATTTGGCTCTACTAATGATAATTTGTGTAAAAAAATTTCAAAACTTATGCAAAGTAAATATGAAATGAGCATGATGGGAAAACTAACCTATTTTCTTGGTTTGCAAGTCAAACAAGTTAATAGTGGAATCTTCATTAGTCAAACTAAATATATTGAGGAACTTTAAGAAGTTTGATTTAATGGACTGTTCTTCTGCAAAAACTCCCATGGCCACTACCACTAAACTTGAATTAAATAAGACTGAAAAGTCTGTTGACATTACAAGTTATAGAGGCATGGTAGACTCACTTTTATATTTAACTGCAAGTAGACTAGATATAATATTTGCTACATGTCTTTGTGCTATATTTCAAGCTGATCCTAGGGAGTCCCACCTTATTGCTATTAAGAGAATTTTCAGATATCTCAAGGGTACACCAAATTTAGGTATTTGGTACCCTAGAGAGTCTGGCTTTGATCTAATTGGCTATTCAGATGCAGACTATGCAGGTTGTAAGATAGACAAGAAAAGTACAACAGGCACCTGCCAATTTCTAGGAAACAAGCTTGTATAATGGTTCAACAAGAAGCGAAATTCAGTCTCTACTTCTACAGTTGAGGCTGAATATATTGCTGCAAAAAGTTGCTGCTCTCAAGTGTTATGGATGAGGAATCAGCTCCTTGATTATGGACTTCATGTTGATATAATTCCTATCTTTTGTGACAACACAAGTGCCATAGCCATAACTGAGAATCCAGTGCAGCACTCAAGGACCAAGCACATTGATATCAAGTACCAATGCATAAGGGAGCATGTCATGAATGGTACAGTGGAACTATATTTTGTTCCAAGTGAACAACAAATTGTAGACATCTTTACCAAGCCACTTGATGAATCAACATTCACAAGGTTGGTAAGTGAGCTAGGTATGCTTAATTTTTCTTAAAATTCTTGTCTAAATTGCAATTTGTGATGCAGCCTGAAATAGATTTGTTGCAAGAACAAAATTGACTTTTAAGTAAAGATTATCCTATCAATGGATATTCCCTATCCGTTGAAAGTCAAAATTATTCTATCAACGGATGTCCATTATCCGTCGATAGACAAATACATTTCTGGAAATTTTATCCCTCAACGGGTAAATCTGTGTTACTCTTCAACGGATGACAATTTATCTTATCCATTGAAGTGTCACATCAGTCACTTCAAGTGGATCACAGCCGTTGATTCTATTTTCTTAACCGTTGATACAGATATATATACAGTTGTATGTATTTGTATCAAAGGCAATTCTAAGAATACATACAGTTTTTCTTAAAACGACTATAATTTACGTAAAAACATTGTTTAATCATTTTCTTTATGTTTTAATTTGAGAAAGTATAAAAGCCCTTTGAATTCTTATTTTCACTTTACACTTTCTTGCCATTTTTCAAAAGCTTTTACTCTCTTTCTCTCCCAAAACTCTCAACTTTTCTCTGCAACTTCTACCCACAATAATGGCACCAGTAGTAAAGATAATGTCCCAGTCTGGATTTGTCTATGAGAAAAACAATTTCGTAGCTTTGGTGGAAAAGAATGAAGTCCACTCAGACTATCACAAGATGATGGACTTTATCAAAAACTGCAAACTAAGCTATGCAATGCTGGAAGCCCCAACCATTTACTGTGAGGTAGTTGAGGAGATTTGGACAACTGCAGAGTTCAATCCCACTGATATGACCATTACTTTCTCTCTCAAAGGTAAGAATTATTGTATTAACTGTGATGATATACAGTCTTGTTTCAAACTACCTGAGAACAATGCCATGACCCCACACACTGATAGTGATGTATCTAGCATGTTAGATTCCATAGGCTATTCCTTTAATTCTGCTAGTTTGGGTAGTATTCGAAGAAAAAGCCTTAGGAAAGAATGGAGTTTTCTTGGTGATGACTTTATTAAGGTTTTCTCTGGGAAAATAAGTAATTTTGATGCAATAACTTCATCTCCGGTTAATATGCTCTATATGCTAGTTTCTGATAGGTACTTTAATTTCAGCAATTATGTGATGCTAGAATTGGGTACTAGGTTAGGTAACAAAGCTAATAGACCTCATAACATCTATTATGCTAGATTCTTTATGTTATTGGCTAACCATGTTGCTGAAGGTTTGGTCATAAATAATGAGAGTAATAAACTAAAATGTTGGGCACAAGAGAAAAGGGTCCTTGCAGATCTTTTGAGAATTGACCTCAACAATCAGGTGCCATTGGTATATTTGCCAATAATGAATGCACCTCTGGTAAGTGAAGTAAATACTTCTTCAACTCCTACTACTTCCAACCCCATTATTTCTTTGCCTTCAAGTGTGGCCATGGAATCTGTGCCTTTGTCCCAACAGATTTCTACCAAAGCCACCAAACCTAAAGTCTCAAGACCAAAGTCAAAGAAAACCACCTCTGTTGTTTATCAAAAGACAACAGTTGTAACAACTACCATAAACCCTGAGGGGAGTGAACAGGGTGTGAGTGGTGAGGGGAGGGGTGAACATCAAGTAAACCCCCAGGATAAGTTAGGAGAGGTGAGTGGTACCCCAGCTAGCCAAGCCACAGTTTCTCAAAAAGCTATGGTGGTTAAAAAGGATTCAAACTCATCCCTAGTTGCATCCTCCCAAAAGGGTGCAACTATTGAAAATAGTCCCCAACCAGGGACACAGAACAAAAGAGGGAGGGACACTGAAGCCACACACTCACCTGCAAAAGCCTTTACAAGAAGAAAGAGGGTCAAAACCTTAGTTTCCATATAGGGTGCACACACTGCACAGATACACCCACCTGTATCTATGCCTTCTCAAACTCAACTTGATGTGACTCCAACAAATTTAGAGTCACAGCCCCATTCTCTCAAAATTGACACACATCAATCACCAAATTCCCCATCACCATATCTGGATGTGGACATGATATTCACATCAATTCCTGATTCACCCTCTTTACAACTCAGGGAGGAGCCCCACTCAAATATTGGTAATCATCATCTTTTAGATGATTTATTGGGTCATCAGCCAATTCTTTCAGACTTAGTTGAAGAATTTGTGTCACCTAAATTAAAATCAATCCACACAGATTCAACAATTATGTCACTTTCCATTTCTACTTCTTTTCCTTCTTCAACGGATATTCCTCATCCGTTGACAAGTGGTTATTCTTCGACCGATAAGCTTAACAGCAATTATCCGTTGATACCATCAGTTCCTACTTCAACAGATACTCCCTATCCGTTGATAGTCTCTACACAAATAACTGAATCAATTCCAAGTCTAGAAGACATGGTTACTGTACAAACACTTCTAGGACTGAGGGAAGGGAGTGAAAATTTGAGTGAGAGACTGGGTTGCTTCCAGGCAAAAGGAGAGCTTGAGAGTCCAAATATGCATGCTATTTCTTCCAGCATGGCAAAAGAAAGTGAGAGGAGTGCCACCTTAGTAGGTTAAGGTGAGGGTGTGAGGAGTGTGAGCCAGGGGGAGCCCCTGATGCAAGAAAATAGAGAAATTGAGAGAAAAGCAGGTACAGAAGGTATAAGGGTGGATCCAGCCATTGCTAATGAGTCAATGATTGTGGATGATGCTGACAAGGAAAGACAATTTCAGCAACACTACAAGGCTGTAATTGATAACATTTCCTTGGATGCTGACACTTTTACTCATCCTGTGTCAGCCTATCAACTGTTGGCTGCTCAGGGCAATATGGAGGTAGAACAGACTTTGAACCTACTGCATACTTCAGAATCTCTACAAAGGGATAAAGCTGATGTCAACAGAATGCCTTCTACAGCTGGTGTGCCATCTGAGGAATTTGGAGTAAATTCTAATGATGATGACTCTGTTTCATTTGATGGAAGCATGAACTTAGGGGGAGATGAAGGCCCTAGTTCTATTCCAGATTTACCTGAATGGGCATTGACAAAGGAGTCTACACCAGGACAATTCAATGTATCCTTAGTCAAACAAGTAATATCTATCCAAAAGGCCATTCAAAACACTTCAGATGTTGGTACCAAGGCTATTCTTCAAGCCCACTTAGATTCTCTACATATCATGAAGCTACAACAACTGAGACATAATCTAAGTGTGGATGAACTCAAGAAGGATATAACTGACTTGAAGTCCTACAACTCTGAAAAGCTAGATTCAGTCATGCCTTATGGTACCATGCAGGACTTGTTACTGAGATTGAGAAGAGAATCAGATGCTGACAAGAGGCTGGCCAAGTTGGAAGACAGAGTTCAAGTCATTGAAAACTCTGTGGTCACCATTCTTCAAAATCAACAGTCTCAAACAAGTCTACTCATGCAGCTGGCTAAAGCACAAGGCTTGACCCCTCTCCTTAACGATAACAAAAAGGAGGAGAATAAAGGGGAAGGTGAAGGGAAGCCATCTACACAAATTCAAATATCTAAAGTGCTAGTTCCTGCCATCACTACTTCTCCAACACTTCAAATCAAAGGAAAGCTTGATGGAATTGACCTAATCCAGATAGCAGCAGCTGAGATTCAGGTGAAAGAGCAATGGAATAAAATTGATGAAAGGATACAACAAGTGTTTGGCTCTACAACTACAAAATCTTTATCTGTGAAACATAGCACAAAAGTTGAGCCAATCATTATGGAACAAAAGCCAGTAAGGAGGAATAAGGTTGAAGAAACTTCTTCAAGGAACCTAAAACCCATGGTACTCAAGCCAACCATTAGATTCAACAAGGACTCTACAAAGAACTCTCTAAATTTTGCTAAACTAAAAGAAGTGGATTTTCCTCTTCCAAAGCCTGATGAAGACAAAATTTTAGGGGTAACATCATAAAGTACAAAGAGACCAAGGATTCAATGGAAAGAATGAATATGACTGTTATCTATAGAGAGGGAAAGAGAATCTGTGTGATTCAAGGACATCCCAAATTCTCAATAGCCAAGAAGGAAGAGATCATGAGGTTAAAGAAAGAAGCTAAAAAGCTGGCAGCTGACAAAAGAGCTCATGCAAAGGCTGAAAAACAGCTAAAGTCAAATCAACTTGAAGGAGAGAAGAAAGAAATAGAAGACAAGAGTGAAGACAAGACTGAAAACATAAATGAGGATATTGGGAATATGCTGTGTGAAAGTGTGGAGGAAAGAAGTAAGGAAAGAAGGGAATGGCAGAAGGGAAACAGAAGAAAGGTCAGGGCACAAAGAAGGAGTAAAGATAACACTGAGGCAACCCAATCAAAATCTAAACCACTACCTTCTATCCCTGAACCTGTTATCTCTGACCCCAACATAAATATCCATGGTGAACCAATCATCCCTAAAGAGGAACCCATTGGTTGGGACACCATCAAATTGCTTACCTTCTTAACTACTCTTCCACCACCAAAGAAACTGAAAAGAAAATCCAAATCCACACCTCTCTAAACCTCAGTGAAATTCACTCAGAAACATAAACCTAAGCCTAAGCCTCAAACCTCAAAGGATGATTATGTTCACATTTGTGACATAAAAGAATGCACAAATATTGAACTCTACTTGGATGAGCTGGAGGAAGTGAGGGGAATAGATGCCTACAGACAGCTACCGGAAAGGCTAGTGTTCAAGTATAAAGGTGGAAATGAAAGGACTTGGCCACTTCATAGAATTCTGAATGAGGGTTATTCTACCTTGATTAGAGTCTACTCAGCTATAAAAAGGGACATTGGTTTCACCAGAACTGCCAAGACTGAGATTCTCAACAAGATTGCCAGCATAATGAAGACTTGGAGGGAGCCAAATTCTTTGCCTAGAACATTATTCATCCCAGAGCATGGAATCACAATTCATAAATCACCTCATTGGTTGATGGTTGATGGAGTTCAGGGATAATAAAGGAGTCAGGAGATTTTTCAGACTTGAAGACCAACTTAAGATTGCCAGCAATGAAACTCTCAAGGATATGCATTCTAAGCTGGATATCAGTGATGAAGATGAAGCTGAATTCTACAGACAACTCCAACTCCAAGTTGAGGAAAATGACAGGAGGCTAGGAAAGAAAACAAGGGAACAAAGGAAAAGAAGATGATTTGCTCAGGCTAAACGGGCGCTCTTGGAAACACTGTAAATCTTCAATTCTGTCTCAATACATACATTTTTGCAGCATTTCTGTATTTTTACTTAGTTTCAACTCATATAATTGTTAAGTGTTTTGTTATCATCAAGTTAACCCTGAATTTATGCCTACAATTCTTATAGACATAGATAGGGGGAGATTGTTAGGAATATATGTGCATTAGTTTGATGATAAGTTAAGCAAAATACTTAAGTAGAAATCTAGTGTTTGTAGCCTCAACGGATAAGACCACTTTGGCTATCCGTTGATGGAATAGCTTTACTTAGAAATAAGTTTAGTATTGTAGCACATTTCAGTCTCTGTAATTGAATTGTAATTCTCAGAAGTTGTAAGAAATTATAAGTCAGGTTGACTACTAGTGGATATGTAAATAGGAGGGCTAATTGTAAATATTTCATGCCTTGTAATTTTGTGTAAATGAAGTAGTATCAACTGATAAATTAAAGGCCTTCAACGGATGAGGAACAAAGCTTCAACGGATGTCTCTAAAGCTTCAACGGATAACATCCATCAACGGATGAATGCATCAACGGATAAAGCTTCAACTGCTAAAGCATCAACGGATGTCTCTAAAGTTTCAACGGATAAAAGCTTCAACGGATGTTTAATTCCATAGCAGTTGACAGTGACAATTCATAAGCTGACTGAGGCACATGGGTTGACAGAGACAGATTGGAATGCGGTAGCCTCTTGGAGGAATTAAGAAAAAGCAGCATTTCCATTCTGGTGCAAACAAGGAAGTATTCAAAGATTGACAAATTATCTCTGATTGCATTGGATATGGAAATGAAGGAGAAACATGTGAAGGATTATTTTTTTTATATAATTGTATCTTTGTCCTCACTTATAAAACTTGGTGATATATAAACCAAGTTGCAGCTAGTAATTAGGTGTGAATTTTCCAGAGCTGTTTAGAAAAACATTGAGAGAAAATCATCTAGTTTGTACTAGGACGCAGCTGTGATCAATTCTTTGAATCACAGATTTTCTGAAATAACACATCTCTGGTGGAACAACAAATCCACCAGAAAAGTTTTTAAGTCTGTTGTGTTCTTTACATTTGTGTTTGAATATATATCTGTCTGCACCAGCTCAAAGCAATTCACACACACTTAGTCATCAAAACACATAGCCTTTGAAACTTCTCAAAACTTGAAAAAGTTTTGAGATTTACATTCAACCCCCTTCTGTAAATCTCATTGCTAGTCCCTTGAGAATAACACTAATACTCCATAGTTAATTTGACTTGTTGAGGTCTATGAGTTCTCTATAAGAGAATTTGGCTTGTCGTGATCTCTAATCTTCATATCTTCACTTTGACTTATCGATATCTCTGAGTTCTCTAATGGCTTATTGACTTATCGATAACTCAGAGTTCTTTAGTCAAATTTGACTTGTCGATAACTCAGAGTTCTCTAGTGAATTTTGGCTTATCGATATCTCTGAGTTCTCTAGTGGAATTTGACTTATCGATAACTCAGAGTTCTCTAATGAATGTTGACTTGTCGATAACTCTGAGTTCTCTAGTGAAGAAATGACTTATCGATATCTCCAATCTTCATGTCTTCAATTTGGCTTGTCGATATCTCTCTGAGTTCTCTAGTAGCGTTCCTGGCATCTCGAAAAGTCATTTGGAGTTCTCGAGTGACTTCTCTATAACACTAAATCTGTGACTTGTAGAGATCTTTGACTTAGAATAACAGATTTATTCAACTCCAAGCTTCTTCAAAATTCTTCTGAGGCATGATCTTCTTGATCTTCTTCCAGATAGAATCCTTAGGCTTGATACTGTTTAAACAAAAAGACTCCAGTCCGCTCTTTCACATTTTTACGGACTTTAAATGTTACAAGTACAAATGCAAACTAAGATTACAATACAACTTACTTAGGGTTGTCAATTTGATTTAATCTTGTTAAAGTACAGGCATGTCTTGCACAACAATCTCCCCCAATTTGTGAGAAGATTGTTTAACACAAATTCATGCCTGTTAACATGACTAACCCTAATTTAAAAAATAAATAAATAGGACCATTATAAAAATTGACCCAAATAAGACAATTGTACATTAGATGATTTTGAGTTTGAGTATTTACAAGCATCAGACAAAGATTGGAACTTCTGATTCTGCTCTAATGAGGTCCTTTAAATATACAAGAATTTCAAGCTCCTCCATGTTTGGAGTTTCAGTTAAAGCTTCTATCAGTTTGAGTATGTCTTGTTGTGGATAACCATCCAACATTTCAATTCCGAATCTTGAAAATGAGCCAGCTTTTACATTTAAAAATCTTCCATTTTTGAAGATTCTACTCATTACTTTTGCTTTAAGTTCTTCTGATCTTTTGATATACATTTCAGTCTCTTCATCGTACTTTCTCCTTTTCTCCTCATACTCTGCTATACCCCTTGCTCTTCTTTCCTCTCTTGCAATCATCCACTCAGCTAGAATTGATCTCCATGCTCTTGTAGCAGCAATAAACTTATCACTCTTTTAATTTATGTTGGAGAGAGAGTGTCCGTCAAATTTTTGCCAAGAAAAGTGAAGGATCCATCTTGAAAGTAGATTCTCACTTCTTTTAGAGTAACAACTCAGACTTTAACTATTTCTTTAGCCAGTTGTTGGAAATAGTCTTCATCTGAACTGCACCAATTCAAGGGTAGAAAGTCAGATTGCTTGAAGCAGTTCCAGATAGACCTTTCATTGACTTCTACTTTTTCTGTAGGCTTGGATTTCTTAGGCTTTCTCTCAACATATTTGAGATTGACTTTTAGTGAAGGCTTGATTAAAGGTAAGGTTGTGATTTTCTTGAGAATTATTTGGCTTGTGGTGATTGGGGTTTTTAGGAAAGAGTTAGCTGTTTGTTTGTATAGAAATTTTGGTTTAGAGGTTAGAAGTTGTTTATTGATTGAGATTTTTGGCACATAAGATTTAGCTAGAGGTTGAGCTAGAGCTGTTTGGATTTTTAGGGTTTGTTGTGGTTTTGAGCCATCATGTCTTCTCTTACTCCTTCTCTCACTTGCTCTCTTCTTCTCTTCATTTTTCTTATCATCCTCCTTCTTATCTCCACCCTTGCTGCCAGATGGCTTAGTGGACTGACTTGGATTTGAGCCAGAAGGATTTTGATCATCTTTCTTCCGCTCATCATCATCCAAATCATCCTTGTTGATTTAAGTTTTGGGCAAGTTGGCTTCAGCATCACTCAGGAATCTTTTCAACAACTTGGTCATCTCCTCATCTTCAAAAATCTTGTTCCTTTTTGTTTTCAACTCAGTCTCCAGAGTCATGATAAGCTTCTTGTTGGCCATGTCACACTGTTTAGGAATTTGGAAGTGTTTAAAGTGTTTGGTGGTAGGATAGATGTATGCCACTCCCTTGCTAGGCTGTAGATAAACTTCTGGAAAAGCAGCCACTTGTGCATTCTTCAATTCTGTTAGCAAGAGAGTGTCTTCATGAATTACCACTCTGACTTTGTTTGTTAGAATGTCTAACTCAGATGCCCTCCTAGAGATAAGATAGTTGAGGGACACCTGCATACACATGTTTACCCCTGAGTCATTTATGTTGACCACTATCCTTCTTTCCTGAAAGTTGTCTTTTATTTCCAAGATCACCCTTATTGAGTTTATTGTCCTGTCCAAGGCTTTCTTGTAAGTGAAGGAATTATCATTTAGGGAAGCCCTGAGTGCCTTAAGCAGTTCATCAAATTCCTTGCTTAAACTAGGTCCCTCAGCTGCTTTAATAAGCCTCTCCATGCCAATGTCAATTTCTTGAGTTTCTCTCTGTTTAGCAGCTCGGACAGTTTGAGTTGATGATCTTGATTTTGCTAGCCTAGCCTCTATCTCCCCCTTAGTCTTGTTGGCAGGCATGAGAAGGGGAGTAGGAATTTTAGGCCTTATCTGTTCAGGAAGTGATAGTAAAGGGATGTTGAGTTTTCCCATGATGGCTCCCAAAGCAACAGAGTTTTACATTTGGAGATGCTTTGAGAGTCCACCAGAGTCTTGATATCTGATTGTTGACTTTGAACTAGGGAAGTCAAAGCTTGCACTTGAGCATTTAGAGATGCATCGGAGGTTTCCAGAGAAGCTACTTGATTCTTGAGGTCTTGAATGTCTTGAGAAGAAGAGCTTGTAGCAGAGATAGCAGTAGATTGGCCAAAGGTAGCTTGCACAAATTTCTGAATTTCATCCATGACCAAAGGTGAAGGAGTGTATCTTGCAGTGTGCATTTGATCCAACTTCAACCTTGTGTCATTGGTTTTACTGATATATTCTTGAACAACTTTGTGCAAGGCTACAAATGATTTTTTGAGTTGAGTTACACTTTTATCAATCCCACTGAGATCATACCTTGAAATCTGTTCTGAGAAGATTTTGAATTTGTTTTTAATCTCAGTTTGAGAGGGGATGATTTGATCCATCTTTTCTCTGACCATTTTCATTATCCTGTCCTGATGTCCATTCAATGTGATTTGAAGTGCTTTTCTAAAGTTGTGGAAAGCCTTGATTTGAGCTTTATAGACACCATTGATGGCATCATACACCTCTTGTGGAGTTAGAGATCTGGCACTGCTTCCCATAATTAAAATTTACTCTTCCCTGAACTTGGCCAGCACAACATCCGTTTTAGTGGAGAAGTCCTTTTCCAGCCAAACATCACAGTTGGCATCCGGACCAGCTTCATCAACAATCTTTGCTTGATTTTCTTCAACATCAGCCTGGTAGGTGAGCATGATAGCTTGGTAGTCCTGGTGGGATATGTTTGATGTGAGTAGTTGTTTGGATATCTGTGCTAGGCCTCCAAGTTGATCAACTCTTAAATCTTCAATGGTGGAAGTTTGATTTTCAGTGTCTTGGAGCCATTGAGAGATGAGGTGTGTTTGAGATGTGGAAGGTCAGAACCACATGTGACTGAAGTCACAGTTTTACTCACAGATTGCTCTGTGGTTTTGACAAGTTGTTGTTCCTCACATAAAGTGGGAACCTCCAATTGAATTTGAGGGGATTTGCCTAGGTTACTGTCATGTTCACCAGTCTCAAACCCTTGTGATTCTTGCAAAGCACTGTCACTTGAAAGTGATAAACTTGTCTCCCCCATAGCAGGATCATTGACAATTGTACTCCTAGTATCAACTGCCAAAATAATTTCTGCTAGGGTTTTAAGGGGAGTTGTTCCTACATGAGAAACCTCCAATTGAATTGGAGAGGGTTTAGATAACTCCCCCTCTGGAGTACTACCCTCAAACCTTACAGTCTGTGAAGACTGATTTGCACATGAAGGTGCATTTAGTATCTCCATGGGGTCTTCAGTAAAAACTGATGAATCCCCCATGGTTTTGATGGTGTCATCAAGGTCTACCCCAGCTAGTAGCCTCTTACCATCTAATTGAAGTGTCTGGGTGGTGAGCAAGGTTTCTTGAACCAAGTCACTTGATTTGGCTTGCACTTGAGAAATGGATTCAAGTGCTATTGGCAGAGAAGAAATTTGAGATATGAGAGATTGTTGCTCAGATGTGAGTGTTGGAAGCTCCCCTGAATGGATGAGGGAGCTTCAAAAGATGTGCCCTCACTGTGTGTGCCATTCTTATTCCTCCTACCATACACTTGAATTGCTTCAGGTGCAGGTTGTGCAGACTCTGTACAAGGTGCATTGGGGTGAATGCTCTTTTCAATAGATACACTCTGTTGAGAAGATGTATCTAGAGTCTGTTTGGTCCCTATTTTTTACAAATGCATCCTGGTTGGGAGGATACAGAGGTGGCTTGAGTGGTCAGCTCAGATTTCTTACTCTTCTTTGATCTCTTGACCAAGGGTGACTCGGCTTCAATTTGATCCTCACCACTCTCAATTATAACTGTTAAGGTTACCCCCTTTCTCTTCTTTTTACTCACCTCATCCTTTTGAGAAGAGAAGGTGGTTGGTTTCCTAGCTTCTACAGGTTTTGAAGGAACATGCTCAACATGGGTAGGTTCATGTGGGTGTGCTCGTGTATGTGCTTCCACATGCTCATGAACCATTGTTTCACTAGGTTGACTTGCACTAGTTCTCATGTCTGGCATAGAATGAGGGTAAGTTTTAAATCTTTCAATCATGAAAGGTGTTAACTTAAGACTTACTGGAACCTTATTCTTAGTAAGAAGTGATCCAAATAAAATTTTGGATACTTGCTTACAGTTGCCAATTAGTGTCCTATTTACACCTTCTAGCATATGTATGTCATTAACTTTATAATTTAAAGCTGACATAATAAATCTAGGCAGAAAAATCTCCTTACCTCTTAACTCCAATGGAATTGTGAGCCTGGTGCTCAGCTCTTCTAGTATGTAGTGTCCTACATTTATCTATTTGTTGAAGGCCATTAAGTAGACCAGCTTCTGGATAACACTTGATATGTTGTCAAATCCTGACTTCCTGCAGGTGAATGCCCTTATCACAGAGTCAAACATGAATGACCATTCCCACCTTAGATACTTCTTGTTCATGCTGGCCAGAATAATCCTCTCAGAATAATTGATGAAGTCCATGAATTCATACAGCTCATCCTGAGTTGGAGCCTCCACCAGTTTGTCAGTAGGAATGCCCAAAGCCTTATTGACATCATCCTAAAGAATCTCCACTTGTTGTCCCTTAATTGTGCAGTTTATCACTATGGTTGCAGCTTGATTCTCATGCACAAATGTCCTTGTTGTTGTTGTGTTCCAGAAATCCCCTAACACATCCAAATACAACACAAGATTAGCAGTAAGAGCACCTACAAAGTAGGTCTCAGAAAAGAACCTGACAAAGCATTGAAAAGCTTCAGGTGCTTGGTTTGCATCCATAAATGCAAGAAAGTTGGTCTCAGAAAGGAACCTGACAAAGATTGTTGGCTGCCATTGATATGAGTATGAAGTTTAGTGGGTAAAAGAAATTTGTGAGAAAGGAGTGAAAACGAGAGAGAAATCGGTTTTGGAATGAAAAGCTAGGTCACTTGAGATCTCGAAAGTTGTAAGTATATATATGTATCGAGAAGTCTGGGTATTTATAGTAAAAGCAAATGACTTGTCGAGAACTCAAAAATAGACGTTTGAAATTAGTCTATCGAGAAGTCATTTTAAGTAATGAAAAACATATCGAGAAGTCATTTTAAATTACTCTTATAGAGAACTAAAAATTGACTTATCGAGATGTCAAATAAATACCCAGTTTGTCCAAAAATAGACTGAATTAATTACAACTTTTATTTGAATAATTCAAAATAAAATTAGAATAAATTTGCCAAAAGTGTTTAACCAAAATAATTTATTAAATTAAATTATTTCAGTTCTGAGTTATTGATAAATCAAAAAAATATAGAGAACTCTGTGGTGAATGTGTTTTTGTAATTTTATTGATAAATCAAATAAATTCAATCATGAATTACACACAGAGGGGGGGGGGGTGAATGTATTTTTGTAATTTTCTACTTTTCTTGAATTGTTTGTGATTGTGAACAAAGTAAATCAAATGTTGTAGTGTAATGTGTTCATACAGAAATTAAACATGTAATAATAAAGAACACAGATCTTTCAAAACTCACTTAATTTTATATTAAAATTAATAGTATTTTCCTACAAAATTTCTAGGCTCTTTGTTGATAAAGAGCTTAGATTCTTTCTTGAGAGAATACAAGAGAACCTGATTTAAAATTGTTACTTCTAACAAAGGACCAATGTTAACTTTATAATTTAGTTAACTGCTGGTTCACACAGTGTATAATAAGACATGCTATTAACTTTAGTAAACTGTCACTTGTCATTTCCATTTTAGGAAAAGTATATCTTCCATTTCTGGCTTAGCATATCTTTGAATATTGTGTTAACTTTGATCTTCCTTTGTCAGTTAATCTTCACCCTTGATCTTGCACACTCTTCAAGCTGCTTTTTGTAGACTTGTCAATCCAGCTGGTTGGATTGTTTGTTGATTGTAAATCTTGAATATTGAACTGGTTTGCAATTTTGTACTTTGAGATTTTACCTCGAGATCTCCAGTTTAGTCCATAGAGAACTTGACATCTCGATAAGTATATTGGCTTATCGAGATCTCTAATACTCCATAGTTAATTTGACTTGTAGAGGTCTATGAGTTCTCTATAAGAGAATTTGGCTTGTCAAGATCTCTAGTCTTCATATCTTCACTTTGACTTATCGATATCTCTGAGTTCTGTAATGGCTTATTGACTTATCGATAACTCAGAGTTCTCTAGTCAAATTTGACTTATCGATAACTCAGAGTTCTCTAGTGAATTTTGGCTTATCGATATCTCTGAGTTCTCTAGTGGAATTTGACTTATCGATAACTCAGAATTCTCTAATGAATGTTGACTTGTCGATAACTCTGAGTTCTCTAGTAAAGAAATGACTTGTCGATATCTTCAATATTCATGTCTTCAATTTGGCTTGTCGATATCTCTCTGAGTTCTCTAGTAGCTGACTGACATCTCGATAAGTCATTTGGAGTTCTCGAGTGACTTCTCTATAACACTAAATCTGTGCCTTGTAGAGATCTTTGACTTGGAATATTTTTATCCAAACAGATTTATTCAACTCCAAGCTTCTTCATAATTCTTCTAAGACATGATCTTCTTGATCTTCTTTCAGATAGAATCCTTAGGCTTGATACTGTTTAAACAAAAAGACTCCAGTCTGCTCTTTCACCTTTTTACAGACTTTAAATGTTACAAGTAAAAATGCAAACTAAGATTTTTAATACAACTTATTTAGGATTTTCAATTTGAATTAGTCTTGTTAAAGTACAGGCATGACTTGCACAAGACAAGCTAATAACAAAATGCAAACTAACCTTTTGACATAGTTTGTGAAAAGTAGAATATTGCACCAGGTACAAAACCAGCAGAGTAGAAGTCCTTTGACAAATCATTAATTTGCTTCTTAGGAGGAGCAGTTATTTGAAATATACGACATACTGAGAATATCCATCCAACTTTGTAAATTTTTCCAAATTATCAGTAAGGTGTTTTAACAATTAGAGTACAACAATCTCAAGTAGTAAGAAATAAACTAATAAGAAAAATTGCAGGCTTACAGAAATAAAATGGAAGTTCCGGTCGAGCAAGAACTTTCATCAGAAGATCGAATAACCTTTGAATGGTCTCTGATGGATGAAATGTAGCTTCTAATGTGTTCTTATCTGAAAATCGAACCCGAATCACATCCTGCAACCATAAACGAGTTAATTACCCCGGTACATTATTAATTCACTGATTATGTAAGATATTTTGATCCATAATCTTAAGTAAAATAAAATCCAGAAAAGCCATGTTTATGATCATTTTTTTGAACTTTCTTGCATCCCCTATGCTCTTATAGTTTGTTTAATCACTCGTGATACATGACTTGTTCGAAATACAAATCTGTAGGCATGTCATGTATGAGTTTTTTTTTGATCTTTGTGATGAATACTGTGAATTTTAGGGAGTGCTTGAATTGCCGGAATAAAATATTAACATTTTTGGAAGCATGCATTGAGGAAGTTACCGCTAGTGGTAGGCTAAGTAGTAACCTTAAGCCGCATTCATGGATAAAAGTGGGAGAAATTTTTAAGAAAACCCACAACTTTGAGGTTGACGCTAGAAATATGAGAAACCGATATGATTATCTAAGATCCCGATATGTTGCTTGGTGTCGACTCAAATCCAAAACTTTTTAATCCGACAACTAATACTTTCAACTTCACAGAAGAAGAATGTGATCAACTTAAAAATGTAACTTTTTAATTTATATTCAATCAATTTAAAAACCACAACACAAATAAAATTTACTCTATTTTGTTTTCCACAAGGAAATAAGATCGTGGACACATTGAAAACCATACCTTTGAGCTATCCTGAACTTTGCACCCAATTTTATGATGGAACTGCTGCCACATAAGTTAGTGGACGGGGGACTAGCTCTAAGAAGAACAAGACTATTGATCTAAATGATGACATAGAGATTCCAATAACCGAAGAAAGTCATTCAATTACTTCAAATCCAAGTGTCCAAGAAAATCCAAAGAAAAAAGCTAAAATATAACCAAAACTTACAAAAACTACAAAGTTTGAAGATGAGATGACCAATGCACAAAAATTGATGGTTCAAACCAATAGTGGACCATCACTTAAAGAATGTAAAGAGAAATTGAATAATTTTGGTTGGGGAGCAACAAATCCCTTGCATCGAAAGGCTCTTGAAATTTTTTGTGAGAGTGCAAAGTATAGAGAACAATGGATGCTTCTTGATGTAGAGGAAAATGAGCTTTGGGTTAAAATAGTGTCAACTAAATTAGGATTTGATATTTAGTTTTTCATATAGTTCTATTCATTTCCTACTTTTTTTTTTCTGTTTCATATTTTATTTGGCTTAGGACTTGGTATTTCTTCAGCTTTGTTGAACTTAGAAACTGGTTTGGTTTCAAATTTCATATTTTTCAATTATAACACATATTTAATGGTTTTAACAAATATTTTTTTAGTTGTTATGATTTTTTATTAGTTTCTTTCTATCTATTTATAATTTGAAAGTACTTTACAAGGTGATAATGAAAATTCTGGATCAGTTACTATACTTGATGATTATGTATTGTTATCTGAGAAAACTTCGTCCCAGAACTTTGCCAAGAATAAGTGATAATAATTCAGCATTGCCCGAATTTGCTTATACATTAGAGTTGTTGAAGGCTCTAACATTCAATGTCAAGAAATGATGCGTATTTCTCGTGTTGTATATATTCAACTTTGTAAACATTTTAAACAACGTGGTTGGATGGAAGATAGTCGATATTCAACAGTTGAAGAAAAAATGGCTATATTTTTACATGTTATAAGTTATAATGATCGTTTTATAAAGGTGAAACGTAGGTTTCAACATTCTACACAAACAATACACAAATATTTTCATGAGATCTTGGACAGGATGATGGAGTTTGCAAAAGAAATGATAATTCGTACACCATCCAATCAAAACTCAAATGTTTCAAGGAAACAAAGAGAACTGCTAAAAATATTTCCTGTAAGTAATGACATTTTTTTTACAGTGCATTGTCTGATTTCTTATTAATTAACATGTCGATGTAATATTAAAATTCTTTAATATGCTTTCACATGTTTTTATTATTGTGCTACAGGGAGCAATTGGTGCACTTGATGGTATACTTGTTCATGATGTTATTCTAGTTGGCCAACAAGCTCGACATAGAGGACGAGGAAGGGGCGAGTGTTACCAAAATGTTTTAGGTATATGTGATTTTAATATGATGTTCATATTTGTTTGGGCTGGATGGGAGAGAGGAACACATGATTCAAGAATATTGACAAAGGTCGCCCTCGAACCTGATTCCGGATTTCCGGTTCCTCCATCAAGTATGTATCTCTTACTATTTTTAAACGAGAACACTTTAATAAGGTAAAGTAAAGAATAATTTTTTCTAACTTTGTATTGCAGATAAATATTATCTTTGTGATGCAACATATATAAACACACACGGTTATTTAACCTCGTACCGTAACACAATATGTTAGTTAGCATATTTTAATCGTCAACGTACCCTAACTAAGGAGGAAAATTTTAATCATGCCCACACAAAATTAAGAAATGTTATCGAGCGTGTTTATGGTGTGCTAAAAGCAAGATTTCCAATCTTAAAAAAGATGGCTCCATATTCATTTTCAACATAACGAGATATTGTGATTGCTTGTATTGTTGTTCACAATTTCATATGAAAAAAGAAATTAGCAGATGAATTGTTTGATTGGTGCGATCAAGGCAGTGATGGAGAAGGAAATGACGAAGATTTGGAGGGACCAATAAATGAAACACAATGGGGATCTCAAGCCACTCAATACATGAATGATCTTCGGGATCATATTGCTTTAAATTTGTGAAAGCATTCTTAATAATTTTATAATTCTCTATTGATTATGTTTTATAATAAAATTTATTAACGACATAGACATTATTTTTTGTATTATTATTATAAAAAATATATCGCTAAACTAGTTTTTTTTTAAACAAAATTATACAAATAGCAAGTTAAAATAGAAAATGATCATCATTTAGATAATTTAGAAAAAAATTTAACAAACACCATCATTTGTTCAGATTTTCTTATTACCTCTTCGTTCAGATCATTCAGAATTTTTTGTCGTTCAGAAAATGTCATTTAGATTTAACAAATGACCGTGTTTTTTATGTAATGGAAGACCTAGATTTGATTAGGGCTGAGCATTCGGTCGATTCGGTCAGAAACCGAACCGAACCGAATTAACCGAAAATCGAAGTGATAATTTTTTCCTAACCGAACCGAACCAAACGTATGCACAAACCGAACCAAATGAAAACCGAAATATTTGAAATTTTGTCAAAATAATTTAAAATGAAAACAAAAAATAATTCGAAATGTTAAAAGAATACATATTATATTATATTTTATATGTAAAAAATTGAAGATACATACATTCACCAATTAAAGATACATATAGTCTATTTTTTTGTATATATTTACTATATTATATTATATATATATAAATAAAATATAATTCAAAAATATATATATTTAGATTTCGGTTATTTCGGTTAAACCGAATTAATTTTTAGATTAACCGAACCGAACCAATATTATTTCGGTTAAAACCGAAAAACCGAATTAACCAAATTTTTTGAAAAAATTCAAAACAAACCGAACCGAAATTATACGGTTCGGTTCGATTTTTCGGTTTCAGTTCGATTTTGCTCAACCCTAGATTTGATGGATTACTAGTTCTAAGGGAAATCCAACAGTGATCCAAAGATCCAAATTTGAGGGAGATTACCCCAAATTTCATTGCAACAGTGATCCAAATTTGGATTTGGATTTGGATCACTATTATTCACTTATCCAAATTTGGATCACTTGATTTAATATAAAATAATGATTTTGTTATTTTTAATTTATAAAATTTTAAATTGATTTTTGGTTTTTTAATTATATAATTAATAACAGAATATAATTAATAGTTAACAAAATTTATTTTTAAAATAAAAACTTAAAATAATGAGAAAATATAGTTTCATTAAAATTTAAATAGAAGTACATTGCATAAAATAAAAAGTACATAAAATGCAAAAAAGAAATTACAACACACAAAATGACTCGAAAATGATACTAGAAAACATAAAATTTTGATTTAGTCGGACAAACTATTTATGTTTCCTCCGAAATAATCAAACTATTGTCCGTAGCTGATCATATTATTTTGAAATCCTTGACCTTCATCTTCATTTCCTCGAAGACGAACGTGATTTAAGTGTGCCAGTTGAAGAGTTAGAAGTGCCGGATCCAGAAGTTGAGTCTATTTCAATCGATGAACCGGATCCAGAAGTTGAGTCTATTTCAATCGATGAAAATACTCGATTTCAAGAATTCCTGAACCGTCATAGAAAAATAAAAAATAAAGAGGCACATATTGCACTTAGAGATGCATTAATTGAGCATTTTTGGGAAGAATATACTAATTCGGAAAATTAGTGTTTATCAATGATATTTTGTATGTTAATTATTGCAATAAATGTGTTTTTCGTGATTTAAATGCACAATTTTAATATTTCTATGTGTGTTATTTTTTTGATTTAATTATTTTATGAAATGTTATATAATTGTTAATAATGATTAAACGATAAATTTTAAAAAAAATTGCTTAATATGATATTTATATATTATTATATATAATAAGTAATTTGGATCAAATATTTGGATCACACTGTTGGAGTTGATCAGAAATTTGGATCAATATTTGAATCCGTTGATGATGTAAATTTGGATCTGTCGGTGATCCAAATTTGGATTGTTGGTGATCCAAATTTGGATTTTTGCAACTATTGGAGATGGCCTGAAGGCCCAAATGTTTGTTGCGGATCTACTTAGCAAGCCAATCTGTACTTTCATTATTTTTGGGTAGCCCATTTATAATTTTTTGTTTGAGTCCATTTGATTTTTTCTTAAATAGCCTGTTTGAATTTGTTAAGCGAAATCCGTTTGTTTTAACCATCCATGTATTTCAAAACTAACGAATGTATGAATAAAATTTCATATCATATGAATATTGGTTTAAACTTTAAACTAAAAATATTTCAAATAAGTAATTATATACTTCTGTTTTGGTTGATGCATTTTAATTTATTTATGAATTTCAAAACTTCAAAGTTTTCTTATTTGATTATATTCTTAGTTGTTCAAACTTAAAAACCTATGACAATCCTTTTATAATTAGTCATAGAGGTGTTTATTGATTACAAGAGAGAAATGTCATACGAGTAATGAAAATTACAAGTACGGTTTCTCATTTAAAATTTAAATGGTTGCCAAATAAGTAACTACACTGTTTGGCGAACCACTTATAAACGACTTATTAACTTATAAGCCCGTAAGTATTTATCGACGGGTGTTTATCGATTCAATTTATAAGTCAAATAAACAACTTATAAGCTGATCAGTTGAATGTTAGTAATGACGTAATTTTTCCCAACTTATTTGATTTTTTCACTTTTTCATTAATGTTTGTTTTAAAATAAATGTTTATAAATGTTTTTTTAATTTAAACTCACAAATTAAGATAATTGTATTTAAAAATTATTTATTTTAGGTCATTTAAGTAAAAAAAAATTGACTTGTAAGTAAAATTATCCAAACACTTATGTAACTTATAAGTATGTCTCTACTTATTACTTATAAGTCAATTATTTATTTTAAGTTATAAGTTACTTATTTTAAGATTTATCAAACGGAAACTTATCCCTTACTCCCGAGTTTTAATTAGGAAGGAAAGCAAGTGATGGGTGAGTAAAGTAGTTTCACCTGCATTCATATTTGTGCTCCCGAGTTTTTAAAAGGAGCGAAAACAAGTGATAATAAATGTAAATTTAACGAACTTTCGTTCCAAAACTTTCACTCCAAAAATGGGATAAAAGTACTTTACCTCCTTATCACTTACTTCATTCCCTTTAAAAAACTAGGGAGCACACGAAGTCTAATAGAAATTAGAATAAAATTGAGAAGAAATGGGACAAAATACATGAAAAAGAACGGAAGGGAGGACAGTGAGTCAAGTCAATTATACAATATGCTTTTACAACGTACACAAACAATACAGTACTAAACTCGTAAATGCCTGATCAACACCAGCTCATAACTTCAAAACCCCCCACCTTTAAAAAAGTCAAAAACAGACGAGCAAACCACTCACACCACCTCTCCCAAAGTAGTGGCTCACACAACCCCAATGGCACATCCGTAATTCCCCCCAACTCCAGTGTCATTTCCCCAATGCCTTCCACATATATCCCCTCCCCTCTCCACACACTTCTCATTTCCCCCAAACCACTCCCCAGAAATCTAGAGAGAGAAACCAAAACCTAACAACCTAGAGAGAGAAAATGGGAAACACGGCTGTACTCATCTTAGTTTACTGTTTATGCATTTTGTCACTCTCAATCTCATCAATTGATGCTTCTACTCAATCGTACCTGAACTTTCTCCCGGTAACGACTAGTAACGTCATAGATGACTTATTCGTTTCCGACGAATCCGAATTCGATTTGGATTCGGAGATCAACCGACGCTTACTAGCTACTCGCAAAAGGTACATTAGCTATGGAGCTCTGAGCAGGAACACTGTGCCGTGTTCGAGACGAGGCGCGTCTTATTATAATTGCCGGCAAGGAGCTCAGGCGAATCCGTATAATCGAGGATGCAGCGCGATTACGAGGTGTCGTCGTTGATCTGATCTGAAGTATACACTTCTTAATATTCATGTTATTGTTACTACTGCTGTTTATTCTTTTTGATGTGAACCTTGATGTGTAATTTTTTAATTGTGATTTTAAAGTTGTGGAGATCGTAGTTATATGTTATTCTCTATATATATTATATGTAAAAATGGAGGATCAGGTAATAATAATCACATATTTTTACATGATTTGTGTGCTGGACTGATGGTGATCGATCTGTTTGAATATGTTTTCTTAGTCTTGTTTATTAATTTGATATACGGTCTTTCTGAGTGCACACATTAAGCACTAACTCCCGTGAGTTTGATGCATTTTGATTGGTGGAGTTGTATGATTAGAGGCCCAATTAAAATGCACCAAACTCATAGGAGTTAGTGCTTATTGTGTGCTCTTGGGCACACATTAAAAAATCCGTTTGATATATAGTGAATTAAGAATGGCTGGCTGAATTTTATCTTAAGTGTTGCGCATTCGAAATTGAATTTTCTAACTTGTTTATAAAGTTGACACTAGTAAATTGAAAACTGAAGGTTGAACTTTATCCCAATGGAATGTTAGGTGTTGGATTTTCGTACTTGTTTATAAGTTAGATAGTAAATTGAAAAATAGTAGTCGAACTTTAATTACTGGGTGTTTGGATGGTCGTCCGAAGCCATTCGGGGATGGGGTTGAAGAGAATGGGAATGAGATGAAAATCGAGGGGAAGCAAATGTATGATTTAACCTCTTGCAAAGGATGGGAATGAGATGAAAATCGAAGGGAGGCAAATGTATGATTTAACCTCTAGCAAAGGATGGGGTTCCCATTTCAGATTGAAGTTCAGATTCCCGTTAACCATGAATCAAACACTAGTATCCTGCATTTGGAATTGATTTTCCAATTTGTAGCTTAGCTAATTGGCTGGCCACTAATTGTGTTTACATTAACATAAATTTGGCCAGCAATATGCCGGTGATTGTCAAAAGTCATTGTACTCCACTTGCTTGATTTTCTTTGTGCTAGGTGTGACCACTTGATTCTAGGACATTTTAGCACCGGAAGTTGGCAAGGAAGAGGTTTATACCAAAATTATTTGTGAAAAAAATGCGAAAATGCCATGATTCGTATTTTAGCTGGCTCGCGATTCTTGCATATTTCAAAAAAGTTGTTTTTGCAATTATTTAGTGTTGTGTGTTTTACAATTGAAATGGCTAAGAAATGATAATTAGAATCATGTTTCTTCGTAAACACTTTAAGTTGAGATGATACTATGAAAGCTAAATCATTTTTCCACATAGTTTGCTTAATTTTGTAGTTCTATTTCTTTGCTATTCATCTTCTCCAGTACTTTCGTTCTTTGTTTTTCGATTTTTCGCTATTGTTAACCTAAACGGTCATTGAACTTCAAAATTTGATTTTCTTTTTATTCCAAATTTATATTCTCGTGGTTAGAGATTGATTCTTTTCTCCGTTGCCAAAACCACCATCTTGGCTCTGCCATTGATTTTTTTTTTATATAGGAAATGTAAGGATCAAATCGCGGTCATATGTTAAAAAAGATTGTACAACAATGGGTTATAAAAATGTTAGCGTGTAATCCCTTATTACTTGATTTGTTTGATATAATCATGGACTAGTACATATGCTACAACGCGTAATAAGATTGAATACTAGAGAAGAAAAGGTGTAACAGAGTATAAATGTTTCCCATGCCAAGCTGTAGCTAATTATGGAAATCAGCATCAATAATACTAGTTAATTTAGACAAGGAGTGTGGGGGTACCATAATTACATCCTCCTTAACTATTCTACTCTTGATGCTGTCTGTATTCAGTACAGCTCTTCCATTCCAGCTCAACGGATACAAATACGAAACTGTGTCCCCTGCATTCACATTAATATTTTGCGGAAAAAAGTAAAGTTTATAGTTTTGAACGTTTTTTCAAGTAACTGAGTGCGACATGCGACATTCACGTTGTCTTCGATAAGATTCAAACTGTCAACGTGTAAAGAAAACGAAGGAGATACTGCTTGATCAAGAGCCAGCCCATTTGTACAATCTAATAGTGTTTACGAATAATGGAACTTTCATGAGCATAGAAGAAAGAAGATGATGCAGTTAATAAAGATCAACCAGTTGTTTTATATTAAGCTAAAGATTCCTCAGATGCAACATGAATACATTTATAAATGTTACAACTCAATCATTCGTTTCTGTATTCGTTATAATTCCAGATAATATTCACATGCACTACTGATTATGTGTACTGCATAACTATTAAAATGCAGACAACTCAATAAGTTCCATATTCTGAAAACTGAGTTAAATTAGTCATACTGTGCCATTACATCCGTCTCTATGGCTAAGCCAGATATCGGTTGATCACCGGAAGCACTAAAACAGCGGCTGCAGAGCGATGGGACCAACTCGAGGCTAGTAAATTACGATCAAGAGAAGTATTGAATACTTTTCAGTTTGATAAAATTAATTGACGTTAATATGGTTGTCACAGAAATAATATACTTCCTCTTTTTCAAAATAACTGTCCACTTTTGGAAAAAAAAATTGTTTCAAAATACTTGCACTTTTAATGTCACTATTCAAATTATAAAGTTCAGTTAATATTTTAAAGATGAATTTTACGCCACACACAATTATTGTATCACTAGTTTCTATTTACAAGACTAATTGATTACCATAAACAATGGTGTAGTTAATATAGTCAAATGAAATAAATATGATAACTAATATAATTTTTTTAACAATGTTAGAGTTTCTTAATATGTGTAATTTTTTTAAAAGTGAACAATTATATTAAAATGGAGGAAGTAATAACTCGTCAAGAGTTCAAATTGATTTGACATCATTAAATATTTTACTGTCCTGTCTCGATAAATGATTTGTCGTTGATAGATGATTTGCCAAGTATCGATTGTAGGGGACTAGCTGCTTTTACTTGTATACATGTGCATAAATGGATGGATAACATGTTGGCCAAGTGCTACATTTGCAGGCACTGGTATCCTGTTAGCTCAATCCCATTTGTTGCAATGAGGTGAGACAAGGCTCTCAGAACATATGACATGGTCTTTAATATCAGGAAGGCCACAGATGACTATATCCTCAAAACTCTTGTGTTCCATATTGTACATAACCAGTCTCCTCCCATTGCCTTTCATCAAAATTTCATGTTCACCTAACATGCATACAGGCCTTAGTGTATAGAACATGTTATCAGGTTCATTAATAGTGACTTTAGTCCAAGAACTCGTTACGCCATACTCCTTCATCATCCAGATATCCCAAGTGTATGTTTGGTTTCCATCCACAGTCAAATGATACACATATAAGCACAAAGAAAGGCATTTTCCAAGAACTGTGAGCCGAGCTGTGTCGATTTGGCCTTCTTCATTTTCATAAATATCTGGAAGTGGGACTTCCCTGAACTTTTCTGTAACTATATCAAATGCTGCAATGATCCATTTGTAGTTCCAGGTAATTGTAGCAAGCCAGTGAACGGAACCATTTAAGAAAACTCCGGAACAAGGCCAAGTGTCTGAATGGTTAAACGGAGAGTTTTGAATCTGTTTCCAGCAGTTCTGTCTAATTGTATATACTTGGACTAACATTTCAGGACAGTTTTCAGAATCGTTGTTTTCTACATTTTCAACATTAGGGAAAGTAATTGTGACTATCTTGTAATCATTCGTAGATGCATCGAAGCCAATGCCATAAATTTTGCGACATTTTGACCAACTTGACGATTTATCAGGCAATTTCTTAAATTCTAAGGTTGTTGGATTGAGCAACACTAATGTGTTATCTTCGTAGACAAGTAAAAGCAAGCCATTACAAGAACTCAAAACTTGGAGCCAATGGTTAGGGTGCTCGAAGTTGAGTTTTATCGGGACCTCATCTTCAATGTTACTTAGAGGCTGGTTTGATAAATTGACCGAGTAAAGGGAGTTTGGGGGAGATGCGAGGATGAGTTTGTGGTCATGAAATCCTTGTTTAAGGTATGTTTTGACAAAGTGAGGGTCGCAGATTAGCTCGCGCCATGGCCTTGACACACACTTGCATTGAGCTAGTGATTCAACCGGAAGGCGGAGAAGTATGTCCCGAATAAGATCTTGTTGGAGAAATTCATTGCTAGACATTTGTATTTGGTACAGAGGATGTTGCAAGTTCAAAGTAGATACTTGTGCATAATTTTCAATTCGGATAAACAAAAGTATTGTCAATGTAGGAACAAACCATAATCTAATTGAGTTTAATAGTTTATGTCAAAGGAACAACTTAATTCTCGCTAAGCCATCCTAACACTAATGGCACAAGTTAGTTTTCTATTTGTGGTGATCAAAATGTGCCCCCAAATATAGGAGAATCAACTTCAAATGAGTGCAATCACATTTACTAAAAAAGATACAACAGAAAATTACTAATGGTATTCCAGTATAAATAGAAAATCTATGATATTATTGGCAAAACTATTGACACAAATTATAAGGAAGTAAAGATACTCATTGCTCAACAAACTAGCATTCCACCAAAGCAAACACTTCTGCAGCGGTAGCTGCATCATCTATAAGTTCTACCATTCCAAAACGTAATGCAGATAGCTAATATAGATATTTAATTTCTAAGAGACGATTTTGACAATAGCTAGTGCATCAATAGTTGACAAACTGGTCTGGCAAAAGTTTTGCCATGCCTCTTCTTTCTGCTCTTCACCCTCCGATGCCTCATCTTTCTGCTCTTCACCCTCCGTGAATGACTTGTACATTAGCGAGACCATATTTCGAGCTGCTTCTCTTGCCTCAGGGAGCTTATCATTCAACAGTTTTGCAGCCATTTGGATCAACGGAACCAACCCAAACTGTTTCATTTCTTCAAGCTCCTGTTTACAAAATTGAAGTCATGTAAATTCACTTGTGGCCTCATCAGTTATAGTTAGATACATAGTGATAACACCAAAACAACAGTACCATCTTCGAAACACATTGAGATAGTGAAATTGCAGCTTTAGCCCTGACCCTTGGGTTAGCATGAGTACCGTACACACGGAGCTTTTGGAGCATGGGGAGTGGTGAAATGGAATCCACCATTATCTTCAATGCCTTTTCTGCTTCTTCACACACAAACTTTTTGTCTTGAGAAGCCTTGAGCAATAGCTGTAGAAGCTGCAAGTTTAATGGAACACCAATAAATACAAACTACCCATCGGATTAACAACAATAGACAACTAGATTTCATAAATTCAATTCATAGTTTACCAATTAACCTTCAAACTACCCATCGAATTAACATTATAGACAACAAAAAATCGTAAATCCAATTTATAGTTTACGGATATAAATGGTGTATATACCATTTGATCAAGTGCATCAGAAGAGGTGTCATCAAGCAACTTATCACCATAAGATTTAAAGATATCCGATGCAGCCATTATAGCAGTCTTGCACAAAGCACTTCTCGGATTCTTCATCGCCTTCACTTGCACAAGCATAACTTTCTCCCTACAAACATCAACAAAATCTAATCAAAACCCCCTTCTTCACTAATCAATTCAAAGAATTCAGAATAATTAAAACAAATCGATAACAGGCTCTTACGAGATGGGAAACAACAGATCAGAGTGAAACAAAGCAAATCGCCTAGCATCGTTCAGAGAGTCGCACACTTTCACCCAATCTTTCGATTCTAAGCCCTCCGTAAGGCTCTGCATTTCATAAAACAAATAACATCCATTAAAACCCCATCACACTATTCCAGAACAACACACAATTACAGTTTCGCAACATAAACTAGTAACGAAAAGACGATATAACTAGGCTCGGCATTCCAACAAACAGGTAACAGGCAACAATTTAAACACAAACCTGGATCTTGAGATCAGGGTCAGTAAGGGGCTCAAGATCATCAGAAGCAACATAATCGACGGCATCGGGTATCGTAACGGGAGGCAAAGGGGCAACATTCTCATCATTAACAACATTCAATTTAGCAGCAACTGACACTTTAGCTTGCTTTTTGGGCCTTTCTTGAGCCAAAGGTAGAGCATTATCAAGACTTCTCAACGCCATCGCGAAAATCGATAAACAAGAATATTTGTGTGTTTATATAATTGTGGAGAATGAGATAAAATTACGAGAAATGAGTCGAATTGTTTAAGAAATAAGGGGCTAGGGTTTGTGAAAATGAGATTATAGTGTGGATTTTGCAACGGTCGAATTGTAATTTGAATTTTTTTGAATAAAAGTTGGGCTTGATGGTAACGGTTACTAAATTAAAATAATAAGGCCCAGCAGCTAACTTTGGGGGTACTGTAGCTAACTTTGTGCTAATGTGTACGCAGGCCTAAGCGCATTTCCAAATACTCCTCGTCTCGATTTAAGTGTCTTGTTCGATTTTTGATGATCAATTAATCAAATTTTTGATGATCAATGCTTTCAAAAAAGAATTAATCAAATTTTGACTGTAAATCTTTATAACAATGTATTCCCTTGGTCCCATTTATCTGTCCAGTTTGACTTTTATGCGTAATTTAAGATGCATTGATCGCATATTTTCGTTGATTATTTTTCATTTTTTTTTTGTGAATAAAAATTTAAGATTTGAATTTTTACTCACAAAAAGAAAATTTGAAAAATAATTAACGAAACTATATGATCAATGCACCTTAAATTACGTGCAAAAATCAAATCGGGACGGAGGGAGTAAATGGATTTTGTTGCTGGGAGTCGAATTTGGCATCTTATTTGTATGTGTGTATATATATATATATATAAATAATAATATAAATGTTTATAACATGTGGGATTTGAACCTAAAAATAGATTAAAATTTAGTTTAAATTATGTTGTTTAATTTGCATTACGGGTTGCATTTTATGTTACATTTTAGGTTGTAATTTAGATAACGTATTTTTGCATTTTTTTTATTAATTCAAGTTGCAAACGTATTTGTAAAAAAGGTTGAACGTATTTTTACAAATATTTTTAAAAAGTGATAATATTTTTGCAAAAAATTTATAAAACTTGAGTATTTAAGAAACAAACCCCTAATTAAAATTAGTGAAAATACAACTTTAACATGCTCTTAGTAACTCCTGAAATAGCCACAACCCACCACTCTTAACTTATATTTTCAAAAAAAAATCGTCTTTTTTCTTTCTCTCATTTTTTTGTTTCTTTATAACTTCAATGTATTTTTATCTATAAAATATTAGATAAACAACAGGTTTAAGGATTATTTTTGGAGATACACCTAATTTATTAATATTTATTGATAGTGGGTTAAGAGTTTTGTTGGAGATGCTCTAAACAGGACCCCTGCATTAGGTGCAGGAACTAGGGCCGTACTTGAATTGAGTACACTGACCTAATCTAATTCTTTTTTTACCCGAAAAAATTTGATCAATACAAATCGAATAATATAATTTTTTACTTGTTTAATCCGAACCTATGACGATCTTGAACCGCCTTCAACTTTTCTTTCACGGTGTTAATCTTATCAAGTGCATTTTTAATAATGTCAGGCCCCTCTAAAATTGTCGTACCTTCTTTATTCCAATATAATGGACTTCTACACTTTCTTCCGTATAATGCTTCATAAGTTGCCATTCCAATACTACTATTCCAATACTACTATGAAACTGGTTATTGTATGAAAACTCCATTAAAGCAATATATTCGTCCCAAGAACCTCTAAATTCAAGTATACAAGCTCTTAACATACCTTCCAAAGTTTGGATTATCCTTTTCGAAACGCTGCAATGAAATTTAACCTTGTACCCAAGGCATCTTGAAAACTTTTCCAAAATCGTGATGTAAATATGGGATCTCCGTCAGAAACAACAGATATAGGTACCCCGTGTAGTCTCATAATCTCATTGACATACCTCTTTGCTTCAGACTGACCAATACCACCACCAGCACTAGTAACTTTTCCCCGACCTTACTAAAAGATGTTCCAGTCCCCTTAACTCCCATGTTCAGAACTGTTGTCTCTGATGCAGCTTACCCATTGTTTAATCTTTCAGACATTCTCTCACAAAATGTCCTTGTTCACCACAAAAATAGCACCCTCCAGAAATACTTCGACATTACCCAAGATGTTGTCTATCACAGTGTGGACATTTAATTTTCGCTAGAAGGGTTGATGGCTGATTTTTGTTGGTATTCCCAGAAATATAGGTACTTCCACCCCTAGATCCAAAAGTAATTCCTCTTGTAAATGATTGTGCAGGTGAACTAAAATTCTGATGTTTGCCCGATCTTCCACCAAATCCACCTGAAAATCCAAATCCTTCTCTTTTGGGCATTTGAAAGAAAGTAGGCTTTTCCTTGATTAGTCATTCAGCCCTGATGGCTGCAGCTCGTAAGTCAGTGTAACTACGAAGATCTCCAGGAGTAATCTTACTTCGAATGTCATATTTGAAACCTTCTTCAAAATGCCTACATCGATCCCTTTCAATTGAGATAGCCACCGCATAATGAGATAACTATGTAAACTTTACCGCATATTCAGCCACACTCGTAATCCCTTGTTTCAAAATTAAAAACTCCCTCTGCTTCTCATCCTTGTATATCTCAGGCATATACTTGTCTCTGAACTCATGTAGAAAATCATCCCAAGTTAATATTGGTGGTTGTACAACTGAGTCCAGAATAGTCTCCCACCTATCATATGCATTTTCTTGTAGCAATGACACTGCATAATCAAACTTCTCCTCTAGAGCACAACACATCATAATTAATACCCTTTCAGTTCTTTTCAACCATTTTTCTGCTTCAGCAGGATCCACAGTGTCAGAGAAGTCAATTATCCCTATCATCCTGAGTTTTTTTTATATTCACGCATTATATGTTCATCTTCAGGAACAATTCCAGGTCCTTCCACTTCATATTCTAGATCTACATTGTTTGCATGTAACTGTACTTGTGGAGCATGTGATCCACTTATAGACTGTTGGCCAGCTACTCCTCCACTACCTTGTGCAATAGGAACGTGAATATCTTGATTCATATCCATAGACCTATAAATATATGCATATAGGTTAAACCTATGTAATTATAGATTATTATATGCACATGAATACATATATGTCCTAAGAATCATATCTCTAATCTGATACCAACTAAATGTGACACTCTTGTACCTTATTGTATTTGAATAATTTAATCTAAGTATATATATACTCATAAGACTGAACAAATCCAAGTGCTAAAATTTTAAATTCACAAAAATATATTTATTACAAACACAAACCCGCATTTTTACTTAAGTTATACAAACAGAGTTCTACACAAAACTTTACAAACGATTGTCAAAAGACTTAGCTACATATAGCTATATATACAAGTGCTAAAGAATAGGAATCCAGAGCATTAGCTGGCCAACCTGTGACTTAAACTTGTATTTAACACCCCAAACTTGATATCACGCAAAAGTCTAGTTTTTAGGATAAACTGAAAAATATTTGCATTTGATATGAGTTGAAACTCAATGAGCATGAATCAGTACAACTTCTACTCTAACAGATTTAACAAATATATAAGAACAATAAAATACTTGTTTAATGTACATGAATACATATGCGCTAGTATTCCCTTAACTTTTGTTGTTGTGACCGATCAATCTTTTAGTATCATTCTGAAATTTACGTTGTTTCACATTATTTGTCTCAAGGGCTCATAGTTCACGTTGATAACCAAAAAGCTAGAAATTCACATTGATAACCACAAAGGCTACTAATTCACGTTAAAAGGCTAGTTAGGCCTATCTTTGATACTATAGTATTGATGGTCACAACGCCTTTAGTTAATCGAAGTGTTTATGCATCTTTACAACATGTTTAACAAAATCCAAGTAGCAGGTTATACGATTATAATTAATTTACAAGCAACACAACACAGTAAGTATACAACCAAATATTATAAACAGTTCACAACCAGCACAAGTAATTAAACAATATATTCAAGTAATATTCTCATGATCAAGTAATTAAAACGAAGTTGTAAACATAATTATATTATAACAAGATTCCAATTTATACCCACCTCCTACTAATTACGGTCTGACACAACTTTTACAAATTCTTTAGAGGGTCGGACCACCTACTCTTGTGATCTTAAACCAAAACGTGGCTTCCTTTGTTAAAAGAAAAGTCAAATCCTTCCAAGTTTTGATAAAGTGAACTAGTCTGAATTTGAGCTATCAAAAATTGCATTTTTATTCTCTATTCTTCTTAAGTCTTGGGTTAACTTTTTTTCCCCCATAAATAATAAACCTCTAGGCCATGTTTATTTGATGGGATTAGGGAAATGATTGGATTATAATTCGTAAAAAATAATTATCCCTTGTTTGTTATGAAAATTGGACCTAGGGATTGTAATCCCCGGATAACTAGTAACATAAAATATAGCTCAGCCAATGAGATAAAATAGTTCATGCTGACCGCATGTATTGTGTGGGATTAAAAATTGATTGGACAAATCTACTCTTATTTAGCTAGAAATATTACAATTTTATACCAATAAACGTTGTCTTTCGCTCTTCTCGTATTATACTTGTTTTTCACTCTTCCGTCTTCTCACATGTACGTGACCTTCATAACTTTAATACATACAAATACATATATGTATCTATAGCTCGCTTTCCATCTCGTTACCAATAGCTACAAACATTTATCTTATTACCTAGTAAGAAAATTTTGAATCTTTTTTAATTTTCATGTTTCCAGGATATAAACAACTTTCGATGTTGATGATTATCTTCTAAATTTTGAATAATTTTTTTAAATCTGAAGCATGTTTGATTGGAGTTAATGTAGTGATGTGTCTATTTTGTGGTGTTTTGTGTTGTGTGGTAATTTTGGTGTTATTTATTAGATAGTTTTTTTCTATTTTAATGTAGACAATCTATTTTTATGTAGACAATCTGTTTGTTTATATGTTTGAGTCAGAATTTGAATATTTGTTCAATATGTTAAGGTTTTTTGTACAGAGGTGATTTTCTACCATCATCTCTACTTAAGAATTATAATCCCTTAAATAACTTAACAAACAAACATATGATTGGATAATTCTTGGGATAATAAGGAGATGATTATAGTGAACGGATTATAATCCTTCGAAACAAACATGACCCTAATACATCTAAGTTCATTTGATACGTGTCCTCCCTTGGTACACTAATCAAAGTCTCCCGTAGCGACGTGTTTTTCATATTTTAATTCTGTTATTAAATTCTTTTTTTTAATTATTGCACTCGACTTAACCATTTAGGTCATAGCCATATAAATCTTAATACTTGTCCTTCCATTTTTATTTTTACTACTTTTCCTAATATAATATCTATTATATAATATATTGTCATACTTAAAATAATAGGCTAAAAGATTGCCTTATTCATTTTATTTTTAATCTTAAATCTTGTATCTTGGCTTTGTACAATTTGGCACCACATTAACTTAGTGCAACACTGCCGATTTATTCGTCTCTAATTTTTTTATTATTTTAATCTTTCTATTTTTTTAATACATGTGCCCTTATCTAGCTATCATTCCGATATCAAATATTATGTCCACGTGATGGCCATTTTTTTTGTATTTTTAAATCTATGCTTTTGACATAACCATGACACCTGCTTTGTTCATTTTGTCAATAATTAAATCACTTGTCCTTGGATTCATTTTCAATTAAAAACCAATCTCAATAATTATTCCATAATATATATTATTTTATTCATAAATAAATATGGTTAAACTTTTAGTCCAAATAACACATCCGAGGTCCCTTGTAACCTTAAAATTAAAACTATTTTTTTCCAAAATCTAAAATAATGTAAATTTAGATTTGCATATTAAAATGTAATAATTGCTTTTATAATTATATTAAGCTAGCACATAAACATCTATTCACAAAATGCACGTAAGTAAGTAAATATTTTGCACATTAAACAATAAATTATATATAATCATTATTAATAATAACAAGCAACACTTTTAAAATATTTAATAAACTACAAATTCCTTATGATTTCATATTCAAATGCATACTCATGTGTGCTTGTTGGACACAGATATAACATTAGTACTCAACCTTGTTTCCGTCAGAAAAGTAATCTTCGATCGAATAAACCTCCTGAATATGGGAATGTTGAGCTCTGAATGTCCAAGAATTCCCCAGCCTCTGGACATTTCAGCTAAAGAGTTTCATGACTTCCGGCGGCCTTGCCTAACAAGCGCCGCTCCTTTAAATTCAATATTAGTGGATGGGACATCTGAATTCTTAGAAAATCCCTCCTCCAAGTTGATATTGCAATGGCCAACAATATTTTTGGTAAACGTATTCAGGGCTATATTATCAACATTGAACTTGGCCAATTCTCTCTTATCATACTGATTCTTGGCTTATATTTTAATATACGGTTTTTCTATATTGTGCTCATGGAAACACGATAAGCACAAATTTTTATAATGTTGGCTTGTTTTGATTGGCCAACATGCATTTACAAACTACACCAATCAAAATACTTCAAATTTATAAATTTTAGTGTTTAGCATGTGCCCATGGGTACACACTAGACAAACCCTTTAATATATATCATTTTACTACCTTTACACGGTATTAGGGTGGCTCTAACGGCTGTTCCAATAGCCAAGAAGTAAGAAGAGATATAGAAAGAATGTTGAGAGAAGAATTGGGACAATTTTTTTCATATCCTCTTTCCCACCTGAACATAACACAAATAAAGGAAGAAAACAATAACTACTCCTAACAACTAGACATGGGCATCCCCACTACTGCCTTTATTTCAGCAACTAAAAACAAACAATGCAACTAAACAATTTAACTAAAGACTTATTCAAAACAATTCAAATGACTGCACGACTAGTTCAATGCACATAACAATCCACCCCACTTGAAGACACCTTGTCCTCAAGGTGAAGTTGAGGATAACAGCGAGCAAAATGCCACTTATTCTCCCAAGTCGCCTCTTCCCTGGATTTCCCCAACCATTTAACCAGAATTTCCGTCTTCGGTCGGTAGTTCCCATTCTACACAACTCGCTGCTCCAAGACAAGCTCCGGTTGAGGCACGGTAAGTAGCTGAACAGGTTCATGAATAGGAGGTGGTAAAGGTTTTGGCACATGCCCTTCGCTCTTGTATAACAAACTTATATGAAATACATCATGAATTAAGGAACCAGGAGGTAACGCGAGCCGATAAGCAACCACACCCAGTTTCTCTAGGATTTTATACGGAACAAAAAATCTCGGACTTAACTTAGCTGAAGACCTGTATGCCACAGTTGTCTACCGGTTCGGCTGTAATTTAACATAAACATAGTCACCCACCTCAAAAACCAACTCGCGTCTATGGCGATCTGCAAATTGCTTCATGCGATTCTGAGCCTCAAGGAGATTGGCACGCAAGGTTTTAAGCAGCTCATCACGGTCCTGAAGGTAGTCTTCAATAGCTTGGACCTTAGTCGTGCCTGAAACATATGGTAAGAGTTTAGGGGATAATCACCCATAAATAACCTGGAAGGGACTGAGCTTGGTGGAAGTATGAACCGAAGTATTATAGCTATACTCCGCCCACGGTAGCCAATCCACCCATTTCTTATGCTTATCACACACAAAACAACGCAAATAGTGTTTTAAAATTCGGTTAACAACTTCCGTTTGCCCATTGGTCTGCGGGTGATAGCTATAACTCATGCAGAAAACCGTTCCTTGCAGTTTAAAGAGAGCCTGCTAGAAAGAACTGATGAACACTTTATCACGATCACTAATAATGGTAGAAGGAATACCATGCAAACGAACGATATTGGTGATAAAATCCCGAGCAACACTCGATGCAGTAAACGGGTGACGCAGGGGCACGAAATGAGCATACTTTGAAAGGCGATCGAAAACCACCATGACCACTGTAAATCCATTGGACACCGGCAATCCTTCCATAAAATCCATACTAATGTCCTCCCAAACTCTTTCTGGTATCGGCAAAGGCTGTAACTACCCGGTAAGTTGCATATTATCCGTTTTCGCTCGTTGACATATATGACATTCCCGGATAAACTGCTTCACAGAATCTTTCATTCCCAACCACCAAAAATTCTGTTTCTATTTAGCCAAAGTCTCATGAAACCCAAAATGACCAGCTTCGAGGGAACAATGACATATCTTCAACACCATGGATAACAGAGGAGATGTGGAACTCAACAGGACAACATGATCACGAAACCAAAATCCATCGCGTGACACAAGAGTTCCTGCCACTTGACGAGGGAATGAAGTAGGCAATGTGGAATAAAAGGGGTCAGTGCGTACCTCCTCTCGAATGTCAGCCCAGATGGTAGAACAAGGGTGTGAGATACCAAGATAATGAAGCTCGGGTTTACGTGAGAGTGCATCGGCGCCTCGATTAAGACTCCCACTCTTGTATTCTATTTTATAGTCAAAACCCAAAAGCTTGGTTAACCATCGGGACTGAGCAGGTGTAGTGAGTCGTTGCTCCATCAAGTACTTTAGACTAACGTGATCGGTTTTCACCACAAACGGCCGACCCAATAAATAGTGACGCCATTTCTGAACTGCCTTCACAATTGCTAACATTTCTTTCTCATATGTGGACCAAGACAACATTTTCCCTTTAAGGGAGCACTATAATAGGCTAGAGGTCGCCCCTTTTGAGTGAGAACGACCCTATCCCTACTCCACTTGTATCGCACTCCACCGTAAAAGGGTGTGACCAATCAGGTAAAGCCAACGTCGGAGTAGTGGTTAAGGCAAGCTTTAAAGCCTGAAATGCTGCCTCTGCCTGTTCATCCCATACAAATGGTCCCTTTCCCACTAATTTATGCAAGGGGGCTGCAATACCACCGAACCCCTGGATAAATTTTCGGTAATAGCCGGCCAACCCCAGAAATCCGCGAACCCCTTTTGCATTGGTTGGAGTAGGCCAGGAACGGACGCCCTGAACTTTGGCCGTTTCCACCGCCACACCCCCCGAAGAAATGACATGCCCGAGGTAATTAACTTGAACAACCCCAAAACAACACTTGGACAACTTGGCAAAAAGATGATTAGTACGTAACAAGCCAAGAACAGTACGCATGTGACCAAGATGTTCCTTTAAAGAGTTGGAGTAAATAAGTATATCGTCAAAGAAAATCAGGACAAACTTACGTAGGTGTGGGCGGAAGATGTCGTTCATCAAGCATTGGAAAGTGGTCGGGGCATTGGTGAGGCCAAAAGGCATAACAATGAACTCGTAATGACCATCATGCATGCGGAAGTCTGTCTTGGGAATGTCGAGCTCCCGAACTCTAATTTGATAAAAACCCGAACGGAGGTCTAGCTTTGAGAAAATGGTGGCACCGTGTAATTCATCCAAGAGCTCGTCTATTACGGGAATCGGGTATTTGTCCTTCACAGTAATGTCGTTTAAAGCCCTATAGTCGACACAAAAATGCCATGTACCATCAGATTTTTTTACTAACAAAACTGGTGATGAAAATGGGCTGTGGCTGGGACTAATCAATCCCTCTCGCAACAACTCTATAACCTGCTTTTCGATTTCTACCTTTTGTAAATAAGGGTGACGGTACGGTCTTGAACTCACGGGTTTTGCCTCTGGGAGTAAAGGTATATCATGGTCATGAAAACGCTTAGGAGGTAATCCCTTTGGCTCCTGGAAGACCTGCTCAAACTCTGTTATTAACTCTTGAACTTCCAGGCAGGGGCTGGGCTGTAGAGTAGGCTCGTTGTCTACCGGAGAAACCTGGAGAAGCAAGGCAAATCCTTCTATTCCCATCAGTTCACTCGGCATCATGACAGTCATCTATGAACCCTTTAGTCCCTATAACTTGTGTGTGGAGCCAGAATGACAAAACCCCAAGGTGAAGTTTTGGAAATCAATCTCGATAGGTCCCAAGGTCTTCAACCACTGGACACCTAAGACAAGCGGGCACACAGCAATTGGTAACACAAAGAAATCAGTGGTTATTGTATAGCCCTGGATGAGTATGGTTAGACCTCGTACTCTACCCATACATGCCAACTTCTCTCGATTCGCGACGACCAACTCCAACTTGACTCCTGTAACCATTGTTAATCCGAATCGCTCCACAACTGATTGCTCAATAAAATTGTGAGTACTACCACCATCAATTAATACCACAACATTTTTGTTACCAATCTTACCCGGTAGTCGTAAGGTCTGTGGCAGAATTGTACCTGAGATGGCATGGAAAGAGATTTCACCATGATCCTCCTCAGGGGAAACCTCCACTATTTCTTCCCCTTGGTTGTCACTGGCTTCAACATCCTCGACTTCATTAATCATAAAAAGCTGTGGCTTGTGACACTTATTCCCCGTCACATAACGTTCATCACAATAGTAGCACAAACCCTTCTCTTGGCGTTCTTAGGCCTCTGCTCCTGATAAACGGCGAATTGGGATTGGGGTTGGCAACGCAGGGCCTTGAGATGGGGCTGGGCCCAGAAGTCCTGCTAATGGTGTGGTTGGAGGGGAAGACTGGAGACTGGAAATCCGAGTAACATGAGGAATCCGTCGTTGCAAACTCAATTTTTCCTCAACCAACCGAGATATCCCCATTGCATCTACTACGGTGCGTGGTTTCTTGAGTTTCACTTCCAAACGAATGTCTTCCTTCAAGCCACCTACAAAATAACCCAGCAAGAACGACTCCGGAAGGTTTTCAACACGGTGAGATAGTCGTTCAAAGCCTCTATGTACCCTGTCACTGTAGTACCCTGTTTGAGGCCGTATAAGGATTCTGAGGGGTCATCATAATCAGTCAGACCGAACCTGATCAATAGTGCCTTAGTAAACTCTCCCCATTCATCGGTCCTCGGGACTTTGCGACCTACTGGTGCCACTGTAAAGCTATTCCGTCGAGGTGGAATGAGGCTAGGTTGACACGATCCCCTTCTGCCACGTTCTGGAATGTGAAATATTGTTCAGCCTGGTAAATCCACCCCGTAGGATCATCGCCACTGAATCGGGGAAAATGGAGCTTTATGTAAGGTTTTGTTTCCTTCCCGATGGTGGTGCTACCCTGACCAGTCCCGGAAGATGTGGCTGTGGTGGTATCCTTTTCCTTAATGGCCTGGACTTCGGTCACCAACTTGTGGAACATGGTAGTCAGTTTTTCAAGAGCGTCATTAGTGGTTTGCTGAAATTGTTCGAAAGATTGTTTGCGTATTTTCATTGGATCAACACCGCTCTGATACCACTGTTAGGGTGGCTCTAACGGCTGTTCCAATAGCCAAGAAGTAAGAAGAGATATAGAAAGAATGTAGAGAGAAGAATTGTGACAATTTTTTTCATATCCTCTTTCCCACCTGAATATAACAAAAATAAAGGAAGAAAACAATAACTACTCCTAACAACTAGACTACTGGAAACATGGGCATCTCCACTACTGCCTTTATTTCAGCAATTAAAAACAAACAATGCAACTAAACAATTTAACTAAAGACTTATTCAAAACAATTCAAATGACTGCACAGCTAGTTCAATGCACATAACACACGATTACACCCACTTCTATTATTAGACTTCATGTCATACATCTACTATTTTCTATAAATACTAACCATACAATCTTTAACCACTTCCAATGACAATGTTGGATCTATATAAAAGTTATTATTATTTACAATATCTTTACCACCTTTTCGTATTCTCAAACTCTTCTCCCTTGACATTTTTTCTTCTTCAAAGGCCCTTTTTCTTTTGTCACTGGAAATAACTATAGTAATAGCATTAGAGTTTCTCTTTCTATATACACTGTCTTCACCCACAACTTCTATTTTTCCCTGGTAACAAAGAATCAGGTGGAGTTTTCATCAACACACTTCTACCTTGTGAATTTAAAATTGACTCCTTTGAACCCAGGACATCTTCTTTCAGCACTATTTTCGACATTTCTATCCCATCCCTCACTTGATCATCCGTCACACTCTTTCCCTTATCAAACTCTTCTTAGCCAACCTATCATTCGGAAAATAATTAGTTTCACTTCACTTTTACAATCCCTAATCTATGCCAAAAACTCATTTTTTTTCATTCTCTTTGAATTTACTAATTCTTTCATTTAATCCTTCTTATCTTGTCTGGATTCTAGGATCAAAATACCCTTTCAACTTATTCTTTATTTTTCAACTACGGCCCGTATGTATCCACCCATCTACCATCTACACTTTAAACTAATACTCTTTCTTTCTTACATTCACTTTGATCATGACCCTATCATCCATAGAAAAAACATAAAATGGTAGTTTTTCAAATTTAAATTGGATCCAATATTTTTCTCCATCTACTGGAATATGTTTCCTAATCATTAAATTATAACACTGATATATACCCACACACACCTGTATGTATAATTGAGGAACGTTAACTCCTCTTATTATTAAAGTTAAAGAAAATAAAAACTAATATAAGCCCATGCAAGTGACTGAGCCTATGTTGGAATTCATGCACTTGCATGTACACTCTCACATTCATAGTGTCTATTTATTATATTTGCATGCATCTTGTAATCAAGTTCATTCACAGATTTTATGTATCAACTCTCTAAATATTCTCTAGAATGTTCTGTAGGATCTATATAAAGAGCATTCTACATCATTTGTAATTATCAGATAAAAATTAATCAATTCAAAAATATAAATTTCTTCCATGTATTATTAGAGCTCTGCAGCAGCAACTCAATTTTATTTCCTTCAAAACATAAACCCTATATACAAACCCTAAAACACCTTTATACATATCTTATTGTCACAACTACGAAACCTACAAATTGGGATCAAAGCAGTGTTTTGATTCTAATCTGGGATTGATCACATGGCATCAAATTCAGACTCTCAATAATCTCTAACTCCTGTATTTGATGGTGAAGATTATGACTACTGGAAGATCAAGATAAAAACTGTTCTAAGAGCTGAAGGCTTATGAAATATTGTGGAGAAAGGGTCTACAGAACCTGATGATGAAACTAATTTATCTGAAGCAGATCTTAAGAAAATTGAAACATCTCGGCGTCAAGATGCAAGAGCATTGAGTAAGCTTCAAATAAGAGTCATAAAACCAATCTTTACAAGGATTTCAAGTGCATTGACAACCAAAGAAGCTTGGGAAATTCTTGAAGGTGAATTCCATGGAGATGAAAATGTAAGAAGTATCAATCTTTAATCTCTTAAAAAGGATTTTTATAATTTTAAAATGAAGGATACTAAAAATATACAAAGTTATCATGCTCGTGTAATGGAGATTGTGAATCAAATGAAAACCTATGGTAATGATATTTCTGATCAACATGTTGTGGAGAAATTTTTGATCAGTTTAACAGATAAATATGAATATATTGTTGCTGTTATTGAAGAAACAAAAGATCTCACCAAGTTGTCTGTGAAAGAATTGATGGGCTCTCTTCAAGCACATGAAAAAAGAAGGCTTAAACATGCAGAGCAATCAGAAAGTGTTTTTTTGTCCAAGGCAAAAGTGAAGCCACAACAATCTGTAAAGAAGGGTGTTTACAACCAGGAACAAAAGAAACCAGACTGGAGAAACAGGAAAGAGAACAATACCAGCAATTACAAAAATTATCAGAATGAAAGAGGTACAAGTTCTAAACCTAAATCTTTTTGCAACATCTGCAAAAGAACCAGTCATATAACATCAAAATGTTGGTTCAAGGGTAAGCCTTAATGTAATTATTGTAGAAGATTTGGTCATATTGAAATAGACTGCAGATTTAAAAATTATGAGAAGGCAAATTTTACAGAAGAACAGGAGGAAAGCAAAGGAGAACAAATATTTTATACTTGTCATTACAGCCTTCATGGAGACAATAAAGCCTGGTATATTGACAGCGGTTGCAACAATCATATGTGTGAAGATGAAAATATCTTTGTGCATATTGATACATTAATAAATCCAAAGGTGAAGATGGGTAATGGAGCTGTTATAGAAGCAAAAGGCAAAGGAACAGTTGCTATCAACACAAAAACCGGAGTCAAATATATACGAGATGTTCTTCTCGTTCCAGATTTAAAAGAAAATTTATTGAGTGTTGGACAACTTCTGGAACATGATTATTCTCTTGTATTTGAAGATAATTTATGCAGAATCTTTGAGAAAAAGAACAAGAATCAGGCCATTGCAGAAGTAAAGATGGAGAGGAACAGGAACTTTCAACTAGTTTTTGAATGCAATGCTCTAAAGACCGAAGTTCAAGACCAATCATGGCTCTGGCATAAAAGATATTGCCATCTAAATTTTCAGGGGTTAAAACTTCTCTCAGAAAGAAACATGGTGACTGGTCTACCAGAATTACAAAGTGAGAAGAACCCATGTGAAAGCTGTATTATGGGAAAACATCACAAACTGCCATATCCAAAAGGAAAATCATGGAGAGAAAAGAACACCTGGAGCTTATACATACCGACATTTGTGGTCCAATGAAAACACAATCTTTGGGACAACAAAGGTATTTTATAATTTTCATTGATGATTTTACAAGAATGACATGGATTTATTTTCTAAAGGAGAAATCAGAATCGTTCAATACTTTCAAAATATTCAAGGCCCTTATAGAAAAACAAAGCGACTGTGACATCAAATGCATACGGAGTGATAGAGGAGGTAAATACACCTCTAAAGAATTTGAAGATTATTGTAAAAATGAAGGCATTTGGAAGCAGCTCAAAGCAGGGTATAGTCCACAGCAGAACGGAGTTGCAGAACGCAAGAATATAACAATTGTTGAGATGGCCAGGTCTATGATGAATGAAAAAGGACTGCCAAAGATGTTCTGGGCAGAAGCTATAAATACAGCAGTGTACATACTCAACAGGTGTCCCACAAAAGCTGTAAGAAACATAAAACCTATGGAAGCATGAAGTGGAGAAAAACCTACTATAACTCATTTCAAAATATTTGGTTGCATTGGTTATGTACATATACCTGCTGAGAAACGTACAAAACTAGATGAAAAAAGTATCAAGTATATTTTTACTGGCTATACTCTGGAGACTAAAGGTTACAGGTTGTATAATGTTGAAACTAACAAACTGGTTGTTAGTAGAGATGTTCTTTTGATGAAAATGCAGCCTGTGATTGGAAAGCAAAATAAGTGGAACATGTCAATCAACCAAGGTTTCTAGAAGAAAATGAAGAACCTGTACAAACAGAAGAACAAGATCAACACACTCACATATCTGGATCAGAGGATGATAATGAAACTCCACCAAGAAAATTCAGAAGAATGAGTGACATATATCAATCATGTAATTTTGTGGTTAGTGAACCAGAAAATTTTGAAGAAGTAGAGAAACATGAAGTATGACAGCATGCAATAGAAGAAGAACTACACATGATTGAGAAAAACAAAACTTGGGAGCTTGTAGACAGGTCGGAAGGTAGAGAAATTATCGGGTTAAAGTGGATCTACAAGACCAAATTAAATCAAGATGGAGAAATTCAAAGGCATAAGGCGAGACTTGTTGCTAATGGCTTTACTCAAAAGCCTGGTGTTGATTTTTCAGAAACATTCTCCCCAGTAGCAAGACTTGAGACTATAAGAACCTTGATCGCACTCGCTGCTCAAAGAAGTGGAAAATTTTTCAGCTTGATATTAAGTCAGCATTCTTAAATGGAAAGCTAGATGAAGAAATTTATGTTGAGCAACCAAAAGGATTCTTGGTGGAAGGGGGAGAAAATAAAGTGTACAAACTCATAAAGGCCCTTTGACATATATTTTCTGAAAAATGGATTTCAAAGAAGCAAGAATGAAGTAACTCTCTATGTGAAAAAAGAAGGAAGCAAGATCCTCATTATTTGTCTCTATGTTGATGATCTCATTTTTACAGGAAATGATAAAGAAATGATGGAAAATTTTAAAGAACACATGATGAAGTCTTATGAGATGAGTGATTTAGGGATACTTCATTATTTCTTGGGCGTTGAAGTATCACAAGGAGCTGATGGAATTTTTATTTCATAAAAGAGGTATGTAAAAAAGTATTCTTGACAAATTTAATATGTCAAATTGCAAGCCAGTTTCTACACCTCTGTTGTTAGTGAAAAATTGTCCAAAGATGATGGAACATCAAAGGTAGATTATTCTCATTACAGAAGTTTGGTGGGTAGCTTGTTGTATCTTACAGCAACAAGGCCTGACATAATGTTTGCAGCAACTCTACTATCAAGATTTATGCAAAACCCTAGTCAAGCATATTTTGGAACAACAAAAAGAATTCTGAGATACTTGCAGGGAACACTTGACTATGGGATCTTATACAAAGCTGGAGAAAACCTAAATCTTATTGCTTACTCAGATAGTGATTGGGCTGGAGCATAGATGACATGAAGAGTACATCTGGATATGCATTTTTACTTTGAACAAACATTTGTTTATGGCTGTCAAAAAAACAAAAAGTTATTGCACAATCATCAGCAGAAGCTGAATGTGTGGCAGCTGCAAAAGTAACATTACAAGCAATATGGATGAGGAGGATTCTGGAAGATATTGGAGAAAAATAACAGGAAGCTACTATTCTGTTCCGTTACACTAAGTCAGCTATATCTATAGCTAAAAATCCAGTGTCTCATGAGAGGACTAAACACATTGCCATTAAATATTATTTTATCAGGGATGTAGTTGAAGAAAGAGAGCTCAAGCTACAATATTGCAAGACTCAAGAACAGCTTGCTGACATTTTTACAAACGCTCTTCCCAAAGAAAAATTCTGCTACTTACGTGAACGCATCGGAGTTGTCAAACAGGTGCATTAAGGGGGAGTGTTGGAATTCATGCACTTGCATGTACACTCTCACATTCATAGTATCTATTTATTATATATGCATGCATCTTATAATCAAGTTCATTCACATACTCTATATTTCAACTCTCTAAATATTCTCTAGAATGTTCTGTAGGATCTATATAAAGAGCATTCTACATCATTTGTAATTATCAGATAAAAATTAATCAATTCAAAAATATAAATTTCTTTCATCTATTATTAGAGCTCTGCAGCAGCAACTCAATTTTATTTTCTTCAAAACATAAACCCTATATACAAACCCTAAAACACCTATATACATATCCTACTGTCACAACTACAAAACCTACAGCCTATACACACTATCTGCTAAAAACATGTATCACAAAAACCAACTCCTACACTATCTCCACTACCTTATTTCTCCTAATACTACGCCAACTACTAGCTGACTACTTCTACGTACACAAATAAATATATATAGCCATATAATAGCTATAATTTAAATATGTTTAGATTATTTAAATTCAACAAATTCCCCCTTAAGCTAAACATATTTCTGCATGCCTGGTTCGCCTGTAACAATATCCTTGACACCTAACAGCTTCCTCATTGCTTCAAACTTGACTTTGCTCAGAGCTTTTGTTAGGATATCTGCCCGTTGTTCCTGTGTACTCACGTACTTCACAATCAACTCACCCCGCTCAATGCACTCTTGGATGAAATGAAACCTGACATCTATATGTTTACTCCTTCCGTGCAGCTGTGGGTTCTTCATTAGTTCAATAGCTGACCTGTTGTCCGCGCATACGTCACAGCTCCAACTTTTTATCCTATTAGTTCATCCAGTAAGCCTCGAAGCCATATACTATGACACGCCGCTGTGGTTGCCGCCATATACTCTGCTTCACAGGAAGAAAGTGCAATCACTCCCTGTTTCTGTGATGCCCAGCAAATGAGATTTCCATCCAAATAAAAACACATCCCTCCTGTGCTTCTTCTATCTCCAATGTCACATGCTAAATCGCTGTCTGAAAATCCAATCACAACCCTCTTGCTCCCAGTTTTCTCATACTCAAGTCCATGGTCGACTGTGCCTTGTATATATCTCAAAATATGCTTTACTGCTTGTTGATATTTCATCGTGGGTGCTTCCATGAATCTACTAACCACTCCCACAACATACGAAATATCAGGCCGCGTGTGGGTTAAATACCTCAAACTTTCAAAAATGCTCCTATGCTCCGTAACATTCACCAGTTGTCCTCCTTCATCTTTATCAAGTTGCATCTTCTGTTCCATTGGATACCTTGCCAAGTTGCAGTCTATCATCTACATTTTTTCCAATATTTTCTTTGCATATGTTATCTGCATCAATGTAATAGACGATCTCCCCTGCTTCACTTCTATACCCATATAATATGACAGTAAACCCATGCCGCTCATCTCAAACTTATCACTCATTTGTTTCTTGAAGTATTTAATCTCATTCTCACATGAACCCACTACTATCAAATCATCTATGTAAACTCCCACTATCAACACACTTCCTTCCTGACACCGTGTCTACACTGCTTGCTCATGTAGGCATTTTTTAAACCCAAATCTCGCAAACATCTATCCAACTTTGCATTCCATGCTCTAGGGGCATGACGCAAACCATACAATGCTTTTATCAGCTTATATACCTTTTGTTCTTGACCTTTCTTCACAAAACCCTCCGGCTGTACAACATACACCTCTTCCAGTAATTTTCCATTCAAGAAGCTGATTTGACATCAAGATGGTGCACCTCCCACAGTTCCCTAGCTGAGAGAGCCAATAATAAACATAATGTTTCCAAACGTGCCACTGGAGCAAACACCTCCTCATAATCAATTACTTTCATTTGAACGTACCCTTTCGCAATGAGACGGGCCTTATGTTTCACAATATTTCCATCCACATCTCTTTTGATTTTATAGACCCACTTTAAACCAATGGCCTTTTGTTCGGATGGTAAGTCAATAAGAAACCATGTTTTATTTTTCTCAATTGCTTCCACCTCCAATTTCATAGCATTCTGTCATTCCTGTTCCTTTGCTGATTTAGCATAACAAACTTGTTCCTCGGCTTTTAGTAACATGAGCTCATCGATCATCTTTATCACCTCTGTCTCATTATACAGTTCTTCCATCGTTCTATAACGATGTGGCCCACTACTAAGTTCGGTCGATCCACCTGCAGATGACTCAGGCGTAGATGTTTCTAGCGTACCTATTCATGGTGTTTGTATAGGTGTTGACACCTCGTGTTCTGTCCCTGAGGTGTCCTCTGTCTCTGCAAAAACATTGGCAATGGTAAAGTACTCAGATGTCGCCATCCCGTCGCCTCCTTCTTGTTTCCATGGCCAGAAATTCTTCTCCTAAAACACAACATCTCTACTTACGTGTACATTCCCTATTTTGGGATCATACAGTCTTTCTCCCTTTGTCCCTGGTTCTCTCCCAAGGTACACAACCTATTTGTTGCGATCATCAAGCTTTCTAACACGCACCACAGGTATTTTCATATATGCAGTACACCCAAATACTCGTATATGGGCTAGACCAGGCTTCCTTCCGTTCCAAGCCTCATATGGAGTTTTACCATTCAAATTACGAGTTGGCAAGTGGTTCAGAATATATACCGTGTGACGAGCTGCCTCCCCCACATATATGATGGCATTTTTGACTCCTTCAGGAAGCTTCTAATCGTGGCTGCCACAGTTCGATTCCTACGCTCTACCACCCAATTTTGTTGTGGGGTGCAAGGCGCTGTAAATTGTCTACTAACATCTGAGTCTTCACAGAAAGCGGCAAACTCTCTTGAACAGAACTCCCTTCCACGATATGTCCTCAACGTCTTTATGCTCATCTCCGTTTTCTTTTCGACCAACACCTTAAACTTCTTAAACACAGCTAACGCCCCGCTTTTCTCTTTCAAACAGTAAACCCACATTTTCTACTAAAATTGTCCATAAACAACAAAAAATAGCGATTACCTCCAGATGTTGTTGGCGAAATGGGTCCACAAATATGAGCGTGTATTAGCTCCAACACCTTTTTTGCTTCAAAATTCGCTTGTGAAGGGAACGAACCTCTGGACTGTTTCGACATTAAACATCCTTCACAACTGTTTGATGGGTGTGTCAACTTCGAAATACCCCTTGCCATTCCCTCCTTTGACATAAGCTCAAGCGCTTGGAAGTTTACATGTCCCATTCCGGAGTGCCATAACCATGTGTTTCCTCCGATTTTGTGATCAAGAACTTAGGCCACGTCTCTTCAAGGCTTATTTTGTACAACCGGTTCTCAGACTTTTTCACTTTCATTAATAGTCTCCCTCGCTCATCGTACACCCACAGATAATCTCCATCCAATATCACTTTATTCCCATCTTCAGATAACTGTCCCAGGCTGATAATATTACTACACAGCGCAGGGATATAGTATATATCTTTCAGAAGTTTCTCTTCACCATTCTTGCACCTGAATGAAACGACCCCTTTACCTTTTATACTTACAGTTGATTCTTCCCCAAATTTTACCTACCCACTCATGTTCTCATCTAATTCTTTAAACTTTCCTCGATAGCCTGTCATATGGTTGGATGCTCCATTATCCAAATACCAGACTTGTGTCTCCTTCTGATCTCCTATATTCTCTTTCAGCTTTGGGTTCACTATTTCTTCCTTTAGCAACATTGAATTTGTTGCTTCACTTGTGACCTCAGTAACAAGTAGAGCTGGTTTATCCTCTTGGAGCTTTGATAAATTCAACTCCTTTTGCGTGTCCCTTTCTTTACGAGGTTTTCGACATTCATACGCAAAATGTCCATACGCTTGACAATTAAAACACTTCACCTTACTTCTGTCTCGTCCACCGCGATTCCCGTCTCTCCAACGGTTGTCTCCATTAGCTCGAGTCCCTTCTTTGTTGGTTCGCTTTAACCACTCTTCTCGAATCAATAAAACTTGCCCCTCATTGCTCTCCTTCCTTCTCCACTCCTCCTCAGTCAGTAAAAGTTGTCCTCGATTCACTTCAGTTCGTCCGCCCAAATGTTCTTCATGAACTTTCAGCGAGCTAATAACCTCCTCCATAGACATTTCCTCTAAGTCTCCAAATTGCTCAATGGCAGATGTAATATGAAGAAACTTTAAAGGTACGGCTCTGGGAAGTTTTTTCAGTACATACGCTTCTTCCTTTTTCTCCCCTAGTGCTCTTATATTTGTGACCAGGCCGTTCAGCTTTATATAAAACTCGTCTAGCTGATCATTTTCTTTCATGCTTAATGTTTCAAATTCTCCCTTTAGTGTTTGTGCTCTTGCCGTTTCCACCTTCTCAGCGCCCAGACTCATGACTTTGACTGCCTCCCACGCCCCCCTGGACGTCATTTTGTCAGCATCATATCTTCCGGTATTCCTTGGTAAATGACAGCTAGAGCTCTCTTGTCGATCTTATCTTCCATCGTAGCTTTTGGATCTTTTAGTTCTATGGCATCCCACACTCCATGGGCCTGCATAAACACCTTCATTTTTAGTGCCCATGCAGTGTAGTTCACCTTCGTTAACATAGGAAAGCTTAAACCAAACGAACTCTCTTTGGATTTGCTGGCCTCCATCGCAACTAATGTGGTAGAATTGCTTGAACAGCCGCCCAAGCTCTGATACCAAATATAGCACTGATATATACCCACACACACCTGTATGTATAATTGAGGAATGTTAACTCATCTTATTATTAAAGTTAAATAAAATACAAACTAATATAAGCCCATGTAAATGACTGAGCCTATACACACTATCTGCTAAAAACATGTATCACAAAAACCAACTCCTACACTATCTCCACTACCTTATTTCTTCTGATACTACGCCAACTACTAGCTAACTACTTCTACGTACACAAGTAAATATATATAGCCATATAACAACTATAATTTAAATATGTTTAGATTATTTAAATTCAACATAAATATCTATCAGTTGGAAACCGAATTCTTGCCCTTACTTCTCTTACTAAGAACATTCTCTGGTTACTACTCTATTTGAAATCCATAATTTCTCCAGCCAAATTACCTAAACGCTTTTACATTATTCTCGTTAAAAATTTTCAATGGAAAATTACACATTTGTATCCAACAAGGTAGGTCTGTCAATGGATCGGGTTTGGATCGGATCAACCTAAATCCATATCCACATCCATTTATTTTTTCGGATTCGGGTTCGGATCAGATCGGCTCCAGATTTTTTATAGACCGATCCATATCCGGATCCGTTCGGATCACGGATTTCGGATCGGATATCCGCTCCATTTATGTATATTTATTTTTTTAACTTCAATTATTACAAAATCTATTTAAAATTGACAATTTTGAAATTATTAAAATACAAGTAGAATATAATAAAGTCCAAAGATAAATTACGAACTAAAATTCGCTTTTTGAAACAAACATACTACTGGGTTGTACAATATTTTAATTCTAACAATGAAAAAAATTGATGTTGCAAAATTAAATTATTATATGAATTGAGACTTGGGTTATGCGGCTCTAAAAGGTAAAAAAACTAAAGTTATAGAAATGGACTAGACTATAGAGATCGAACCGAACGAAATTTAGATAATGGAACTTGACTCGATGATAATGGGACTTGACTCGAGGATAACGGGATTTGACTTGGAAATGAACGTGTTCTATGAATTGAGACTTGGGGTATGCGGCTCTAAAAGGTAAAGAACTAGGGTTATAGAAGTGGACTAGACTATAGAGACCGTACCGAACGAAATATAGATAATGGGACTTCACTCGAGGATAATACGTTTAAAATTAGAATTATTAAAAAATATTTTTATTACATTATACATATATATGTATGTATATATATATATATATAAACCGAATCGGGTTATTAACGGATCGGATCGGTCTAAATCCATATCCACTCCATTTATAATCGGATTTTTCTTATCGGATCGGATTTTTAATAGGTCGATCCATATCCACTAAAATGGCCTCGGATCGGATCGGGTCGGATCAGATTTTCGCTCCATTGACAGGCCTACAACAAGGCACCATATTAACCTTTGTGTCCTCCCAGTCTCCCAAATATGGTCACTGCTCAACTATCATCAACCTCCCTCCAAAATTCCATGGCATCTTCTCACACATCCACCGTGCATCCTTCTTACTTCCAAAAGTGAACCCAGCAGTAGTATTTTTCCTTTCCACCTTCAAAACCTTAACTTCCCATCTTTATTCGAGCTTCTATATACCCGTGAATACATTTCTTATGAACTTCCGGTTGCATATGGCCTTGCCGACAAAACCATCCAATGAATTCTCTTTTTATTTAAATATAATATTACCTTCAATATCTTAAATTCTTAATCCTCTTCGATCGCTACTGCTAATTTTGTAGTCATATTCGTTATAACTTCTATTTCACTTTGTTTTTCCTTTAATTTCGTTATTTTCACACAAATTACACCAGCAAAGTGAATCTAAGTAGATTCATACAAATAAGTTACGGTGAATACTTGCCAAGCACTTCTAGAAAACCCCCGACTTTTCGTCACCCTGAAACACTGTAGTATTATATTAAAATGAATTTTTGAAGATTTTAAATTCGGTGTTATTCTCAAACATTTGATTTAATTATAATAATATTTATTACTAATTTAATTAATTACTTTTCTGAACTAAAACATGATATCTTTTTCATTTTTCGTACTACGCACCCTTTTACAAAAATAGCGTGAACATATTTATTTAATAAAATAAAAAATTATATTTTTTTGTTATATAATAAAAAATTATAATTACTAATAACTATCTAACTATCTTTTTTAACTGAAAATTGTTACCTTTTCTAATATTTTCAAAAATAACACCGAGCAATCTAATTCATAGAAAAATTATTTCGTCTATTCCACTTATATGCCCTCTCGAAAAAAATCAAATATTTTAAGAAAAAAGTTAATTGCATAAACTTTTCAACAAATACCATGATTTAATATTATGAAAAACGAGAATATGGTTGACTTAAAAAAATTCAAACCTAAATATAATAGATATAAGGATAATTATGTCCTTAATTTGTATTGAAAAAAGAAATGAACAATTAATTTTGACAATTTTTGGATAATTTTTTGCTAAAAAGGACATATATAATATAATGGAGGGAGTAATATTATATTTACTAGCAATTATCAAATTAACTTTTTCAAATAAAATACATACTCTTTTTCATATCTTCTAACTATTAAAATACTTTAATTTCTGGAAAATATTACTAATTTATATATGTGTATGTATAATTATCTTTAAAATATTTATATCAATAAATTTCATAGTTTAAAATTTTAATTTTAAAAGTAAACTAAGAAAATATTCTAAATCCATTTTGACATGTAGTTTCACTTTTTAAAATTGGATGGTTGCACATCCACATTATGTGGTTACCTTAATAACAACTGTAATTTGTTCAAAGAAAATAAAATCTATAAGATAATTTTTTTTGCTCAATTTATTGTTGTTATTCTTTTTATTATATTAATTTTGAAACTGATAAACCAGAAACACTTGAATAAAATTTATTAGGTCATATTATAATATTTTATTACATATTAAAAGGATTGAGGCAGATTTTATTGAATTGGGTTGCTAAAATGCACTAAACAACTAAACAAGATTGCCCAATAGAAAATGCACTTATAAATTCATGCAAGTTAAATGAAATAATAAGTTATTAGTTAATATTTATTTAAAAATATTATTTGTATAAATTTTTTATTTATTTTAATTCTACTTATACAAATATTTTTTTAACATTTTAGAGAAAATATTTATATTTATAAATTGTCAGTACATTATTTTGCATTTAGCAGTCTAAAGATGCATGTTTAATCCTCACCCAAAATAAAAAACTAAAAAGATAAAATAATAGGATAAACTTGTTTATAACTTTCTAGGTAATTATATCGAGATGTATAAAAATTTGGCCTTAAATATTTATCTAACTTTGACATGTTAAACTCATTAAAGATTTCTTGAGCATATTTTTTTCACTATAAAAATTTATAAATTATTAATGATGTGAGATTAATGAAATAAATATGATGACAAATTAAATATATATATGTTATTTTGAAAACTTCAAATCTGCATGTAAGAAAATTTAGGTAGTCGCTATGAAAATTTATGTTTATCAATTTTATTAATTATGAGTACTTACAAGTAATATGTCTTCCAATTGCTTTCTATTTAACTTGGACACCACTGTAATTTTTTTTAAAATAAGATACATATAATAATTTAAAATTATTTTAATATAATAATGAATTTAAATTACTAATTCACTACCAACTAACAAACTGAGGAGGTTAGGGTGTATTTTATGTTTATAATTATTTTTATTTTTTAACAATTAATTTTCACTTAACTATCACAACTTTATACTTATTTCTTATTCACTTCACACTCAAGTTACTTTTAAAAAGTAACGTGATAAATTATTTTTGTTGTATGTTCGTAATATTTAAGTAAAAGACTATCTTTAAAAATTTATTTTGTCATTCAATTGTAGAGATAGATTTATTTATTTAAATTCTAATATCAATTTTGCTTAAAAATAAAATATAAGGTATTTAATAGAATGTGTGAAATCATTTTACACATAAATTTTTTTATAAAAAGAATTTAGTTTAGAAATAATTAAATTTAAATTTTATTTCTCACTTTGAAAAATGCAAAATAAATTAATTAAAGAGTTTTTGCATAACTTGTCTTTTGAATTGTAATTATATTTAGGCAAAAATAATTATTAAAGTAAATATAGTTATTCTTTGAAATTTATCTATGCAAGTTCATCTAACATATTTTAACATTTGTAAAATCATGTTTAGTTGTAATAACTTTTCATATCATAGAAACAAAAATATTAGTTTTAAAATAATATTCTAAAATATTACATAGCACATTAAAATAAGTGCAAAATTTTTATAGCTACAAAAGTTTACAAAATTTTTATACACCTGCTTTAGGTTGAACTTAAACAAAAATAAAAAAATGTAAAGTACATGATGATTCGAGTTAAACCTAATCGTATTCTTAAGTTGTGAATTTTTTCTAGACAGAGCTAGACGGTCACCTAAACTATTATTGACATCACAACAAACCTAAAGTCAAATATTAGGTTGTGATTTTTTCCTAGTTTGTTATAGGGTTCACTGCTCAACTCTAAAATATTATTGACATTACATACAAACCTAAAATTTGCTTTAGGTTATGAATTTTTCCTAGTTTGTCACATGCGCTCTACAAATATTACTGACAACAAACCTAAAATAGTAGGCGCTTAACTCTTAAATATTATTTACTTTGACAAACCTAAGTAGGGGCTTAACTCTATTATTGACTTTTTTGACAAACCTAAAGTTCAACGCTCAACTCTTAAAAAATTGATTCCACGGTTAATGTTATTACACACAGCCCTAGCCCTAACATGATTAATGTTATCACACACAACCCTAAAGTAAAGTCGGCTAAACTTTAAAAATAAAAAGGTTAATATCATCACATACAAACCTAAAGTCGGCGCTCATTTTTTGAAAACTAAAGTTGGACACTCAATCACTTTTCATGTTCATCACACTTAATCCTAAAGTCTAACATAATCATGGTGTTATTGATTAATCAATATAATCAATATAAGTAAAATTGTCTTTAATTCCTATCCACGTATATGCATATTTTTTTGTATCATATGATTTTTAATTTCAAATAATTTATAGTTTTTTAATAAATAAGTTATAAATGGTGTTTGATATATAAAAATAAAAATATAAAATATTATTATTATAAATAAATATTTCAAACATCATATTAGAATGACTTTATACATTTTGATGTTTATAATTAACTAAAGAAGGATAATTCAATTAAAATACAACATGTACCTTTAATGTATATTTTCATCTTTGTTTCTCTTTAAAATATTCAAGTAAAAATTGCTAAAGTTATGAAATTTAAAAATTTATTGTTATTTTATTTAAATAACATGCAGTACTTCTCTGAAAATTTATTGTTATTTAAGAATAGGATTATTTAAATAATATTTGGTTAGCAGAGTTTTTAAGGCCCGTTACTTCTGTGAAGGTAATTTTCTAAAAACGGATATTGGGAATAATCCCAGTTATGTTTGGCGGAGTGTGTGGGCGGCTAAAGATCTGATTAGGATTAGAAGTGGTACAAGATGGATGATAGCTTCAGGGGATAAGATAGGAATTCAAAATCAGCCTTGGTTGGAGAATGAGGATAATCCCTACATCACCTCTGTATCACAACGTTTTGATTCGAATATGGTTTCTTCACTTATGAAGGTGAACCAAAGAGGTTGGGATGAAGAAATTATCAGGAACCTATTTAATGAGAGAGATCAGCAGTGCATCCTGAATTTGACTATAAGAGAGAATCTGGTGGAGGACATAATCTATTGGAATAAGGAAACTTCTGGAGTTTATAGTGTGAAGAGTGCTTATAGGTTTTTGCAAGCGCAAAAGGTTTGGTGGAATGATAGAGATAATTCGAATTTCTTGAAAACAATGTGGAGAACCAAGGCTCCAGCTAAAGTGCTTAATTTATTATGGAGAGCAGCAGCAAATTGTCTACCAGTTTTGACGTTGCTTCAACAGAAAAAAATCCCGTTAATAAGCATTTGCCCTATGTGTCATGGGGAGCAGGAAACCATTTTACATGCTCTGGTGACATGTCCTAGAGCTGTGCAGATATGGAGTACGTTTCTTTCAACTTCAGACATCTATCAAGAAACCAGAGAGGATTTTTTAGTTGGGTGCAAGGGATTTTTGAATCAATTTCCCACGACATGAGAGCAAAGGTGGCCACAGTGTGTTGGGCCATTTGGAAGTTTTGTAATGAGAAAGTTTGTAATAACAGAATCGGTTCAGTAAATGGTGTTCTGAGTTCAGCGAATTGTTATCTTACACAATGGAAGAGTGCCCAAAGTCATTTTTTCGAGGCTCTACCTCAGGCAGGTTGTGCAGAGGATGGGGCTATGTCTTGGGTTAAGCCACAGGAGGATTCAGTTAAGATAAACGTTGACGCAGCTCTGTTTCGAGAACATGACTTGTTTGGTTCTGGTTTGGTAGTACGAGACAGTAATGGAGGAATGATTCAAGCACGGACAGTTCTGAATGCAGGCAAGGTAACAGCAGAAATGGCTGAAGCCATGTTAATCAATGAGGCGTTGAGTTAGATTGAGGGGAACCAGTGGAAAGAGGTAGTGTTGGAGTCGGATTGTCTAGTAGTCGTTCAAGCTATTAGAAGTAAGGTGAAAGATGCGATCACCGTTTGGCCTTGTTATTGAGGAGTGCATGAATAAATTATTGTCACTAAACAATGTTAGTTTGTTAGCGATCACCGTTTGGCCTTGTTATTGAGGAGTGCATGAATAAATTATTGTCACTAAACAATGTTAGTTTGTTATTTATGAGACGATCTGCTAATATGGCGGCTCATTTTGTGGCCAAAATGTCATATTCTTTCCCAGGTAGAGTATTTGATAGGGGAAGTGTCCCTATTGAAATTAAGAATGTATTGATGGCTGATTTAATGATATAAAATTCTCTTTTCGTCAAAAAAAATATGCAGTACTAGTTTTGGATATCTGTGTGAAAAATTATTATGCACCTCAACCAAATATTATGCTCAAGTACTTCTTTTACATTTCAATAGTTAGAGTTTTTGTACTTCCCATCTTCTTCCTTAAATTGATCTCGAATTTGTGAATATTGATGAGAACTCGTACACATATAAAGAATAAATGAGCACACATTCATTACTTAATATAAAATAACTTCCGACTACAACTCCTAGCTAGCTTCAATGATATTCCATTAGCCGGTAAAACAATTGTGAACCATTTTAACTTTAGAAATTTTATCTTAACTAATATCTCTGCAATATTATTGTTTGGCCTTTGCATTTCACAAAATCTAAGAGTATCTTTGCCTTTTTTATTTCAAAAATTATCCACACATTGATATTTAAAAAAATCCTACTTTTTATTATTTTGTTCAAAAGATTTCATATCAAAAGAAATACATGCATTTAAAAATATCAACAAACTTTGACTATGTGATAGAAAAAATGAATAGTTGATCCTACATTTTATATTCTAGTAAATTGCACATGTGGGGCCTTGAGTAAGATACTATATATATTAATCTTGTTGTTGACTTTTTTATTTCTTAGCTATTATCTTATAAAATAAAAGACAAGTTAACAATTATGATAACCAATTGAATGTTGTAAAAATCGGAAATCGGAAAAAATCGATCGAGCTACCAATTTGGATTAACTGAAAATCGGGATTAATCGAAGTAAAAATTGGATGTATTATAATATTAAATTATATTTAATATATTATTATGATTATATTAGTTATTTATTAACAAATATATATTTACTATATCATAATTTTTATAATCATTCATATTAAATTAATATAGTATTTTATTTTAAAATAAATAATTATATATACTCCAATAGAGGAAAATTTGCAAGGATTGATCGAATTTCAAAAATCGAATCGGTCAGTTACTTTGCAGGGAATTAATCGGTTAAATCGGGGATTTTAGACCACTGTTTACCAGCAACAACAAGCTAGCTTTTCTACAAAAAAAATAATGATAAAAAGATACTCTAAACTTTTGTTATTATTTTTTGGCTGAGAAAATCAAAATCCATATAAATGAGATTTGATTTTATGTATTCTTTTTGAGAAATGAAATATTAAATTAAGAATTTTATTTACTTTTGAAGGAATATTGGATTATTTTTGTAAAAAAAAGTATCAACACACCTAGGTGTTGGCACCCAACATCACTATATATATGAGGAGCCACAATTCACAAACTCCACAATTTACAATGAGAGAGAAGCAGTAGAGAGAACGTAGTCTTTGGCATAATATTAAGAAGTAAGAAAGTGATCACTTACAAAACACATACACATGTTTTCTTTCTTTTGTCTTGTAGTTGTTTTATACACATAGCTAGTCATAGATTTGTTTCTTCACATTACAACAAATCGTCAAATAATAAAGCTCTGATTTGTTGTAGTGTTGAATGTTAGATATATCTTTTCATAAATTTTTGTTTGATTTTATGTATATACCATGTTTCCTTGGAAGAATCAAAACCCTAATGCCTAGCTTCATGTCTAGCTTGCCATTTCATTTTGTTTATATGTGAGCGTGTGTTTTTATGTGTGTGTGTTATTTGATTTTACGTATATAGGTGTGTGTGTGTTTTTCTTGATCCTTAGTCTGGCAAATGGTGCAATGATCATCCCTGAGAACCAATTTTTCCTTGACAGAATCAAAACCCTAACGTTAGCTTCATGTCTAACATATGCCATGTTTATGCATCACATTTCTTTTGTAGACAACTATTTTAACATTTCTTAGGCAGACAAATCTAGATATATATGATATACATAACATAATTATATTCAAATTACAGGAAGATTATCAACCAACAATATGTCTACTAATGAGATTGGGAGTGACTCAGGCAATGGTAATGGCAATGGCAATGGCAGACAAAGATCATTTAGGCACAGTGACCATCAGATCAGAGAAATGGAATCGTATGTACCAACTTCTAAAATTTTAATTATGTCTTTTTTATGTTTCTATGTTTGAAATATGTTTTTGATTTTTGGTAGGAACAAACTCACTCCAACCAAAGGTTTCCTTAAAAATTAGTTATTAAAAAGGATACATTTTATGTAGGCTATGCTTGATACATTTTTTGTTTGTCTTAATAAATTTATTTTGTTATTTTGTAGGTTCTTTCAAAAATGTTCGCACCCTGATATGGAACAAAGATTGCAAATGGCTCGGGATTTAGAGCTTGCTGAACCCAAAGTGAAGTATTGGTTTCAAAACCGCCGAAACCAACTAAAGGTAATTTGAACCTAGATATTTTAATATATTAATTATTAATGTAAATTAACAATTATTTTGTTGATCTAGTCTATGTTAAAACAAATAGTATTTTTTTAATAAATATTTATGTAATTTTCATTATAATTAATATGATAAAATTTTCGTGTAATTAGAAATAATTTGATTATTTTATTTTGATTCGCAGATTAGTGCACTCAAAGCAGAGAATGAGATTTGGAAGAAGGAGTGTCTCCGACTTCAAGAGGAGGTTTGTTTCTTAATTTTTTTAGGCTATGTGTAATTAATTTTCATGTTTTACTTTACTAAATAATTTAATTATATTTATTTACACTTGGAGCAACAATAATTTGAGGAATGAGAATTAAAGATTACAAGAGGAGGTATATTTATAAATATTTATCTTTATTTTTAGTTTTACTCGAGATAGTAATGATGTGTCTATATATGCCAATAATTATTAAATATTAACAAATTTGTTTTATAAGCCTTTGACATGTAATTATTTGCTGTATATGCATGTAATTTCAGAACCAGAGTTTTCGTGCTATTTCTTCAAGAATTGTTGTGCCTTTGTTAAGGACGGTGGAACCTGCAACATCTGCTCTTTTACCTGGTGTACAGTTTACAGAAGAACTGAAGCATGCTGTAATGAACATTGCATCTCAATGTATTGTTGAATTACGGATGATGTGCGAGTCCAGAGAACCTCTTTGGAATCGTGCAAATGATGGAAAAGCAATTCTGGATATTGCCCAGTACAATAGGATGTTTCCATGGGGATCCTCGTCAAACGAGCATTTGAGGATCGAAGCCTCGCTCTGGAGTACTTATGTCCTGATGAATAGTGGTGATTTGGTTGATACATTTTGTGATGCTGTAAGTTTTCGAATTTCAAACATATTTGATTATTAATTTTTTTAGTGCAATTAAGTTAGTTAGCTGATTATTGCCAACAAATAGGAAGTTCGACTATTGTGTGCGTGTGTAATTAATTAGAAGAATAAAACAAATTTAGTGGATCATTATAAATTGTATCAGTGTGTTAACTTTTTAGTTGTTTTGTTTTTGATAGGAGAAATGGATGCAAATGTTTCCATCCATTGTGTCAAAAGCAAAAACTCTTCATATTGTTCAAGATTCCGAAAATTTCAATGGTTCCCTCTATCTGGTAAGTATATATAACTTTGCTATTCAATTCTTTAAGCTCTTTAATTTTTTATAAGTTAAAAAGGGATTATGAAATTGATGTAGCATTTTTTATTTTGCTAGCATACAGTTTTACTAAATGTAATATGATTCAAATCAATAACTTAATTTTGATCGAATATTGCAACAGATGTACGCGGAATTGCAGACTTTGTCACCTGTGGTGCATCCAAGAGAAGTACATTTTATGCGTTATTGCCAACAAAATGGCGAAGATGGAAGTTGGGGGATTGTTGATTTTCCGGTAGATTTTCTGGTTGATTCCACTCATGCATCGCCTTTCCCCAAATGCTGGAGAAAGCCTTCTGGATGCATCATTCAAAATTGTTTAACAAGTGACCGCTCAAGCGTAAGTATATTCTGTTAAAATAATATAAGATCCTGCAAAGAGCCGTTATTTAACATCTTTAGGTTTTAGAGTAACTTATTCCTTAACACGGTATCACCCTCAGGCTGGCAGAGGACTCAGGTTCGATGTCATTCTCTAACACCTTGAGATTTTAGAGTAACTGTTTCCTTAACATATATTCTTCTATTATGAAATTTTTAGCCTTGATGAAAAACATTTATATGTACAGGTGACTTGGTTGGAGCATGTGGAAGTCGAGGAAAGACCAATGCATCCAATCATCGACGAGTTTGTGAACTCTGGCACAGCATTTGGAGCAATCAAGTGGTTGTCTGTCTTGCAGAGACAAAGTGAGAGGCTTCATAGCCTCAGAAGTCTGAACGCGTCTGATTATGGAGGTAAGCATAACTAATTATTACTACCCCGATATGATCGTAATTAAAAATTTGGAGCTCAATGATTTCTGAAATTTTGCAGTACCATCTCTGGAGGTAAAATCAGATTTGATGAATGTAGCTAAGAGAATGATGAGATCATTCTGTATTAGCCTTAGCAGGTTGAGTGGGCAATCATGGATGGCTCTGCTGGATAATCCCGAGGACCAGTCGATGACAATAAGTACAAGGCCTTCCACAGAGCCTGGCAATCCGATCGGCTTAATATGCAGTGCAGCATCCACTACCACACTTCCATATTCTTATGTTGAAGTTTTTAATCTCTTGAGAGATATACGTTGTACAACTCAGGTTCCATAAGTTTCTCTAATCTATATACAATTGAATTCGATTTAACATTAATTTATAAACGGTTAGAATGATTTATATTGGTTCATATCACAGATAGTGGATGGTGGTTCGAAGGAGAATTTCTTGCAGGAGCTAGCTCGCATATCAACTGGCGGCTCTCCTGCAAACTGCATCTCTCTATTTCGCATTTATCATGTACGTAAAACAACATAAGGAGTACATTAATACATGTTTAGTCATGTTAACTAATCTATATTCATACACATGTTGCAGGCTAACTCAACACAAGAGTGTGTGTTGCATGAGTGCTGTAGTGACGATTCCGAAAGTGTTGTGGCTTACACCGCGCTAAGTGAAGATGGGATTGCTAAATTAGGCACAGCCGATTCGGCGAGCATTCAGATTCTCACCAATGGATTTGTCTTGGTTCCAATTCAACAAGGCTCAGGATGTCTGCTGACTGTTGGGATCCAAAGTCTAGCAAGCATGAACCCTTATGAGAATCTTAGTTTGTTGGGTGCAATGGCTAGTCAGAGACATCTTGATGAGATCATTAGTCGGATCAAGGAGGTGCTCAGTGGCCGCACCGCCAATAAATGAGATGGGATGAGATACCAAGAGAAGGTTGGGAGCACAAGCTGCAGTTGGAAAATTTTGATTTTTTGCTTAATTTTTTTTGTTATGAGAAGTTGAGAACTGGATTTTTTTTAAGTGTTATAAATTAAATTTTTTCTCCATTTTTTGTCATTTTTTATATTTACATTTTAGATAGAAAAATTTATCTTTACCATCTTGCCACCTAGAAATATATGAACTTGACATTTTTTATATCCATGTATAAAATTAATAATATTATCCGACATTAAAAAGATAGTGGCAAATTAAGATAAAATTTCAAGTTTGAAAATGGTCACTATGATCTTGGGACCATGTATAATAAAGAAGAATTGCTAAAACAGCCAAAACATACTTAGTGAATACGAGTGAATAAAGGATATGCTCAGAAAAAATATTATCCAATTGGTTTATAGTTTAAATAAAATAAAAATAAGATACAGTATCTTCTTCTTTTTTTGCTAAAAGTATAGTATTTTTCACACATTATCTACAAATATATTATATAATTATATAGAATATCTTTTTATTTTAAGTTTTTAAGTAAGAGAGAGAATCATTTATTCTACTGTAAATCTCATAAATAATTATAAACTTTCACTTGATATGTGACTTTCACTTGATATTTTTTCCCTTGGGTTGAGCTGTTTCTGATTGATTGGTTAGTGTTAATTTGAGTGTAGTGATGACGAATAGAAGGTTGTTTAAGTCTTAATGAATTGATTTGTATGCCATAATTTTTTTCACAAGTCTTATAGGATTGCGTTTGATCTAGATCATGATCATATTTATTTATTTGTTGAGATTGAATCACTTGGTTATATTTAGAATTTTTGGTATTCTCGTAATGATGTAGGAGCACTGATTTTTAAACTGGAGAAAAGCAGGATTTCATTGCTAGTTGTGAATAAGGTTAGACGTCAAATGGCTAGTAGCCGGCTCATATTTTTATGAGTAGTCTAGGGTTGAATGAGATGGAGCGAAACACGTACACTCATTCAGAAATTATTGAGAAAAAAAGAAAAAAAGGAGAAAAAGTAAAGAAAAGAAAAAAAGTATGTGTTTATGCATAATTGACCAAGGGTGAGCTCTTTAATACTCGAGCAATTAAGTTCTAGGGGACTTTGTGCCTAGTGACCTAAGGCTTTGATAGTCTGGGATCCGCTAACCTAACGCTCGTTACATGGGTATTATTGCATAAATCTTTTGGGACCTCATTCATTGCACAGTCAAATAAGCATTTTTGTTATGTATTCAATAATAGCATGAATCCTTGTATAACTCTAGTAGAAAGGAGGTGTTGTGAGTCATTATGCGTTTAACGTCTATTCTGTTTATAAACTTGTGATTGTTTTGATGAAAGATAAGTTATGATTACTGATCTAGTGTCGAAAGTATATATGTTAAGCATCCACACACGCACGTTTCTGGTAGTGAGTTGGTTTGTTGGATTTATTCGAACTATATTTTAAGTCATTACATTCTTAGAGACATTGGCTTATTCATTTGGTTATGGTTATTCTGAGGGGATCGTTGCATTATGGGATCGTTGTATTTTCACGTAGTTGCATTCATGCTTTATTTTGTTTTTAGTGTTGAGTCTGTTTATACTTGAGGAAAAGCATCGATTCAAGTTTGGGGGTGTGATAAGTGGAATTTATATCCACTTAGAACGCTTCGTAAAGGCTCGAATTGGTGATTTGTACTCAAGTTATTTGTGTTTTTGATGTATATTTGTAGTGTTTTGCATTTCAGGGTATATTTGGAAGAAGGAATGGATTTTACATTATTTCTATGCTAAAAGGGTGTTTGGATGGAGTCTCGGGAGTTAGCACGAAAGAAACCAGCAATTGAAGTCAAGGAAACAAGAAAAAAAATTAGAATTTATAGAAGGTCAGGGGCTGCGCTAGTCTTGGGAGCGGCCGCGCCTATTTGTCAGAAAGCGAGCGTGCCCACGCTGGTATGCGGGGCGGCCGCGCTGGGTCGGGATTGCAGAATCCTGATTGCAATATAATAATGATTTTTCAGACTCCAGATCGTATTGGGCTTATATATAAAGCCTTTTGAAGACATTTTTTATAACAACGAGAAGGAGGAGAGAGCAGTAAGAAGACCTAATAGCATAATACAATGAAGGAGAAGAAATATATTTTTTTTACTTGTGATTCTTTGCTTAAGTTATAACGTTGGATGCTTGTTTTCTTATTCGTTTGGACCTTACACTCTTGTTAACGTACTTTTGATTATTATTCAGTTTATAAAGATCTAGTTTTTATACCATGCTTTCATTGGAATCCATGGTGACGATGAGTTCGGTTATGAACTAATAGTTATCGTGGGGTTCCAACAGATTTACTTATGAATTTCTATAGTTAATTTGTTTCAATATCTTGGTGTGTGGTGATTGATTGATATCCTAGTATTGGTTGTGTTTATTCGTCTTATGTGCGTAGCTAACATATAAGATAGCGTGTTAATCTCTATTGAAGCGAAAGTGAATATAGAGGTTTAGAACTTGTCATGCTAGCATAGATTCATGTATAATTGTTATGCATGATTCGTAGGTAATTTTAACCATCTTATTTACCCTATGTAATCACGATAGATAAATTACGCATTAAAGCATTATATTTTCAAATTTTATAGACATATAGGGTCTAAGCATAATTGGTGTCTACTTAGCTTCTATCTCTTTTGTGGATATCTAGTAGTAGGGTATTCGTGCAACAAAAGTTGGGCTTTACTAGTTCCGTGTTATCTGATTAGTTGTCATCACCATTGCATGCTAAAGTTAAGAACAATGACTTTGAATGAAGTATTTAATGAAGTTAGAATTCCATATTTGTCTCATATAGTTAATTCAATCACTTTTATTCATAGTTAATTGCATGTTAGTTTAATCTTAGTTATAAACATCTCAACTTGTTATTGTCTTAGCATTGAGCAATATTCATACCACTATTGCATACATAATCTTAAATTAACTAAAAAGAGTCTCTGTGGGTACGAATCTAATTTATATCGTATACTACTTGCGAACGCGTATACTTGCGTGTAATTTTAGCGTGTATTTTCGCCCTAACAATTGCAAACTTCATTGGGGATAAGGAAAAGATTCATCCAAAATGTAAATATCGACTGTGCAGCCGTTTTTAACAAAATGAGCTTACCTCCTTTAGACATTGATTTGTTTGCCCACCCTTGAAGTTTCTCACTAACCCGCACTTTCAAAAACTGGAAAGCATTATTTTTCTTCTCCCCACGTACTTAGGCAATCCAAAATATTTACCTGGTATAGTTCTAGGACTTGTAAGATGTCACATACATGATTTCTATTTGTAAGTGTGGTATTTGGGTTGCTAAAATGTCCTAAACAACTGAATTAGATTGCCCAATCGAAAATGCACTTATAAATTCATGCAAGTTAAATTAAATAATAAGTTATATTAGTTAATATTTATTAAAAATATTATTTATGTACAAAGTTCTATTTATTTTAATTCAACTTATATAAATATTTTTTTAACGTTTTAGTAAAAGTATTTACATTTATAAAAGCATTTATTTTGCATTTAGTAGTCTAAAGATGCCCAAAATAAAAATTAGAAAGATAAAATTAACAGGATAAACTTGTTTATAACTTTCTAAGTTAATTACATATATCTAGATATATAAATTTGGCGTTAAACTTTATTGTACAAGTTATTTGACATGTTACTCATTAAAGATTTCTTGTATTTTTTCACAACAAAAATTTATAAATTATTAATTATATGAGATTCATGAGATTAATATTATGACAAATTAAATTTATATATATTATTTTGAAAATTTTAAATTGACGTGTAAGAAAATTTAGGTAGTCAGTACAAAAATTTATGTTTTATAAATGTTATTTATTATGTGTACTTACAAGTAACATGTCTTCTAACAAAAAATCTTGTTTTTATTAAACTTGGACACTACTATAAACTATTTTTTTAAAAAAGATACATATAATAATTTAAATTTTTTTAATATAATAATGAATATAAATTACTTCATCGTACTAAAACTTGTATATGTATTACCTTGTGAAATTTCAAAAGTTTTGCATTTTTCTATACTTAGATATTTTAAAATATAGTGTATTACATCATTAGTCATATTAAAAGTAATTATATTTTGTTATTATCATTATCACAATATACATAATTTCAAAAGTTTTTTGAAAAAATGTTTTACTTTTGATTATTTTGTCAAATTGTTTAAACACATCATCATTGACAAAAACTAACTAAATTAACAAGTTAGTTTTGAGATATAATCTACCCTAAATTCATCATTAACTTTTATATGCCTAATAATATAACACAGTCTAATAGTTTGATCAATCCTAAATTCATATATTTTTATACATCTAATAATAATACACCAAATCAATCAATTATAAAAAAAATAAAAAAATAAATCTTAATTTTCATACGTATTCACTACTAATTCATTATCTACTATTACCTACTATTCCTATTAGGTTATGGTGTATTTTATTTTATAATTTCTTTTATGTTTTTTAAACAATTGATTTCCGACTTTATATTTGCTTCTTAGTCATTTCACACTCAAATTACTTTTTAAAAGCAACTTGATAAGTTATTGTTGCATGTTTGTAATATTTAAGTAAAAGACTATCTTTAAAAATATATTTTGTCATTCAAATTTAGAGATGATTTATTTACTTAGATTCTAATATCTATTTTGCTTAAAAATTAAATGTAAGATATTTATTAGAATGAATGAAATAATTTTACACATATAATATTTTATATAAAAAAATTCATTTTTAAATTTAAATTTTATTTCTCACTTTGAAGAATGCAAAATTAAATTACTTAAAGAGTTTCTGCATAACTTGTCTTTTGAATTGTAATTTTATTTAGGCAAAAATAATTATTAAAGTAAATATTATTATTTTTTAAAATTTATTTATGCAAGTTGAAGTAAGTTATGAAGTGAATATAGTAATATACCTTTTGTCTATCTGATTTGAAGGTCCACTCTCTATCATTAGCAATCTTCAAATCTTGATTTAAAATTTGAAGAAACCAAGTCCAAGAATCTGTTATTTCAGACTCAACAACCCCCAAGTATTTTAACTTTTGTAAAATCATGTTTAGTTGCAATAACTTTTCATATTATAGAAATAAAAAATACTAGTTATATAAAAATATTTTAAAATATTAGAGGAGCACATCAAAATAAGTGAAGTGCAAAATTTTATACCTAAATAAGTTTACAAAACTTTTATACACCTAGGTTGAACTTAAACAAATAAAATAGAAAAAAATATAAAGTACTTGATAAGTTGAATTTAAACCTAATCCTATTCACAGAAAATCTAAAATGGGCAAATATTATTGACATCACAGACAAACCTAAAGTCTGCGGACAAACCTGAAGTCGCTTCTAAAGCAAGCGTTTAACTCTTAAAAACATTGGTTAGCGCATTAATGTTATAAAGCCCTAATGTCATCATATACAACCCTAAAGTGGACGCTTTTTAAAGTAAAATGTTAATATCATCACACATAATCCTAAAGTTTAAAAGCATTAATATCATCCCACACAACCCTAAAGTTGGGGCACTCATTTTTTTTAAAAAACTGAAGTAGGGCACTTAATCACCTTTCATGATCATCACACATCATCCTAAAGTCAGTGTTATTCATTAATCAATATATAGCAATTCCATTAAAAATGTCTTTAATTTCTATTCATGTATAAAATCATAGTAACACAAATATGTCACTATATAGTAAAGTAATGTGCATATTTTTGCATCATATGATTTTTTTCAAATATTTAATACTTTTTTAATTAATAAGTTAGAAATGGCGTTTGCTATATAATAACAAGAACATAAAATATTATTATTATTATAAATCAATATTTCAAGCATCATATTAGAATGACTTTATATATTTTGATGTTTATAGTTAACTAAAGAAGGATGATTTAATTAAAATACAACATGTACCTTTAATGTATATTTTCGTCTTTATTTCTCTTTAAAATATTTAGGTACAAAATTGCTAAAGTTATGAAATTTGAAAATTTATTGTTATTTTATTTAAATAACATGGGATACTAGTTTTGGATATCTCTGTAAAAAATTATTATGCCGCTCACCTAAGAGTTATTGTGCTTCCACTTTTTCTTCCTTAAAATAATCTCAATTTGTGAATATTAATAAGACCTCGAACACATATAAGAATAAATTAGCACAAGTTCATTACTTAAATAAAACCCAACATGTTACTTCTTACTACAACTCTTAGCTAGCTCCAATGATTTTGCATTAGCCGGGAAAAAAATAATTTTAAGAAAAAATTGTGAACCATTTTTAACTCTAGAAAATTATCTCAACCAAATATCTCTCCAAATATTACTTTTTGGCCTTTGCATTTCACAAAATTTAAGAGTATCTTTACCTTTTTATTTCAAAAATTATCCACACATGGATATTTACAAAATCCTACTTTTTATTATTTTGTTCAAAGGATTTCATATTAAAGAAATACATGCATTTAAAAATATCAACAAACTTTGGTCATGTAATGAAAAAAATGAATTATTGATCCTATATTTTATATTCTATTAAATTGCACATGTGGGCCCTTGAGTAAGATACTATATATATATATATTAATTTTGTTGTTTGACTTTTTTTATATCTTAGCTATTATCTTATAAAATAAAAGACAAGTTAACAATTATAATAACAATTTGAAATGTTTTCAAGTAGTAACCAACTAGGTTGGAGCAACAAAAATTTGAGGAATAAGAATTAAGATTCCAAGAGGAGGTATATGTATAAATATTTATCTTTATTTTAGTTCTGCATGTATGATTTATTTTCTCTGTATTACTTTTTACTCAAGATAGTAATGATGTGTCTATATATGTCAATACTTATATAGTAGAATTAAATATTAACAAATTTATTTTATAAGCCGTTGACATGTAATTATTTGTTGTATATGCATGTAATTTCAAAATCAGAGTTTTCATGCTATTTCTTCAAGAATTGTTGTGCCTTCTGTATGGACTGCGGAACTGACAACATCTGCTCTTTTACCTGGTGTACAGTTTACAGAAGAACTGAAGCATGCTGTAATGAACATTGCGTAGCAATGTATTGTTGAATTACGGATGATGTGCGAGTCCAAAGAACCTTTTTGGAATCGTGCAAATGATGGAAAAGCAATTCTAGATATTGCCCAGTACAACAGGATGTTTCCATGGGGATCCTCGTCAAACGAGCATTTGAGGACCGAAGCCTCGCTCTGGAGTACTTATGTCCCGATGAATAGTGGTGATTTGGTTCATACATTTTGTGATGCTGTAAGTTTTCGAATTTCAAACATATTTGATTATTAATTTTTTAGTGCAATTAAGTTAGACTACTCGTGTGTAATTAATTATTAAAATTAAACAAATTTAGTGGATCATTACAAAATTGTGTCCACGTGTTAACTTTTCCGTTGTTTTGTTTTTAACCTGGAAGGGACTGAGCTTGGTGGAAGTATGAACCGAAGTATTATAGCTATACTCCACCCACGGTAGCCAATCCACCCCATTTCTTAGGCTTATCACACATAAAACAACGCAAATATTGTTCTAAAATTTGGTTAACAACATCCGTTTGCCCATCGGTCTGCGGGTGATAGCTAGAACTCATGCAGAAAACCGTTCCTTGCAGTTTAAAGAGAGCCTTCCAGAAAGAACTGATGAACACTTTATCACGATCACTGACAATGGTAGAAGGAATACTATGCAAACGAATGATATTGGTGATAAAATCCTGAGCAACACTCGATGCAGTAAACAGGTGACGCAGGGGCACGAAATGAATGTACTTTGAAAGGCGATCGACAACCACCATGACCACTGTAAATCCATTGGACACCGGCAATCCTTCCACAAAATCCATACTAATGTCCTCCCAAACTCTTTCTGGTATCGGCAAAGGCTGTAACAACCCGGCAGGTTGCATATTATCCGTTTTCGCCCGTTGTCAAATATGACATTTCCGAATAAACTGCTTCACAGAATCTTTCATTCCCAACCACCAAAAATTCTGTTTCACTTTAGCTAAAGTCCTATGAAACCCAAAATGACCACCTTCGGGGGAAGAATGACACATCTTCAACACCATGGATAATAGAGGAGATGTGGAACTCAACAGGATAGCATGATCACGAAACCAAACTCCATCGTGTGACACAAGAGTTCCTGCCACTTGACGAGGGAATGAAGTAGGCAATGTTAAATAAAAGGGGTCAGTGCGTACCTCCTCTCGAATGTCAGCCCAAGTGGTAGAACAAGGGTATGAGATACCAAGATAATAAAACTTGGGTTTACGTGAGAGTGCATCGACGCCTCGATTAAGACTCCCACTCTTGTATTCTATTTTGTAGTCAAAACCCAAAAGCTTGGTTAACCATCGGGACTGAGCTGGTGTAGTGAGTCGTTGCTCCATCAAGTACTTTAGACTAACGTGATCGGTTTTCACCACAAATAGCCGACCCAACAATAGTGACGCCATTTCCGAACTGCCTTCACAATTGCTAACATTTCTTTCTCATATGTGGACCAAGACAACATTTTTCCCTTAAGGGAGCACTGTAATAGGCCAGAGGGTCGTCCCTTTTGAGTGAGAACGGCCCCTATCCCTACTCCACTTGCATCGCACTCCACCGTAAAAGGGTGTGACCAATCAGGTAAAGCCAACGTCGGAGTGGTGGTTAAGGCAAGCTTTAAGCCTGGAATGCTGCCTCTGCCTGTTCATCCCATACAAATGGTCCATTTTCCCACTAATTTATGCAAGGGGGCTGCCAATATCACCGGAACCCCTGGATAAATTTTCGGTAATAGCCAGCCAACCCCAGAAATCCGCGAACCCCTTTTGCATTGGTCGGAGTAGGCCAGGAACGGACGGCCTGAACTTTGTCGTTTCCACCGCCACAACCCCCGAAGAAATGACATGCCCGAGGTAATTACTTGAATAACCCCAAACAACACTGGACAACTGGGCAAAAAGATGATTAGTACGTAACAAGCCAAGAACAGTACGCAGGTGACCAATATGTTCCTTTAAAGAGTTGGAATTAAATAAGTATATCATCAAAGAAAACCAGGATAAACTTACGTAGGTGTGGGCGGAAGAGTTGTTCATCAAGCATTGGAATGTGGCCGGGGCATTGTGAGGCCAAAAGGCATAATAATGAACTCGTAGGGACTATTATGCGTGTGAAAGGCTGTCTTGGGAATGTCGAGCTCCTGAACTCTAATTTGATGATAACCCGAACGGAGGTCTAGCTTTGAGAAAATGGTGGCACCGTGCAATTCATCCAAGAGATCGTCTATCACGGGAATCGGGTATTTGTCCTTATAATAATGTCGTTTAAAGCCCTATAGTCGACACAAAAATGCCATGTACCATCAGATTTTTTACTAACAAAACTGGTGATAAAAATGGGTTGTGGCTGGGACTAATCAATCCCTCTCTCAACAACTCTGTAACCTGCTTTTCGATTTCTGCCTTTTGTAAATAAGGGTGACGGTACGGTCTTGAACTCATGGGTTTGCCTCTGGGAGTAAAGGGTTGTCATGGTCATGAAAACGCTTAGAGGGTAATCCCTTTGGCTCATGGAAGACCTGCTCAAACTCTGTTATTAACTCTTGAACTTCCGGGCAGGGGCTGGGCTTGTAGAGTAGGCTCGTTGTCTACCGGAGAAACCTGGAGAAGCAAGGAAAACCCTTCTATTCCCATTAGTTCACTCGGCGTCATGGAAGTCATCTCGAACCCTTTAGTCCCTGTAACTTGTGTGTGGAGCCAGACTGACGAAACCCAAGGTGAAGTTTTGGAAATCAATCTCGATAGGTCCCAAGGTCTTCAACCACTGGACACCTAAGACAAGCGGGCATGCAGCAATTGGTAACACAAAGAAATCAGTGGTTATTGTGTAGCCCTGGATGAGTATGGTTAGACCTCGTACTCTACCCACACATGCCAACTTCTCTCGATTCACGACGACCACCTCCAACTTGACTCCTGTATCCACTGTTAATCTGAATCGCTCCACAACTGATTGCTCAATAAAATTGTGAGTACTACCACCATCAATTAATACACAACATTTTTGTTACCAATCGTACCCGGTAGTCGTAAGGTCTGTGGAAGAATTGTACCTGAGATGGCATGGAAAGAGATTTCATCATGATCCTCCTTTGGGGGAAACCTCACTATTTCTTCCCCTTGGTCGTCACTGGCTTCAACATCCTCTACTTCATTAATCATAAAAAGCTGTGGCTTGCGACACTTATGCCTCGACACATAACGTTCATCACAAAAGTAACACAAACCCTTCTCTCGGTGTTCTTTGGCCTCTGCTCCTGATAAACAGCGAATTGGGCTTGGGGTTGGCAACGCAGGGCGTTGAGATGGGGATGGGCCCAGGAAGTCCTGCTAATGTGTGGTTGGAGGGGAGACTGGAGACTGGAATTCCGAGTAACAAGGAGGAACCCGTCGTTGCAAACTCAATTTTTCCTCAACCAACCGAGATATCCCCATTGCATCCACTACGGTGCGTGGTTTCTTGAGTTTCACTTCCAACCGAATGTCTTCCTTCAAGCCACCTATAAAAAAACCCAGCAAGAATGACTCCAGAAGGTTTTCAACACGGTGAGATAGTCGTTCAAAGCCTCTATGTACCCTGTCACTGTAGTACCCTGTTTGAGCCTGTATAAGGATTCTGAGGGGTCATCATAACTCAGTCGGACTGAACCTGATCACTAGTGCCTTAGTAAACTTCCCCATGTCATCAGTCCTCGGGACCTTGCGCGACCCACTGCGTGCCATTGTAAAGACTATACCATCGAGGTGGAATGAGGCTCGTTGCACGATCCCCTTCTGCCACGTTCTGGAATGTGAAATATTGTTCGGCCTGGTAAATCCACCCCGTAGGATCATCGCCACTGAATCGGGGAAAATGGAGCTTATGTAAGTTTTTGTTGCCTTCCCGATGGTAGTGCCTAACCTGACCAGTCCCGGACGATGTGGCTGTGGTGGTGTCCCCTTTTTTCTTAATGGCCTGGACTCGGTCACCAACTTGTGGAACATGGTAGTCAGTTTTCAAGAGCGTCATTAGTGGTTTGCTGTAATTGTTCGAAAGATTGTTTGCGTGTTTCCATTGGATCACACCACACTCTGATACCACTGCTAGGGTGGCTCTAACGAATGTTCTAATAGCCAAGAAGTAAGAAGAGATATAGAAGAATGTAAAGAGAAGAATTGGGATAAATTTTTTCATATCCTCTTTCCCACCTGAACATAACAAAAATAAAAGAAGAAATAATAACTACTCCTAAGAACTAGGCTACCTGGAAACATGGGCATCTCCACTACTGCCTTTATTTCAGCAACTAAAACAACAATGCAACTAAACAATTTAACTAAAGACTTATTCAAAATAATTCAAATGACTGCACAGCTAGTTCAATGCACATAAACACACGGTTAACACCCACTTCTATTAATAGACTTCATGTCATACATTTACTATTTTCTATAAATACTAACCATACAATGTTTAACCACTTCCACTGACAATGTTGGATATATATAAAAGTTATTATTATTTATAATATCTTTACCACCTTTTCGTATTCTTAAACTCTTCTCCCTTGACAGGTTTTCTTCTTCAAAGGCCCTTTTTTCTTTGTCACTGAAAAACAACTATAGTAATAGCATTAGAGTTTCTCTTTCTATATACACTGTCTTCACCCACAACTTCTATTTTATTCCTGGTAATGAAGAATCGGGTGGAGTTTTCATCAACACAATTCCTACCTTGCGAATTTAACATCGACTCCTTCGAACCCTGAACATCCTCTTTCTACACTATTTTCGACATTTCTATCCCATCCCTCACTTGATCATCTGTCACACTCTTTCCCCTTATCAAACTCTTCTTAGCCAACCTATCATTCGGAAAATAATTAGTTTCATTTCACTTTTACATTCCCTAATCTATGCCAAAAATTCATTTTTTCATTCTCTTTGAATTTACTAATTCTTTCATTTAATCCTTCTTATCTTATCTGGATTCTAGGATCAAAATACCCTTTCAAACTTATTCTTTATTTTCAACCACGACCCGTACGCATCTACCCATCTACCACCTACATCTTTCAACCAATACTCTTTTCTCTCTTACATTCACTTTGATCATGACCCCTATCATCCATAGAAAAAACATAAAATGGCAGTTTTTCAAATTTACATTGGATCCAATATTTTCTCCATCTACTGGAATATGTTTCCCAATCATTAAATTATAGCACCGATATATACCCACACACACTTGTATGTATATTAAGGAACGTTAACTCTTCTTATTATTAAAGTTAAACAAAATACAAACTAATATAGCCCATGCAAGTGACTAAGCCTATGTTGGAATTCATGCACTTGTATTACACTCTCACATTCATAGTATCTATTTATTATATTGCATGCATCTTATAATCAAGTTCATTCACAGATTCTATATATTAACTCTCTAAATATTCTCTAGAATGGTTCTATGGGATCTATATAAAGAGCATTCTACATCATTTGTAATTATCAAATAAAAATTAATCAATTCAAAATATTAAATTTGTTCCATGTATTATTAGAGCTCTGCAGCAGCAACTTAATTTTATTTCCTTCAAAACATAAACCCAATATACAAACCCTAAAACACCTATATACATATCCTACTGTCACAACTACAAAACCTACAAATTGGCATCAAATCAGTGTTTTGATTCTAATCTGGGATTGATCACATGACATCAAATCAGACTCTCAATCCATCTCATAACTCCTGTCTTTGATGATGAAGATTATGACTATTGGAAGATCAAGATAAGAACTGTTCTAAGGGCTGAAGGCGTATGAAATATTATGCATAAAGGGTTTACAGAACCTGATGATGAAACTAATTGTCTGAAGCAGATCTTAAGAAAATTAAAACATCTCGGCGTCAAGATACAAGAGCATCGAGTAAGCTTCAATGGGGGAGTCACAAAACCAAACTTTACAAGGATTTCAAGAGCATTGATAGCAAAAGAAGCTTGGGAAATTCTTGAAGGTGAATTCCATGGAGATGAAAAGGGAAGAAATATCAATCTCCAATCTCTTAAAAGGATTTTCAAATTTAAAAATAAAGTATTAGGAAAATATATAGTAATCATGCTCGTGTAATGGAGATTGTGAATCAAATGAAAACCTATGGTGATGATATTTCTGATCAACATGTTGTGGAGAAATTTTTGATCAGTTTAACAGATAAATATGAATATATTGTTGCTGTTATTGAAGAAATAAAAGATCTCACCAAGTTGTCTGTGAAAGAATTGATGGGCTCTCTTCAAGCACATGAAAAAAGAAGGCTTAAACAGGCAGAGCAATCAGAAAATATTTTTTTGTCCAAGGCAAAGGTGAAGCCACAACAATCTGCAAAGAAGGGTGTTTACAACCAGGAACAAAAGAAACCAGACTGGAGAAACAGGAGAGAGAATAATACCAGCAATTACAAAAATTATCAGAATGAAAGAGGTACAAGTTCTAAACCTAAATCTTTTTGCAACATCTGCAAAAGAACCAGTCATATACATCAAAATGTTGGTTCAAGGGTAAGCCTCAATGTATTGTAGAAGATTTGGTCATATTGAAAAAACTGCAAATTTAAAAATTATGAGAAGGCAAATTTTACAGAAGAACAGGAGGAAAGCAAAGGAGAATAAATATTTTATGCTTGTTATTACAGCCTTCATGGAGACAATAAAGCCTGGTATATTGACAACGGTTGCATCAATCATATGTGTGAAGATGAAAATATCTTTGTGCATATTGATACATCAATAAATCCAAAAGTGAAGATGGGTAAGGGAGCTGTTGCAGAAGCAAAAGGCAAAGGAACAGTGGCTATCAACAAAAAACTGGAGTCAAATATATACGAGATGTTCTTCTCATTCCAGATTTAAAAGAAAATTTATTGAGTATTGGACAACTTCTGGAACATGATTATTCTCTTGTATTTGAAGATAATTTATGCAGAATCTTTGAGAAAAAGAACAAGAATCAGGCCATTATAGAAGTAAAGATGGAGAGGAACATGAACTTTCCACTAGTTTTTGAATGCAATGCTCTAAAGACGGAAGTTCAAGACCAATCATGGCTCTGGCATAAAAGATATTGCCATCTAAATTTTCAGGGGTTAAAACTTCTCTCAGAAAGAAACATGGTGACTGGTCTACCAGAATTACAAAGTTAGAAGAACCCATGTGAAAGCTGTATTATGGGAAAACATCACAAACTGCCATATCCAAAAGGAAAATCATGGAGAGCAAAAGAACGCTTGGAGCTTATACATACCGACATTTGTGGTCCAATAAAAACACAATCTTTGGGACAACAAAGGTATTTTATAATTTTTATTGATGATTTTACAAGAATGACATGGATTTATTTTCTAAAGGAGAAATCAGAAGCGTTCAATACTTTCAAAATATTCAAGGCCCTTGTAGAAAAACAAAGCGTCTGTGACATCAAATGCATACGGAGTGATAGAGGAGGTGAATACACCTCTAAAGAATTTGAAGATTATTGTAAAAATGAAGGCATTTGGAAGCAGCTCAAAGTAGGGTATAGTCCACGACCAGAACGGAGTTGCAGAACGCAAGAATAGAACAATTGTTGAGATGGCCAAGTCTATGATGAATGAAAAAGGACTGCCAAAGATGTTCTGGGCAGAAGCGATAAATACAGCAGTGCACATACTCAACAGGTGTCCCACAAAAGCTGTAAGAAACATAACACCTATAGAAGCATTGAGTGGAGAAAAACCTACTGTAACTCATTTTAAAATATTTGGTTGCATTGGTTATGTACATATACCTGTTGAGAAACGTACAAAACTAGATGAAAAAAGTATCAAATGTATTTTTACTGTCTATACTCTGGAGAATAAAGGTTACAGGTTGTAAAATGTTGAAACTAACAAACTGGTTGTTGGTAGAGATGTTTTTTGATGAAAATGCAGCCTGGGATTGGAAAGCAAAACAAGTGGAACATGTCAATCAACCAAGGTTTCTAGAAGAAAATGAAGAACCTGTACAAACAGAAGAACAAGATCAACACACTCACACATCTGGATCAGAGGATGATAATGAAACCCCACCAAGAAAATTCAGAAGAGTGAGTGACATATATCAATCATATAATTTTTTGGTTAGTGAACCAGAAAATTTTGAAGAAGCGGAGAAACATGAAGTATGGCAGCATGCAATGGAAGAAGAACTACACATGAGTGAGAAAAACAAAACTTGGGAGCTTGTAGACAGGCCGGAAGGTAGAGAAATTATCGGGTTAAAGTGGATCTACAAGACCAAATTAAATCAAGATGGAGAAATTCAAAGGTATAAGGCGAGACTTGTTGCTAAAGGCTTTACTCAAAAGCCTGGTGTTGATTTTTCAGAAACATTCTCCCCGGTAGCAAGACTTGAGACTATAAGAACCTTGATCTCACTCACTGCTCAAAAGAAGTGGAAAATTTTTCAGCTTGATGTTAAGTCAGCATTCTTAAATGGAAAGCTAGATGAAGAAATTTATGTTGAGCAACCAAAAGGATTCTTGGTGGAAGGGGGAGAAAATAAAGTGTACAAACTCATAAAGGCCCTTGACACATATTTTCTGAAAAACGGATTTCAAAGAAGCAAGAATGAAGCAACTCTCTATGTGAAAAAAGAAGGAAGCAAGATCCTCATTATTTGTCTCTATGTTGATGATCTCATTTTTATAGGAAATGATAAATAAATGATGGAAAATTTTAAAGAACACATGATGAAGTCTTATGAGATGAGTGATTTAGGGATACTTCATTATTTCTTGGGCGTTGAAGTATCACAAGGAGTTGACGGAATTTTTATTTCACAAAAGAGGTATGCAAAATGTATTCTTGACAAATTTAATATGTCAAATTGCAAGCCAGTTTCTACACCTCTAGTTGTTAGTGAAAAATTGTCCAAAGATGATGAAACATCAAAGGTAGATTTTTCTCATTACAGAAGTTTGGTGGGTAGCTTGTTGTATCTTACACCAAAAAGGCCTGACATAATGTTTGCAGCAACTCTACTATCAAGATTAATGCAAAACCCTAGTCAAGCACATTTTGGAACAACAAAAAGAATTCTGAGATACTTGCAGGGAACACTTGACTGTGGGATCTTATACAAAGCTGGAGAAAACCTAAATCTTATTGCTTACTCAGATAGTGATTGGGCTGGAAGCATAGATGACATGAAGAGTACATTTGGATATGTATTTTTACTTGGAACAAACATTTGTTCATGGCTGTCAAAAAAACAAAAAGTTGTTGCACAATCATCAGCAGAAGCTGAATATGTGGCAGCTGCAAAAGCAACATCATAAAACAATATAGATGAGGAGGATTCTGGAAGATATTGGAGAAAAACAACAGGAAGCTACTATTCTGTTCTGTGACAATAAGTCAGCTATATATATAGCTAAAAATCCAGTGTCTCATGAGAGGACTAAACACATTGCCATTAAATATCATTTTATCAGGGATGCAGTTGAAGAAGGAGAGCTCAAGCAACAATATTGGAAGACTCAGGAACACTTGCTAACATTTTTACAAAGGCTCTTCCCAAAGAAAAATTCTGCTACTTACGTGAACGCATCGGAGTTGTCAAACAAGTGCATTAAGGGGGAGTGTTGGAATTCATGCACTTGTATGTACACTCTCACATTCATAGTATCTATTTATTATATATGCATGCATCTTGTAATCAAGTTCATTCACATATTCTATATTTCAACTCTCTAAATATTCTCTAGAATGTTCTGTAGGATCTATATAAAGAGCATTCTACATCATTTTTAATTATCAGATAAAAATTAATCAATTCAAAAATATAAATTTCTTCCATCTATTATTAGAGCTCTGCAGCAGCAACACAGTTTTATTTCCTTCAAAACATAAACCCTATATACAAACCCTAAAACACCTATATACATATCCTACTGTCACAACTACAAAACCTACAGCCTATACATACCATCTTCTAAAAACATGTATCACAAAAACCAACTCCTACACAATCTCCACTACCTTATTTCTCCTAATACTACGCCAACTACTAGCTGACTACTTCTATGTACACAAGTAAATATATATAGCCATATAATAGCTATAATTTAAATATGTTTAGATTATTTAAATTCAACAAATTCCCCCTTAAGCTAAACATATTTCTGCATGCCTGGTTCGCCTGTACCAATGTCCTTGACACCTAATAGCTTCCTCATTGCTTGCCCAGAGCTTTTGGTAGGATATCTGCCCGTTGTTCCTGTGTACTCACGTACTTCACACAATCAACTCACCCCGCTCAATGCACTCTCGGATGAAATGAAACCTGACATCTATATGTTTACTCCTTTCGTGCAGCATTGGGTTCTTCATTAGTTCAATAGTCGACCCGTTATCCACACATACGTCACAACTCCAACTTCTTGCCCTATTAGTTCATCCAGTAAGCCTCGAAGCCATATACTATGACACGCCGCTGTGGTTGCCGCCATATACTCTGCTTCACGGGAAGAAAGTGCAATCACTCCCTGTTTCTGTGATGCCCAGCAAATGAAATTTCCATCCAAATAAAAACATATCCCTCATGTGCTTCTTCTGTCTCCAACGTCACCTGCTAAATCACTGTCTGAAAACCCAATCATAACCCTCTTGCTCCCAGTTTTCTCATACTCAAGTCCATGGTCGACTGTGCCTTGTATATATCTCAAAATATGCTTTACTGCTTGTTGATGTTTCGTCGTGGGTGCTTCCATGAATCTACTAACCACTCCCATAACATACGAAATATCAGGTCGCGTGTGGGTTAAATACCTCAAAATTTCAACAATGCTCCTATACTCCGTAACATTCACCAGTTGTCCTCCTTCATCTTTATCAAGTTGTATCTACTGTTCCATTGGATACCTTGCCAAGTTGCAGTCTATCATCCACGTTTTTTCCAATATTTTTTTGCATATGTTGTCTGCTTCAATGTAATAGACGACCTCCCATGCTTCACTTCTATACCCAAATAATACGACAGTAAACCCAGGTCGCTCATCTCAAACTTATCACTCATTTGTTTCTTGAAGTATTTAATCTCATTCTCACTTGAACCCACTACTATCAAAGCATCTACATAAACTCCCACTATCAACACACTTCCTTCCTGATACTGTGTGTACACTGCTTGCTCATGTAGGCATTTTTTAAAACCCAAATCTCGCAAACATCTATCCAATTTTGCATTCCATGCTCTAGGGTCCTGACATAAACATACAATGCTTTTATCAGCTTATATACATTTTGTTCTTGACCTTTCTTCACAAAACCCTCCGGCTGTACAACATACACCTCTTCCAGTAATTCTCCATTCAAAAATGCTGATTTGACATTAAGTTGGTGCACCTCCCACTGTTCCCTAGCTGAGAGAGCCAATAAAAACGTATCATTTCCAAACGTGCCACTGGAGCAAACACCTCCTCATAATCAATTACTTTCCTTTGAACGTACCCTTTTACAACGAGACGGGCCTTATATTTCACAATATTTCCATCCACATCTCTTTTGATTTTATAGACCCACTTTAAACCAATGGCCTTTTGTTCGGATGGTAAGTCAGTAAGAAACCATATTTTGTTTTTCTCAATTGCTTCCACCTCCAATTTTATAGCATTCTGTCATTCCTGTTCCTTTGCTGATTCAACGTAACAAACTGGTTCCTCGACTTTTAGTAACATGAGCTCATCGATCATACTTTATCACCTCTGTCTCATTATACAGTTCTTCCATCATTCTATAATGATGTGGCCCACTACTAAGTTCGGTCGATCCACCTGTAGATGACTCAGGCGTAGATGTTTCCGGCGTACCTGTTCGTGGCGTTTGTACAGGTGTTGACACCTCGTGTTCTGTCCCTGAGGTGTCATCTGTCTCTGCAAAAATATTGGCAATGGTAAAGTACTCAGATGTCGCCATCCCGTCACCTCCTTCTTGTACCCATGGCCAGATATTCTTCTCCTAAAACACAACATCTCTACTTACATGTACAGTCCCTATTTTGGGATTATACAGTCTTTCCCTTTATTCCTGGTCTCTCCCAAGGTACACAACCTGTTTGATGCGATCATCAAGCTTTCTAACACACACCACGGGTATTTTTATATACAGTACACCCAAATACTGGTATATGGGCTAGATCAGGCTTCCTTCCATTCCAAGCCTCATATGGAGTTTTACCATTCAAAATACGAGTTGGCAAGCGGTTCAGAATATATACCGTGTGACGAGCTGCCTCCCCCACATATATGATGGCATTTTCGACTCCTTCAGGAAGCTTCTAATCATGGCTGCCATGGTTCAATTCCTACGCTCTACCAGCCCATTTTGTTGTGGGGTGCAAGGCGCTGTAAATTGTCTACTAACACCTGAGTCTTCACAGAAACCTGCAAACTTTCATGAACAGAACTCCCTTCCACGATCTATCCTCAACATCTTTATGCTCATCTCCATTTTCTTTTCGACCAGCACCTTAAACTTATTAAACACAATTAACGCCTCTTTTCTCCTGCAAACAGTAAACCCACATTTTTCTACTAAAATCGTCCACAAATAGCAAAAAATAGCGATTACCTCCAAGTGTTGTTGGCGAAATGGGTCCACAAATATCTGCGTGTATTAGCTCCAACACCTTTTTTGCTTCAAAATTCGCTTGTGAAGGGAACGAACCTCTGGACTGTTTCGACATTAAATATCCTTCACAACTGTTTGATGGGCGTGTCAACTTCGAAATACCCCTTTCCATTCCCTCATTTGACAAAAGCTCAAGCGCTTGGAAGTTTACATGTCCCATTCTGGAGTGCCATAACCATGTGTTTCCTCCGATTTTGTGATCAAGAACTTAGGCCACATCTCTTCAAGGCTTATTTTGTACAACCAGTTCTTAGACTTTTTCACTTTCATTAATAGTCTCCCTCGCTCATCGTACACCCATAGATAATCTCCATCCAATATCACTTTATTCCCATCTTCAGATAACTGTCCCAGGCTGATAATAATACTACACAGCGCAGGGATATAGTATATATCTTTCAGAAGTTTCTCTTCACCATTCTTGCACCTGAATGAAACGACCCCTTTACCTTTTATACTTATAGTTGATCCGTCCCCAAACTTTACCTACCCACTCATGTTCTCATCTAATTCTTTAAACTTTCCTCGATAGCCTGTCATATGGTTGGATGCTCCATTATCCAAATACCAGACTTGTGTCTCCTTCTGATCTCCTATATTCTCTTTCAGCTTTGGGTTCACTGTTTCTTCCTTTAGCAACATTGAATTTGTTGCTTCACTTGTGACCTCAGTAATAAGTAAAGCTGGTTCATCCTCTTGGAGCTTTGATAAATTCAACTCCTTTTGCGTGTCCCTTTCTTTACGAGGTTTTCGATATTCATACGTAAAATGTCCGTACACTTGACAATTAAAACACCTCACCTTGCTTTTGTCTCATCCACCACGATTCCCGTCTCTCCAACGTTTATCTCCATTAGCTAGAGTCCCTTCTTTATTGGTTCGCTTTAACCACTCTTCTCGAATCAATAAAACTTGCCCCTCATTGCTCTCCTTCCTTCTCCACTCTCCTTAGTCAGTAAAAATTGCCCTCGACCCGCTTCAGTTCGTCCGCCCAAATGTTCTTCATGAACTTTCAGCGAGCTAATAACCTTCTCCACAAATATTTCCTCTAAGTCTCCAAATTGCTCAATGGCAGATGCAATTTGAAGAAACTTTGAAGGCACGGCTCTGAGAAGTTTTTTCACTACATACGCTTCTTCCATTTTCTCCTCTAGTGCTCTTATATTTATGACCAGGCCGTTCAGCTTTATGTAAAACTCGTCTAGCTGATCATTTTCTTTCATGCTTAAGGTTTCAAATTCTCCCTTTAGTGTTTGTGCTCTTTGTTTTCACCTTCTTAGCGCCCAGACTCATGACGTTGACTGCCTCCCACGCCCCCCTGGACGTCGTTTTGTCAACATCATATCTTCCGGTATTCCTTGGTAAATGACAGCTAGAGCTCTCTTGTCGATCTTATCTTCCACTGTAGCTTTTGGATCTTTTGGTTCTATGGCATCCCACACTCCATGGGCCTGCATAAACACCTTCATTTTTAGTGCCCATGCAGTGTAGTTCACCTTCGTTAACATAGGAAAGCTTAAACCAAACGAACTCTCTTTGGATTTGCTGGCCTCCATCGCAACTGATGTGGTAGAATTGCTTGAACAGCCGCCTAAGCTCTGATACCAAATATAGCACTGATATATACCCACACACACCTGTATGTATAATTGAGGAACGTTAACTCATCTTGTTATTAAAGTTAAACAAAACCTACTGTAACTCATTTCAAAATATTTGGTTGCATTGGTTATGTACATATACCTGCTGAGAAACGTACAAAACTAGATGAAAAAAGTATCAAGTATATTTTACTGGCTATACTCTGGAGACTAAAGGTTACAGGTTGTATAATGTTGAAACTAACAAACTGGTTGTTAGTAGATGTTCTTTTGATGAAAATGCAGCCTGTGATTGGAAAGCAAAACAAGTGGAACATGTCAATCAACCAAGGTTTCTAGAAGAAAATGAAGAACCTGTACAAACAGAAGAACAAGATCAACACACTCACATATCTGGATCAGAGGATGATAATGAAACTCCACCAAGAAAATTCAGAAGAATGAGTGACATATATCAATCATGTAATTTTGTGGTTAGTGAACCAGAAAATTTTGAAGAAGTAGAGAAACATGAAGTATGACAGCATGCAATGGAAGAAGAACTACACATGATTGAGAAAAACAAAACTTGGGAGCTTGTAGACAGGCCGGAAGGTAGAGAAATTATCGAGTTAAAGTGGATCTACAAGACCAAATTAAATCAAGATGGAGAAATTCAAAGGCATAAGGCGAGACTTGTTGCTAAAGGCTTTACTCAAAAGCCTGGTGTTGATTTTCAGAAACATTCTCCGCAGTAGCAAGACTTGAGACTATAAGAACCTTGATCGCACTCGCTGCTCAAAGAAGTGGAAAATTTTTCAGCTTGATATTAAGTCAGCATTCTTAAATGGAAAGCTAGATGAAGAAATTTATGTTGAGCAACCAAAAGTATTCTTGGTGGAAGGGGGAGAAAACAAAGTGTACAAACTCATAAAGGCCCTTTGACATATATTTTCTGAAAAATGGATTTCAAAGAAGCAAGATGAAGTAACTCTCTATGTGAAAAAAGAAGGAAGCAAGATCCCATTATTTGTCTCTATGTTGATGATCTCATTTTTACAGGAAATGATAAAGAAATGATGGAAAACTTTAAAGAACACATGATGAAGTCTTATGAGATGAGTGATTTAGGGATACTTCATTATTTCTTGGGCGTTGAAGTATCACAAGGAGCTGATGGAATTTTTATTTCACAAAAGAGGTATGCAAAAAAGTATTCTTGACAAATTTAATATGTCAAATTGCAAGCCAGTTTCCACACCTCTGTTGTTAGTGAAAAATTGTCCAAAGATGATGGAACATCAAAGGTAGATTATTCTCATTACAGAAGTTTGGTGGGTAGCTTGTTGTATCTTACAGCAACAAGGCCTGACATAATTTTGCAGCAACTCTACTATCAAGATTTTTGCAAAACCCTAGTCAAGCACATTTTGGAACAACAAAAAGAATTCTGAGATACTTGCAGGGAACACTTGACTATGGGATCTTATACAAGCTGGAGAAAACCTAAATCTTATTGCTTACTCAGATAGTGATTGGGCTGGAAGCATAGATGACATGAAGAGTACATCTGGATATGCATTTTTACTTTGAACAAACATTTGTTTATGGCTGTCAAAAAACAAAAAGTTGTTGCACAATCATCAGCAGAAGCTGAATGTGTGGCAGCTGCAAAAGCAATATTACAAGCAATATGGATGAGGAGGATTCTGGAAGATATTGGAGAAAAATAACAGGAAGCTACTATTCTGTTCCGTGACACTAAGTCAGCTATATCTATAGCTAAAAATCCAGTGTCTCATGAGAGGACTAAACACATTGCCATTAAATATTATTTTATCAGGGATACAGTTGAAGAAAGAGAGCTCAAGCTACAATATTGCAAGACTCAGGAACAGCTTGCTGACATTTTTACAAAGGCTCTTCCCAAAGAATAATTCTGCTATTTACGTGAACGCATCGGAGTTATCAAATAAGTGCATTAAGGGGGAGTGTTGGAATTCATGCACTTGCATGTACACTCTCACATTCATAGTATTTATTATATATACATGCATCTTATAATCAAGTTCATTCACATCTATGTTTCAACTCTCTAAATATTCTCTAGAATGTTCTGTAGGATCTATAAAGAGCATTCTAGATCATTTGTAATTATCAGATAAAAATTAATCAATTCAAAATATAAATTTCTTTCATCTATTTAGAGCTCTGCAGCAGCAACTCAATTTTATTTTCTTCAAACAAAAACCCTATACAAACCCTAAAACACCTATATACATATCCTACTGTCACAACTACAAAACCTACAGCTTATACACACTATCTGCTAAAAACATGTATCACAAAAACCAACTCCTACACTATCTCCACTACCTTATTTCTCCTAATACTACGCCAACTACTAGCTGACTACTTCTACGTACAAAAATATATATATAGCCATATAATAGTAATTTAATATATTTAGATTATTTAAATTCAACAAATTCCCCCTTAAGCTAAACATATTTTGCATGCCTGGTTCGCCTGTAACAATATCCTTGACACCTAACAGCTTCCTCATTGCTTCAAACTTGACTTTGCTCAGAGCTTTTGTTAGGATATCTGCCCGTTGTTCCTGTGTACTCACGTACTTCACAATCAACTCACCCCGCTCAATGCACTCTTGGATGAAATAAAACCTGACATCTATATGTTTACTCCTTCCGTGCAGCTGTGGGTTCTTCATTAGTTCAATAGCCGACCTGTTGTCCGCGCATACGTCACAGCTCCAACTTCTTGTCCTATTAGTTCAGCCAGTAAGCCTCGAAGCCATATACTATGACACACCGCTGTGGGTTGCCGCCATATACTCTGCTTCACAGGAAAAGTGCAATCACTCCCTGTTTCTGTGATGCCCAGCAAACGAGATTTCCATCCAAATAAACACATCCCTCCTGTGCTTCTTCTATCTCCAATGTCACATGCTAAATCGCTGTCTGAAAATCCAATCACAACCCTCTTGCTCCCAGTTTTCTCATCTCAAGTC